>NC_079524.1:8270184-9552684 GCF_003711565.1 Takifugu flavidus | reverse complement strand
GCTTCAGATTTCACTGGAACTATTCAACACATCGACTCTGGCTGCTTTTAGTGTTTGTGGGTGCGCTGATGTTTACTTTAGCGGCGGCGTGTGTTTACAGACGCAAGCATACCTGCTGGAGGGTTCTCCTGAGTGGAGGAGGTTGGAACGTTTGGAATATTTGTTGGGCGGACATAATCGTTAATCAAGGCGATCGGGCCTCTCAATATTTATACTGAACCTCTGGGAGTTGAGCTGGATTTGTTGTGCTGAGCAACCGCTGCGGAAGCTTTTGAATAAAGCAAAGGCAGAAACATCATCTGCAGGCCGTGATTATTGTTCACGTCCAGGTAAAGCCGCTAATACCGGAGAGTCGGCGCGTGTTGGCGGGGGCCGCGTGGCCGCTGGGAGGGAGGCTGCAGGTATTTTCACAAGAGAACGAGACGACAGAAGCACCCAGCGTGAGAAGGACGCGCACCTTCCTGTTATTCTGCAAACTCAAGTCAGCATTTCTGCAGAATTTGCTTTAGCTTCCCTCTTTAACCTTCCCATTCTGACACAGTTAGACGTGCGCGCTCGAGCGTGCCAGAAGAAGAGAACATCACGTCTCTGTTTAGACACTGAACTCCAGTCACTTCCTGTCTGTGTCAGGTGCTCTCACTTTTAATCATCAGAATTATGCTCTGCGTCACCCTGCCCCCCCCCACCACCATCTCCAGACAAGATTTAATAGTTTCTTGACCACAATTTGCGTAAGGGGGGAAGACTTGAGAGTTGAAGTAAGATGGCTTTTGTCTGCGGTGCCACCCGGCGTGCGTGCTACGGTTAATGCAGTGACGCCAGTCAGCAGATGGTTGCGAATGTATTGGCGTCACCACACTTCCTGTCCTGAGAAAAGTACCTGTTGTCTTTTGTCAGCCTGCGTTTGGGTGCTTGGCTCGCTGCTGCGCTGCAGCTTCCAGCCGCCTCTCTGCAAATGTTCTGTACAACTACATTACCCACAATCCTACAGTGTTGTTCAGGTTTAACCCAGACATGATGCTACTTTTGAGAACTGCTGTTAAAAAAGAATATAAATTTGAAGAAAAAAAACAAACTCTAAATGTTGATGAACTTGGACTCTTGTTGCGTTCCAGGTCAGGCGGTGCGGATCTGGAGCCCCTCCCCTCCCCCCCTGATGTCAGCGCTCCGTCCAGTCAGAGAGGAAGCACAGAACTAAGCAGTCAAGGTAAGTGAGCTCAGGAGACAGCACAAGAACCCGACCCGATCTTGGAGTAGCCCAGCTGAGTCTGTCTCTCTGCTCGCCCCTCCAGGCCCCGCCCCCCTCCCCATGCCAGAGCAGGTGGTCCAGAAGACCGATCACTTCCTCTTCTCCTACCCCTGGTTCCATGGGCCCATCTCCAGGGTCAAGGCAGCATATCTGGTCCAGAGCTCGGGACCGGAGGGACACGGGGTGTTCCTGGTCCGCCAGAGCGAGACGCGCCGCGGGGATTACGTCCTGACGTTCAACTACCAAGGAAAAGCAAAGGTATCGCTCAAGCCGTCCAGAACGGCTGTGGCCTCCACATCTGGATTCAGTTTGTTGACGGAATTCTTTCGGACACAGAAGGGATGCTAATCAGTGAAATCAGCTCAGACTCCGGTGTGTGTGTGTGTGTGTGGTGTGTGTGTGTGTGTGTGTGTGTGTGTGTGTGTGTGTGTGGTGTGTGTGTGTGTGTGTGTGTGCGTGTGTGTGTGCGTGTGTGTGTGTGTGTGTGTGTGTGTGTGTGTGTCCGCAGCACCTGCGCCTCTCCCTCACAGAGTGGGGTCAGTGTCGCGTGCAGCACCTGCGCTTCCCCTCCGTCATGGACATGCTCAGTCACTTCCGTCTCTTCCCCATCCCACTGGAGTGCGGCGCCGCCGGTGCCGTCACGCTGTCCAGCTTCGTGGTGGCGAGCTCCAGCTCTCCGACTCAGGGTGAGAACGCAGGTATTCGCTCGCGTCACCATAGCAACCCGTAAACCAGAGCTCTAAAGCAACTCGGTTCTGTTTCCTTAAACAAAGCATTGGGTAATTCTGAGGAGAGAAGAGACGGGGTGTTTTAGTGGTTGATGTCGATACACACGAGTCACGGGAGCATGTTGAAACCTGCTGACGATGAAGGAAATGGGCTGGAGACTTCGAGGGAAGGTTTCGCCAACCTGAATATGAAATCGACTGACGTTCGCCGACAGGAAGACCTGACTGAATAGACAGGCGTCACTCTTTGGGGGGGTAAAAAACTGAACCCTTTTCTCCTCTTCCCGTCCTCAGGCGCTCTCCTCGTCCCCTTCTCCCTCCATCGGTGGAGTTCTGAGCCCAGCCTGGCTCACTGCAGCCTGGCCCGCACCTCCGGTCAGCCCCCGTCCTCCTGCTCCACCAGCTCCAGTCACAGTTCTGTCTCCCACCCAGGGAACCAAGCCCCGACCCGCCCCGACCCCACCCCGCCGGCGCCCGTGCCTCTGCGCCGGAGCGAGTCGGTGGGAAGGAGGCCGCTGCTGCGTCACTCCCACATCCCGCAGCGGGACTCGGACTACGAGCTGGAGCCCGACCGGGGGCGCAAGCGGGCGGTTGACAACCAGTACATGTTGCTCTGATGGGAGCGAACGCGGCCGTGCAGATCAAACGGCGCCGCGGCCGGTTCCCCGCGGGTGCGTGAACAGACTCGCTGACGTGAGCGGGGGACGCACACTGGCTCCGCCTCCCCGGGAGACCCCCACAGCCTGCCACAACAGTGTCCACAGTGAATGTATTTTTAGGAAATTTAGATGTGTTTAGAAGTGATTATTCTTTTTTTTTATTGGTTCTGCATGAGAGAAGGCGTCTCACACACACAGCTTTCCTAAAAAGAGAGAAAAAAGGAAATATTTGGATGATATTGACTAAAGGAGAGCCTGATTTAACTTCGGCACTTAAATTCCACCTGAGGACAGCACTTCCTATAAAATTAGCCCGGACAAATGTCGTAAACATTACAAACGTACAGCATTTAACCTTTAATCGCACACTCCCACATTTACTCAAAGAACTCTTGTTTTATCTTTCTGTATATACAAGTGCGTTTTTTTTTTGTTTTGTTTTTTTCGAGATTGACTCTTTTTTTTCGCAGGAAAATAAGCAGAAGAAGAAGAAAAAAGCTGTTCGTGTTTGGGAGCTGAAGTGCTGCCACCTCCATCAAAATGGGACAAGTCCAACTATAGTGGAGCCCGGGTTTGGGTTCGAAGCAGTGTGTGTGCGCGTGCACGCGTGAGAGTAGTTGACCTGACTGAAGGTGTCGCTCTTCAGTCACTCCAGACGCGCAGGTAGATTTCCCACAATCCCCTTCGAGTAAGTCTATTAACGCGACAGAAATCCTTTCAAAATGAATTAAAACTTAGTGAAACCATTCAAGTCCATTTTCATTGGTTTTCAATTTTTAAAAAATGAATAAATAAAACTTGCCTTCAGAGCATAGCGGAGCGGAGCGGGTCGGCTTTGTCCCAAAGATTTGAGGAAAATCACTCAGGTTTCAGACGAGAATATTCACAAAGTCCCGACTGAAAATTCGCGCCGCTTTCTGAAATGTTTTTGAATCTTTCCACATTTTTTCTGGAAAGCAGAAAAAGGTTGAACTGTGAAACCTATCTCACACTAACATTTCTTTTATTTTACACAACCTTCTGACTTTATTAGGTTTTAGGAGTAGCAATAATCTGACTTCTGTCCTCTACATGTCTCACGCAAGCTTTAAAACACCAGTTTGAAGCTACATCGACGAGGACATTTTCCAATAACTGACGGGCTTTGTCAGTTTTCATCTTGTCCCACCTGCAGGGACCGTGTCCACCTCAGAAACACCGAGACCACTTTTCAGAATCAAAGCAGTAGTTTTGGACACATTCCATCTTTGACATGTCCAATTTCCTGTCTCGGTAAATGAAGCTTTAATCTCGTTAGCGGCGAGACGTCTTTGGTGTCCATTTGTCTTCTAACCCTGCTTTAACACTAACTCTAGCATTAGATTTAGACTCACCTGCAGTAAAAATTTAATCCAGCATGACATAGACATGACTCTTGTCTCTCACCCTGCTTTATTGTCGTTTCCAGGTTTTTTTGTTAGGGTTTTCTAAGAGAAACATAGGATATTTTTCCAGAGTTAAATGTGCTGCGATGGCTCCTTGTTAATCATCGGTCAGCTTTGTCCACCAAAGGAACATTCTTACAATGGTTGTGTAGTTTCTAGAATGTGTCATTTTAATTAAGACTGACATTGTTTTGTTCCAAGGGGACAAAAACGAGGACGTTTTGGCAAAAGTACGGTTGGTCTTCCCACCTTTTCCACCCAAATCCGTCATACCTCTGTTCTACTTCTGCTACAGGAAGGCAACGGTAACAGTACAACTAGTTCGACCACCTCACTTTTCCGAGTTTAGAATCATATTCAGGGAGAATGACTTGTGCATTTGCCAGAAAGCTGCTGTTGCTCCCTTTCCTTTTTTTCCTGGACGGCTCAGGCTGTGACGCAATATCACGCCTTTTAGAGCCCCCCCCCCCCCCCCCCACTAAAGTGCATAATGTTGGTACCTGCTCGGGCTACAACAAATGCAAAAAGCAGACAATTTTCCCCTGGGAAAAAGCCAAATGTTTCTCCTGTTTTGTTACGTCTCCACTCAAATTGTGTACCTCGGGTGTCTCCAGTCCTCGACATCGGCTCCGGCGACACCTTTAATCACACCTGTAGTTCTTCCAGTCGACGAATGTCACCTGTTCTCAATACTGTTTAATGTGTTTAACCTCCCACTGTAAACATTCCAGTTCAACCCAAACACCCTTCAGAAAGGACAAAAATAAAAAAACACAAAAAAAAACAACAACCAAACCTGCTTTTAAAACTTGTCTGCATTAGTTTCATTAATACGCATTTAAATTATAATAAATATATTATCAACTGTATATTTGACCTTTTGTAAAATAAACGTATCTTTAAAATGCAAGAGCGTTTCCTGTGGGCTTCTTCAAAACCTGCTTTTCCGGCTTTCTGAGCGATTTGAACAAAATGTTTAGCCGAGGGAGAAAGTCCAGAGGTCTCAGATAAACAATCTTTCTGTTTAGGGCTTCTGCCCCTGGAAAAGCCTCCCGTGGACGCGGCCCGCGGCTGAAGCTGCTACTTTTCTGGGGTTTCTGGCAAAACCAACAACTTTCTGCAAGTTAAAAATCCTCCGCAGTGAAAGCAAGGCCGCGTCCCCGCAGCTACGGCTCACGCCAAACACTCCAAACAGGCACACAGTTCAGTTTTTAGAACTTTTTTTAATTGTTTTTAAGTTTTTTTTCTCATTTTTTAAATTATTTATAATATCTACAAAGTAAAAGTTTTAACTTAAAAGTTACATAAGGATCGGTGAGAAGTGGGGTCGGCTCGCCTCTGCCGTCGTAGCATAAATAACATCTGTCCCGGCCTCGGCTGCAACAACGACGACGTTTAATTCACAGGAAGCTTCTTGGTTTGTTTAGTTTGGTTAGGAACTTTTCATGGAGTCTGGAGACGAACGCAGCAGCAAACGGTGATATTAATACAGTCTAAAGGTCGGAAGAGTTTTTATAACAAGGTGCAGACAAAAAGTTCCAGTTGAATTTTTTTTTTTCTTCCTCCGTCTGACCGGCTTCTCTTCCGTTACATCTTAATTGGCAAGCTGAATTTGTAATTTGGGATCCTTTAACGTGTGTGTGCATGTGTGTGTGTGTGTGTGTTTAATAGGAGCAAAATAAAATGTCAGTCACTGCATCAACCTGTTAACATTCTCTTATTGCCTAGTCTGGAGGGGGGGTGGGGGTTATGTGAAGCATGATTGAGGATGAAGAAAGAAAGAGGGAGCGCTATCATCCTCTTCATCACCCAGTTCTTGGAAGGCTCTGCTTGAGAAGCGCGATCTGGCAGAGCGGAGCCCCCCCCTTGGCTCACTGGCGCCCTCTATCTACAGCTGCTGCTGATGATGAGGTTGAACTGCAGGGAGAGACAAAAGGTCAGAGGTCAGAAACACGTGCCGGAGATGAGCCGGCTGTAGCCTGATATCTGGCACACGCAGTCACCGAGAGCGAGCAAAATATCGCCTCACACACGGAGTAACACACGTCATCCTCACTCCGCCCGGCTCAAAGGTGGCATTCTGGAAACCAAACGTACCCTGTGGATGTGCCAGGTAGGAGAAATGTGTAGTGGAGGAAACGGGAATGGGGTTGAGGGGAGTCTGTGGGATGGGTGGCTGTGGACCTCCTGGAGGACCCTGGGTAGCCATCAACATCATTGTAGGGTGGGTTGGTGTCGGGTGGTGAGATGGCACCATACCGGACTGCATATGGGCCTACAAGTGAGAGAGGGGGGGGGTGACACAGTGTGGTTGTCTTAATTAAAAAAAAAGTTCTCTGCCAAAACGAATCAGTTTGGAAGTTGCTGAGACCCTTTGAGTGTAGAGTGGGATGATCATTGGAATAAGTTTTGATGACAACGCAGAAGGAAGGAAGCTTCGATCCACCACGAGTAAGGGAAGGGGGGAACAAGGAGGAGGAGAACCTGCTTCAATTTAAGCTCAATTTACCTGCATTGTGGGGTTTTTTTTACTCGGCGCCAACTCATTGGACCCACTAAATAGCCCTTGATGAGGCACATAACGCAGGTTTCTAGCTAAAGGTGTGATGGGCGGCGGGTCTGTGTCCCACCTGCTGCACGTGTGCCATGTGGTTGTGGTTGTAGCCGTGCTGAACTTGCTGCGGGTGGATGTAGACGGTCTGCTGCGCTGAGGGGAACGACGCCTGGGGAGACTGAGGGTTGGGGCCAGGGGTCATGGAAGGGGGGGTGTGGGCCAAGGCCGAGTACATCTGCTGCTGCGGGGACTGGTTGGCCAGGTGGAGGGCCTGGGCTGCTGCCGCTGCGTCCGGAGGTCAAGGCATCACGGTTAAATGCAGCGCTGATGCTACTGGAGCTCAAAGACAAAGGTACTGACCCGCTGCTGCCTGCTGGTGCTGGTGCTGTTGGTGCTGGACCGGACTGGTCGCCGGATGGCTGGGAGGACCGCCGTGCTGTGGAGGCCCCCCCTGCTGGGCTTGGCCCGTAGGTGTTGCAGAGGGCTGTGGGTGCTGTGGGTGCGGGTGCAGGGTGGCACTAGGGTGTGGGTACTGCTGAGGCATTGGCCCTGGAGACACTGCAGCACAGAAAGGAACACGACAAAGACCATCGACGGCTGCTCCCGAACATCTGCATCAACCCGAGCAGGCGGGGGCCAACATACCATACATGGTGTGTGTCTGCTCTGGGTACTGGGTGGTTGAGGACGACACCAGGCTTGGTTGTCCGTGTGCGGGAGGCGCCATCATCCTGCCGCTGCTCTGCAGGACAGGGCTGAACACGTGCTGCCCCTGAGGACCAGAGAGGATGGAGACAGGCTTACACGACTGTGGCTTCAACTGCGCTACAGCACGGCTGTCGGGACACTTGTGATGTGTACGCCAGGTCTGAGGCAGAACTCTGCTCTACTAATCAGAAGTGACGCAAAGGGGCCGCACGCTGGCACGCCGTCAGGCTGCTGTCTGCAGGCTTTGGCCAGACAAACGGCTGATGACTGAACGGGCCGCGTATGCTCCTGAGCGCCGGCCCTGACCAGCCTGGCGGGGCCGCTAATGGATCGAATGTGCAAAAACAAACACCAGTGTCACAGTAAATCCTACTTGTGACTGGTAGTGCGTCATCTGCTGCACCAGCGGCTGACTGGCGAACTGTTGTGGGCTGCAGGTGAAGTACTGGGTGGAGTAGGCGGGGCTCTGTGCTACGATGGGCGGCCCCGCTGCGGTGGCGGGATGCATCATGGTTGGCGTGCCAGGAGGGTGATGCTGGTCTGACCTCTGCTGGGGCATGTTGGGAACTGCACACAGAGGGACAACGGGCAGATATCAGACGCCACCAGAACAGACACGTTTCCTCCTGGTTTAAATTGAGTTACCGTGGAAATAGATTGACATGAGATAAGATTTGGTTCTCACCTTTACCTGGTCTGTAGGGTTTAGACTGGCTGACTGTCATGTGAGGCATCTGAACCTGGTACATCGCTGGAGACTGGAGGAAGAACAACATCATCATCATCTGTGGGGGGCTTTAAACCTGTGCTTCAGCTAATTCTTCTCCCCTCTCAGGCGAACGCTAAACATATTTTACACAGGTATAAAACAGTCTCTTACCTGGAACCACATGCAATTTCTGTCTGTCTATCACATGATTATCTGAACTCTTCTGCCTTCTGCGTGTCTAAACCTCTCAACATGCATTTAAATGACATTATAGCAACAAAATGGAATCACTCTGAGCTTAAATTAGCTTCGTTCAGTGGAGAAAACCAGAGGAACAAGATGCTGGGATTTCATCTGTGCTGACAGTTGAAAATGTATTTCAAGAAGAAGTTGGCAAACCAACATCTAAGGACATCAGTTCATCAGGCAAGCACACATTTCAGTAATAATTGGGCTTGAAAAGTATTTTAAAAAAAAAAATCCACAAACCTTCCATATTATGCTTTTCTAAAGAAGCAAGAGAGAGCGAGAGAAGAGGAAAGGGAGAGAAGGAAAAGAGAACCACTCTTTAGTTGTTCACCAAGGTATTCTATGGTTTACAGGTGTATGATGTTGGATCACCAAGTTATTCTTAAAGCAACACAGGATTAATCAGACAATTCATCGTGTCAGACATGGCTGCAGACAACACATGGAACCGTTGAGCATTTCAAACTGAAATTTTAAAAAGGACTGAAAAATGACAAAGAAAAAAGATGGTAACAATTAGCAGAGAGATTATGAAGTGTATTTTAAATAAAAGTCTGTCTGAAAGTGTCCTGCAATTGAGACAAGTAGATAAAAAGGTCATAAGTAGAAGCAGTGGGCAATGTTCACATTGATGGTTATTGGGGGGGGTGGGGTGGGGGGGGGTCTCACCTGCACTCCAGGACTGACTGGTGTGAGAGGATACATCTGTGGGAAGCAGACGGTTTGGCCGTAAACGGGCTGCTGGACCATGATGGAGGGGCTGGGCTGGCCCTGAGGCCGAGGAGGCGTGGGGGTGTTGGCGGGTTTGGGCTGATCCAACAGATTAATCGGATTCATTTATAAAGAACAGGTCAAGGTGGCTTGTTATCAAGTGTGGCGCCGCAGCGGGACTGACCTGTGTGTTGAACCTGGGTTTGAACTCATTAGCATTTGGGTTGAGGGTTGATTTCCTCACCTGCCTGCAGGAAGACGGTAAAAAGGTTCATGTACAGAATTAGGTCTGGTTTTATTATTGGCTATATAAAAAAATGATTGAATAGAAGCTAGTATCTGGGCTTTTTTTCTCTCCATGGTTAAAGACAATAGCATATTCACAAAGTCATTTCAAGTGAGATTTGGCCATGAATTTAAACGATTTCACTTATTTTCCCTTACAAAAGTAAAACACTTACATGTGATCAATATTTCAAAATGACTGTTGTGACAGTGGGAATTCCCTGGCAGCATATTCAAACTCAGAGGTCGATATTGTATTTGACCCCTCTGATTTCAAAGTCCCCCCCCCCAACTCACTCTTGCACTGCCTCCTTTTTCTCCTCCTTCTCTTCATGCACAGGTCCACTGAACGTGGACGTCGTCTGGACTCCCTGTGATGTCACATCCATCACGGCCCTCTTCTGGTCTGTAGTTGGAGACGGGGACAGAGCGGCAGGGCTCCCGGGCTTACTGGTGTTTGTGGTGGAGGAAGTGGTGGAGGGGGGTGCCGTGGAGCCGCCCGGGGCACCAGTAGCGATCACTACAACCCCATCTTCTGCACCCTCTCGCCCTGCTGTGGCTGTTTTGTCCAGTGGAAGGTCCTTTGCCTTGTCTGCTGCATCTCTGGGAGGCTTGGTTAACATCTGGTCAAATGGAGGATCTGAGTTTGAACTAGACTGCAACTGAGAGGGACAGAAACCCGTCAGAGGTCCACAAGCTGTGACGACTGCTTAGATGGTGATAATAAAAGACACTTACCCTAAAATCTACACTAAATTTCTTTAAATTATCTATCTTCTTTCTGTGGTCTGTTGCCAAGGAAGGTCCTTTAATCAGAGAGTTGTGTTTGTTAAGGAAAATGTTTCAAGATAAACTCTGACATTTATTAGTAGATTTTTAAAGTATAAAGCATAAATCTGTAATACCTTTACAGATTGGTCTAATGATACTAGGTGAGCTTTCCAAGGGCTTGATGTTCTCCTTGTTTGCTGTGGGAGATGTTTGTCTGACCTCCTGGATGCGACATTCTTTAGCTGCGGAAAAAGAGAACAACATTCAGTTCAGTGCCAAGATGGAAACAGCAAAGCTCAGAAACGCTGCACCTGGAAGCGGAAGGACGATTAGAACACGGACAGACGATGTCCTCATCATTCCAGAAAAAAAATCGTTGTTGGACTGAGACCAGACAAAACTTTAAATGTCACCGGCGCGATTTTACGTGAGAAAGTAGAAAACGAGCCAGGTAAACATCTGGACCGGCAGCTGTTGTCTTTAGCCACCAGCAAGTGTCGAATGTCTAAAGCCTTTATCTCACCATCGCCTGCAGGAGAGGGGCCCATGCTGAGGGCGGGGCTTGCAGCAGTGGGAGAGGAAGATGTTGGTGTTGCCACGGTTTCCGCAGGAGCGTTTCCTGACTGGGATGATGGGATGGAGGACGCGCCGGCGGAGGCTCCGCTGATACTGTTCTGCCGTGGGGAGCGGGGTCTGTGCGCTAGAAATACAACCAAGACTATGATGGCAGCAGCTGTTGGACCATGTTGGGACAATGAAGACTTCTTTTTACTCTCCACACCTGTGGAAAATACTGTTGAAAGTCTTCAAGTGTGAAGTAAAAATCAGGAAAAAGGTCTCCTACCTCCACTAACTACCGAGGACCACGTCCCCCCAGAGGGGCCGCTCTTGTTCGGTGGAGTCCCTGAGACATCAGGGGTGCCGTGAGACATTAAATCCATTCCTGCAGGGACTCCAGTGGTCCGGCAGGGCTGCACTCTGTGAGCGCGCGGGGTCCGCTGGGACTTTGGAGACATTCGGGGTGGACCTGAGCATAAAACAATAACACAACCATCAACTACACCGCCAGCCGGTACATGCAAACATTCCGCTGTGATGAATTTACGTCTCAGTAAAGCATAAAAACCCAAATGACTGTCACCTAACGGGAGAGTTAAATATCACAACACTCAGTATTGTCACTCTGCAGCATGCGTGTTAGCGGAAAAACTGAAGAAAGTGTTGAAATGACGCGCTGGGAAAACAACAAAATGCAAGATGAGAAATAGGGGAAATGCAGGAAATGCGGCGAGTAAAAACCCATGTTTAAAGACTGGTCGTTGAATAATCTACATGTATGCTGGGTAAATATTTTAACACTTAACTTGTAAAGAGGATGACAACCAGCCATAGAATGACATGAAGTAATACTTTGAGAACTAAACTCCTGTTACTCTTTCCAGCTAAATGTGTGTCTGAGCGTAACAGAACATCCAGCAGCAGATGAAGAAACAACCGTACAGGTACTTATTAATTCAGGTCTGTTTTAAGTCCTACAAACAATAACCAGGTTTTTTTAAAATAAGGACTCATTGAAACACCCAGGGAAGCGTTCCTATCACCACCACCTGGTCCTGGAGGATTAAGTACACTAATAATCTGCCAGTTCTGTGAATATCTGGTCCTGAAGGAGTAACAAAACAAGCAGAAAACAGCACGCACCGTGATGCACCCACATGCCAAGATGAAGCTTCCTACATGGTGCCAAAGGGTCAGCACTGACCCACGAGCCAATCTGACATGGTGCTTTCACCCATCTGCATTACTGCACACTAGACCTGGGCAAATGTCGCTGGTTTTAGTGAAGCAGGCCGCTTCTGTTACTTTTACTGGTTGTCTGATTCGTACGTGAAGTCTTTTTTTGGGTCACACCTTTGCCCAGGTCTAATCCATACTAATGTGGGTACCTTCTGAAGACATGCGTTTGGGCAGAGTGGAAGCTGGCGACATAGACCCATGATGAGAAAAGGAGGATGAAGAGGAGGTAAAGGAGGAGAGGGATGAATGAGAGGGAGGCCTGCAAGGTCGAGAGGGGGGTCTGGAGGGCCTGGTGGGCGTGGTCGCCCTAGGAGGCAGAGAGGAGGGGCCAGACTGGTAACGGGAAGAGGGGCGGGAGGAAGGAGATGGACAGGGTGAGGGCCAATGGGATGAACCTAAAAGAGGGAAGGACAAATGATCAAAGAAGATGTCCCGTAGACGACAATCAGTTAATATGGGGGGAAACATCCAGACACATTAAACAGATGCAAGAGATTAATAAACACAAGTGAAGACAGTGAGTCGGGGATGGAATAATTTACGTAGCTAAGAAATCGTAAATTAAGTAAAAGTGACAGCAAACAAGTCAACAAAGGGCTCCGGCTGTACGCAAAATAATAAATATCAAACGGAACGATGACAAGGCAAAGGGTATGCAAACGAAGACTGTGTTTTTAAGATAGGGAACACACCTCCATTTACAACCCTCTGGTCAGTACCCGAGCTGGGGCTGTAGTCATGAGGTCCAGGCCGAGAAGCCGAGGGTCCACCGGAGCTCTGGGCCAGACGGGGTGAATTCTGACGTCCTGGTCCCCACGACATGGGATCCCTGTTTCTCTGACTAGGAGGAATGTACTTGTTCTCTCTGCACCAAAAACAGAGAAATTCACAACAGAAATGACAACACAGCACAAAGGATCTAAATACCCCAAAAGCCTTGAAATGCAGGAAAAGTAATAAAGCAGGATATAAGTAAGCTACAGATATGTAAGAGAGGTTTCTACCTTTACTGTAAAAGTACAACCTAACAACAACAACGACACTTGAGAGAATGGAAGCTAAAAACCCCATCGTTCCAGTTTATGGCCCAGCTTCTTCCATGACACTTAAGGTGGCACGTTTAGGATTTAGGCTTAAATCCTCAGCAGGAACGTAAAGTTCACAACGTTGTAAACTGTTTTGCATTCACTCAAACACAAAATCCAAGCAGGTGGAAAGAGAGGTTTAGGTCTCATTCTCACCTGCCGAGTGTGTGAGGGTCTCTCTCCCCTCTCATCACAGCGGTGTACTTCTCCTCCTCAGAGCGCTCATCGTTCTCCAGAGCCACGCGGGCCTTGTACGAGGCACTTGCTTCAATTTCATCCGCCAACTGGGCAGCACGTGCTTCTCTCTTAAGAAACTCTTCAGAGTTGTCCCGCTCCAACGGAACCCTGGAAAAGTTACAAAACTCTGGCTCTACTTTGATTTGCTTCGAATAAACACCTTTACTTACGCACAGAAACGTGCTCAGAAAACAAACAATGAACTTACGTATATGTGGACAAGCTGCTGTCGTAAGTTGATAAGACGCCGTACTTCTCCTCGTTATACTTGAACATATCATTGGGGTCCCATCCGTTTGACTGATGCAAAGACAAAGGAGGCAAAAGCTTTTCTTCAAAAATCATCAAAAAGTGTAATGAACAGGTTAACCAGTACAAAGATGATCCCTTTATCACGCCGCAGGCGACCCATATGAACCTCATAACTGCGTGGTACAAGTGCTACATTAAATTGAATCCTGTAAAATTCCAGCACACGTATTTGAGCACACGGACAAAATGGCGTCTGGTTTTAGCGCGCTAATTAGGGCCAGGAACATTTCACAATGATGAGAACTACATAGTGTGACAGAACTTAAGCAACACTGTCAACCACTGCACAGCTGTCTGTGACTCCTACCACATCTGTATCCAGAGACTCCAGGCTGTCGGAGTTGTTGGCCTCCCCTCCCTCCCAAGGCTCCAGATCTTTTTCCTTATGTTCCCCGTTGATCCTGTTGCTCACTGCTGCATCTGTGAAGTTGTCGGCTGCGTACAGATAATACGTAGATATTTACGCACAGCAGACCGACGTATAGGTACGCAGCACAGTTCAGCCAAATTCCTACGACAAAGGTCTGACATGGAGGTAGCACTGGTTCATAAAGCACGCTCGCAAGTGAGGAATAGCAGTAACTACACTGACAAATACCTTTTTAAAAATGTGAATACAACACTGGACTATACAGAAAATATTTGCTCAAACAGGTTAATAAAAGGATTCGCAACAAAGTGAGAGAGAATACGAAAACAGACTTGAAAGAAAGTAAGCACAATATGCTAAAAATGAGGGAAAACCTGTGGTTTCATATACTTATAGCTGTTACAAATGTTTATTTTGAATGAATCCACTACAGGATCATAATAATTACCTGATCCACACATATAACATGTATAACAAAATGTCATTGGTGATATTTTATACAGTTAAGAGAGAAATATTTGGGCTCAACTAAAATAGAAACCCATCGATGACAAAGCTTCCTTATTATGGTGCAAGGAAACTTAACATCAACACAAGTCTGTTCCCACATTCTCAAAATAGGCACCAATGGACTCTGCGTAAAGCAAACGAGCCACCTGCAATTAAATACACAATGACCCTTCTCTCACAATACAAAACACACTTAAGCATTTCTGAAAGTCAGCCAAGAGAAGATGATTCTGTTTAATGTAAATGAGCACAGGCGGTTAGAATGCTGTATGCACTAAATAGCTCATACAGCTCAAATCTGAGTGTGGTGTGGGGGAAAGGCAGACATGCGGTTTGATTGCAGTTAATTATAAGATGTCAAAAGTGCTCCAGGGCCAAATTAAACTTCCCAACACTGTTCCGTTTAAATAAAATGATTAAGTTAAAAAAAAAAGATAAAAGACACAATTGTTTCGACTCGAGAGGTGAATGTGTTGCTTTCAATGGTCGTTTTCTTGCACGGAAGTTTCATTTTGCATATTGATTTAAAATGGGTCTGAAGGCTGGTGGCTAAATGGATAAATGGATAAATGGACAAGTAACAATTGTCATAAGACAAAAAATCCATTACTGTTACATGAGATGAAATTGCTCTTAGGAACAAATAAAGAATTCTTGTTAGCAGGAAACACAAAATTTGGATTAGTGGCATTTAAATAGAATGATTCTGTGTCCCGCTCACACGTAATCAGATTTCTCCTGATGAAGCTAATCGGTGTTCGGACATGATGTTCCAACACAGCCAGTTCAATTTTGAGACTTTCTGTGGAGATTAGTAACAAAACTGGCATTTATTCCACTGAAAGCAACATCATTGAAGACAATAAAACAGGATCCGGTGGGAAGAAAAGGCCTCACGGATCAGCCTGCGTAATCTTTGGTTTAGAATTTTAGTGTGGCTTGTGGAGATGACCCCAAAATCAATCAAATGAGAGGCACCGCGCAGGAATGTGTGTCAAGGAATGTCAATCAATCATTGGAGTACAAGCAAAATGTGCAGTAAAAAATAGTCATATATTACCTGTGTCTGAGGAAACTAGACCAATGGAGAGAAAAAAAACATCACATCAAATCAGGAGGGAAAGAGATTCACTGAGATAATCACCTGGGACTTTATATATATATAGATAGATAGATACTTATTTAACGGAAAACAGACAAATAATCCAAATATAGGAGGCATGTGTGATCCGTTCCTCCATCTGTGACCAGTGAAACCAGAACAAACTGCTGGAGAGTGTGGCTGCCTAATGCTGTAGTGTAGGTTTGTTAAAGGTTGTCGCAATGCTGAACTTTCTAGGTCAAGAGGAGTTAGTTAAAAAAGACCAATTTATTATCCACCGACAGGGACTCGGACCGGCCGACAGATCACATCTTTCTTCGATGACTAGCCACTCGTAGGACGCACGCTGGACCCAACACGGGACCAGTGAGCAGAACACAGTCCAGGACACAAACTGTTACAGGCGTTCTCAATTCAGAGCCGGGAGGTGTCCGTCTTTTCCCAATAAATGCTCCATCATCTTCATCACCGTTTGTTTAAAACGTGATGCTCACATGACAACGGTCACATGACAACGGCCACATGACAACGGCCGGCTCATTAGAGCCCTTTAATCAGACATGGGCAGATATTCAGTTGTTATGCAGGTAAAATAAATGGAATTAAAAGCTAATCTGAAGAGTGAGAAGGTGATGAGTCAAAGGACTTCAACGGTGGTTTGTATTTCCAAAAGCTAACATTAGCATGGGGTTTTATGCACGCCCCAGATCTAATGAACAAAGAGCCGATTAAACCCACGATGGTGGGCAGCCCTCACTTGGCTCAGCCCCCATAAGGTGTCACACACATGTCCAAGAGAGAGGAGACCCACCTAAGACTGCAGCTGGGGTTTTTGTGCCTCAGAGGAGGTATTTAAACTAATTTGCTCTTCTGTGGATAAATAATTTAGTCTTTATGGAAACCACTGCAGCGTTCTGCAACCGCACAGGTACAAAAGGATATTAAAAGGAAACATTACGAGCAAATCAACGCATTTATTTTATAGTCCTAAAGTGTCTGGAATTGTAAGCGAGTGGCTTGAAAAAAGAACGTTGTGAAACATGTTAAAAGAATTTTCAACCCTGGGAACAAAGAGGAAATCCTCAAACCCCCAGATTATGGTTCAAACCGAGCTGTGCTGAAACTCTACTGGGTTAAACCGCTGTGAATCAGGGTTAACCAGAAATCACTCCCCAGGATTCTTGGACATATTTGAGGTTTCGGGGGGGTGACTAGGGCCATTTATTTAGCAAGGAGATTTAAGATGATGCTAATTAAAAAAAGGTACCTTTCTTGGCGAAATTCAGATCTGCGTCTTTAAAGGTCACCGCCACGACGTCGGCGGCCTTGAATATAATACTTTCCACGATGTCTTCTTTCCTGGGGCCCACGCTGGGCTCCGTGTTCTTTCTGTGGGCTGCATCCAGCACCAGGTCACACTGGAGATAAAGTCATATAAGCTTGGTAGGTAACAGGCAAACATGACTTGCTTTTAAGATCTTCAGGTATTTAATTGAAACTATACAACTAACAAGCATTAATAACATCAAACTGAAGAAAGTGTCAAAGATTAGGATGTCAGAACAGGACAAAACTGTGGACTGGTGTGTAAAGGGGAGTGAATGTATGAACGTTTAACGGTTTAGCTTGCGCTCACTCTAAAAGCAATCTATGCAAAGACACGCAGGCTGCTCACCTCTGGACCATATGTCTTAAATACTCCTTCATAGACAGCTCCGTTTTTCACTTTCAGCTCGCATTTGGCACCCTATAAATAAGAAACCTGTCATAAATCAGCGTTTCCAGAGAAATATTTGCACATAAAAACGAAAAGAAGTGAAACTATTTGCAGGAGAGCCAATTCTTCAGATCACAGACCCGCTCACAGTTCATCAGCTGTTTAATGCAAAACATGGACTGAAATGCCATTAATTACAAAGGTATTTATAGCACAGGCTATTGTTTGGCATGCAATATCGTAAAGCGGAAGTTTTAGGAGGAAACGTCTGAATGAGTCTCACAAAAACCAAACTAAGAGTTAACCTACCACCACTGAAGTTAAGACATGGACCATTCTCATGTTGCCATATACACCATTAAATATGACCTAAAGGAGGGGGAAAATAAGCCTTTTTAATTTCCCTTTAACAGGGGAATATTACAATAGCGTGCTTATTCACGATGGATGTCCGACAAAAACGAGCACTGCGTTCCCAGAACGCCGCCAGTAAGCAGAGCTGCACGCCCTACAGTGACATGCATTTTGCAAATTCCTGTTTTGAAATGATGGAAAGGAATCTTCTCTCCAAAAAGGTGATTTGCAACATACAGCTTCCCTTTTCTGACAAAGTACAGATTGGCAAGCAGCGGCGTGGGTTGTGCTACGTCGTCGGTTTTCCAGTGCGTTACAACTCCTGACTGATTACTTACTGCTGCAGGACCTTTGCCGCTGTGTCGTCCCCTGAAAGAGAAATGCAGAGCCGATATTGTGATTTCTCTCCCAACTTCCGAGAAACAGTCACAGTGCACAGTCAACATGACAGATTTTGGCTGATTCGGACATTTTTAAAAACAGACTCCATGAAATTAGGTGGTTGCCCAAAAGACGGGAACCCAAACGTGTCCTAAAATATACCTTGCAAACCTTTAAATGAATTATAGCAGCACTTAAGAGACTGAAGATTGCAAATAAGAGTCATTTCGGACTGAAAAAGGGAGCGTCTGCACACGCAAATTAAAAAGCCTGGGTGGTATAATAAGGGTCTTGATATATTTGGATTTTAATCTACGCAATGAACGGCAGCACTGTCACAATGACAGGCGAACTGGATCCTGGCCAAGTCAGCAGAATCAAAATGAGAGATGGGGAGGGGGGGCGCATGGACAATTCCTGAGACACGGCTTCATCATATGCAGACATGCATTGGAATGTCAGGCTTCAAGGACAAAATTCCACATGATCGGCGGAGGCAACGCCAAGGTTGAGAGCCGGCGTGTTCCATGCTCACCCCCCCATCCCAGTCACCACACCCGCCCCTTTCCACGGGGCGCCCACACGTTCTTTAGCGATTGCTGGGGCAAATCCAGGCAATTCCTGGGGTGAGCTGGTGGCACCGATGGAACGGCAGCGCAACAGAAAACACGCAGGTGCCGGGCGATCGTGGCTGTGCACGGGCTGCCAAAAGGCTAATTAACGCCGACCAAATACAGCCCGGTAATTAAGCTGGCATCAGCAACTTGTCAAACAGATTCACGACTACACACGTGGTGAAATATGGATGTTCCGTCGAGACAAACTCGCAGGCCAGCCCAAGAATTTGACCAAATGTGCAGGAGGGGGTTACGCATCGACGAAGTTGAAATATTATCACAGCCAGGGGGAGGCCTTGCTAGCTAAACTACATGTCGTTTTACGCTAGGTAACCAACACGTCCTGAGGCCCTCATGCAAATCACAAACATTTAGTTTAGGACGAGCGAATATCAATGTCATCCCTCAAAAATACTACTGTTGGAAATTAAAATGCCCGTGGACTGGAAGCTGTCAGTATTCCACAATGGTTACGTTTTAGTGCAGTAAAATAACGTTTTGATGGTCACAGACCTGCCCAGATTCTGTCTTCCCCCGCCGCTTCCCCCAGCACCGGAGGAAGGTGCACCAGCGGTGTTGCCACCACCGGGCTTGCTACGATTTCCACCGGCCTTCAATGACATTGTGATCCCATAAAAGACGGCGTCTAGAAACGACCAATTTCACCCTGGGAAGTCTTGGCGCAGAGGCGGTTGATGTTTGTGTGACAGCTGGCGAGCGTTAGCAACGGTAACGATCTTGCTGGCTTGCAGGCTAACGTCAACGTGCTTCTCAAGCAAGATGTTATGCTAAGAAGCTAGTTAGCTAACTTAGCTAGCTTATCTGTACAATACTATTAAAACACAAATACACAATATATTATAAAAGACAAGACGCGCAAATCAGTCTTCCGAAATAAGCATGGACGTTACACCTCTTGTCGGTTTATGTTATTCTAACGAAAAGTCGATTACTTCAAAATACGGATTCAAGCTATCTCGGATTCTTTCCGTTGCTAACAGCGAAAAGACCAAAACAGTCTGAAAGGGGACAAAAAAAACGGCGGAGGGATATATGAAAGGCGTAGGGGCTGACCGCTTACAGCGTAAAAGCAAAATGGGCCCAAAACGTGTATTTTAACAAATGTTAATAACTGACTATACAGACGATGTCACGAATAATCGACACCGAATTGTTATGAAAGAAACAAGTAGATACTCTTTTTGCTTTAAGACATTACACGCGTCACATGGCACTATTTTCAGGAAGTCCGTGAACGCACGATATCGGTGCTATAACATCCACGTGAGCCGGCGAACATACGACTGGCACGGGCGCGTGCACGTAGTAACATACTATTTACATATGGTCTACATATATGTCGCTTTATCATGCAAATAACTGCTTTGATAACGACAAAGTGAATAAATTTAAAGAAATTCAAAAATGACAGGCTTCATTCGGATATTGGTGGGGTACTTTTATTGATGTATTTTTTGTATGTTATAATCATGTGTTCTTTATAATCTTAAAACACACAAAAATCATTCAGGTTGGTAACATGTTTTCCATTAATATCAAGCACCAGCAAAATTTGCCTTGTGGTGCTGATATGGTAAGAGAAAATTAACGTCTCCGACCTATTGTGATAAATTTAGTAGTAAAATAGTCCGAAATAAGGGACAGTGGGAATAAAATCAGTCCTAATGGAGCAGTGTGGTTGATTAATTAATGTTATCAACGGATTGAATTTTTTAAAATCATTTGGGGTTGCATATTTAAACAGCATCATAATCTGGAGACGATATCGTATATTATATATATCGTATATTAAGTCAACAACGAGGGTGTCCTGGCCGTTCTTTAGTAATATATTTTGGATCTGTGTTTATTTACTGTATTTAGACATTTTGTCAACGAAGTGTGTAAACTGTAAACCTCGTATTTTTCTAAATAAATATGATCTCTTTAGTCTAAAATAAAAACGTAAAAATTGTTTTTATTTCTACATTTAGTTTGTCGGCATTTCAGTATGTTACAATCCACATTATAAAACAAAAATAAATGTTAAATAAAGCTTCTTCAAAAAAGAAAACTGACCTTCTCAGGACCTTAATGAATCTGATAGATGGCCGATTACATTAATTGAACTTTTAAGGAAACTTTCGTTGAAAAAACATGCTGAAAAACATGATGTCAAAGTATATTTATTGTAGATTAAAATGATCATTCGTTAACAAATAATAGTGTATGGTCTATATTTTTTACTATTCGTTTTGAAATAATTTCGATCGGGCGTTCTCAAAGAACTACAATTACGTGGTAGCGAGCCGTACTGTGTTTTTCTGCCGAAAAAAAGCAATGGGATTATCAAAATAGTCCAAATATGCGTGTGTTTTGCTACTCAAGTCTGATAACTTCCATAAATCCTTTACGACAATGAGATCAAGTTGTGTTGGCGTTAGCGTTGATCTTATTATTTTACTGTCGTATGACAGAATGGTCATATTTTCAGCTGTGGACGAAAGACGTACTTGCTGAGTTAACCCGGTAGCCTCCTAGCTAGCTCGGCCCCACGACATTATCCGATCTTTGGAATACACTACGCGTTGTGTTACACACCGTATGGTGAAAGTGTGGCGTTATTGATCTCTACTGGAAGTTTAACGTCGTTGTATTCGTATATACACACCCGGATTGGAGGGGAATCGCTAGCTTGCTACTATGCGAGCTAACAGTAAGTTCAAGCTAGCCGGTCCCCCGTGTCTTCTTGGAGTGTTAGCGCAGTAACGTTACTTCACCCTCTGCGTCGACTAAAAATACACACACAATCTGAGCTCATTGTCTTTCTTAAAGTGTAGGCTATTGCACTTTCACATTCTGCTTGCACTGCCTGGGCTTTGAGACTCTACATGGTCTCTACAGTGAATTTAAATCGACCCGAAGAACGAGTCAGATCCCAGGTTGCGTTCATCTCTTGTCCGAGCCAAAGTGTCACACCAGTCGGTGGGCTTTAGGTCTCCAAGTGGACGACCCTTAGAACGGGAGGACCGATGGTCGGATATCATTTTGCTCTAATGGCCTTGTCCTATCACCAGTAGTAACATAACAGCCCTTGGCCCGGCCCAGCCCAGGGTTGACAGACGTAAGAATACTCGGTAAAAGGTCAGAGAACCCGCTTTGTTTCAACTGTCCGAGATCCACAAGGCAAAGTTCGTCTTTCAAAGAGTCACGATGTCGGAGGACAACGGCGTAGATAAGTTCATCAAGGTAATTCGAGCAAAACAAAACTCTTGTGATATTTAAGGTGTTCTTACCCTAACAACCTTGCTACTAGTATATCTACTTTGCATCTATAATATGGTGCAACCTCTTAATGTAACTGCAGAAGGTCGTTATTTCCAAATGCACAAATGTTCATGCAGATGTTTCACTATTTGAACAGTCATTGTCAGGGATTGATGCCTAAGATAAGGTGAAGGAAGGAAATCACGTTATACCTGGCAACAAGCTTATGATCTGGGATTTGATCTTGGTGTGTACCCACCAAAATGTCACCACCAACACATTTGTGTCAGCTGTAAAATATGATCTGGGGCCCCATGTGCCCTGTAAAAGAGGTGACCACTGGATTCATGGGTTACACAGCTCATTTGGATTAGATTTCCCTGAAGCAGGAACCAAATGCAGAGAGGTCCGGCACTTGAATGATCAACATTTCTGATTCAAAATAACTTATTGATAACCAGAAGATCATCAGTCTCAGTTAGATCCAAGTGTTATCTGCATCCCCAGGGTATTTGTCTTGAAAGTACCAGCAACTCTTTCTGTAATCCTAGTTTGGACCAACAAAGGCATTGCAGAGAAAAGGCTCTGGTAGCTTTTGGCACACAGTGAAACTCATTGTATTAGCCAAGTCCAATTTATTCTCTGGGCGGATCTACAGCGCTACTTTGCTGAGTTTGTAATCGCAGTGTTTACATCTGAACATGTTGGCAAACATTTTCCAGCTTTTAATGCAGCAAAGCCCCGGAGACAAGAAAGCTGTGTGAAATGAAAGTACATGTCTAATTCACACGATTGCGTAACTTAGACAGGATTGATTACTGCCTCAGATTCAACAGTACGCAGCAGACAAGTGTACCCCGAATGACTGACTCCAAAGTTTAACTTTAATTTGAGAATGCAGTACATAGTTGTTGTTTTTTTAAATACTTTCTTTTGTCGCTCCCTTCCCCTAACAGGAGACCTCCATTCTAGATGAGTACAGCATAAACTGGACACAGAAACTGGGAGCTGGCATCAGTGGTCCTGTCAGGTGAGAGTGAATGAGGAAGTGCTTCTCTTAGATGCTTTTGAAACGTATTTATCAGCATGTAAACTATGCAAGAGGTGAATGTCAAGCAGTGGAAAAACCACAGCTTAAAGAAATAGCATTGTGCACGGCGACGTCACCGTGACATCTGTCTGAGTTGGGGGGGGGGGACACAAAAAATTGTGTTGTTACCAACCGTGGAAAGAGGTAAAACTAATATATCCTGGAACTATTTAGCATATCTGTGAGAGCAGGGCTTACATCAAATGAGAGTGGTTTGTTTCTTTAACGCACTGTGACTCAGAATAAAAATTCCCCGAAAGGATTATAGATAAATATTTACATTGTGTTCAGCCCATGCAGTGCATGACTAATCCAGCAAGACTTTGGCTTTTTAACAGCTGGACTGAAGCATGGAGTCAGAGCAGATGATTTATTATCTCACAGTCCAATCACCAAACGTTGTGGCTCTCGGCGAGTTTCCCTGTATTGCCTTCTCATTACTGCAGCACAGTTTTTACAGATCTATGCTCTTTTTCCAGGCTTTAACAGACCAGCGACAACCTACAAAACAGACGTCTCAGCATCCTGTTGTTGCTGCCCCTGGGGCTGCGAGCATTCTTTCACCCTTTGTGTTTTATTGATCAGAAAGCCCCGGTGACGCCGCCCTGCACCGCAGTGATATTAGTTGCCATTTTCTCTGCTCGATAAATGCTGCGCAGTTACAGAAATCTCCCACTGATGATTTCTCCTCATCGTTCGCTTCCTCCCATCAGGGGAGAGCAGCCCGTTGAGCATTTCACAAGTCACATGGTCAATTAACTAAAACATTTGTAAAAGAGGCTCTTCATGTCTGCAATAACATGCTTGATTGCTCTCTGCAATCTGTATCTCAAATCGCATAAGGGAGAAGAATAAAGTCACTTATTACAAGTAACCTCCCTGTAATCAGGAATCCAAGTGAACTTTGGACAAAGTACAATGTTGGTGATGTGAGCTGAGGTTACAGTCGAGTGTTTAAAGTCAGTAGTTGCAGTTTCTTGTGTTGAGGATTCTTGATGCAGTTTTGAAGGTCCTTCTGTTAAGACATTCAAATGTCTTTCAGCTTTGACTCCTTCAGCATAAAGATATTGTAACGGACTGAAAAATGCGTGCTTTAAACAGTCAAGATTGCTATTGTTCTCCTTTATCATACCTGTTTGATGGTTTGATAAAAGCATGGCAGACACCAGGCGTGAGCTAACATCTGCTCCAGGGCCGAACAGGCTGTTGGGTTGACTGTCCTTTTCACACCTCTTTTCTCTCTATTCAGAGTTTGTGTAAAGAAGGCAAGTCAGGAACGTCTGGCCTTGAAGATCCTCATCGATCGACCTAAAGCCAGAAATGAGGTCAGAGGGAACGCTGTCATGTCGCTGAGTGATATCTGTTGCTTGTAGCTGCATTTCCAGTCCGTCCACTGGCACCTCATGAACCATTCCTCCCCTCTCTTTCCCCGTCACCTGGGTGTTTCCTGGTTTTGTGAGATCAGATGTGTGCATAGTGGTTTTCCTCCGCTGAGTCCCACAGCTTCTGTCATTAGCAGCCTTTTGTTATGATCCAGCGGCTCACACACACCAGGGAGACACGAAGCTAAAACAGACGCCACACACTGCGGACACTGAAAGCCGTCACTGACGAGCAGACTTTCAGTACATTTTCCAGGATGTGCTGTGGACGCGTGCAGCATTTTCTCTTGGTTTCACGTTAATGTCGGCTCCTCTTCCTGTTTTTGTTAGACCTGATAGGTTTTACAGCGTTGTGCAGCATTTTTAAGACGCACGGCGCTGTTTCAGCACTACTCGACTCTCCTCAGTTTCGGTAGCTTTTCCATCACAATTGAATTCCACCTCATCACGGGTGGGGTCGTCACAGCAAAGAGGCCCTAAACTCCAGGGACGCCCAGTTTGTTTGTTGTTTTTAAGCTTTTTTTAAGCAAATCGACCCAGGTAACCACTTAAGGTTTCGGGTGTTCATCTCTTGGTTTGTCTGTCGCCATACAGGTGATGCGACCAAACACTTTTTACATTTTCTCATTATAAATGCTTTTATATCTTCATGCAGGTGCGTTTACATATGATGTGTGCCGACCACCCAAACATAGTCCAAATCCTAGAGGTCTACGCCAATAGCGTCCAGTTTCCTCACGAGTCCAGCCCCAGGTGCGTCTCCTGTGAAATTCTGTCCACTGTTTGGTGATTTTCACTCTGCCCCCCCTTCCCGTCCCCTAATGACCTTTCTTTTCAACAGAGCGAGGCTCCTGATCGTCATGGAGATGATGGAGGGCGGCGAGCTGTTCCACAGAATCAGTCAGCACAGACACTTTACCGAAAAGATGGCAAGCCAGGTTACAAAACAGGTAAAGCCACGTGGCTCTTCGAGGATGAATTTCATGTGAACATACACCCACAGGCAGGTTTTGTCAATGAGATTTCCTCGTACAGATCAGTCAAGCTTTGGAACATTGTCATTGCCTGAATCTTGCACATCGTGACCTGAAGCCAGAGAATCTGCTCTTCAAGGACAACTCGCTGGTGGGCATCTTAACTTCTGCTGACTCGTTTTCTCCTCTAATTAGATACTTCCAGCACATGAAGTCATTACTGCCTTCGTGTTTTAAAGGTCACACCTGCTTTGTTTTAACTAGACCTCCAAATCAACTTAAAAGTGCAAAAAATGTATATTTTCTGTCGACACGGTTGTTTGGTTTTTCCGCAGGACGCTCCTGTGAAGCTGTGCGACTTTGGCTTTGCCAAAATCGATCAAGGAGACTTGATGACTCCACAGTTTACTCCCTACTACGTAGCACCTCAGGTAGAAGGCCACATCCCATAAATGCAGACCTTCATAGTGAATATGAAAACCCACCATGTCTCCAACATGTATTTGTGTTCAGGTACTTGAGGCACAAAGAAGGCACCAGAAGGAAAAGTCTGGAATTATACCTACCTCACCCACTCCTTACACATATAACAAGGTGACGTTTACAGACTTTAAGCTCATTTATGGCCCCAGGGGTATGAAAATAAACAATAATAATCTATATGGTTATGCTTCCTATTATATCCACCGAAGTTCTCTCCTCCTCTCATCGAGGTAGTGAGTGGGTCACATTAGCCCTGAATGTCATCTGGTAGACTGAGAGACTGCTGTCGAATTGGTAGATCTCTCATCAACATCTCCCCTGGGATTCATTTGTTCTCCATTTCCATTTCCAATCGTTTTCCAGAGCTGCGATTTATGGTCTCTTGGCGTGATCATCTACGTGATGCTGTGCGGGTATCCGCCCTTCTACTCCAAACACCACAGTCGCACCATCCCGAAGGACATGAGGAAAAAAATTATGACCGGCAGCTTCGACTTCCCCGAAGATGAGTGGAGCCAGATCTCTGAGATGGCCAAGGACGTCGTTCGCAAGTGGGACTTTTTCTGCTTCGCTCTTGCTCGCCGCTGATGCTCTTCCCGTATCGTGGTCATTTCTACTCTCTGCTGTCCTCTGCTGCTGTCAGGCTCCTAAAGGTGAAGCCAGAGGAGAGATTAACTATCGAAGGAGTCTTGGCTCATCCTTGGCTCAACTGCACCGAGGCTCTGGACAATGTGCTGCCCTCTGCTCAGATGATGATGGACAAGGTGACGCAACCCTCACCAGTGCGCCGAGACGCTCCCTGATTTAAATAACACGCGATGTCGTTTCAGGCCGTGGTCGCAGGCTTCCAGCAGGCTCACGCTGAGCAGCTGGCCAACATGAGAATTCAGGATCTGAACATCAGCCTCAAACCTCTCAACTCCGTCAACAACCCAATCCTCAGGAAAAGGAAACTACTGGGGTACGACGGCATTTTGCAGCGTCGTACACGATGATATAAAGTTCAGCCTTTTCACAGATGCAACCAGGCGTATTATTTAGTAGCGTTTAGCACTTCAGTAAACGCTCTTTATTGCATCTTTGCAGCTCAAAGCCCAACGACAGTTTCTTCATCCATGACCCAGAGACCGGCGAAGACTCCAACATCGCACTGGAAAAACTCCGGGATGTCATCGCCCAGTGTATATTACCGCAAGCTGGTCTGTTAACTCAAACGCCTTTAACTGAGTTCCAGAACTGCTGGTGTGACTTCCGCCAAAACATACTGGGGATATTTCCATGTTTGCAGGAGAGAACGAGGACGAGAAGCTGAACGAGCTGATGTACGAAGCCTGGAGGATCAACAGAGACTGCAAGCTGCTGAGGGACGGCCTGCAGGGCCTGAGCTGGGATGGTCAGTAGCTGCTTGTCAGCCTCCATTTTATCCCAATACACTTTTCCAGAATCTCCAGCCTAATGATGATTACATTTCACCTTGGCGTCATTCTTTCATCGCGCTTTTGTTTAAATTCGTAAAATGACCAATTTAATTGATGTTTTAAAATATTTATCAGGCTAACGAGTTATAGCAAGAGCGGCTGGTGATGTGTTTGGGATGGTTTGCCTCACCGGTGATACAGATTAGAAGAGAAATAAATAATAATTGTGGTCAATGTCTTGTTTCTTTGCAGGGAGATCTTTCTGTGATAAAGTCGACCGCTTGAAACTGGCTGAAATAGTCAAACAGGCCATTGAAGAGAAGACAAATCTCCAGGAATCTCATTAACAAGCGCTGGTTTTTTTCTATCTTGATTTTATATTCTTAATTTCTACCCTTTTTAACCCCTCCTATCTGTAAAGAGGCTTTTTTAATGTGAAATGAGGTTCCACCTTTTTTTCCTTGAACTGGCTTGTACGACCTGTTGTACAGCTGTAGATAATCCAGAGACGAGTTATTGGTACTATATGTTTTTTAAATGAACTCTTGTTGAAGAGGAAAGAAAAAAAACAACTTAAAGTGATCTATATTTTCATTTTTTTCCAAAAAAGAAAACAGAAGAGGAAAAAAAAAATCCCTTCAACTGAGGGAATTTCTGTCAGGAATTCCTTCGGTTGCTCGCTCCCTGTTTTATCCGTTATTTCACTTTATTCTTTTAGTTTCTTTTAACTTTCCAAAGACTTATTTATTTAAAAACAAAGGTGTTTTATACTTTTTTGAAGGCTGGCAGTGAGCGTAAAGCTGCTTCTTCCACACAGGCTCTGAATCTCAGACTGAATCTAAGTTATCTGAATATTTGCTCCTTTCCTCTGACCCCCTGCTGCAAATGGAGCAGAGCAACATTTCCTGTCGATTGCACCTTTAATTTATTTATCCTGACCATTCTTTTCCAAGCGCATGAGACACCGTAGACATTAAACACGATGCTTCTTGGTGACTCACGCTGAGCGTCGTGTTATGAAAGACGAGGTCCACCCGCCGGCGTCTCACGGCTTTTAACCGTCTGAAAGCCTTATTTTAACATGTCTGTGCAGCTCTGCCCTCTCCTTTGTTTGGGTTTTCACCGTCAAACTTCTCCCCAGGTGAAGGATGAAGTTCAAACCACGTGAGTGAGATTTATACAGCTCCTCCGCTTCTGTTTGGCAAGTAAAATGTAGCAAATGATTCCAAATATTTGCTGTGTTTTTTTTCCTTTGTCGTAAATGTCTTCCATTTCAGATAGAGCAGGGTGTGGAGACGTGCACTAATTTAACCTTGTGCTCGCGCGCTGTAGCAGGCTTGTCGGTGTTATTGTTCATTTCAGTGGCCTGAGCACCAGAAGTGCTCCATCTCCTGTTTTGTTTTATTTTTGGAGTTGATGTCTTTGTCACCAGTGGGCTGCAGTTTAGAACCAACCGCGACAGCAGTGGCCTTGTGATTTACTGTGTTCCCAGCACAAAAAAGAGCCTTCAGTCATAACAGTGCACTAAAAGAGACAATTAAGGTTTTGGGAAAGCGGATTAAAGATGGTTGGCGAGATTACGGCAGCACATAATATTTGCCGGGTAAATAAAGCCAGGTCTGGAACAGACGTGCCTCCTTGTTCATTTCAAAAGTTGTTAAAATTTCCGCTCGGACCAGTTATTAACTTTGCACAGAACTTTTACTACGACGACGATGCATTTTTGAAGTCATTTTTTCAGTGATTTGGGGGAATCTGGTGTGAGGTGTTTCTTGAAGACAAAAGCATCTCAAAACAAAATTGATCTCTTTTGTATTGACACACGCTTCAGAAAAAAAAAGCCTGTTTGTCTTGCATCGTGAATAAATGATGTTTTGGAGAAATTCTGCCCTGTGGTTTATCCTTTAGACGTGAGACCTGGGTCTCTTTCTGTATGGAAAGATTTATGTGGTCCACTGTGATTATTCCTGTTTTCCCCCCTTTTTAATGGAAACAAATGACCAAAATAGAGAATGTGTAATCCAAGTGGAATAAAGTCCACATCCTTCCCTGCCTGTGAATGCTGAAAACAACACCTGAGGTAGTTTAGACCTGTCCTGACCTGAAAATGGGCGTATTTACAGGAACCAGACAGACAGACAGACATATTTCTACAGTTCTGTTTAATATATCAAATGATTAAACTCTGTTTTGAAACACCGGCCCATTTACAGCTGAAAAGACAAACACAAGAGGGGGCAAAAGATGTTCACAGTCATAAAACAAACTTGTTATATTACAAATACATAAGGCACTTTTGCTGGTAAGCAGAATGCAGAAATTTGCTCCGAGGGTGGAAACGGAACCACCAAGTACAAAAGAAGTGATCCAAAGTTTGTTTGAGGGGAAGAAGGAAGAGGAAATTTCTTTGTATTGAACTGAAGCCCTTTGAAACCACGCTGGAGGTGTTGAAACCTGCCGCACAGAGCGTCCCCTTTAAGATTTATCTAGTAGTTTATTATAAAAATATAAGGTAACGCCTGAACGAGGGCAATCTTTTAATCTGTACTGGTACTCAGAGGCACGTTGTGAAGGGATGGAACATATTCTGCATGTCTGGAATGAGTTTTGGTCCCTTTTCCACATTTACTAATCTGCTCAGTTCGCTGTGCAACAGGCGCTTCGAATGCCTGTTTGGAATTTACTCGGGTGCTTGTGTCTTGTGTGAATTTAGGTGTAGGATTAAAACCAAATAACAGGAATACAGTTGGAAACAGCAGCAAAATCCATTTTAGGTCTGTAATAAATCTCTCTGAGCTCCCTCCGAGCTGCTGCTGAGGGATCAGCTCAGTCCGAGTCTTCGTCGTCCAAATACTCCTCTGCGTTGCTGTGTGTGCGGGTGATGGCTGAAAGCAAACGACTGCTGTTAGAGATCAGAATCCTGTGGTGCTTCATTTCTCACAGCAAAAAAAACAAACAGTGAAAACATTAGCAGACAAGTGTTCCCAGGCAAATGTGGTTTTATATAATCCGGGACAAATACACAGTAAAAGAATCTGCACTCTTCCAATGAAAACAGTCACATCTGAAGCATTCAACTTATTTTCACAGGCTATTTTATTTTACTGCAGGGAACTCATCCCAAATGCATGCCTAGTTTTAATATCTTCATACAATCTGCTAAATGAGTTAAGTGGAATTTCTTTTGCGCAATTACAAATTATAGCTAAAGGTGGTTTGATGGAATTCATAAACTGGAAAGAAAACTGCAAGATTTAAAGTAGTTTTGGACAGTTTGCAGTACAGACGCTGTAATGCTGCCCCCTCGTGGCCGCTGGACTTACTGCTTTGCTGTTTCCTCTTGAGAAGCGAGGCGCACTGCGCGTTGGTGGCCATGTCCAGTGCCAGTTTGTTCTCATTGTTCCGTATGTCTGTCCTTGGATCTGAAACAAAGATAAAATTCAGTGACGTGGAAACTTCTGGAGGGAGAATGGTTTAGAGATGACAAGAAAAACACAAGTAACGAGTCCGTTTAAGAAAACAACACTCGATCGCCAGATGAGGCTCCGGCCCACCCACGACCTTGAACTGGATGATTGGCGGTGGATAACGGACAGACCAAAGTTTTAATCGAAGCTTTCTGCAGCTCGCTGGCTCTTCCTGCCACGCAGGAAATTATCGCCTTATTTCCTTTTATGAAACCCAACATGAGGCAAGATAAGATGCTCACTTTTCTTCAGCAACAGTTCCACAATGTCAGAATAACCCTTCCAGGCAGCAGCGTGCAGAACGGTGTCCCCCAGTTTATTCTGAAATAGACAGGTCGTTTAATATTTTGTAGGAACGATGTACAAGCTGCTAGAACCACAGGGGTCTTACCTGCTGGTTGACTTCCACGTTGGGCTGACTTAGCAACACCTCCACCACGTCTGACACAGAAGAGAAACAGGTCTCACTTCCACAGGCAGAAGTTAATCTGTATGCTTTACGTCCCGCAGCCTTTACCTTTGTGTCCCCCATGGCATGCCCAGTACAGGGCAGTGTTTCCAGCCTTGTCCAGCCCGTTGACGCCCACCTTGTTCTCGATGCATTCCCTCAGCCAGCTCAAATTACCTGCTCATCGGGAGAAAAAGGGTCAGACCTCCATTAAGGCCAAAAACCAGGACATCTGTTGGCCTCAGACTGAAGAGATGTACAATAACGGGTCTGTGGGTCGATGTCGCACCTCGTTTGGCCGCTTCGTGCATGGGATTGTCGATGGACTCTGCCTGCTCGGCAACTAAAACGAAGCATACGAGGCAATGAGCACTTTAGTGAAGAAAGAAAACATCAAAAATAATAAATTGCCAGTGAGGGAAAGGAATAAAGATGTGTTTGAGGACCAGATGGCTTCAAGCGCCTTAAAAAAAGGGAAACATTTTTAGACAAACAGGACACGAACAGGATTCTCTCTTTATATATAAAAAGACTTCTGCTTTTAATCCAGCCTACACAGTGCAGCTGCGTTAGGGCCACAGGCCAGTCAGGTGATCGGGTCTACTCACCATAGTTACTGGGAATCAGACCAGTCCTTCCCCTGCACGTTCCCTTCCACCAATTAGTGTCACTCTGAGGAGAAGAAAGGAAGTTACTCACAATTGCATAAAACTGAAAACATGCACATGAATGAAGAAATTTGGTTCATTTGATGCAAAGAAAATGCTGATTGGGGGTCAGAAAAAGACGCAAATTGCATAAGACTGAACAAAACAGGAACTAAAAGTGATGAAGACGTGAGATAATTAAGGCTGCACTAAACTCACAGTGTCTGAGATGTAAAGGATGTCGCCTTCTTCAAAGTACAGCTCATCTGGCTGAAGGAAGTAAAATTGGGATTATTAGGACGATGAAGATCGGTTCAGTGCCTCAGATTCTTGTTTGAAATGACTGAATAAATCAACTGTGACAGAACCAAGAAAGAACTCATACCGTTCTGGGGTCAAAGGTGAACAATGCTCTGAAGACCTTGACCTGGCCTGGCAAAACAGAGAAGTTAAGGCGATTTGTGGGAGCCGTTATCTTCATGTAACCATCCCGCCAGCACAGACAGTAGCTTTATGTGATATATTGGTCTGAGGCAATAACCACCCCGAGACAATCCTTATCTAGGCAAACGTTATGCAGACAAAACCTGCCGAGGGCCCGAGCTGAGGGAAACCACCTCTGCAGCAGCCAGCAACACATTTCTGCATGCGGAGCGTGGTTAAAGCCATCGGGCGGCTGGTTGCGGTCCCCCCCCCGGGGCCTGCCGCTCACATTAGCGCTGCTGGAATGTCACCAGGGTGGGCGAGGCACTTGAAGAAAGACTGCACTTGCTCGTGGTGACCTACAACTTCGCATGTTGTTGCAGCAGCTCGCGGGCGGATGCAACAACAGCATCAGCCCCTACGCGGGTATTTGGTCAAACCATGCGTGATCGTGTCAGGGGATGCTCCATTGTTTGGAACTGGACTCGACCTTTATGCAGCAGGATGTGACAGGAACCATGTGAACCATGTGGGAACAGTGTATGAACGGTGACGTTTTAATGGTTGCTGTGGTTGTGTATGCCTTTTCCCATGTATAAAATACTTTTCCTTTTTAAAAACTGCCTTCTTTCTATTTTTTGGGCATTCTTACCCCGACTTATGCAGCAATGTTAATCTGTATTTACTGCGTTGAAGAGTTTCTTTGACGCGGCCCGATTGGACCGAGCCACTTCCCACCCCACCCCCGGAACGTCTCAGAATGTCTGAGCACAAGCCCGGCTCTGTTCAACGCATCTGCTCTGCAGGCCCAGTCATGCCGCTCAGCACATGCAAAAATCCTGTGCCGGCTCGTCCTCGCCGTGGATGTTTGCACCGACGGGAGGCTCGATTTGGTGAATTTTGACGTTTTTCCACACAGTTCCGCAGGGAAAAACGCACGTATCAGGACCATTTACACCACAGAATCTTGTTTCTGTGTAATACACACATGTGGTCAGGTCCAATGAGCATCAGATAATCCTGATAGCTGTGGAGACGTCTCATTAATAACCACGATGCGTGTAAATTGATAAACACACCTTGTGGGTGGAGGAAACTGATTAAGCACCTGTTTTCATCCCTGGTTTCTAATGAAAATAAACATTTAAGACCTCGTGTTCAAACGATTTGAGATGTGATGACATCACAGATTCCTCCCCACCAACTCTCTGCATCCAGGGGTAGTAGGTAAATAAAACCATGAGGATTCTGGGAGTTTCTCCATCGAGATGATCATTTGATTAATATAGCCCCCATCTTTTCCATCCAAAGTTTTAAAAAAAATCTTTAGATTTAACTGTGGAGCTGCAGAAAACTGGCGTCATCCAGACACAACTCGTGGGAGGGTGCATCTTTTTTGTCTAACAACTATTGCCTGTAACTAAAATAGGACCCAAACTGAACTGATCAGGTGTGCCGTCCATCGCCGCCTCCTAACCTCCAGCATGACCCTAAAGCTGCATGAATGAGGGCAATAGGGAAGTCACAGAGGCCTGCTGCTGAGAAGCTGCTGCCAATCAACAGCAAAACCGGCGTCGCTGCAGCCCGCAATCGCTTATATTCACATCACTCGGTGTCTATTTACTTTATCGCTTTCTTTGCGGTGAAAACGAGAGGCACGGATGGGAGAAATGAGCCGAACCGCCAGTGGTTGACACCCATTAACGCCGACAAGGTGTGTTACCTCCGTTGCTGACTGAGGCGGCTGCAGGAAGTTTTCGTTCACTTGTTCAGAACGGAAGTCTTACCTGGTTTGGCGGGTTTAGGAGGAGGCTTCGACATTTGTAAAGTTCGGCTGGCGTCAGAGAATAGGACGAAAAGCGAGAGCCGCGTTATTTAGTTCAGAAAAGAAACCTCGCCGCGAACACAGCCGTCACCGTCAAAGAGGAAGTCCAGTCACACACAAGGTTCGACGCGGAAAAGCTCGTCTGCGCATGCGCAATCTTCGATTTCTGATTTTAATATATTTATATTTATTCACACACACACTTTATATTTATTCACACACACCGACTAAAAAAACGACCATTCATAACGCAACTATCAGTGCTGCATTTTATGCATTTGTGCTTTTGTTTTTTTTAACATATATGTAGGCTTGAAACACTTAATAGTTTTGCTTTTTCGGAGCTTTTTCGTAGAACGTGTCGACAGCTGTGTCAATTTTCCTTTAAACCTGTTGTCCTATCGTTATTCCAACGTTTGCGGTCTCTGACATCGCTGCCCTTTTCCCCTAGCAATGGTTGGGAGTGACGTAGATCTCTTTCAGCCAATTAGGTGTCGGTAGGCAAAGAATGCGGAAGTAGATGCACAGTCGTGTAACTTTCTGCCACACCAACTCTTCTGTGCACCCCTTAAATATGAGTAAGAATTGCGTGGCGAGGGCCTCTGAGATTAAGAAATTAATTGTAGGAATTGGTGGGTAAGTCACTGTAGAGGACTATAACCTGTGTTTTCAACATGCAGGGTTTAGGTTTTATTTTTCTCTTTGGCTTAATTTGACTGCAGACTGCATGATGTGCAAACACAAGCTTTTAAATAATTACTCTTCTACGTGTGATGTTTTGTTTTTAAATTGTGCTGCTGTAGACTTGATGAGCCATAATGTGCATGTGCAGAGTTGTAATAAGATCAGTAAACCATGTCACAACCCTGCAGGCTGCAAAGACAACAGCGAACAGCTCTGTAGTACAAAATTATTCATTTGTTTTGCCACCAAGGTGCTGACAGACTGCTGCGTAATCTCTTCTACGTTTTATTTCTTGATGTGTTTTTGTCAGAATATAACATGCCATTTTCTTACATTTCTCGTTGAGAGAATGTCCTATTACATCATTGTTTGTTGTCCAAAGTGCAGCAAGTGACTACAGAATTGTTATTGATTTTAGCCTATGCTATTCCACATTTTTATAAACTTTTGTTGCTTTAAAAAAAGTCTTTCTGTTAATTTCTGACACGGAAAGATTTTAACAAATATTTATATTTTTAATAAGGTGAGTTGGTATTTGGCTTAGTGTCTAATCAAAGATAATACACGATTGTCAACATTCTTACTGAGCTTATTAAAAAGGTGAAGACTCAGCTTTTCCTCTCAGTGCTTTTATTAAGTGTTTTTTTTTCCAGGATGACCAACGGAGGAAAATCCACTCTTTCTCAGAGTCTACACCAGCAGATACCAAACAGCTGCGTTATTGCGCAGGACTCATATTTTAAGGTTGAGGTTTTTTTGTCCCGTAAATCCTGTCAGGGTTTTTTTAGCCCTTCTGCTTAAAAATTCAAAACTTTATTTATTCACCAGGATGAGTCAGAGGTGCCAGAGGACAGCCATGGATTTAAGCAATATGATTGTAAGGGTTGAGAAAAGCATATTAAAACCTGATATCACTGTTAAATATGTGTATTTTTCTATCGTGACGCCCACAGTCACAGTCGTGTTCTCTTTGAGTGCTGGACGCGCTTCACATGGACACGATGATGAGCGATGTTGATTCATGGCGAAGAGATCCAGTCCAGTTCCTGAGGCAGAGGAGTCTGAAGCCTTCTGATGAACAGCTGTTTGTGCTGATCGTGGAAGGTTTCCTCATTTTCAACTACAGGTTTTCCGAAGCTATTGATTGTTCCTAATCTCAGCAATTTTATCACTTCTTTATGACTAGGTGTGTCTCCACTGCATAAGAGGATCCTGATTTTAATAGATCTTTTACAAGTTTTGATGTAGTTCTTTAAAATAAATGAACCAAAATGATTTTCCCTATTTTCAGGCCTCTAAATCTGCTATTTGACAAAAGATACTTCATGGAAATTCCTTATGATGTCTGCAAGAGGCGACGAAGGTGTCAGATTTTATGACTAAAGTCTTTTTTGGTAGGGTTGTAGTATATATATAAAAGATCGACTTTCCATTCTAATATATTGTTTTTGATTGACAGCTTGAGGGTGTACAACCCTCCTGATCCTCCTGGCTATTTTGATGGACACGTGTGGCCGATGTACCTTAAAAACCGCATTGAGATGGAGGATTCAACACCCGGAATTGGTGAGCGTTCCATCGAAACTGGATTATCTGAGCAGTTAGAATGTTGTTGAGGGCGAGACATAAAAAATATATTTTTTTTTAGTATTTTTGGATGGTCAGAAGCCAAAAGAAGAGCTGTTGTCTGGAGTGCGTGACGATGTTTTTAAGGAAATAGAAAGACTCAGAGGTAAGTTGCAATCGACAATTTGACCCAAATCATTTTCGAGTAAATTATGGCAGATATAATTCAGCTGATAACCTTGAAGGACTGCGGTGGACATCCTCAAAACACAAATCTACATTCAGGAAGCTTTATTATTATTAGACCAATAGCGCCAATAAAATTTGCCGTGCAACAAAACTCCTAAAAAGAACTATACTATATATCTACCATAAACAAACATACTCTTTGTTTGCTTTTGCCTCACTAATTAAGGATTATAAAAGCATAAAAACCCAGCAGAGGTAAGTAAGTATACAAAGATTCTAATTGCTTCAGTATTGCGCAATCTAGTGATCATTGATTGCACCTGTTGTTAGTGTGGCATCAATAGGCAGGTGGCGTCATTTGTTAGTCTGCATATTGCGCTGCAGCACAGCCTCATGGGGTTTGTAGTTTTTAAGTGCCCTTAAGACGTGACCCAGGTCGAGGAGCCTGCTGTGTTGAATTCAGAGCCGTAGTGGTTGAATATCATTCTGAGTGCTGATGTTGCTCTGCCTGGGCTTTGGAATTACTGTGACAGACAGATAATGTCATGAGCCAGAATCAATGTGCTCATGCCGTGAATATTTTGCATATTTCCTTTGCAGACTGGAAAGCTTTTGTTCGTTAACATCTGGAAGATGGAGACTGCTGCACTCTTGGGTGTCACTAAAGTGCCATTATTTGGAGGCCATCCACCGTGAGATCAAAAGGACCAAGACATGTTTTTAAATTGTTTTATGTCTAATTAATGTTCGCAATACTGTTTTACTAAATGACAGTAGCACTAGCCTCTACAATGGTCTAAATCATGGTCATTTTAGTATTTTTTCATTTTAATTTAGCACACTTTAAACTTGACAATCACCTCTGTATTCCAAATTATGAAGTAATGTCATAATAAAATACTGGGTGTGACTTGTTTTGAAATATTTGTGTTCATTTATTAATTATTCCGTTTCTTGATTAAGACCTCATTTGTCAAAACGCCTCACCGAATCCGCCGTTTGTCTCCACCTGTCGGTTGCGTCTGGTACCGTCATACTGATTATTCCAGTGTCTGAAGAGTTTTTAGAAGATCTGTACTTCTTTTTCTACTTTTCTATTATTTTCTACTTCTTAGAGGGTGGGGGCATCGGTGCTTTCGGATAAAGAACCCATTTTCAGAAACTAGTCCGAAAATCACAAAGTAAGCAACTAGCTTCAGCCTTAACACTGCACACACCCCGGGCCCTCTCTCCGTATGAGGACTATAAATAGGAACGTTTCTTTCATTCTTGACCTAAAACCTGCTTGACAGCTTAGAGTGGCATCCTTCATGCTGTCTTGTACTCTGCGTCAACGTTAATGCAGCTCTTTCTTTCTTTTTCTGAACGGATTTGCTTTTCTCACGCTACAGGACGATAAGAATTTTGCCAAAAAGTCCACTCTGTCAGCAGAAAATGACATTAGATCAGCAGCCGGTCTGCCTGGGCTGCACATGCAGCTGTGGTTGTGACCTGTAGGAGAACTACGGAGTTTCCTCACTTCCCTGTATTGGCCATATCCTCTTCCAGCTGTACTTATACAGGCGTGCTGCATTAATTGACACCTTCTGCAGGCTTTCCTACTACTGAAGGGACGAGGTCAGTAGAGAACAATGCTCGGCACAAGATTTCTTACCTACGTGCATCTGGTTCTTACCGGCTGCTTCTGTTGCTGCGCCGCTTTGCCTCAGCTCAGCCAGCAGCCCGTGAATGACAGGCCTGTGATTGGTAAGTGAGACGTAAACAACCAGGAAAACAGCTTGAAATCACAGGAATTATCGAGCCTTTAACTCACAACTGCTGCTGGTGTGTGTGTGTCTTTTTCTCCCCACAGGAGTCCTGACTCAGATGGTCTCCGACGAGGCCATGAAACCATTTGGGAGGACCTACATACCTGCATCCTATGTTAAATACATTGAGTCTGGAGGAGGCCGAGTGATGCCAATCAGGTGATTCAATGGATCGTCTAGATATTGTGTCATTGAGGAGGAAATATGAGGTTTTTCCCAGTTTCCTGCAGCAATGAAGCACATTTTAAATAGAATATAACACCTTTTTATGTTTTAAAATGGTTGTATTGGTCAATATGGTCATCAATGCCATTGATTTATTGATCATTTGTTGATATTTGTCTGTGATCACGCCCACAGGTTGACTCTTAGGGCCTCTGAATATAAAACCATCTTCAGGCAGATAAATGGGTGAGCTGTAAATGCTAAACAAACCCTCTGAATGGTACTTTCCCCCTCCGCGGGCCTCACTCATACTGTACTCTGTCTGTGCAGCCTGCTTTTCATCGGTGGAGCCGTTGATTTGCAGAGGTCCGATTACGCCAGGGTGGCCAAGCTTTTTTACAGCCTGGCTCTGAGGGTTAGTACAGCCGGCTCTTCCTCTCACAGATGCCTCTTTCTGTGCCTTCCTACCTATTAAACTTTCACATATCTGTCTTTTACAGCCTTTTTTATTTAGTTAAAAAAAAGATTTATACAAATGACAATTGTGTGTGTTCACAGGCCAATGAAGCGGGGGATTTCTTCCCCATCTGGGGCACGTGCATGGGCTTGCAGCTGCTGACTGTCCTGGTGGCTGGAGAAAACCTGCTCTCCAACACCACAGCCGAGAACCTTGCTCTGCCCCTCAACCTCACAGCAGGTCAGACACGCGCTGGAGCTTTTCTGCGTGTATTCCTGCATATACCTAATATTACCACTTGGTGTCAGTAGAAGGAAATTACAAATCCGTGTGTGTGTGTGTGTGTGTGTGTGTGTGTGTGTGTGTGTGTGTGTGAATGCAGAAGCCTCGTCCAGCAGGATGTTTAAGGGGTTTCCAGATGATCTTATGAGGGCCTTGGCCCAAGAACCACTGACTGGAAACTTTCACCACTATGGAGTTACAGTAAAGGTACACACACGTGCACACGCGCGCACACAAACACTGAGGTTTGCTTTTTAACAGTAGCATTTCCTGTTTCATATGACTGAATTATTTAATTCAGAGGGACCGACATTACAACGTTAAAGTGTAATGAGTATGTTAGTGAAGAGAAATGATGTTTTGATGAATAAAACATTGGGTATTACTTGTGTCTGTAGGGGGGGGGGGGGGTAATAAATCAATAAATAATGAGTCAATTCAATAATGAGATGAATGATCTTCCAGACTTTTCTGGCAAACACGAAGCTGCGGAGTTTCTTCTCCATCTTGTCTACAAACGTAGCTGCCAACGGAGCCCACTTTGTCTCAACCATGGAAGGTTAAAACAACACCATAATATCAATTTTAAAATGATGATTTATCAACAAAGAGTTTATAACGCTGTGACGATCCCCAGGAAAGAAATACCCTTTCTACGGGGTGCAGTGGCACCCTGAGGTGAACCGCTTTCAGTGGAAAAGTGGGCGGAGCTTCCCTCACTCCCCCCACGCCATTCAGTTATCATCCCTGCTGGCGGAGTTTTTCACCAACGAAGGTAATCGATGCCGCCGATATTAGAGTGACGCAAAGCTCCTCTGTGAATCCTCCTAACGTTTCTGCCTCGGTTTAGGGAGGAGGAGTCTCCATCACTTTGAGGATCCTGAGGAAGAGGCCTCGTCGCTCATTTATAAGTACAATCCTGTTTATGCCGCAAATATAACAGGATATGAACAGATCTACTTCTTCTGAGGGAAGGATTTCGTGGGGAGTTCAGCTCTTCGTATGACAAATCCCAGTTGGTTTTTTAAAATTAGTGACCGACTCGTGTTTTTAACCCCATGAACATTAAAGGGTCAAAGGTGCTGCCTCGTTCTGTATGTGTATGGCGGTTTAAATAAATACAACTGTGCTTGACTGTGCTCAGTGGTTTCTATTGCTGAACCGAATGATTTGGGTCCAGAAACCTTCAGGAATTGTCCTTAATTACTCAAACATGCTTGTTTTGTTTGAGTGGATACTGAATTCATACTTTAATGTCAAGACACAATAATTGGACCAGTTCGGACCATAAAATATGAGGCCAAATATGAGTAAAACTCTTATTCAAGGTTGATTTATATATTATATAGAGTAGGCACACGCACACACGCACGCACGCACGCAGGAGGAGGAGGTGTTTTAAGAACATGTGCAAGCAAAATGCTAATTCACAAAAACACCAGATGTGATTGCAGTGTAACCAGAACCCGAAACACCTGACAGCTCCGTACATTCAACCCAGCAGATTTTAATCTAACCTAAATGTGACCGTGGTACATAAAATATCTGGATAATAACGCATCTTCTGCCAAAATCATTTTTCATCGTGACATTGACAAATATGAACCTGCCTGTAAATACCAGAAGGACATTAACAGCGCCGTTATTTTATTGAGGTTTCTGGGGGGGAGATCCATCCATCCATCCATCCATTCTCTGCCGCTTATCCGGGGTCGGGTCGCGGGGGCAGCAGCCTAAGGAGAGAAGCCCAGACTTCCCTCTCCCCAGCTACCTCCTCCAGCTCATCCGGAGGGATCCCCAGGCGTTCCCAGGCCAGTCGAGAGACATAGTCTCTCCAACGTGTCCTGGGTCTCCCCGGGGGTCTCTTACCGGAGGGACATGCCCTGAACACCTCACCAGGGAGGCGTCCAGGGGGCATCCTGACTAGATGCCCAAGCCACCTCATCTGGCTCCTCTCAACACGGAGGAGCAGCTCCGAGTTCCTCCCGGATGGCAGAGCTTCTCACCCTATCTCTAAGGGAGAGCCCAGCCACCCTACGGAGGAAGCTCATTTCAGCCGCTTGTACCCGTGATCTTGTTCTTTCGGTCATTACCCAAAGCTCATGACCATAGGTGAGGGTAGGAACGAAGATCGACCGGTAAATCGAGAGCTTCGCCTTTCGGCTCAGCTCTCTCTTCACCACAACGGACCGGTGCAGAGTCCGCATTACTGTGGACGCCGCACCGATCCGCCTGTCGATCTCCCGCTCCATTCTTCCCTCACTCGTGAACAAGACCCCGAGGTACTTAAACTCCTCCACTTGGGGCAGGATCTCCTCCTTTACCCGGAGAAGGCACTCCACCTTTTTCCGGTCGAGAACCATGGCCTCGGATTTGGAGGTGCTGATTCTCATCCCAGCCGCTTCACAGGCGGCGGCGAACCGATCCAGTGATAGTTGGAGGTCACGGGCCGATGAAGCCAACAGGACCACATCATCCGCAAAAAGCAGAGACCCGATCCTGAGGTCACCAAGCCGGACCCCCTCAACACCATGACTGCACCTAGAAATTCTGTCCATAAAAATTATGAACAGAATCGGTGACAAAGGCAGCCCTGGCGGAGACCAACCCTCACCGGAAACGAGTTCGACTTACTGCCAGCAATTCGGACCAAACTCTGACACCGATCGTACAGGGAGCGGACAGCCCGTATCAGCGGGCCCGACACCCCATACTCTCGGAGGACCCCCCACAGGACCCCCCGAGGGACACGGTCGAATGCTTTCTCCAAGTCCACAAAACACATGTGGACTGGTTGGGCAAACTCCCATGCACCCTCGAAGACCCTGCTGAGGGTGTAGAGCTGGTCCACTGTTCCACGCCCAGGACGAAAACCACATTGCTCCTCCTGAATCCGAGGTTCGACTATCCGGCGGACCCTCCTCTCCAGTACCCCTGAATAGACCTTACCAGGGAGGCTGAGGAGTGTGATCCCCCTATAGTTGGAACACACCCTCCGGTCCCCCTTCTTAAAAAGAGGGACTACCACCCCGGTCTGCCAATCCAGCGGCACTGCCCCCGATGTCCACGCGATGTTGCAGAGTCGAGTCAACCACAACAGCCCTACAACATCCAGAGCCTTAAGGGACTCTGGACGGATCTCATCCACCCCGGGGCCTTGCCACCGAGGAGTTTTTTAACTACCTCGGCAACTTCAGCCCCGGAGATACGAGCCCATCTCCAGGTCCCCGGGCCCTACTTCCTCACTGGAAAGCGTGTTGGTGGGATTGAGGAGGTCCTCGAAGTATTCCTTCCACCGATCCACAACATCCCGAGTTGAGGTCAGCAGCACACCATCACCACTATACACAGTGTTGACAGTGCACTGCTTCCCCCTCCTCAGACGCCAGATGGTGGTCCAGAACCTTTTCGAGGCCGTCCGAAAGTCGTTCTCCATGGCCTCACCGAACTCTTCCCATGCCCGAGTCTTTGCCTCGGCAACCGCCGTAGCTGCACTCCGCTTGGCACGCCGGTACCCATCTGCTGCCTCAGGAGTCCCACAGGCCAGTAAGGCCCGATACGACTCCTTCTTCAGCTTGACGGCATCCCTCACCGCTGGTGTCCACCAGCGGGTTCGGGCATTGCCGCCACGACAGCACCACCAACCACCTTGCGGCCACAGCACCGGTCAGCTGCCTCAACAATGGAGGCACGGAACATGGTCCACTCGGACTCAATGTCCCCCGCCTCCCCCGGACATGGTCAAAGCTCTCCCGGAGGCGTGAGTTGAAGCTCCTTCTGACAGGGGACTCGCGTTCCCAGCAAACCCTCACAACACGTTTGGGCCTGCCAGGTCTGTCCGGCATCCTTCCCCACCATCGGAGCCAACTCACCACCAGGTGGTGATCAGTTGACAGCTCCGCCCCTCTCTTCACCCGAGTGTCCAGAACATGCGGCCGCAAATCCGATGACACAACCACAAAGTCGATCATCGATCTGCGGCCTAAGGCGTCCTGGTGCCAAGTGCACATGTGGACGCCTTTATGTCTGAACAAGGTGTTCGTTATGGACAATCTGAGACGAGCACAGAAGTCCAATAACAAAACACCACTCGGGTTCAGATCAGGGGGGCCGTTCAGGGGGGAGATCGGAAACGGAAAATGACAAGAGGGAGATTCTTAAACCATCTTGGAGGCGTCTGACCTAGTTCCGGGGGGGGGGATTCGGAGCTCTCGGTTGTGATTTTGACCTCGTAAACACACATGCGTCAGTAACGGGAGTCTAAAGACGGAAGCGTCACAACACACGCCGCCCCATGCGCACCCGCCAATTGGCCCCCACGCACATCAGTAGCGTGCGCGGGGGCGGGAGATGAAAAATCCAACCAGTGTTCTAGTCCACCCCCCCTCCTCTTTCGCTCCTCAAACGGAGCAGATGCTGCTGCTGGGTCGGTGTTGTTCTGTCCGCAACCAACAACAACCGAGAGCGATGCGAAGAGGAGGAAAGAGGAGGCAGCATTTCCCGTCTTTTTACGCAGCGAGAGTCGCCCAGAGAGATTCTAGAATGACTTAAACCCGCCGTCAACTTTGGCCAAGAGCAGTCCGCGTCCTTATTCCCCAGCTGCTGCTGCCGATCGGACGGTGCCCGCTCCGTCTGACATCCGCCTGCCTGTTGGTAAACACGGTCGCGTCGGCGAGGACTCCCTCTGGCGCATTGATGCACCCGTTCCAGTGGTGTAACGGTGAGCGGTCATTTTCTGCTTCTGCTCAGATGAACGCCAGCACAGCGGGGTCGGGGGGAGATGATCGGACTCTCGGAACAATGTTAGCCCTCTCCTTTGTTTCCGCGACAGAAATGGTGTCCGTTTCAGCATTTGAGTGATTTTATTTATTTATTTTTATTTTTCAACGCGTGTAGTTGCCAAACGTATTTGCTCAAGAAATATAACTCCGGATGTGCTAAGGCAGATGGAGTTGTTGCCGACACGGGCTGCGACAGGGGAGAGACAAACACTTGTAAATCATTTCTATTTGATTCAAGTTTTCGTTATGAGATCAGTCATAAGTCGGTTTCACTCATATATGAAGAAATCTTTATTCAGTAACTGGCCTTTTTTTTTAAAAAAAAAACCTAAAAAAAACCCCAAGTGTTTACACCAGATGATGTACACATATGTATATTTAGGGAAGTAGTACATCATTGTCACAAACCAGTACTTTTGAGAATATACCAGGCTACTATAATGATTAAAGTTCTGCCCAACCGTGGGATCATCTACTGACCATGAATAACTTGTCTGCTGTGTATACTTGTGAATACGTGTCTGGACGGATGTGAACGTGTGAAAGTTTAAACAGCTTCGGTCTTGCACACTCACAACTGCTGTTCTTGACCTTGAGGTGTTTTCAGCTGCGCCTCCACTCCCTTCGCTGCAGGGTTACAGACTGGGCGATGAATTAGTGATCTCTGTTCTTCAACTTTGCCTCCTTCAGTTCAGAAGCGGCAGCCGCCTCCACAGCTGACTGAACAATTGCCCCCTTTTGTGCCGCTTGATGCAGAGGATCATGGAGAAACGTGCTGCCGTATCTGGCTCAGCATCGTCCTTGTCCTGTAGCACTTTGATGCAATGTGATGGTGGATTTTTGACTCAGATGGCTTCATACAGGAAGACCTGCAGCAGCCATGAAGGCCGTCTTGAGTGTTTCTGCCCATGTGGAGTGTTGAATATTTGATGGGAAGCTCTGTCTGCCTTTTTAAATAACCCCCAACACCGAGGTTCCGACAGCTCCGTCTCTGTACGAGCCGTCCTTCCATCCTTCCTTTCGCATCTGCTACTCTCGATGCCATGGCAACGGGCTGCCTCCTGCATGCAGCGATATATAGGTCAGTGGTCACGCAGGGCTGCACCCAAAGCAAAGACTGCCGCTTCGTCTGTTGTCCATACAAAGGTAGAGGTGGAGACGGGCAGCCATCCACGATGGCGGCGCCACGGACACGCGCAAAGGCCCCAGCATACGTCTGACCCAGATTTGACACATGCGCGTCTGCTGCAGCTTCACAGGTGATGTGTCCATTAGCTGTGCAGTGACATGAATACAAAAGCAGAGACATAGAGCGAAGACCCCCAACTGTGCCCGGGCCTGGTTGTCTGCTTTCCATCGAAGCGAGGTGGCGTGCGGCTGGATAAATACACCCAATGCTCAGACAGACAGGTGACGTTCCCATTCCCAGAGGGAAACAAACTAGTCTGTTGTATTTAAACTACTACAGAAGAAAATAAATATAAAATGACATCTTCATTGTACCCAAATGTATTATTATCATTAGATGTAATTGCTTTTGTATCCAGGTGGCCAGATCCACTCTGGTTTATGGTCAAAAGGACAAGTATAACAGCCATGATGTGGTACATAAGCATTAAATCTAAAGAAAATAATTAAATACTATAATTAAATAGCAGGCTCGCAGCTAGCAAATAGTATTTTTAATATAGTAATTTAGGCTTGATTTAAAAAAAAAAAAAAATAGGCATTACAGTAAAAGTGTTCATGCAATATTTCAGTTTTAGTCAACATAATTCTTCCATAGCAGATATAATCACCTTTTAAAAATAATTATGGAGTAAAGGAAATGCAAAACACCTGCATCAGATTTCGTAACAGACGTATCAGTCTGCAACAATAAATCTGAGGATTCAAAGCAGTGAGTCAGTTCTGTCAGCAGAATCTGGCCATGTTGAAGATGACAAAGGAGGACATGAAATGACAAATACAGCAGAATCCTCTGTAAAAGGCCCTCGACACTAAAGACACCTTTACAAACGTGCGCTGAACTCGCAACCTTTCTCTTGACCAGCTGAACCTCATTTTTAGCAAACGTGAAGCTGCTTTAAGGCAGTGGGAATTCTGAGGCGGCAGCTGTGACAAACGGGCCGTCAGCAGCTCAAAAGAAATAAAAACCCATCACCAAAATCAGCAAATCCACTTCTCTGCAGCCTCACATTCAGTGTCTCCTCAGCCTTGGCCCTTGTGACCAGGTACTCTGATTATTTTAGTTTTTTGGTTTATTTTGTCCTGTTGTTGTTGCTGTTTCAGTAAGAAAAACAAACCCAGTGGTCCTGAGCTGCACAGCGCTTTAGTGCAGGGGGGTCCAGACCCAGTCCTCGAGGGAATCCAGCCGGGATTTCTCTCCTTCCTTGTCGACCTGGGATCCCACTTTCCTTGGTGGAAGTGTTTTTCTGCCTGGTAGGACAGAAGATCCAGGACTGGGTCTGGACACCCCCGCTTTGTAGTGGTTTCTGCAAGAGGAGCCTTAGATGCATATTTTTGCCTGACTGTCCACATCCCCTCACTGTTTAAAATTAGATCTGCTATTCGCGTGTAGAGGTGTCAGTATGGGTGCGCATGATTGCTTCCTCCTTCCCAACTCTCCATGGTTTCCAACCCCTCCTACTTTCAACTGGGATAAATGTACGCTCAGTCACTCAGTTTGGTTTCTGCTGGCAGACTCGTGGTCGCAGGAAGATTTCAGGGACTCTGCCAACGTCCTCTCCGCCAGGGAGGTTATGTGGTTAAGAATCTCGAATGCGCGGCCATTGATCCACCCTGATTAATGGAGCATTGCCGCTCATTTGTTTGAGAGCTGAATGAAGAGGTGGGAAGTATCGATCCCCTCCTGCCACAGTTTCCAGTCAGAGGAAGGAGGAATGTCAGAGGAAAATTTCGGCACGCCGCTTTGGCAGTAGGGACCGAATCCAAACACCTTCACGCTGAAGAAGCCATGCCTCCATAAGACAACACAGGGAATATGACACTGGCAAAGGTCTCATCCATCCATCCACCCATCCATCCGTTCATCCATCCATCCATCCATCCACCCATCCATCCATCCGTCCATCCATCCATCCATCCATCCATCCATCCATCCATCCATCTGTCCATCCATCCATCCGTCCATCCATCCACCCATTCAGATTCCATGCATGTTTTTTGTGTGGTGTGTTTTTTTAGGGTTTGTCTCAGATAGTCCTCAAATGTCTCTCAGCCACTTTGTTCCTGAGCAATAACAATATTTCAGCCTGTTCTGGACTCCCACACCTCGCTGATAACGCTGCGGTCTGTGTTAGTGGTGATGGGTCACAGAGGACAGGGACCAGCACTGGCACTCCAACAGTAGTAAATCATTTGCTGATGCTATTGAACAAGTCCTCAAATGACCCCTCATTTTATGGGTCTTTCTTGTCGGATGGTCCTAAAATCTATTTATAGATGCAGCATCTCTGTTGGTTGGTTGGCTCTGTTTTGTCACATTGTTTTAACTTGTTTCTGGTTCTGGGGAACAGATATGGTTCTTTTCAACTTATTTATTTTGGGTTAGAGCAAGTTAGTGGCAAAATGTCACCATGTACTCACATGAGGTGGCAGAACAGGAGCCTGTCCCAGTTGCACTGGAGTAGAGGTATGTTACACAATAGACTGGTAGATAAAACCTGGGTAGACAGAAAAATAACTATCTTGACTCTCAAGTGAGACTGGCAAACAACAGATACTCACGCCGCTAGAACCAACAGGTCTGCTGACTCGGCCGAGAGAACCCACAATAGCGCCCCTAGTGGTTAAAAGTGACCACTAGATTTAAGGTTTTTTAAAAACCTTTACGGTCTCATTTAAGGCACATTTCTTTATTTCAAAAAGCTAAAGAGCATAGGCAACACAAAACATTTTCCACAATATGGTACACCATCATTAACAGTTATCATCATAGCGTGTGGATAGTACCAGCTACAGCTCAGAGGCAGGACGTTGGTGCACTCCTCAGTCCACGTCATCCTGCCTGTTCCCACCATGGACATCAACCAGTCACTAGGCTGACGGTTGGGAGTGACCGCCATCTTTTCTTATACATCCTCTACAAACACGACTCATCGAAGCACCTGCGTTGGTGTCTGTCAACGCCGCCTAAAGATGGATGGCGCCTATAGGCCAGCAAACATCACAGCACTGCTTTTTCCTGTAAAGGGAAGCCGAGCCACCACAGAAGGACTGGAACAAAGACTTCCTAATTTACAGAGACGCGGCACTTGCAAGGCTTGTCTACAAAATTAGATCTCGTTGGGCAGCCCCACGCGTGAGGCGAGGCCGACACCAACCAGGAGGTCTGATCTCAAACCAGCAGCCGTGGGGCGCGAATGTGGCGAGTCAAACACCACAGAAGTGCTATTCAGAGAAGGGAAAAGTCAGATCCTTCATGGTGATGCATGGATTAGTCAGCTTCCAGTGCAGTATGAGCTGTCTCCTCTTGTAGTGTTTGTTATATGGCTACATGTGACCTTGGCTGCTGCCGGCAGCAGTGCAGGGATGATGTCTTTCATGTTAAGAAACTTACCAAAGGAGGGCACCTTGACAGGGAAAACCATCCGTTTGGCTCACCACGGAACGTCCTTCCTGAAAACAATGATACAGCCACGAAAACAGGACATTTCTAGGTCTGCCACGTTAATTTATAGCAAGTTTTTTTTATAGCAATAATAGCAGGGTTTTTTAATCAGTCACAGTCAACAACAGTGTCCTTTGAACACCTTAAGGTCTCGCTGAGCTCTTCCCAATAATAAACAGTGCTCTGATTTCTTTCAGGGTGCTTCTGTGGTCTGGGCCTGGTTTACTCCAATAACACCTGCACCATGCCCATCTCCTTCCAGCACCTGCCCGTCGACATCTACAGGGTCATCTTTGGGACGGGCATCGGTGTCTTCTTCCTCAGCCTCCTCTTCTGTTGCTACTGCATCAGGTGAGAGGCAGCAGACGGCTGGGTGGAATCTCAGTCGGTTACAGGAACTAAGTAGGGAGCTATAAACTGCATAGAAAAGCTCAGAATGAGCAGTTTACAGCTGCAAATTGTTGTCAAATGTTAGGATTTCAGCCCCAGACTGAAGAAACAGGGCTTTTAACACGAAACACTGAAAGGATAATGGAAATCATGACGTTCTTACTCCCACCTTGTTTAATAATAAAGCTTAGTCAAACCTTACGCATCAGATTCTAGATTTGAATATTAACTTCCTGGATAGGCATGACTGTGCATGTTTCACAGCGATTAGGCCCACGTCAGCTGAATATATTCTGGCTTTCATAACAAGGTGTACCGGCACATCACGCATTGAACTAAATAGACTAGCCTACATGGACTTACATCATAGTGGATATGCTACCGATGTTTATTGTGCAATCCCAGTGTGATGCTAGAGGGGTAGGGCTGGCATCGGTTTGTGATGATAAAGGTTGAATCAGGCCAAAATTTAGGAGTCTGGTGTATGACTGTCCCTGCCGTGTGTGTGTTTGTGTGTGTGTGATGTCACCCTTTCTTCCCAGTGGTGCAGTTGTCGAGGGCCGCAGTCAAGCCGGGTTTTTGTCCTTCAGTCAGAAAAGGCTTCCTCCAAGGAATGCGGGATCCCAGGTGAAAGCAATGTCCACCTGGCAGGATGGAAACGGACGTGATTTCTGCCTGGTAGGACAGAAAACTCGGCTCATCTGCGGCCCTCGAGGACTGAATATGTGCACCCCTGGTATAGGGTGATAATAAAGACGCTGAATCCAGGTGTCGTATCTTAAAGAGCTGTCGAGGACTCGGTTGTATTTGCCAATCGAGAGCTCAACATCAATCATTACGTTGCACCCTGTCCCCCTCTGTGTGTTGGAAAGCGGTGAAGGAGGGATAAAGGCCGGACAAAGGAGGAACACTGTGACCTCTCCCACTGTTGATTATGAACTCCCCCATGAGCCGTCGTGACGGGACGGGATATGAGGCAACAGGAAGCCCTCTGTCACAATGTGCGAGGACAGCAGAGGGGGGAAACTGGGGAGAAATTCTGCTCAGAACAAACATGGCCTGAATAGCCCACAGTGGGAGTACACAAAAATATCACACAAGAATGTCTACAGTCTGTGGAACCCCAGCTGGACAGTTCAACACCTGCAGAACAGTTTATTATGCTCTTCCGATGGCTAAGCATCTTAATTGGGCAAATTAAGATGCTATTTTTAGGGTGAGGGTTCCCCTAAATTTTCATTGTGCTCAATTAGTCAGGATCTGAACCGATGATGTTGGTGCTTTTGTGCACATCTTGTGTCCCTTTGACATTAACACTTTTTAACATGAACACATTTTGACATTAACACTCAGGGAAAGAAAAAGTTTCATAACATCGCCTGTCTTTGGCCCGTGGGAGGACACCTGGAGACAAGCCTCATGAATCTAGTCGTACAAAAATAACAAGCGGCAATCAAACCCAAACCGTGTTCAGGTTTATTTATGCCTAATTCTGACAATGAATCATGGATGTTTTGTCTGCTCTGACCTCACCTGTGATTTAACCCTCATCTGAAGAGACCCGGATCCCTCCTTCCTTATGCAACATGAATCACAATCACTGAATCACTTCCCCCTGACCCACTGAGGGTCCCACTGGGTGATTCATCGCATAAACAAGGTGACAATTCTTCTTCGACGGGGGCGCCGTTCCTGTGAACAGTGTTGCTGTTCTGGGGTGTGCTCATCGGTGTGATAGGAAAAATGCAAGGTTAAGGAAGGAACTGAAGGTGTTTCAGTGAATGATGTCACAACACCACCACGCTACTGATTCTATAGCCTGCGCTTTCAGAACCCTCCATGTTCCCCCAAATCAAAGAGAAGGGGAAGTTTCTGAGTCTCAGCAGTTGTTTGGCAGAAGACACAACACCCAGACGGGGTGTTTGTTAATGTGTGTTAGCAGAGAAGACTGGAGAGAGACATGTGTGGAGTCTGTGGAGAAAGTTCAGCTTGAAAGGAGAAGATTAGTACAGATCAGTAAGACCAGCTCTGGGCTGGACGCTTCCCCTCATGTCCAGAAAGGAAGGGACCCCAGGGCAGACCCAGGACATGCGGGAGATTACATCTCCCACTTGGCCTGGGAACGCCTCAGTATCCTCCCAGAGGAGATGGTGGAAGTAGTCAGGGAGAGGATGGTCAGGAGCCCCCGTCTTTGCTGCCGAGACTGCTGCTTCCTCTCCCTTGGGTGCGTATTAGATTAGATGGCACCATCAAGAATTCCGTTTTCGGTTAGTTTGGTAGGAGAATCATCTGGATTTTTGAATCTGGAAAATAAGTGGATGAGGATTTTTCTGTTGTTTTTGCCGATTGGGTGCAACGTTTAAACCGTAGCTCTCCATCCTGTCGCTCTTTCACCCCCTACGCGTCATTCTTTGTGTGGTCCTGGGAAACCTCCGCACTGTTAAATGTGTATCCTCGCATTGTTCTCCCTGCAGGACTGTTAGCAGCACTCAGCGTAAACAAGAAACCAAATGACAAAGACAACGAATAACTGTCATTTCCATATTTTAAGCAGAATTATTTATTTTTTCGGGCTTGCGGGTGCAGGTCGGATCGCATCCACCTTTCATCTCGGCTGCTCTCACTGCATTCTGTCTGCGGCTCAAACGTCAGACAATGATAGACAGTCGAGTCTATGTTTAGTTGTGCAAAAACACAGAGCTAAAAATAACTGCCTGACAGAACGGCGTGCTAAGTGATAAAGATCTGTGCTCCATTGTTGGTTCTGGGGGCGTCGCAGCAACACAAAGAGGCAACAACATACAAATTTGCAAAGTTTTCCCTCAATTAACACCATGTGAACCAACACTGCCATGTAAAAAAACAAAAAAAACACAGAATGATGACTAAACCAAATGATATCAGTTCAATTACATTTAGCCTGCTGGACTGAACAGCCGCAATATAAGTTTGGAGGCTGGGAGGAAAATGTTGACAAACTTGTTGCTAACTTGGTTCAAAAAGCTTGGAACCGCCTTAGAATGGGTTCTTTATCTTTTGATAATCTACAGGAAGTTGGCGGAAAGTCTTGCTGTCAACACGTGAGAGCTTTTCATTATATATGCATTAAATACAGCCCTGCACGCCAAGGTTGAACTACGCTCATGCTGCGGTCGAATAGCTTGGCCAGAGGAGTCAAATTCTAATTATAAACCTGTCAGATATCCTGCCTCTTTATATTTATGCTTTACTTTTCCTTGAAAAGAGTTGATAGGAGAAAATTATTCTCTATTGATCCACAGACAACTTCGCCACCAAGCCCAGAGTGAGCGTTTTGGATACAGAGAGGTACAACTGAGCTAATTTCTAGCACATTCAAAACTAAATAAAAGCAACTCCCGTCAACACAGATGTCTTTGTGTGTGGTTCTAGGTGGTGTTAAAGGGAGAAAATCTGAGCCTTCATGGGGTAAGAGTGTAAATATAAAAGTCATGTGGCAATGTAGCGTCATTTTAGTTAAAGACCCTCTCTGTCTGCGTCCCATCTGTTGTTCACACAGCAGACATGTGCCGTGTGCCTGGAAGACTTCAAGGTCAAAGACGAGTTGGGAGTTCTGCCCTGTCAGCATGCGTTCCACAGGAAGTGAGTACTTTATTAGAACACTGAGGTATAAAAATGACTTTTATAAAGGACCAGAATAGCAATAAAGATTATCCTGAGCTGACCGACATGAAGGGTGGTCATTCATTCATTCCCTGCAGAACATTGGAGCCAACTTTGCAGTAAAAATGAACGAATCTGCAAAATTAGAAACACCTTTTCAGATCAACGCTATTCTGAACCCTCGCTCATTCGCTTCATTTCATGCTCTTTTGCACAGGTGCCTGGTGAAGTGGCTGGAGGTGCGTTGCGTCTGCCCCATGTGTAACAAACCAATAGCCGGCCCCCCTGAGCAGCATCACAGCATCGGGACTCTGCTGGATGAGCTGGTGTAACCATCGGGGTGGCGGTGGGAAAAGAGGACGGTGTTCAAAACACGACAGAAAGTTTGGGAAACCCATTGATCGCCTAAGAGATAAAGAAGTATAAAATAAAACGTGCTGTTGCCTAGCAACCATTACCGCTACCTTAGTGCTTATCCAACCCTCCCCAATCACCCACCTACACACACACACACACACTCACCTTTACCTGCTCCTCTTCATTGTCTTGAGTGAGCTCAGCAACACCTCTGCGTCTGTAAAAAGGCGTCGCAGGGTGAGGGTGGAAAGCACCGAAGGGCTGTCACGGAGGACGCCGATGTGGACTAAAGGTCATTCTGGAAACTGTAAAAAATAAAAAAATAGTCTTGGTTCCTAAAGCCTGGAACAAAAAGTAAACTTAAAAGGGTTTAAACAGCCCACCTGAATCCAACAAAGGTCATTGGGGACTGAACAGTGTGAATTGTAGATATCGAACCGCTTGATTAAAGCCGCTGAGATACACCAGTTAGACAAATAATTAGATGATCCAATGGGAGCATTCACACCTAATAAGGAGCAGAACCACTGCAGGTGATCAAGTGGAACAGGATCACGTGAAGGTTGAACGTCGACCCTGGCAATAGCCTTTGCATCGCGGATGTTCATGTTTTCAGTTGTTTTTTTGCTGTCGTGCCAATGTGTCAGGAGGAAAAGGGCATGTCCACCTTCTTGATCTGTGTTAGTTTAGTTGTCGGAGACACACACACAAACACACACACACACAATCTAATAAATCAAGCTGAGGCACAGCAGGTCCCTTCATCTCCTCTTTTTCTGACTCTTTTCTACAAGCCTGTGAAGTTGGAGACGCTGTTTTTGTCTTAAGACGACTCAAACAGACAGTCCTCTGTGCTGTGAATAAACCCGAAATCAACGCTGCCTTTTTGTAGGATGATTAGATGCGTGTTGTTTTACATTCCTTGGGTCTGGGTTGTTTTTCTTTGGTGATTTACAGAGATAACACTGCCAACGTTGAGCACCAAATGCACCGAGCACCATGTCTAGATTGAGAAGGCACATGCAGCCGGGGCTGTGGAAGCCACAAACATATGTGTGTGGGGAAAAAAAGAAGAAAAAAGAAAGCCAGTGAAGGAAAAAAAAAGGAACACATGTCTGTGCGGTTGCATTTTAAGAAGACGTTAAGGTTTCTTCACATTCCATGTTTTGTAAGAAGCAGATGTAAATAACTTCAAAAGATAATAATAAATGCAGTTTGCTTTGTTCCGCCTCTCTTGGTCATTTTGTTCAGGAGGTCTGGTGCCACCGTCGGGTTAAGGGAAGTATTGAATGGATCCCTCTCTGCTTCACACAGACGGGCCAACCTCTAGATACACTGGAGCCATTCTGGGGTCTCGTCCTGCTGAGCCGCGGCCTCAGGAAGCCTGAAGGGCTTCTTCAAATGTTGCTCTTCACGTGGACCCAGAATGACCCGGTGAGATGAGAAAAGTCGACACGTTTTAAGTCCGGGGTCAAAGGTCGATGACATTGTGACGTTCTGATGAAGGGATGTCCTGCAAATTGAACGTTAACCCAGGGTCCACCCGCTCCTCTCATAAATCAATAAACCCAGTGAACATGCAGCAGACAGCTGGCCCGATCGTTATCTACAACCTCGTAAATCAGTCCAGAACCACATTCGGAGAGTCTGGGATTGATTGAATGTCAGAATATCAGGCCAGGATATCCCTTTTTAACAAACCTCCATGTCTATCAACATCAAAAAAACCCCAACAAACTGAAGTTCAAAGTGACATTGACAGACATTCATTTTCATTCAGTTCTGCAAAAAAAACAAACACGATTTGACATGATGAGAAAATAATGCGGAATAAATCAAGCGATCCCACTTATGAAAAGCCTTGCGCCGATGAGAGACATCAGTTCTGTTAGATGTGCGGATGTTGAGGTCAGAACCCTGAGTGTTTACAGTGTGACGACGGGAACACTGAGAAGGGAGAGCTCAGGATCTGACCACGACAGGAAAACAAGGACTATCTGTGCTGCCTCATTAAATGTGCAAGACCTCGTCCTACTGGTGGGGTCCAAGTGGTGTCCTATAATTTCCCAGGGAGCAATCGCAGCCGGTTGAGCATCAAAAGTCCGAAGGGGGGGCCCTCAGTCACTGCAAGAGACCCCCTAATTAGAGAGGGGAGAGATGCAGGGATTTGTTAAGAAGGCAGACGGAGGGGAAAGGAGAGAAAAAGTAAGTGCTTTTAGACGCATGGAATAGACGCTTCCTGGGAGAAGGGTGGGAGGGGACTATTTCCCTGGAACCATTTCAACTCTCAACACTGTTGATTATCCAAACATTCAGTGGCTCCGTTCTCACAACTGAAACATGGAAATCTACAACGAGCCATTGTTTCTCCAGTTAAAATTTTACCCTTGCAAAATATCGGGGCACTTCGTGAAAAAAAGGGGCCACGTCACCCCCATATGCATGCACGCACGCACGTACACATGCACACATGCCCTAGCAGTTTGGGTGGACCTGGAAACATAAGCAAGTCTTTCATGAGATCAGCCTCTACCTGAGTTATAAAGAGCCATCTGTGCTGGGAATAAACTGATGAGGGCAACACACACACACACACACACACACCACACACACACACACACACACACACAGGGTGGAGAGGTGGAAGGACAGAGGAATGCTTGTTTGTGTCACTTCCCACCTTGAGCATCGTGGCGCTCGGTGTGAAGGTCCGGTTATTTCTCATTTTGTTCGTTTTAAAGCTGTTGGACCAAACTGCACCAGCGATCAAACTCTGAGGAATGAGACATGAAAGGTTGGTGATCTCACTTTTCCTTATTTTTATTTAATTTTCGAAGGTGGCTTTAAGTCACACTTGTAGCATAATTCATAAGTCGTAACACAACATAACATAAGTCGACACACATGGATCCGAATGTTGAGTTAAGATTTTCTTAATACACCTGCACCTTAAATACACCTGAGCTGGAACGCTACATTTTTTCATCCAGTTGTTAAACAAGTTTAAAATGCAGAAGCTGAATCTTTGACAAACAATAGAATTATGTTTTTTAGACACAAGACTCTTTCAAAATCCCCTGAAAACTAAATAAAACTAAGTAGGTTTAAACCAGAACGAATGTGGTCCGACTCCCTTTCTGTCTTGACTTAGTGGGAGATGCAAATGAATACCCGCCTATTTAACGAAGTTCTTCTCTGCTTCTAGATCAGTTAGTCGGTAGTTGTTGGGGTTTTTTTTGGTAATAATCCTCTTTTTGTTTTCTTTTTTTCATGAAACTATGACTAAATGAAAAGCAACCAAAACAGAAGCGGAGCATGGTACTGACCAGACTCCTTTGGTAGCACAGAACATCTCTTTGGCCTCTGTTCATCGGCTGGACCAGATGGAGGTTTATAAAGGGGCACCACTGAAGGGCTGATGCCCGACAGAGCATTTTGTCTGAATTCGACTCCTAAATTTAGCGACTGAACAATCACACTGAATCTGGAACTTTATAGTGAAAGCTCCGTCGAAATTCTTCTGCATTCTTCCAAAAGTCGTGCCCGTTTACAGGTGCAGGCAGCACGCTCAGACCGGCATTGGAGAAAAAGCTCTGCAGCTCCTGTGAAGATGCTGCCTGATAACTGGCATCTTTGCCCTCATTAGGCAGGATGGGTCGCTAATGCTTTGGACAAAAGCACACGTTTTATTCAGTCCGCCATGTTTAAAAGGTGGCTTTTAGCCTTGCTGGCCCGTGTCAGTCTCATCATACTGGGGCTCTGCTGCTGCTTGTTCCTGGTCTACCTCCTGGCCTGTAAACCCACGTCTCACAGCGGCCATCAGGCTGTCCTCTGGCCCGGAGGGGCCACCAGTAAGGAGGGGTACATGGCCTTACTACAGGAGAGGGAGGACTCTCATCGACATTACATAAACAGCCTGACAAAGCAGATCGCCCAGCTGAAAGAGGCTCTCCTGGAGAGGACGCAGCAGCTTCAGGATTCCCTGGAGAAAGCCAAAACCAAAGGAATTCTGCCTCGAGGTCTGGAAAGTCTTCACAAAATGCCCACCCAGACTGACCTAAAGGTAGGAAAAAATGGTGCTGGCGGCTGAGAAACGGCGCTGAAGTGTTACTAAAAATAGAAATCGCGTCTGTCCAGGAGTTCCTCCGCTCCCAGCTGAACCACGCTGAGGTGAACTCGGGTGTGAAGCTGTCTAGCGAATATGAAGTGATTCCTTATGACACTTTTACCCTGCAGAGGTGAGTGGGAAATGGGGGTGGGGGGTGTCCTTTGGGCACCACACTGAAAACTGGTCCTGATGTCCAACAACGTGTCGCCTCACAGAGACGGTCTTCTGTCAATTAGGATGTACCAGCTGGAGACGGGGCTGAGCAGACACCCGGAGGAGAGGCCCGTGAGGAGAGACCGCAGAGATGAGCTGATGGGTGCGGTGGAGACGGCTCTGCACGTCCTGAACGGCCCAGAGCAGCACCGAGACATCAGGAGGAAGCATGCGTACGCTCCCTCAGACTTTGTAGAAGGTGAGGGAGAAAAAAGACTGATAATGCATCACGCTACAGGCCACAGGCTGCATATTAGAGCACAAATGTGAGACCTGACCGGTGAGCGTCTCCGTCCCAGGGTTGACTCGCACAGAGCGGGACAGGGGAACTGTATACGAGCTGATGTTTAAAGACAACACCTCATGGGGCTTCACTCAGCTGGTGCTCTTCAGGCCGTTCGGTCCCGTGGTGAAGGTTAAGAGTGAGACGGTGGACGCGAGCAGCATCCTCGTCAACGTCATCGTACCTTTGTCCAAGAGGACAGACGCCTTCAGGCAGTTCATCAAAAACTTCAGGTGAAGTCAGGAAGGGCGACTTTACACGCCGTCTCCGTGGTGATGCTCGGGCGTACGAACCATATCTGTGTTTTCCATCGTTTCAGACAAGTGTGCATCCAGCAGGACGGCAGGGTTCACCTGACCGTTGTCTACTTTGGTCGAGATCAGATAGACCAAGTGAAAGCGATGCTGGACCAGACCACCAGGTAAAGTGGTACATTTTCAGTTTGACTTTAACATTAAATACATTTTTAATTCGTTTTTCTAATCCTCAGAGAGACTCGCTTCAGGAATTTCACACTGATCCAGCTAAATGAGGAGTTTTCACGTGGGCGGGGCTTAGAAATAGGGGCCCGAGCTTGGAGGCGGAGCCAAAATGTCCTGCTCTTCTTCTGTGATGTTGACATTCACTTCACCGCTGACTTCTTAATGTCCTGTCGTCTCAACGCACAACCTGGTGATGTTTGTCACTTCATTCACACCAGAACGATCTCTTAACACTGTAACAACAAGCTGTAACCAAATTAACAGGCAAATATTTACATAATATAACATTACCATTGCATCACGTCACATCATAACATTTTAACTTGCACCTCAAATATATGTGCACGTGTGCCACATAAGTTCACAAATATACTGTATCTATAACAACCTGAGGGGAAAATCTATTTGAAACAACACCCCCTGGTGGCCATAATTGCATATTAAGATGGCCTATTTTAAATCTTTTACCCATCCATCCATCCATCCATCCATCCATCCATCCATCCATCCATCCATCCATCTCTGTCTCTGTATTTTAGGCCAGTTTATTAAACACACTGATCATAACTTTAACTTTTGGTCTCCAGGTAAGAAAGTCTACTATCCAGTGCTCTTCAGTCTGTACAACCCATCCATTATTTATCACAACCACACTCATTCACCTTCCCTTCAACAAAAGCTGGTAGGGAAAAACATTCATTAAGGCAAAATCACCTGAACGAATAACTACAAATGTAATCAGGGTGTTTCCTGCTTGTGATTCTTTTTATTTCCAGGTAATAAGGAAGGAATCTGGATTCTGGAGAGATTTTGGATTTGGAATGACGTGTCAATACAGATCTGATTTCATAAACATAGGTAGCCATACTAAACGTGTCATTAGCATTACCTGACAGCACAAATAGACTCACAATATGGGTGATTTGCTTCACTTTTTCCAGCTTTGTGTGTCACGCAACATTGGTGTTTTGTTTCTCTCAGGTGGTTTCAACCGAACCATCAAAGGCTGGGGGTTGGAGGATGTGCATCTGTACAGGAAGTACCTCCACAGTAAGCTGATGGTGGTCCGCTCTCCGTCCCGCAGCCTCTTCCACCTGTGGCACGAGAAGACGTGCGCGGACGAGCTCCCTCCAGACAAGTACAAGATGTGTGTTAGATCCATTATGTTAAAGTTATCTCTTATTTGCTATTGCCTTGTTATATTCTTTATTCTTGTTTTATTGTTTCACATTACTTAATGTTTCCTGTTATTTGCTTATGCTTAATGTGTATGATGCTTGATATGTCAGCTTGAACTTCTCTGATCGAGGACGACAGAAGTGCGGCGGCTGTTGGAGAAGTGGCATTGACTGGAGACCAAACTGCAGGGCCTGACCCAGGAGCTGTTCTTTTAATCTGTCCGATATAGAAGAATGTGCTGTTTGTGAGCTAAGCTAATGAAATCAGTGAAGGCCTACGTATAATCTCACCATTATGATTTACAGTCTCTTGCTCTGTTGGAGACCTGCTATCTTGTGTTCCCCCTCCCTTAGACACATTTGACTTCTGTAACTAGGGACCTCCTAATCTCAATAAAAGAAGGATGGCGGGAGGTGTGCGTCAGAACGTGTTGGAGATCTGTAACTGAGCACTCTCCGTTCTCCTTGCAAGTAAATTCCAAACTGTTGTCTTTGCCTCATTTGTTTTTCTCGTGTTTCAGGTTGTTTGAACCTAACAATGTGCATGCAGACAAAAGCCATGAGTGAGGCCTCACATGGGCAGCTGGGGGAGTTGGTCTTCAGAGACCAGGCTGAGCTTCATTCAAAGCCCCAGGAGCAGAAGAGTCGTTGACTGCACATCAGAGAGGAGCAGAGGGACATAAATACGGCAGAATTTAGATCAGGGGTGGCCAACCAGTCCGAGCCTAAGAGCCACATTTTTTACTGTGTTACCGCAAAGAGCCACATCACACACATGGGCACACATGAACATCACCTCATCCCTTCCTCACACACACAGACCTCTGCTTAGCCAGATTTATTGTAAATGTCACACACCAACATGATCGTGACAGAATTTGACTTCCACAGACCACCAACAATGAACATTGTGTGCACTGTCTCACACACACAAACTCTCAATTCAACAAGTCCACAAACAAAAATATAATAATTAATTTTTTTTTCTCTTACTATGCATGTTGCTTAGTGGGACTTCTGGTATTCCTTGCTTTGAACAATCCTCTTCAAATCTGGCCTGTATTCAGTTGTTGCCACGCAAAGCAATTCTTTCACATGGGTGTCAGTCAGAACAGATCGATGCTTTGGTTTCACGTGTTTTAGGGTAGAAAACACAGACTCGCAGACGTATGTTGACCCAAATATTGACAGTATCTTAAGCGCAGCCCGTTTGACATTGGGCTATTTTTCCATTGGCACACTTTTCCAGAACTCATTGGCCCCTTCCCTTAAAGCAGGTTTCAGTTGGTCCTCCTCACAAAGATCGATCATCTCCAACTCAGCTGCAGCCTCACCTGTTGCTAGCGGGGCTTTAAAACAGTGCGTCTCCACATTAAAAGGGGCAACGAGGAATGCAATCTGTGGCCTTTTCAGTTGTAGATCACGGAACCGGGTCACGAAGCTTTCGTGCATTTTTTCCTGCCATTTTGAAGACGAACTTGACACTAATTGTTTACTCAAAAGATCTTGTCCCTACTGAGAAACTTTGCGGTATTTTCATCTAACGTGCATGCGCTTTTGGCGAAAGTACCGTATTGAACTCAAGCGAAGCGAACACGCACATTAAAAAAACACAAACCCAAACTTCGATATGAACGTTAGAGCCGCATGAAACCAGGCAAAGAGCCGCATGTGGCTCGGGAGCCGCGGGTTGGCCAGGCCTGCTGTAGATAATTATAGGTTGGTTTACGTGAACGCATCAGCTTCAAATGGGGATCGTTTTTTGATGATTACAAATGTCAATAAACACGAACTGATATTGTTGTGACAATGAAATATGAGTTTTGTCCATTAGTAATCAATATCCTCTATTTAAATAATAGTTATAGACAGCACTTTTTAGAGGTGCACATTTATGAAATAAGTATGAAAATCTTTTCGCAATTAAGTGTGTATGCAGATATAGTTTAATATTTTATATGCTATAATGTTGCTAAAATCAATGTACATAATTGCTACAGCAACTGTAGATTTGACTGTAATGGAGGTGAAGAATGACTCCATTGTGCAACAGAAGCACACGTTAAGTGTATAGGGAAAATATAATGTATGAATTTTAAATTGTACATTGTTAACTGCTGCAAAAACACAAGAAAAAACAGCAAATCTTAAGCCAAGTCTCATCTGGAGTCCTGCGACTATTCCAGCTCAACACAGACATATGGAGGGGAATCCGTCCGCTTAGAATCTGTCCATCCCACATGGGCTGTAGAAGAGGAGACGATTCTATGAATAGACAGTGATTTAACCTGATTACCTCTGCAGGGAGGGGACGCTCTGTATCGGCTGACCTCCTACAACGGGCCCGAAAGTCTCGCACCACTTCCTCGAGCAGTGATGCATTCATGTAGAGACGGAAAGATTAGACAACTTTGGTGATTGGTCCATCGGAAAAACAGCACAATCAAATGATATTTGTAAAAGTGGTTTCGTCTAAAAAGTTATCAATTCACATCACGGTCTGTTCTGATTTTTTAGCGTTGAAAACCTCCGCCTAAGTTGCACATCAGTCCTGAGGTTGAACTTAGAGATGAATAATTACCTTACTTTACTATATATGAAAAAGAAGCAAGTCATATTGGACGCCACACTTTGAGTCGATTGTATAACTCATATTTATACATTATTCTGGTGTGTGAAACTAATCAGAACTCATCCCCATCTAGTCGCTGTCGTCAGACACAATGCATCATCATTTTTCCGAGCTCCTGCTGTGTCCCTGAAGGCATCGTTGATCATTGCGCAACAGTGCGCCCCTGTTCTGTCATCGCCGGTTTCGCCTCCTCCTGACGCCGGCCAATATTATGATGCGACTCCATTCTGCTGCTTTATGATGATCTGTGAGCAGCTCAAAGGGTGAGAAACTCTCCGATGCGCTCCCGTTGGATTAGGTGTGTCCTTTAGTCGTCTGATTTGTATTTAGCCCCCTCCCTCGAACTTTTCGTCGCCACACAAAATGACACCGGTCTGTTTTCATTTTGTGCCGGAGTAGCGACGCATGTTTGGCAGGAACGCTGCGTCTGGTCGCTCCTAAAAACCGCCGGGACCACCGAGGACTTTGCGTAGAGACTGAAACCAGGAGGGGGGCCATCATGTTCGAAGCTTCGGGGTTTGCTCTCGTCCTGCTGGACTTCACTTGCTTGATTCTCGGTATGTGCCAGTAAATTTCCATCAAATGGTCCTGAGCAAAACTGTTGGAAGGGTTTCCTTTTTTATTAGGGCGCATGTTATCGTGATGTGAAACTACAGTGTAACACAGTCAGGAAGACTAACCAGACAGGAAGACGGAAGGGGGGGCGGAAGAAACAGTCTCACTTTATGTGTGTGTGTGTGTCTGTGTGTGTGTGTGTGTGTGTGTGTGTGTGTGTGGTGTGTGTGTGTGTGTCTTTTTCCACACAAACTTATATTTTTAGCTCTGGGACCAGCTCCAGGCCCATGGAAGTTGTGCCTGAGTGAGATCACAAAATAAATGTGGTCAGTTTTTAGATATCTCCTGTTTAATCAAGGACTGATGATGAACGTCACATCATTACCATAGAAATGATCACAGCTGCCAAATTAAAAATGTTTCATTGAAAAAAAGGACCTCTCCAGACAGATTTTTACACTTTTTGGATGTGTTTTGCTTCCGGATTTTAATGTTCGCTGGTGGGAACTTCCTGTCAGAGCTGGATTTTGGGATTGTTTAATCTCATCATGACTCTCATGTCTGCTCCTATGCTTGTCGAATCATGTAGACAAGTCTAATCATCACACATCCGCTTTATTAAAGTTGTAATCCACCCCCTTCACCCTCTGAACAGTCGGGCTTCCTTTCTTCGTCCTCACCCCTCAACACAATCCCTTCAAGCGCGGCTTCTTCTGCAACGACGAGTCCATCAGGTATCCGCTCAGAGAGGACACCATCTCCTACCAGCTGCTGGCCGGGGTCATGATCCCCTTCGTCCTGGTCGTGGTACGTAGACGCATCCCTCCGAAGAAACATCAAAAGTGTAAATGTAATCCTAATGGTTGTGTCGTCTGTGCCGCAGGTCATCTGTGGCGAATGCCTGTCCGTCCACATGTCTAGCGTCTCAAACCAGTCGTCGGGGGCCAAGTACTTGGTGTGTGTCTACAAGGCGGTGGGCAGCTTTGTCTTTGGCGCCGCCGTCAGCCAGTCTCTGACGGACGTAGCCAAATACTCCATCGGCCGTCTGCGGCCGAACTTCCTGGCTGTTTGCAAGCCAGTGTGGGAACACATCAACTGCGGGACTGGAGGGTACACGGAGAACTTCACCTGCACGGGGGACCGTTTCATGGTGGACGAGTCCAGGTAACGGCTGTAAAGTGGACGGGGATTTTCCTGCTGTCGCTTCATGTGTGGATGGAGGATGTCTTCTTCTTCCAGGTCTGACATGAATCTCTCTGTTTTCCAGACTTTCCTTCTTCTCCGGACACGCATCCTTCGCCATGTACTGCATGCTCTTTCTCGTCGTAAGTGCCGGAGCGCTTTACACGTTGACACACACGTGCTCATCACACACTGATATCAATGGTGCGATGTCTTTAGCTTTACATCCAAGCCCGGCTGAGGTCAGAGTGGGCCAGGCTCCTCCGTCCCACCATCCAGTTCTTCCTGATCGCCACCGCCGTGTACGTGGGTCTGTCCAGAGTGTCGGACTACAAACATCACTGGAGTGACGTGTTGACTGGTCTGTTGCTCGGAGCTTTAGCAGCTGTTTTTACAGTAAGTTAGAGGGGTCTGCTATGAAAGGAGGATAGAAAAGTCAGAGTTCTCGTAAAACTTTAATACCTCCATCAAAATCTAGCAAAACAGGCTGATTCCCTTTGTGTGGCATGTCTCTCCAGGTGTTCTGCGTGTCCAACTCCTTTGAGCAGCCAGTCGACCCAGTGGCGTTGCAGGACAAACAGGAGACGCACGCAAACAAGAAAACCCCACCAATGGAATCACCTACGGTAGTATGGACTGACCCCAAGGCCCCAACAACGACACTGTCCCGGGACAAGGAGGCCCTACAGGATCCAAGTTCGTACACTGGTGCCAAGGCTGCAGCCTGAAGACTCTGGAATGGACAAGCTTTATTTTTTCAGAAGAAACAACGGACGAGTGCACGTTGAGGAACAAAAAAACAGCAGCATTATCATTGTTTTTTACCTTTTTTTGCAGTATAAACTTTTTGGACATGTCTTTAAATGAACGCAGCTCTGCTGTTGCTGTCGGGAATGAATGAAATTCCTTTTTGCTTGGAATATAATGCGAGTCTGTGTGGACGCTCGTGGAGCGCCTGGCACCTGCGAGGAGCGGTCTTTTTTTTTAACGTAAAACAGAAATAACTTGTCTTCTGCCCTCAAACTGCTGTCGTGACTCCTTTCTGCTGTTTAATTCATGAAAAAAAGAGAAAGAATCCTTACTTTTGGTTCTTGTCAGTTTGTATGAAGCTCTCAATAACTTTAGGTTGTAAACGGGAGGAATAAACAGAGCTCCAGTTTTCTCTTTCTAACACGAGGAAATCCTCATTTCTGACCTCTGCCAGACCAAACGAGGGCGGAACTTTGACCATGATGGAGTTTACCCCACAGAGATGATGGCTATTGTGAAAAGACTGGTGCTGATCCCACAAATGAGGATCTTCTGGATCCTATTACAGTGACTGAGAGGCCGGCGGGAGGGAAAACAGACATCCATCATTGTCAGCTGAGTGGCAAACAGGGAGACATGACATGAAAAGCTATAAAATAAATGCTAAATACTTTGTCAGTTTGTGAATTAGGTAAGTGTGGGATTATGCAAAAAATAACTAAGAACTGTGTGAATATTAGAAAAGGCCCTCAGGGAGTCAACCCAATGCTCTCTATATTAAGCAAGAAGTGAAAACTGCTGCCATGTTGCAAAACCGGTCAACATTTGTAGATTGCTTAAATGAAGCACTTTGGAAACAGGAAACAGGAAGACACACCTTTTTTAACTTTTGATAACAAAAGAGTCAGAGACTGTTGAGCTGCTGATGGATATGCAGAGACATCACGTGTGTGTGTGTGTGTGTCTGTGCTTCACAGAGCTCTGTTGTTGTCCTGCTGACCTTGGCAATAGTGGAAAAACAGCACTCACATCACATGTCTGTCTTTATCTTGCCAGACACTGACAGCGCTGCAGAAACAGGCAACACTTAGTGTTTTGTGCACTGGTGGCATTTTTTTTTAAAGAAGTAGAAATGTTCTTTTATAATTTGTCAAGTTCTTCCTAAATCTGATCCTCGTGAGCACTTTTACTTATTCAGGAGGGTGCAAAAAAGGTGGGGGGTTTATGTAGCAATGGCTAACAAATGATGCTAAGTGTCATCTTTACCTTCATCAGTAAAGGTACAAAGATTAGATCTAATAGCAGCTGTTTCATCTACTGCCTGTTTGAAGTGAGAAGTTATAGAGAACAGAGGAAGGAAATGTAGAAGAGCTTGTTAGATAAGTCAACCATCAGTCAGCACTGAGGGTTTAATTGCAGTGTTTCCTGTAGTACTGGCAAAGACTTGCGTTTAAAAAAATCACACTTTGGAGCAAGTTTTGCTTTCCTAAAAGATCATCTCGTGTCCTGCTTAGATATTAAGATTCATGACGTTTTGACTTTCAAATAAGCAACTGTAGACTAAACTACAGCAAGCACATTACAGTGTATGGATCTTAGCAGCAGCTTGAATTTTTTTAAATTTATAGATGTAAAAATTTAAGTAGGCACTATTTTACATGAAACCCAACTTATCAGCTAAAGGCCCAAGACTGAAAACCTTTGTGCTTCTCACTTCATGCTCTTGAGACATTTTAATTATTCATTGAGCACAATTTATATTAAAGAATTTATCAGCTCCTTTAAAATCAGCCCTCCACCCAGTGGAACTCCCTCTTGTGGTAGAGTGTGATAACTACACCTGATAAACTGGACGTTAGCTGAACCTGGTACTATAATAATAATATAAAAGTAAGAATATAGATTTGTTATACAAGCTATATTTTACCTGCAGTGAGTAGTCAGTTTTTTTCCAGACAGCAACATGATGGTTAGGAAAAGAATTAAAGACCAGCACCGTTGTAAAATTTTATTCGGACAAATCTGTACATGGAGGTTTAGGCCTTCAGTGTGTTCACATATATATTTAAGCATAATGGGGACAAATAGGTTGTTCACCGAAGATGGAGAAGTGCTAGCCTCACTCAAAACTGGACAGGAAGTTGAGTACAATCTGCTTCAGTTTAGCATCTGATGCCTCTGAGATCTTTCCGTCGGCCCTGAATGGAAAGAGAAATCAAGTGAGGTCGATTCCATACTTTCTCCTGATCCGAATTAAAAATCTTTATCTCAAACACCCAACTCACCTGATGGCTGCCAGCAAGTCCTGGTGCTGGCTAAGAATGTGCTGCAGGAAAGCCTTCTCAAACTTTGTGATCTTGCTGGGCTCCATCTTGTCCAAGTGACCTCTGACACCAGCGTAAATGACCGTGACCTGCTCCTCGATGGCCATTGGAGCTGGAAAGGACACAGTTTAATGGTCAGTCCTCGACTACCTTCACAGTGCTTTGATTAATGGTGGTGAAACGGTTTAAATGAACACTCACAGTACTGTCCCTGTTTCAGCAGCTCAGTCAGTCTAACGCCCCTGTTCAGGAGCTGCTGGGTGGCGGCGTCCAGATCAGAGCCGAACTGGGCGAAGGCGGCGACTTCACGGTACTGAGCCAGCTCCAGTTTCATGGTACCAGCCACCTACACGATGCAAGTGCCATCAGAATTATCATCCTGGTCTTCAGAGAGGAATTTACTGTGAATCCACAGGGTTCCAATCTCACCTGTTTCATGGCCCTGGTCTGGGCAGCAGACCCGACTCTGGACACAGACAGACCCACGTTGATAGCGGGACGAATACCCTTGTAGAACAGCTCAGTCTCCAAGAAGATCTACAAGCACATCTGATTGGGATCAGCGCTGCGAGAGAATCTCGCTTGAATTCGCACAACAAACCTGTCCGTCTGTGATGGAGATGACGTTGGTGGGGATGTAGGCAGACACGTCACCAGCCTGAGTCTCGATGACGGGCAGAGCGGTGAGGGAGCCGCCTCCGAAGTTGTCGTTCATCTTGGCGGCTCTCTCCAGCAGACGGGAGTGAAGGTAGAACACGTCACCGGGGTAGGCCTCGCGCCCGGGAGGACGGCGCAGCAGCAGAGACATCTGACGGTAGGCAACGGCCTGAGGAGCCAGGGCGAAAATCCTTTTACCAGATCATTGGGATTTTCCACACCATCGGTGCCACATTTAATCTCCACTCTTACCTGCTTGGACAGATCGTCATAGATGATCAGAGCGTGCTTGCCGTTGTCTCTGAAATACTCTCCCATGGAGCAGCCAGAGTACGGGGCCAAGTACTGCAGGGGGGCAGCATCGGAGGCCGTAGCAGAGACCACGATGGTGTACTTCATGGCATCAGCGTCGGTCAGCCTCTTCACCAGCTGAGCCACCGTGGACCGCTTCTGTCCGATGGCCACGTAGATACAGTAGAGCTTCTTCTTCTCGTCAGTGCCTTCGTTGAAGCGCTTCTGGTTGATGATTGTGTCGATAGCGATGGCCGTTTTGCTGGAGTAAGAAAAGAAAAACTTTAACAAATCCTAAAAAAAAACAAAAAAAAAAAAAAAAAGGCTGATTAAATCAAAGTAGTTACCCGGTCTGTCGGTCACCAATGATCAGCTCACGCTGGCCTCTGCCAATGGGCACCAGACTGTCCACAGCCTTGATACCAGTCTGCATAGGCTCCCTCACAGAGATGCGAGGAATGATACCAGGAGCCTTCAGACCAACACGCCTACGGGTTTTAGAGCCCAATGGACCCTGTAATAAAAACAGCAATAGGTTTAAGAGGACCCACCGAGTATTTTACAAAAGTTTTTTTTTTTTTGTTTTAAATAGATGTGCATATTTTCAAGGTTAATAGTGTGTAAATAGTGTACTGTGTAAAGATGTGGGTATGCATGCAGAGAGAGAGAAAACAGTTTATTTTCCTATTAAATTATACACTAAAGGTTTCACATACCTTTCCATCAATGGCATTTCCCAGAGCATCCACCACACGGCCAAGCAGCTCCTCACCGACAGGTACATCCACAATAGCACCAGTCCTCTTCACGATGTCACCTTCCTTGATTAGCTTGTCATTACCGAAAACCACAACACCAACGTTGTCGGGCTCCAAGTTCAGAGACATGCCCTTGGAATTAAAAAAAAAAAGTACGATTCATCGCAGGGAAAAATGCCACCTGCAAGGTGATGACTACAAGATTTGAGCTGTGAACCTTTGCATTTCAAGAATGCTTCCATGTAGACATATTAAAAGTAAAATGTATAACCACACCTTTAATCCAGAGGAGAATTCCACCATTTCTTCTGCCTGGACATTCCTCAGCCCATAAACTCTGGCAATACCATCACCAATGGACAGCACACGTCCAGTCTCCTCCAGGTCTGCAGCGGTGTCGGCTCCCAGGATCTTCTCTTCCAGGATTGAGGACACCTCTGCGGTGCCTGCAGATAGGATGAATGTCATAGAACAGAGCCAGTGTGAGAATAAAGCATGTTCTATACAAATGTTGTCCATTGGGAAAGAGGGGGGGGGGGGGGGTCATGCCATGTTGGATATTAAAGACATCCAACCAGATAAATGTTGATAAATATTGTTAGGGTGCTTGACATTAACAGTGAGTGTAAGAAGAAACAAGCACTGCAAAGGCTTTAGAATGACCTTCAATCACCTTAGAATCCAAGGCCATATTGGGGAGCACAAAGTTGCACATATTGTTTGCAGCTTGCTCACCTGTCTTCTGCAGCCATGGTCGGTGTGTGTGGAGGTGGTTGACCCCGACGCAGGCGGCCGGCACAGCCTTGGAGACCTGGATTAAATGCGACGCAAGTTAGATTAATTGAAAATAAAGCAACAAAAAAAATCCTATGCACGTCTTCATGCCTGCCATCAATGCGGATATTGAGATTCCAGTATTATGGGGTAAAGCAGCGGAGGCGACATGCGCTGTCAGGCTTTCTGACCTTCAAAGCATGGCTGAATGAGCCGTTAGCTTGTAGCCTCCGTGCTAATCTTAGCTGTCATTGCTGCCCAATGAAGACTCGCAAGGGCAGCGTCAACAAACACGTTAATGTTAATACTTTCTGCTACATTGTAACCATTTATCACTCTGGAAAGCACGAGCGGGTTTAAAACGCCCCAATAAAGAGTCCGATGACAACTTAGCTAACGGCCTGTGTAGTTAACATTACCCTTAACGCCCGAGATTAAGGAAATCTATTAAATATACATGCTGTAAAACGGTTGACAGGCAAGAACATTTGAGTGCCAACACTTACAAATCCAGCCCTTCTGGGCAGGGTTCTGGCCAGAGCTGCAGCAACTCTCACGGATAACATTTTGTCGGGTTGCTAATGACCTGTCCTCCACCACTAGCGGCTTCGACCTGCTTGCGAGCGAGAATGTAATGGCTGAATGGACTCTTCTTCTATTTATGTGACGCAGTTGGGCGGTTTTCCCAGCAGGGCGACTCTCGGCTGCCCCCTGACGGCACGGCGAGGGTATGCGCCACGGTAAATGCTTTTTAATTATTTGGATCTGTAACCGAGGATTAGATAAAAATAGATCAACAAAAGTTTTTTTTCTTCTTAGGAAAGGGGAAAGGACAATCCGACAGATTAAAATAAATAAAAATGTTTTCGTAAACTTGTTTTTGATATGTTCGATATCAGGTTTAAAACGAATTAAGCTGTTCGGGGTTTTTTCCCCCCTTTTTGGAAAAAAAGGCATTTGTTTTCACTGACTTATCAGCCTAAAAATACTCTAAAAAAATAAATAACAGCCTCTCCTATTGATTTGTGCGGAACGCGTTACTTAAAATAAAACATTAGGTAGATAAACTGATTTGTGCACGTCTGATTTGTGATTGATGGACGTTTTGTCGGTTCATAATTGGGAGTTTGAACCTGACGATAGAAGAGAACATCTCCAGCGCCGCAACATCGCCCTCTTTTGCTGCCGATGCCGAATGACATGTCTGCTTTTGTCAACGAAAAACCAGGCGAGTCAGACAGTCGTTTCGTTCGGTTTGTCCGCGGTGCTAGTCAGCCAGCTCCAACCAGCCGCCTGAATGTAGATCCGCATGGGCTACTACTACCCCGTCTCTCCGAATAACCCAGCGGAATCATAAGAAAAGGATCCCAGGATGGTCTTAGTGCATGTCGGATATCTGGTTCTTCCCGTATTCGGCTCAGTAAGAAACAGAGGTATGGTATTAATATTCATAGCGATCCAAAACATGTGCCCTGTTTATCTTAATATTCACTGCAGCTGTTTGCTAGCTAGCGCCCGTTTAGCTCGCGTTAGCTAGTTTCCAATTACCGGTCTTTTTTTCTTTCTTCGCAAAACTTTTCTCCAACGTGACTCTACTTTAATTTGTAGACGCAGGAGATGTACATACGCTAAAGAATAATCCAGATTTGCCGGCTGAATTCCGACAACTTTCGAGCGAACGGCGCTGAAAACGATAAGCTAACTGGCTCATCGGCTCGGGCTATGTCATGGAAAGGAAACATTGGCCACAAAGGATTCCACACGTACGGAGCGTGCGGTCGCGCCGCATTCCTTCATATACATTGGCGCTTTTACGCAGTCTTAATGGGCAAAGCTCATCCCGTGTGCAGCCGTTCACGCATGGACATTTCGCCGCATTTCTCCCCCTTCATCTCTGACATTATTCGCGCCGCAGAATATCAGAAAATAGACGCAGCCTCGCAGTCAGTCAGCTTATCGGTGCCTGGATGATGTCATTTGAAGATCACCTTCCGCTATAAGTCGCCGTTCCTCTCGCCGTGATTTCACTAATTGAATATCGTCTTAATTGGCCGTGCTATTAATCGATACACGGCCAATTGACTGGGCTAAGTGGAACTATCTGTCGCGTCCCCCCCCCCCCCCCCAATTATTTGCTAATTGGCAATCAGGCGCCCGTGCGCGTTTGAAGAACAACACAACAACAAAAACACGCAAACTGTGATCAAGCTACAGTGCAACATTAATATCACAACAGTGGCTTCAGTGATTTCATTGTGCTTTTATTTCTGTTCTTATTTCCCTGTTTCATAGTATGGAAGCTGGCTCTACATTCTGCATTTATCAGATCTATGTCGTCCCCCCCATTGTGTAGCTAATGATCATCTGCTGCTGTGTGGTGTGGCGTGGCCTCTGCCTGTTCTCTGCATTTAGCTGTATTGTGAATCCCTTCTTCATTTCCTCTTTCCATCAGAAGACGACATTGGTATTAAACAGCACCCCCCCTTCCCAAGATGTATTCAGCCATAGACTTTCCATGTTAATCAGACAGCTAACACGTAGAGCAGAGCACTGACTTTTTTTGTCTTTTTTTCTGTCAAATTGCTGTAGCACTGAGTAAAACATTTTTGCCTCCTCTTTTTCTAGCTAGCAGTTGAATGTCATTGTGTACCCCCCATCCAGTCTTGATAGACAACATGCTGTAAATTCCTGTAAAGTGGATACATTTTGCATGACCTCAATTAGCGCACTTGCATTGTTGAACACCAGAATTTGGCTCATCCTTCTGCTTTTCACACAAGGTGCAATGTACATGATTTGGAAGATTTGCCTTTTAAAAAAAACAACAACCCAACAACAAAAATGCAAATTGGAACCACGGGCACGCTGCACCAGTGGTTAAATATTTATGCAAATGCTGTAAAATCCTTTGAAAATCGCCAAAGGTACACTGCACCTGAACACAACAACCTGCCATAACTGTCTCCATTTTTGTGTAATCCTTTTTGTTCCCTTTGCAAATTTCAAGCTTGGAATCACACTGAAATGTCAGGGCTGTTTGCTCCCCGCCGACAAATGAAATTTATCAAAAGTAAGCTCAATATTTTCACTGGTGGTTCATCACGTCCCAGTTCCTCCCCCCACTAACATCAGGCCAAAATGCTATCCATTTCACAGGGATGCCTATTTTTCCTGCACTGCTAAAGAGATCCTCTATTAGTAATAACGTCTTTATTGTTTGGTTGTGGTCTCTCTTTACCTTTTTGTTCTGGTAATAGTACTTCAGTGCATGGTCACATTTATGATTCATAATTTATGTTTTTTGTTTTCCTACATTGACTAGTAAGAAATCCAATGTAATCTTTCTGTAGTAAAGATGTACCCTGCTGTACTGAAATCATGTGCTGTAGCCAACACGTCTGCTCATTGGATGCTGCTTTTGTTCTTTTTAACCCTATATGGAGCATGGTGGGCCTTGCTTTTAGTCTATGTTGTTTATTTTTTGTTGCATGGATTTATACTATTTATTTTTTTTACAAACAACCAAGAAAGAGAACACAGATTCCACAAATACTAATATTTTTCAATAAAGAATATAGTGTTTTCCTAACCTTCAGTGTGCTTCTTGCTGGTTTCCATTTATTGTCCTCCCTCTTTCTCATCCCTACCTGCCCCCCCACCCCTCCCTCCACCCTCACACACCCACCTCCTCCTGCTGTGACAAAGATAGACAATTTCCACGCTTCCTCCATCACCGGGTCTGAATGAGTCTATCTGCTGTCGTCGTGGTGATCGTTATTCACTGAGACGTTTGGAAAAACGCAGTGTGCCCCCCCCCGTTCTAGACGCCAACCTTTGACCTGCGGCAGGGAGCTCTTCTCCGGCCCCCGCTGAAAGCTTGTCAAACCCCCAAAAAACGTCCCCGCCGATGTCCGGTTTTCCTCCCCTGGCGGGTTCTGAAGTCGCACTGCGTTTTCCTGAAACGTCCACCCAATAAATGCAATGTAGATGTTGCCTATTTCCTGGTGATTATTCCGAGATATGTACATTCTTCACATCAGAACATTCCTTTGTCTCCCGAGAAGGCGTCAGTTTATTGAAACAGCTCTGCACAAAATCTGCCGAACCGGCCGGCGGGTCTCTTTTCTAAGAAGCCCAGTCTAAGCTTAAATAGTTTCCTAAAAAAAATAAGAGCAATTGCCCGGCTGAGCATAATAAGTTCCCTGTCTAGTCGTTCTCTTGCACTTAAAAACTGCTCCCAACGGTTCCATCTTGCCAAATAACTGTGGTCAGAGAACATGAAAATCGTTGGAGCTATTTCCTTTAACTTTTGGATGTGCTCACAAACTCAGCAGAGCTATTGAGCAGAGGTGATTAAAGTGCCCCCCTTTCAGAAGCAAATGTCAGCATTTATTCTTCTCAAACCACCCACGAGGGTTTGCAGAATCCTCCAGCTGTGTCAGTTCATCCAGGTGACTTGTGTTTAGGAGACCGGACGTCGGCCCAGAGGTCGGAAATACGCTAAACGCGCCCAAAACGCGCAAACGGTCGTCATGTCCATGGTACATGTGGTAATCATCATTTTTCCACCTCCCTTCCCTCCCTTCCCCTCCCTCCCTCCCACCCCCACACCCCCCACAGAGGTTTTTGTCACTAGGTAAAAGGTAGGGCTTCATTAACATGCTTTATCACAGTGACACCACATTCCACCCACAATTAATTCCAGCTCGTCCCTCCCCGAGCGTCTCCTGACGTCTTCTGCTTGTCCTCCGCAGGATCCCATTTCAACCGGCAACAGCAGCAGCAGCACAGCCATGCTACCTCCTGCCGGCACTTCCAGTTAGGTCCGCAGGCCCCGCTGCCCATGGACTTCCCCATGCCCCACCCGGGGCAGCCGCAGACGGGCATTAACCCCCACTTGGGCCCTCCCGGCCACCAGCACGGCCCGCCGCTCCACCCGCCCCTCAATCCTCTGCCCGCCACCCAGTTCCAAGACATCCCCGCCCCTCCCTTCCTACCTCAGGCATTACACCAGCAATACCTCCTCCAGCAGCAGATCCTCGAAGCCCAGCACCGACACATCCTGCCACCCTCCAGGTACACCCCACCCCGTGGCCAAAGGGACCTCCAGGCTGTTTCTGTCGTGTGTTCGAGGCCCGCTCATGAGTGTTTTATCTCTGCAGACGCACCCCTGAGAGAGTCCCTCACCAGCCACACAGACTGAGGCCGGGCTACGAGTTCGCACCCCCCCTTCACGTCCCCACTCAGCCGGTGGTGCAGCAGCCTCGCTACCTGGCGGAGGGCACAGACTGGTAAGAGATAGATTCGGAAAGACCTCCCGTTGGGTCGGATTTGACTCGAAAAGCACGTCTGGGTCATGTTGCTGCTGTGGGGCAACAAATTAACAATCACTTTTGGAGAAGCAGCGCTGCCGTCAACTCGCTGCATCGATGTGTTTTTTCCACGTCTGCAGGGATCTAAGTGTGGATGCTGGGCTGCCCCCCCACCAGTTTCACATCCATCCTCTGCCGCAGCACTATCAGCACTACCTGACCTCTCCCAGGATGCACCACTTCCCCAGAAACAACGCCTCAACACAAGTGGTGAGGCCCATTTTGGCCCTCACGCGCGGGATGATTCTCCTCCGGGTTCGGAGGCTAATTCCAACAATCGGAAGGTTTCTTTTCCTGTAAGTATTGCAGCAGAGCTGACTTTATCTGTGCCTTCTTCCAGGTCGTCCATGAGATCAGAAACTACCCGTACCCGCAGCTCCACTTGCTGGCTCTGCAGAGTCTCAACCCCTCCCGGCACGCCTCCGCTGTTCGAGAAAGCTACGAGGTTTGTGTTTCTCCTTCATCTGTCTGTCCTCAGAAGGACTTCATCCATCTTTATTTCCTATTTGACCAATGCTCAGACGCCTCGATAGCTCCAGCTGTCTCAAATTTAACGGCATTTGTCTTCATTTAAAGTTACAGATTTTTCCCTCTCCTAGTTCAGTGACTTTTAGATTTATAAGTTTCTCATTCTCCCAATTATTTTTCTTCATTTCTTGCCCTCCCCTCTACATACTGGATGCTTCCAGGTCTTTGGGGATGTGTGAACTATGACAGTCTAACAAACAAATGACCACCCCCCCCTTCCTGTTTCCCCCGTCACAGGAGCTTCTGCAGCTGGAGGACAGGCTGGGCAGCGTCAACCGTGGGGCGGTCCAGACCACCATAGAGAGATTCACGTTCCCACATAAGTACAAAAAGGTAAAGGCTTTTTGGAGGCTGAGAGTTAAACACGGTCGGCTTCAGATGAAGCGCGGGGGCGGCAAAGGGCAAGCAGGCACTCTGTAAGATCAAGTAAAGGCGAGGCGGACAGGTCAGAGGTCAGAACAATTTTCAGGAGCTGATTAACGAGACACAGGCTGACTCACGCGGCTGACTGCAGAGAAGTATGTGGAAAGAATTTAAAAGAGCAACTTCGCTGGATGTGACCTATTTATTCTGAATCATTTAGCGCGCCGCGAGTGAGCAGGAGTAATTGAGTCTGCCTTTGATTTCCCATCAAGCGCCGTCTATCCCAGCGTGCTCCGACTCGGGAGCCGACTCAAAAGACGCCCCGCCGCAGGACAGACGACAATAATTAAAGTGTCTTTGCAGAGAATACCCCAGGACCTGAAGATGTGCCTGGATGACGAGGAGCTCGACACCGACGAGAAGTGCACCATCTGCCTGTCGATGCTGGAGGACGGAGAGGACGTCAGGTACGCCGCCTCGCTCCCCTAAAAGGGGACCCAACCATCAACGCTGTGGAAACCGTAACGCCTCCCGCAGGCCTCGACTGGCAGGGCTCCTTTCGCCGGTCCTGCCACGCGTGTTCCCTCCACCTCGGACCGCACGGCCCCCATCAGTGCTGAGTATTTCCCCTCCCGTTTCTGGCCTGACCCACATGTCTTGTGTCTGCAGGAGATTACCCTGCATGCACCTCTTCCACCAGGCGTGCGTGGATCAGTGGCTGGCCACCAGCAGGAAATGCCCCATCTGCAGAGTGGACATTGAGACCCAGCTGACCCCCGACAGCTGATAGCTCCCGCCGGCTCCCGCAGCTCCGGATCTTGGTCGTGATTTCTCCGCCCTCCCCCGCCGTGGTCGGGGAGGAAGCTCTGCCAAACAACCCCCCCCCCCACCCTCTCTTTTTTTAACCCCCCCCCCCACCCCTCTGCATCAGTCAGCGAGCCTGCCTTCTGAGGCGGCCGTGACAGAGGGATCAACAAAGCACACCGACGTACAACACAATAAGAAAAGGCTGCTCACGCACGGGCGGGTGTCCGGAGTGATGGTCGGGCGTCACGGCGGGCTGCATGTGAGCAGGTAGGAGCGGTCACGTACGGACAGATGTGCTGAGGCGTGCATCTCTCCACGTGGCCACCAAGCCCAGACACTACCAACCCCCCCAGTGCCATGTGGTGCATTTAGGCTACTTCTTTGCCTCTGTATCTCAATCCTCAGCACCCCCCCTCTCCCCACAGGCCTGTGAAAAATCCTTTAAGCTGCACTCTGCCCAAGCTCTCAGCACATCTGTACAGAACATGATCAAATGATTAGCATGAGGTTGTTTGGTGTGACCTGTTGTAGCTGAACGCTTGTGGTGTGTTGGAATCTAGTACTGAAACAAGTATTTACAGAGTAACAGTGTTGTGTAGCAAGCAAAAGCCTTTCTGAGAAATATTTCATGTGAAAAATAAGCCTACGGAGAGGGAGACCGCCGCCCTAAAGGGGGGGGGGGGACAGTGTATTTTCTTTTCTTTGAAGAAAAAGGCCAAAAAAAAAAATCCTTCTTTATTGTCTCACATGGTTTTCCGGATTCAAAGATAGTAGGTGCCATCCGAGTCGATGCTAAATCCCGCTAGCTGCTGGCATGGCTTCCAGTGATGTGTGTAGTGTCGTAGCGGGGCCTCTGGAACCTAGAGCAGGGGCCTCAGATGTGCATGCTGTATGGCAGGCTTGGGCTGTGTCGTTGATATTGTGGAGCAGTAGAAACAGGGACTGTGTCTGTGCATGTGAACCGTATACTGAGAGGACGCCGCTCACCCACAGAGGACAGGAACGCACCCAACACCCCTCCCGCCGACCCCTCCGCTCATCCAGGGCAGACCGAGGTCGCCCTCACACACCGGCCTTGGGCCAGTGTAGCATTTCTCCCCCGCTGCTCGCAGGTCGTGTCTAACCGCAAGGCCTCCGTGTTTAACGGCGATACGAGAAGCCGCCACAGGCTCCAGGATGTAAAAAAAACAAAACAAAAACCAACCCGACATCTGTGTTACATGTTACCAGAACCTTATTGCCTATGGAACAAGCACACGTCTATACACAGCCAATCGCTTCTGTTTGGTATCGGCTACTTTTCATTTCAATCTAAGTTGCTCTTTGTGTGGCGTTACCGGGGAAATGCTGAGTAGTTTGCCTGTGATATGTGCTAAAGTGTGTACGATTGTCTCCACTCCCCATGGTCGTAGTGTGTGGTATCGCTAGAACAACTGTGATGCGTTCGGTGACCGAAGCCGCTTTCTCTTGATCATGCATGAACCATGTCGGCATAGTTCACTTGAAGGAGGGTAAAAAGGGAGAAAAAGCCATCCATTTGAAAAAACAAACAAACAACCAAACAATTCTTCTCAATGCTGATTTGTTTCTTTGCTGCCATTTCTTTTCTTTTCCTTTTGTTTTTGTCTTTTTTTTGTTGTTTTTTTTTTTGCTCACATGCCAATCCGGACACGGCGCTAATATGCCAAGTCCTCATCAATTTTAACTATAGTGAAGAAAAAGCTGCAATGCTGCAAAAAACCTATTTATTGTTGTTCTAATGTAGCTTGTGTTTATGTAAATGCACTATAATATGGAGTTGCCTGATTTTTGGTTGGTGGTGTGGGTTATTCTTGTCCTAGATTTTGTGTTTTTATTCAGTTCTGAGTATCTTCATGCTTCTGTGTGTATTAATGGAGGGTGAGTTGACTGTGTTGCGTTTTTGGTTTCCTTTTCATACGGAAAAACCTCCATCCAAAAAACTTCAGACGGATGAAAACGGAGGTTTGCTAGTTCACATAGAATGCTGTGATTAAAGATGCCTTAAGTATTTAACAATCATTATTTATTACTAACTGTAGCTAGCTAGCTATCGTGGTGGAATATTTAATGTCTCTATCTCATAACTTTGCAATTTAATCAATATATTTATTTAAAAAACAGAAAAGATTTAAAAAAAAGAATACCTCATTATGCATTGGTCGGTGGGGATGCTTTTGCATGACGTGTGTGTTTTCTTTTACAAGGGAGTAAAAAATGAGACTTGTTGAAACTCGGATGCGTGGGGAGGACGGGCGCTTCCCAACATTTTCTTTCCTTTAATTTTTTATTTATTTTTTTGCCAGCATGGTGCTGTCGATCCGGATGACATTCCATTCATGCCGATTCTTGATTTCAACTCCTTTTTTTTGGTACTTCAATCATTATCCCTGCTTTAATGCAAAGCAGACGGTGAGCTTAAATCCCATTTTGTCTTATTATGGCTCCGCAATTAAATTGCTCTCGTCGTTTGCTGTGATCATTTTCCATATACATATGTATATAAGTATATGCATATGTATGTATAAAATAAGGAATTGTATCTGGATCTGGATTTAGTGCGTACTCTGTGTGGACCCACTCAGCGAGCTGAATAATTAGTTCCAGTGTGTGGATGGTAATTGCTTTTTTTTGTAGGATTCTGGGAAATATCTAACATGCTATCTTGAGCCATTGGTCCTATTGAGCAAATTTCTGTACTGTGGTTATGATACGATATAGATAGCCTCCTTTACACCTGGGTATAATAAGCTAACTATGTTTTTCGGTGTGCATTTGTTATTAATCTATACTAATCCTACAAAGTATTCTAACGTGTATTGGGTTGGAATGACGCTGGCTGGTCTTATTATTTCATTTCGTGCTCTCACTGGCCTTACCCCGTGTCCTCCACAGTGTAACCCCATTTCTCCAGAGCAAACTGGACAGTAGCCATAGTATTAACTCAAGCTGATGAACCGGAATGAACAGTAGAACTTAAAGCACAAGCTTTTTAAATGCATGTCCTTCTCAGGTTTTCCTATGTGTATGTGGGAGTAGCTCTGTAGATGTGTTTAATATGATGCTGTACCTTCTTGAATATTTCACATGTTTCTTTGCTGCTGAGAAAAAGAAAAAAAAGTCGATTATTAACCTGCCAGTGAAAAAGGGAAGTGGCCATCTTTGTACAACACACTGCTGTTTTGCTGTAACCGCGCAATGTTTTATGATCTTGAGTATTTTATAGAAAAGTAGAAGTATGTATCAATAATATGAAAGCAATAGCTAAATCATAATGAAGAATAACATGATCCGTGAATATTGTGGAGATCTTTAGATTCACTCTGGGTGGATTTTGTACTGTATTTATTACTAATGATGATGCAAAAAGTTGCATAGCTTAACCCAAACTGTTCTGTCTCTTTTTTATTTATTGTCTTGTATATGATCTTTTTGTATGTGTTTTTCAAATAAACTGCCTAAAATGCTGAGAACTAATCTGCCCTCTGGATTTCTTTGATTTTTTTATTGAAATAGTGGTCTAAGCTGCTTTCCACCCTTCTTTAATTATGTTTTTTGGGTGTGTGCTGACTCTGGATTATTTCTTTTATAATAAATATAATCAGCAGCCAATAATCGATCTATCCATAATCGGCATAACTGAAAGAAACCAAATCTATTTACGGGTTTTCTTTATTGGATTTTTTTGGTGTTTAAAATCTGTACAAAAAGGGAAAGATGTCAACAAAATGGCTTGTTTTTCATTCGCAACTTGTTTTTCATGGCACAAACTCAAGTGGCCAGTCGTTTAAAATGCAGTAGAAAAACAGGCGCTCACCCCCCCCGGTCAGTACCGCGGGTAGAGAACCCGCTCGATCTGCCCGTCGGCCTTGCGAGCGTCCAGCCACTTGCCGCACTGGAAGATGGTGGTGACCGAGTTGGCCGTGTTGGTCACCTCGATGCACTCCAGATACCAGCCGCAGCTGGAGCCGCGGTTGTCGTGCTCCACCTTGACCCTCAGCAGCTCCCCGAGGTCCAGCATCTCCACCATGAAGCGGTCGGTGCGCCCCCGCTCGAACAGGTTGCGGAACTTCTGCCGCAGCTGACGCTTGCCCGAGTCGCCGTTGACGCCGAAGATGGTGACGAAGACGTTGGCGTCCGTGCCGGCTCCTTTGACGTCCCCGGTGATGACGATGATTTCGTACTTGACCGGGACGAGTTTACGGACTTTGCTGGCGAAGCTTTCGATCGACTTGAAGCACTCAAAGGTCATGAACTGGTCTTTTTTGGCTGCCAGTGGGATTTTAGCATCACAGTGGAAGAAATACCTTAACGGAAACGTGTGGAGTCGCATCAAACAAGGGATAATCCACTGTCCACATGTTGAAACCCGTGGCGTTCAAACGGCACTCACTTGTTTCCCAGTTCCATTTCCGTCACCACCACCTCCGTAACGTGCCAGAAATCCCCGTTCTTCACCTTCTTTCCATCCTTGGTTATGTGACCGAGGCAGATTCCGGCGATCTCTCCCACGTGTTTGGAGGAGAACTCAAACGTGTCAGTGGCGCCGCTGCGAAATAAAATGCAGAGAAAAAACCCCTTCATTTATATTAATCCTGTTATAATCGCATAACTCTGGGTTCTAATGATTGATCAGCCTGTTTCTCCTGCTAATGAATAAATGACAATAAATGAATTACTCATTCATCACAGGAAATAATATTTTAGTTCATCCCTCTGTCGGGATCGGCCGCCTCAGAGTGAAGCGGTTGCGAAGCAAAACCTGCGTCAGAACAGAGATGATCAAAGGCCTCGTAACGAGGTTCAACCGAGGAAGTCAGACCCACCTTAAGAACTTCTTTTTCTTATTCTCTAGGACAAACTCCTTGGAACGAGCTTTCCTTCCCTCCAGTACGATCCAGGCGTTTTCCGTCGTTGAGGCGTCCTCTGAGTGACCTGTAGTGGTGGCGATTTCATATTCTGAGACAGAGAGAAGGTAAAAGTGGGGTTGTCGTGTGTGAAATTGGCAGAAAATCCTTCCTCGTTCATCAGGTAGAACATGGGTAATCTCGCCCACTGACTGGTTTTATCACTGAGGTCTATGGAGTCATTGTTGGCACAGGCCAGGTCCCTCATGATCTGTCCATCATCTTCATTTTTAGCTAACCAGCGGTCGCAGGGGAACCTAAAGGTCTGGTCCATGGCCTCATCTCTCACGTCAATATAATCCAGGTGCCACCCAGGAGCAGGGCCTGTCTCCAACCCGGAGAAAAGAGATCAGTACCATTTCATGTGGTATGGGGAACACGCAGTTTTGTGGTTTTATTAGTTTCCTCCTCACCTTTGTTATCATGCCACACACGGACCTTGGACAGTTCGCCCAGGCTGAGCAGGTCAGGAAATCGAAACACGTCTTTAGTTTTACGCTCAAACTTGTTCCTGTTGGTGCTAGTCTTCAGGGGCAACGTCCCAGTATCCCCGTACTCCCCAAACACAATCAGAGACACGTTGGCGTCGGTGCCAGCGCCTGTGTTTATCCAGGGTAACACGGAAACATGAAACAACTCTGAGTTTAAAGAGTTGAGATGTATTTTGTGTTAAACACACACCTGTAATATCGCTGGTCTGGACCTGGATGATGTAGGTCGTGTTCTCCACCATCTCCTCGTCATCCACCACAGCTGCCAGCTCGCACACCGTCGTCCTCTTGGGCCCTCTCGTCTTCGACAGCCAGCTCTCGTATGTAAACACGTACACCTCGTCCGTGGTCAGGTTCCGCATCAGCATCTGAATATATTTAGTTCCATGTTTATTGACAACCTGAGATGTGGCCAAAAAATGTTTTTATAAGCTTTTTGTTTAGCTTTTCCTGGAAATAAGAGAAACAAACCGGGATTGCATGTGAGTATAAGTTTAGAAGGGATGAGCCACTTGATAAGATTCAGACTAATTACAAACGCAGCCATAGCATACGTGACTAAATAACTGGCAGGCCGACAGCCACGTGACAGACTCAGATCTATGCTACAGCGCGTGCTGCGGTTGATTTACCAGCGCTCTTTTGTGGATCATAATGGGATGCAGCACTCCAGTTCTAATATTAAATGACCTTCAGATTTCTCTATCCCAGCGTGTGGTGAATAATAAGACGCACTGGTCAGGAAAACAACCTCCTTGCTCATTGTTAATGTAAAAAAAAAAATACCAGAATGTTTTTTTGTGAAGGTTTTGCAAACTAAAGTTAAAACAGGTTGGTTTTTATGGCATTTCAAATGTGTCCCTGCAGCCGACTGAAACAGAAGAAGTTAGCTTTTGCAGTTAGCGTAACCTTGTCAAGAAACCAGTCGGGGCGACTTCCAGAGGCATCAGTCCGAACTCTAATCTTCTTCAGAGGGGCTATGTCATCTACCTCCAGGCTGAAGGTATCTTCTTGACCCCTTTCGAATCTAAATGGCAAAAAACAAGTCTGAAATCGCTTCTTTTATTCATTTTGGTTAATAGGCACAAAATCCCAGCAGGTCCAGAGCAGCGTTGTCACTCACTTGTAGTTACTGTTATCAATCACCATCTATAAGCCGACTTCACAACAGCCTTCGCTAATATAAAACCTTGCTAAAAATTAACCAGAACACTAAGAAATGTAACCAAAAGAAAAACTTCTTGAACTCAGTGACGTTGACAGAAGTGAGTAATAAATGTGGCCATTAGTTTGACGGGCATTTGATTCTGTTTGCTAAAAAAAGGATTTAATTGCCACGTTTCTCTTCCCAGAGTGGAGAAATCGGAACACTAACCTGTCCTCGTTTTTGGGTAGAAGCATTTCCTCTGTGCTCCCATTGGCTCCAAAAACTGTCAGATAAATTCTAGCGTCGGTCCCGGCATACTGCGTGTCGCCGGTGACAGCTGTGACTGAATAAATTACCTAAAAGTAGAAAAGAATATTAAAGCCCCAAATTCTGCTTTGGTACATGTATTTCGACGCGTTCGCTGGATTCACATCAGACTCACTTTGCGGTTAATGTTGATTGTGCTGGCGTCTAAAACATTGAACAGTCTGCAAGCCAGACCGTCTCCCCTGTCTTTAGCAAGCCAGCACTTACATGGAAATATGTACTTGATCCCCTTGGTTGGCACGGCAACCGACAGCTCATCCACCAACCAGCAGCTATCTGGTGTGATGCCGTTATGGCCAAGCTGGTGAAGAGATGGAGAGTGACATAAGAGGGGAGAAGATGGAACTGGGAATTGATACTTCAGCTGATCTGGTTTGATCCGAAAGAGAAAGCGCTGAATTAATCATCACGTAGCTGGAACGGCTTCATCAGCGCGTGTGTGGAGGCAAATTCACTTCAAAACACACAGTCCCAGATTCTCACTTCCACTCGCTTGATCTCTCCTACGTCGGTGGCGTAGCAGACAAAGTGGTCCATGGTGCCGGCTACGAAGCCTTTCTTTCCCTCAGGCAGGTCCAACCACAGGCGCTCCGTCTCCATGTCGTTGGGGCCAATAATGATGACGTAAGCCCTGGCTGTCGTGCTGCCATCGCGGTCGACACCCGTGGATAAGGTGAAGTGGTACGGGATGACTGTGGGGAAGAATTCCGTAATTAGTGTTTAATTCTTATTGGAGTTGATTGCGTAACACTCGCAGCGGTTCAGCATTCTTTGCGTACTGGGTCCCTCTTCCACCGCTGGCGTCTTCTTCTTCTTTTTCTTTTTGTTGGCATTTCTGTCCAGCCCCTGTTTGGCCTGAGCAATCTTCTTTGAATTTGGATCTGTGTTTCTCTCCCCTTCATATCCCTGAATGACAAAACATTCATCGTTAGCGACTGAGTCCCCTCTCAGTGACCACAGTGAAACCGACCTTTACGTAGAAGGTCCGCTCTACGCGTTGGTCCTCTTTCTTTGTCGACAGCCAGCGCTCACACAGGAACATGTACACCTCTTCTGTTTCCATATCCAGCACTTCCACCTGGTCCAGGTACCAATCAGCCCCCATCAGAGAGTTATTGTGACGTACATGAAGCTTAAACACTTGGCCCAGGTCCACAGCCTCGATAGTAAACTTGTCCACCTGAGATTTAAAGAGACGAAGTGACTGAGTCTGATCCATGGACGACCCTGTGGTCACGTTTGATCCCTCTTTAGGTACCTGTCCTCTCTCAAACTTGTTCTTGTTGTTCTCAGATTTGGCCAGTTTACGCTCTCCTGTGTCTCCCAAATCTCCGTAGATGGTGAGAAAGACTGAGGCGTCAGTTCCTGCTCCAAACATGTCGCCCGTCCGCACGGACACTTTGTACGTGTGAACTGTGACAAAAGAAATACGTCATTACTCAACGTGTACAGGAACACACATCTTTAAATGGCCCACAATGCGATCATCAAAGTTGGAATTGACAGATTTTACACTGCTCTTTTACAGGTCCTAAGCAGGCACTGGAGTTGGTGGGTAACCTCGATTCAAATCAGGATCAACGTACTCTCCAAAGCATCTTCCACTTCGGTTTCAGTCTGCTTCAGCTTTCCATCCCTGAGGAGCTTCTCTGTGATGATGTCAGAGGGGACCAGCTCTCTCACCGTCTCCCCATCGTCTTCAGACTTGGCCAGCCATCGCTCACACGGAAAAATGGTGGTCTCTGAACCCTGCCGTCGAACACAAGCGTCACTGAAAGGCACCGCGCCCCGTCAAAAGTGGCCCACGCCTTTTACACCACAGCCAGGTCTGTTAACAATGGAGAATGGCCTTCAACAACCTTTCCTTTCCTCAGCTTTCGTCTGATCTCCACTCTGTCGAGATGCCACCCTGGGTTGGAACCCCTGTTGTCGTGTCCGATCCTGATTTTCTCTATAATGTCGCCGATGTCCTCCAGCTGAGAAAAGACCTCACATCGTCGACGGTGCTGCAGGAACGGCGTCGGGCCAAATTCTAAAACCCACTCACCTCCACGATGAACATGTCCGCAGCTCCCCTCTCAAAGTACAGACGTCTCTCTCTTTTGTTGACGCACAGGTGTTTCTGCTGAGTGCACACCCCCTTCTGTCCATACAGGACTATGAACACGTCGGCGTCGGTTCCAGCGCCGAACACATCGCTGGTGTAAATCTTGATCTCATACGGCACGACTGAAAAACAAGAGAAAAACGATGGTCATGTTTTTTTCAAAAGGGGGCAAACAAACGCGAGGACTGCCAACAGTTTCCTTCAGCGACGCCACCAGGCAAACACTAATAATGGCAGTTTAAATAGGCAAAAATGGATTTATGGGTAGCCACAAACCACCGCAGACATCTGCCAAATGTGAGAAAGCATCAACACAGGACCAAATAAACTGCTGACGCTAACCTGACAGCGGAGGTGAAATGATCATTATGACAGTGTCAGAGAGTCGACGGCCACTTCCTGTCTACCTCAGTACTTAAAAGCGTTTCTCCTTAAAATCCATCATGAATCATTTTCAACAAGATCTGATGATGATGATTTTAATCACAAAGTACACTTGTGTCCTCCACTTACAAGGCATGTAGAACTCTGTCTGTAAATCAGCAGGATATAGTTCCCTCACAATCGCCCCATCGTCCTCTCCTTTATCCAGCCAACGGCCGCATGGGAACCGGAGTCTCTGACCCTGCGAGGGGGCGTCAACCTCAACCCAGTCCAAAAACCAACCGGCAGAACCTCCTGTTGGAGGAAATGTGCGATGAAGTTAAATGACAACGTGAGCGATGGCCTATTTTTGCCCTTCAGAGTCTCTTCCCTCACCTGCGTTATCATGTCCAATTCTAATCTTCTCCAGGTCGCCCAAATCCACAGCCTCCACAATGAACTCATTGATCATCCCCAGTTCAAACTTATTCTTGTAGTTCTTACAAGCCTTGAGGTTGATGGTTCCTGTGGGGGTGAAGTGTTTTTTAATCTCAATTGTGATGGTTTTGCCTGACACTGAAGAGGGTGTTTATCGTACCGGTGTCGTCGTTTTCACCAAACAGGATGGCAAAGACATTGGCATCGGTTCCAGCGTGTTTTCTTTCCCCGGTTTTAATTTTCAAAGTGTATGTGGTTGACATGGCTGCAAACAGATTTATTAAGTCAGCGCCGGCATCCTTTTCATCTCCACGTTAATGTTTCTTTGCTCTCGTGTGCACCTGCATGTTTCATTAGCACTCAAATAAATATTTGATCAAGACTCTGGCTTATCTGGTCCTTTTACTAGGATATGAGAAGGCTTTGAATCAGTGTTACATTTCTGCTCCAGCCCCAGAGTCGTGCTTGTCCCCTCCTCATCCTCATCCTTCCTCATAAAGGCCTCATCCACAGGAACCAGCTCCCTTGCTATCTGTCCATCATCTTCATCCACAGCCAGCCAGCGATTGCAGGGAAAATAGTACCTAAAAACCAAAGAAAATCTGGTTTGAGGAACACGAGTTATAAATCGAGTATAAACTTGGTGTCTGGTTCAGGTACGTTGTATCGTCCTTTGTGTCCACAATCTCCACTCGATCCAGGTACCAGGATGAGTGGGAATGGCTGTTATCATGGCGGATTCGCAGCTTCTTCAGTGGACCCAGATCAACAGCTATCACAGTGAAAACGTCCTCCTAAAGAAAACAACAGTAGGATTTATTGGTAGGTTACAAGCAACATGTTATAACAGTTCAACCAGGTAATCTGACAGTTTCCAATTTGATCTTAAATACTGATGCCAGCGCAGTTATTCTGCGGAATAACGAATGGCTACTCTTGCTTTTAACGTGTGAGAAACAGCGCTAATTGTCCGCGGACATGAGTCGTGTGTTCCACCAGGACCGAGGTGTAATGTAGAGATTAATAATTCACCAGCTGGACTAAGTAATGAGTAAAAGTAGGCCAGGTTCAGTGACAAAGACTCTGCACAGCTCCTTTCTGTAACAGCTGGCATTCAGGAAGGAGAGCTTGTCATGGCACCAGAAAGAACTCCCACACGCACCGGAGTAGTTGTGATGGGGCACGGAAACGTTGGGAGTCCTGATCACTTTAATTTTGGCCTCCAGGAAACAGCGTGATTTTGGTTACGCAGCATTCGATAGAACAAAGGGCTTCCCTTTAATCCCCAGCCGATTTATAAAGAGCTTGTCTCTCCTTAAGCCGTCATACCTGCCCCCGCTCAAATTTGTTGATATTGTCAGAGTTTCTCAGATGGCGCTCTCCGGTGTCTCCGTTTTCGCCATAAATATTGATGAAGACGTTGGCGTCGGCCCCAGCACCGAGCATGTCGCCGGTAAAGACACACACTTCGTAGGTGTTGACTGCCAGACAATAGAAGGGATAAATTACCAACAGCTCCTTATCCGGTCCCACATATCGCCCTGGAAACTGTGTCAAATCAGATCATGCATGTTCGCAAAACCAATACTGAGGGATGACCATGAACACATCTATCACCTGCATATAAAGTGCTTTATACACATGGGCACTACCAGAAAATAAAGGGTGTATTGAAAGAAAAACACAATTAGAAGAAACCCCAAATTTTTAATCATTTAATCAACAGGTAAAAACAAGTTCTTAAACCTGTTAAAGGTTCACCCCTTCTCTGTCCGAGACACCTGGTTGTATAACTTTACCTTCCAGCTCTTCGGCGTCCTCCGGCAGCAGTTCCACTACCAGATCATCATCATCCTCCCCGCTGGCCAGCCAGCGAGAACATGGGAAATGGTACGTCACCACCACTTCCTGCATCTCCTCTCCGCCAACTTCTTCTTCATCCTCCTTGTCCTTTTTCTTCTTCTTCTTTTTTTTCTTGTCGTCCTTTTTATTCTCCCTGGGCACCAGCGCCATGATTAAATGCTTCACGTACACTTTTTCCAGGAACCACCCTGACCCGATTCCCAGGCCGTCGTGACCGATGCGGATCTTGAAAATTTTCCCCACATCTTTGGCTTCAATCTGTGGGTCAGTATTTCAGTTAAAAGTGGAACAAACGCTTCTTCTAATCAACCACAACAATATCCTGGGATGGGAGGTTTTGATACCTTGAATATTTCCATGGCGTTGCGCTCGTAGTTGTTGGATCTGCTTTCAAGCATGATAACCTCCGTCTTCCCCTTGTCCCCGTAGATCTGGACAAACACTTTGGCATTGGTGCCGGCAAACGTCACATCTCCGGTCACAACAGTCACCTCATAGTTAATGACTGATAAAAAAGAAAGCCCAAAATGTGACATTATAGTCAGTGTGGATTCTTTAAAGCCTGAACAGGCATTTTACTACACACATATACATGACAACGTTATAATGACATTGATATTCTCCCCAAAGAAGGAAACGAGTCTAATATGGTCTGTTTACATGGACCAGAAAGCTAGATTAATCACCCTCGAACCTCATCAGTATGCCTACATTGTTCCACATCCAGGATCTCGCTGGGGTAAATCTCCACCTGCGTCTTGCCATCAGCCTCATCCTTATCCAGCCAGCGGTGACAGGGGAACATGTAATGCTTCCCGTGAACTGGAACCATGATCTGAACACTGTCCAGGAACCAACCCGCATTCATGCCTGCATTGGTGTGTCCAATCATGAGACGGTTGAGCTGGAAGAAAGTCAAATGCTAAGTGAGGAGACTAGACCAACATTCATAAGTTTATTCCTGCTGTCACCTGTCCAATGTCAGAGGTTTCCACGGTGAAGATATCCACACGGCCCTTCTCAAAGTAATTCCCCAGGTTATTGTCTGATACCAGCAGCATCATCTTACTGGTGTCGCCTTTCTCTCCGTACAGCTTGACAAACACGTTGGAGTCCGAGCTGCCCCCCGAGATGTTTCCCGTCTTGACAGCAATGTGATAGTTGACGTCTGGCAAGACAGACAGGAACAAACATTTAAGCCACTGATCCAGCTGCCTGAACCACCCCCAACGCACAGGACTCCTATGAATCCTCCTTTGAGTGACGCATTCACTGTAAAGATATGATGATCTCATCGAACAGATCAAGCCAGATCAATATGAAGGGAAATTCCCCAAACTTGCTGTAAAGACGCTGTCCGTCTGAGAAGGGAAGCAACTCTCTGACGATCTGTCCATCGTCCTCACTCCGGTCCAGCCACCTGAAGAACACATGGAGGGGAGCGCTGAGATAATCCAGGCCTGTGTCATAAACTTCGTATTCAGTCTTGCTGGGAATAATTACCTGTTGCATGGGAATTCCACAGCATGGGCCTCAGCCTGGCCCTCCTCTCTAACAATCACTTTGTTCAGGAACCAGCCGCATCCTCCTCCTTTGCCATCGTGTCCGATCCTCACCCTGAGGATCTGCCCGATAGCCACTGCCTCGATTATGAACTCATCCAACTGCTCGTGCACGGACAAGTGCATTTTATTTTATACATTTATAAATCCCATCAGCACTCTGCATTTACTTCATCAATATCAATTAAGGACCCACGTTTCCTTTTTCAAACTTGTTGATATTGTTGCTGCAGTTAACCAGCCACCGATCGCCCGTGTCCCCCTGGTTGCCAATCAGATTCAGGAACACGGATGCGTCGGTCCCGCTTCCTCCGACCGTCCCCGTGCAAACCGTCACCCTGTATTTGATCACTGCGGCACAGACACAGAGTTCGCGCATGTTCGTACTCGGTGAAGTAGAAGGTGAAGTCGGGTGTTAACACGCACGGGGCAGCGGCTCAGGGACGAGCTCTCCGCAGGCAGGGAGCTCCCTCACAACCTCGTTATCATCCTCATTTGTGTCCAGCCAGCGCTCACATGGAAAGTTATACTTCTCCTTCGTCAAAGTCTTCATCAGAGTTGCCTGTTTTGGAAACACAGAAAGAGGGAACCCAGCAGGGAATGAAATAGATCAGCTTCCCTCAAACTAACAAATGAGACTCTGCTGCTCACCTTACTGAGGTGCCACCCTGCGAAGGGATTCCTCTTCTCATGCCACAAACGGACTTTGGTCAGCTTTCCCAAATCAGGCAGCTCAACCTGTTGGGTCATATCATGTTAAAAGATTCCCAATAATGCTCATTGTTTATTCAGTGGGTGTGTGGATATAAAGGAGTAATACTTTCCATGAACCTGTCCACCTGTCCCTGCTCAAAATTGTCTGTTTTGTTGTCTAGCCTGAGCTCATCACTCTTGCCCTTCTCGCCGTACACCTGGAAGCAGACATCTGCATCGGTTCCAGCGTTGGGCAGGTCTGACGTCCAGATCCACAAAGACCAGGGGTGCTCTGAGGAGACAAATTTACCAGCTTTCTCTTTTCCTCTGTTATTTCTGCTGCTGATTATTTCTGATTATTGTTCCTCCTACTCTTCTGACGCTTCTGCCTGAGCGACACCATCTCGTAGAGTTCCCTCTCTATCAGCCCGTCTCCCTCCTTCTCATCCAGCCATTTGTCACAGGGGAACGTCTGCTGTATCCCCGTGAATGGACAGTGCACCACCACCTGCGCAAAATCCCGTTCGGTGACATTCTCATCAGGGGCCTTCCAGACCGCGTGCATGCACGTGCGCGTCCACCGCACCTTTTCGCAGTACCAGCCGGCGCTGACGCCGTCGTTGTTGTGACCGATGGTCACTCTGCTGAGGGGACTGAGTAGCGCAGCGAGCTCAACGTTGAAGATGTCCGTCAGGCCCCTCTCGAACTTTCCTCCTGCCAGAAACACCTGGACCGAACATATTAAGACCCAAATGATCCGTCTGTTTTCATCAGAAACCAGAAAAACTAATTCCTTTTCTGAACTGCGTTAAGATTAACATTAATGACGTCTATCTCACCTTTCCACTGTTCCGGATGCCCTTTGAGCCGTGTATCACCACATGGACATGGGAGTTGGTCCCAGCACCTCGGACGTTTCCTGTCACAATCTGGACGTTGTACACAATACCTGGAGGGTACAGTTACACATCATGCTATCGCACACTGCCAGTGAGTCATTATGGTTCAGGGCCGCCGTTCTCCCACAGGAGCTGAACAGGAACCAGATCTGTCGTGACTCGAGGATTAATGATCACAGAGCGAGGCAGCAAGTCAAATATCTCGCCATTGTAAAGCGAGTTTATTTGTCATCCATAGTGCACCACTGCTTCCAGCGACACACTTTTCCTTAGAGAAATGTAAAGGTGGGGGTGCCAACGTGAGTTTCAACAGATTTTTACCTGTGGGCTGACTCCCTCCTACCAAAATGTCCCTCTGGATCTTCCCATCGTCCTCGTCAACAGCAAACCAGCGATTGATGGGAAATTCATACACCATTTTGTTTCCCATGTCATCTAAAATCACCTGTAAAAGGACAGTGATCATCAACTTGTTATGTAGTTCTGTGCAAAATTTAAGAGATTTGGTCGTGTCAGACATAATTTTTTGATAAGACGGTGTAAGAAATAACTCAAATACCCCAAAAAAGGCAAAACAGGCCATGAACAAGGGTCATTTTAGAGCCTTAACTGGAAATAACATGAAACGTTTGAGGAGAAAAGACATAAGAATCTTGTACAGGTGTTACAAAAGATGTTGGGGCCTTTTTTACCTTAGGAAAGCTTGTAAAAGTGTGTAAATTATCTGTCCGTTATCTGTAAGGTAATCCCTTAATGGGACATGGTTTCACTTTACACAGAGGGTAGAATGACGAAAACATACACGCATGCGTGTGTGAGTGTGTGAACAACCAACTCAGATGTCTTAAGCACCTGTGCGAAGCTGGAAATGAGCACAGTCGCACATGAGTGAGAGTTTAAAACAGTTCTGCTTCAAAAGCAGCTGTGAATCCTTCAGGTTGTCTGTGATGTCACAACAGGAAGTAGGTGTCTCCTCCTGTACAATAACGCGGCGCAGTGCGGTCGCTCTCCTCTCCTTCCTTCCTCACCTTGTCCACAAACCATCCGGCTGAGGAGCCCTTGTTGTTGTGGCCAATGGTGACCTTCCTGACTTTTCCCAAGTTCGGCGCCTCGATGGTGAACTTGTCCTCTGTGCCCTTCTCAAAGTTGTTTTTGTTGTTGTCGAGGCGCCTCTCGCCTGACCAGACAAAGGAAATCAGCGCCGTCTCATCATTTGAACATTTTGAATTGTTTGAGAAACACCTGAACGCCAGAATTCGATACCTGTGTCTCCAAACTCTCCAAAGATATTGATGAACACATCCGCATCCGTGCCGCTCGATTTAACGTCCGCCGTGTAAACGCTGACTACGTATTTATTATCTGGGAAATCCATATCAAAGATATTTAAAGAAGTCAGTCAGGCTATATTTGATTCCTTAAATAAAAAGGTGGACATCTGACGTACATTTAGGCGCTTCCATTGGATCCATGGTGCCCAGCAGGTCTCGGACATAGAGGCCCTCCCCCTCCACTTTGCTCAGCCAGTTGTTGCAGGAGAAGTAGAACCTCAGATGCGGCCTGATCACGTCTGTCACCACCACCCTGTCCAGGAACCAGCTAGCATTGATTCCCGTGTTGTCATGTTCGATTCTGAGGCAAAAGAAAAAAGCCTCTGGTTGAATCAATCGGAAGGTCGGACCCCTGATCGACGTCATCGAGAGTCTGTCCTACCTTATCTTTTTTAGAGGCCCGACGTTGTGCGTTCTGATTCGGAACACGTCGGTTTTGGCTCTCTCAAAGGCCGTACGGCTCCTAAAATGGAGATCGTAGTAAAAAGAAAAAGGAAAAATCACTACGGCTCACAAGTGAGAAGTAAAATGTATTCAAACCGGAGCACTCTGGTCCAGTACTGGTCCACTGTGTAAGTGTTTTATTAATATACACGTTCAGTCTCACGCAAACGTCCTTGGCAACCAGCTCATGCAGCCTTGGTAATGCTACCACAGCACAGCATGATGTGCTAGTTTGATGCCAAACGCACTAAATACCTCTTTTCTGTGCTGTGGGAAAAGAGACAAAACAGGACAACGTTTAGTTCCAGCGCGCCCACGTCTAAAGTACCAAATGGGGGGGAAGTCGTACTTGCTCGCCAGGTGAACTTTGGGAGTGATGCCGTACTCGCCAAACAGCGTGACGAAGACGTTGGCATCAGTGCCCGCTCCTCTCTCGTCTCCGGTGATGGTCACCACCTCATAAACTGGGAAAATTCACAGTGGCACGTGAGCAGAACATGGATGCACTTTTCATGGGTGGCAGGTGGACGAAGGGTGAGACAGACATTAGATAAACATCAGTCAAACGGGAGAAATACGACCGTGGGCTCTTTATCGTGGCGAGGAGTCGCCCTGTGACTGACAGGTGTCATATATCTGTAGGTGAACATCTCGTCCAGCACCAGGCTGCTTCACTGGTGTCGTGTGTCCCAGTCTATCCAACACTGTATTGAGCTCTTTAAGGGTCTATTCTGACATTAACCCTTCACTTGCCTTTCTTCTTGTGATACTCGTCCTCGTAGTTCTCCACCTTCTCCGGCTCGTAGTTGAGGAGCTCGTTCTCGTAGATCTCCACGTAATTTTCCACTTTCTTCTTCTTGCCTTTTGTCTTTCTGTTGTCTTCATCGCTGTCCCCCTTCTCGGAGCCTTTCTTCTTCTTGTCCTTCTTTTTCTTTTTCCCTTCCTCTTCGTCCCCAGCTGTCTGGTCTTCGTCCTCCTTCTCAGATTCCTTTTTGGATTTCTTGTCTTCCCCTTTGGATTTTTTATCTTTTGAGCCCATCCTGGTTCCTCTCTGGGACTTCTTTGGTGGCTTCTCGAACACTAATAAGACCTTCTGTCCCTTCTTGGAGTCATTGTTGTTGTTCTCGCTGTCCGTGCTTCCACCGTTCAACTCATCCTCGCTCTCTCCTTTAGCTTTCTTCTTCTTGGGAGTTTCTTTGTTTTTCCTTTTTGTCTTGCCGGTCTTCACATCTGGTGCCGAGGCATCAGAATTATATCCTTCTTCGTCACTGACCTTAAGCTTCTTCTTCTTCAATCGTCCAGCGTGCTGTGACTCACTGACCTTCTTCCTTTTCTGCTCCGGCTTTGCTTCCTGACCCTCCGGGTCATCGTCATCCACATCTTTGGTTTCGTCCTCAGCACCCGGTCGTGCTTTTTTCTTTTTTGCGGGCATCTTTAATTTATTTACAACCCTGTAACTTTAACCGATTTGTGTGTCCCGGAGAAACCTGATTAAAGTGACCCGTGCCGTGGCGGGAGTGACCGGCCCTGAGCAGTCTGACGGAGCTGCTGCCGGGCGAAGCCTGGGGACGTCCAGCGCAACAGACGGCAGCAGCTGCTTGGCTGACCTCATTGAATATGATAATCTTCTCATCACATGACCTGAGGAGGCTGCTGGGAATATAGGTATGGAAGTCAGCAGTCTCTCATTTGAACTTTTATTGCTGTGGAGTGACAATGGAAAAAATGGTGATTTGTTATGCAACCACACTGTAAAACTGATTCACGCCTGACTAAAAGCAGAAACAACCCTGAAAAAAGTTAAAAAACTAATAATGTAATAAACCTAAAGATAATGATATAAGTATCTCATATCAAACATTTGCAGTTTTTTAATCTTTTGGTGATAAAATATAAAAAAACAGAATTTCTAATGGTATAAAAATGATAGATATGCTTTAAATCGATCCTGAGACATATGAGGAAAACACATTAATGTGACTATTATCGTCTTCTGCTATTGTCATCTTTATCTGAAGATGGTGAACACTTTCCAGTTTGGATTTATCATTACATATTTTGTGCAATATGGAAAAATAAACGCATCTTTGAACTAAAATTTTTTAAAACTGCGACTACAGCAAAGAGGTGACGTCACACTGTGGTATGCCAATGTGTTAGCAATGTTGCTCTTATGTTTAAAGCACGCATTTAGAAGTTTCTTACTGATTGAGTTCTGCTTTATGTTTTGTTAAAACCAACCAACCAATCAACCAAACAAACAAACAAACAAAAAACATTTTGTCTTTCCCTGCTTTGTTTCTATTAAACACTCTATTCTATTCTTTTTTTAAATTACTGACCTGGAGCCTCTTGTGATGTAATTAAATAATTGTCCAGTAGGGGGAGACCTCTTCTGTTTTATGGGGATTGAAAGTAAATCCTTGATTTTGTTTTTGAATCCATTTCGCCATTGTTAAGTGATCTTCTGCAATATCCACGGCATGAAAGTGCCATAGTTCGGATCTCTTAATATTGTTCTCATTTTTGAACCACCTAAAAAGGATCACACAGTTTTAAAAAAAACTGCGTTAAAAAACCTTTTTAAAAATGTATTTGTTTATATTCTATGTTTCCTCTGTATCCTCTTCACAGAGAGAAGATTAGGTATGCGCCCAGTCCTGAAACACAAGGATTAGTAAGACAACTGTTGGTGGTAACAAGGAACTGGAAATAATAAGATGGCTTCTGCACAGAATATTGGAAATTTTGACTGCTGATGACAGAACCCTCTTTCTGTCTGGGAAAGAGCTTTTGTCTCCAGTTGCAGCAATGTTTTCCCTGGCGAGGCTTTTGTCAGTTCTTTCCCTGGCATGAGTCTTCAACCACACTGATGCCTGGATGCACTTTTTCTTCCCTGTCTTAAAATGGCATTGTTTCTGTCTACTCTAGTTCAGACTCATTAAGCTGTCCGTGTTTTATTCAGCTTGTGTTGAAAAATGTCATAATTGTTAGATTCAAGTCCTTTAGTCTATTTCACCTAAATGAATATTGCTGTGTTATGTTTATTATATCATCACAATGAGAATACGAGCCTTTATTATTTTCAGATCCCTGATCCCTCTGAGTAGCTTTATAGGGATCACTGAATCAAGGATGAGAAACAGCTGTTATATAACATGCCTACACATGTGAACTAAGTGGAATTAGGTTCCTCCTAAACAATTTTAGGCGGCTGTTTCCTTTAGGAGACAACAGCTACTCAAACAGGAAACAGATCAAGTGCGTGAAACATCTGGGTTTTTTTACCCCCTTTTAATTCCATCTTTCAAGATCTTTCTTCTTCTGATGATACAGCAAAGGAAGTATTTTAGACTACAGAGAGAGAGATAGGCGTGTCCATCCAGACAGATAATGGTCTTCAGAAGACACATTTATCTACAGCGTCTTTGATTCAAAGGGTTGGAATCCCAAAGCTCATGGTGTAGAAGGGGGTTAAATTATTATTAATTATTATAGGCTTGATTTTTGCAGATTTTTCCATCACTTTACCACCACCGGGACGATCCAGTGTGACCCCCCCACCCTCGAACCCCATCCACAAGTCTCTTTAAGGGTTGATTTCATTATTGAGTCCGAAGAAGCCTTTTGGATTAAAGGGGCATCATTTTATAGTAGTCATCAACCCAGTCCAACACGGCCAATAATCCCGCCGGGTTTTCTGTCCTACCAGGATACCTGCACCTAGATTATGGGCCTTTTAGGCCTGGACTGTTGACTTCTGTCTTATAGAACCAAGAATATTAACTAAAAACTGCTAAATGTTAAAAATGTCAAAGTGAGATAAAAAAAAAATGGCTACCAAAAATCTCCACTGCCGCTTCTTTCATTGCAGCACAAACGACAACATTGATTATTCAGTTTGACTTTTGACAGAGACAACCATTAAAATCACGCGTGTGGAAACTGCAGAAAGAGATCTTCAGCCAGGAGGAACCGACCTGACTGACCACAGCGCGTCGGCGATATAAGCATCAAGCGCCGACCCCGGTGGGAGTCTGAAACGCCCCTCACACTTGATGCTAACTTCAGATCCTTTTCAGATTATAAGCTTAATTGGTTTCCCAAAGCCACAAATATTTATTTTCTCCCCTGTCCTGAAGGCACGTTGTGATAACACAGCAGCGGTTCTGCGATACAGACGACCCCGAAAACAAACACAGCGGAGGGTCCGACTCCTACGGTTCAGCAAAGATGCACAGAAGGAAATGAAGAGGAGACCGTCGGGCCGCAGCTACGTGAGCAGCACCAGGATTGTGGTCGGGCGATGGTGCGACTGGGGACATCAGATCCCCAAACAGTGTTTTTTTTTCCACTGGAAGAGGACGATGTGGTTGGTCCAGAGAGAGGTCACGGCTTTAATCCACTTTAACCGCCGTTCCCAGGTGACAACGAGAAACAAAAGGTCTCAGATCAAATTGAAACGGAGGCCTTTGCCTTCGACAACAATTAGCATGAGGTCAACTCATCGTGGCAACTTTCTGATGGTGAACCCCCCCCATATGGCAACAGTGCTGCAGCAGCGTCGACCGACGTTTGGTCTGCCCTGGTGTCGCCCAAGTAAACTTACTCCCTTTTCGGTGGAGTCAGAGGCCGGGGGACGATGGGGGGTATCGCTGCGGCGTGCAGATGGGAACAGACCATCATCAGCAACATTTAAAATCCGGCTTTGAGGGATAGAGGCAATTTCCGTACTTTTAAATGCAAAACGTTGTCGGAGATGATGGATAGATACACAGGTTGTGAGAATTTAATCGCCGTCTAACTTCTACCATTTATTTCTATGCATTTTTGTCCCAGTAGAGGCAGAAAAAAATGTTTAAACGAGAAAGAGATTTTTTTTTAAACGGAGTAAAATCGAGTAACGTGTTTGCTGCAGGCCTGAAGGGATGAGTTCTGTTTCAGAATCATCCTCCCATTGGTGGGGGCATCATTCTTTTGGTTCCTTTTTGCTCACTAATTTCCCTCTCACCCTCTCACTCTAGATGGGATTTCCACACTAAACCGGCTCTGACTGCATGAGCCCAGTCCCTGATAATGTCCATGGGATGTTCTGGTGAAGCTCTGAGTAATGACGGACCTCTGAGACGTGATGTGGCGAAGGGCGTGTCTACCAGCACAGAACAGCAGCAGTGCTCCATAAATCTGCTGCCTTAATTCAGATTAATTCAGATATTTACCTCCGAGGCGAAAAGGATATTAGCAGGACCAGCTCCCATCTGAGGCTAATCATTCCCCTAATAATCGTGGAGCACACACATGCTCGTCCCTGTCGTATATGGTTACATGAAACACACCGCCGTTTGTCCGTGTCAGGTTAGCGCCAATTCTTCTTGGGCAATAAAATGAGAGCAAACACTCTCGGCTCGATTCACGCGCCACCTGTTCTTATGCACCGACGCATGAAGAAACACAAAATATTATAGATCCAGAGCGGCGGTAGGTATGTCGCGGTACTTGACCTTTGACCCTCTTGGTCATGCATCCACAGAACTTTGCACTACCTGGATATTAATGCCTTAAAAATGCATCTACGCCATAAAGCTTTGTGTTTTTTATTGAAATCTGTCATTGAGGATGTTCTGAGGAGTATTGGTGGCTGCCCCACCAAAGAGTTGGATGTTTCCTCCCTGAAGTAGTGAAACGTAAGGGAACTGGCTCGTGTGCGAGCATCTTCAAGCAGACTCATCTACAGCGCAACAGCTGTGCCGTGTGAAGCAGGGAGTGTTTCACACATACTACATGCCAACAACGTGTTATTGTAGGTTATCTGCCCTTGGTGATTTATGGCGCCCACTTTTAGCGTAGGAGCGCTTTTAAAGGTAGGCGATAACGATGTTTACCCTGTAACATATGGTGAATTATGACTTATGATCACTGACTCCAACACACAGTTTAACTTGAGAGGAGCCTTCAGGACCAGTGTGTGGAAGCATCGTGGGGGGGGCGCTGAATAAGCAAAAAAGGGGCGATGGCGCCCTGAAATGTTAAAGGAGAATTTAGACTGGAGCGAACTGGGAACGGCTGCCGGCCCCCAGTACGTGTAGCCTTTGTTGACTGTCACATTTATTCTGATGGGGCAGCTGCTAAGGACAGTCCAACTCAATAAAACGTAAATAAAGGGACCAATCCTTTTTTTCCACGCCAGTTTTATTTTATTTCAATAATAGGTTAAAACAAAGCAAATGTTTTGTCACCGGTTTATCTCGTCCTTTCCTGCTCCGTTTAAATCGCACGCAGCCCATTTCCTGTGCAAAGTGAGACGTGCATCACAAAGTTATTTTCTTTGGACGTTTGTGGATATTAATGACTTTGCTCGCTCCCAAAGACCCCCTCGAGATGATCTGACCTGCTGTAAGCTGTGGAAAATTGCGTGGACACGCTCGCTCGGGTGACGGGGGCAGAGTTTAGCATGTCCCTCTACGACCACATAATAACTTTTGTACATTTAATGTTCGCTAAATCTTCATCTCCTCTTTCTTTGCATTAAACTTTGAAATAAAACGCATATGAGGCATTTATTAGCCTGCTGGCCCACTGAGACATGTGACATGGTGAAATTTGTGGGGGTGTTACATAACGGCAGAGATCAAAGCTGCCACTCAGTAGCTAATTTCATGGGAACTTGCTGGTGTACACAATTTCGCTTTAGAATCTTTTAAATAAGTTGCTCTGCATTATACTGTATATTTGCGTAGGATTTATTGGGGCTGCACGTCCGACCTCGTCCCGGCCTGGAGCTGTACGGATTGCCGGCTGTTTTTGTCCCAGTGAACGCCAGACCAGCCTGAACTGGGCTGCGAACCAAGCCACCTTCTCCGCTTCGCGTCTGTCGTGATACACCACCCCAAAAGCCCCCGCCGCCATGAGGATGCGGCAGTTGTATTTTATGGTCAACACTCTACTGAAACCCAAACCGAAATCTAATCAGATTATTCTTAATGTGGAGAAATGTTTGTTGATTTTCAGATATCAGATCAGGGGTCTGTGGCTACACAAACAGTTGGGTGGATAAAGAAAAGGAAAGTTCGGAAAGGGCTTCAGGCCACGGCTGCTACCACCCACCCAGAAGAGGCAGAAGAAACAACACGATGCAGTTAACCGTAAACATTTATGTTTCTGGTTAAACGACTATTTCTGACTTCTAAATTTGAAGTGCCAATCAAGAGAGCGTTGTTTTAAGATTTATTTTACGCAACACATTCTAATGTTTTAAAAAAAAATAACACTCCTTTTAAAAAAAAAAAAAAAGATCTATGTCGTTACATATATTTTACTCTTGTTTTATATTAATGTCAGTAAGACTTGTGGTCACTATTGTATACATACAGTATGGTGCCTTTGTTTTGACGAAGTTACTTCCGGTCTCGTCACATGATGCTGAACGCTACACCAGGGGGCCCTTTAGGGACTTGAGTTAATATCAAACATAACTCAAAGTCAAACAGGTGTGCATCTCAACTTTAGTGCCCCTCTTTGTTATTGTAGTGCCTTTAAAAAAAGAAATCCAGTGTGTTTGTAGCAGCTTAATAAAGATCTATTTTCAGTTCCAGCTGCTGTGCGTCATCCACCAACAAAAACACCACATTTAACCGGTTCTCTTTTTTTCCCGCACTTGTTTTTCTTTTTTACCTCACTGGAACAAACATCTGTTCTTTCATCAGTTCTGTTTTGCGTCTGGGTCGGTTCAGCGTCACTTTCGATCGAAGCGGGGCAGGTTGGGAAGGCGGGGGGGTGGCGGCAGGTGTTTTCTGCCCTTTATCTGCTAACACAAAGGAGACAGAGCGTCACCGAAGGGCCCGCTGATGGAAAGCAGCTCCGCAGGCTTCCTTCGCGCAGTGAAGTGATTGGCTGACGTCCAAACGGTCAGCGACTATCAGACACGGCGTCTCTTCATTCAGAAATGTGATTTTCCGTGGCAGGAGCGAGGAAGGACGAGATTTCTGACAGTCCCTGGCGAGGTTCCAGGCGTCCCGGCGCGACGCGCTGCGCACTCATTTTTCATGTCAAGTGAATTACCGTGCGCCATTCCCAGAGTCTGGAGATGCTCTGACACCTTGTCTATTACACATAGAGGAAATATGTTTGCCTAAGCCGCAGTTTTGCTTATTCAAGCTTAATTGCGATGATGAGGAGGCTTAGACTTTGTTTATTGTTCCAGGAGAAGCGCTGTTGGCCCATGTCTATTTCCTGAGAGAGCTTTCGTCAGGCTAAAATGTTTTTGCTCGGGGTTCTGTGCGTGTCTGGCATTAGTCATCTGACATGACAGCCCGTCATTATTTCCCTCTGCAAATCGTGCTTTCATTTAACCTGATTGAGACTGTGATTTTGTTTTATTCAATCAGTAAACTGTGGAAAATCGTTCCCCTTTTCCTCTCTGGGCCATTTATCTTCGCTAATGGGGGATCAAGGGTCCAAAAAAGAAACACAAACATGAGTGAGAAATTTTGTGGTCATAAGATTCTGTTGAAAACATGGAGGAGACGTGTTTTCATTACGAAACAAACTCCAACTGGTATTTTCTATCTCGGATGTGCCAGTGGTATAAAAACTAATGCTACACGTCTTTCACGGCCACAATTTATTTTGCCATTGCTGGACAAACCCCCCCCCCCCCCCAAAAACAATTAAAGTGCATCATTCAAAGACAAATAGCAAATAAGTTAAGACACTTTCATCAAACGCTACATTTACCTGCTGCACAACGTAGCAGAAACACAGAAGGGAATGCATGCGTCCGTGGCATTAGGTGACAATCTAGAGCTGATTTGATAGCAGGGAGGTAGACTGCGTTCTTCAGAGGGGCTGGAATTAGCACAAGAATCTCAATCCAGCAGACGTTCAGGCCAGAGTGAACAGCTAAGTGTGTTACTGAGAAAAAGGAGGGAGCTGGGACAGATTCAGCCATGGTCAGCGAAGAGCTGTTTTCAGAGGGGAAAAAATAAATAAAAATGGGATTCTCTTTAATAAAATGTGCTGCTTGGTTCAGTTTCCTATTACTGTACATGTTGGTTGCAGTGGTTTTTTTTACAGCCATATGAAGTCACCCGGAATTTCCACACAATGCCATCAACATTGATTTTTTCCACAGATTCCAGGTATTTTGAAGAAGACACTCATTTAAAGCTAATCAGCACACTAGTTATCAATTAAGATGGTCGTCATAGCTACCTCACAACACGCTCTGAATCAGAGATATCATTTAATGAAGGAGCACACACACACACCGTTATGATCTTCTATCATAAACCAGGGATAATAAGGAATAATAACCCCACTCATTTAAAATGCTGCACGAAGCTACATCCATCCCTCAATGGGAACATTTTGTCCGGGAAAAGCTTTATTTGCTTGGAAATGAACAGGCTCGTTTCCCTTGTTGCTCCACTACAGTCGTGACGGCAAACTTTTTTCTTTTTTTTTTGGTTTTGCTAATTCGAGATGACAATTGCAAATTTTCCAGGCCCGTGGTAGAAAAAGGTCTGACCATTTTATAATACTGCACCGCATTTGTGGAACCAACATCCAACACACATCCAAAAAAAAAAAAATGCCCGTCATTATTCAGAAAGTTCTCATCTGGTGCTGTTTTATCTTATGAGTCCATTTGTCTTATTTATCAGACCCCTCCCTAATTTCTGGGTTCTTTTAAAGGTCCTAAGACACGAAGGGGTCGTGACCCCACACCCAGCAGGTCAAGCTTCTCTTTCCCTTCATGTGTCAACCTATTATTCTATTTTCAGCTTTTACATTCACTGCTGAAGACGTCAACCTTTAGAGAATGTACCTCAGAGAAAGTGGGACCTTTCTGTTCGTTAAGGACGAGTCAAATGCATTTCTCCTCCTCCGCCTCGGTGCTCAGTGAGACCTGAAGCGTTGTGTCTTTGGGGCATGGCAGCGCTGCAGTGTCCCTTATGACCCTTGCCTCTTCTCCGACCTGCTCGGGCCCACAAGAAGCCTGTGAGTTTCTGTCCGATGGTGGTCTGTCTGCTCTGTGGCAGCTCCCGCAGTACAACTCACATCCCTCTGGCAGATAGAGGAAGGTCTGGGAGCTGCTGTTGATGTCGCGCAGGTTGTGGGAAACCAGGGACAGAGATTCCCGCTTGGAGATGACCGAGGAGAGCTGTTGCGCATCGATACAGTGGAAATTCCCCGGCGTCTGTTGTCCTCTCGATCCCATCTTGCAAAACAAACACTTGATTTTCTCAATTAGCTTGAGCAGAACGGCCTTGCGGAGCAGGATGTAGATCCAGGGGTCGAGGATGGGGTTGAACGAGGCAAAGCGTATCGCTCGAAGGTCGGGGTTCTTTTCCAACACCGGCTCCACCGGAGTCTTGTACAGCTGGTTGAGAAAAACCTGAGCCTGCAGAGGGGGGAGGATAAAAAGTGATGATCTAGGAGTTTCTCAGGGGGAAACAGAGTGAGGAATTTTATTTTGCAGTGCAAATGCCTGGTTAAAGCAGTGAGTGGGGAAAAGAACCACGCGCGAACTGTGCGCGATGCCCCAAAAGGACAATGCGCGTAAAGGGTTTGGAGGAAAACTTACAACAAGTGGGATGGAGCAGACAAGCACGACTGCCGACGTGCCTATGAGCAGAATGACCATCTGGATCTCAGCACCGGCCAGCCGCCCGAAGCTGCGTCCCCTTCGCCGCGGGTCCACGGTGCGCCCGAGGTCGTTCCCGAGGGACATCCTGCGCACGAAGCGCCGGTGCATCCGAATCAGGGCGACGCACACCAGCACGTTACAGATGACGGTGGCGAGGATGAGGATGGAGCTGAACCCGGCGTACATGTAGGAGTAAGCGGCGTCGCTGGTCTTGTTGCTCCTCCACTCCAAAAAGCACCAGGTCTGCGGGTACTGTTTCTTCACCTGCCCGAAGCCGATGATCGGCAGCGCGCAAAAGAACGCGTTGGAGACGTAGATGGCGAGGAGCGTCAAGCCCGCCAACTTCTGATCAACGTAGTCATTGTAGAAATAGGCATGGTTTATGGCCATGTATCTCTCCACCGACATGGCGCAGATGATGCTGAGTCCCGCCAGAGAGAAGAACAACAAAGTAAATCCAAAGTGCTGGCACAGCGGGTCCTCCCCGGGCCAAGACCCCTTCACGTAGGTGGCGATGGTGACCGGGCTGGCCAGGAGGGTCCCGAGGAGGTCTGTGACCGCCAGGCCACACACCAGCGTGTAAAACGTGGTTTCCTTTTGTTCCTTACGAGATTTGCAAAGAACCGCGATGGCGATGACGTTGCCGATCACCCCGAAAATGAACATAACGGACGGGATGGTGGGGACCATGGTCCTCCCTGTCATCGACTGATTATTCATGATTGAGGGCGAGCGCGGGGTCGAGATAACCGGAGCTGCTTTTCTTCGTCAAGAGCAGGAAACTTTGTCAAAGCCAGAAACACCTGCAGAAGAAGTTCGCTCCATGCGGTCGCTTCTGCAGACGGGTTGGGTGATGTTTGGATGTCTAGTTCTCAGCCGGCTTTTGTGGAATCCACTCCAGAGGACGGAGAGTTAGAGGCGCACGGGAGACAGCTGCTGACCTCATCCGAGGCTCTGCCTCCAAGCTTCCTGCGGGGGTTCCGTCCCTCCCCTTCATCACCCTGGATCAGCTGTTCAGTCTGGCGTCATTCCGCCTTGTGTGCAGGTGATGAACCACCACGGAGTTAATTCTGCCACCGAAACAGCAAAAAATGGCTCATAATTAGGTGCTAATCAGTCAAACGTCAGTCAAGCATTCCCAATAAAGTTCGTGTTTATCATCTATTTGGTTGGGAATATTTTATCATGACCTATTTATATTGCCTATAACAGCAGGACCACGTGAATATTTACGAAAAAAAATGTATTTATTCAATCCAGGTGGATGGCAAAGAAATAAGGTTAATCCTAAATTATCACTACTTTAAGATTGTTGTCCTTGTACATTCCTGCACAACTCTCCAGCAACAGAAACAAAACATGTGTGACTCAACCTCAGTTCCCCTCTCAGTCGTTATCGTGATCGCCTCCGTCGACCCTGAGCTCTGCCGCCGGATGTCGTTTCCGTCGGTGCTGCCGTGAAAAAGGGGAAACGTCTGAGTGTAACAGCCTGAGGAAGAAAAACTATTTCCTCAAAGGTGCATATTCATATGCAGAACATATGTTAGAGAATTGGCCCTGAAACAGCCGTTACGTAACAGTCGTGTGTTGTTCTTTACAAAAGTAAAAGATGATGTCAGACTCCTGCGTTTCTGCTCTGGCCCGTCTGGTTTAAAGCCACACAGAATGTTCTGTAAGTAGATTGTAAAGATTAGGCTTCTCATGAATGTGCTTTTCCTGGATTTGTTTGTCGAACTTAGCTAACCCACCGCGTGGTCGCGCTCCCAAATCAAAGCCGCGACCACCAGCGACCCGAAGGAAGCAACGCTCCCGTGAACCCAACCTCACGGAGCAAGGGGGTCTTTGGGTGTCTGTGGAGTGACGAAAGCAATGAAAATAGCTCTCACAACCTTTCCAGAACCTTGTGGCTTCACGCCTCGAGCAGGTCGTAGTAGCTCTCTAGTCGGAGCTCAAGTCCCAGAGTCAGTCCTGGGTGACTTCCTTGTATCAGCGTGAGTGTGTTTTGCTGTGAAACCTGGTCCAATGGTTCACCACCAACCAATAAAACCTTGAGATGGAAAACATGGGAACATGCTCACTTGCTCTCCTGCGGGAAGATAAACCTCCGCACGTCAGCTGGTTCGACTTAAACTCTGCAACCTTATTGTGGTCCGACCTGCCTAGAAAACCCATTTAAGATGCATTAATAAACATGTCATGCCTCCTTTGTTTAATCAGAAGCCCGACTCCTGGAAAGTGTTGGTTGTTTTCGCCCCGCTGGTGTTTCCGGCTGCACATTTACCAAAAGACCCGTGACCTTTGACCCGCACTGCAAGGAATCGGTTTATCTTCCCTGAGACTGTTGCCACGGAGATTCCCAACATGTCTGAGAGTGGTTGTTGTCCCTGAGAACACAAACCTGCAGCTTTTTTTTTATATGTAAAGTTTAGAGAGTTTGCGTGTGTTTATTCTGCAGCCTGCATGTTTCTTACATAACATCCGCACACGCGCTCCGTCTCGGCATAACAAAGCCACCGTGCGGCCAATCAGACGTAAACTGTTTGAACTGGCTCTGGCTGCGACATGTGATGCCAACGCCACAGCAGGAACAGTTTGTCTGCGTGGCGAGGCCCCTGCCTGAGCTACCGCTCTGTTGTTTGGACTGACGATCACGTTAAATCGTCTCTAATCTCCAACGAGCATCAATCGGACCATCGTTTTCCCTCAAATCCCAGCAGAGCCATTTCTCCCGGAGTGATTGGCAGACGGGAGCATCATGGGAGGTTACTAAAAATGCTGATTAACCCAAGTCGGGGCAAATTGCCGCCTGTGGGACATTAGCGCAGCGATCATTAACAGGGGCCGAAACATTCAGTGCTAACCTTTGAAAGAGCAGATGATCGTTATTGCCCATTAAAGCTCAAAGGAAACGAGGGAGGAAGAAAATGAGCGGAGGTTTGGTTTGAGATGACGCTTAAAAGTGGATGTCTGAAGAACAGGAAGGTGCAGAGGTGGGAGGAAACTCTCTGAGGGAGAGCAAACAACATCATGATGATGCAGGGGGGAGAAATGAGTAAAAAATAGAGACTGACAGATTTTCATGGTAACTGTGTCAAACCGACACAGTGGTTGTTTAAATGGTTCCTCTCACATCTACAAGAGAATCAAACTTCCTGTTGTCTTCAGTTCATAATCTTGCCACTGTGCTAAATGTTGCTACGAATTCGTATTTATATTTGATGAGGCAAAACCACGTTCGGAAATAATGTGCACCGAGTCTAAAGTTAGCATTAGCTGGTTATTTACGCACAACCTATTTCTTCCACCCCTGCTGTCATTCTGCAGCATAGCTGCAAAAAACAGCTTGAAAAGGTCATAAATCACATCTGATTATGTGGAAATGAATCCGAAAGCAAATAAATCCCACAGCTAATCTATTATTGTTCCTCATGTGGACAATTCACCAGTGTCGGAACACATTAGAGCCCTAAAGATGACTGAAACTTTAAACCCTGAAATATGAAGGCTTTGACCTTCATCAATAATTTACGATTAATAAAATCTGGCCGAGAGCAACACCTGACCCCATAACGGTGCAGAAATGGGTAGCGGCATCACAATTGTGGTTGAAAACCGTAATCTGCTTTAAAATGCATTCTTCTGGAGATAAAACCTCTAAAGTTGTTAAAAATGTGTCTATCGGGCAACGTGCCATCCTCTCAGAACAGCACATCCCAAACCTGGAAGATCAGCCATTCCAGGCTGAGTACTGATAGCGTCTAATGCATCTGCTGATTCAGCGGTATTTACCCATCAGCCTCCCGGAACCTGCCACTGAAACGCACACACAGGTCTCTTAAAAGCCCCTGGGCCTTGGAGAAGCACCGACGTGGACATAGGACTTCCTTTTTCCTCCTCCTGACTCAGGGACAAATGTTAGCACACCTGCCCAAAACGTGTTCAAACACGCTCAAACAAATATTTTGCTGAATGCAATTAAGTTTTTTAATGTCATGTCAAAAGTGGCCACAGTTTTTCTAAATAATTCATTCTTTTCTTAATCTTTTGACTTTTTCGAATGCACATCACCAAACATCACCGCGATCTAGAGGGGTGAAGTTAAACATATATTTCTACGCAGAGTCTATGAGCAACCAGCTCATGATTTATGCCAATAAAGAAAGAATAAAAACAGACAGAATGAAAGCAGTAGAAATTCGCCAAGAGTTATAACCTTCGGACGTGCAGACACAAATTCTGTTGGGTTTCACACCAGTGAACCAAACATTTGTTTTAAGACAACAAGTGGAGCAAAGAGTTCACATATGCACCTGGAGAATATTTCCTGCCGTGTGGTCACCTGAGTAAACCACCTGTTTCAGTCACGTCTGTGGCCGCAGAAGAGAGGAAATATAAAGTGACATTTTCTGAAGCATAAATAAGGACTCTGCTCGTTCTGCTGCTCTGAGACCCTCGAACCCACAATGGTTCTTGTTTCAACTTTTTTTCGTGCATCTCATTCATCCTGGTCTGCATTCCCGGCGCGTTTCCCTCAACCTTGGCTGAATACTGAATAGCTGCAGCGTAATGTGGAATGAATAGATTATGTGCACTGCCACAACAGCGTTTTCTTCTCCACGAGATCTACCATCTTATCTCCCCGAGCAGCAACAACAGCCCAGGCTTCAATCCGTCTGACACACGTGTGTGTGTGTGTGCGCGTGTGTGTGCGTGCACCATTTTGAACCGTTGTACTCTGCCTCCATTCTTACTGGACTAAAAACTCACGCTGCGCCCTAACATGAACCTTTTCAGAACAAAAAGAAAACACTTCTGGTGAGATACTCGCTTCTTCCCGAGTGAAGAATTTGATTCTCTCGAGATGGACTATCAGCAAATTCCTCCGTCCAATAGGCTTTTCACTCTCCTGTGAGAAACAGTTAATCACTCACACACACACACACACACACACACACACACACACACACACACACAACACACACACACACACACACACAACACACACACACACACACACACACACACACACACACGAGGGGGAGGAAGAGGAGTGGAAGGACGTGATCTCTCTCCAGCTTTTGCATCCTTTTAAGCAGGAGGTCACCCCACAGGAAGGCAAATTAATTAGTTCTGGTAACATATTTATATTTACTTTTCACAAAAACAACATTACAGATGTAAATCATAATTGCGTAAAAAGAAATGACATCATCGGATGTAATATTTCACAATTTCAGAGAAACTTTTAATGTACACACTAGACCGAACCGTCGTTTAAGGGTCTTTATGCTTGCTGTGCCGCCGCCCTGGTGGCCAGCCTCTGCGCCTTCTCTCGCTCTGCTTGCTCCCTCAGCTGCTTCTCTCTCTGGATCAGCTGCTTCTTGTTGGCCTCCCAGGCCGGCACCTGGCCCTCGTACCACTCCAGGTCCGGTTTCTCGGCCGACGTCAGCTTCTCCTGGACAAGAGCTGTTACCAACGCCAGGAAGGACCTGGGCTCCACTTTGGCCCGAGAGTCCAGCTGATTTCGGAGTTCCTAAAAAAAAAAAAGCAGGGAAAATTATGATCTGATAAGAAATCATGTTAACAATTCAAGATGGCAATTAAGTAAACATGGATGAAAATGATGTAAGAGGAAGGAAACCCATTGAAAGTGTTTTGAGAGAGCTCAAGGGCATCCATTGCAGTGCATCACAGAAACACTGGAGGTAAACAGGAAAATCTCCACAGATTCAGCCGAAGCTTCAGCCCAAGATTTCAGCTCCAATCATCCAGCTAAAATCAGCATTGTTCATAGGAACACATTGCAATCCAGCCAGGAGCTTTGAAACCAGCGTTGCTGTATCACTTTTTTTACCAACTGATGTCACAACAGGTGCTAATCAGTCGTTCGGCCTGGAAATAAACTGGCCGTGGTGACAAACCCCCACCTGGAACCTGCCGGCGTACTGCTGCAGCTTGGCCCGCTCGGCCTGGTCATCTTCATCAACGCCCTCTTTCCTCGCGCCTTCGTCGTCTGACGATTCCTCTCCGGATGAGCTCGTGTCCGACGTGGAGGATAGATCCTGCAGCAGGTCCCGCGTGAAGTCCAGCTGCAAAAATGAATAAAAACTTCGGTCAAAGTGTGCTTATTGTGTTAACACAGGCAACATGAAGAACAGCTGTGGCGTATCTGTAGTAGATTAAATTGAGCAAAATTGCCTTTTGGCCCATTCGTTTAAATGAGGTGGATCCCGGTGGTTAGCTCAGAGAACGGGCACATAATGATAAAAGAGACCCAATTACACCTCAGGATAAGGTGAAATGAACTGTGGCCTTTGGTGACACACGCCAGTGCCTTCCTCTCCCAGGTAATAATCCCTGCCTCCCCCGAGGCGCCACCTCCTCTGTCTGCACGCCGGCCGTGCTGCCGCCCGCCGCAGCTCATCTGGCTCCTGTCGCGGTCATTCTCACAGACAGCTTGAGAGGTTCAGGTGCCCCAAGAGCTCATTAGACACAGAAAAAGACAGACTATTGAATTTGGAAGGCGGGGGCTGGATCACTGTCGTATGCAGAGAACTCAAATGCCAGCCTGTGCGTTCCAGCGTGGCATCCTTATCGCTGCTTAATGTGACTCAGAGCTACGTTTGCTTTCATTTCCATCCTATTTTAAAGACAAGTGTGGTTAGATTATTAAATTATGATATATGAGCAGATGAGCAGTGGGAGGACGTCAGTCCAGGTGACTGCAGCGGAAAAGCTGTTTGGGTACCATGTGTTTGTCAGACGTGTGCACATAAACCCATATAAAAAACATGCTCAAATGCAAATTAGCCTTCAATAAAGAGCTAATGTCCCAGGAGGGCTGTTTTCAGTGCAGCTAAATTAAGAGGATCTGCTGACAAAAAGTACGGACAGCACCAAAGGTCGGCTCTTCATGTGTGTCTCTATGGCAACACAAGCACAGCGTGAATTGATTCAAAGACAACAAGAGTGATGACAACATTGATATGAAAACTGATACAAAACTATTCAAATCCAATGAGGATTAATTTAAGGATTTAGACCACCCTTAAAGCTGTGATGCCAGTTAAACAGAATTTGAGAGAAATGAGGGGGTCTGTAGCGACATCACAAAGGTTTGAAATGTTCAGGGCAGGAATCCAAAATGAGATACACAGATAACATTAACGTGCAGCTCGTATTTGGTTTTTACCGTTTCGGCGGACAGTGCGACGTCCCCAGAAGCAGCTCTCTCCATGACGGCCAAGGCTTGGCCCAGATAACCCCGACCCCAGAAGAGGGGCATTCCTTTAAAGACGGCGTGTATGCCATTTAGCATCTCCACTTTACCTGCACGGGAAAGGGGGAAGAGGAGGGCAAATAAGAGCCGAACGGTCAAACAAACGCACACTGTGGTGGCAGACACACAAACACGCACCCAGGAGAGCGTTCCCGAGCAGCTGGGCGCTCAGGCCGACACTGTTGTCTTGCTTCTGTCCGCAGATCAGCAGCGATGCTCCCAGCGCCCGCTCCTCTGACACCTGTTCATTAGGAGAACAAATGAGATGATTTTGCGTGCTGGGCGCCGCCGTCGTTGCACTTTCACTCACCGTAAGTTGCGGCTTTCCTGCCAGGTAACTGCCAAGAGCGTAGAGAGATAGGATCTGTGTGGAGGGAAAGTCGAAGGACTCCTGAAGCATCACCTCTTCCACCACGGAGCATGCACCTGGGGAACGTTTGCATTAACGCAACAAACCATGATTATTCGAATGCAAACGTTCTCCAGGTGCCTGGATTCACCAAAAAACCTACTTTTAAAGTCTCCATCCTTAATATAAGAGTCTAAGAGCAGATTGAAGGTGAAGTCATCTGGGAATATTCCATACTGAACCTGCGTAAACACAAAGACGCACAAATAAACACCCGCGTCACAAACTGTTTGTCCTGACAGATTTACCGGCAAGGCGGTAAACCGCTCCCACAATAACACTCCAGGTAAATCCTCCCGTGCCTCTGACATTTAGGCTAATCTCACAGCAACACCACCAAAACAACAACAGTGCCTGAGTCAGATCCCCCAATAACGAGCAGATAGCTGTCTTACAATAAATAGATCATTCAAATCTTCAACTCTTAAGGAATGAGAGAAGGGGGAAGGTTCAGTGGTTACAAATGGATCTGTGGTGCTTATAATCCAGTCCAGTGCAGCTGTCAGTTCCCCACATTAGCTCCTATACCTTGTTTCTAAGTGTGTAGAGGGCCCTGTCTCTGGCTCCGTATTTGAGACACTGTCTGATCCAGCTGTGGATGGTCCAGTCTCTCAGGTACCAACAGTTTGGACTGTGACGAAACCTATAGTGATAAAACCAAACAAACTGTCATACAAAATGTATCAAAAATAATAATCAGCAATTACAAAATGCACAGGGAGTGTATTTTATTTCTCAAACTTTGACTCCAGCATAACAATAAATGTGTCTAAAGAAACACTGAAAAGTACACTGAGGCTTGTAATCACAAGAATGGTGCAGATTCCAGAGGAAGAGGTAAACAGGAAAAATCTGGAGTTGCCCCGAACAAAGAAAACCATGTGACTGAAAATAAACCAAAACAGACAAACCAAACAGACGAGCCAAACACAGTTTGGTCCAAGAAAAGCACAAAAGTGGACACCATGCAAAACCAAGGAAGTGGTGGACATATGACCCAGAAATGGGGACAAAAGACAGAACAGAGAGATCGTACTTGTAAAGGTAGTACTCCGCTTGATCCACTTCTTCTCGGGAGGAAATGTTGTCAACAAACTGTCACATAACACAGAGAAATAGTAAACGTTGTGCATATCCCCATCAAATGTACCGTATGTGTCGCCAAATGTGACATAAAACAGTGTTACTCACCCGTGACACCGCCAAAGAACTAACTGGCAGATTTCTTTCATATGTCTTGTCCATATTTTCAGCAAGCACAGCTGTAAAATGTTAATTGTAATTTATCGTATAGTAACAATAAACATTGTACATTTAAAATGGTTAAAACGTTGCTGGGTTCAGTTCAACAGCCCAGCAGCGCCACCCTGCGTTTATCTGGTGCACTTGCAAAAATATTCCTGCTGGATTACAATCATTCCCTCTTCAACATATACAACAATACACATATACAATGATATACACAATGAGTCCGGAGCAACGATGAGTGGGATGAAGAGACAGCGGCCAGACCAGAGATGCTGGTTGGTTCAGAGACAATGGCGATGAAGGAAAGACAGGACACAGTGTTAGAGGTGGCGGTGATGAAGATGTTGTTGGGGGGGGGGGGGAGTAAAGTGTTCTAATGAGGACATCAGATGGCCAAGTTATGTGAGATGATATAAAGAGGTCAGGCTGAGATGGTTTGGACGTGTCCAGAGGAGGGACAGAGAGCACAGAAGGAGGTGCAGAGGGAAGCCCAATGAGATTTATGGATGTAGCAGAAGACATTAAGAGACCTTTTCAATAATTCTATAAAATCGGATTCTGAAAATGACCCAATCTGGAATCCTGCAGCTTTAGGCAGATTCATCATCCATTTTCTTTTGGCCATAGACTACTTCTGTGTTATAATATTTGATAAACTCTCTCACAGACATGGGGTGAGGGGTAATTCCTTTGCAATTAAACCTATTTTGAGCAATACTAAAAGGCATCGACTATAAATATATTTCAGTAGAATAGGTGATGGAATTGGTTTCCAAAAAGCTTCCTTTATTTACTATTTGCTTGACATTTCATGCAACAGTCTTGTTTTTACCCAGGTTCTGTGGCTCCGTCTCTCTTGACTCCCACAATTTTGTATCTGTATAAGCTGCTGACAGCAACCATCTTCTGGCTGTAAAGACAGTCAAACGAGCAGTATAATTGCAAGCATTAATCACGTTCGCTACACGCCAGCAACCTTTTAACGAGCTCAAGTACCGCAAACTGCATTGTGTAAGACGTTCAGGTGAGATGCTAAGTAAGTTAGCTAATAAAATGAAGCCGGGGCATGCTTGAATCTGTAGAATTGTCATATCAACAACAGTGCAACAACAAGTAAGGTCGACGAAAAGAATGCTTCAACAAAAGATTGCCTCCTCGTAAACATATGTAAACGTGTTTACCTGAAAAAGATGGAGATACACGTTTAACTTTGACGGCTGCTGTCATGCAGCGATTCCACACGGAGGCTGCCATTTTTGGACGATACCATTTGTCGGGATGTGTGTGTGTGTGTGTGTGGGGGGGGGGGGGGGGGGGGGGCTATTTAGTGACGTAGAGGGTTATACCAAAACTAGGATCGAATCTTGTCACTTTATCGAGAATTTACCGGTAATTTTGTTGTGCTTCGACAAATTCAACATAGTACAAGGGTAAAAAATTAAATAAAAAGGTATTTGCACCATACTTTAATTAAATAACGTAATTTATATGACACCTGTGATCTAAAACTAGCATTACAGTTGTTTTTTTTAAACTGGATGTTGTGTAATTTTGCTCCAATGGTAAAGAAAACAAAAGAAAAAGAAAAAACCCAAACATCTTGTTTTAATAAACGAATGCAAGTTTTATTGTGCAAACGAAGATGTATGCGCGTTTTACATGTAAAAGTATGCATCTTATTTCCAATATTTGGAAAGTAAGTAATAATCACAAAAAGTTTTGTGTCAAATATTTCCCCATAAATAAATATGACAACCACAGGACACTTGGGGCCGCTGTTTCAGTAAAAAATGGTTGCGTTACAGTGTCCACCACTTTCCTTTGGTTAATCAGCATTGTGTGCCTGCCTCTTGGACACAAGTTTATCCTGTTACACTATAAAAGCTGTGGCTAATGTCTAAAATAGTAACACTTTGTCAGAGTGAAACAGGAGGCACGTTAGCACTCATGAGAGGGAGGTGTGCTGTACATGTCCTCTGTCGTCCTGTTGACCCCTGAAACCTTTCAGTGTTTTCCTTGTCCATTTGTTCTCTGGGAGGACGGCAGCACTCGTTGGTCTACAGCCATCCTTGACTGTTGGGCAAAAGGAGGTGATGGGTTGAGAGACTTGGGTGGGACGCATTTGCTAAACAAAACGGGGAAGAATTTTCGCAGCATCTCATTCTCTCTCCTGCCAGCAAAACAGGAAGCTCTTACCAGCGGTTCACTAGAGCAAATGGACAGACTGTAAACATCTGTAGTTACCTTTTTGACCACACAGTACAACAAAAATCACACATTGCACTATCTACTTCTCTCTATCCTCCTCTTGTTCCACAAGCACTACAGTATTCTCCTTATTGATTAATTGAGGAAATGTTACGGGAAATGGAATTTAAACTTGTACATCCTGGGTATTTAATACCTCAACATTGTGATCCAACCCACAATTGCTTTCTGTTAAACAGCAGCCATTTCAGTGTCCAACTCCCATCACATGAGTATTTACCTGTTTCTCCTTTGTGCGTGGGTGCTCGTGTGATTCTCATGGTATCTCCGATTTCACTTCATTAAAAACACACAGAAGCGACAGAATCGCTTTCACTTATACCTCCAGCAGATCTCAGAAAGTCAAACCAGTCAGAGGCTGCATAAGCTGATGCTGCCAAGAGGAGAGATGTGCAACAAAGGAGGAGGCAGTGACACGGGCGGATCGGCGGCTCCTCTCTGGCTTTTGCGGTTGGGACTGAAAGATGTAAGCGAGGCGAGGAAAATAGAGGAGGATGTGAGAACTTCCCTTAATCTGCATTGGGTTTCACTTTTCAGGGCAAAGTGGTCGACTCGCTGGTGGAAAAGGAGAAGCTGCAACTGATTTTGATAAGAACTGGGTGAACTGGAGGCCCATTTGTGATTATTAAGTTAACTTTTGCTGTTTTTGGACCAGTGAGATAATCTCACCTGTATCCCACAATGCATTGCGGCTGTTTGATCACTTATCTCCCTTTTTTATGCTGGGGAACTCTTCGTCTATTCTTTATCTATCTGAGAAGGAGCTTCTGCAATAGGCAGAAACATGTGATGTATTCTAAATCAAACACACTCGTAAAGCCTTTTGTCTGGGGCTCCCACTGTGTCCGTCGCTCCTTTTTGATCACAACCTAGAAGAGGGAAGGGGAGAGGTGTTTTCTCTTCCTCTTCCTCTGCTTTGAAAGCAAAGCAGGAGCAGAAAGGCATGAAAGTTGCAGCGATCATCCCCAACTTCACGGTTAAGATTTAGGCAATTATGTGAAAGAATGCAATAAAGGCAACTTGACAACACCGCGGCTTTACTCTCCAGATGTTGTATTCAAGCTTTTATTTTGGAATGTGTCCGTTAGAAACAGGTTGTGCATGATTGGACAGCCATACACACAAACATTGCACAAACAAGCGTCCTTTTAAATGATCACACAAGGCTTTAACTTCACGGCATAATACAATTACAACTAGGCATTAAAAAAACAGGGCAAAAAAATCACAGTTTCTTGTTTAAAAGGTATATGGAACACTCGTCACAACAGTCTCACCATGCTTCCTTTTATCAAACAAGCCCAAAACATTGCAGGAAAATTTGAGTCAGTGGGCCAAAACTATTTAAAAAGTCATAATGGCAGTGATTGCTGAGTCAGCGTATATTTTCTGTACAAACGAAATGCTTCACAGTTTTCATATAATGCACACAAAGAATAATACACACATACGTCCTCGTCCCGTATTTAAAAACAGACTTTTGATTCTCCGGACATACACCTCCTCCATCCCACACTCCTCTCTTTCATTCCTGATCTTTATTACACGGAGCTTTGATGACTGTGAACTGCACTCTGCTTCGGGTCCTCTCGCCTTCCTCACAAAACCCGCCTTGCTGTGGTTTAAGGCGCTCTGGCTCATTTAGGGCTTCTTCAAGCTCTGAATCCGAGTCGTCGCTGTTGGCCTGTCTTTGGTAAACCTGGTTGGCGGCCTCTGACTCGGAGTCAGACAGCGTCTCCTGTGGCTGTAAGAGGTTCGCTTTGTCACCTGTGGTCTCCTCGTCTGTTTCCAACGCCCTCTCGTATGTTTGTCCATCTTGGCAGGGCTGTTTCAGGTCTCCACCTATCCACTGGGCAGCAGAGGCCTCCTCTCTCTCCTTCTGGTCATGCTGGTCCACCTCAGGGCTGTATGGGCTTCGCCTGTACAGACTCTCCTCGTCCTCCTCCTGGCACGAGCTTCCAGGGATACTCTCGCCATCTGACTGGGAGAGACGATGGCCAGGCAGGCCTGGTGGCTTCTGGGAAAGGTCAAACGGCTCCTCCTGGCTGAAATGCGTTAGGACGTCATTGGGCAGGCAGAATCGTTCTCGTTGCCTGAACACTAGAGGTGGCAGAAATAAAGATTAATGGTGAGGAACATGCTAGGCAGAACACCTTCTGTGCCTAAATGCGTCCTTACGTCTGTCATCCAGCCCTCTGTCCATGACGCCGTGTTTGACCTTCATGTGGCGGGTGAGGTTTCCCTTCAGCGTGAACTTGCTGGGGCAGTAGAGACATTTGAAGGGTTTGCTGTCTGAGTGCAGATGCATGTGGCCCATTAAGTTGTGCATTCTGTTGAACTCCTTCCCACAAAGCTAAGAAAGGATGAGAAAAACAACAGATGTGATTGTTTCACCCCCCCAATTCAGACTAACATTATTCCACATTCCTTGTAATAAGAGTCGTGAGGCAATTTTGGAGCGCCGCAATCCAGCAAACCTTCGTGCGTTTCATTATTTGTTGTAGCTCCAGATATAAAAACAATAGGCCAACACCTATTTTGTCTTCCTCTGAAAAGACTCCTTTGTGAGTCGTTTGCACAGTTGTAAAGACACACGTAATCAGAAATGAATGCACGGCGATTGAGATATACATAGACACACAAACAGGCCCTTTCTTCCTCCTTCTATCCATGTTTTCCTCTCTTCCTCTTTGTCCTGCCCCTTCTATCCGACCCCCCCACCCACCCACCAACTTGCACACATACGCTCACGCACATATGCATGCAACAAAAACAGAAAGCAAGAGGAAGCGACTTCGAGACAGGGCCTGGAGGAGAACAGGGAAGGGCAACTCCTGCGCTGTCCTTCCTCTGCATTCTTTTTTATTAGGGTGGTCCTTTCCTTCAGGAGGAGAGAGGGACTGTAAACTGTCCAAGAGGACCGTGAGAAAACAGGAAGCTCCCTCCAGCAGCAGAGAAAGCGAGATGAAATCTATTTGAGGGCCCAGTTCTCCAGGGAGGCTGGGGGAGCCATTGTTAGAGAGGCAGTTTGTGCAGAGATATCCTTCCTATAGACAAGGAGGGTCCCGCTGCCAAAATCCTCTCTGCTATCTGGTCATCGTCTTGGGTCAAAACCATGACCAAAACTTCAGAAAATTTGTATTTTTTTTTACTAAGTGAAGACTGAGCCCACTAAATCCTAACAATGTAACTATAGCAACGCTAGCAGGTGCAGCTCAGCTACTGTGACGCTCTCATATTGTCCTCATGACTAACCTTGCATTTATATGGCTTGATGTCCGAGTGGACGATCATGTGAGCCTTGAGAGTCTGTTTTTGAACAAAACTCTTGAAGCACATGTGGCACTGGTAGGCCCGTACGTTGGTGTGGATGAGGACGTGACGCTTCATGTTGGCCAGCAGGGTGAACTCACGACCACAGATGCGACACTTGTGCTCCTTCACCCCCTGAAGAAGAAGAAATTATAGAAACTACATTATGAGAGGGTTTTTTGGGGGGGGGTGGGGATGCAACAATGCAACGGTTTGGCTACTCTTGAAACTCCTGCAGCCAACTGCTGGGAAGTTGTGAGAGGAAATGGCATGATTTGAAAAAAAAAGAGAAAAAAAGGCACATCGCCAAAGCTCACTTTAGCCTCCCACCCCAGTCAAAACAACCTGCTCCTGTTTAAACCTACTTTGTGAGTGAGCGTGTGCTGTTTCAGGTGGTGCGACTGGATGAATTCCATGCCACACTCGCTGCAGATGTACGGCCGGATGTCTTTATGTTTCATCATGTGGTTCTGAAGCTGGCTTGGGTACTGGAACGTCTTCTGGCACTCGGAGCACCTGCAAGCATACATGTTCATCTTCATCGAGCCCAACGGAGAACTGAAACGCTAAAGTAGTAGGCCGAATTTGGGGGGGGTGAATGCTTTGATATCAATGTAACAAGTTGTCTTAGACACAAGAAGTAATTGTATAAATTCCAACTATCCTTCATCCTTCATGCAACAAGACACTGATATAAGTCTGTCCTAAAGAAGAGCTGATGGAAATATGGCTGTTGACATATTTTGATTTCATTAAACGCCCCCTGGTGGCGAGTTATGGGGAAAGAAAATAGATCCTGCCAGAGTAACAGTTTTTATGCTACCATGATGATGTAAACAGGAGCAATTCTTTAAAATAAATGACTGTTTAATGCCACATGTTTAACTATGATAAGTAATACTTGGTTCTTGTGAAACATTCAGCTATTGGCTCAAGTACCCACCAAACAGGTCACCTGTGTTGGTCTCACCTGTACAGGGTGGGGCCACGGTGGGTGGTCAGATGCCTCTTCAGCTGGGCAAGGGTGGGGAAATCCAGGCCACACTCCACGCACACATTCTCCTGGCCTTTCTCATGCTTCAACTCGTGGGTGCGAAGCTCGCTTGGGTAAGCGAACCCTCTGCTGCACACTCTGCAGCTGCAGGAGCAGACGAAGCAGCGGAACGATGAGGCTAAACAGAAACGGTTCTAATCAAAAGGCACTACAAAGAAACAGAAATCTGACGTCCACCTGTAGGGCTTCACGTCGCTGTGCTGCATCATGTGTCTCTTCAGGTGACTGGTCTGAGTGAAAGCTTTGTGGCACACCTGGCATTTGTGGGGCCTCATGCCCTGGTGGGTGAGCAGGTGTGTGTGCAGGTGACTCAGCTGCTTGAACAGCTTACCACACAGGTGACACCCGTGCGGCTTGATGCCGTTGTGCCCCAAGATGTGCGTGACCAGGTTGTACTTGGAGGTGTAGGACTTTTCGCACATGCGACACTTCCACCTCTTCTGGTTTCCTCCCACGTCCACGTAATAGCTCTCATCCACGTGGACGCTGAGATTGAGCTTCTCGGCGCCGGCCATCCCACGGTGGGGAGTCGCGTCTTGGTCGTGATGCCTCGACCGGAGGTTCTCCCTGGTGTAGAAAGAACCTGGTGTGATGGGCAGGATGGGGTTGGGCATGAATATGGGGTACGGCAGGAGGCTGTGGCGGAGGGATGGGAAGTAGGGGGAGTGAAAGAGGAAAGGAGATGGAGGCCAGATGGGAGGACTGAGAGGTTCCTGTTTCAGCTGCACGGGGACGTTCAGTCCTGGCAACCGATGATGAAGTTGCAGTCTGCTGAGTTCGATCATACCAGGGATAGATTTAGGAGACGGGGAAGCTATGGGGTGTGCTGGGATGGAATAGTAAGGGGGGCCAGGTGTCTTCTTACTGGGACAATCCTCTGCCTCTGCTCTTCCTCTCTCCGGAGATTCAGCTCCATGAGTGTCCATTTTGAAGGGAGTTCTTTTGCGTTTTTGGGATCCTTCTTTTGGGGCATAAACAGGGCCAAGCATGGGGAGAAGAGGGGGTGGGCTGAAGGTGTCTGAGGGGGTGTCTGACACGCTTGGGTATCGAGAAGATGAGAATTTGGGGGGCTGTGTGCTCAGGAGTGGTGGGTACAAACTGTGCTGGGAACCTTGATGTGGGTCATCTCTTAGTGGGGGACTTCTGGGTGGGGAGAAATCCATTCTGCCTGATTGAGAGAAAAAAGTTGGACATCAGAGTTTAAGAGCCTGTGTGACAGGAAAGCTCTAAGCGTGCATTAACTTCCTGCGACCAAATCGAGTTGTAAAACTGGAATTTTGAGTAAGAAAGGTATGAGTAAGAAAGACGTTGGGGTGTCAGAGCAGGTGCATTCATTCACCTTCTGATAGATATTCTTGGCAACGCATAATTTATTGAACCAAAAAAAAGGGGGGATTTTGTGGGAGGAAACGTAAGCAGGCCCGCTGGTGACGTCAACATCTAAAGTGCATCTTTTGTTCTACCTGAAACCTTTCACTTCTTCCTTTCTCATAAATCTCCCAATCTCCTTTTTCCTGAAATCAGGAAGTTACGTGTGTGAAGTTCACCTCCATACATTTCGCTTCTCTCTGTTTTTTTCTGCTCATCAACTCAGGGGTGTGTGTGTGTGTGTGTGTGTGTGTGTGTGTGTGTGTGTGTGTGTGTGTGTGTGTGTGTGTAGGGGGGCAATGACAGCAGGGAATAACTTTACTTTGCCTTTTTGATAAGCCTCAATTTGACTTGCATTAGATTTGATGACAACAGCTTCAGCGTTGCTATTTAAACATGTACTGGATAAAAAGGTGCAGGACAGTCAGAAGGAAGTGATGCACTTCTCCATAATCTCTAGTGCATTTGGTGATAGTGGACAGTTCTGTTGCATACCAGTAAATAACTCTGATCTTATAACAATAAACACATTTCTATTTGTTGTGGCTGGAAAATAAAAGTTTTGCTTTACATTTATTGGCTAGTGTTGATGCTCCAGCATTTTCCATTAATATTCTTGATGTGATTTAGGGTGATTCTTTAGTTTGGTCCCTAAAATAAGGCAATAAAAAGTGCTTTTTGGCTATGTTAGAGTATAAAGTAAAGATCCACGTTCACTCAGTTGTAATTTTTCAACACTAGCGAGAAAAATAAGGATGCCAAAGCATGAGAAGGTAATAAAATAAAGATAAGGGCACTTAAAAAAAACTCCCGTTTTCAAATATTTGGTTAGAGTTGTTTCAGAATGTTGAGTCCCAAAGCTGTAATTTACTTTTCCATGCATTCCAAACCAACTGTGACAGCCCAAAGCCCCTCCTCGCATGCCGTGCAAGTGTGTGTTGGTGTCGAAGGCTTACCAGCTGATTGGAGCCGCTTTCTGCGATGCTGACGACTGGGGGGGCCACGCACAGCCACCGCCGCTCTACCTGTACCTGCGTGCTCTCCCTCCTGCTCGCTCTGCAGCTCTGCTGACAATGAGCCGCACGTCCACGGATGGCATTTGAAGTTACTTAAGAAAGAGAACAGGAACAATCACTTTGTTCTCATTTTTCAGATGAGTACCTTCGGAGAGAAGGAAGGAAGGGAGGGGAGAGGAAGTCAACAAGCCTAGTGCCTTCCTGCAGAAAAATAAGGAAACACTAGATAGACATCTCCATTTGTCTGTGAAATAGGGATTCAAACATTCTTTTGGAGGATCACTTTTTGCCTGATCAGACGCAGTTTAAATGAACGTCACCTGGAGTGACAACAGGACATAATTGTAGCATTACTGCAGCATAAAGAAATGCATGCAATTACGCCTTTTTACCCCCCTTACGATTATACAGGGGAGCTATTTTCAGCATTTTCAGCACATTTGTGTTTGAAATCAATATATCTTGCAGGGATTATTCTTTCAGGTGAGGCTCATTTAAACAAATGTCCCTTATTATTTATGGACCATAACATTTGAATGACAATGCAAATGCTTTGGAGGATTTTATACCCCTGCGACTGATGTCAACACTACCAAAAGAAGGCAAGACTGCCACTTTATTAGCTTCCATTTTTGGTCATTTGTGATCGGGGCTTTGTCAAAGGTTAACAGAGCAAGTGTTATCAACTTTTTTATCGAGATGAGTCGGCATCAAGCGGACCTGAGTAATTGTGCTCATATCATTGAAATAGCGATACCATCATTTATGAGCTGTGGCTGATCATTAGCTGTTTTAATTAGCTCATGAGACCAATCAACCCCAGGCCTGGACAATGTGGGCATTAATACCTTTCAAGGAATTAAGGATTTGCCTTATGAGGAGTAGGAAGGTGTGTTTCTCTCTCTCTCTCTCTCTCTCTCTCTCTCTCTCTCTCTCTCTCTCTTTCATTGCTGATGTTTAATTACAAATAGATATTTCCTGGACAACATGGCCATTCAACAGATTTGCACCATTGTGCAAAATATCTTTAGTAAAGTCCGAACTCTGTTGAGCGTGTCTACGCTCATTAAATGAACAACAAAGCTGGATCACTCTCATGTCCACTGAGTGAATCTAATCCACCTATTGACCTCTTTGACTTCCTGTCATGTCTTACATGCACGGTCACGCACCGAAGGGCCTTTCATAATTATCCTCCACAGCAATGAAGCCGACCGAGGTGCAGAGACGGCTGGCCCTTTGACCCAGCCGGCCCAGTGGCCGCATTCATCATAGGGGGGGCACAGTGACTAAAAGGGGCTCATTAATGATCTCTAAGTGGCTTTTGGCTTTCTGTGACACTCTCAGTGGACGCTGTGGAAGTATATAAGGCATGTCTGAAACACCCAGAGTGGAACAAGAAGACGCCACCAGCATCTTGAACTCACACCAGGAAGCTCATCTTCATCAGGAGATCGACCTACCAGTGAGTTTTGTTTCTGCTCTCTGGCTCTTGTGCTTTGCATGTTGGATTGAAAAACCCCAAAACTAACAAACTTTTACTTCCCATTTCATTTTGATTCCCTCCAGAAATGACTGGAACCGCTATCTCCGTGTGCCTGCTCTTCCTCCTTTCTGTGTGCTCAGCGTGTTACATCTCCAACTGTCCCATCGGAGGGAAGCGCTCCGTCATGGACGCCCCGCAGCGCAAGGTCAGCCGTCCTTCCGAAGGTTTTTCATTGAAAAACGTTAATATAAATCAGCTCATATCAAATCGGAGGTCGGATTTAAAACTGGAAAACATGCAGAGATGTTACATTATATTTTGAGGTTTAGGGTTATTATAAAATCTGTACAGGAATCTGTTTAATACTGATATTCCTCTGCCAGTGCATGTCTTGTGGTCCCGGAGACAGAGGCCGCTGCTTTGGCCCTGGTATCTGCTGCGGGGAGAGCTTTGGCTGCCTGATGGGTTCCCCAGAATCGGCTCGCTGTGCGGAAGAGAACTACCTGCTCACCCCCTGCCAGGCAGGAGGGCGACCCTGCGGATCTGAGGGAGGGCGCTGCGCTTCATCGGGGCTCTGCTGTGACGCAGGTCAGGAAGTGCATAACTCCTCTTATACACCAAATTGTCGGAGATAAAGGTGACATCAGCATATTCAGCTACCTATTACTCAAACACAGGCAACCCGGAGAACCAGTCAGATCGTAGTTGGTGTCAGAGAGCAGTGAGTTCATACTGAGACAGGTTCAGGCTCCACAGGTGAAAGGATCATTGCTGTAACAGTAGAAAACTGTGACAATTAGAGGAATGAAGCGTTGTGCTGATTGGCAGTGGGTGGGGGAAGGAGGTGCGACCCCTGTAATAACCATGTCCCTCACTAAACTACCCCGCAGAGAGCTGCACCATGGACCAGTCGTGCCTGTCAGAGGAGGAAGGAGACGAGCGCGGAAGCCTGTTTGATGGAAGCGACTCCGGCGATGTCATCCTGAAGCTCCTGCGCCTGGCTGGTCTCACCTCCCCGCATCAGACTCACTAACGGGCTTCTCGCAGGACTTGCTAACGTAGTCCGTAGTTCATCGTAGCTTGTCTGACTTCTGCCTTTCTCAAAATATTTTTATGTATGAAAAAGGAGTGTTAGTTCAAAAAAGTACAGTTGTCATTTAAATAAAGTTTTGAGAGAGTATGTAGTGCTGTTTCACTTGAGCTTTCTGTACACGCCATTTTAGTAACTGCTCTGAAATTCCACACCAGCCCCAACACAAAGCCCTGACCTATCCTCTAAATATTCAGCAGCGCACAATCCCATAATAGGAAAAGACGTGTTCACATGACACAAAGCCCTGACCTATCCTCTAAATATTCAGCAGCGCACAATCCCATAATAGGAAAAGACGTGTTCACATGACGCTGTATTGTCAGCTGAGGTGACTGTGGAAACAGCAATAATTCTTATCTGACATCAACAGCTTCTGCTCAATGATGGAATATCTTAATGGCATAACACAGAAATTCTACCTTAGATTATAGGGATGGTGGAGCAATTTTACTGCCTCTCTCTGCTCTGTGTGCAAGCTGTCGTTTAGTTTAAGGTCGGGTCCTTGTCTGAAATCACGAAGCCAACTGAGTAAACAACAGAACCTTTAGAATCACAACCATAGTTCACAATGTTTATTTAAATGCGGTTACACTTGTTTCCCTACGCTCCCATATTTGTACACTGAAAAGCGAGACGGGCGGGACAAAAAAGGGCGTGGCTGCAAGTGCAACCTGAGGACATTTTCTGTGAGGCCCGAATGAAACTTTATCCTGCGAAAAAATCCTTCCTCTCTCACCTGACCAACGTTCTGATCAAGGTTGCCTTGTGCTGGCACCGCCTCCGATGTGGACACCTGACGTTAATGATTGCTGAGTTTGGGTGCATAAAACCGGCAGCTGAGGGACTCGCTCTTCATTTTCGCCGCCTCCCATCATGTCTTTCTCTGGAAAATACCAGCAGGTTTCTCAGGAGAACTTCGAGCCTTTTATGAAGGCCATCGGTAAGAATTCAGCTTCAGACTAACAACCCGGAGTCCCTCCTGTATTGACAAGCGTGGTCGCTCGCTCTGTCCTAACGCTTGTTTGCTTTAGGTCTCCCTGATGAAGTCATCCAACAGGTTAAAGAGCTCAAGAGCACCTCTGAGATTGAGCAGAATGGCAATGATTTCAAAATCACGATCACTACTGGACCGAAGGTAACGGTCAACAAATTTACCATTGGGAAGGAGACAGAGATGGACACCATCACTGGAGAAAAGATCAAGGTAAGGACGGACCCCAAACTCTGTTGCTATGGAAAAGTCCGAGTGCAGCCTCCTGTTAGACCCTCTTCAGGCTACAGGTAACCTTGACTCTCGCTTCTTGCTTTAAGACGGTGTTTCATCTTGATGGCAACAAGCTGAAGGTCTCCCTTAAAGGAATAGAGTCGGTGACAGAACTGGCGGATCCCAACACCATCGTGAGCGTAAGTGGGTCGGCTGCTGTTGATCGAGCCTCAAATCGGTGCTAAACCTCTGACACCTGCTTGTCTCTCTGCAGACGATGACTCTGGGCGACGTCGTGTACAAGACAACGAGCAAGCGCATGTGAGGATCTGCATCTGCCGCTAATAAAAACTGTTGTCAAAGTACAATCTTGCCTGTTTATTTGAAACAGAATTTCGGAATTTCCAAATGTTTAAATCCAGCATCTCGTCCCGCCCGGTCCTGTGGCACAGGTCACTTTAGGAGCCTATATCACCTTAAATACATAGTGATTTAGTTTCCGTGGAAACCACGTAGCTAGCTGCAGCTAATTAAGGCTACACAGGTGCTCTGCCATAAAATCTTTCCAATGTTTTTGCAGTTTAGGTAGCATTATCACGCTAAGATAATAGTTTATATAACGTGGTTGTTTATCTGTTCAATGGTTTATTGAACCATGAATTTGCTCTTGACTCACGAGGCTTTGACTCCAACTGAGTTAATGACGGGATGTGGATTTGCAGGTATCGCCATGGATAAATCGAATAAGAAAAACAAATGCATGTTTACGACCTCTTTTAATGAAAACTACAAAAACCATGTGAAGCGCAAAAACACCGAGAAAACAAAAGCTGGCTGCAGTGCGGCGATTATTTCCGCCGATGGAAGAGATTCTTGATTCCCTCCTCCACGCCCTTTGGTTCGTGCATCATGGTCATGGGTTTGTTCTGCAGCGCGGCGTCTCTCATGCTGTGGTAAACGTATTCATTCTGCTTGAACATCCTCAGCTCCATCTCCGTCTGCACCCGCATCGCCTGTGAGACGATCACCACCACCGATGACATCAGACATTTGCGTGTTTTACACCAAATGTGGTGACAAAACCGCTTTGAGCTTTGTAAACGTTTGATGTTGAGAGAAACGAGGCTTTACCTCCAGGTCCTTAGTGATGGGATGTGTTGGTCCGTGGGTGACCAGTAGGATGGCGTAGGCCTTACACACCATCCCATGTCCGACCTCTATTAGCCCGGCTTGCCAGTGATTCACTCCCGCTCGCATCGCCGCCATGCCCAGAGCGGCGTTGTTCGGGTGGTACAGTTTCCTGTCCCGACGAGAGATTGAAATTGTATTTGGCCGGTTTCTCACGCTCACCTTGCGTGAGATGTTCACCACGCAGCTCTTCTCACTCACATGTATCCTTCCACCATTTTGCGGGAGTACTCGGCAGCGTCATTGAAGTATTGCAGGTAGGCCTGCACCTCGCTTAAAGTGCTCCACATCCTCAGCAGGTAGATGTGAGTGTCGGCCAGAACCGGCTCAGTTCTGTCGATGACGTCCCTGCAGATCTTCACCACCTGCAGAGAAAACCGAAAAAAGCCCATTTTAAAGTGATGACACCGATCAGCCTCGACTGGATTTTAAGTGCCTTTAAAGGGGTTTAACACGACACCTGATGGTAGTCGCCGTCTAATCGGGCCTTGTCCATCGTCTCCAATTTTTGAAAACAGTAATCTGTTGCCTCTTTCACCTGCTGCTCTGACGGCTGAAAATCAAGAGAGGAAAATCTGGGTAAAACTCCACCGGACGACGACTCGCTTATAAGCACCCACAGAATTACATGGGTGCGCCTCAAAGATAATCATCTTGTCAAGCTTCATGAAATAAAAGTAGTCAACTGATTTTACGTTCCCATGATTCTACTTCAGTCGAAGTGGCGTCTCTGCTCTGCCTCCTGGCAGCTGCAGCTTTCAAATCCAAATTGATCAAATTGTGTGTTTGGTGAACTTTTCTTCCCTCGGTGCTTCAGCGTACACATCTGAGACGCTGAGCGTGTAGGCCGTTATCTGTCCCTGAATTAGTCTCTGTGGCTCCACTGCTCCTCATGCTTTGCTTATCAGCCATATCAGGACTTAAGGGACCGATAGCTGGCTTCTCTCTAAAGCACGCACCTTGACCCCGTCCACCTCCCTGCCGGCTAACTTCAGGTCATCTTTGGTGCCGTTCTTGCAGTAGTCGCACTGGCAGTCAAAGAAGTATTGGGTCTTCAGCAGTCTTCGTCTTTCCTCCGACAGGTTCAAGAAGTCCACATAAGCAACGGTCAGCTCCTCTCCCTCCGCGATCTTACCCAGGGAGCGCAGCTCAATCCTGAAGAAGGGCAACGCAGACACACGTGAGCGCTCGTGGGAAACAAGACGTAATGTTTCAGGTTGGAGGTAAGAGTCTGATTCATGAGGACTTTTCAGTTCTTTCAATGAGGGTGAAGGATCAAAGGAGTGGATATTAGAGGGAATCACGCTTCGCTACATGCACTCGTTTTAAATGTTCAGAGGTTTGAAGGTTAAGTTGTGTTAATCTATGGGGTAATTTAGATCATTTTAATTCTGTCCCATTTCAGGAGACATATGGCCGACCACAAAACATTTTCCAGTACAGTAATAGCAGCTAAAGTTTGCAGTGAAGTCTGTTTGCTTCTTCTGGGCTCCTGCAGTAGTATGCTAGCACCTGCGGAGGGGGACCCACCTCAACATTTATATAAAGATCTTCATTCTGAGTGAGCAAAAACACATCAACAATCACATCTGCGTGTTACACTAGTTGCAAAACCTGTGCATTAAGCCAAAAAGTTGACCATTTAAATAATGTTGTTGAGTGTTGTTAGAACCTAAATTGACATTATCTGTGAGTCGTTGTGCAGAGGGGATGTTTTTCTACTTGGGATGGAGGTGGTGGTGGTTGTGTTGGGGTCGGGGGTTAGATGTAGCGTGAGGCTAGGTGAGCTTCTAATGACTGGATGGTTTTCGGATGAATAACGAGGTGACGCACCTCCGCTGAGAATGAAACATAGTATTCACAGCCGACTGACTGAAAGACAAACAGGAAGCAGTTTTACTCTGGCGGAGCGCTGCATCGCACAGCACATGACATTATCTTTATCACAGACACCGGACTCAACCTGAATGACTGCAGGCCGTTCTGTAGGGGCGAATATCTTCATTGCATCTCTACGTACTTGCCGTGGTTGAGGATGACGGTGCAGTTCGGCCAGCAGTTGTGATTCACCAGACACAAGTTGGGGAACAGCCCGACTCCAACCGCCTGAAGACCCCTCTGATCACTCACAGTGAACCCGTTGCAGTTAATCTGGAAAACCACAGGTTAAATTTCATATTAGCTGCGACACATTGAGGGTTTAACTGTAGCCTCTCTCAGTGCCTTTAGGGTCCAAAGTAAAATTAGAGCATCACAGAAGGAGTCACAAGATTCTTTGCACAAGATTCTCCAGATTGTCATTATGGCTTTTCTTTCTTTTTCCTGAAGTACATTTTTAATTTTTTTTCCCAGGTGAAAGTGTACTTTGAGCATTTCTGTCAAAATGTTAAGATTATTACAACATGGACCTGGCTTATCTGTAACAGGTAAATTCGATTTTTGGGGGGAGTAAAGCATCAAAACGCACCACTCCAAAAATGTGTGAGATATCGTCGATGGTGTGCTGCTTGCTGTTGCGAGGCCAGTAATCCAGGAAGTTGTGGATGTCCACCTTCAGCTCCTTTATCTCGTCCTCCTGCATGTCAGCAACGTGGTCCTCCAGCTCCTCCACCGTGATCAGCTGCATGTCGGACACCACGCTGCCCTCCTTGTCCAGGCGCCACATGAGGCGCGCCACCAAACTGGCCGCAAAGTATTTTTTTGAAAAGAGAAAACAAGTAAATTAGTGAATCTACAGATTCCAATCCATCCCAACATTCCTGGAAAATGAGAAGCCCCCATACATGTGACCATGCTTATACGCTAGTCGCTACCTGCTGCTTCCCTCATGTTTCATTAAGAAATAGACACATTTCAGTAGATTAACAGAGTGTAAAGTAATGCTTTCTTGCTTTTGGTGGGGCTGGGGACCATTTGGGTTCTCAGAGCTGTGAGGAACCTTCTAAATGTTGCGGTTACAGACTTCTTGGTAACAGTCATGGTAATAAAAAGAAGCCAGGGGTATTAACACGAACAAAACAAGGGGTATCGCGTTAAATCTCCTTAATTACCGGATGTTCTCATTCGGCGCTTTTCCATAAGCTTTGATGGCGCCGCACTCCTGCTTGTGCTCGGCCCAGCCGGCCCGCTGACACGTTCGGTCGCAGTAGTGAGCGAATTTGCACTGGCTGCACTTCTGGAGCTTCTCCTGTCTGCGGAAACAACTGTGGCAAATACGCTCGGCGAGGCTGCAGGAGAGGCGAGAGGGTGGAGGAGGTTAAGGCCTGTAGACTGACCCCGATACCTTCAGCTTGTGTGACACCCAAAAAGATAACAGGAGGACTTTGTTGAGATAGAAACCACGGTTGGAACTGGTTGGAACATTTTCCACCAGTTTTATTTATTTTATTTTAAGTACAGAGTGAGTTTCTGCTCCAATGTACACACACATTTTTGAAATAATCACAGACTTCCAAAACTTTACCTGAAAGTTCAGAATGGGGTTGTTATTTGGGATGCGTTCGTCCCTCCGTGTTACACAGTTAGACGCTATAAATGTTTCCCTAACAAACTGCAATAAATGATATGGAACTAAAAATAGAACTTGGAACCCAGCGCATGAGCTACACACCCGTCATTTCCACTTTTCTTACCTGTCGAACACAACAGCCGCAAGACTGGGCTCTGAGAAAATGACGTCCCCAGCCCAAAACTCCTTGGTAGCCTTCAGACCCCTCCCTTTTCCAGGTGAGTCAAATATTGCCATATTCTCCATGGTAACGGCTGCTCCAGAGATGCCTTCTGAGCTAGGGACGACGTAGACTGAGTCGGGCTTAATACAGTGAAGGGGTGCTTGAGGAAGCGGTAGACCAACCTGTGCCCTCGAGGTTCTTCTGTGACAACTGCACATTCCACACCCGAGGTACTAAAATAGGTCCACCACCTCTTGAACTGGACCAACAGGCACACGGACAAAGGCCGGGGACAGGCGGAGTGAACGGTCCACTCCGAAACCAACAGGAGACATGTCAGCAGCACCAACACCTGGAGGTATCAGAGAGCCTTCTGTTTGTTCCCATTCATTTCCACTATGTGTTTATGTTGTGATATGTTGCTTGTTGGATTTTTCCAACCCCCCCTCCAGCCATGATTTGGTAGCTGCCTGGTCCCAGAGGGCTATTTTTGGCCCTCAGTTGTTGCAGTCTATCAGTTGACTTTGGTGAGGTTGGACAGCTGTGAGAAGGTTTCACCCGTTTCTTCTGGTCCTTTCTCTAAATTATTACGTGTGTGTGCTTGCGTGTGTGTGTGTGTGTGTGTGTGTGTGTGTGTGTGTGTGTGTGTGTGTGTGTGTGTGTGCGTGTGTGTGTGTGTGTGTGTGTGTAAGTGCACTGTAAATTATGACATAGCATTTTGCAGTTCTTGGACATTTGACCCCCAAATATTTACATTGATTGTTTCATAGCAATAAATAAATTTTAGCAGCCGTAATGAGCAGCACAGATGTTTATTTCTAGGTTCAGGCTATTAATCATGAATAAAACAGCTTTTTTTTAAAATACTGCTTTGTTTTATTTAACACTAAACATCCGGGCGCACACTTAAATCACAGGTAACTAAATGGAGGCCACACTGGATCCCGTCTCTCCATGACGTCATGCAGTGAAGAAGTCGAGGTGCGAGCCCGAGGCGAACTCATTGTCCAGGAGCAGTTTCATGAGTTTAGCTGCCGGCTCCTTGCAGGGAATCAGATGGTGCTTGATGCCAGTTAACCTCTGAATGTCCTTCTGCATCTCTGTGTCCATGGGTCCTGGGGGAACCGCAGAGATTAGTGCATTAGAGAGGATCGGGTGTCCCCATTGTGCTTTACGGCGTCCATTCACTGAGGGAGGTATCCTCGGACCCGTCCCAAAAAAGGTCATCTTTTTGTGGTTAATATAAATGCACATGTACCCGGAGAATAACTGAGAACTTTGACATTCGGTTCCTCGTCGGCCAGAACGCTGAACATCATCTTTCTGGCCGCTTTGGCTGTGCAGTACAGCGCCCAGTTGGGCAGGGCCTGCACTGCGAACAGCGACGAGATGTTGACCACGCTCCAGCGCAGGCCGGGCCTGCTGGGGAACACCCTCAACATCCCAGCGGTCAGAGCTAGGGCGGAGCTAACGTTCAGAGACAGGTAGGAATTCACCTCGTTGAGATCAGAGAAGCTGGAAAACTTGGAAATGTCACCCAAAGAACCTTTAAAAAGAGAGAAAGAGAGGGGGAGGGTGGGTGCTGCAGGGGAAACTGGAACAACACTGTTTTGTTTGGCTGCTTTAACGCAGATTCAAGCAAAGACTCACCAGCATTGTTGATAAGAAGCACATGATCTGGGTCCGTTCCAGCCTCCTGCCTGGCCACCTCCACTGCTTCATTCACCCCGCCTGCTGCGCTCAGATCCACGGCCACGCAGCGAACCGCGGGCTGTGCCGTCCCCGTTAAACCCCGCAGCTCCTCTTTCAACTCCTGCAGCAGAGTCCCGGAGCGGGCCACCAGCAGCAGGACTGAACCGGGCGTCATTAAGCCGCACACCTGGGCCAGATGGGCAAAACATACGGTGATCTGTGCTTTCACGCTTCTATGTCCCAACAACACGTCCACTTACTTCACGGGCCATCGCCCGGCCGAGGCCTCTGGAGGCCCCAGTGATGACACAAAGGCACCTGCCCAGCGATGTCTGGTGGGAGGAGGAGGCGTCTGGCATGGTTAAGGGTGGCGATACCAGCAGGGATGAGTGGAAGGGGGGGGGAAATTACAGCTACAGTGAACCAGGAGGGGAGAGGTCACAGTTCTGAGGGAGAAACGTGAACTCAGAGCTGCTTTTATAGATCAGCAGGCACAGGCAGAACTAAAGGATGTCATGTGTTTACCAGTGAAAAGCAGATTTGTTTGTTCCGGAGTGTGTCCTTTTTATTAAAATGGATGCATTTTAAAAGCTTTTAATAAGGCATTACAAATTTTACAAATCTTTTTGTGCATTTATCCAAAAAAATACAGTGAATGGGAGCACTAGTAAAGAATTAAACAGAAGGGAAAAGAAGATTCACACATTATTAGGGCATGATAGTTTTAATTTGTTAAAACACGAATAATTAGTGAAGGTGTTAACTTTATTTATTTTTTTAAAGATGAAATAATGGGCAGCAGAGTTTAGACTAAATTCAGAGTTCAGTGTGGCGCCATGATTTCTGCACGTTGGACTTACGTTTGACGTCTTTGCAGATGACAAACATCGTAGCATCTTCACACCTAATCAGAAAATTCATCAACTGACCATGCGATTCCTCCTCCGGCAGTGATACCATCAGTCCTGAGGTGCCCAAAATCAAATGACTCAAAGCTTGAACAGAACATTTGGGTTCAGAAGAATGCAGCTGAAAGGAAATCAAAGCTCTAGTAGCAGCTCAAGCTGTAGTTAAGAAGACGGAATAAAGGTAACTGTTTTTGGTTTATCAGCATTAAAAACATCACACTTATTAAGAAAAAAAAGGAAAACAAATATTGTCAATAAGCTTAATGTAAATGGAAACTGATTTTGATTTTTTTCAGTTTAAAAAAACTAAATTGTGTTGAACATTTTTATTTGCAGAAAGACAGATTTTATTAGGAAATAAGAACTGAAATAAAGTCAAGTTATGACCATTTGCGTGGCCTGACGAACATGTAAGGCGACACGGTCGACAGCGCCCTCTAGTGGTTTAAAGAAGCTCTGTATTCTGATAATGGAAGTACATCAGTGCTGGTACCAGTGCACCATTGACTCCAGGACAATCAACGAAATCAGCCCAAACATTTAAGTTTTGTGCACTTTATCCAGAAGATTCACATTTATTCATATTTGTCCCTTTTACATATTTTTTAATTGAAAAACCATATCTAAATGCAGTAACATTTATGTTTTTTTCCAGTGATATGGATGTTTTTTACACTTAAAATAAACATGTATTTTATTTTATTTTATTTTTTTCTTTCAATAAAATGGGGAAAAGCCACGGCCATGATAAATAGATTTGTATGTGGGTCTGTGGTACAATTTTTGTGTATCACCTCCTTCCCTACAGGGGGCGCAGTTCTAACTGAAAATCTCACAAAGGCCACAGAAGGAAAAAATATATATATATTAAACCTGGAAGAAAATACTAAACACCTGTGCAGTGAATGCATTTGGCAAAATTTAAAGAAGCACCACGCAATGACTTGGGCTCAAAATTTAAAACAAACAAACAAACAAAAACAAACACGAAAGGTCCAGGTCGAGATAGTGGATTTGAGAGGCCAGATTCGATATGGAAGACTCGTATTTATGTATTTACATTATGAATCAGGGTCCAATTATTGCTGCAACCCATGTTAAATTGCTGAAATATCAGCATTCACCCGTCTCTTTCCTCCCCTAAATGCCGTAGTGCTCTTGGAATGTTGAAATCGTGTGGGGTTATTAGTCTTGAGTTGATACAACATTGTTTACTGACGTTTTCAGTTGCAGTGACATCAATAGGTGGGCATCTGCTTTTAAAAGATACTGTGTTTTACAAGCAGTTTAGTCAGTAAACAAAGCAAAATAAATCAATATTGGGAAAATGCATTTAGAATATATTACACCAACGTGATAAACATCAAGTTACTCTAGCTCTGACGTCCCTCCATCCCTCCAGGAAACTGTGGCCTGCGTCTCCAGGCGATGGGGCGCCTGGATCCCAGCCAAAAGGGGGCGTTTGCATCATGTAACCGGGGGCGGGGCCAGAGGTGGGTGTGTATCTCTCAGCTGATGCGCGTATCCACCGACCGACTCCATCATCAGCATCCGACGCCGATAGCGGTCGAAGACAGCGTCCCTGATATAAGCGAGCCGCGGCAGCACCGCAGAATAATTCCGCGCTCGGCTGGAGCCGGAGTGACGTTGCTGTCTTCCGACAATATTGTTTGTTGAGGCTGCCATCTTGCAAAGCGGCGCGCTGCAACACGGTCAGAAAGCATTTGATGATGGACGTCCGGGATGCTGCAATCGGTAAATCAAAGCTTCTGCCGTCCGCGTCGATGACGCCGCGCGTGTAAATATAGACGCGAATTTTGACGATCGCTGCGCGCTGCGGGCGCGCTTCACTGTCTGGGGCCTACAGCCAGCAACTGGGAGTGCAGTGGATTCGGGGCTTGATGCGGATGCTGCTAAAGCCGCCCTTGCCGCCCAGGGATGCAGAGAAAAAAGGGAGAGAGAGGGGGAGTCGTGAGGGGAGGGGAATGAGGCAAAGCAGTGGATAGCTAGACAGAGTGCTGTACTACTACCCAGAAAACCTGTAGTAGATCTATCTATCTATCCATCTATCTATCCATCCATCTATCTATCTATCTATCTATCTATCTATCTATCTATCTATCTATCCATCTATCCATCTATCTATCTATCTATCTATCTATCTATATCTATCTATCTATCTATCCATCTATCTATCTATCCATCTATCCATCTATCTATCTATCTATCTATCTATCTATCTATCTATGTCTCTTCAGCCTTCCTGTCAACATGAAAGAGAAGCTGATGCCCGTTCCTCTTCTGTTGTGCATGTATGTGTGCATGTGTTTGGCTGCTGCTGGCACACCTGCAGATATAAAGAAAAACAACAGTCTCATCGCGTCGCTTTTGTGCGGTTGAGTCCGTTTTACGGAGGCCTCAGCTGGTACCCAGAGCTGCTTTGTGTTGCTCTTGTCAATAAATGCCACATAAATTGACTTTTAGCTGGTTTTAATCCAGCCTCAGTTGTCGCTTCCGCTGCTGTTTTGAGCTCTTTTTGTCACGATAACACTGTCTAGTGGCAGAAGTTTATGGTTTTGCACTGCACCGCAGTTTAAAGACTTTAGCAAGATGTTTTATCTATATTACCGTTTAGTTTCTAATGAGTGATGCCGAGTCACCGGTATTTAAAGCATATTTACATACATGAACGACTTTTCCTGTCAGCACTTCATGTTCCGTATTGATTTGGAAGGCATTCACTTCCCCAATGGTCTATACCGATATGAATAATTTGGAGACTGAGAAAAATGGTTGCTAAATTAAAATAAGGATAGGATGATGATGTGACAACAAACTGTAACCACATTTTAAGCTGGTTGGGGAAAAAAGGGAGTTTAGGTTTGTTTGAAGTGTGTTTGAATCATGAAGTGTTTCCAACCAAATAAAGGGGAAACATGTCTAATTCCATTTCTCTGAATCCATCACGCTCTGAATTTTACAAGCTATTATAACAACATCAAACTTTATAAGCTCCCATCGGTGTTTGTGTCACCTTTGACCCGTCTGGAGCAAAAAGGGACGTTTCCCTCACTCCCCCGACTGCTTCAGCAGATTGTTGTCCCATTACCGTCGGTCCGTTTTCACCTTTTTCACTTCGCCGAGGAATCGAAGTGCTGATCTCTGAACAGTCTCACATCACATCAACTGTTTGAGTGTGTGGGGGGGGGGGACACTTTTCAGCACCGGGTTCTAAAGCGAGGGGGGTGGAGCTGATTGCAGTACAATTACAAAGTTGTATAATTGCTTTCATTTCTGTGTTTCTCTAGTGTGTGTGCCCCCACTACCTGCATTAGGTTGTGATGACCCACACTACTTCCAAATGTATCTGTGACCCTCACCAATCCTGACTCCTAATCTCTAATCCCTGACCTTTGACCCCCATTATGGGCAGTGTTGGCAGTGGGGTGGCAGGAGAGCAGGAGTTTGCCATGAAGTCTGTCGGCACGAGGACCACCCTGCCCCGGGCCCCTCCTCTCTCGCGCCGTTGCCCTGCCGATCGCAGCTGCAGTGCAGAGCGTCTGCCACGCCCCCCAGCAACTATATCGGACGGGACCGCTTCTAGCGATGAGCGGGGGAGCGTTAGTATCGGGACTGGGACCTGTACCGGGACGGACCGTCCGACTGAAACAGCCTCGTCCACCAATACTGAATGTACAATGACGGCCCCCTCCAACAACAACCAGTTGGACTGTGGCAATGGAGCTGGAAGGAGGGAGTGGGAGAGGCAGCGTGAGAGGGGGAGAGACAGGGACCGGGATCGAGACTGGGACAGAGAAAGGTTAGAGAGGGAGAGAGAGCGGGAGAGGAATCGGGAGAGGGAGCGGGAGCGGGTAGAGAGGGAGAGGCTGGAGCGAGAGAGGGAGCGGGAGAGGGAGAGAGCCAGGGAGAGGGAGAGGGAGAGAATCGAGAGGGAGAAGATAGAGAGGGAGAGGGAGAGGGAGCGAGAGAGGGAGCGGGAAAGGGAGAGGGAGCGAGAGAGGCTGGAGACTGAGAGGCTGGAAAGAGAGCGAGAGCGGGAGATGCAGGCTGCAGGGTTAGATGTCTGCGGGAACATTGTGGGCCGAGGAGGAAGCGAGAAGAACGTTGGAATGAACCAACACCACCACAGAGAGATGGCGGCCACCAGAAGTGATGGGGAGAACAATCCAGGGGGCCACAACCCTCCAAACCACAACCCACCCAAGATTCTCCCCATGTCGGGGAAACTGGAGCAGGTAGTCCAGCCTGAGCGTATTTGCAATCTCACAAATATTGCAGTTTGTCGAAGGATCATGTGTTATACGGGGATCTGAACACATCAGCAGATGATCTATAGTTGAGTATTTTACTTCTTTTCCAGGCGATGCAGAGCAACTCGGGCCTCGTCCGTCCTTCTGCCTTTAAGCCGGTGGTTCCCAAGAGCTTCCACTCCATGCAGAACCTAGTGGGCCAGGCAGGAGGGGCTGGAAGCGAGGGCAAAGCAGAGGCAAGGAATGAGGGGTTCGCTGAGAGCAGAGGAGGCCGGAGAGGCAGGGACGGAGCAGGAGGAGAGTCAGGAGAGGTCCCGGAGGCACTGCTCCTGGACCAGGACAGTCCAGTGAGGGTCAGTCGAGGTGAGGGTGGGGCTAACGGTAACGAGGTGGTTCAGGGAGGGATGTCTGACTCAGGGAGAAACTCCCTGACCAGTCTGCCCACCTATACAGGCTCGGGGTCCGGCTGCGGTCCCCCAGCAGTCCTGGGGCCTCTCAGCGCTTCCACCAGCCACATCAACAGATTAGGCATGGTCGGAGCAGCTGCAGGCCTGGACAAACTGGAGAAGCCTGGCTACCAGGTAAAGCCACCGTCCACACCGGCGCAGTCTGACGCCGGCACCGGCTGTTATCGTCTTTAGTGTCCGACTCTGCGGTTCTCTCCTCTAGAACGGGCTCAGCGCCTCAGACAGTGGCCGGTCCTCCTCAGGAAAGAGCTCGTCCTCCTACCAGAGGCTGAGTCACCTGAGTGACGCTCCAGCCCCTCTACGCCACTCCCCGTCCTCTGACGACATCATCCAGGACCTGGAGGACCGCTTATGGGAGAAAGAACAAGAGGTGAGAAATACAGAAGCCCGATTTGCCCCTGCTACGCTGCGCAGGCTGTGAGGTCCACTTTATGTTAGCTCCTTTGTAGCCTGACCCCCTCCACCCTTTATTTTGCACCAGGTGCAGCACATGCGCCGGAACCTGGACCAAAGCGAGGCCGCAATCATTCAGGTGTTCGAGGAAAAGCAGCGCGTTTGGGAGCGTCAGATGGACGAACTGAGACAGAACTATGCCTCGCGACTGCAGCAGGTGACGTCAACGCACGGACTCGACGACTCCCTGCTGATCTGAACGCCGAGTCCGCTGAACATCCATCAATGGCGCCAACGCTCAGTTATCGTCGTTTGGTTTGTTTAATCCAGGTGACCCGTCGTGCTCAGCGCACCCAGACTGCTTTGCAGGCCCAGATCAGCCGCTTGTCCCAGGACAAGAGGCGGCTCCAGGAGGAGATGGCGGCTCTGTTGGCCCAGAGAGAAGAGCTGGAGCGAAAGTGTCTGGATTACAGGAAGGAGCAAGCTGACATCTTGCCTCGTCTGGAAGAGACTAAGTGGGAGGTGAGATATGAGTATATGAGTTAGTGCGCTTGACTAGTTCGGTAGAATGAGGGTTTATTCACAGCAGACTGAGCAGTGGAACACTGTCTATGCACGTTGGTGTGTGTGTGTTTGTGTGTGTGTGTGTGTGTGAAGCTATTTTGGTGAGTATGTGTGGACAGGCATCCCGCATTTGCACAGCAGGTTGACAGTGTCTCCGCCGCGGTTTGGTCCTGAACCCTGCGCTTTGTTTGGCAGGTGTGTCAGAAGGCCGGAGAAATCTCTCTGCTCAAGCAGCAGCTGAGGGAGAGTCAAGCCGAAGTGACGCAGCGAGCCGGTGAGATGTTGGCCCTCAGGGGTCAGCTGAAGGAGCTGAATGCACAGCTGAGGGAGCGCGAGGAGGCCATGCTAGGCCTGAAGGACTCCTACAGCACCAAAACTCTGGAGCTGGAAAAGTGTGAGGGAGAGCTGAGGAGGACGCTGTCAGAGGTGGGTAGAGTCCCCAAAACCTGCGAAAGGTCTTACAAAGGTGTCCGATGAAGCTCCTCGAGCCCCTCTTTTTTACAACTTGGGTGTTTCCAGAGGTCCATCATTGAAGAGGCATTCAAAAATGAGCTCTAAGAGCTTTAAGATTCCAGACTGCTGCTGCTGAATGATATGAACAAATAGTAAAAGCTAGGTTAAACCGGTCTGTTCTGGGCTGCTGAACAGCATAATGTAATAAAGCCTGGAAAATTTACATAAAAATGCACATAAACATGAATAATTGGTTGCTCAGGGTTACGTGACAGCTAATTTTTTACACTGTCCACCAGTTTAACACAGAGCAACTAAAACCATCACAGTTTGTCATAATTGAATCTAGTTTTATCTGGATTTTAATAAAACCTTAAGAGGCATCTGAAACAAAACCTTTAAGGTTTTAATCCAATCAGTCTTGGGGGAGGACATGAGGACAAAGACATTTTTGATTGGTGCTGTTTAAAGAAGCGCGCGCGCACACACACACACACACACACACACACACACACACACAGTTTCTTCAATCAAGACAAATATTCGTCTCATGTTGGCAGCATTAACATTTATCACCAGATTTTATTGCAGGATGATCACTGTAGTTGGACCATAAAAACATTCTCAACAAATATAAATATCATCTTTTCATCTAAAATTGTGTCAGCTGTCGGCTTTTATCAGCTTTAATATTGTGGCTGGTTTCTGCATCCTGACACACGCGTGTCTAAATCCGATACTCCATTTATTTACTGCGATGTATCTTTTCCCTCCTCCAGGTGTCCATCCTTCGAGAGAAGCTGGGTGTGTTCGAGGCAGAGGTGCTTAGTTTAAAGCGGGCTCTGAGTGAAGCCAGCCGAGGGGCTGAAGTTGTTATGAGTCCTAACTTAGCAGCTGCTGGGCTGCTCCCGCCCTGGGGGGTTGCACATTGCCCGCGTAACTCTACTGAACCCTCCAACAACTCCCTCACCCCCACATCTGACACCCTGCTGAGTCTTCAGAGTGATGAGGCCAAAGCCCAAAGGCAGGAGGCTCAGAGGCAAGAGAGGCAGCAGCGTGAGGAGGCCCAGTGGCGCGACGTGCAGCAGCGTCACGACGCCGCCATGCAGCAGGACGTGCGAATGCGGCAAGACGCTCAGGGCCGACCAGAAATCCAACTCCGCCACGAGGCCCAGCTTCGCCAGGAGGCCCACCACAGACATGAGGCCCAACTACGTCAAGAAGCACAGCTCCGTCAAGAGGTGCAGCTCCACGAGGCTCAGATGCGTCAGGAAGCCCAACTGCGCCACGAGGCCCAACTCTGCCAAGAGGCTCAACTGCGTCAGGACGCACACCAGCCACAGCGGCTCCAAGAAGGTCACTGGGACGAGGCAGGGGAGCTGCGCAGGCAGCTGGAGCAGCTGCAGGCTGCGCTGCGCCTGGAGCGTCAGCACCGGGAACGTCAGGCCCTCAACTTTGACCAGGAGAGACACACCTGGCAGGATGAGAAGGAGCGGGTTCTGAAGTACCAGGCCCAGCTGCAGCTCAGCTACGTGGAGACGCTGCAGAAAAACCAGGCCTTGGAAAAACGGATGAGCCAGTTAGGACCCAAACCGACCACAACCTCCACCTCCCCCACTGTCACCACCACCACCACCGCTTCCTCCCCCACCTCTTCCAACTCTCCGCCGCCACCACCCATCCTCTTACCTCTCTCTCCCCAATCTCCACCTTCGATCTCTGGCCCTATTGCCCTCACCATCTCCCCGCCTTGCGAAGACCAGAAGGGCCCTCCTTCGCTCCACCAGCTTGCCCCTCCGTGGGCAGGACCCTCCCGCCTGGAGAGGATAGAATCCACTGAGATCTAGAGACGGGTCCATGGAAAAAAGCATCCACCTTAACATATCCGTACTTACAACATTCTCAATCGGTGCAATCTGACGTACTTTTTAAAGCAGCTGTAGACACGGAACAAATGCTGATTGCATTAGGGGTGAAAAGCAGATGATCCAAAAAGGGAAATGAACCACATTCCATCTGTTAGTTTTTTTTAAGCATCCCGTCTCTCGCTGTTGCACTCAACAACATCCTACACAATCACTGTTCAAGAAAAGCGTGCCAGACAGAAGGACAGGAGCAACTCAATGATGTTGTTCAGATGACAGCACTCACAAGGGTCATTTCAATCATAGGAAAGGACCAAGACAATCAGGGATATTGTCAGAAATGAATCACCAAGAATATTTACTCATTGTAATTTTATGTCGCCAGTATTGTAAATGTAGAAGTAGTGGTCAAAGTGTGTGATGTTAACTTGCATTTTTGGCCACAGAGCGCCTTACTCCATTCTTACCAGCACATGTGAGAGAATTAAGGATGCTGCTGGGGGAAAAGATGGGAAAAAGGAGACTGATTATCATTTGTAGTATCTGTAAATCAGTCACACAACATCATTATGCCATCCAACACTAAATTCAAATCCCAGCAGTGAAACGTCAAACAGACTTGATCTTGATTCAAGTCTTTTCATACTGTGCAAACGTGCATGAGTCAGTCATCATGGAAGACAGCAGAGTTTATATTTTTTACAAATTGAATTGAATAGATGTGTATAACTAATAATCACCCCCAAATAAATGTAGGTTTCAAGACGGCTCTGCTGCGGCGCAGGTGCAGTGACTACAGGTGAACACTGGAGGTCGCTAAAGAGCTTTCGACATCAAATCCCCGTCTTCTCGTAAAGCTGGAAGGACAATGTGACACAATTTGAATTTAGATATTATGACAATTGTGTCGTTCACCTTGTGAATTCACAGCTAAAAAATACGAGATCCCCCCCCCCAAAAAAAAAAATCAAAGCAAAATTTATAGAATGTATAATGGAAAGAAATACTTATACCGTAATAGTTATAGATTGTATATGTGTGTGACTGTGAAAAACAAAAAAGGAGCGTGTGCGCGCGTGTGTAAGGCAGAGAAATATGTGTGCAAACTTGTAAAAAGTTTCAGCTAATGTGATTGCGGATAGAGGGACTTAGTGGCAATAGTGGAGTTATAATAAAAGAGACTTTCTGTACAAGAAGATGTACAGCAAAGCTTGCCGCATGGACAGAGAGACTGAAAATTTCAATTTATGGCAGTCTGTATATCCTATTCAAAAGGTTTCCTCTGCAGAGACAACGCTGGAGAGAAGCAAGTTTTAAATAAAGAGGAAAACAGAATCGGTCTGTTTGAAGGGAGCAGGCAGACTAACTGCACTATGTTGTGTTCTACACCCAAATTATGATGTACAGCTAGATTCAGATGTGAATATCATGGCTTTTATATGTGTTGTTTATGCCAGCATACAAAAATGTTGCTCCAGAATATTAACTTATCTCTAAGGTATTAAATAGTATTATTATCTTTATTACTGTTATTATATTATGGTGACCTAACCAAGATAATTTGTGACATTTGAGCTTTCCTTTATGTGTCTCTCTCGCTCTCTTTTATTTATTTTTAATTCTGTAATAGCCTACTGGCCTACCATAATGGCTCAATTATAGCAACCCTGTTTAAAAAAATGATGTTCTTTTTGATGTAGGTGATAAATGTAGTTGAAGTATTGCATCGTTTAGCAGACAAAATGCGACAGATTTTATACATGTTTAAAATTATTGTTTGCATTTATGTTACTATGACTGTTCTGGCCTGATTAAAACTGCCCCTTTGTTAGAATTCAATAAAGACGTGAATAATTTAACACTCTTTCCACTGACTTTTCTTAACTTAAGATATGATTTTAACAATAAAGCTTAAAAACAATAAACAAGAGTAATCAAAATACTACAATACTGCCTTCTAGTCTATGCATGATGATAAAAGTTACGAACAAGTGCAGAGAAATGATTGACTGCTCTAAAGACAAAAGTCGTTTCTCTATAAATGAAGTGTGTCCCTCCTCGGCTTCCTTTGTTCTGCCGGCGTAGAGGCTGGAAGCTAATACTTAGCAACAGTCAACGCGAAATGCCTTTTAAACTCATTAACAAGCACAATTAAAATGCCAGAGTCTCAAAGTTCATCAGCAAGTAAGCACAGTTCCCATCAATTTTACTCTACGATGCTAGGTGGCGTTTTTTGACGTTTGTAAGAAATGTTAGCATCACGTTTAGCATAAATGGGAAACGTTTGTGCCTACTCTGGAAACAAGACTGTCTAATATAGTTGGTTTTGTTTTAGCTTATTGAATTAACCATTTACACCATCAACTGGGGTGTTTATTTCATTCATTTTGCTATAAATGCCCTGTTTAATTTGTTTAACTGATTTGTTAATTGCATTTGTCTATAACTAGTTTCTAAATTCAAGATTCAAGATGTACTTTATTCATCCCCGTACGGAAATTGAATAAATAAATTTTAAAAATGCTTGATTTCTTTTTCCCTTAAAAATATTACAAATCTGCTTGAACCCCCAGTTTATTTAAAATGATGTTAAATCGCAGTTGGATTTCTAGAAAGTCTTATTAATGCAAACTTTTCTCTCCTTGAAAACTGATTGTTTCTATGTTATTGGGTGCAATTAAATAAGATTTCAAACATAACCCCCCCCCCCATGTATCATTTTTCTTGACGTCCGATGACATCATGTCCTTGAATTCATTATTAGAGATTTTTGATGAGTCGATCACAACAGTTGTTTAGAGTTGAGGTCAAAGGTCAGGTAAACTAATTAAAGACAACATCCTGTTGTATATGGATCAGTGCCGTGTACTCGTATAGAACACATGTATTCATGAAATGCATCTTTTAGCCTTGACCTTTCAGCAAAGCAGAATTGTGTACCACTGGTTTAAATTGCTTTTGCTTCTCACAGGTTGGAGAATATGGTTTTGAATCTCTGCTTACCGGACTTTAACACAACAGTACATTGCAACAAGGTAAAAGATATCCCATGAACCAATAGCATGACTGCTTCCATGAAAGAATTTATCGAGTATGGACATTCCTTTCCTGGCATTTCTCTCGCTAGGTTTTTTTCCACTTGCACACAGGACGAACAAAACATTGATTTGAAGTGTTCGAGATGAAGGACAAAGATGTCACAATAAAGAAACAGGGGGGCAGAGTGTGGGAGAATGAATCCCACATGACCTTGTCATATTCTTTTGATTTTGAACATTTTAAACCTTCTACGTTTTCACCACACTTGGAACAAAAGATGTTCTTTTCCTGTGCATCACATCCTAGCCTGTTTTCCTTTGGATTAACTCCTTAAAATTAATGTTTCATGCTCTTTTTTTCCCCTTTTGTCTATTCGGAATCTGCTTTTTTTCTTTTTTCTTGAAGAATACCTACCCTCATGGCCGTGGTTGCTCAATAACAAAGCAAAAATAATAGCTACATTTTTCTTTCACTTTATTCTGCAGCTGTGTGCAGACGGCTATGATGTCACAAACCTTGTATCTGCTGAACCCGCTGTCCGGAGGCGAGGCTTCAAATTGGAGTACTTCCTGCGTCCGCCAGTGCAGGTAGGATTGCTTTTCTGGAACCTTTTTCTTGTGTGTGACATTTTTTTGTGTTCTTTGCTTCATTCAAGTGAAAATAAAGGTGTTCCCTTTCTTTTACTCTCAGGTGACGCTGAAGTTTGGTTTCCTGGTGGAGCTGTGCAGGCTGGATGTTGAGCTGTGGCCTTGGGGTATGGACCAAGGACAGGCCTGTAAGAGGCTGGAAATCAGCACCAGTTCAGATCGAGCTCAAGACCAGAAGAGGTTTCATAAAAATGACAGAGTAAAGATGCAGATGAGAGATCAACATCAAGACACCAGAGGAGTACGCAGCAGCAAGATGTTCCCTGGTCAGCAGTGGAGCCTTCAGGCGCAGCAGTGGGGAGACGAGGCGCTACCTGAACCTCAGCAGGTGACCAGCGCATCCTTGAAGACTGAGTCCAGCTCCTCCGAAGCACAGTTTAAACTGGTAGGTCGTTGTGAACTTCGAGAGGACACCCGAGTCTCCTTCTCCAATTTAAGTTACGGTCCACGGCCCCCGTTCCCGTCGCTGCCTCCTCCGCACCCTGCTGGCTGTCGGCAGGAGGAACTGTGGAGCCGGGGACCGTTGTCCTTAGGTGCCGTGACACAGCTACGCGTGACAATAGCTTTTGGCGGTGCAGCTTCCGCATTGGGCTTCAAGGCCTTGGCGGTGTGGGGACAGCCAGCACGCTGCTGTCCTGCAGAAGAACTTGAGAGAATTAAGACCATCCATGAGGCCTGTGGAAGACAGCCACCATCTCCTGGACTTTTTGTCCCATCAGTCAGCCAGAGAAAACCACCCGTGAAAGCTGTCATACCTCTGAGGTGTGTTTTTATAGGCAGCAGCTTTTTAAGTCTTTAAAACCCTTGTTGTGTGTGATAATGGGAAGGTCTCTCTCTGACTCCAGCACCGACTCCATCCCGGATGATTTCCTTGACCCAATAACCCAGGAAGTAATGGTGCTGCCCATGCTGCTGCCCAGCGGCATGTCAGTGGACAACAGCACTCTGGAGGAGCACCAGAAGAGGGAAGCCACCTGGGGTCGAGCACCCAGCGACCCTTTCACAGGTGTCCCGTTTACCTCTGTGTCCCGGCCTGTTCCTAACCCCCAGCTCAAAAGCCGCATTGACCACTTCCTCCTCCGGAATGGGTTGACGGGGTTGAATGGGAGGTTGGGGAGACGCGGGGAAGGGGAACATCCGCAGGCGTCGAGACTCGTAGCCTCTGCGATGGACGTGAGCCCAGAGTCTTCGCATCATAATAAAAACGCATCCGACAACCTTGTTATTCAATTTGATGCCGACGCCAGAGCCGGAGTCTCGCAGACGGAGAACCGTCCAGCTGATGAAACAAGTCAGACATCCAAGCGTAGATCGTTATTAGAGAGGGGACTCAAGCGGCATCTCGATGCAGAAGCGGAGGACAGGTGGACAGCTGCAAACCAGCCACCAAAGAGGCAGAGGGGTGATGCACGTGAGTACGCGCCCTGTGGGGTCAACCACACACAACATTTGTTTTGTGACCTGCCGTGACCCTTCTCGATGTGTCAGTCCCCAGCTGCAGCAGCTCTCACGAGGAGCGTTTGTCAGCCAGCCTGGATGACGCACTCGTCTCTGTCCTGCGCGGACGCCCCTCGTTCACCTCCAACCTGTCCCTCCAGAGGCGGCTCGCCCCGGACTCTGCTGACCCTGAGCCAGCACACAGCTGCCAGGCAACGAGTGCTGGCCCAGCAGGTAGGACTGAGTAGATACTAGTAGATGTTCTATATTCTAGTTTGGGTCTCATGGTCAGTGGTGCTTCTATGAGGAAACATGAGGCAAACTGCCACAAAGCTCAGTAAGGACAGATATTAACTTTTGCTCAACGCAGCTCAGAAAAGCGACACCTTTCACATATAAAAAACTCTTGAAATGTGCTTATTTCGCCAGGTGGGACGATGTGCTCTGCGTGTTCCTGCTCCATGTCCGTTTATTCCAAATCCACGCCATCCGTCTATCGCCTCGCATGCGGTCACCTGCTTTGCCGATCCTGCCTGCATTCGGAATCACAGCAAGTGGACGCTGCCGGTTTGTCCAATCATGTCCGGTGTCCTGCCTGCCGCAGCGCTACCCCGCGCTGTGACGTCGTGCGTGTGCATCGGTGACCTGTGGGCTCAGGAAAGGAAGAAACATGTTGTACCTTTGTGTGGAGCCTATACTGCGCGTCACGCTGTTATGATCTGTTCTCGAAGCGTTGAAGTGCAGCCTTGCTACTTGGGTGTGAACCCTGTGACTGATGAATATGCTCATTCAATCCACACGAATGAAGCGAAGGACAAGACCGTACAAGTCCAGGCGAGGTTGTGCATCAACAGTAATGTATACATACTACATGTCACTCCTTTCTGATTTGAATTTGGACCTTTCATACCCTATTTCCCATGATTACCAGGATAGAATTAAACCTCCTCCAAGTCCTTCAGAGGATCTCTGTATCTAAACTTCTGTAGATATTTATACATCAACGCCTCACATCCTCTGAGCCTGTGCAAGAAAGGGTTAAATAAAACTGAGAAAAGCAGAATTTATCAGCCTCTGCAGTCTGTTTCTGTGACAACATTAAGCTTAACTGAGGTTATGATCCCTTTTCCACGCAGTCATAATTTTCTGCATCTGAAATGGAGAAATCAGTAAGCAGTTACACACTCTTACACACAAAGCGCGTGATCATTACTGACCAGCATTTGCACATCTACTTTTTATATTTGGACACATGCTGTCATTTACATGCAGCACTCTATTTTGTTCTAAAACTTTGTGTTTATTCAGTTTTGTTCTAGTTTACGGGGGTTATTTATACTTTTTCCAGAGACACTTGTTATTAGATACATGAACAGCATTTAACCGCCGTTAATATTCAACGGATTAAACTTAATCTTCACACTTTACCCATTAATCTGCAGCCGCTAATACCTTAAATACAACTCTCAGCATGCAGCACGTAGTAGTGAATATTTTCGATGTTTATTTGAATTTAAAATCTTGTTGTGCTCGTTAACCTGACGCGTCCTTTGCGCCGCGCTGGGGTTTTTCGCGACGCGGCAACGCGGACATGACCGTCATGAAATGTTCTTCATCAGCTCGTTTACCGCCGCAAATCTAATTAAGAGTCTCGGTTGTTCACGTTATGCTGCGCTTTGACAGCCTGTGCGAGCGGAGAAGCTTCAAATTATTCCGAAAAGTTATTTCGAGTGAGCGCGGCGCGACCCTGAAAGCAGAAGTGGCGCCTTCCGCCGCGTTCGCCGTGTGCTTGCGCACATCTGTTTGATGGCGCACATCTGATGCAAGGCCACAGCTGATGCGCCTCCACCGCGCGCAACGCGCACAGCCGAGGAGAACGGAAGGGCACACCGTTAACGTCAGGAAGGGGGGGGGGGGGGGTCCGTCCGCGCTTATAACTGGGGAGTGGACGAGGGGGCAGCAGTCAGCCGTCCGGCCAGGTGAAGGGGGAAATCAGCTCCAGGTGCGCGGTGCCCGTACGCAGTCCAGCTTCCATGCCTCAGTGCGCGCTCCTCCTGTCCCTGCTGGGACTCCTCGCTCTCTCCTCCGCCTGTTACATCCAGAACTGCCCCCGGGGAGGGAAACGAGCGCTGCCGGAGACCGGGATCAGACAGGTTTGGAGAAGAGGATGGTCGTTCCTCATTTCCTCTCACATTCTGCCAACAAGTGTTTTAGGTTTTTTTTTAGACTATAACAAACAGAATTGATTTGAGCAATTGTAACTAGTGCGATGTTGTTGTTGTTTGTTTTTTACTAGACTATTATCTGTTGTTAATGATGTCAGTATTTAAGTTCCACAGCGTAAATACTCGATTTAAAACGTTGGAAAGGGTCTCTTTTTTTCTAAGGAACTTTGGCATTAAATAATTTGCTGTCCATCCAAATGCATCTCGATTATCGCTGATTCCACCACGATGGTAGTGAAATGTGACTGGATCGGAAACTGGGAAAGTTTCCCATCATAGGGGGAAGGTTTCCATGGAGACCGGCTCTGATCACAGTCATCCTCAATACATTTTCAGCTTGATGGTGCACTGTCCCCTCACATCCAGGGTCTGTGTGACCTTGTGAGTGTGTACGGTTGTTTGGCTTTGTATGTTGGTCCTGATGAGCTGCTGGAGACACCGCTGCCCCAAGCTAAGGGAGGAGGACAGGGACGGGTGGAACGTTTTGTTCTCATAGGGAGAGGGACAGTAACGTGTGTCTAAAGGGAGGTTCCTTAGAGCCACGTTAGTGCTGGGGGGAAGAAACAAAGCGTCTTTTAAGTGCTTTCTGTTGTTATTGATATAAGTTCCTGTGCACTGGATCACATCAGGGTCCCAGGTCCTCCACCCAGATTTGACTGTCTCATTTCTGCAGTGCATGTCCTGCGGCCCCAGAGACAGAGGCCGCTGCTTTGGCCCCAACATCTGCTGCGGGGAGGGCCTCGGCTGCCTGATGGGCTCCCCAGAAACGGCTCGATGTGAAGGAGAGAACTACCTGCTCACCCCCTGCCAGGCGGGTGGGAGACCCTGCGGATCTGAGGGAGGACGCTGCGCCGTCTCAGGGCTCTGCTGCAACTCAGGTACGGTGCGGTCTGACGTGACGTCATCGTCCTGGTTCGGCTATATTGGTGTGAACTTCCCCTTGGTCCCCTCAGAGAGCTGCGCAGTGGACTCTGACTGCTTGGGGGAGACCGAGGCTTTGGAACCTGGAGACAGCTCTGCAGGCAGCTCCCCCACGGAGCTGCTGCTGCGTCTGCTGCACATGAGCAGCAGAGGACAGAGCGAGTACTGACGCCCCAGCCTGCGGAGCCCCCGCCGCCGCTCAGAACCTGGAGGGAGCAGAGGTCACCCCCAGCCTGCTGTATGTCTTGAGATGTGAACCAATAAAATTGAGTCTTTATTTTCTCTCAGCCCCACCGTTGTTCTGTTTTTGTATTTGCAACAATACAGAGTTCTACCTTCAACATGCAGGCCAGCTGCATGGAGGGATTTCTTTTTTAATGATCCAGATCCTTGCGCAGAGGATTTGTGATGATAAGTATCCAAAAATGGCAATTTTACAGTTGAACCACACAAATGTACACTGATTCATATGTAATGTGAACAAATCTCTGTATTGTGTGAGGATATTTAGAACAAAGCTCCACTTAAAAAGTAAGTTAAAGTCTTATTGTCTGTTCCTGTTACTCCGGGGCTGAAAATAAATCATCTTTTCTCTGCTTGTTATTGTGTTTAAGAGGTTGGGCCGGTTTAATTCACAGCACTTGACTTGTGAAAGACACTGAGACCTGCCTCTGCTGCCTGGGTGAACTCATTACCTTGCCTGGTTCCATTCCTGTCAAACACCTGGAACCAGAGCCACACAAGGGACACAGCACAGGAAGTTTATTTTACTGGACTCCCGTTGTTGCCTGCAGGTGTTTGACAAAAGGCTCAACTGCAAAATACCTTTGGAGTTGCAGTAAATCGAAACCTGATCCTGTTTAAAAGGAGAAAAAAAACTGGCATTAAACAATAAAGAAAACGAAACCAGAAGCCTCTTAAACTCCTTTTAGAGACGAGCAACCCAGCAATTTACCCGTGTGAACAATATCAATCAGGACTTGTTGCTTCTTGCTGCAATGGAAGTGGCTGAATTTGCTGCGTTTAAGTGACATTTAAGCAACGTTGTGACCACTATCACCGTTACCGATCGCTCAGGTCTTGTGGGAGCCAAAATCAATAGGTCAATACAGCAGTTTAATCCCATTTGAATCACTGAGACACAGGACAATGCACATCCCTGACAGAAGAAAAACCAACCCAAACCACACAGAAAGGCTCCGGAGGGATTCGAACCCAGGCCTCCAGCTGATATTCCAGCGGAGCCTGATCCATAAGCTGTCCATACCTCATTCTCAGCCACATCAATAAGAGCGGCATAGCAGTAAAACTGTCCCAAACCCCAGTTTTGATGTGAACCGGAAATCATTTGGCAAATTGCCACTCATCGCCCCGCGGGACTTTTCCATGTTTGCACTTGTTGAATTGCGCAACCTGGGAAGAGTTTTTGGCTGCTGATCTGACAGTATCGGTTTCCCGTCCCCTCCGCGGGAGCCGCGATGTCTGTTGACGGACACACCGCCAGATGTCTCCCGTCTAAACACCAAATGTGACCTCTACGCACATTTCTGCTTCCGGGTCAGTTTTTCCTGTAGCCTTGAACCATATAACCAGTTTTTGGCGACTTTGTGGTGCAAGAATAACAGGGTATTCTTTCTTAATTCAACAAGCCAATAAACATCTTGACAGTTTCTCATCAGACCTGTCGAAGCTTGCAGGGAACATGACTTTCTCACGCACACTCAATCAGTAGCAGTTGCAACAGTGACGTGTCTTCAAAGTGAAAGTAAGGAGCAAAGAGGTGGGTGGGTGACTGCAGGTGCACATGCGTGTGTGTGCATGTGTGTGCGTTTGAGTGCATGTATAAAAAGCCAACCCCGACTCCCACTCATCAATCCATCTGCCATCATGGATTTGAAAGTCGTGGCTGTGCTCATCTGTCTCTCTGCTTTCGCCATCTCCTCCACCCAAGGTAAAACAGGTTATGCTATTCTTCTGGGGACATGTGGAGTCATTCCAACTTCTGCATTCATATCTTCATAATGGATGTGAAGAGGTGATGGAGGTGAAGAAATCACCAGCTGATCATTTCTAATTTGATTTAACTGCAAGTTTTAACAAAGGAGGGGGAAAGGGCACAAATAATTGGAATGCATAAGCAGAAAGGCTTTCACGTTGACCAAGTTCTGTATTCTGGAACATGTTTCATTGTCAGGTTCCTCCATATTTCTTGAATCCATCTTTGTCTTCTGTTCCAGCTGCCATCCCAGGGTGCTGCATCAATACTAGAAAGAGCATCCCTATCAATGTCCTGAGGAAGGTCAACAGATGGACAGTGCAGAGCAGCGGCGGCGCCTGCGACATCGATGCTTTGATGTAAGTGAGGGAGATCAGTGAGACCTGGAGGAGCACAGGGTGAACCAGAGAAATGACCACCTGCTCCAAAACTTATATTAAAGTGTTTATTCTTTATTGAAGTTGCTCTTCCTTCTGTCGGCAGACTTCACGTAGGGGAAAAGCGGATATGTGTCGACCAGACTGCGCTTAAAGACATATTGTGGAAGATGAAGCAGTGGAAAGAGAGAGTGAAGAAGAGAGCTGCCAAATCTAACATTTAATCCTGCCACCCAGAACCTCTTAATCCAGCAGAATATGCGTTCTGTACAGCTGCTACTTGTGTTTTCAGACTGATTTTGATTCTTTCAAGACTCAAATTATTGATCAGAATATTTGTATTATCTGTGTTGTGAATTTAGAAATTGGTATTGCTGGTGATGGCCGTTTATCTTTAAATCAATTAAGGATTCTTCAGTCATTTAAATGGGATGTGGGTGTATTTTATTTTATTTTTTTTACAGTTTTTAATCAAGTTTGAACACAGCTCAAAGACAAATCAGCCTGATAAAAACAGGAGTCATTAAAGTCACAAAAAGTGCTATTTTTTCTGCTTTTGTGTAATTTTTAATCTCATCACAATAGTTTTATTTATATGCATGCCTGGAAAAAAAAAGTTTATCGACCACTAATTTAAATTCCGCCACGTATTTCTCCACATTATCTGTACAGTCGAGTAGAACAGTAAATGTACTGATTTGATTTAGAATTGACAGGAATCCTCAACGAGGCGCATTAGATTAAAACTCGAAAGGTTCAAAAAGCCAAATCCCGACGCCGCACTTCATCGTTTCACGGCGTTATAGCGCCACCGTGTGGACAGACGTAGAGATCGCACCATAAAGCGAAAAATCGTTTTGTTTTGTTGTCATTGTAGTTTCAACACATGGACAGACACGTTTAAAGTGTATTCACAAGCTTTAAGTTTGAGCTGAACATTTGTGAATTTCTTTAAAAGCCGAACAAACGGCCAAAGCAAACATTCATCAGTCAGAATCTTTCACCGAGCCACGCGCAGCCCGCACAACTCGTGCAACCCGCCTTTGATTAAAGCGCCCCTCCTTAACTGCCGGTGTCACGTGACTTCCTGTGGCTGACCGTTGTGCCTGACGTCCGCCTGTAGCTGACAGTCCGAGGCGGTGCGTGAAAGCAGGAAATCCGTGTTTACTCTGCGGGAACCATGTCGCCCAGAGCCGGCGAGGAAAGTGGCGAGCACTCGGGACATCTCAAGTTTTTCTCCGCACTTTTTTACGCCGGCAGTTCTTTCCTTATTACGGTGGTGAATAAAACGGTGCTGACGGGCTTCAGGTACGCGGCGCACACACGCACACACACACACACACACACACACACACACACACACACACACACACCACACACACACACACACACACACACACACACTTATCATAATTACACGTGCATTACGTAACCATGTTTATCTCCCGCAGCTTCCCCTCCTTCCTCTGTCTGGGAATCGGTCAGGTAAACTGTCCGCGTCAGAGATGATTTCTGCTGTTTTGCATTATTTCCCTCCTGACCTCCTTCCATCCTCTCAGATGTTCACCACCGTTGTTGTCCTGTACGCTGCCAAGATGATCAAAACAGTCCAGTTTCAGGATTTTGACAGAAGCGTCCTCCTAAAAGTATGCACCCTGGGGACATTTTACCGGAGGACTGTCCTTTTACTCCACTTTCCGAGGGGCTATCTTTAGTTCTTGAACTCCATATTTTGCAGATTTTTCCTCTTCCTCTGCTGTATGTTGGGAACCATATAACAGGACTGGCCAGCACCAAAAAACTCAGGTTCAACCTTTTGCTTTGAGAGGAAGCTTGTGCCCTTTGGCTGCTGGTGCGTGACTCTGCTCATGTCTTCTCCAGCCTCCCCATGTTCACAGTGTTGAGGAAGTTCACCATATTGATGACAATGATTTTGGAGGTGTACATATTACGGTAGGATACATCTGATCTCACCGTCGTTCCCGCAGCCACAGAAAGTTTGCTTGATTTTTATTATTGTGTTTTCCAGGAAAAGATTTCCCAAACGCCTGGTCTATAGTGTGATGGCCATAGTCTTCGGTGCCATGGTGGCTGCCAGGTATGGCTTTTCCCCACAGATTATGGTCTGTGTCCAGAACTGGGGGTTAAGAACAGGTACCTGGGGTGGGTTTTCTCCAGGTACTCCAGTCCCCCCCCCCCAAACTTAAAATTAGGGGTGATGAAGGAGAATCTGCTGCATTTTGGAGCTCTCCTGGACTCTAACCTCTGCAGTTTACGCCGCGTCTTCACTCCTCCTGTTTATTCCCCGTTTGTTCTCCATGTGTTCTCCCGCTCTCCGAATGCACAGCCTAGATAAATTGATGTTTTGTCCTCTAGTTCCGACCTGGCCTTCGACGTGCAGGGCTACACTTTCATCCTCCTCAATGACGCCTTCACCGCCGCATCCAACGTGTACACCAAAAAGAACCTTGGGACTGAGGTGAAACTCTGCATACATTCTTCACAGCCGCCGCTCTGTCGGAACAAAGGTCACAGAACAGTTAGCAGTAGAACACAAACACCCAACTCCAGCAAGCGAACACACCCACGCGCTGATATTCGCGTTCACGCTTGGTCTTAATGTCTCTGTTTAGGGCCTCGGGAAATACGGCGTTTTATTTTACAATGCATTAATCATCATCGTCCCCACCATCCTGGCAAGCGCATTCACGGGGGATTTACGCAAGGTACACACAGGAAGAACCATTTAATCCAACACATTTCATGTCACCTGAACGTTTCTTCCTTGTTTGAACAGGCAGTCGAGTTTGCCGACTGGGTTAAGGCACCCTTTGTTTTTAGTTTCCTCATGTCCTGCTTCATGGGGTATGTGTCAACAGTCTCGATTGTATTTGCATGGCGACGTTGAACCGATTCTCCCATTAATCCCAGATTTTTAACGTGCACTTGCTGTGTTTTTAAGGTTTGTGCTGATGTATTCCATCGTCCTGTGCAGCTACTATAACTCAGCGCTCACCACCACGATCGTGGGAGCCATAAAGGTGAGAGCGCTGGTAAAAACAGCAAACACACCCTGTCTCTTTGTTAAAGGAATAAGCATTTTTTTAAATGAGGCATCTTATTGTGTTTAAGAACGTGGCTGTGGCCTACATCGGAATCTTTGTGGGAGGAGACTATCTGTTCTCTTGGCTCAACTTCATCGGCCTCAGCATTTGGTGAGAACTTTTTATTAAATCTTTTAGGTCAGGGGTCATCCACCCAGTCTTACCAGGTCCATGATCCAGCCGGGTTTTCTGTCCCACCAGGCAGACAGCCGCTTTCGTCCAGGATCCGTTTCCTTTGTGAAAGCGGCTGTCTGCCTGGTGGGACAGAAAACCCGGCTGGATCATGGACCTTTACTGACTGCCACCATGAGATCCTGCACGCAAGGATTCAGTGTTCTAACCACCGAAGACAGGGTTTTGGTTTGAGTTCATTAAATATTCTGTCAACAAAAAAGGAATTCAAAAAGGTCACAACCTAATTGCATCCTCCTTTTGCAGCATGAGCGGTGGACTGGCCTACTCCTACTTTACCTTCAGCACTAAAACCCCTTCGCGGACCACAGAAGCAGCGCACGAGCTGAAGATTCACATTCCAGAGCCTCAGAGGACGCTCTAACCGACGGACAGCAATACGCACTGTGGCCGCTAAGCGGCGCTGGTCTGCTTCATATTGGAGCATCATTATAACTCCAGGACTAGAAATTCAGGACGGAAGGAAAGACAAACGCCATCAGGGCTTCAACGGGTGTTTATTGAACGGTTACAGAACATTGTGTGTGCCTGTTGGAGAAATCTGACACGTGTGATTATGTGATTATCATGCTAGCCTGATATGAAACTGAAACTGCAGTGAGGATGTTAGCAGAGAGAGGAAAAATAAAAAGACTAAAACCCAACATCAAAGCTCTTCAAATTGTGCACAATCACTTTTCCTAACAAACAACACATATATATATTAAATGCCATACTTTTCTGAAAGAACACAATAGCCTACAGGTTAGAAATGCATCAAAAATTATGTTACGATTGGGTACAATAAATCATTTGGCGTTTTGATTACTTTAATTGCTTGGTTTCCAGTTTCAATGCACGTGGGCGTCGGGTTGCTCGTGCAGGTTTGCAGAGAAGTGATGAGAGGCTTCCAACAAGTGTTTAAGGGTATAGTGTTGTTGTCGTGGTGACACACTGGGCAATACACGAAAATAAAACAAAACAAAACACAGGAAATGTTTAATCTGCAGAGCATTGCAAGCCTGATCCGAGATTTAAGTGCTCAAAATTGGCGTCTGAATTATGAAATGTTTAGAAAAAAACCCAAACCTGAATCAAAAGCCTCAAATGTGAGATGACAAACGATTTGCCGCATTTACCCTTTAATATAAAAGACAGTCTGCTGAATCCTTTAAAAAACACATCCACCAGCTCGTTTAAAAGACTTGGTTTCACACATTAGATTGTCCTAAAATGTAGTCTGGACCTGAGTGTCCAACATTATTGGCCGATTAATGTGCGCAGAGGTTGGTCTGTCTGAATTAGGCTTGCAATGGCCGCCTCTCCTCGTCCGTTTCACTCCGTTGTCTACGCACCCCCTCCGCCGGCACAGAGCGGTCATGGCGACGCGTCGGAGCGCGATAAGAGTTCATTCGACAGTCTGAGCAGAGCGTAACATTTCCTATCTTTGACCACACCCCCACATCATTCTGTCCTTCCGAACTTAATCCATATTTACAATCACATGCACTCTGTAACAACCACACTTCAAAAAAAAAGAGAAAAAGAACTCGTTACCATCAAAGTGCAAACAAAACTTAAACATAATAGGTACTCTTTCTTTGCCTTCAGAAGGCAAGACAGACACATTCTTCATCTCATCAAATCTACAATTATAGCAGCCTAAAAAAAAGGAGGGGGGGTAAAAATGGAAGCCGAGTAAGGTGCTTTAGCTTGTGCCTTCCAGGATGTGATGGGGGGTGGGGAGGGTTTGTACATAACACTGATCTCTGGCCAATTCAGCTCTTCTCAAAGTCTGCTGGGACAACTTAACTGAATAAACTAAACTAGGCAATGATCTGCGCTCATGAACAATCTCTAACTACAGCACATACTGCAGGAAGGCGGTTCGGAGGTATGGGATGGGGTGGGGGCTTTAGGCAGAAAGGTTGTTGGCCAGCTCGATAAGTGCCAAAGCACCGTGGAGACGCTCCCGCTGCTCCTGGAGGCGTCGCTTGGCGGCACCTCCTGCCTGGCTCCCCTTATCCTCCTCCTCTTCATCGGACTGGAGGAACTCCATGGGGTCCTGCTGCTCCTGGTCCTCCGCTCTCGCCTTGCTTTGCGGCTTCACCTTGGTGGTGGTGGGCGCGCGCTGCTCCCGAGTTTGCCAGTACCTGTTGAGAAAGGCATTAAGCTACCTTGTTAGAGGGAAATGACATCCAGCATTCCTGATGGATACAGATCTGTTTCTTACTTTGCCAGCCACTCTGCCACAGCCTTGTTGTCCACAGACTGGGCTTTTCCCTGGCCCTCCTTTGGTTCCTCCCTCTTCAGGCGGGAGAAGGGGTGTTTGGGACAGTGGCGGTTGGCGTGTGTGAACCGATTCCCGCATGCTGTGGAGAATCCCCCCCAGAAGAAGTCAGAAAAATGGAACAATCACAGCCACATTTCTGATTTGAGCTGGAAATAATGACCAGGCTGAACTTTGTTGTCACTCGGGTGTTGATTTTTGACCTAATGACAGTGTACAATAACAATAATAATCTACCCGCGCAACCTTTTACAATAAACTCATTTTTGCTTTTGGAGGTCTTAGATTGAATTTCCATTTCGAGGTGGTAATATCCATTCTAACACCAACGCAACCTAAAGAGATCGACTAAAGCTTTTACTTGTTCGACTGGTTCAAAAGGGAAACGAAGGAGAAAAGATGAATGCGCTAAAAGAACAGAATGGCCCAAAAGATGATGCAAAGTGCTTTGCGTGTCTGAAGAAACAGAACATTCAGAAACTCCTCAAACAAGCCTACCTTTCTCTGAGCAGACAAATGGTTTCTCTCCGGTGTGCAGCCGCTGGTGGGTCTTCAGCTGGCCACTCTGGACAAAAGCCTTCCCACAGTTCGGGTAGTCACACAGATATGGCCTCTCTCCTGCAGACACACACGTGTCACTTTAAAAACTGAATTTAAAAAAAAAGAAGAAATGAGATTACTACATCCTAAAGGACTCCTCACCCGTGTGTGTCCTCTTGTGAGCCTGGAGAGACTTTTCCCTGGGAAACACGCGATTGCAGATGTTACAGCGAATTCGGCTGGATGACGTTTCCCCCTCGCTGATGAGCTCTCTGACCGTCTCTGCCCTCGGGCGTCCTCTTCGGATTCCGTCCTGACAGCAAAATCACGCAGAGTTCAGGCTGACGACCGAAGCAATCATGGGGTTGCGTTTTTTTGGCCGTAGAAAAACGCATCCGATCCCGGACGGAAGGTGCCGGTTCAAATCTACTGCGCTTTCTCGCACGCGGCAGAGCGCAACACTGAACGCCTCACATCCGGTTATTTGGCGCGCGACTCCACGTCACGCACAGGGCCGCTTCAAAACCAGGAAGTAAATCAGATTTAAAATCCACCGTGTCACACCCTGGTGCGCGGGCGTTTTTTTTTTTTAAATGACTTCGGCGCAGCCATGTTTAGACTTCTTTGCGAACCACGAGTATAAAGAAAATTCCTCCGAACAGCATCAAACGTTAGTTCACTCTCACTGTCTGCACCGGTTGCGAGAGTTAAACTCCTGAATGGCTTATCGTGAGAGTTGTAAACTTTAAGGGCACGTACCTTGTTCTGGTCTTGTGAAGGGTCCGCGTCAGCCTCCCCGGCCGTTTGCGTCCCGGTGGGCGACGAGGCTTCGCTCGCAGAGCCGGGACTGAGAGAGACGTTGTGGGCGTTCTCCCCCCATTTCCACGGGTAGACCATGAAGTCGCTGAAGCCCGGGCTCGTGGGTGTCAGGGCCTCCGACTTCCTCGGCTTGATCGGGGTGGTCTTGATGACGGAAACTAAAACCCTTTGGGGCGAGTCGCTGCTGAAAATAACGCGCGGCTGCTTGTTCTCAGCCATCTTGTGCACGCACAATTTTAGAGATTGACCGCAAAACGCCAGCAGAAACTTTGAGAAAAAGTTGATCCTCTGTTTCACGAATCGACGATGCTCCTTTTAATCTGGAGTGAATATGCCCTTCATTTCCAGACGGGAAAAGAAAGTAGCTCCGGACGTTCTGCCCCACAAATTAGCCACAGCGGATGAAGTCAGGCACGCAGCAGCGATCCCCTCCTATCGCAGTGGGTAGTCTGAGCTGACCTGTGTGCGCCCGCAGGATCGTCCCGCGTTGCAAATCGCGCCTGAGCAGTTCGCGGACCAATCAACTGCAGGAATCTGCAGCCATGTGTTGCGGGCGCCCAGTGGAAGCAGGCTAATGGACCGACGCGGAAACCCGTCGCCCAATACGGTTAACGGAGGGTGTAAAGAGGAGTTGAGGGGTTTTTCCTGACCAATGAGGTTTAAACACTTGAGGCGCGCTCTTGCAAGCTGACGTCATGATAGGCCAATAGCGGCGAAACGTGATGACGTCGGACGGCGACGCGGCCAATCACAGGGCAGGGCGGTTGGTCCTGGGCCGCGAGCAGCAGATGGCGCCTTCCCGCGCTGAGGTCTGTTTTTGTTATTACGATTAAGTCGCTTTAAAGGGAAAGAAAACGGTGGCCCGAGGGCGCCAAAGTTACGTAATCATTTCGAGGCGGGGGATACTCTAACAAAGAGTGTTTTGTGATGGACCCCCCCCCCCACCACCACCACCAAAAAAAAAAATTAAAATCAACTAATATAGCTATTTAAACAATTGCAGAAAAGCCCTTCTTCTTTCGTTTTGTAGCGATTGATACCGATACTTTGCATGCAACACTTTCACAGGCAACATCATATGCAAACCTAGAAGTTCCAGTTAGGTTCCAAAGGTTACTTTAATAGAAACATTGAAGTATAAATCTTTTGCATGCACTAGTTACATATATGTGAGTAACAACAATCAGTGGAAAACAAAATCAATGGCCCAGAGCATTAGATTCAAAGTTATACTAAAATAAAAGTAAATATTAGATCACAGGTTGATCCAACATTTGTTAATTTTCTTACAGCAACTAATAATGTGGCTGAGAAATGTAAGCCCCATTGAAGCTTTTCCACGTGAGGGTTTTTTTTTGGTTCAGGTCAACAGAACAGGTGGGACAGACAATAGTATCAAAGCCATATCCATCCTAAAACTGCTGACTCACTCCAGCTACTCAATGCCAGGCATCATCAGGCATCAGGTGAAACCCAGAACCAGTTGGCACAAGCCTAGTTTCTCACGATCGACCTGAGGATCTCGTCCAGTTACTCAAAGAGCAGATAGCACACCCTGGCTATCATATGGTGGTCTGTCCAGTCATGGAAATGGCTCCATATTGTGTTCTCTGAGAAACGTTAATAGGACTTCACAGTGCTTGGTTGTGATCACGTGGACCAGGTGTTGGTTCCTGAACACTCGTGCCACTCTCATAGAGCCTCGTGATGACAGTTGGGTTTTGTCAAGTTAGGCACATTATCCTCATTAGGATGGTGAGATTTCCATTCATCGCTTATTGTCTTTTCCCATGTCCATCCAGAATGAAATCTATAAACAAGTGATTTTAAAAAAAATACATACTGAACAATAATCAATAACTAATCCTGAGGAAAAAAACAGCAATTGAAGACAGCCTTAAATTCCGACCAAAGCCACGTGAGGCAGGATGATTCTGGAGTTTCACTGCACATGGTTGGTGCTTCCACATTAGGGGGAAAGGTTCTCATGTCCAATCCAGTATGCAAGGCAGCTGGGGGTAGTGATGTTTGATTGGGAAAACATGTTTTTGTTAGAGATGTCCCCTGAGTGGAGTACACTAACTCAGATTTCCGTTTTTCAGGCTGCCGGCATTGTACACCTTCCAGATGTTCCCATTTTAGACTCTCTGCATGATGATTTCCATCTCCAGACTGTGGGCTGATTTCCATTTCCAGACTGTGGACTGAGTTTACACTTTCATATGCCTGCTGCTCTTCCAAATGCAGTTCTTCATTTCCATCATCATGATGCTCATCGTCTGCTGGGTCCATCTCGTTACAACACCTCATCATCTGGGTGGAGTTGTTGAGGCTGCACAGTTATGACAAACATTTAGCGTTTCAGTCAGACAATCCAATAAACCATTAGTACATCTGCACAATTTGCACATTCTCACTCACTAGCATTTAAAATCTGAATTCAACAGATGAGACATTGTGATGAAAGGGTGGTTCAGAGCTTCGGATGCAGAGATTCGCTTTGCCGCGTCTGTTTTCAGCAATGACTTGATGAGATCCAAAAATTGAAGCTGGTCTTCGAATTCGGCTGACGATGTGAGCTTATGAATCTGAATTTAGGAAAGTGTTCTTATTACAGAGAGACAGTGCACATGCAATGACTGATTTAACTCCAAAAACAGAAATACTGACATTAACCAGGTCATCGAGAGACCTGTGTGGAGGATCGTCAACGCCCCCTGACATCTTTTCAGAAATCTTTTCAGTGGCACCTAAATTGTACTCCTCTGGTGTCTAATGGGATGCAACCAATAAAACATACAGAACACGAGAACCTGTTCAAATTGAATAGTTCATTCAGCTGCATCTTGCATTCAGAAGATTATCCAACCTTTAGCCTCCATGTTGGACCATCAGATCCCTCCACCTCAACAAAGTATTTCTTGGTGTATAGTCCTTCTCGGAGCAGGTGGTCCTCTGGCTGACCTAGCAGCTGGACCACCTGACTCATCTGCAGATGTAAAAAAGCAAACAGCTCATGTGAATTTATGAAAATGAAGAACTTTTGGCCTGGTTCTGGACGTGTGGCTCAAGTGTGTCCCTCACCATTTTATATTCAGAGCAAACAGTGAAGAGGTTTTCTTCGAGGTAAAGGTACATGAGGACACAGCCCATCCCCCACATGTCAATACCGTAGCTGAACGGCAGGCCGAGGAGCACTTCTGGAGCCCTGACGAGGCAAGATGAGATGAGTCAGTTCGAAGTCAGAGTGCAATATGAGAAAAGTGTGTACAAAACGCCATGAAAACAGTAGAGGAGACATGAGGGAGAAAGATACCTGTATGGGACTGGCTGCACGACTATTCCTTGGATGACCTCGGAGTCTTGATAGGCCATACCAAAGTCTATCAGTTTAACCTTTAGGCCTTTGCTGTTGGTGAGCATGATGTTGTCGGGTTTGACATCGGCATGTAAAATATTGACATGGTTAAGGGCGTCCAAAGCTGTGAAAATCTACAGAAAAGAGGACCACTTTAAATTTGCTCCTCAACAAAAATCCTTAATCAACAATAGTTTTATTTCAGGTCTTCACTACAATTGGAAAATGAGTTTCCTCCACAATAACACATACCTGTTTTGCAATTGCTCTGATTTTACTCAGATGTATTCTGTCATTACTTCTTTCGACCAGATCATAGAGATCCATGTGTAAAATCTCAAGCACTACACATGGATATCCCTTGTACTCAAAATCCTCCAAGAATTTGATCATGTTTGGATGACCGAGAGAGGAGAGCTTTCTTAGATACCTGATCTAAACCGACAAAATACATTATGTGATCTGATCACAGGGATGAAACAAAAGCACTAATGTGTTACAAACTTGTACCTCCTCCTGCGTGCCAAATATTGCCGCTTCTGTGGTGGGTAACTTCAGTACCACCAAATCATTTGTGATCATATTTCGGCATTTGAAGATTTGACCACAGCCCCCAGTGCCCATTCTCTCCAGCACAAGGTATTGTGAGGAATCACTGGAGAGAATATCCCCAATGCTGACTGAGGGGGCAATATGTTTATTGTGCACCATCAGGTCTGTGCTTGAGACACACTGTAACTTGCTGTGTAATTTATTTTCCAATGACATTTTGTTTCAGACCTGCTGTTTGAACTGGTTGTATGAGGAGGGAAAAAAAGACAATATATTGTAAATAGTCGATTTGAAAGTAAAAGTCGGCTTTGATGTTGACCTTTTGATGCACATTACGTGGCATGATTCCACATCCACAGCTCGGGGGCGTGGCCTCGCCTCTCCGCACGTGCAAGCATTTAAAAAGTGTCCGCGCGACATCGCGCTCATTTGCTGGATGTTTACTGAGGCCCCGGAGCTTCGTTTCCGGCAGTTAACCGACGGAAACGCTAGTTGGGCACAAGTCTGTGTTTGTGGCTGTAGTTTGTGTTGTTGAGCTTCACCAGACGCGCCGGCTTCACTTGTGGCGTAGGTTAAAATGCTGCCGGAGGCCTTCGGTTGTGCTGTGGCGAACAGGTTCGGTAACCTTCTAGATGACGATGCTGATCCGTTGGACTTGTTGAGCGAGGCGGAGAAGGTGAAGGAGAGAAAGAAGAAGAAGAAGGAGGAGGAGGACAAGAGAGCCAAGCTGAAAAAGGCTGGACAGAAGGAATCCCAGAAGGACAGGCGGCTCCCCCGCTCCGCGCTCGGTCCAGACCCGGTTCCAGGTTGGCTAACCTGCTCATACTCATTAGCCAGGGGGCGTTTCGAGATGGGTCACTCTGGGGCCGGGCTGGGCGGTTCGGTTGATTTTAATGTATTGTCACATCTGTATGATCCTTTACAATTAAAGTTTACCAGCTGACTTTGACGTTTATGGCTTCGGGTCCAGCAAACGCAGCTGTCAAAGTGATTGCTGAACCACACAGATGTTTGGTGTTTGGTCCAGGAAGCAAGCGTAGATGTTAACAGTCTGGCCTTCTGTCTTCAGCCCTCAAGCAACAGCAGCAGACGCGTCCTGTACCGGTGGCCAGTGGCCGAAATGGCCCCGAGGTGGTCCAGAAGGGAGCAAAGAGGTCCACTTTTGTGGAGCGAAAGGCCAAACAAGAGGAGCCGCTCCAGGAGTTTTCCATCCCCAAGTATGTTTCTCTCGCGAGCTGTAGCGAGCGGTTTGGCTCGTACATTTGATCGACGCAAGGATCAGATTTCCATAAAACAATGCTTAAGCCTTATTGGAAAATCTTTGTTTTGCTCCTCAGGGCTTCCTACAATGCAGATTCGAACCTGAGGGGCAGAGGAGGTGCGGGTGGACGTCGCGGAGGAAACGCGAGGAGCTCAGACAACTTTAACATAAGAGGGAAGCGAGAATATGATCGACACAATGGAACGTGAGCCTCCTTGTTAGCCATCTTTGTTTCAAGCAGATTTGTGGTCTAATTAAGACCTAAATAACATGGCAAACATTTGTTACAGGGGCATCTCTCCTGATGAAAAGAGAGGAGGCAGAGGGCCCTGGAACTGGGGCTGCGTGGACGAAGCTGCAAGGTCGGTGGACTTGACTGTGGAGACGGCTACTCGTACGCTTTGCCAAATTGGTCTAACGGCATTTGTCATTGTCCATAAACCCTTTTAATGAAGCGAGTTAATGGAGGTGACGTCTGACGTTCTCGTCAAGTCCGAGGAGCCTCAAGTGCCCGTGGAGGACGGAACTCAAAATCAGTGAGTCGATCACAAACCTTCAATACACCAAAAGCCACATTTGAATGAAAACCAAGTTCTGCTTAAAGTAGGTCTGTGCAACATGTTGACATAATTACTAAGATTAAACGCCACCAAAAAATAAAGGGAACACTCAGATGAGACATTCTGTGTCTTTCATGGACTAGGCTGGACAATCTTTGCTTGTCCTGCGCTTGTGTGACCTCCTACAATATCTGGAGGGATGCTCTGGGGGGGGGGGGGTGACTTGTTTACTTTTATTTTACTCGGAGGGCCTTATGTCATGTGGATTGACACTTGGTAGATCAGTGGAGGAGGATGGAGAGATGGTGGTCCAGGTTGCCATGGAGATGAGTCTGGATGAGTGGAAGGCCTTGCAGGAGATGAGTCGCCCCAAGGCAGAGTTCAACATTCGCAAAGCTGAAAACAAGATTCCATCCAAAGCGAAGGTTATTCACCAGTCCAGACAACCGGAAGTGAGTGGGATGTGCTGGGAAATCACCGTGTTGTTTTATTAATATAGAAGCAGTGCTGGAATTCTTACTGCAGTGACGTATAGATGCTCATGAGAACTGTTGAAATTTTTAGATTGGACAATTTCTTTTCATAAATATTGTCTAATTTAAGGCAGGTCCCACTAACATCTGTTCATTTTTTTTAAACAAATTTAAGTTGCATTTGGAAGGGGAAAAACGGATCCCAAATAAAGTTTATGGTTGTTGGACCTGTGCTACCATAAATGAACATTTCTTTCTAATCTTTATTTGAATTTTAACCATTTACAAATATAGAAATTCGTCGAAGCCTTGGACGACATGGAGGATGATGGCAGCTTCTTCCGCAAGTCTGTGAATGACATCACCTCCATGCTGGAAATCAACTTCGGGAGTCTGGATCGACCCAGGCGCGGTGGTCGAGGAAGGGGAGACCCAGTTGGTGCCGGGAGTCGTCCGGAGAGGACCAAACCAGTGCAGCCCAAGGTTCGGTACCCAAGGAGCAGCGTGCGGTACCTGTTGTAGAATGATCGGTGGTGTAATGTCTCTCTCCTCCCAGCAGGAGGAGCCTCTGGCTCCAAATCCTGACAACCCGGAGGAATTCCCAGCACTGCCGACTGGAAAATAACTGAAAGCTCGTCTTTCTCATGGGAATGTTGGTTGCACTTGGTATTTGACACAAGTCAAAGTTTCTGCTGTTCTTAAGGTTTGGGGGTTTTATTGTATTTGATTTATTTTCTCAAGCACAAAAGGCACTGTTATATATTTGAATAAATACTATTGCAAGCTCATGTCGTGTCCGTTTGGAAACTCCAGGAAAATGGCTGTCGTCCTACTCAAGCATGAAATATGTGTCGAACTGGATCGAGACAGAACACTTTGAGTACATTTTATTCACCGTGTTCAATGCGGAGTCTGATGTGGTTAAGCATGAGTCGCACGCAGCCCCGTTAGGACAATGACTTGCTCCATAGCGTGATTTGAACATAGTACAAAATAGTTAAAAAATACAAAGTATAAAATGACATTTACAGCCTAAAAGTAGCTTTAAGATAAGCTGGGTTGAGAATGAACGACAGATCTATCCAAGAGCCAATCCCTCAACCACATACATTCTTCAAACCGAAGGTGTGTCTGAACCCAAATGGACCGAAGTTCTTGTTTCAAAAAGTCTTCACGTCCCTGTCCAAACTGATTCCATAAGAACAAACCTAAAATATGGCCTCCAAAAAAAAAAAAAGTGCTTTACATGTAAATAGCTGATTAGGCAAATCTAAATGAAGTACGCTCCGCATCAGGTCGGTCGCTTTCCATCCATGGTGAAACGGTTGTGAAGCCGTTGGGACTTTCCCAGATCACCGAAGTAAAGGAGCTCTGGCTTTAGGTATGGAGTGACTGTGGAGAGAAAGTCGGCATTATTGCACTTGAATCGCACCGGGAAGCTTAATCTGGCAGATTGAGTGAGGAGGAGGACGGGTGTACCATAGCCTGGAGAACCGCACGGACTGAACAGAGCCGCAGACTTTACGTCCTTTTGACACAGCGCGCCTGTAGCATGCGGGAAGAGACGAAGGGGGACAGAGACAGTTGACCTCGGCACCAGCAGAGACGGCGCACATGTATTTAAAGACAGTGAGGCAGAGGAGAAAGATGTGCTCCAGAGAAACTATAGCCATTCATACTCCTGAGACGTGAAGAAAGAAGCAGCAAGTGGGAGTGTGCGCGAGCAGGGACTGAAATGTTAGTACAGCAACTTTGGATGGATTGCAACAGAGTGCTTTATTATCAGTTTAAACGAGTCAAACTCTTTTCTTGCTCGTATTGCCTACGTTTGTGGTCGTTTACCCTGTGGTTTACCCTGTTGGGGTAATTACAAGGCAGCAGAAACTCCATTTACTTCCGAATCCTTCGAGAAAAATCAACATTTTCTCTGATATACCTTAAGTTGCATGTAGCTTATCTATATGAAAATGTTCAGCCCATCGTGGCTGGTGCACCCCAGCCAAAGTATCACAATTCTGACGACACCATTGTTAGCAAGAGGGAAAAGTCTGGATTTCTACAGGATCTGATTAATCTAGCCCAGATCCGTTCATTCCATGGCTGTCGGTGTTGAAGGAAAAAACACATTCAAGCTTGACTTTTTAAGTGCGGAGGACACCAGTTGGCAGAGAACTGATCAAGCTCTATGCGAGTGCAGTCTCCATGTGGCTCAGAGCGAGTCAGAGGGGAGCTTGCCTGCAGGTGCGCCATGTTTAAGTTGTTGAGAGTGTCAGTGTTGGTTGTAGCACTGTCTGTGTCTCTATGGCTGCCCCATTGCTCGCAAAACACAGGGTCTCTCTCGCCAGCCACGACATGCAAGTTGCCTAGGGATCTGACCAGTCGGGTGCTGCACAGGGAGCTGGCAGAGAGAATGGAAGCTGTTAATGTACCGCACACGGAGGCATGAGTGGCCATAGCTTCTTGGCTGCTTCACATCTGCATGGCAACTTCAAATAAATCAAAGCATGAGGTATAAAATGACTCTGGAACAGTAATGGTACTGTAGGGAGGAGGGGATATTATGGGTTAATTATTAGAATTTAAAGTTTCAAGGATTTTTGAGGCTCAAATATGAACACTTAACGAGTAAAAATACCACCACCTTAAATCTGTTGCTTTGCATTTCTGTCACGAGTCGTAATCTGACTGACCTTTTTCCTGCTCCTCCAGCAGGCAGCGATGTTCTGGATCTCTTCCTGCTCTCCGAATCCTCAGACAAAGCCAAGGGATTTATGCAGCCCTGAGTGCTTGTCTGCTGGAGGACCGTGCTGCGGGGCAGACAAAGCATTCATTATTGTGCCTCGGCCGTATCCAGTGTACGAGGGGCCGAGGCCGCCTTTACCTAAGGGACTGTGAGGAGGACCTGGTGTGGATCTTATTCTCTTCTTGTCTGAAAACACAAGTAGCGTGTCAGTAAAAATGTGAGAGAACAGATTGTGTGGGCTGAGTTGCAAAATGTGCTGTGTTAGGCTCGTGTTTCTTCAGTTTCAGCAACGAGATGGGCTTTAGTAAGGCAAAGAGCAAGAGCAACACCCAGAGTGGGACTACATGACTACAAAGACGAATCATTGTCAGTAAGTTATCAGCTCTGAGGGATCTGTCATTTTATCATTGCAGCAGTCAGCACATAGATCCACAAAGCCCGACTTTAATAGATGGTGAGGGTGTAACGTCTGATGGTCGTGTATTTACTCATTATATGGTAACAACAGCATAATTCTGTCCAAATTCCAGGTTTGGATTGGGAAATAAAAACCGGGGTCTCACTTACAGCATTCTGGGTTTTTTGGGGGGGCAGGCTGTCGAGCTCATTCAAATCCTAACTCGTCTACACAGAAATGCAGGATGGAAGAAGGGAAGCCATACACAATCCACCACAAGGCAAGGCTACACAGGGAGGAGAGCAGCATGGCTACCAGCCATCTGAAAAGTGGACAAATCTAACAATAGCAAACAGAAAAAAAGGGGAGGGGGAAGCAGAAGACAAGGGTGGCGTCCAGGCAGGACACGAAACCTCCGATAAGCTGCTTTTCCACTGGGACTGGATAAGAAGGGAGCATTCGGAAAAACTAGTCAGCATTGTTGACTCTAAAGCGGTCTGGACCGCAATTCTTTGGCCTATTTATGACAAAGTTGACGAAACATGTAAAGGGGGAAATGTGAAACTTTCGGTGGTTTCACCAAAACATATATGCGGTTGTGTAGATAAATATATCTGGTTTCAGGGACATTAAAAGGAGTCGACACTTAAATCACGTCTCTTTTTTTCCCCAAAAGCTACATCGCGGTGCTGTATTAAGGATTAAAACCTATCATCTTGTTGTCCAAATAAATATAGACTAGACACGATTATAGAACGTCTGATAATCCAGTCACAAAACAGTGGAAGAGCAATTGACACGGCCCAACATTTACAAGACATGACAGAACCAGCAGTGACATGCTCATGCACGCATCCACCTTTGCCATGCATAAAAAAGAGGGGAAAACAATGAAATAAGTAAAATAAAAAAAATAAAAAATTCACTAGGAATTTGACATGCACTTTGTTGTTGCATAAACAAGTTGTGGACGGTTGGTTAATCGCAGCTGGAGGTTAGGTTTGTGTCAACGCCGGTGAGCCGTAAGATAACAGAGCAGAATCCATCTTCATCCCACCACCATCCACGACCTGTCATCCTCTGGACCAGACTGAAGATTGGAATACATAAACAATCTCATCTACGATTCAAAGAGGCAAATTTAGACATTTCCTGCCCTTCTAGTCAAAGAAGCAGTGCAAATCTTGTCACATGAGCAAAAGAAATCCAACCAATCATGTAGCCCTCATGATTAGTTGAGGATTTAATGCGCCACAGGAAGCTGTAACGAAGAGCTTCGCTCAGAATCTCTAGAAGCCTTAATGTCAAAGCGGAACAGCGTAGTGTGTAAATGAAAGGCAAATGAAAAGTGTGTTACAGTGTTGCATCCACTTCAATGCATATCCATTCCACACCGTGGTCATCCACAGGACACGAGGAAACCAAAACAACAAAAAAGAAATAGACAACCTCGGTCAGCCATACCATTCTGTGGCTTAGTGACTGTAGCAACAGGAAGAAGAAGTCAGCTAGACAGGAAGTGACATGCACTTACCTCCATCATACAACACCTCTGTTTTTCCTCTCCCCCACTCTGCTATCTTTTAGAGGGCAGGCAACACATGGGCCACACCGTGCCCATGAGGCTGCAGCAGAACACTGCCACCTGCCTGACACGGGGGGACAACAAAAGCCAGCCGCGTGGGTACATTGGCAGCCGCGCTGACCCCCCAAACCTCACCCCGCTGGGTCTATGAGCGCCTACTGCGCCGTGCACGTGTTACGGGTCTACTACTACTACTACTACGCTAGTTTGGCAACAAAGGGTAGCTTTGACACAACTGAAACTGAAATCAAACAGAACCTGTTTCAGGCTTCACCTCTACCGGTACTCGTCTCGGAGTGTGTAACTTTACCCAAAGAATGTTTACCTCTTCGTTTACACACCGGCAACGGCACATATTAACATTTCATCAGAGCCGCACGGTCGGCAGCTTTAAGTTCATCTCCATTTCTGACATTTACGCCCAGTGTGACACGATTCCTGTCCTCTACTGTCAGTTTTCTAAGAAAGATCCAGTCTTATGAAGTATGCAGCTTTGGCACGAGATGTTATACCCAAATGGAAACATCTGTGATTTCTAGGACATCCTGCAAATATGTTTTAGATGCTTCAATCGGTCCTTTAAAACCCAACCTTCCGCTTCAATTATTCCTGAATATCCACACTTGTTTAGTGATTACAGCAAGAACCGGCATAACATATTGAATCTTTAGTCAATAAAACCCCTCAGAACGGACCAGTTGGAATCTATGAAATGAACCTGAGCTGAGAAGAACCAGAGCCATTTACTGAAAGAGATAACCATGAATACATGTCTCGGAGGTTGTAACTGGTGACTTACGAGAACGAACCAGACGATGATCTGGCCTGCCTCCTGCTCTTCAGGGCGCGCAGCTTATCTCCCTGGGTGAGTCCATTTCGCTCCTCTTCATCATTATACTGTTAAAGAGTTTTCAGGATTTGACCCAATGATGACTTCAGTACCCACCAGGTAGAGCATCACACCAGACTCACCTGCTCCTGTTCTTCCTTCATGGGCGACTTGTTCTTGTTGCACCCGTTGATGGTGATGTCATCCACTCCGGACAAGATCCTGGTCATCTTGCTATTGTCTCGCTCCCTTAGCACTTTCTCCCTGAAGACGTCTCCATCGGCCCAGAGGCTGTTCTGCTTCCTGATCGACAGAATTTGAAATACAGGGGCGTTATGAAGCAGTAAAAATAAAGTAAGCATCAGACAGAACTGAAGAAACAAAAGGTTTTGTTATCACATTAAAAGGTTCCTGTAACACCTACTCTTCAACAAAGTTCTGCTGGGGCCCGATGATGGACCCTGGTCGGCAGATCCGTATCCAGGCGATGGCCTCTGCTGCGGTTAGGCGGTAATGTTTCATCATGTAGCAACCAATAAGTGTGCCGGTTCTCCCAAGACCAGCTGGAAGAAAGATGGAAAGCTATAAAAAACAAATTGACATCCGTGTCTGCAACGAGAGACGAGAGGAAGGTTCCAGGCATCTGACCTTTGCAGTGGACCGCAACGGCCCCCTCGGCATTCTCACATATGCTGAGGAACTTCCTGACGATGGAGTCGTTTGGAGTGCTCCCGTCGACAAAGAACAGATCGTGATGTTCGAACCCGGTCTCTGTGAACCGCTTGGCGTCGTACATCTTCTTGTTGAGTCTGATGATGGTGGTGACGTTATTTTTCCTAAAGTATGGGATGTAGGCCTCAGGGGCGTGCAAAGGGTAACCTAAGGGAGCAAGAAGAAAAGTTCATGTTTGTTCCGCCGGGGGCTGCAGAAAAGCACCTGCATGTCACTCACCATTCTCTATTTTGCTTTTTGGGTGAGGACCACTAAAGGCGAGGAACTTTCCTGGAATGATCCAGTTCAAGTCCCCGTTCTCCGCTCTCTCGTAGTGCTCGTATTCTTCCACGTCAAAGCTGGAAAAGTCCAGCCAGCCGTACTGGAGAGCCTGGGAATCACCAGAGAGGGACTTTTATCATTCAGGGCTACGATGCTGCTAAAAATGCAAGTAAATCCCATCAAAAGTACCTTGTTTACAGCGCGAAGGCAATCTAGGATATTCAGATTGTACATGCATGTTCCAAAAGAAGCATCTCTGAAACAGATCAAGAGTTAACATCATGGAGTCATCACAGTTTTCCATAAAAAAAATAAAAAAATCTAGATTTACATTGTATCTTCAAGTAAACTAGATGGGCCATGCTGTTTTTACCTGAAAGGGATATATGTCGAATTTCTTGACACCAGCAAACTGTGCACCTCCTCTGGTGTCATGTTGAGATTCATTACCTTCAAAACATCAGAGACGCACCAATCAATATGCATTTCTTTTATTACCCTGCGATGTACGGCAACACGCACCCCGGGGCGGCACTTACTGCATATGATCCGATAAGGTAGGCGGCATTTACTTGTTTCTTCTGATCTCCACTGGTATAAAATATAATCTTCTTCCTTGAGAGTGTAATGGACTGTGCAAAAGACAATCAAAAGCAACACTGAACTTTACAGATTATTTAGACTCAAAAACAGTCATTACTAATTGATAAAACTCATTAACTCGTGAGGGCTAAATGGAATTATTTAACTTGCTTATAATACCAGGTTCATTACAAGGTTGCAACAGTGGCGCTAACTGAAATGAACGGAAATGACCAGCTTTACAGCGTGTGTGCAGTGGCATCAAAATGCAGAGAAATGACACTTTCAGGGCACAAATGACGCCTGGATTAGTGCATCTTGGTGGTAGGGTGAATCAAGAGGAGCCTTTCTCTTTACCTTCCGTTTCTTTGTCAGCTTGCAACTGAAGCGATAAAACATGGCCAAGTTGAGGGGACCAAAGTCTGAATAGAAGCTGCAAGAGAGGAGAAGATGGGTGGAGATTCAGACCCGGACAGCGTGGCTGTTCGTCCTGAAGTCCTTTAACGTTTCCAGAAACACTGGTGACATTAGCGAACCATTAATAAACATGCAGAGATGCTTTAACGTTGGAACGGTTTTCTGAACGATGACGTGCACGATTTTAGGACTCACGCCTCTCGGTCCAAGAGGCCATTTAAAATGGAACAGGCGGCAAAACTCGGTCCAGACTGAAAGGACACTGCAAACTTACTTCTCGTATGCCAGCTCTTCATCTACGCAGAAACAGTGTCGGTCAGCTATGCTCTTGACCTTTTGCTTCAGTATGGCGAAGTATAGTCGATCTGAAGGAGGAAGGGGGTGAGGGCGAAAAAAAAAAAAAAATCAAGGGCCATTTACGTCCCGCCGTGCACCAAAACGCTGCTGCTCCAGTCCAGTCAAATGCTCTTCTATCTTTCCCAAGAAAACCCATGCCCATTTATTCTTTATACTCACCCTTGATGAACTCGATGGACTTTGACGACACATCGTCTGCGGTCATGCTGCCCACTGCTGAAAACATGTTGTGCAAAGAAACACATGAAAGCGCGTTCCTTCACGATGTCTCCCGCATATTACGTTACACCGTCCACGATCGCCACATGTCAAATGTCAAAAAGTTAAAACACAAACCGTGGACCACCAACGTCTCAATGGGAAGGCTTTCGTTATCGACTTTTGCCCGCAGTTACGTAAAAGTTGGCGCACGTCTGGTGAGAGTTTCGTCTGCAAGTGCGTACTGAGGAAAAAACCATCCCCTACAGGCCCCGCCCATGCATTGTTTTGCGCATTCTTATTGGCTGTGAGAGCTGTAAAATGCCACACAATTGGAGGATCGATTTGTTAATCCCACCCACTTCAGTTTAAAGTTCTCGGCTTCAGCCATTTCAAGGCCCGGGGACGTTTCCCAACCGTTGCTAGGACGATCACTCGTCCAATCAAAACGATGATTTCCACTTATGACCCTCCCACTTTAACATTTGTGCTGCAGACTGATACACTATAAAAATGACTAGGAAATCGCCTTAATAAAACATAAAAGAAAAACAAAACAAAAGATTGACAGCATCGTGATTGTTTTTTTAACACTAAATAGTAACTACTCACGTGTACGTCACACACGATTTAAAATATTATAACATAACCAGGAAGAAGTTTTAGCGCATATACCGTCTATCGCTGCGAAACAAAGATATTGTTAATGATACTGCTCTGTGTTTTCCTTGCCTGCTTTGTGCGCACTGGGGGGGTAAATCAATGCGAATCCAGCGCATGAACCATAAAGGGACAGACGGTGTCGCCATATTAGGTCAAAGCTGGGGTAAAAAATCTCTTTCAACGCCCTGGTCATTTAAAAACGCAGGGCGCGGCGTTCGCAGCCCGCCGAGTGCGTCTGCGCACATTTACCAAGTCGCCGCAAAGTTGACAGGGTTCGCCCTGCACGCCCTCTTACCTGTTATCTCAATGTAAATATCAGAGTTTGGCGCCACCTCCGAGCTGTCTGGAGCTGCACAGCGCTTTTTCCTCGGCTCGGCTCGTCTCTTTTCACTCTTGCGCTTCATTTTGTCCTCTAGGCTGCGCGGTGGACATCTCCGAGCGGCTGCTGCAAGCCTCGACTGTGCAACCTGTTTATGGCATGTCTTGGTCTGCTGCAGGTCGCTATCTGCGTATGCGTCTGTGTGCAATGGTGTCAACCGAGGTACAGTTGCCTGGTCCAGGCACTCCGGTGGTGGTGCTGACGTCTCTGTGCAGGGGCAGGATTTCTGTATCCCCTGCATATGACGTGCCAGGATTAGATTTTCAGCACACTCCCGTTACTGTTCTTGCAGCAGCTCTCGATGCAGTTGAAAACATGTAGCTGATGTTTAAAACACGTAGCTGATTATTATTGACTGACTGCGACCCTGAATGTTGACCTGCGCGTATAACATGCATGACACAAAAATAGCCAGGAAAAAGAAACAAGCTGTATTTATGCTTCCACAAATAGTGAACACAAGGAAAGTGGCAAAATAAAGCCTGGTAGCATCACTGCTAATAGACTGGTCATGTGGTCCTCCAAAAAAGAGAAATGTTTTAGCTGCCATAAAACTACTACTGCTGCAGGATCAATTAAAGCTTATCTCATATTTTTTCTTATAAACATCTAATTTATGCAATAAGTAGCCACACATCATTCAGGCTAAAGACATCAACCTATGACAAGAACCTTTACATCATTCAGGCTAAAGACATCAACCTATGAAAAGAACCTTTGCATTTGCAGCCGGAGTTTCTAGATTTTGAAAATGTGTTTATTATGTGTTTATATGGTGTGGATGGATCCGGCTGGGTTTTATATATTTTGTTCCAAGTTGAGATCGGGTAAGCTGCAAGCGTTACAGGTTGTAGGGATGATGATGAACCTATATTTGCTAAAGCCACGTACATACATGTGTGTACAGGCGCTGCAGGCACATGTGGCATATGTAACAAAACTAGGGTTCTCGGTTTGAGCCCCACTGCAGACAAAACATGGAAGGTGTTCTGGTAGTAGATATTCAAGAGTAGGAATGTTTGGTGGTCATACATAACTGTGACTAAGGTACAGTAATAAACAGTGGTGGGTATGCTTGGGGTTCAACAGCCACCTGGCTTAACCTGTGGGTCTTTGATCTCAGAGTCCCCTTTTATACCCCTGTGGGAGAGGACTCGCAGCGTTGCTGGACTTCAGCCGGAAGGTCAACATTTTTTTCTGTGGAAATCCTGGAACGATATTCCAAATATGCACACGGATGCAACAGAGGAAACCAAAGCATTGCTCCAGGCCAGAGGAGCTTTGTTTTTAGCTGTTTAAGTGGGTTATGGTCATGTCATTTAGAATATGTTTGAAGTTGAACTGAAGTCATTAAGTTTAAGTTTAGGAGTGCCACCCTGGGTTTTGCATCCAAAGCTTTGACCATTCTATGGCTGCATCCATGCAGACAGTAAATCTGTATGGGGCAACATAACTATTACCCCATAACATCCACCTGCAGGTTTGACAACAAAACGGTAGCTGCTGGCTGCATCCGAAATAACAGGCACACAATACTTGAGAACGTCTCTCTACACGTGCATGATCTTTGGCTTGCTGAAATCCAACGTCTGCTGAACTCCAGCGAGCTGGAGGAGCCAGTTAATGGGCATGTGGTCAAGACGATTGGTGTCAAAATGGCAGAAATGTACCTGTGCACCTGTGTTAGGGGGAAGGAAATAGAGATTTGACTTGAGAGGGAGAGAGACACATCATGGCATAGAAGAAGCAGAGTGTTTACCTGGTCCGACGATGATGGCTCCACCTTGTTGATGGAGGTCGCCCTGAAAGTCAAATATAGGGCCAGTCATGGCTCGCCATATACTTTTCATTTGTCCCGCAAAAATACCAGATTTCACATGTGGACTCGGCTGTGCTAAGAGCAGAAAAAGTTTTCATGAACATGCAGTTAAAAAAAACAATGTAATATGTAGACATGACAGCATTACCTGAGTCAGTAAATGTCTCTTCCCTTTTCATCCCAAGCTTTTGATAAATGTGCCGATCGGGGTCTACGTATATTTCATAAGGATACCCTGTTAGCGTGCAGAAGGCCTATGGGAGTGAACGCCACATCAGCATCATAAGAAAAGGTCAAATCAAGCATAAAAGTGACAGAAGGAATCAACTTACTTCTATATGATGGTGCATAGACTGACCAATCACAATCAGCCTAATGCCAGCACCCTGGAACAAAGGATTGTTTCACAACAGTTTTTAAAAATGCATTTTGATTTCATACAGCATTTTCTTTATGTGTTGTGTCACTGCTCTTCAGGTCATGCCAGTTGTACATGGTGACACACCCACAATAAATTATGTCAAGGCACAGCTTACCATCGATATTACAGATAATTTTTTATATCCTCCCCCAAAATAACACTTTTAATCTGCAAAGACCGGCTTTAAAGCAGGCTAACAAATACATTGGTCCGAAAGGTGCTTCTCTTTGGTTGTGAACTTACCTTCAAAACGTCCTCAGGTATTTTACTCAGATCTTCCACATATTCTTTACAGGCGTAGCACAAGAAATTCTAGAGGAAAGCAAACACTCAGTCGCCAGTACACTATAACAATATTTAGACCCGAATAACTTGTATAAACTTTCCTCACCCGGACGAAAATGATGACCGATTTCGTGTGTTGATAGAGATTCTTAAAGGGAACAGAACCTCCGCGTCGGTCGTAAACCAAACAGTCCTGCACGTCTTCGAGGCGGATGTCAACACAAACCCTCTGGAGCTCCCGAGGTTCTTTGGAGACCTGACGAGTAATGGGTGAAAGTACTGCAGCCATGTTCCCTCTGCTGCTTCCGAAATCGCATTGCTATTTTGGGAGAAGAGACTGGGTGGAGGTGGGAACTGGAGGAAGGGAGAGAGAGAGAGAGAGAGAGAGAATATGAAGCAGAGAGAGAGAGAGAGACAAAGAGAGAGAGAGAGAATATGGAATATGTGTACAGTTTTAAGAAAATATAAGATTTTTTGCTTTTTGTGTTTGAAACTGAGGAAACTTCCTGCCAGCGACACCAGGATGAATCTAGAAAAGCGAGATTATCTTGAGGTAAAAATGACCCCCAGACCAGTGGTAGGTCGATACTTGCAGGTGCTGAAACATTCCAGCCCCTTCTACGGTTTAGCATCGTTTACTCCTTATATGAAGCTTTATATCACTGATTATATTTCAAAAATAGTTTGTATTTGAACACTTCACACCTCGTCACGTTATTTTTCGTTATTTTTGGCGCTAATTGATTATTTTACAAATTTAAGATGGACTACGTCATATACAAACGTCCCCTAACCCTGCACTTTTCTAGTTTTCTAGAGCATAACCGGTCTTCGCAACTCTCAAATCACCCTCGTCGGCTCCCGTCCTACGAGCCTTTCGGTGCGGAAGTGCTGTTTACAACAGCAGAGCTCGGGCATCCACTGTTTGTGAGACACTGAGCTAGTTCGGAAGCAGGTATTCTTGCAGATGTGTGTCTCCGGTCGCGACCTGTCAGCATCCACCTTGACCGTGCAGCACAGGGGGATTATGCAAACATCGTCCGGTGTGGGGCTGCACCGCGTCAACTGGTGAGAAAGGTTCCATGTTGGTTTCTGCGCTAACCTAGCGGCTAACACAGTGATGGAGCGAGCTAGCCTGTCAGGGCACAACTCAACTGTGCGAGCACTGGCAACGCGTTTTCCTTTACGAATGTGACTGTTGAAAAGTTGGAACGACAAATGGTCCGAAAGCGAAGCAAAACAAAACAAGGTGACTTCAAGAATGCTTCGTTTGCAGTTTAAAAAAAGACCACCTGTTCACTGTTTACATCTTTTTACATGGCCAGTAAACGACGGGTCCCCTGTGTTTATATGCTAGAATGTAGAGTGAGCAAAACGAAGCTGTTTTTGGATTTTAGTAACCCAACAATTGCAACCAGAAGAGCCAATACATCTGTCAAGATAATTTATATTGGTTTGAAAAAAACCCAAAAATGATTATAACGTCTGCAAGCTTCAGAGTAAAAATCAAGCATTTCATATGGTGTTTAATATAAAAATAAAACGTTATAAAACCCAGGAACAGGACCAGTGTTGTTAATGAAGGGGTACTTTGGTTAGCAGCGTTAAAAGATCACGCTTTATAAATCTCCAATTTCATATCCCGATTCATTCAGATTTACACTAACGATCCTGTATTTATTGAAATAAAGAGTAAGTTTATACCTTTGTAAAAAGTCTATATATATCCACTATGGTTCTGTAGATGAAATAAAAACGATGCTTTGCTTCCAATATTTTGAAGATCCTTTGTTAGCACAACTGAGCCTGCCTCGCTATGCGAGCTACCTAGGTATTAGACTGTTATTACAAGATATTCTCTTTTATTTGTTATGAATTGATGTGAGTATTTGATATATTGGTGTAAGCAATGATCAGTTTTATTTTGCTATCTGTCATAATTTCACCCTTTATTTTGCATTGCTCTCATATGGTTGTACAGTAGAGAACCAGTTCAACATCTTACTATCGATTGACTTGCTGTTCCAGAGTTTCCTTGAATCATCTATATGGGCCATCTTCTCTCGAAAAATGGTCACCGCCTAAAGAAGAGGACACACAAGTTGCATCACAGGAAGAAGAAGAAGAGGAACTGTTTCCTGCGGCTCCCTTGCATGCTCTGCTTCATTGTTCACGGCAGCAGCACTGGCCTGGAAGACGACAGCGACAACCACCTCGAGGCCGGTTTGGACGGCAGCGGTCGCACTCGCAACAGCATCTCTGGAATCGGCGTCCCTGGCCTTGGAATCGGCATCGGAGCGTCAGCTGTCTCGAAGCTCGCCGAGCGCTACGCAACACTTGCATCCCCTGAAGATTGCTCCAAATTTCCCCTCTCGCCACGAGAGTTGGCTGCCTGGGAGGGCCAAGGAAGGAGCCTGTTATCAGCTGTTCCTACAAAACTGATCCCTCAGCCTGTGCTCTTCCGAAAGGCTGGGGTGTCTGTTACCGTGCCCATACCTGTACCAGTGCCGGGCTGCACCAACGACTACACTGAAATGGTGAGGGCTGCCATAATGGAGCTGAAGATGCAGCAATAACATGATTATTGTTGCTTCATAAACAACACAGAAATAGAACCTAATAGAACTTAGTAATTGAGTAAAGTGTTTTATTATTGAATAGCCAAAAGTTGTTGTTTATATCTGCAGCTTATTATGTTTGAAGCCAACGTGCTTCCATCTCTCTCATCCTTTATGTGTCTTTTGATGCAGGTGTGTAAGAGGAAGTGTTCAGAGGTACAGAGGTGCACCCCTTGTAAACAGCCTCGTTGCACCTTTGCTGCCCCTGACGTTGGGCTGGAGGACAGAGGAGTGGGTGTAAGTGGGGGAGAGGCCACCTCCCACTCCGAAAGTGGCCACTGCCACCTTCCACTTTGTCCACTCCCCTCGTCTTCAGCATCTTCTTCCTCTGCCTCTTCGTCGTCGTCCTCCTCGCCCACCGACGGCTGCGGCGGGGCGGAGCTTCGCGCAGATCTGCCCCACAGTTCAGGCTCGTCCCCCTGCTGCTTCCATCATCCCAACGACGACTGCCAGGGTAGAAGTGCCGACTCAGACCACTTAAGCATCAACCACCTGCCTTCCTCTATTCTTCTCAAGGTCAGAGTTCAACAAAGACACACCATCATATTATTAGATTTTTTTTGGAGTCTTTTTATGGGATTAAAATCTGTTAAAATGAGGTCTGATTGTCTCTCAATATTGTATATTTTCAGGTGCTCTCTCACTTGACAGTGAAGGAACGCTGTCTGTGTGCCTCTCTGGTGTGTAAATACTGGAGGGATCTGTGCTTGGACTTCCAGTTCTGGAAGCAAATTGACCTCAGTGGCCTTCAACAAGTATGCAACGGATAGTTTGCGACTTTACTCCTATTATTATTATTATTATTATTATTATTATTATTATTATTATTATTATTTATCAGAATTATATTTATACTAATTCATTTTGGCTTCACACACATACCACCACAGTTGCACCATAGTTGTTAACTAATTTATGTGATCAAAGATCTTCAAACTTTAATAATTCTTTGTCTTTTTGCCGATTTGAATCCATGATATTTTCCCCTGCTCACAGGTAAATGACGATCTCCTGGTCAAAATAGCCTCTCGGAGGCAGAATATAACAGAGATTAACATCTCCGACTGCAGAGGGGTTCACGACCATGGGGTGTCCTCTTTGGCCTCCCACTGTCCCAGCCTGCAGAAGTACACAGCATACCGCTGTAAGCAGCTCGGCGACGCGTCTCTGTCGGCCTTGGGTACGCACTGCCCCCTGCTGGTCAAAGTGCATGTGGGCAACCAGGACAAACTGACCGACGAAGCTCTTAAAAAGGTACCAGAGATGAAATTCACACTCTCAGTATCAGAATATTCACCAATCCGGACGATATATTTTCATTTATTGTTTCTCTTAAGTATTATTCTTTTTTTCTTGGTTGCCTTTTAGCTCGGGGAGCACTGTAGTGAGCTGAAGGACATCCACTTGGGTCAGTGCTACAGTATCACAGACGAAGGCATGGTGGCGTTGTCTAAAGGCTGCCGTAAACTGCAGAGACTCTACCTGCAAGAGAACAAACTGGTTAGTGCCTCACATGTCTTAAATTGTGACGCTTTCCTCTCATCTTTAAAAAAGATTTATGTAGCTCCTTTAGGTATTCATAGAGCTGCAGCCTTTTCCATTTCTTATTTTAGTTATTTTGGTTGTTGAATGTATTTCTGTTGTATTTTACTCACTTGTATCTAGCTCACTGCTCAAAAGTGAATAAAGCATTTAAAAATCACACCCCAGACCTGAACAGATGATATATAGCAGTTGAAAATCTATACTACCAATGTGTAATTAACTAAGAACCACATAATGTAAGAATAATCTTAAACCTAATTCTAAGCTAATTAAGAGCTGTATTCCAAATCAAAGTGACTCAGTCCTGTGCATGGCCTCCATGTGCTTGTCTGCACTCCCTGCAACATCTGGAAATGCTCCTGACAGACAGTCCCTTTGGGATCTCCTCCCAGACCTGAATTGGCTCATCAGTCAGCTCCTGGACAGTCTGTGGTGTTATGTAGTGGTGGTTCAACAACACACAATGTCCCAGAGGTGCTGGGTTGTCTTCATCCAGGACCTGCTGCCACATTCCAGCCACATGAGGCTGAGCGCTGTCATGCACCAGGAAAAACCCGGGGCCCAGTGCAGCAGTCTGACAGGATCTCATTCTGGTACCTTCGACTAGCAGGAGGTCTGTGTGGTCCTCCAAGGATAGTTTGTAGGGCTCTAACAGTGATCTTCCTGTCCACGCACAGGGGAGCAAACAGATCATGCTGCTGGGGTGTTGCTCTTCTACATGCCCTCTACCTTGTCCTCTTGTCCTCCTTGTATATTTGTTTTGACCATATCTTCTGATACCAATGTCGAGTATACCTTGTTCGACCACAAGAGGTCACTGTTCTGTTTTGTTAACAGCCTCCCACTTGCTCTTAACTTTGGATCCTAATGTAGATTTGTGTTGAGCTTCTCCAGCCACACATAATCCGTTATATAGCTGTCATTTATTGGTGATTGCAGGAGGCAGAGCATAAATTGTCATTTAGTCTGTTTACCTCTAACTTGTTTTGCCAGGTGCTTTTCTCCTTCCTGCTAATAGCATGTTTAATATCCTGCTTTTCCCCCTGCTAATATCTCTTCTCAGAAGTAATTATGAACTTGATGAATATTCCTGCTTCCAGTTGTTAACGGTAGCTCACTCTGTTACAGCTCTCATTCATCAGGTTAATAGCATATGAAATTAGCGATTAAAAGAAGGTGAGAGATTAATATCGTCGGTGATAGCGTTTCAGCACAGCCGCGTCACATTCAGACGGTAATTTTTCAGGCTTGGATTTATGACGCTGGCGTCTGCTTCCTGACATTACAGAAGATGATTGTTGGGGCTTATTATGGGAGTGGTTTTGTTCAGGCTCCTCACTTGAACATGTGGAAAGTTTGACAGAAACTCTGGAATTGTTGGCATCTTAAACGTGATGCTCAGACCGTCTCCAGTGGTCTTGTAATGAAAAAGAAGCCAGGAAATGATTGCAAGTCTACAGAGATGTTGCAGAATGCCATTTTTTTTTATATCGCTTTGAGGATCTTTTAATTTGATTTGCTTTTCAACCCCTCCCCCCACTCTCCTTAATCAGGCACAGATTAAGATGAAGGCTTCAGCCGCTCTGACGTCCCTTTCTTTCTCCAAAATTGACCAATTAAAACGCTGCAGGATGTTTCTGTGTGGTCTTTCACTCGTCCTTTCCTGCCTCTTGTCACACGCACACCCGCAAAATATTTTCCTTTCTTCCACTCACTCCCCCCTCGTCATGGTCTGGCTTCTACGCTAAAGGGTCTTTTCCAAGTGTTCAGGCCATATCCATCCCAGCAGATGGTTAAACAGTTCCTTCTTTTTCTGAGGCCCTTACAGTGCTGGCAGTTTTTTTGGTTTTTCCTGTTAGCATAAACCGCAAAATGTTGTTAGCTCACAGAGGCTCAAGGTGTCTTGGAGATGTGTTTACTTTTTTTGAAGACATTTCTCTTCCCCTCCATTGTTTATTTATGCCTGTTTAAAAAGACTGAATACTTATAATTGACTCGCGATTGCCACGCTCCCAATGTTGTTTACACTTGACAGGTTGCCGCGTCTCCTCATTGCTTGTTAGCCCGGAGCCAAAGCAGCCCAGGGAGCTGGATAACCTTGAGCAGAGTCTTTTTATTTCCCAACATGTGACACTGGTGTGCCTCTGGACCTCTGCTTTTGACTCTCCCCTGCATTCTTTATTGACATTCACCCCATATTTGGGCCAGAGATTCTCTACTTTTCATCTTCTGAAGCATCTTCTTCTTCATATTCCCATCCCTTCCTCCACCTGGAAAGGCAAAAGGCCCCGGAGAACGGCAGACCCCCCCCCCCTCACTGTAGTTGGCCACAGGGGGGCAGAGGCAGTCGTGCCTCGGTGACTTCTGTGGCTTTCATACTCCCGACTACAGTATAAGCTGCAAAAATATGCGGCCCTCCTCCGTTGAAAGCTGCGCTCCGGTCCGCCTTTCAATTAGACCCACGTTGCAATCGGAAAATATTTTCTGCTGCGGAAGCACTTTTTTTTCCTCCTCCCTTTTCAGCATTTAAACTTTTTCTCCCTCTCTTCTCCCCCCATCAAAGAGCGGCCACTTAATTTCCCTGCAGTTTTAATTTCCCTCTGGGGGGGGTAGATTCTTTGACTGGCACGCAAACTCTTCTTCTTCCGCACACTCGTGCACACAGGCTCTAATTATTTACTGTTTTAATTAGTGCAAATAGTGGAAATGTAAGTGGAATGGAAGATGACCTAACACAGATTACTGCGCGCCCTCAATTTAGGTGTAATTACTCTGCACCTACAATCAGTGCGTCCCTCCTCTGTCTTCATGGGACAGCGTGCAACATTGGGAAAATGAGGACGGTGTTACATGTCCCCCCCCCCCGTCCCCATTAGCTGCTTGTCCAGCTTGTCACCAGCGGAGCTTTTCATGGAAGGAAAGAGAGCTCGGCTCCGCGCCCATGTTTAAATTGTATATTGACATTAGCGGGATTAAAGGAGGGCGGACATGAAGGAAGTGATAATGATAGCCGTCAGTTATTATGGGATAGACCTTTTGACATAAACCAACACACACACACGTTCCGGAGGATAATTCAAACACTGGGACAGACGCGTGTGCAGGGGGCAGGGGGCAGAGGAACTGAATGGCTGACAGCTGTTCTGGACTCCCAACTGGAAACGTTGTTCCTGTATTTGGAATTAGCGATAACTAGATCCACTCTGTCCAGGCTCAAAGACGGGCGCAGACACAGACCGCGCATTGTCCGTCTCTTCTTTAAGACGGTCTCCAGCCTTCGGGGACGGCAGTTAGGACAGTTCAGGATGTTGACTCGTCTTTGGTCGGTTTATCTGCTAATGATGCTGGCTTAGGCCTGTCAGAAGGAGGCCAAGCTCCGCTCTCCTTCAGTTTCCACACTTTCATGTCATCGGGGAGTCCCGTTTGTTTTCTCCTCCTCTTTTTCTTGATCTCCGTCTTTGGTCTCTGCTGATTTGCCTGATGTATTAAATAAAGGTGGAATTGATTTTTCTTACCCCCCCCCAGTTTCTGTAGAGTCAGTCTTCAGGTTGTCTTCAGATAATCAGATTTCCTTAATTTCCAATTTTACGTTGCACCGTTCCAGTTGAAGTCAGCAGTTCTCCTTTTATTGCAGCGTTTATGTCTTCATTTCAGTTCTGTTTTCCCAGCACCTCACTGGTTTTTCTGATGAATTATGAAACGTGTGGATAGATTTGTACAGAAACTAAAACAAGGAGTGGGCAGGATTCTAAATTAGCAATAATCTAGGCCTTGAGCAGTTACCTTTTAGAGACCTTGACTTTATATTTTGGTTATCTTTTTCACAGCCAGACAGCACGATGTGTGATGCATATTTGATGATTTTTTGATTTGATGATTCAGTTGCTAAATATGTCCAAAGTGTCAGTTTCAGCCTTTCCCCCAGGGTGTTTTTGCTGGCGAGCAGTTTGGACGAACATTTCTGGGATCCTTTCTGGTGAAATTCTCTTGAGTTTCTCGATGTTGTTGATCCGCAGTGCAGTTTGTGATCAATCTCTCTGGACGGACGGATAGACGGAGGGATGGGGTGAAACATGCAAAATCTCTGCTGCGCAGGATCGTCATTCCAACCGTAGTTGCTGTTTCTTCCATCTTGGAATTTGTCCGTTTGCTGGATTCACGCTATCAGCATCAGACCTTCTTTCTTCTTCTCTCCTCTTCTTCGTTGACCCCTTGAATTCCCTCTCTATTGATCTCTTCCTTCTGTGTGTGTGTGAGTGTGTGAGTGTGTGAGCTGCTCAGTGGTTGCCCAAGGACCAATCAGATGCATTAATGAGTACTGACTTTAACTTAAACACTCGGCTGCCCTCAGACACGGAATCCATATATTTCCTTTGCAGTTTATCCAAGTGCATAAAATAGTGGGAAAAATGGAAAGAGAGTAAAAACTTTTGCAAATCTATCTCTCTATGCACACACGTATTCATTAGTCGAATTAATTCCACTTAATATGATTATAATAACAGTAATTGAAATGATGTTTACATTAACAATGCTTTTAATAATAGGATTAGAATGACTGTACGGGATTTTGCTATTTTGCGTCTCTGCGTGTGGACATGACTGCTGCTTATTTTTAAGATCAATCCATGTATTTTGTATATAGATTGAGATGCATCGACTGGTTCACCGAGACAAATCGATGTTTCTGTGTCTGTATTTACGGCTTTAGATATCAGGGTCCGTTCCCATCGTTGTGACCGACAGAGGGCGCAGTAGGACAGGATAAAGCAGCACCACAGCGTTGCGCGAGCAGCCTCCGGGGTTCATGTGCTGATTTGAAACCTTTTAAACTTCTTCATTTAATAGATGCCAGGCTGTATGCAGAACCGCCACACTAGCGTAGTACAAACATGCGCCCCCTCCGCGCTCGCTTGCATCTGTTTAAACATTTGCAACGGCTTGTAGACTGAAGAATTTCCTTCCGAGAAAGTTTGATTTGGAGCCGACGACTGTTTTCTGAAGTGTTAATAATGTGCTCCTGCACAGCTGCGAGCACGTAGAGAGGGGGGCTCCTGTTTGCACGTTGGGACCCGTCTGCCCAAATAAACCCATCCCACCTGTAGCCAGACACTCTGATCGGCCTCTGCGGCGGTTGTCCGTAATCTCGTAGCTCGGTGGATGTTGAGGCGGCTCTCGTCCCCGTGACATTATCAAGCATTCGCCCGCAGCTACCAGATTTCCAGGGAAAGCAGCGAAGAATGTTAATGCGAGTGTGACTTGTATTTCCATTCCTTTCCTCTTCATCGCTCTCTTGGCTCAGCACAGGAAGGCGTAGAGACCCCCCCCCCCACTGCTCCCAGGACGTCTGTGCAAGCTCTACCCCGGCGTCTGCTCAACGGCTCGTAGCTTTTGTGAGCTGACACATTGTGGGGGAATGCCTAAAGTTTGTTGTTTGAAAATAAACTGAGCGGCACATCTGCATTGTCTTGGATTTTCACGCGCGGTTATTTGCTTTCGCGCGTTTCTGGAAAGTCTGCCGAAAGGCTGAAACTTTTTCCAGAGCAGAAACCAAGGGCGGCGTGCGAGCGGGGCGAACACACTCTCACGTTTCCTCTGTTGTCGCCACGGTGAAAGATCCGAGGTAACGATTGCAGCCTTTGCGGAGCTCCCCGGTTCTTCTGTTCTCCATCAGTCTAAGCTTTGCTGACTTCACGTGCGTTTTTCAACCTGTGATTTGACTTCAATAATAGCAGCAATTGTAAATGTGACATCTTGGCTGTTTGTTCAGTCCCGCTGGATGTTAGGAAGGGCTTTGGCAAACGCATTACCCAGTAACTCTTCCGAACGCCCATTTTAATCCTCCGGAGGGCCGCTGCTGGCCTGCGTCCTGGCCAGCGTTGGGATAAAGCATTGTTTTAGAGGCCCTCTGTTTATCAAGCTGCAGACAGCAGCAGCAGCTCCTGACATCCAGCCTGGGATGTCACGATGATTCATGGCCCTCCGCGACACCTTACTCATGCCTTTGCTTTTCTTAATCTCTTTCTCTCTCACTGTCGAGGTCCCTCCGGTGATGAGTTTTTCTTTTGTTTGACACGGGCAGATATGATGTCATTATTTTAAAGGGAGACCACCAATCCAAGATGGAGGCCTCACTTGTGGGTCGGCTCGCGCCTGTGTGTGTGCCACCATTGTTCCGTGTACAGCGCGGATCAAAATCCAGTGCCCCGGCGTTTGAGGCCCGTTTCATAAACGCTTTCTTAAATATACGGAACGTTCCAATTCTACATCTCGGCTCCAAACGATTGTTCCGGAGACCTGTTTATTCTGAATTTGACGCCCGCAGCAGGCTGTAAACAAACAGAAGATGCGGGAGAAGCGGCACGCTGGGAGACCGGTTGAGGTCTCCTGGAGTAATCATTAGGAACATCCTGCAGGTATCTGCCGTAATTGGAAGCAGGTGATAGCATCTTGATTGGCTATGAAGGGCATTTCTGAAGCTCTCCAAGCCATTTACATGCAACCATGAGGCGTTCTCTGATTGTATTCTGTTTTTAATCAAGATAATGTCTCTTTACAGGGGAAATACTGTATAAAGCGGCAATAGCTGAATGAATATTTGAGGAAAAATGGGAATCATGTTGGTTTTTGTGAATATACCGATGTTCATTTTCCATCCTGGCCCCCTTTTTATGTTTCCCTTCAACTCTTTACCACCACTTATTTCTAATCAAGGTCACAGGGGTCGCTGGACACACACACACACACACACACACACACACACACACACACACACACACACACACACACACTGGAGAGTGATTTAGTGTCTGTAATCAACCTTATGCGCAGGACACTTGAGTATGTGGAGAACATGCGCGCTGGTGAGGTGGAGTCTGAAGAAGACCGGCACCTCTAAGTGGGGCGATGAAGCACAGGCATGCGAATGGAAACCAGAGTTTTCCACTAAAAGCAAGGCTGCCCTTGGGTGGAGCGCGCTGGTCACATTTTGTTTAACATTCTGAGCGCTCTGCCTTTATTTTGGAGGAGCAGTTTGTTTTTATTAACCTTTGCCACGAAGCTTTAACATTGTTTTAAAGGGAGTTTGTGTCTTGATGGATTGCTCTCCTTGCAGTCTCACCTCTGTCCTGAAGGGAGTCCACCTGCTTTATTTCAGCTCGTTGCGTTCTCCTTCCACATGTTAACTGGCGACCACGGATCTCCTGCTCGCCCCAACACTCCAGCGACCGTCCTTGAGTCTTCTTCACCCCCCCTGACCCCTTCTTTATTCAAAGGCTCACTGATGGGGAGGTGGCTTTAATCACAGACTCTATTAATCATAGATTACAAAAGGCGGAAAGATGCGCATCTGCATGAAGTTTTGGGTCCAATTATTTGGTGTCATCCTCCTGCACCCCCCCCCCCCCCAACACCTCTGCCGTCTCCATCATCCAACCGCAGCTGCATAAGTTCAATATCGGGGGTAATGAATGTGTTTAATAAGCACAGTGGGTCGATGGGCTTAATGAAGGTGACGGAGGATGCTGCTGCAACCAGAGTCTAATGAGCCTCCAGGGTTAACGAAGTCCGGCTCGAATCAGGATTCCCTCACCTGTACCTTTTCAGCTCCAGCTTTTCTGCCTCTCCCTCCTGTCTCTCTCCTACCTCCCTCTTTGTCCTTTTAAGTCTGTCCCGGCTTAGGAATGCCGTCGGAAAAGCCCTTTTTTCCTCTTCAAAGGAGTCGGGCTCTAAGAAGCCCGCCAGGCTATTTCCGTAGGCCTGCAGTCTTTATTGTTGCATATCCTGATGTCGGAATACCCAGGCTGTTCCAGAGGCCAAAGATTCCCCATACAGCATTTTGTTGGGACTGGAAAAACAATTTCCAAACAATTCCTTCATTATGGACAGTTTTAGCCGGAATTTGTCTGTAAATCTGACAGGCTAGTTCAGTTCTTTAATGCTCATTTAATATGCGTTTGTCCTGCACCTCAATCGTGCCTTTGATGGCGTTTTGGTTAAGTAGCGATGTTGGTGAAGTAGTTACAGTTGATTCTGGTGAGTGAAAATAGTAAATGATCGGAATATGGTTGAGTCTTTCAACACCTCCTGCTCCGGCTCCCCACCATTCCCACCTCTTACCAGTGGGAAGGCGTGACTCGCTCGCCCTCACATTTCTATTCCTGCACTTGCCCGAGTGCAGAACCGTTATGAGATATAGCGTTGAGACAAGCAATCGATTAATGGTGCACTTAGCTGAGCTAATTAACAGCTATGTAGAAGCGGAGAAAGCATCAGGCGACGTCAAGGAAGTTGTTTCCCCATCACCGAGACCCCAGATGACCTCTAAAGCGTAGATCACTTTACAGGAAAATTTACATTTCTGCCATTGGTCTGAATACCTTTATAGACTCCCGAGAGTCGTTGCTGGTGAACTTTAGCACTTGGAAGAGTCGTTGGAAATCAACATCGACCTGAAAACTTTTCTTCTTCACTGAGTGATGAAGAAGGGGAGATTTTATTATCACCTGTGTCTCTAATTTCCTCTCTGCCTGTCTGTCCTTGAATCTTTCTTCTCTGCTCCCTGCTCCCCTCCGGAGGTCCTATCCCATCTACCTCCAGTGTGAATTTGGCTTAGCTAAATTAGCTCTCAATTAAAAGTGAATTTGGTGGAAATGAGCACGCTCCGGAGGCCACAGATAAAAGGGAAAAGGCGGAGCCGGAGGGCAGCCCGCCTGGCTGACTAACCGTCTCGCTGGCTGTACTCATCTGTATTGTGTATTTTGGTTCACGCCGAGTAAATTATGTGTGTGGTGCTGAGGGAAAGCAGCTGATTTGCATTTAGATAAATCCCCGTGGATATGTGCTTGTCATTGAGATGCAGGGGGTTCATTCCGGTTGCCCCTTCCCCAGCCGCTACTACCTGCACGATGTGTGTCAGGTCTTTGTGTCTGCCCTACTTTACTAGACTGCAGGTCTGAGGTTCGAGTCATTAACGTGTGCTGGCCTACATTTAATTTGGCGCCACCTTAAACTGTAGCCGACCTCTGCACGAGTAGGATGGGCTAAAATGTCTGACCGGTCTAAACGGGTAGCAACCGCTGCCCATTTATGGGATGACAGCATCCCATAAGCCCGGGTAACTTTGAATGGTCTTTGTCATACTTCGCATATACTAGTTTTATTAAAGTAAGTAACTGATGTTTGGAATAAAAATGCACCTTCATTGAACCAGTGTCCAAATGATTCAGCTGCTTTTATTCTCCTGCCAAAAAAAGGAGGATATAGTAAAACTCAGGATCAATACCTGATGGTTCGGTTGGGGAGAAGTAGCATCAAGCTGTCAAGTGCTTCTTCGCTTGTTGGTGATGTCGGTGTTTGAGCCGACTTGTGTGATCCGGCGCTTTAGGCCAGCCGATGGATTAGTTGGGGAGGAGGCGGCCTGCGGCTGATTGACAGTCAGGGCTGAGTGTGGGCAGATGGGCTGCAGCGCCTGTAAATATGAAGCCCTCGTGACAGGTGAAGGTCAGCTTGGAAGGAAGGAGAGGAGCGGCTGATCCCGGCGGGGGCGGGCGCGTACGTGCACGCGTGCGTGCAGAAAGGTGAGCTAACTAATTCCCGTCATTCCCTAACATTTCTTCACATCATCTTAAGCGCGTGAGTCCGAGGCAACCTGACCTCCTCCAACTTTTCTGCAAACTTAGTTGCTTCTGTTTACTGTACACTAGCAAACATTTCACCTTTGTGTACCATAAATTACCTCCCCGCCCCTGACCTCACTCCTCATCCTGCTCATCTCGGAGGTGAATGTTTTGCTACGGAAAAGCTTCTGGCTCTGGGAGACGTTCACAAACACGGGTCCACGTGCGCAGCACGAGCTGGAACTGAATTAGCGGCTACTGCTAACAAATATCTACTGCGGCATTATATCCTTTTCTTGGAGGAGGATAAAAATATGATGTACATTAACATGGTAAAAAAAAGAAGCTTGACCCAGTTTCTCATTAGAGTGACCGAGTTTAACACACCTCGAGTTACTGTTGTCCGTAATGGAAGAATGTCTCCATAAAACACTTAAACACCTTAAAATCCGTCAGTTCCTCCTTTGGCCCGGTGCTGCTGCTTGATGTGCAGTAGAAACGCTTTAGCGATTACCTGTCTTTGACTGCATCTCCCTGCCCGTCCACTGTACCTTCATTGATCCAGCTATCCTGCTCTCTAAATCCCCCTCTCCGATGACTAATCCATTGCGGTGTTCCCATGTCTGTTGGACTTGGGCCGAAGCAGGGTGGGATTACCCCCTCCCAGCACTCACACACACACACACACACACACACAGACCGTGTGCCAGGGGATGTCTGTGTGGACTTTAAAGGGTACAACTGGACTCTGGGGAGCTGTCTTTATGGGAGCTGGGCTGGGGGAACCTCCCTTGCTACTCCCACATGGTTCTGTTATGGGAAGTTTGTTTAGTGGGAATCATTTCGGCCTTCTCGTATGCTTTCTCACGCGCTTTTGAATCCGGCAACCAGCGGAAGAATTTATGGGGGCTGTTAAATCAGGTGAATCGGGTCAGACAGATGCGCAAAGCCGGGGGATGAGAACTTGGTGATGTTAATGTTCCAGGTCTCACGCTTCTTTCAAGACTTCTTTGCGATTGCAGTGGGAGCGGAATGGAAATGTGTTTTTAATCCGAGTACACTGTTGTGATAAACCACCACTTTACCCGCACTGCCCCCTTAAAATCTGTATTTGATTCGCATGCAGACCCTCTCTACTCGCACTTTCTCTTGTAGGCACAGAAAACGTTTCTCACAGATGGAATTCAATGTTATTTAGTTCACTCAGGAGGCCACATTAAACCGACCCTGCCCGTCATGTCTGATCTAGACACACTTATAGAGCAATCGCGGGCAAACGGGATGGTTTTTGCACCCCGTTTTGAGTGGAAGTGTAAAGAGCAGCCGCTTGAATGACGCCGAAGATGAAGCCAGGACATGTGGACATATAAAAGGGACACAATTCTGCCCAAAGATAACCACGCTCTGCCTCGACTGGGTGAAGAAATGTAAAAAGGCTCACGGAACCACTGCTAACGCCGCATCTCAAAAACAGCAGCAAGAAGAAGGTCGATGATTGAAAGTCAATAACGTTTTCACCCCGGACAAGCGAAAGAATATATGCAGCAACAAGTTGAAGTTGCCGTGCATTAACTCATTGCTGTCTGAACAAATACCAGGGAAATAAACACACAAGAACAAGGGTAGGGCCTGAGGTTTTTCCTCTGTACTTGTGTGTGAGAGAGACCGTCTCACCCTGCCTTTGTGTTTTACCTCCCGTTCATCATCCCCTCATAGCTCCTCCCTGTCTCTCTCTCTTAGTAATAAAGGAGAGTATTTATTCCCCCTCCTTCAGCTCTCAGGTCTCTTAAAGGGAGCCCGGGACTGAGCCGATATTAGACAGAGTGTGTGCATCCCCACATGCGTGTGTGGTGTGGGCGCGAGTTGATTTTCTCTCATTCACACGCTGCGTTGTCTGCTTGTCTCATCACCTATCCCAAATGTACAGTAGCGTCTTCTCGCGCGCTAACACAGTGAGATTGAAAGTTGCTGATTTTGAGCCGCGGGGACTCGTATACAAGAGGCCTCTGGCGGGTGCTGATTGAGCTGTGCTGAGCCGAGGTAGAAAAGTTACAGTAGCATGCTATTACCTTTCTGTGCCAATGGAGTTTATTAAGATTGCAGATGCTCCCTGGCAGGACTCCGCGCAGGCAGGCAAATCATTTTCTGACTCTTGTCCGCGAGGGAGTAAAAGGCTAAAGAGGCGCGTCTCATTTGTGTCAAACAGACATCGACTCCAAGGGCTGTTTGATTCGCGCAAGCTAGTTCACAAAGAGACGGAAAGATGTTGTTTTGTGCTGTAGCCACAAACTTTTGGCTGGTTGCCTTTTTTTTTTTAGGTCATATTGGATTATTTAGGTCATATTAGATTATTTACAAATGTTGGTTGGGCGCAGTTCCGTGAAAAGAAATGAAAGATCTGTGTTTTGCACTTCTTTTTGACATGTTAAGGCAGCAGAGCTTAGATGGCCTCAGAAGTTCGCGCTCTGCAGTTTTGGGACGTAGCTTGACAGTTGGCACGGTGAAGATGATTTATGACGGGCCCGGAGAGTCATAGATGGATGGGAAGGAGTAACGTTAATCAAATCTGTTCTCTAACAACACAAGAAAGCACCTTCTCAGTCCCCTTTGATAGATGAAAGTGTCCCGACTTAAACAGAGAGAAACAGCTGAGTTAATCAGCTTTTCCTGCAGTCATATTTTAAAGGATCTCCCAAACCGCCGCGCGAACACAGCAGAGCTTTATACAGATTTATCCGGGCAACATCTGCTTTTCTGTTGCCTCTCTGGTCTTCTGAATGTAGCCTCTTATTTGCTTTGGTTGACAAACAGCACATGCGGCTAGAAATAATAACCAGAGTTCGAAATGATGACCAAGACCGGAAATTGCCCTAAATTGAGTTTGGCAATATTGCGAGGACCTTTCAATGTCTCATTTGCTCCATTTCAAGCAATTTGGAGTCTGTCAATTCTGTAATATAGGCAGCAAATGTAAAAAAAAATCAAAAAAATCGGGGCTTAAGGCAGGTGGCACATGAGGCCATCTCCTTTCATAAAGGAGCACCCCACAGCTTAGTAATTGGACGCATGCTCGGACAGATACGTTGCCTTGTGTTGTTGCTGCTTCCTGGGCTTAGATGTTGTGTTGCCGAGACTCCTGTGGTGTTTGGAGCTCAGTGTGTGTCCATCCCTGCTCGTCTGCAGCCTTCCTGCAGGTCGGACCCTAATCCTGTCAAGGGGGTTTTGGGCCCGTTGCCCTCAGGAAGGGTTTTACTGCGCTTGTCTCAGAGGGACCAATCAAAAAATGGTTATCTGTCATACGGTTACGATATCTATCATCCGGGGGACAAAAAGCTGATTTTATCACCCCGGGAGGCTTCATGATGTCTGTTAAAAAGCAGACTGCAAAGGAGACATTCAATATGGAGGGAAAACGTGCGCGTTCACGTGCACGGGAAATGTAATGAATGAATTTCTTTTTTTAAGCACTCATGGTTATTTTCCCCCCTTCATCTTATTATCCAGCTGCAGACTGGATCCGTCCTTCCGGATTTCCCTCAGATGTGGCAGAGGTTTCGAATTAACACTCCCAGAGTTCTGACACACTCGCTCATGAAACAACGTCAAATTGATCTCAGCAGTCGGGATGAAAGAGCATCGCGGCGGCGCGTCCGCTCGTTCATCATCGCTAAAAGGCCGACTCGGTTGAAGACACATGGCGGTTAATTGAGCTCATATAGGCACGACATCGAACATACAGTTACAAAGGGAATACAGTCACAGCTCCGTTCTGTGATTTAGAATTCCGGCTGAAGACAAAGATCCACATGCTGACATTCAGGATCATTTGCTCCGTGTGTGCGACAGCGTCATGTTGGATGTTAATGTGCTGCGTGCAGTGTAGAGGTGGGGATGCTAACCCAACGAGAAGGAACGCTGGACGCCTCAGTGTGACTCAGTGGTTCCTCAGTGAGATGAGGCTGTGTTCACAACAGCTTCCATGGTTGTTTGGATGGGATCAAGATCCTCGACTGCAGCCAGCCGCGGAAACATGTGGCAAGTTCATTAAATATAGGAATCAAAAAAGATGTCAGAAATGGGTTTTGGAAAGCTTCCGTGAGCTGCTCTTGGCCTTGTCCTACATTTTTGTCCCTCTTCGTCTGCCTTGCGCTCGCCCTCGGGGGCCCGTCGACACGCCGTTTCATCCTGGTCTGCCTTCCCAGAATTCAGCTGGCCCCGGAAACCCTCATACTCGCCCAGTGCCCCTCTGCCGCGACGTCCCGGTTCACGTGGTCGTCCCGTAGTCTCCCCCTTGTCTCCCAGACGGCCCCCCACTGGTCTCCTTGCTCGGCGAGGATTTGGATCCAGCCACTTCTGTTGTGTGGACCTGAAGCACAAGCAGGTCTTTTTGTCCTCCGTGATAAAAGCAAGAAAGGCGGGCACGGGAGGAGGATTAGTTTAAGCCCGGCCCAGACGACACATCTGCTTGTTGTGGTAATATCTTGCCTTTCCCTCCTGTGGTTCCTCTTGCTTTCCTTTCTATTATCTTTGGTGAGAGCCGCGGATATTGGGTCAGAATGCACGGTGAACTCTCAGAGCCGTGACACCTCTCTTCCTCCCTTTCCTTTTTTTTTGTCCTCTGGCTACAGCGGGACATAATTACCCTTATTTTTGTTAGCCTCTGTACAAAAGCAGCAGCATTAAAAGGAAAGGATGAGCTCATTATAATTCCATCATGACTCGTCTTTCATCAGCCATCAATCACTCCTCTCCCCTGACTTTACAGCCGTGCACCCCCGACTCTTCCTCCCACTGTAGATGCAAACGGTTAATTTTTTTTTGGCGCTTCACCTCAGCTTTACCAGTTAATGGTTGTAAAGCCCGGGTCATGGTCACTGGTCCACGTCAGCTTACTCAGTAGGCGTGTTTGATGGCCTTTCTAGTCTTCTGACAGCTCTGTGGGTCAACAGGGTCAATGGAGACAAAAGCATTGGGTGCGAAGGGATTAGTCTTTTATTTGTAGTCTTACTTTTGTTCCGCGTGCATGAGATACTTTGCAAACACATATATATGGTTTAATGTGCATGAAAGTATAGATTTACTTTTCTTTCCCATGGGAACCTGGGGTGAAGTGCAGGTATGGGCCAGCTGAGGGAGCGACCTTTAGCACTGACATTGGAAGTCAAGGTTATCAGATCTAAAATGTCTCAGACAGGAGAGGAAGTCCAGTAAGTGGCGAGGCGTCCTGCACCTTCCCTCCACCCCAGCTGGTCCTCGGGAGCCCAGGCCTGCAGGACCGGCAGGCTGTCGGAGTAGATGGAGGAGCAAGAGCACACTGGAGGGGGAGGACGGGGGGCGTCTTGTCTGCGCTGTCACTTCACGCTGACACGGTGTGAGGCGGAGTGACGCGCGGCTCAGCCGTGGTGTCTGGGAGCCGTCGGGCCCAGGAAGCCTGACCTCCGTAACCCGTCCCCAGACCGGTGGGACAGACATGGGCCGTCTTTTGTTTGTGTAGCGTAAATGTTTGTGCGAGGGAGAGCAGAGCAGGATACAGCCCGGTCTCTGAAGACCCGGCTGTATCTCCAAAAGGTATAGCTCAGCGAAGGTTGACATTTATGGAACAGAGGACCTTTTTTTATTAGATTGCCTGAAAATCCTGGCTCAGAAATTGTTGTGACTCCTTCATAAATCTGCACCAGCAGCTGCTATCGATTCCACGAGTCAGTTCAACATTAGTATCTGCGGCTCTAAAAGCCCTTTTCTTCTACAGTAGAATGATAAGCAGATGTCCCGATGCAGAAAAGATCAAATCGATAAGTTGCCAATACGAGATCAATGGGGCGTCGCCGTGGTTTCCTAATGAGAAGCTCGACCTCGTGGTGCTCTTCTAAAAATTTAACTGTGGAAAATATCACGATGTGATATCTCAGATACAAAAGCCCATAAATCCTTTAATAAGTATAATTAGGATGCACGAAAAACGATGAGGGCGGCTCATCAAATGAATCAAGTGTACTTATTGATATTCAGTGCTGAATTACTTGGGAAAAACATCTTTTTATTGGTGCTACGAGGAAAGGTTTTGTCTTTTGTGACTCCTTTATGGTGTTTCTCTCCAGAAATGAATAGAAAAACTAGTTGTTGATGGCTGATATTTTATTTAAAATGTTTTAGAAACCCAGAAAAAGGCAGTGATATGCTTTTCCTCCTTCATTGAGGGCGCCACCATCAGCACTGCTGGGTTACCGGTGATATAAATGCCTGATATAAATGATATTAATGCCTTCCTCATCAGCCAGAACGGTAAAGCCTGACCCTCAAGCACACCAAAACAGGGAGGCGAACCCAAGGATTGACCACAATTATGGTTATTATTTATTTTTAACACTGTTAGTGGCTAATGTGGTGATCTAGTCTAGTTTAGCCTTGTGGACTTGCTAATTTGGGATTTTTGGGAGGTCTCATTAACATCCTTGGCTACATGAACCTCCAACTGTAATCATGAGTTCTGCGGTGTGTGCATGCTCCCGAACTTTGACCCAGAGGTTGAAAAGCATTAACTGGCAACAGCGTAGGAGCCCTGAAAATAGCCGAGGGTGAGATTCTGAAGAGAAATCCCAGTTCGGAACGGCTCGGCTCACCTTCTCCTCCCGGTCCCGACCTTCTTCATCAGTTGTTTGGTCTGGGACTTGATGGGCCCGGATGACATCCAGTCTTAATCAGCTGAAAGGATTTCCCTAACACCCGGGTCAATAAGTCGATCACCTCCCGTGCACGTGTGTTCGCACTGACGAGCTGCAGCGGCGGCTCGGCTAATTTGACGGACGTTCTTTTACAAACTCTGATTGATGCTGCTTCCAACCGAAGGATCGGAAAACACTGAAATAGTAACCTCGTCTGGCGCCGCCGTTAGAGAGGATGCAAACGGGAGCGTTTTGCTCTGAGGCGACTGTGCCGACCGCACGACTGTCTGATATTTTCTAACACTTTTCCCCTCCGAACAGGCAAATTCTGTTCCACATTTAGGAGCAGTTTGACCTGTTCTTGTCTTCAGGCGAAAAACGTGGCGTGGTCCTGGACATGTGGAGCTCCCCGCTGTGGCCCATCAGGGGACTTTAACGGGCTCCTGACAGGCAGAGAAAATTCATCCTCCCGCGTCTGTCTGGACATAACATGCAGTTATTATACAGCACCTAGATTGTCGGTGGTGCTATTGTCGGGCCCTTCCTTAAAGGAGACGCCATTGTTTGCCTCACTATTGTCACCTTTGTTTAAAATTCATTGTTGACCATTGCCGTCTGTGGACTCTCTGCTACGGCGACAGCGTGGAATTCAGGCGCACAATAATGTTGGACCCCCCCCCCCCCTTTGACTGATCCACGAAAAAGATTTTAAGGGAAATCTGGGAAAAAAGTTCAGCCAGAGGATCCGAAATGTTTTTTAGCTTCTCTTGCTATCTCTCACAAGACCTCAGCTTTAGTTTTGGACAGGCTGTTTCTCTGTTTTGTAAATATAAAAGCCTTGTTAGACGACCCCGCGCGTTACACATAGAACGATGTGTCCTTCCTCCACGCAAGGTAAGACATGCGGAACATCACCTCTGTGACGGTCCTTGAGAAGAACTAGAGTCATTGTGGTTGTGAGTGCCTGTGCAGCGATTTTAGAGCTAAGAACGGAGTCAGTCTGGGTCTTTTACATCACACAGGTGTGAAGGTGAGCAGAAGCTAACAAAAACGCAGCGTGGCAGCTGAGACATCATGGCTGCCGCTCGCGTTCTCTGACTCTCCCAGCAGCTACTGTATGAAGCGTCTCTGTGCGCATTTGTTCTGGCATTCATCTAACCCCCCAATCTGATATGTTGTTACTCTGATTTGAAAAAACAACTAACCAAGACCCTAACTTGCAGGAGTACATGTCCTGTATGTGGTTTTCTGCTGCTGCTGCTTAAATCCAGGAACACAATAAAGAAACGTTAAAAACCAAACCAAACAGAAGCCGCTGTTCTTACATTAGTTTCCAAGAGAATTACCTATTACGGTGTTGTTGTTCCCTTACATCCCTTTTTACCTTGGAGCCTGCCGAGGCATTCATCAGCCACTTTCTCCCATCAAAGAACTCATTTACTGCCATTGAGGTTTGCATAATGGGAAAACAATTTCCACAAGCACAGATATGACTTTAGCCATAGGTGGTCTGTCAGAGTAAATACAATGCCTCCATTCGCACAAGCTAAGCCTGACAGGCAGGCTGCGTTTTGAACTGTATAACGGTGTTAACGTTCAAGGAATAAGCGCGAATTCCAAACACCTTTGATTCCCGACGCCGCAGTTTGTGGATGTTGTATAAATCTGATGTCAGCATCATAGAACACGTCTGTCGAAACATACTTCATGTACCGTATGTAAATGCTAATGTTAGCAGACCTTTGTTACTTTCAACCCGTCACGTCTTTGCCAGTTTTCTGCGGTGCTCCATTGTGTGTCACTCTATTGCACTCTCCCACAGCGTTGCCGTAACAACCACCTGTATTGAAGAGGTCCCGTTTAAAAGGAACTGAGCGATAAAAGGCAGCAGTGGTTAAAAAAAGCTGTATTTTCACATGTGTTCCTTATTCACCTTATTTAACAGAGAAACAGTTTACACCAGAGCTTATTAAAGATCGTGAGTCTAATGAGGAGGTGCTATAGGTGAGCTTGATTGGACTGCGATTGGGATGTTTTAACCCTCTGGGTATTTGCGCGCTCATTCAATTCGTACACGGCGGGTTATAACGTCTGCGTCCTGCTGCGGCGTTCAGCCACCGTGTACCAAGTCAGAATGGACGATGGGCCCTTGTCTTCCACCAGGCAAATTAGGCATCAAAGCAAGACTAATGAACATGGTTAACTTCAGAAAAATCGAGCCGTCCCCGTTGCACTTGTTATGCGATTGAGAAGGATGCGCACGGGCTGCTGAGCGAGTGGGAGTCTTGACGTTGAGGAGCAGATGCCCACCGCCGGCTCATCCAGTCGCACGTTGGCCCCGTTTCTTCTCCCGAGACCGCTCCGCCACCTTCAGGCCCCACACCTTGTTGGAGCGTGGGGGTGTTGGGGAGGGAAATACATTTCCAACATTCTCTCCATTTTTAACAAACTAATTAAGCGATGTGTGTTGCATCCTGGGGCGATAGAGAAATGACTCAGTCACAGTTCAGTAATGCCTCTAATAGACGGAGGAAGAAAAGGGAGCTCAGGAGGGAGGGATGATGGAGGGATGAGGTGGACGGGGTGGTGGTGGTGGAGGGGAGACAAATTAGGCTGCGCTGAAACAATTGTGTGTACAAGATCCCCACTGTATTCTTCTTAGGCAGACAGTGCTGCAGAGGTGCTGAGGCAGAGCAGATATAGTCTGGTAGCAAACGCACCTACAGATACCATCAGCTGGTATGCTGCGCAGTGCCACCAGGGGGCGACGTCTCAGGTCCAGACGCATTCATTTTTATATTGTAGCATCAAATTCTGAACAATATCTCACGATGCGGCACAGGATTTCCAGGATCTTCTTTTTGTGGCGGGATTGCTCGATTCCATCGTTCTTTGATCTGGAAATGCCAGATGATTTTTTTGTCTCCCTTTTGCATCATCAAAATGTCACTTTTAAGAATTTCTGATCCAGGTGTCCAGATGGAGAGATGGTTTCAGGGAAGTCTTGAAACACTGCGGATGCTGGCAGACTTCTACGGTGCAGAGCGGACAGATCAAACGTAGCGCCGACAGGAAAAGAGAAGGGAAAGTGTCGACTGTCTGTCGGGGAGATTTGGCCCAAAACAAACGGTCACGGATTGGATTGTGGAACTTGAGGCTGTGACCTTTTTTGACTCACTTCTGCGAGTGTGAGATGAAAACGTATACTCCAGAAGAATAAACGCCTTCACGAGAATGTGAATTTGCTCTGGTAATTAATTTAACTGATGCATCGAAGCCGTTTGATTTTAAAGTTTTGAATTGCTTCGTCAAGCATCACCATGTAAATGCAGAAATATGCTAATTGAAATTCAACCTCCCCCTCATCTGTAAAGTTTACTAGCCTCTTCAACTAAATTGCTCTCCTTCTCCTCTTCCTCCTCCTCTCCTCCTTTCCTACCAGACTTGCCTGCCCTCCCACCCCACCTAAGTGGGTCTTTAATTTCAAAGTAAACACATTCCCTTTTCCAGAAACAGACTGGATAAAGCACCTCTTGCCAACAAATGAATAAACCGTGGCATAAATAATGCCCCCCAACACACACACAGGAGAAGATCGATAAACAGCAGTATTGAGGCATCTCTCAAGGTCTGTGTCTGGCACTGCGTGATGCTTGATTTATTTGTTCTTTGCGAGAAGTGGTAAATCAGCGCTTATCCTCAGGCCAGCTTGGCTTCGCCCAGCCAGGCAGTCCTACTTAGTGTCAGTCACCCCCGCTGGTTTAGGTGTCTTCCTTCCTCACGTCTGTCTTGACTTTTCTGCATGTACTAAAAAAAAAGAAGTAGGGGGTGGAAGTGATGTGTTCAATTTATTTGGCACATTTTAAAAATTCCCTGCGTGCCGCTCGCCACTGCGTGCAGGTGTGGAAGGATGAGGCGCGGCATCAAGCGCCAGGGTGGCAGTTGTGGGAGGAGAGCCTGGCAGGCTTCTGGTGATGAGGCAAACGAAAGGAGCTGCAGTCGTGAGGGGGAGGGAGAGGAGGACTAACCTTCCCCCGGGGGTTTTTTTGAGGGTGGTCTCTTCATGTCCCTCTCTTCCGCCTCCTTTTGCTCCTCTCTGCTCTCACTGTTGCCCTAAGACTGAAATCCAAGCTGCCCCAGGTGCAGCACACATCTTTGAGACCACTTACGTGAGCTTCGTCTTAGCCTTTATTCTTTGTTTCTCACCATAAATTATGTGACTCAGGCCCTGAAAGTTGGAGAAGAAACTTGTTTTGTTTGGAGGATACTTATTTAAAGGTTTTCTTTCCCAAATAGTTTTCAGTTGATAATGAGGCCATCATTATTTTGTGCATATTAATGTATATATCTTCATTTTGCCGCCTCCTCCATCTTTAATGCCATGTGAGGCAGAGCAGCTACTGGTCCATGATGCATTCACTGCCTCTCCCTCCAGACCTCTAACTAAAATAAGAGGTGCAGGTCGCGTTTACAGCCCACTGGTGTTAAAGTTAGTGCCTTTACCCAGAAAAAGAAAATGAAAAAGCAAATAATTGCGCAGTCTTGACCCTCTGGTAATATAGTGTTCGGTTTATAGGCCAGGGTTTGACTTTTTAAGTGTCTCCAAAATTAAAGGCCAGGTTTAAGGCCGATTTAATATTCTGTTTAGATGCTCAATTAGATTTGTAATTGCTCCTCAGGCATGATTGCATTTATATTGGCCAAGTTCATTAATACTGTGAGACCTGGGTCCGTGGCCAGCAATGCAGTAAAACCAAAATGAAATCCTCAGCACAGGGATGAGGCAGGACTGGACAGCATCAGCAGAACACAGAGATGTGCGGCTCCAGCGCCAGAGACGAGGCTGGAGTCGCCGCAGATCCTATAATTCTTGTTTAATAAGGGTTGATTGCTGTATTTTAGAATTCACCAGAGGGTGTCGGAGGTACAAAAGTGAATGGTTAGCCGATATTAGCTGTCTGCATGGTGTTTCTCTTCCTCTCACATTTGCATTACGCCACATCCTGGCTGCAGGAGCTGTTTGGAGGCCGTTACACAGTTTGACATATATCATGTGCATGTGAGACGTGGCCTGGCTCTCAGTGGAGAACACCCAGTGAGGCTAAGGGAGATCAGATTGAATCCGACAGGAAGTCTCTGCACAGATGCTACATGAATTTGGTCACTTTTCAAAGTAAAGGTCCGGCTCTGGACTCTGGAAAGTCGTAACATAATAACCACCTGTGATAAAATGGGCAGTATAATGTGTGTGAGAGAAAACAAAGAGCTATTCCCCTTTGCTTTTCTTCTGTCATGATTTTTGTTTTCATCTTTTATCATTGCTTTCATCATTGGTTGCCTTCCTCCTCGTTAAACGCGCACGTCCAGGCTCTAAGTTGTCCAGTTCCCCAGGTGAAATTGATCATAGGTGTTCCAAAAACACCAGCATCTGTTGCCCTCATTACATCTGTAATTCTCTCCCTAAACACCCCCCCCATACACACGTCCTCGTGAATCAGGGGAGGACCATCCCGGTGGTTTATTAGTACGATTACAGGACCGGGAGTCTTGTAATTTTTCAAAGCTTGTCCATTTTTCTTTTTTGATTCTTTTAAATTCCATTTTTACCCCCCCAATCACTCAAAATGCGTCTGCTTCCTCACGTCTGAATGCGAGCGCTTGCTGGTTTTGCATCTGTTATTCTGCCAGCGGTGGGTGAGTGTGTGCGAGTGCGTGTGTGATGGGTGAATGTGCACTTTTACAGCGCTTTGAGTGCTCAGAGAGGAGTAGAAATGCGAGCACAATATCCCCTGTGTCACTTCACCAGGACGCTAAAATTGAAGTTTTCTGCAGAATTCATGTGATCTCGGTGCCTTTTTCCTGTTTTGCGTGCCAAAACTCTGATGGCTGCATCAAATCTCTTTAATAACGTCGGCTCTCGTGGCTCCGGCGAACAATGATGGAGCAGGCATAAACAGATAAACACTGAGTAATTCTTTGAAATTTTTCAGAGATCGTCCCTCATCCGTTTGCCAGATACTTTTGGCTTTTGTTCTCTCCCAGAAGGAACAAACAATATTGATGAAGCCATAATCCACTTCTAATGCAGGTTTAATGCTGTTTGCCAGAGAAAAACCTGCCTTCTTCAGCGATTGTGTGTTGTTGTTTTTTTTTAGCTTTTGAAGCCGTTACATCCAAACCACATTGATGTCATGTTTTCATTGCTCTCTGGAACTGGAAATGTCGTTCCCAAGGCCCGCCTGATTGTTGTTATATTGTTTATTTTGCATCCATTTTGCCAATCCCAGGGAAAACGCCCTGTCTGTCTGTGGCGGATCAGGTCATTCAGGTTATTATCTCCGCCGTCGACAGTTTTTCATGAGGCTTTTACGGTATGTTTTCTGTTAGCATAATATATTCTAAAACCCTTACAGCTATTGTTTCACAAACCGCTGTTCTTAAGTTGCAGATAACATCAAACATTGGCCGTTTTGAAGCTTCGCAGGGCAAACGTTTTATTTGTGAAGCTGTGAAGTAACGGCGTCGAAGCACTCTGGCCCAAACTCTCCTCTGGGTTATTAGGGTCAGAAACCGTTGTTTTTAAGGGCCTAAATTCATCAGATCTGATTCTGTTTGCTGAAAAACAATTCATCAATGGCCAACTCAAATGCAGCGAGCTAGTTTCTGCTAATTTTGCCAGCACCAGTGCTTTGAGGAGACAGACGTCCGGGACATCATTTTCATTTTCCTGAAAAGAGGAAAAAAAAAAAAAAAAAGCCACAGCGACGTGACATTTGCACGGTTTGGTCCCCGACCACCGTGTTTTCTTATATCTGGGGAATGAGGAGCCCGGGGTGTCACTGCAGAGCTGCATTATTATACTGTTTGCCACACGTTTTAGCTTTATCACATAATTGCAGCTTGATGCATTCCGGATGTTGCTCTCGGCCATGTGGCTGTTGATTAATTCGCGACTAACTGTACAAGTCTGACGCCTTTCCGTCCTCACCTGAGCGCTGCCGTAATGATTGATGGGGCGAGCAGTGCGCTGACAAGTGACCGGAATTTTAAAAAAAACCCAATATGGGATGTACAAATCAACTTAGATTTTATTGGTTTTTGCACATGTGATGTCTGGAAAATGTCCGACTGTGTGCGTGATGATGTTTTATATGGAAATATCCTGACTCAAAGCCCTAAACAGAGGAGATGCGAGGAGTGCGTCCTTACCCTTGGAGCGGCGGTACCGTGAAAAATCGTCTGAATGGTGGATGGATGACTATGCTTGAGAGAGATTTATTGCATTGCCAGTTTGTGGGCTCCCGGCTAATATACTATAGTGTCTTTACTCAGCCCTAAGCTTAGAAAAGACCTGATCAAGTATTGTTTTTCTACAAACCAAATGTCTTCCTCCCTTTTATTGCTTTGATTTTGAAAGCCCTCACAGGGATGTAGATGGTCTCCTTGGTCGGTGGAACGTTTCAAGCGGGATCCAAATGTCAGTGGTGAGGAACTGGATTCAAATGAGAGAAACCGGCTTCTTCAAAGGTTTCTATGACCTTCAATAATTGGATATATAATACATCAGGAATTGACCGTTATTTTTGAAGGTCAGAGGCTTGCTGGCATATTGTGAGGTCGCAGTGACCAAAGCTTAATTATTAAGATTCGTACCAATCAGACTGCCACAATGAAAGCCCCTCTTGACCTGCTGCTTTCATTTCCTGAAGCAGGATTTCGTGCCGTCGGCCACAGAGACCTTGATGGGGACGTTTTCTGATTTCAAATGTAAAATCTCCCTAATAACCCTTCAGCTGCTCAGTCAATAGTGTGACCTCCATGCGCTCATGCAGCCAACAAGACTCAGACCAACTCCTGTTGCCCAAAAAATAAATGCGATGTCACGGGATAAAGGCTGTAGCCCGGGGGCAGCGGTGATGCATCATCAAGAGAAAACACAAGGTGGGCAAAGGCGCTTCTAAAACCTTTCAACACTCCTGACACAGCAGGAGGTTGTGGGCACGACCCAGCCTGACTGTACTTATGAAGTCACCCACACTCAGATTGGGTTTTTGATCCTTTCTATGATGCGTTGATGCTCCTCTGCTCAAAAAGAGCAGTGCCCCACATCTATGAAACACCTACATCCCACACGTGACGCACCCAGAAGGCTCAATTATACCTCGGCCGGTCTCTGTGGCATCCACATTACTTTCAGTGTCCGTGTTCTGACTGCAGGGTTTGAGTGTATATATAGTTTCAAATCATCGGGACACCTGCTTGACCTTTGGTGATGACGCCTGTGACCATGGGACGCCTGAGCGGTCCTCATAGAAATACCGTTTCCTGTGGGGAAGGAGGGAGGAAAAAAAGCCGTTTTTCTCTCAGGTTCTCGGCAACCGCCATGCTGAGACTTCTGCGGCGCTGTTCTACACCATTTTTTAAATGACTTCTTTTCAAGGCGTTGTAGTTACATAGTTACATCTAGGAACCCCCCCAAAATGCACAGTGTTGCTTTTCATCATACCCAGGAAAAGGTGAAGGTCGACTTGACTGTGACATCACCGTTGAGTGGCACTGTTTAAGAAAAGCAGTGCAGATTAGACTGGATATATCAGGAGTACTGTCAGACTGTTGTCTACACAGGCTCAGCGGTGTTGGTGTGAGCCGACTGTTGCCTGCAGACTTTAGCATTTAGCCTTCGGCGTCATTCGTTAGAGCGTTTCCTGGTTTAGCAGCTTTGTTCATTGTTTGCGCAGAATCAAACCCATTTACAATATTTTCTTTAAAAAAACAACAACCCCAAAACGCTCTTTATTTGCCTTTTGTGTCGTTTGTTTCGCCAAACAATGACTCCAGAATCCTCCGGAACGCCACGGCTGAGCGCACCTCTTCTCTTCTCCTCCCTTTGCTTTTCAAGAGCTGCTTTCCTCCCTCGGAGTAATTGATTTGGGATGAAGTTTTGCTTAGGGAATAACGTCAACGATACATCATCTGGTGTCTTGCTTCTAAATTCTCAGCTCAATTTCTCATCCTTTTCATGTCTGTAATTGGTTGGTGTCCAAAAGGAGAGAAAAAAAGAGTCACAAACCACCCAGAGGCTTGTGACTTTTTCACTTTTTCCCGGTGTTACTGCCGTTATAATTGTTTCAGGAACACAGAACAAAAGGAGACACTGAGGGCACCCAATCAGATCAGTTCTCAGGGTATTTATCACACTGTCGTCGGGCTAATGTTGCCATTTTGCATCTCTTCTTGCGTCTGTGTTTTACTCTCCCATTGCAGCTTTTATTCTGTCTTAATTTCTGCTAAGCGCGCAGCAGTTCTGTCTGCGTCCAGCACTTAGCTGAAAGCTAATATTCACATCACTGAGTGGCTTTTTCAGCAACCTTCGTGCCAGCAGGAGTGCACGCTCACCTGCCTTTCAGCCTAAAACGACATGCAGCTTCACCAGAGCCCACCCACCAAAACACAAACACACCCAAAAAGGCTTTTGAAAGCCGTCTCAGGTGCTATTTGCCCATTTCCCTCAAAATGGGTGAAAAATGGACAAACTGGCACCGAGCAGCCGTCACGCCAAATCACCAAACCCCCCCCAAAATGGTCTCCATTTAAAATTTCTGGGCTGTTGGCAGAGTGATGCCAGTGTTTGGAGGTCATTTTTAAAAGCCCCCCCCCTTACCCCCAGTCGTCAGTGCCGACCGTGTGTGTGTGCACGTGAGTGTGTCAGTTACAGTTTTCAGGCTTTATTAGGCTTCACTGGTGTTTGGACAGCCGGAAGAGGAGCACTAATAGGACAGGATGATGCAGAAATGGACAGAAAGCCCCCTTTGGAGTTCTTGAAGCTCATTTTCTCTCGCCCTCACTTTTACACCCTCACTCCGTTTCAATCACTCACCCCCCCCCCCACCACCATTCTCTTCCTTTTTTTTCCCTTAACGCTCTTTTCTTCATCAGCATCGCTCTGCTTTCGCAGCCTCGGCTGTCAAACAGCGCCGGTGTTGCTCCACTAATTTTTCACATCCCTTTTATTCCTGCCATTCGACCATTTCCCAAAAGCACTTTGAGTCAGCAGGGGGAAGCTTTCAGCCGCTGATTACTCCCACACAGTAATTTCTTCTTGTTTTGCTTCTCTCCCGATTTCTTTGGCAAGTCTTTCTTCGCGTCCTTCCGCATTTGATTTTACGCTCTTCTTTCCTTTTTTGTGTTCCTTCCCCAGTTGTCTCCTGTGACCTTTCTGCTCATGCCGTCCTTGGTCAGCTTTTCCTTCCTGCCTTTGACATTTTACAGAAATGACTTTGTTGAGCGCACAGTCTGAACTATTAACCAGTGTGGACAAAGGTGGGCTAGTGCAGGCGGTGACCAGGGGACGTGTCGTAATTCCATCCCTGATCCATATGGTCAGGTTGTTTTTTGGGGTGACCTGTAGCTAGAGGGACGCCGGTGATGCGCCACATTTTGCACATGTCTGCGGAGGAGAGACGTGTCTTCCAAGAGGGGACAAATGCCACGTAAACAACAATAGTGGCTTCTTATTTGGCACGGTGAATCAAAGAGGCAGGGCTCCATCCTGTCCGGCCGCAGCACATCTGCCTCTGTTTTTTAAAGGCGGCGTGATGCTCTTAGTTCTGATTTGCTCCCAGCAGCGGCTGTAATTCGCAGCCAGAATGCCTGGACGGCTTTTCAAGGTCATCTCTTCGGCCCGCGTCACCTTCTCCCTCCATTTCTTTTGGTTTGTTTCCGCTAGGCTGAATTAGGATGGTTTTTTTTAAAGCTTCTCTTTGTTTTCCGCTGCCTGTTTGTTAAAGCGGATGGATCCAACCGTTCCAAAAACGTTCTTCTGCCGTCGCTTCAGTGTCGGCGTCCTCTGACTTTCGACGACTTTCCTGCGGACTTTCCTTCGGATTTCATCTCGCCAACCTCCCGCGCCAAAGGTGTCTCTTTCAGGCATCAAATATTCATCCTATCCCCAGAATTAAAAATTTATCATTACAATTCGGAATCAGACATCAGACAATCACCATGAAATAATCCTCTTCCATTCGCTGCCATCGCATCGATAATTCATGTTTTCTCTACGCCCGCGCTCTCTCGTCTCGTTTCTCCACGTCTCCCCGACACCTGGTGAGGGACTGTGGCCGCCGCTGTTGTGTCCTCTTACCATGCTGATTAGGAGGGCAGGAGCCCTCCGAAGAGCCCCTAATCAGGAGGAAACCTGGTGTGAAATTAAGTTTGTAGGACACGTAAAGCATCTGCTTGGTAAGCAGGCCAGGGGTTGTGTTCTCAACTGATAGACAAGCGGCTGTTTGTGCAGTTGTCAAGCCAACAACAATCTTCTCTTTGCGTCTCTGGTTTCCTGCGTATTTTTCTGCATTTTGGTGGTTAGGAATGCACCATGCCTCGGTTTACAAGAGATTGGCTTTTTTGAGAAGACGCCGAGTCCGCCAGCGATGGTGGCTGCAGTCAGGAGTTCCAATCCGGGGGCCCGCTGCCGCTCCGTGTTCCTCAGCTGTCAGGGCTTAAATGCTGCCGGACAGCTGTGGGATTGTGAATCAGTGACCACTCCGGGAGGTCGACCTCAGCCGTCTCCTCGCTGAGCACCGACTGGCCCCATCCATTTGTTCAGCTCCAGCATCCTTTTCTTCTACCTGAGCGTGTGCGTGCGTGTGTGTGTTAAACCGTGCACAGCTTTACTATCTGTGTATTACTGCCTTTGCACGTCTCTTCTTTTACTGCCAGTCATGTATTTTGGATGCATGCGGCCCAGTTGTGCGCTGGACTAGTGGGGGTATCAAAGTCTTAACCCCTCTGCATTAACCATGAGGTGCCTAAAGTCTTTGCCTGCCGAGGCTGAAGAGCCCCCTCGTGTTGTCTTGTGTTTTTTGTGCTGTGTGTGTTGATAGAAACGGCAGGAACGGTGGTTGGTGCTTGTTAATAAAACATTTGCACCCTTCAGGTTCTGGTAACTTTTTTTATGCTTAACTTTCCAGTGGTTTAGGTTACTTTGCTGCCTCTCGGTCTTCCTCCATCCCGTCCTCGTCTCTCCTTCGTCCTCCCCCCTCCTTGGTGTATCTGTTTATAGCTGAATTAATAAGCAAATATTATTAAAGGATCCTGTGTTGTCTATGGGAATTAGCTAATGCTGATTTGGGCAAAGACATGATCGGGAGCCCTGAATTTTATTTGTGTCTCAGTTTCAACATTATTTTTCTTAAGACATAAATCTTTCGGAACTTCATGAGGGTATAAAGTGATTTTTCTTGACCAGTGAATGTCCCTCCCCATACTCTTGTCTTTTTGTGATGGCTGTACCTCACAAAGCTGCTTTAGAAGCTGGCTTAAAATAAAAAAAAAGTGGTAAAGCGGCTGTTTACAACCTGATAGAGCACTAAAAATGATGGGAGCCCTAGAGTCCGATCCTCCCCCCGTGCTTGTACACCAAGACAAGGACAGCAGTCCAGTTAAAAGCCCTGGACGAGCTGTAACCGTAGCTCAACTTAACCGTCCATGTGGACGGATGGACTGAGCAGACATAAGTCACTGACACCCCCACTTCCTGGTTCCACCTGCTACGTGGCTCAGCACCAATATTTAAAGAGGTGTCGTTTCTGCATTAGCGCGCCGGCAGGCTGACCTACAGTCAGGTGGAGGAACCTGACAACAAAGGTATATTTAGCTGAAATCAAGGCCGTCTGAGTCTGCGTTTGTGCCGCTAATGCACTTGTGTACCTCCTCCTGATGCGGTGATGCCGCATCACACCAATTGCTAAAGATATCTCAGCTCTGCGTCAGCCCCTGCTGGGCTGACTCTGCAGCGGGCCAGCCTATAATGTCTGATTCTTATGCACCGCTCCATTGTCGCCTTTAAATCTAGCACTCTTTTGTCCTCCCCTCCGCTTCCTCCTAACAGGGGGACGTCTGGGGACCGGACGCATGTGCTGCGTTTGCCCTTGCGCGTGTGCGACAGTCGGACTCACGCAGACACACATGAATGCTGATGTAAAGATCTGGTGCAGTAATGAGCTTCTCTCAACATGATGCCGTCATGTGAATAAGCCGCTTTTGACTTCCTCAGCTAGTTTGCATTTTAAAAAGTCTTATTTCCCATCTTGACTATAGAAGCAGATCTTTCTGTGCATTTACTTACAAGTGCTCAAAGTAGAAATTATTTTCAGCTTGCAGGAGCAGCTGGGTATCCGTCTTCTTCTTATCCCGTTTTTTTTTTTTTTTCCTTAATGGCTTTTGCCGACTCAACGTTGACTCGTTGCTGTGACACTGTTTCCTTCCTCCGCCACGTTTCTGTTTTTGTTTGTTTCTTTAGTGCCTACAAGCTGCTTGATTTCCTCCGAGTGTGGTGAAACAGCACCGTCTCCCGTGGAGATGTCCTGGCTTTAATTTTATTGGACTTCCAACAGAAACCCTGGGGGAACCACGCTGTTCTTTCCACGCTCGTTTCCAAACAACGCGCAGCGCTGTCGGGTTTCAGGAATCTGAGACAAGCGCGGTCGTCAAACATTCGTACATTTGGCAAAGTGACTGAGTGGAAGACTGCACCAGAACATCCGAGGGTACTTTTCTCATGCGGGTGCGTCGGCGTTGTCATGATTGGACCATAAGTTTTAATACCTCCATAAACCACAGTGAATTTGAAACAGACGGTTCTCGATATGACTGAAGTGTCAGATTTCGTACTCGCAAAACCGCCCCCCCCCTCGACAAAAAAAAGAGCTTTTCAGAATCACAGCAATTTATTTTAGATGACCTGAATCTCAGGGGCAGTTAAGTATTTAGACAATCCAACAAAATATTGAATATCATAGCTGTTCTCATAATTATATATGAGTCAATGACTCATGGTCTTTGGGGCCCAGGGACATCATTTATACCTGCAGTTAGATGTGCAGTTACCTCAAAAATGGAGACATTCTCTATGAAATGGCCTAGCAACAAGGATTTCACCTGGAATCCCACTTGGTGAACGTGTTTTCTGCCTGGTAGGACAGAAAACCCGGCTGGATTGCGGCCCTTGAGGACTGGGGGTCCTCACCACCGTCCTCAATAGTAACAAATGTATTTTTGTGAAAGTCCTGAGAAGGAAAAGCAGCATTTCAGTCCCAGGCTGAGCTTTCCTACTGTAATTAAGTACGGCCCATCGTCTGTGTCACCTGTGAACGTCACACTTTGTTTCAGTATCCCTCATTTATGCTCGTTCATCATGCCCACCATCCCGCGTCCTTGCCTAGGCTTTTATTCAATCCCCTCTTCTTCTCCTGTGCCCACCATTCCCAGGCGCCCAGTTACTCCCAGTGGAGTGATTGCCCTGGAACAGCCAATGCACAAAGGCTCCACGTATGCCGCCGAGTGGGGCAAGTGAACAAAAAAGGTCAATTTTCTATTTTTCCACCGGTCACACCGGTTTTACACCGAGCCTTGTTAGCGACTGATTAAAATGCAATCCCTGCCGCTCCTGACCTAGCTCCTGGAAAATTAGCACTGACATTGGTAATATGGCAGTGAATAAAGGTTTAACAGTGACCCCCCTTTAGCCATCTGTGATACGACCGTGCTAATTAGCTCGCCACTGATATCTTTCTCTTTCTCTGTCAGTCGCCACCACTCTGGCTTCTGCAATGAGCCATGCAGTGGTACTCTAAAAACACCCTTAATAATTGATCAGGGCTACATGTAGATAAAAATCAGTCATAACCCCTCACTGCTGATGTTTTCACAGGTAAACCGGTAGCCGAAAAAAGCCCTGCATCAAACAAAGTGAAGGATATACGTAGGCTTTACCTACATTGTGTGGAATTGTGGTGTGTTATGTGTTGTTTCCTGCCAATTTCTCGTTATCAAGGGGATGGATTCTGTTTAGGAAAATTGGTAAATACCTGCTGGATAGATGCTTCTTGCTGTTGATGTCCACATATGTGCCTGTACAGAGAACAAAGAAGCTAAATGTTGCCTTTTACTCCCTCTGCTTATGACATGCATGTCTTCTGGACTGCTTTATCCCTTACGGGGTCACATGTGTGATATCAGGATCCACCCCTGGATGAGTTGCCAGCTCTTTGCAGGGCCCTATATGAGCATTTGTGGGTTCAGTTTCTTGCTCAAGGGTACCTCGGCAGAAGATGTTCTGGCACCTTCCCTCACTACCAGAGCACCTGAAAACCCTCTGCTTCCCAGCCCAGTCCTCAACAGACTGAGCTACCACCCCATGCATCTGTCAGAATTGTGACCAGTGCACCTGTCATCAAAAACAGGGGCAACAGTAATCTACGCGGAACTACAGTAAAGTAACCGCCTGGACCGTTGTTGCTAACCTCCGATGGCAGCGCCAAGAAATTTCAAGTGTTGCTACGGTAACTTTGAGCCGCGCCCGCTCTTCCTTTCAGTCATACCCCTGCTGCTCTCACAGCACCGACAATGTCATCGCTGATAGCATCAGCATGAATAATACCCTGTGAATGAGCTGGGCGCAGACAGGTGGAACGACCTTCTAATTTCCCTGCCTTTGGCACTGTCACCTACCTGACATGGGCTGCCTAACGGAACACCCAGGATGCTGCTGTGGACGCCAGCGCGTGAGCACTTTAAGAACATTTAGGATGTCACCTGACCCCGCAGCTTTCCTGCAGCTGCTATCATAAAGCGCTAGCAGGCAGACGCTGCATGCCCAGAGGCCGTGAGGGCAGAGGAGGCCACTGCCCTAAGGCCAGCCTTGGGTCTTTTAGGCCTGCTGTGACACTGACAAGCTAGCAGGAATAAAGTATGGAGATGAGGAGTGAGCCTCCCGGAGGTTCACTGCTGCTTGAAATGAAGCACGTTGGCACAGAAAAATCCCAAATCCGTGGCAGCTACAGTGGTTCTCTGCTATTGTTAAGGATGCGTTATAAATAATTAAAATCTACAAGTGAATAACAGGGAGCAGACAATCTTCTTCTCAGCACTTAATAAATAAATAAATTCCCACGTTTGAAAGAAATGTAATTACATTATCATATAACATAGATAATGATTACATGATACAAACAAAGATATGATTACAAGGGATTAAAGCAGATATTTACCCATTAAGCTTTTAACACCTGTAAATATGACCTGTAATTCTGTAAGTCAGTACACTCTGATAAATCAATAATCAATTTTCTGTTAGCTTTAAAAGCATATTCATTATTTAAGCACTGTACAAAGTCTTTACACATTTAAATATACATGTTGGTACCACTTTGGACCAATCGATAATAAACGTTAAAGATTCCCCAACCCGATAAATGCCTTCTTAGAGGCATGTTCTCTTCTCCCACAGCAAACTTTTTCTACCGCCTTGTCTGTAGTCATGTGCTTCCCTCAGCCGTAGCCGGCTCTGGCTCCATACTTTCAGCCCTGCGTCGATAAGAAGAGGAGGCAGCCGGTCCTTCCATAGGCCGCTGAACAGAACAATCCAATATGGCCACGGCTGCAACCCCAGGCATCGATGGGCACGTCACCACAGCCGCCTGCCATTCTGGTCCTGAGCTCTGCTTCAATTGGCCTCTTTAGCTCCCATTTTTCTTCATTAGCCGCAGACATTAAACTTGCCTTTAAGTAAAGCTCAAAGTGTTAAAATTCAATTTAAGGCCCATTGGATAGATTGTTCTGGTCAGTCGCTGTGGGAACATCGAAGGGTTAAGAGGTTCAACCCCCCCCCCCCGGTACGCGGGGCGGACCACCGAGGAGCTGCCGAGTCTCGCAGGCTGCCTCGAGACGCTTTGCGCAAGACAACCTCATATCGTTCAAACGGATTCCAGCGAGCAGCGCGGGAGCGCCGGCGTTTCTTTAGCGTGTTTACGTGCTCACTTTCCTCTGTTATGATCATGTTTTTGGGTATATCCTGCTTGTGTTTTGCTTGGTCGTAAACACTTCATCCAGTTCTCCAAACAGCCTCGGCTGTGTTTGCGAGCACGTCTATGAACCACAAATATGATGTCATTTAACAGAATAGTTGAGGGACAGTTGTGACGATTAGATCTCCGGTTCTCTATGTCCTACCATGTTACGTCCGTGAGGCTCCTGAGCAAATATTAAATGTGCGAATGCGCTAAATCATAGTAAATTTTTATCAGCAGTCAAATGCGGAGCAGATTAGCTGCGATATATCGTTTATTTCGCCTTTAAATTAAACCCGAACTCACTTCCTGCTTTGTTTTGAATGATTTTTTCGAATCAAAGCTTTGAATTCATTGTGATGGTTTATCACATTTCCGTCTGACAAATCTCCCGACTTCATTCACAGAGCGGACGTTGAGATAAGTGAATCCCCGGTGCAGCAGCGGTAATGTGCTCCAAACACAAACTGCCCATTTCCAGAAGTTTTTGTTTTTGTTTGTGGTTGTTTTTGGGGTGGGACCCATGTTGTTGTAGCTCCGCAGTGACGTTCAGGACCTCCTCCCCTACTGACCCGTCACTGAGTGTTTTACAAATAAGCCAAGAAAGCAGAGAGGGTTGCTGTGCCGTGAATGAAAGTGTGACGACAAACGGGACGTACGTGGCGTCGTGTGTGTGGGAAACTACCAATACACGCCCTTTTAAAAGTGGATCAGACCACCGGGAACATGTCACGCAGTTCTAATCGCTTCTCTGCCTCTGCTCGTCTTCTTCCTTGCACTCATGCTGTGACATCACTTCCACCTTTTTCGTCCGCTTCCTGTCTTTGGTTCGAAGACTCGTCCGTTCACGTTCACACTATAAATAAACCAGGGGTCACTTGCAAGTGAACTGAGGTCCCACAGGTGGACTAGAGTTTGCTGCTTTGTTCCGCACCAGAGTTCAGAAGAACTTTCAAACAATCGGTGGTCAAAACACCTCTGGTGTGAAAGTGTCCTGCACCACTGTGATCTCCATGGATCTGTGGACAGTTCCAATTCATGCATTATTACTCCGACAGCGAGTTCCCGAGCAACCAATCGATAGGGTAATTTGAGTGACGTCACACCTTTATTAGCGGCGCTAGCTGCCTCTGTAGACGGTATTCTCTGTGAGCGGTGTTCCTCTCTAGTTGACTCCAGACCAGGGTCTGCCACATCGTTATGCGCGGTACGTAGCGTGTTCCCACTGCGCCCTACTGCAGGACCTGGCTTTCAGAGCTACAAAAACTTCCCGCACTTCATTTGTGTGAGTAATATGTTAAACTGACATTGAGAATGACTTCCTGTTCTTGCGAAAGGAGACGCGGGGATTTGAAGCCTCAAGAGGCGTCTGACAATGCGCTTCCAATTTGCATTCAGAGGGTATAAAACATGACATCTCGCTTCCTCCTAAGTCTTTTTCAGAGTTCGGTGCGAAGCGCAACAAAGGACTATTGACATCCCAGCTGAGGAGAACACACTGGGGTTTGAACGCTCAGGAGAAGTGTTGGAGGCTTTTGACAATGCGCTGTAATGGCTCTGCGTTTAAAGGAGAACACTACATCTTCTCTCTGTTCTAGCTTCTGATTTCAGCCCGACGCCTAACAAAGTGTCTTCGATCCTCGGGGAAGGGTCCGAGAACAAAACCTCACAGAGACGGCGGTGGGTCTTTAGAAACCCTCACTCCTCGTCCAACACACGGGCAATTACTCATGCACACTGACTCTGGTAAAAGACAGCATGGTTTAGTATTGAGAGGGGAGATGTAGCGGCGAGTCAATGACGGGTCATTGTCGGCCGGGTGTAAGGCACACGGGCACGTGAGGTGATCAATGGCTTCGGCCAGGGCGAATGCAGATGATCGTCTTCTCCGGTGTCGTCAAAGCCGTTGGAGAGTGTGTGTGTGTGTGTGTGTGTGAAGGTGGGAGAGCTGCGCTGCATTGGCACTGATGGCACGGTCATCGATTTCTGTTCAAAACGCCGCCATTGTTCAGGCGGAAGAATCAGTCGTGCAAAACTGGAGTTGCTTTTTCGAGGCGCCGACAGAGGCTGGGAAAACTTTTCATGGATTTGTTCTTTCCTGTCACATTGCCATAGCTGGGGGGGGGGGGGGGGGGGGGGCATCTATTGATCCCTGGGGGTTCATTATTCACCGCCCCCCCATTTGATTTTAAAAAAAAATATCACTAATATTTTGTATCTTTGTCACCCTGCACAGTGGAGGGATGTGAATGGGGTAATCACGGCCACATAATAGAATAAATTAACTGTATATACAATAATAATATGGGATCAATGACACATCACTAAGGATTTTGTTAAGATGATTTTGCCCAATCTCATGCAAGTAGAGGCAAAAAGCGTAAGAGCCAGCGGAGCTGACCCAACGCGCTCATAATCTGTGTTTTGAATTGACTTTATAATGAGGATTTCCTCTGGAATATAAATTCTGAAGCTTTTTTTTGATATTCATCAGGCCAGCAGATCAGGGAGGTTAAGCTTGGATCATTACGCCACATCCACGACCAGATAACCCACGAAGGAGATCAGTTCCAAACACCTCTGTTGCAAATCTTTAGAAGTGGGAGTCACAAGGTCTGTCTATCCTGCAGTCTGAGCCCAGATTAAAAGTCGCTTTCAAATTATCCTTAGAGATAATATAAAACGTGAAATCTGAATTGAAAATGAATCCAAGTTGCAACAGAACACCAGCATTTCATTTGGAACAGCTTTACATCTGTATCTGCACGCTGGCCCCAACCTGGAGCTTCGAGAGAAAAGGAGGCGCCTGCCTGAAGCAAGGCATTGTGGGTACTAAGGGAGGTGAGGCGCAGAGGCACGTGCTAGCATGGCAGGCTGACCTCTACAGGTGGATACCAATCAGTCAGCCCCTAACAGGAGGGAACATTGCTTTCTGTAGGCCAAAATCAACCACATGCAACCAGAGAATGTCAAAGCTTTTGGCTTTATTTAAAATAAATGCTGGAGACATTCATTTCATGTCTTATGAAGACATTTATGACTTTTCAGACAATTTCCCGCAACTGCAACAATGAAGCTCTAATGCTCCGACACTGAATAGGGCCCAAAGATGGATTGATAATAGAATGTGTTGTAATGTGTTGAGTAATCATTATTAATCTGTGTGTCTTTGAATTCTTTCTCAGCTCAGCCCGGTGTTCATAAAGCTCGCTTAATTAGGCTGATTGATTAGATGGTGGTGATTCCAAACTCTCATCACCGCTCCTCATCCCGCCAGGCCTCTAATGAGATCAGATTGCGCTTGTAGTGGCATGCTCCCCATGCATTACACACACGCACGCACGCGCGCACCCTGTCATACCACCTTTCCATCTCTCCGCCTGTCTGTCACATCCCTTTTCAGGCAGGATTTACAGACATGAAGGAAGCAGCTGTACCTGGAATAGCGGGGAAATAAAAACCTGCTGAAAGTGAGATTCCGTAAACATGAAAAGACTGCAAATGTCCCCTCTCCCTCCTCTCCTTTGTCTCGTGCTGTGATCCATCCTGTGCTCCCGTCTCATCACATTTCATTAAATGCAACTAGTCCCTCGGTGTTGCCAAAGAAAACATCCCGCCGGATGCCCCCCCCCCCCCCCCCCCCCCGGACACGACCCCCGCTCTGCCCTGCACGTGTGCAGCCATGTTGATTCTTCCTTTTCACCGGCGTGAAGACTCTCGGTGCTGCAGATTAAAACGCGCGCGTGCGCTGAAGGCGAGGATGCTGCGTCCAGTAAAAGCTCTCCGAGCCGGCGCAGTAAAGAGACGACCCATCGCTGTAGTAAAACTTTATGGCTTCCTGTTTTGCTTTTGTCTCTTGGCGTCCGATATTGCGGAGGTTGAGCTTTCTCTGAGCTCTGCCACATCTCAACACAGCCCGTCGGAGCTCTTTAAAAGGACCAAAATTTGAGCGCGCACTCAGGTTGGCGTGTTCCAAGGATGTAATGAACCCACCACAATATCAGTCCTAAGGGAGCATTTATGGAAAACTGATCATGTTGGAAAGATGAGAACTCATCCCACTTCAATTTACCCCTGACAGGCCCGCTGCCGGGGTACGTGTTTGTTACGATTATTGAAAACCTATGATGGAACGGAGAAATTGAGCAACGGAGAGTCCACGGAGACGGCGCTATGCAGTCGGACTCATTTTGATGATCTGTAGCATGGCGTAAAGGTGCGCTGAGGGCGCGTTTGGAGTTTAATGGTGTCGAAATAGACGCATGAAACAAATGCTGCTTGTTTTCTCATGACAGATCATGCATTTGTTTTATATTTAACCTCCATTACACCAGCTGAGCACTAACCGGTTCGTTATGTCTCGAGTTTGGACAGACAGATGTAAAATCCAATCAAAAAAGAGAATTCAGCTCTTCTCACCTGGGACCGCGTGTTCTTTTTTTAGACCTTACCTCTCCTGCAAGACCAAGACCCATGTGAGCTTGGCACGAATTAACACCGAATCTTTTTTGTTTTACTAAATGTGTCAGTGTTGATATGAAACAGCAGCCCAGGGATCTTATTCACTACTCTGCTACCATAGAAACCATTAGGAATTAGAGGTCTGGAAAGCAGAGCTGGAGGTGAATTAGTGATGTCATATCCTCTCCCCTGATTCCCTCAGCTTTTCCCACCTCAGATCAGGGCTGAAATTAAATAAGGCTGTGTTGATGTCAGACTTTGGAGGGTCGCGTCTCCTCACCTCTATCACGACAGGGGGAGCTTTTAATCACTTCCTCAGTTGTAGCAACCGGCTCCAGACTTGGTTTACTCCACTCCCCTGTTTCACATCCTCCTGACTTTGAGGCCACGTTCTTGTTTGTCTCGGTTGACTCTGTTCTGTCAGGTCCTGTTCGGGAGGCCGCACCCTGAACTCATCACGAGGAGCTTGGAATAAGTTGAGGCATCTCTTGAGGCACGTCTGTTTTTTTTTTTTTTAAAAAACATCCCACAGTTTCGTTTTCTCAGTATTAGTTGTTAATTGCAGCCTTCTGATTCAACTGTCAAACGTCTGGCTTTCCTATCAGAGTCAGTCATTAACAAGTAAGGGAAGTGTTCTAGTACGCATCCATTACTGTCATCTAATAGTTTTCTAACATTCCCTCATTTCTCAGTCAAAAAACTCAAATCAATTCTAGCTTGAGGTCTTGAATGCTTCTTGTCTCTGTTAATCCCACCATAAACTCCACGCAGACCATTCTTTTCTCCAACGACGACAACGGAGAGTCACCACCCACCTGTTTGTGGTGGCGAGCGTGAGGATGAGGATGAGGATGAAGCCACGCCCATTGACGACCACAGTGGTAGATGGTGGAAACGTGCTGCCTCCTTATTGATCAGCAATCCATTTTGAGCTATTAGCAGATGGCCGTGAGATATCGGTCATAAATTGCCAAAGATTCCAGAAGCTGCTGCCTTTACAAAAGACTGGTGCGCGTTGAGGTATTGTCGCCACTTTGTGTTGCTTCCAATCAGGATCCCCACCCCCCCCCCCCTTCTTCTTCAAACAAAACACAGCACCTGTCAGCCGTGCAGCAGCAGTTCCTTACAAACTCACTCGATACTTGATTAACAGAATTAAAATTACTGGAAGCTTTTAACACGGAGCAATCTCTTTAATTAAACCCGCGTTCTCACCGCCATGGTCCCGGAATTGTGATCAGCACTGTGGAGCGGCTGGATGGATTAAAATCAGTGTTATGACCGGCTAATGTGGCTCGCAGATGACCGCCGATGTAAAGAGGCACTCTGTTCTGTTCTGCAGGTCACTGATCGATCCGTGCGAGCGGTTGCGGAGAATTGCCCCGAGTTGCAGTTTGTTGGCTTCATGGGATGCCCGGTGACTTCGCAGGGAGTCATCCATCTCACCGCGGTGAGTACAACACAGATCTCCTCAATCCCGTCAGAAAAACGGCCCTCTGTTCTCTCCTTATTTTGAAAGGTCTTGACGGAACCCGGCGATTTGCTCTCCTTGTGTGACGAATGTCCCATGACACTTGTCCCCAATTGGCAGGGTTTAAGAGGTGCACTTAAGCTACATGAGGTGTCGCTGTTAAAACGGGCAGAAATGGATGAAAAAAGGAACAAAAGTGTTGTTGGAGTTGGAGAGGTAATGCTGCAGGACGTGTGCCAGGAATGAGCGGTCATATCAAAATCACATGAAAGATGCATGTGAGGCGCTCACATATGGCTCAGTGTGCACGTGTGTGTGCACTGCTGCAGTCCAGGGTCACATTGTAGAAGTGTAGAAGTGAATGAGCCACATTCAGGAGGTTTTAAGGGAGAAATTTCCTCTAAAGGAGATTTACCAGGATCCTCTTTGACACTATGCTGCAACAAGCAGACAAGTTTAGGACTTCTAGCTTGTCCTGCTTCATTTCGATGGCGGTTTTTTCTCTGACCATTTCCCCTTTTGTTAATCTCTCCCAGTGCTGCATTTGTGCTTTTACTCCAGGGTGGGAAAATGAACCCAGGACCACGCTGTGTGTTTCCTCTAAGACTTAGTTTTGAAGTTATTCCGTGTTAACTTTGAAATCTCATGAAAGCCTAATGAGATGAATCCTAATAATACGCTGCTATTCCGAGTACACCCTGCTGTTTGGATATTACCATGTTAATGAGCAGCCCTCCGTGATTTAAGACGGGCAATACCATATAAACATGGACACACATGCACTCACAGCGACTGTCTGAATTGAATCCACCAGGAAACGCCACCTTCCTTCTCTGCGGATTAACTTCCTCCCTCCGTCATGGCGTCGGCTAGGACGCGGGAGTTCACCTGTGCGCGCGCGTGCGTTTGAGTAATGCGATTCGATTTGTAGCCGACGTACTTTGGTGTACAGGCGAGCATGAGCGTACCCCTGTGGCCCGCCTGTGCCCATTCCTCTTCAAATGCAATTACAGTTGTGTTAATAGGACCGAGACACCCGACGCCGAACCGCATTATTAGATTAAACAGCAGATTAATTTGTGCTCATGGTATTGCCCCCCCCATCACTTCTGCAGTCTCCACTGACCTTGGCCAGAGTGTTGTAGACAGACAGTAATGAAGGCAGCCAGTCAGAACAGAACGTAGCCGGAGATGGACACGCGCGCGCCCGTGCACACGCCTCATTATTATTTATTACAGTATTAAAGTGGCGTCTTTGAGTTTAGGTGAAGGAATGCATAATTCTGATAACATTTCGATTTCTTTTTCCACTTTTGAGATGTGCGGCCTCTTAGGGTTCACGCGCGCATCGTGATCACTCGCTGGTCTCCGCTCACTTCCTCCTCACTGGTGTCCTCAATGAAACTTCTTTGTCATTCAGTGCTGTTTTACTCCTCATTTTCCACTGCAGAACCCCAACTCTACCCATCTTCTGGTCTATTCTTCTCAACTCACTCTTTGTATCAAGAGATTGTTACGGTGGAACGTTGACGAACGGAGCACCCCCTCCCACGAGAATGCACCCCTACTACAGACCATATATATACTGTATATAAAGTATGGTTATGCATATCAATACACTCTCTCCTATAATGCATACATGCTCAACAGGGGCATTTCTCCCATGAGATTGCCTCAATTTTGTCTTTTTCAATCGTTTTTAAACATTGTGCCTCTCGTATGGACAATTTTCTTATCTATAATAGTATTTTTTTGTAACCTTCCTATTCAAAATATTGGCCAGGTCACCGCACGTGCGTCAGAAGGTCCCCCCCCTCTTGCTAGCACCTCTTTGCAGATGATCATTTCCTTTTTATTTCACATGAAATACTCTTTACTGAGCTCCCTCCAGCTCCAGGAAGCGCTGTAACACACACTTCGGTGTCACATTTCTTCGTTATAGGACGTTCTTTGCTGAAGCCTGTTTCCTGTTTGTTGTTGTTTGTTGAACCTGCACCAATCAATGTTCAGGAAGAAGCAGAACATAAACTCATTATCGCAAGTCATTTTTTATTAAACACACTGACACTTGTTGAAGAGGAGACTCTCTGAGGCTACGTCTTCCTCTTATGTCATCATATTTCAGCCGGTTAAATAATCTGTTTTTCTGACTGTAGGCCCATTCAATAGAAATCTAGGTATTTCTACCTTTTTTAAAAAAAAAAGCAATATTTACATATTTTCCCCCACAATGCTCCTCCTCGGAGCCTCTCTGTCGCCCCCCAGGGAGGTGCGACTCATACTTTAATACCGACTGCTCTCGTTCATAAAAGCCAGCCTGTGTGCTCGCTGGAGGTGTTTTTACAATAGAGTTAATCCAGAAGTAACACCGCGTCGTGAGGATTTTGCCAGATTTCTCCCAGTTTCCCAGTTTCTGCTTTCTCCCTGGTGTCCTTTGCAGTGACGGTTGCTCCACTGCACATTTCTGCACCTGCCCCAGGTTGAAGAGAGCTGCATATACCATAAATTAAATAGCAATAATTCATTTTTCATCACTGGACAACACCAGCGTTAATGATGATATATCAGGAGCTTTTGGGGTTTAAAACCACATTGACAGCTTTACCGTCAGAGGCTTCTTTTCTTACATTTAACATAAATTCTAAGTCACTTATATTTGTCTCCTTCTTCCTCTCTATTTCTCTGTAATCACTCACAGTAACGATCTCCCGTTTAGCCGTCGATTCCTCCTCTCATTTATTCCCACTCGCTCCCATCCAATGTTGATTGAAAATCATATTCTCGCCTTTGGAACCGTTGCATTTCTGATGACTCCACGGACCTGGATTTGATTGTCGAGCGCTCCACTACTGCTCAATTATCACGCGCTCTCTCCCATTTCTCCTCTCCTTCAGTCGCTCCTCTTCTCCGTGTCTCCACCATCAGGTTCCAAACCTCCTCACTGGGTCCTCGCAGTTGTCACAAAACCCCCCAAAAAACTTGCACTGGAGAAAAAAACAAAAGCCATTACTCTTATTAACTCCGGCATTTGACACATTTATTCCACTTTGATAGTTTTAATGTGGCCTGCTCAGGAATTGAAGGCTTGAGGAAATCAATGGAAATCATCTTTTCTTAATCAGGGCTGCCAGGGCTGGAACAGGCCGCCTACGGTGCCGAGGCTGGGCTCTCGACTAAAGCTGCGGTATTTTTTGTGTGGATTTTCTCCAGTCTTACAGGAACTGCTCGTGTTTAGAACCGGGCGCTCTTTGATGGTTCATCATCCGGTTGATGAGGAAAAGAACAGAAATCAAACCCTCTGCTGGCTGAGGGCGCGAGGCCGGCTAATGGAAAACAAGCTCCCTGACAGTTCTTGGTCGGGTATCGACTGTGCGCGCCTTCGGCCGCTGGAGCGAAATCTGTGACGATTTTCGGATCAAGCGCGCATCTGATGTGGGTTTTTTTTGTGTTGTGCTGCCAGGGACGCACACTTTTTATTTATGGCATCGAGATTGGACCTCAAAGTTAGCTACAAGCCCTTGGCATTAATAATAGTTTTATTGATGAGGGCTGTCACGTCCCAAGGATGCTTAATGGATACGTGGAATTGTGGGTTTCCCACGCTTTCAGCAATCTGCCGTCCCTCAGCAACTAATTTAACACATTTGAATGCATCCTGTCCAGGAATTATATCAGCTTTATCATTCTTCTAATTTGGTTCCAGAGCCCTGACTCGTGGGCGACACCTGAGACGCTCCACTGAGGGGGCACCTGTGGCGGATTTCGCGGCTGTCTGTATGTTTGATTCGGCTGTTTCATTAAAAGTAACACAAACGGGCTTGCGAGTGTGTCTGAAGTGGTTAAAACACTGTATTTACTCTGCAATCCCTGTTCTTCACCTCCCGAAGGCGGCTGGATTTGAAAGAGAAAAGCACCGGCAGAGTCACGATGAGCCGGCTGTGTTGTCACCTGCCTTACTCCAACTCTGGCCCATCTCTTTCTGAATTTGGCCATTGTCGCCTCTTATGTGCCTCTCCTACTCAGGCCTTTTCTCTCTCCCCCTCTCTCCCTGACACACACCCACTTACACACACGTTGTCTCTCCATCTTCCTGTCAAGTGGCGCTCCTTTCTTCTGGTAGTGATTAAGTCCAAGGTCGGCTGTAGCGAAGAGTGTGTTTGAAAGCGGCTCGGGATGCCAGAGAGCCTTCGTTCCCGGAGCCTTAGATGTCCCACTGATGCTTCTCCTCCCCTGTCGTGCCTGCCCACAGCGTCCGTCATCGTACATCAGCCCATCACCACCGTGAGACAGCGCGGCCCACAAAATACCCCCTTTTTTTGGAGTTTGTATGAAAACTGCACCCTGAGGAGACAGAAGAGGCCAGAGACATAACAAATGGAGAGATTGTTGAAGACCGAGTCAGAGATGAAAAGAGGTGTATTTGGAGGTTGTAATGGCTGCATCCTCTCTCTGATGTGAAGGAGCGTTTCTGGTTCCAATTCTGGGCCTCGCCGGTGGACCCGGCCACGCCGTTTCAGTGGCTTTGTTGTTCTTCTTCATGCCTTTTGATAAACGCTCCTCGGCGCTGACGGAGCTGGAACCCGGGCCAGCACCTCGTCGCGTCTGTGTGTTTACATGCAAAAGGCAACAATCTGGTTCATGAGGGAAGCTGTTTAGTTCAGTAACGAGAGAAACATGTTGTGTCCAGATGTGTGTTTGCTGCAAATCATCTCTAATCATTCAAACGAGGAATCAAAGAGACTGATGAATTAATAGGGGTTTTTTTGATGCGGGGGGGCTTATTCTTTTGGTTAAACACATGTTGTTATTAGCAGATGTTGGTAAAGAGGATTGGACCGCAGCAGGGTTTTGATAGGATCCTTCATTCGCTGCCTCAGTCACACAGCCCCCCCCCTCCGCTCCCTCCCATTTTAGGATGAGTGCTGTCTGGCTTTTCTGTAGTGCGCTGACCCCTTATCTCCTCACTCTGACTGAACAGAAAATACACAATCCCAGTGCCCTGTGTCAAACTGATAACCCCAACACAAGCTTGTGCGCCCGTGTGTATATGTGTGTGTGGACGTGTGTGTGTGGACATGCCTCGCTGTGTTCCCCTCCGTGTGTGTTGTGTCTCAGGGGTGGGAGAGGGGATAAAGGGGAAACCAAGGCGCAGAGGCCATTTGAAGAAAGAAAGGTAATGGGGTTGAGGGGGGTTACCGAAGTAGTTAAATCATAGTAATAATTTTCCTCACTGCTGTATGGAGGAGATTGGGGGATTTATGAATATAATGAGGGGAGAGGAGCCTAAGGATGATGTCTGTCGCCTGCAAGAGTAATTGAAGAATAATTCATTTGGCTCTGAGACTTTTTAACCCAGAGACACACAAAGATAGAGAGGTTTTTGACCTCTGGAGGGGGGAATATCATGTCTCTTTATTGGCCCAACTAGTGGCTGCCACACCGCGCCGTCAGACCGGCTCCTGCTTGTGCATTTGCCCCGTCTTTGTGGTCATTTGGCTTAGCGCGCCGAAGAGAAACCGCCGCTCCGTTTCTCCTCCAGCCCCCTTCACCCGCCACCGAGTTTGTTATCAACACCGGCATATGCAGGATTAGCGGCTGAGAAGGAGACAGAAGAGAGGGGAGAAAAGCAGGGAAATAAGTGATAGACAGTAGACGAGCACGTGCCAGATAAAGAGAGATATTAAACACACACAAACACACACGGGAGGATCAGCTCACTGGTCCATGACTGATGGAGACACTGTATTTGAGGGACCAGACTCCGTCTCCCTTTGGCTTTTTGTCTCAGTCTTTTCTTCTTTTTTTTTTAAATCTGGATTTTGAGGTAGATTATAGCAAAGCTGCCAACCAGTCTAGACTGTTTAAAAATACTGATTCTTATTCTATTAATTCCTGCGTTCTGCTACGTCCATTTAATTGGTTGCCCTTGTTTTATGGCGTATTTGCACGTCGGGTATTTTAACCACTGGAGAATAAATGTCTGAACCCCACATGATTCACCGCGACTGATTGTGTTTGGAATCTGTATTTGCGCTGCTGCTTTAGTCATTTAAATCATGCATGTGGACACGAATTGTGAGTGCAAAAGGCTTAATTTATAATTGCTATAATTCCTCTGATGGTATTGCTTTGAGTTAGAATTTAAGATATTCCTCTCTGTGCGTGCATGATTTTCTTTTTTGGGGGGGGGGGATTGTCTCAGCCTGGCGTTCTCCTGTCTGACTGGGCTGTCTGGGATGCTCCGACACGAAACGAAGAAGGCGCATGCATGAGCGCACACTCGTATTCACCTCGTGACACAGTTTTTCCTGCTCATGACGGTCCGACACAAGGTGTCCCCAACGCACACCCCAGCATCACTTTAGGACATTGAACCTTTCCTCAGGACTACACACACACACACACACACACACACACACACACACACACACACACACACACGATCATGTTGAAAATTCACTGCTATATATTTTGCTGCCTAAAAATCTGCCAGTATTTTTGTCTGTAAGCTTCTAGATGAGAGCTGACAGATCAGCATATAAATTGAATGAAACGCCTTGGTCCACACAGAAGTACGGCGCCGCACTAACTTCTGTCTCCTCTGGTAAAATCTGCAGGATTGCTTTTCTCTTATCTTTGAATCTGCCATCACGTTGTCCGTATTTGGATGGATTTCTCGTAAGTCCATAAATTGGGATTTATTCCTCATTTTTGGGGAACTTTACTCTATTATTTTCTGCTCTGTGAGTTTTTCCAGGCCCGTGGAGCTTGTGCTTGAAGTCAATTAAATGTGGATTATAAACACTGAAATTACATTTTTGAACAGATTGACTCTTCTCCACTAGCATGATGCTAGTTTTTAAATATTCAATCATTTCAGCTGATACAGAAACGTGTCTGTGAATATTTCATTATATATTCGATGGAATATTTTCTGCTTTTTAAGTGTCTGTTAAATTTATATTAGTTATTTACAGGATAGCTGAACAACCTTATTGTGAACAGTGTCTTCATGGGATGGAAGAGTCCCGCTGGTTTGGGAACAGCTGGGATGGCCTAACATTCGGGGGTTTTCGGGATGTGTCCAGGTGTAGCTGCCAGGAGAGGAAACAGAAAATCTGCCTGGTTACAGAGGAAAACGAGCCCCCTGCTTATTGTCCTGTTTCTCTTCTCTTCCTTTCTCTCTATTTATTTTTTCTTCTTATGGCATCTTTCATCATTTCCCCCCACCATGCACAAAGTATTGATTCTAACACACTACAAAAATTATCATTATTTTCCAACTATAAGAAATGACCAGTGGTTAGTGGCCTTGGAGGGGCGACCCCGAGGGAGCGGGGTTCTTTGTGTGACTGTTCCAGGGATTTCAAAGCTATTTTTCCCTTTAGCAGATGTCTGGTAAACTCGGGAATGAGCAGGGACTCTGCCTCTTTCCTCTCGTGCTAATGTTTTAAATTTTTATTCATCCTAGCTACACTCCTAGCCAATCAGAACCCACCCCTATTGGCCTGATTTCTCATTGGTTATGTGCATCAATGAGAGCGTTGCGATTGGCTGGAGTAGAAATTCAATAGAGCAGATGTACAGTAAGCAGTTTTGAAGATCTTTACAACAAATACGGCTTTTGATGTCAGGTTTCAAACTTTCTCCAGGGTTAACATATATACTGAATGCAAGTGTGAGTGTGTGTGTGTTTGTCATTCAGAGAGAGAAAGAAAGCGACCTATTGATAGAATTTATTTGACTGATTATACAATAAACGTTAGTATGAATTTAGCAATATTCGAGACTTACATTGATTTTTTTATTTTTTTATTTTTTTGCCAGCCGCTGTGTTTTCAAACACACACTTGGACACATGCACACACAGACACACGCGCGCCTCAGTGCAACCACATGAATAATTTAGGTCTTCGATCCAACACTGGCCACACAAGTACCTGACAGCTTCTGCAGTTCGTGTGTGTGTGTGTGTGTGTGTGTGTGTGTGTGTGTGTGCGTGCGCGTGTGCATCTGCTACGTCGTGCAGAAGACTATAATAATGCGCACAGTGCTGAGGGTTTCTCACTCTCACCACATGCCTTTGTTTGCGATGTCGGTTTAGTGGTCCCTGAAGATCACTGCTGCATTCAAGAACCATCCCTGCTCACACAAGATGCTAAATGTTTATTTCATCAGTATATCAAAGCAGATCTTCACAGCTTAAGTGCTGATATGACACCAACAAAATGGTTTTCATGTTTATTTCATGTCCAAGCAGGGTTTTTTTTTTTTTTTTTTTATCAGAAGAGGTGTGCATCCATTTTTTTCTGGAGGAGCGGGCACAGGAGGGGGAACCATGGGGCCTCCGAGCAGAGAGGGAAACAGGGAGGCAGATGGGAGTAAAAAGCTTTCTTATTACTTCCAGCGTGCTGCGGCGTCACACGTCGACTTTGTTTGTCTGGAGTCGGCGTGTGTTCCTGGCTCTCAGTAGGCGAGGACAGGGTATTTACATCTATGTTTACTTCACGCAGCATGCTCCGTCCTAATCCACCCCACCCCGTTTGGTCACGCTGGTAGGTATATGTCACGCCTATGGAGGCGACAACGGCGCCCAGCGCTTTTACCGTCAAAGTTTAAGCTTATTTTCTCTTTAGCCTCGGCTGTGACATTTACCTCTCTGCCTCCCCGACGCCGAGCCCTTGATATCCCACCGGTAGCATTTTTCATCCCTGGTGGGGACGAGTGTGTGCACGTTTCGGTGCACCTGTGCCTCAAACAGCACAGTTTTCAGCATCTATCAAAGAAAATGCACCTGGGCGGACTTGAAAAAAGCCCGGTCGAGTGCAGACTGTCTGGGGAAGCGTGCGATTCCGACTGGAGGATTAATCTAAACCCCCTTTTACGAGGCATTCAGATCGGAAAGTGGGATTATTGAAACTGGGAGAGATAAAAGGGAGGAGAGTAGTGAATGCTCATATTGGCTCATAACCCTTCACGCCAGGCACGCAGGCACAGAATGATAAACAGAAGCAGCACGCCATTCGTCTTTTATCAGTCTTTTTAGCATTGACTCTGGATTTGTGCTGTGACAAGGTCCTTTGAATAAAGAGGTTTATTTCCATATTCCACAGGGATATTTCCCTAAACCTTCCATGTAATCCAGCAGGCATGTTCACACTGCACACATTTGAGCCAAATACTTCTCTCGTATCATCCTCCTTCACCAAGTCTCACATCTACAGCTAGCTCCTGTCATGAATGGAGGAATGTGTCGCAGTACAATACTGTCGCAGTTAGACTGAAATTAAATTACGCTTGCAGCATTAAACGTGCTCTTAAAGCCGACAGGAAGCATCTACACTATCCTGGATGGGAGACAAAACCCTGTCAAATGTCTCTGAGGTTGACCTGGACTAGAGAGAAGAGCTTCACTCTTCACCTACTCCACTAGTTCAAAATAATAATCAAATGAAACCAGTTCAGACCCATGAAGACCTGAAGCTGCCGAAGGTGTCGGACGGTCAGTTGTCATTTAACGCTTGTGTGTTGTTTTTCTCCCGTTGCAGCTCCGGAACCTGAACGTCCTGGACCTGCGACACATTTCCGAGCTCAACAACGAGACGGTGATGGAGGTGGTGAGGAAGTGCCGCAACCTGAGCTCCCTCAACCTCTGCCTCAACTGGAGCATCGACGACAGGTACGCCGAAATGGGGCGGGGGGGGGGGGGGGGGGGTCGTCTATCCCACATCGCCACGAGCCGAACTGTGCTCATCTGCATGTGGGACAGCTGCACTTCAAATAATGAAAGAAGTTTCTTCAACCTCAAATAACAGCATTTTGCTCACGTAACTGAGTAATTAATCAATGAGCGTGCAAAGCAACACTTTCCTGTCATTTTGCTAGAAGGTTCCGGATGTGAAGACACTTGAAAGACCTTTATTTGCCCAATAATGTTCACTAAAGAGCGGTTGCCCTCTCCTTCTTTTTGCCAGATGTCTGAAGCGGTTCCGCTCAATCAGAGAGTGTTCTCACAGCAACTCTACATCAAAGACTATTGTCTCTGCGACAAAGTACTGTGGGACATTTAGTGACATATCCGGAATCTTTTGTTCTCAGTTATGAGCACAAAAGCATAATTACTAACATCACAGTTATCCTTCAGAGGAAGCCCGATTATGTGGTTCTCACTCCAAATGGGGAAAAGTTGCAGACTATGAAATAAATGACCAAATTAGGAAAAGAGTCAGAGGCAGGAATGATTCCCTGAAATGAGGTAATTGTGGATTCCGATCCTCAGTTTATATCTCCGAAGGTGTCTGCGTGCAGCTGTAATTAAACATGAAACAGTCCAGGAAAGCTAATACCTCAACAACTAAGTTTGATGTTTTACAAATAATCAATTCATTTCTTTCTTTAAAGCTACAAGTGGACATTCAACAGGCAACATGCTCAACAACAGCAAAACAACAGTGACCATATTTTTATTTACGCCATCAAAATATTGATTTGCCGCCGTCTACCTCCTCGCCAGCTTAGGAGTGGCGACACTTAGCTCAATATAGGATATATATATATATAACAACCAAAGCATCTGTAGCTAGGCATGTGTGAAATGATTTTTTCACTGCCGAGGCGACGGCAGACACGTGGGAAGGTGGCGGTAATATCTTCCCCGCCTACTTTCAATCATACGATGATGGAGGTTGGAGAAACCCCTCAGAGGAGCACACCGTGTTATCAGCTGCTTCGCTTAATCTCAGTCATACAGTCTAAAAGACACACACACACACACACACACACACACACACACACACACACTCACTCACTCACCCACACAGTTGATTCAAGGCTGCATTGATTCTGTAATCTATATGAACTGTTCTGGTTCAGGGGCTCAGGGTGTGTGGCTCTGTGTGTTTTTCTTATTTGGTCCCAGACTATGTGTTGGTGGCCGCGAGTGTGTGTGATGTAAATGGCTGCATGTTGTGAAAAGGTCATAGAAGTGTGCGGGAGACTGGACGTTGTGCAGAAGGAGGCTGACATGAAGCTGCTACGCTCCTGCTTTGTCCACCTGCTGACCCCCCCATGTGACACAAACCTTGTCCAGGTTCCCCTACAGTCTGTCGCTGAGGCGTTTGAGGTCTTTTATCATGTGTAGTGTCCACAGAGACGGACAGATTTTTGGGTTGAGTCTAAGTTCCGAGTCAAAGGTCATTAACATCGACGCAGACATGCGCGACCCTCACTCGCGCTCGCCCTCGGAGGCTCTTTTGGGTGTCTTTTGAACTGGTGGCGAGCAGGCGGAGGAAATGACCCCTTATTTCCAGGATCAATTTGTCCGCTGACAAGGGACCATAGGAGGGAGGGCGCTCGGCGGGGGGCAACACATTTTACTCCCTCCTTCTCTTTCCCTCGCACTTTCTTCTCCCTTATCTTAAAAAAGAAGTCATGTCTTCTGGCTACCCTCATCTTCCTCGATAATAGCCGCAAATGGCAGCTCGCTGTAAGGAAACGGAAAATGACGAGCAAATACGGACTTCCCATCGTCGCGGTCCGATGGACAGATTGTGACAGTGGGACACCAATTTTTTGGTCAGTGTCATTTCTGGTGGGGGGGGGGGGGGTGATTTGCTGCAGGGGGCCAGCGTCTGTCCTATTATTTCCTTGTATCCTCCTCTCAGCGACGATGGGAGACCAAAGTGGGATTGTGTTTTCCCAAATGTCACAGTACTTGAAAATGGAGAGCGAGTGACGATCAAAGTGGAATGGCAGAGAAAATGGCAGCGCTCACCAAGCTGGCAACGCTGCCAAACTCCAACGATTTGCTTCTCTGTCGAGGGCGGGCTGCGGTTCTCATTCTTTTTGTTTTTAATGCCTGCTGGAAACCACTGGCGAGTATTTTTTATTTAGCCTTGAGGACAGATTGGTTTTATTTTGGATAATTAGCCTAATTTCTGTTTGTGTGAAGACTCGATCTGCAGAAGAAGGGGGGGGGGTCAGTCCCAGGCTGTGTCTCCAAAATGATGCACATCCGGCTGTTTAGAAACTCTAAATGGCCCTGGCGAGAATTTAATGTGGTGGTCAGCAGAGGATGGATGGATGGATGGATGGATGGATGGATGGTGGATGGATGGATGGATGGATGGAGGATGGATGGATGGAGGATGGATGGATGGATGATGGATGGATGGATGGATGATGGATGGATGAATGATGGATGGATGGTGGATGGATGGATGAATGAATGGTGGATGGATGGATGATGGATGGATGAATGATGGATGATGGATGGATAATGGATGGATGGATGGATGGATGATGGATGGATGGATGAATGATGGATGGATGATGGATGGATGATGGATGGATGGATGGTGGATGGATGATGGATGGATGGATGGATGGATGGATGAATGATGGATGGATGAATGATGGATGGAGGATGGATGGTGGATGGATGGTGGATGATGGATGGTGGATGGATGGATGGATGGATGATGGATGGTGGATGGATGGATGGATGGTGGATGGATGCTCCACCACCAGCGCAGCAGCAGTCTGAGCTGCGTGGGGCAGACGTGTGTGAGCAGCAGCAGCTTTGATCAACACTCCCGTCTCTCCTCCTCTCCTGGTCAGCCCGCCTGTGGTCTCAGTGGGAAGCAGATGTGGAGTAAATGAGTCACAACTTTAATGAGACTCACATTGGTTGAATTTGAACATTTTCCCGACTCTCTCTCTCTCAGTCAGTTTTCATTATTTTCTGTTCTTTTGTTTTTCTTTCCCTTCAAGCATTGATTTTCTGCCTTTCTCCATCACTTATGAACACTACTAATCACAGTTCCAAGGGCCTTTTTTTGTCCTGCTTTCTCACAGAGCTCTGGCAGGACGAAGCGTGGCCGGGGCCTCTCTGGGTTTTAGGCTCACAGTAAACGGAAACTATTTGAATGAGATTAGAAACACAACTTGGGAACGGCCAATCGCCACCTGATAGACCCAATCTGAGGCTGCAGCAGAGCCCTGTGCTGGAGCCGAGCACGGATTTAATCCAGTAACAACCTTCAACCCCTGCTTTTCGGGTTTTTTTCCCTCCAGAATCCTTTTTGGTGGTGGTGGTGGTGGTGGGGGGGGGGGTTATTTGTGGCTGGTTCTCTACCTGAACCTGAGTGTAAAAAATGTCATCCGCACCTTCGGGTTGTTAGAGTTTTATTTGGCAGCGAGTAAAAGGATTTTTTTTTAACTCACAGTTTGACGTAAGTGGAAATTACTGTCTCAGCAGGACATTGTGAGAAATCCCTAAAAGCAATCTCTTTAAATCTTTAAATAACCTCCCCATTCATGGATTCCTCAAGCTATTTTTTACACCTCCTCGCCAACCGAGCCCCCGTTTTGTTTGGATATCCTTGGATAGCTTCTAAATGTCATGGAAAATGTCAGTGGAGCCCGAAACCGGTGACCGACAGATATTTGTTCTTGTCTCGTTACTGGAGCATCTGTCTGTTCGGATTTGAGTGGAGCTGCTGAGGTGGGCGGGGCTTCCCCTTCCCTCTGAGTTTGCACACGCGTGGCGCGGGGCGTTATGGTCCGAGCGGCGCTTCCTGAGAATCTGACCTCGCTCTGGGCCCGTGCAGTTTCCAAAAAGCAGAACAGGAGCCCTCTTTATTTACTGGGGGCCACCTTGCTGGAGCAGCCTGGCTGTCAGCACAGATTAGAAGCCTGTTTAGTGAGTGCACACACGGGGAGGGCGAGTGTTTGCCCTGTTGTCTGACACCATGTTCAGAAACGGCGCAGGGAAAACAGCAAAGAGCGGCTGGAGTCGGAGTAATTAGCCATGGTGGATGCACCTGTTTGCATGCTCCAGACTGTTTCTGCCTTTCTCCTCCACCTGAGGCGCATCTCTTCCTGCCACCTTCCTCCAACCCCCCCCCCCCCCCCACCCAGCCTTCCCAGCCTCGCTCATAGACACGTGCCTTTATCAGTCTGGGTAGATGTGCTGTCAGAAACACGCGGCGGCGGTTATTAATTATGAGTAATGGCAGCCCCAGTCCCCAGCGCCAGGAAGTACAAGAGAAGGAGGAACAGTTCTGAAACCACACAGAGGAAAGCAGGGGGAAGTTCTGCACACTGGATAAATGTAACTGCTGTCAGACCTCGTTGGTTCCCTCCCCAAACAGAGACTTGGATAGCGCGCTAGTTGTGCTAGTCCCTGCAACTAGCAGCGTGGATTAGATGCAGAAGTGGTTTAAGTTGCTAATAAAAAGAGCAGATGGTTTAATTAGAAAGGTTCTAAGAAAGCGCCCCGCCGAGAGGTGCGCAGAGGATGAGGACACAAGTCAGAACTCTTTGATTTCCCTCCGATCCATTCAGTTCTAATAAAGAACCTGTTATAAAGCCTGTTATTCCGTGCAACCACATCACTTATCAAGATGGTTTCTCTTTCAGTTTCAAGCACTTTTGTTGGAAGGATTTCTGAGCAGAAGTTGAGGTCTGTGTTTGGGAATGTGTTGGGCGTACAGGTGGTACGCAGAGGGGAGTGTGGCTTATGATGGTTATCCGTACTGTGAGGTCAGAAAGTTCCCAGTATAATCTAAATGGTAAAAAGACCACGGGGCTCGGCTGCCCTTGTTCCGCCGTGCTGGAGTTCTGCCATTTGGCCGGTGTTTGAGGACCAAAGCTGCAATTTCTCTGTTTTCTTCTCTTCTGCGTGGCTTTAGAAGATGGCGTCAGATGAGGGCTACAAAAACCCCATTCAGAATGATCCTCTCACGCCCTTTTATGCGTCATTTCTTTCTAATCAAATGAGCACATGTCACGTTCTCATCCCCGACCAGTATTTTTACATTCCTCTTATATGACTCTGTTGTCTGGCCTTCCTGATACCATTCACTTCCCTCTTTTCATTCCTCTTATGCTCCTATTGTTGATTTCTTCAAATTCTCCTCCACCGCGTTGCTCCTCCATTCTTTCCCCCTCCTCCTCCTCCTCCTCCAGCTTTCTTCCGCTCCCCCGGCGTCATACTCATTTGTGTGATCGCCTGCTTCTTACCCACAGCACATCCGCTGCTCTACAAATGAGAGCGAGGGGGAGAGCATGATGCAGGACCCAGAGAACAGGGTTTAATGAAGCCAGCCTAAATGAATTTACTGCCTGCCATTGAACCGCTCCGTCCCGAGTGGCGGGGCTTGCACCTCGGCCATTGTGTCAAAAGCCCGCCCCCCCCCCCCCCCCCCGTCTCTGCTCTCCTACCTGTTTGTCTGACACCTCCCGTAATTAGCTGCCACTATTGAGGGAAGTAATTGCGCCGTGGAATCGTGTTCCGTTCGGGGAGCCACAGACGTGGGCATTTTTGCGCAATTGCTGTGAATCACGTCCAGCCTGAGGGCATTAGCGGCGCTTTTGAGCACAGGTGAAACGGAGGAGGGCCCTTTTTTAAACCACGGAGGATAAAAGAAATGAGAACAAAAAAGTAGCATTTGCAGCACGCTAAATGGATGGCAGGAGGGTGCGTGTGTGCATTACTCTCTGGGGATAAACATTTTCGCTTGGTGGGTGACTATTTCAAATTGCTATTTCAAACCGCGCTGTGTTGTGGGACTTGAATAACAAACTAAATTGGAGCTGTTTAACTGCTATTGTTGCTCACCTGTTTTGCATTAGGCTCCCGAGGACCAATAGTTAGCTGATTGTTATTCCCCGGCTTTGATTTGGTATGCATGAACTTGTGCAGCCTCCGGAAAGCCCGCACATGCCGGCTGTTAGCTTGCGTCTCGCTGTGGTTAGAAATCCAACAGCAGGCCGGGGAAGCTGAACTGTTGCTGCGCAAACTTTTACATCGTTGTCCTGTTGGAAGTCCCAACCCGGCGCGTAACTCCGTTTAAACCTCCGGCGTGACGTGAACCAACCAACCGCCCACCAACCTATGAAAAATCCGATTCCGGGAGAGGAACAGTCACCAACGGCCAACATGAGATCAGCAATGGAAGTCCGAATCCAAGAATTTCCTGCAGGAACTGCGCCGAACCACTTTGTTTATTTAAGGTTTATGTACGACGCACGATCCCTCCGGCCAAGCAGACGGACGCGGGCGTCCACTCACCGCTTGTTTACACGGCCGAGCTGTGATTTATGGTGCGACCTGTTTGATCGAGCCGGTAACTCCTGGACCTGGGACGGAATGTTCCGCTGCGGCAGAGTGATAGATAAACTCCGGCCAGGAAGGTCTGAGGGATGTGATTTCCTGCTGCAGCCATGAGCAGGAGCTCTCCTGATGCCTGATGCCTGACGCCTGACGCCAGCGCCCCGGCAGGTGGGCGGATCTGGTGCAGGCGCAGTTTCAGGTGTTCCGGGGGCAGATCCACAGTCCTCGTCTCAGACATGCAGCGGGCTGCTCCATTGGGCCAGAACAGAACAGAGTTTGGACTTCCCAGTGTTCCTCTGCTGCTGTTACCACCTCAGCCGCTGCGCTGGGAAATGGTGGCCGGCTTCATGTCTATTCAGCTCACGCCGCCGCCCGCCAGGCTGATATCAGGCTTTTACATTCATCCTGGACCCCTCTTTGTTATTTTTTTAACTCATTTTTCCTCCTCGTCTTCACTCATTGACCTCTAATCCCCCCTCTCCTCTTTTCTTCTTCTGCTCATTCCTTCTGTTCCCCCCAAAGCTGCGATTATTCAACTGTCCCTCTTTTCAGGTGTCCAACCCCCCCCAGACAGCAGACTCTGTTTAAAGAAGTCTCCTGAGCTCGGCCGCTAAAAACATGTTGATGAGTACGACATCGCGGCTCCGCTCAATGGCTTTGACTCTTCAGTAAATGGTTTAACTCAGGTGGGAAATCTATTGGCAGCTGATTCAGAATCCTATCTTTACCCCAGTGGGAGACAGTCGAAGGATTGGACACCAGAGAGGCTGGAAAAATTCACCCCAGCCCAGAGGCCGTGACCTTGCAGTATCAGGTTTTTGTTTCTCCGGGCATAACTTGGCCAAATAGGGAGAGCAGTTCCAGCATTCCAGCTCCTGTAGACGTGCATCGTAATCGCAGCTACTCCAGTTCAGCCGCTGGATTCATGTCCAGGGAAAAGTTCGCTGCGATGAGAGCAATATTGTAATTACACTGCCGAGGCAACATTTTCCCCAGGAAAATGTTGTTGTTGTTGTTACAGGAGGGAGAACCAGGCAAAGCGGAGCCCCGATCCCTTCCCTTGTTGGCAGCGGTCTGTCCTCTTCCAGGATCTGGGACAGCAGGAGGAAGGACACAATGCCACCTTCATTCATGTCTCCTCTAGCCTGGATTTGCTTAATCTCAAATTTACCCTGAAACATCCATACAGGGCACCGTGAGCTAATGAGCATGAATGAGTATAAAGTTACTAATGGGACTTAAGGCATCGATCAGATCAGGAGTAATACTGGGATATCACAGATCTCTGATAGAACGCAGTCATGCAAACCACCCGTCGCTCACGCCGTTTGATAGAGGAGGAAGCATGTTGGAGTAACCAGGGAGAGGGAGTAAGACTGGGACCCCTTTGTCCAGAATCATTTCACAATTCCACTTGGCTTAAGAGCGCTTGATCCCGAACTTCAGCTGCCTGCTGACGTCTGCAGGATCCATCGCGGCACTTTGATAAAAATGAATAAATAAAACACTCGAGGATGTCAGTTTCTCTGCCCAGTGTTGTCGGTTCAGGTGTCTTTTTGCAGACGTATTCTTTGTTTCTTTATTGCCTCTGTTGTTTTTACTCTGAGAACGGTCACCGCCCCCCCTTTAAATACGGCAGCTGGTGAATTCTCCTTGCATGTCTTCCAGCAATCGAAGCCGACAGTGAATTTCCCCCCAAAACACTTTTACAGCTTCTCGTAGAATACTGCCTCGGTCCTCAAAATTTGTTGATTAGCATATTAACCCAGGACAGGCTCATGTGGTCTGCTTTACATTAGCACTCCGCTAACTGTGCAACATTTCACGAGGGAGCGAGACGGAGAGATGGATGGCTTTTTATCCGCCTTGTGAAATATGTAATACATCTTCATTTTAACGGGGGTTGTAAATGTCAGGGCACAGATCTTCTCTTAATGAAAAGATCACACTCTGTCCAGGTTTTGACAAATTAATCTGGTTGGAGCTCAAAACTAGTCTCCCGGTTCCAGCGGATGAGCTTAAGCTCCACAAACTCTTTGAAAAGTAGGGCCGGCATGTTCAAAATTGTTCCTGGAGGCGTCCGAGCTGCTCTCATGCAGCAGTGCTCCACCCCTTCTGTCCTCACATCTTCTCCAAGGAATCCTTTTGGAGTTTAAGATGTTTTGAAGCGTTGGATGATTAGCTACCATCATGGTTTGACTGCAATAGTGCACGTATGATGGTGGTTAATCAAGCAGACATCATGGCGGTAGAAGAACAGCGGAACCCTCACCGTAACAGCTTCTCTGACATCTTCTTAAACATGTCATCACTGGTAATAAATACTTTATTGATCCCTGCGGAGCCATTGTTAGCATTACAGTTGCACCCATTCAAAATTAGAATGGAGGTGTGAAAGTTAGCGCCGGTTTGCGTGTTAGGACGGCGTTTGGACCACGCGGGCGGCCGGCTGGCTCTGCATTCCAACTCACCAGCTAATCTTCTGCTCTTCTGTCCTTCCCACGGCTTTAATGCAAACTCACAAGGATGTCACTGACATCAATTTACAGCTAAAAGCCAGACCACACCGAGCTATTACGGCACTGTCGCTGTCACAGAGGGTCCTCGGGGTAGAGGGAGAAATGAAGTATCAAATCAGACCGTCTGGACAACACAGGCGCAGTGCTAGGATAAGTGGTTTTTTTATCTACTCTATATAAGTAATATATTTTTAAAGTCCAAAGAAAGGAAAAAATAAATCAGTGTTTGTATTTGCCAGTGGTGTTTGTGCAGCCTCAGCCGGCGACACGGGGTCAAAGGTCACCCCATGCTCGCCCATACATACGCCTGCTCAGTCCCCGTTTGGCCCTCTGAACGCTCATTTTGTCCTGTAGCTAAAACTGTTCATCCTTTCGAGCCGCCGCCGAAGCCGCCGTTACAGGAAGGAAATGGGAAATTCACCGAAGAGCTGATTAATTACGGCCACTTCCAGAGATTTAGGGCACAGAATGGCTTTAGCGGCGATGTGCTGTTGTTGTTTTTCACAGCCCCGGCTGACTTTGTTGTGGCAGGCCTGTTTTATTTTCAATTTGAAGTGCTTTGCCCGCATCACAGCTGCTCTCAAGCAAGTTCATCCATCACGGGAGGGAGGAGGGAGACGAAGGAAAGTGCATGGAAAGGCAAAGGCGGAGAGATGAACAATGAACACATGCTAATGGCTTTATTGGAATGATCCCAGTTATTAATTTTTCTGCCTCCCTCACTTAAAAAGACAGGATATAAAAAAGCAAAGGTTGAGTTAAGGCAGAAATGCAGCCACAATCTGTAACAGGCTGTCTCTACTAATAGCTGGGAGCCGGCTTTTACCGATGGCTGACTGGCTCTAATTGATGAGAGGTGTGTACCTTTGTGTGTCTCCGCGGCTGGTTGCATTTTTCAGAGGTTGCATGTTGATGTATGAACGCGCGCATTTGCCTCGCAGCGTACGAGCTGTGAATCCAATCACTTTTAGCGTGAGGTAATGCGAGCGGAAGGCTAATTTTGTCCGTGTCACGAGAGACGATCGGTACTTGTCGCTCTTTCCCTTTCGACCCGCTCGCCTTTCCGCCCCTTTCTTCCTTTTATTTGAATCTAAATTTCTATCCAAGCTGCTTTTACCAGCGGTGTTGATCTTTCAGTTCGCATTTGGCCAAATTGACCCCGAAGCCCTGGCTGAAGCGGAGAGATTATATTATATTAGATATTAGTTTTCCATGAAACTGGTCTGAAACAGCAGGACAGAAAACAGAAATGCGAGCGAGCGGCCATAACTGTGTCAGTTCGATGCCGAGTCGTAACTCTGCCTTGAGGCTCTTCTGAGCACCAATCGTTTCTTCCTCTACCTACTTGCCCCCCCGCGCTTTTCCTTTTTTCCCATCACGTGTAGACTCCAAATTGCCCCACGATGTGGGAGAAAAATCAGCGGGTAATGTGATACTTATTCGCTTCTATTATATTTTCGGCCGCTTCCGTTTTTTTTTTTTTATTGCCTCAATCACAGAAATGGTCGCCGCCCATCCTCCTCTCGGCGTTCCGAAATGTGTGTGTGAACCAGGTAAAATGCAGCCGCTGTGAAGCTGTATCACCACCGATGGGGTGGCTCCTCGGCTGGACCCAAGGCCTTTACAGACCTCGGAGGAGACGGTGAGAGCGACCGGAGAGAATGGAACGATTATCGTATCCCTGGATACAGCTCCTTTAACTCTGTGATTAACCTCTGGTAGTGGGCTATTTCACTGAGGCGGCTGAGAGTGTGTGTGCAGGTGATTGAGCCCGGGGTGTGTGAATCTATTGGAGCCAAAGGGATGATTACACTGAAAAGGTTGAATTTGTCTCCAGTGCATGTAATTAACACATCAGAGGGAGCTTTATGCTGACACGGAGAACCGGGAATGGAGGATGGGAATGCGAGTGGGGGGGATGGAGACCCTGGCCATCAGACTGGAGGTCACAAGGAGATTGCTTGCTTTGGCAATTCCAACGCGGGCGCTTAGATAAAGATTAAATCGTGATGTGCGTCGCTACAACGGCCTCAGTTTGTTGAACAGAAGGCCGTTCATAACTAAAATATGAGCCACGGCTACACAGGAAGTGCTGCTCCGATCTGCCGCTGCATCTCTTAGCGGGATCAAGAACTGTTTGTCCAAGTTTTAACCGTGGCTGTTCGTCATGAGCTTCGCCATCCACCCCCCCCAAACGTGCGGGTGTTGTGGGAGCATAGCGCACGTGCACACACAGCTTTAGACCACTTGACCTTGGTTGCCATGCCAGCAGCAGTAAAGGCTGCGCCGAGGGTTCAGTGCGGCTCTTTGACGAGTCCCGCAGGTGCAACAACCCCCCCCCCCCCCACCAACCGGCCCACCAGTGCGCTGCACTTGTGTGTATGCGTGTAATGATGATTAATACCTTTGTTTTGGAAGCAACAGAGAGGTGCTGTGTGTTTGCATCAGTGTGTAGGTGTGTGTGCGTGTGTACGCCTGCATCCTCCTGGTTGTGCGGGTGTGTTTCAGCCTGTTTGTGTTTCCAGCCCTACCTCACACCCACCTGGCTGTCATCACAGGACGTTTTGTTTACAGTTTTGGCATCTTGAATCTCTTTCCCAACATTCACGAATAGTTTTTTCTCCTTTTACGAGAGGTTTTTGATTTAATCAGGTCCCTTTGGATTTCTTCTTTTTAAACCAAAACATTGATTGTCTGAACTCTCTGAACCTCTTTAATGAGATGTTTGAGTTCTCTGCATCTGGTCAAATGTCCCTCTCCTCTCCTCCTCCTCTCCTCTCTCCTCTCCTCCTCTCCTCTCCTCTCCTCTCCTCTCCTCTCCTCTCCTCTCCTCCTCTCCTCTCCTCCTTTCCTCTCCTCCTCCTTTCCTCTCCTCTCTCCCTTTCCTCTCCTCTCCTCTCCTCTCCTCTCCTCTCCTCTCCTCCTCGTCCTCTCCTCTCCTCTCCTCTCCTCTCCTCTCCTCTCCTCTCCTCTCTCCCTCTCCTCTCCTCTCCTCTTCTCCCGACCTCCTCTCCTCTCTCCTCTCCTCTCTCCTCTCCTCTCCTCTCCTCTCTCCTCTCCTCTCTCCTCTCCTTCTTTCCTCTCCTCCTCCTCCTCTCCTTTCCTCTTCCTCCTTCCTTTCTCCTTCCTCTTCTCTCTCCCTCGTCCGGTCTTCTCTCTCCTCCTCCTCTCCTCCTCTCCTCTCCCTCTCCTCTCCTCTCCTCTCCTCTCCTCTCCGTCCTCTCCTCGGTCCTTGTCCTCTCCTCTCCTCTCCTCTCCTGGTTCTCCTCCTCTCCTCTCCTCTCCCTCTCCTCTCCTCTTCCTCTCCGTCTCCTCTCCTCTCTCCTCTCTCCCCTCCCTTCCTCCCTTCCTTCCTCTGCCTAGGAGAGTCGCCTCCTCCCCCCCCCAAGTCTCTCAGAGCGAGAGGTCCTCCCCTCCCCCTTCCCCATCGTCTGTGTCCTCCTTCTCTTCCCCTCCCTCCGCCCACGCTCCCTCCATGCCCTCTTTCCTCTCCTCTCTCTCTCTCCTCTCCTCTCCTCTCCTCTCCTCTCTCTCCTCTCCTCTCCTCTCCTCTATGTACATCTTACCAACCTTTCTTATTCATTCCAGCACATTAAGACTTTAAATTCTTTTTATACAACAGAAAGTTTGCAGCAACACAGTACAATTTAATTTAAAAGGAACGTTTTGTTGCAACTGTTCGGAGAGGAACTTTTACCTCTTCGTTTCTCTTTTATGTATCCCCTGAATTAAAGTTTTATGTGTTCCTTCTTCTCTATTCTCCCCTCCTTCCTGCCTGGGAAACATCTCACCCTGATTTAATGTTTTCTTGGCGCCACATGAAGATTTTTATTAGCTCCTTGATGCCACCAACTCACACAGTTTTAGTATTCATCATTTAGCCCCCCTCCCCCCCACCCTTTCGTTTGTTAAAGTAGGACACACAGAAATTAACATTTGCTTCCTGGGTTGGGTGACTTTTAAACGCTTTCCACAGAGAAAAATTCCGACATTTTCTTTTGAAAATCTCTTCCTGCGTGTTTTAAAGATGTTATTTATTCCTTTTTCAACATCTTGGACAGGAGAGGAGTGCCAGCTGGCACCAGAGTAGTGTGCTGGTACCAGTGAGGTCCAGTTACCCAGAGTGCATTACACCGTAGGAAGTGATGCGATTAACGAGGCGGGGACACAAGATTTGTTCAGAGAGCACAGAAAGGAACATCCAACATAAAAAGATGGGATTATCAGGAGATGAAGGGAATAAAGACCCCATATACCCCCGTCTGTCTTTTAGTCAGCTCCCCTGGGAGATCAGAGGAGGAGGGATGATGACGCAGAGGCGAAGAATAAGGTCTCCTACTGTCTGCTCCGAGTCTCTTTATGTCATCCTTCCCTCCTCCCCTGTGGCAGGATCCCATTCATGTTGCTTCAATCCCATCAATCCTAGGGGGGAATCCATATTGAAAGTGATTCCAGTGCACAAATTTGGGTGTTTTCTTTCATAATTTATGCAAATCAAGGTCACTGCAGTGCACCGTCGGAGCACGGGAGGGCAAAAGCTAGCTTTATTTAGCACGTGCTCGTGAAGGAACTGCATTGTCCTCATGCAAACGGATTATTTTCCCATTTTAGATAGACGAAACCAGCACAGTGAAGTTAAAATCCCACCTTCACAAGGCCGCGACAGCAATGTCAGCTTGTTTGTGCATCTCAGGGAGTTTACTTTTCATCGCAGTTCCAAAACTAACTTGAAACATATTTCTGTCATTGTATTCCACATTTTCAGTCAACACAGTATAAACAGAAATTATTTAGCAACGCCAAATCACATTTAATGCCATTCACCCAGACAAATCCTTTTGTCCGGGTCTCACATCCGCTGCTTTTCTCATAGAGTGTGTGTGCGTGAGAACTGATTTTTTTCTAATCTACTTTCTGCCGTTATAATCTGATGATTTTCTGGAAGTTTGTGGGGAAAAAAAGGGGGAAAAAAAGGGAGCGTGTGATGTGTGTTTGCGCTCTGTTCGCATTCCAACCCTAACAACCTCAGTCACCGCACTAAAACACCGCTTTGGTGTGTGTTTCCACCAACGATCGTACGTTCTCTCCAGAAATGCCAGCTCAACTTGTAAACCTCAGGTCCTCCGTCATCAGCGGGCTCAGCCCTGATGTGTGTGTTTGCATATTTACGTCGTCTGTGGAGGTGTGTGTGTATTTTAAGTCCGTTTCTTTGGGCCGTGCCACCGCAAGATTAAAGAATGGTCCTTCTTCCACCCTCATAAAACAGTCAGCGAGAGGTTGATGCCGTTGTCCTGACCACAGTCTGGCTATTTTTGTTTTTTTGTGGGGAACAGTTCCACTGATAAGGACGTGCGTTAGTGGGACGTATTTGACGGGTACACTGAGTTGGGCCAAAGGAAACTTCTCCCCATAACCAAAGTGGGTTTGAGTTGTTTTTATCTGATCTTAGTTGCTCCACTATTTGGGGTCTTCTTTTTTCTTCCAGCTAGATTTCTTTTTTTAGAATTTTCAGAGCCCCTGGTTTGCAGATATGCAAATTTATACCAATCAAACTCGGTCAAACTGCACGCCTGTTCATGTGGTCGGGGGGCCCGGCAGGGATCTGCACCTGGGTTTCTGTGAGTCGTGTGGCTTTTGTGACAGATGAGGCTGCAGGCCCGTCTCAGGCTTCCTTTTCTGAATCATTTTGACTGCACGGGGGGCTGGAAATGAAGCAGACAGACAGGGGGGGCGATGGCAAGAGACATGCCGCTGCGGCAGATGGATGCAAACACACGATGAGAGTGACAAGGCTTCCGCAGTATCTAGTGCAGTTCAGAACCCCGCTGAGGGTGAACCGCGATGATGAGACCAGCTTTAACTTTTCATTGACATCAGGTCAGGGCATGAAAGCCCTTTTAGAGTGGAGATGTAGGAATTGCTTAGGTCCTGATCCGAGTATGAAGCATAAAGGCTCTGATTGGTTACGACTCAGCTCCTCTTTTTCAACAGAGAACTCACAGAGAAAAGAGGAAAGTGTTGCCCACGGGCACATGAGCCAAACAGAGGGGAAGTCAGAGATGCAGTTCTAATTTCGTTTGATGAAACCACAGAAGGTTAAAGGGCCGATAGTCGAATAAGCTACTCACTCCCGCCTTTTGTCCCCCTCCGTCTGTTGAGGCTCTGACGGTCAAAGGCCTCGAGACTTTCAAGTTCAAACCGGCTGCATTTCAAAGAATGCATTTAAACTGTCTCCCCGCAAGTCTGTCAGTCCATCACTTAGTCAATATAATGATTCCCTCCATCGCTCTGAGGTCCTTGTGCCCATTGGTTATCTCTCCAGGATTTCTCATACATTCATTTATGAGCTCAACCCGTTGTCCCCGGGAGGAGTCCGATTGGATTGTCAGATCCCCTGCGCCCTCCCCTCCCCGAACGCTTCAGAAGTGTCCACACTGTCTATCCTGAAGCCCACACACTTGCTCGGCCAGGAACTGGGAGCTTATCACGTATGTGGATGTTTATTTGCATGCAGGCCTTTGTGCATATACATATAGACATAGGTACGTGCTGCGAAGACCCGGTGGTCCGTCTCACCGGAGAGCCAATCTAAATAATGGAGGAAGAGAACAGGGGATGTGCAGCCTGCTGCTGGAAGGCAGCAGGAGGCAGAAAAAGAGCAGCGGGTCCAAATTATAATACAAATCATATCAAGTCAATCATAAAAGCGGTTGAGATTTACTAGTTTCATTTCACTTCCCGAGATTCTTCAGTTTAATAGGGCAGCTGGGAGAAGAGAGGAGAGGATTGCAAGGGTGGAATGGGGAGTGCGTACATGCATTAATGGCCTGTGTGTGTAGGTGTGCGCGTGTGCACTCAATCTATGAATAACCCTCCACAAGCCATCTCATCCGCTGGCTCACAGCCCCCTAGCTGGAGATCCACAGCCTCTTACGGGCATCTATTATTGAAGAAGCTGAGCTGGTGGAAGGGTTTTACCGGACCCCCGTCCAGCTGTAAACTCTGGGAACGCAGAACAAAACACCTGTGTGAGAACCTCTGCTGACACAGATCGGATTAGAACAACAGAAACTTTGTCCTGAAACTTTCAGCATCACAGCTGGAGTCTAATTGTGTTTAAGGTCTGTTTTCAGAGCTCATTTTAAAAGACTCGTCATCGTAATGTTGTAATTACACATGAATGACTCTAACTGCTGCAAAGTGCTGGTCTGGTTGATCTTATAGACCCTACTGGTAATGTCTTGTCACTCCAGTACTGATGTTCACTACTGAAACTTACACTGCACCTGTCATTGGTCTTTTGTAAGTTTTATAAAGGGGTGCTAATTGGATTTTTGGGGTTTTTTGTGCACATATATTTCTCTTTTTTCATTTTATTATATTGTATTTTTATCCAATATTGCTCGTACCTGCCTCCACTTGCCCCCGGGGACAAACTAAAGTCTTTTTGAATGGAACTGAGCAGAATATAGTGGCAGGTTGTGGCGCACTTTCAGAGCTACTTTTCGTTTTGCGATGTGACAGAAATGAGCATCGACATCACGTCTCTTACCAAGAAATAATCTGTCTGTGGAACAGAATATTTCTGTTTGTGTTTAACCACTCGCTGTGGGATGTTTGCCTTATCTTATCGCTCCCCATCACCTTGTTGCGACTGTGTGTCTGTGTGTGGACGATGGCCGCCCGGTGTTTGAACATTGAGACGTTCATTGTTATGCTGTCACTATTGTCTGAGTGGAGTGAGATCGACATCGTTCTGCGTGACAGCCAACGATCCGGCTGTCGCTCCCCTCCATCGTCGTCAGGAACTTGATGAAGTGATGGAGAGGACGGGAACGTGCAGGGAGAGAAAGAGTCCAGGATCACAGCTAAATTCCTCATTGATTTTACATTACAGCCTTCTGAAGGATGGATGGATCACGCACATCTTTTAACTGATTGAATTAATATTTCCCCGACTCGACTGGCTGGCAAGTTGAGTGTTATTTCGGTGTTCCTGGCACGTCTCCTTCCTTTTACCTGCAGTATTTTGCAGACTGAAGAAACTTCATTGGTACACTTGGGTTAATTTTTCACCCATCGGCTCCGTCACGCTTTGGAAAGTAACCGGCATCGACCGATTAAAAACAACCAGCAGATGGGGTTAAAAGTGCGACCTCTTCGACACCTCTCGCACGAATTGTGTTGGGAAGTCAGAAAACAGGCTGATCACGAGTGAATGTCGCCTGTGCCGACGTGTTTCTTTTTAACCTGTACAAAAGTCTAACATGGGCCAGCGTTGTGAAATCTCCAGCGATTTTCAAAGTCGAGCGGTTTGTGTTGGCTCCGTAAAAGCCACTCAGGTGTCGGCAGTGGAACCTTGGCTCTCATAGAACCCCCCCATCCCCAAACCAACCACTCTCCTTCAAGGTAATCTGATTGCTTGGCAGTGTGTTGCTCTCCACTTAAAAAACTTTCCAACGGCTCTGGTATGTTGTGCTTTATTGAATTTGGAAAATACCACACACCATTAAAATATGTTTCTACAGCTGCGTTGGAGTGCAAAATGACTGAAAGTAATCTAATAAAAAAAGAATCAAATAAGCCTTTATTTGTGTTTCCTCTTTTTACCCCCATCGGTTTTAAGTTACGGCCTGTTTATTCTGGATCAAACTGAATGTGCAGCAGTTTCTAAATGGCATAACTAGTTTCAGCCTACTTTTAGGGCTTCTTGAGTATTTAAGGAAGCTCTAAACTGATCAGTTTGTGATTGGACTTTTTTCACTAAACCACAAAATCTTGTTACCTTTAAGAAGAATCAATGTCTGAGGCTCCAGAGCTCCCAGTTGTCGCGGACCGCCCCCTGACTGGTATGATCAGTGGTAATGACAACCTTCCTAATTCAGTTTATCCTCGCGAAGAGGAGGATGGTGATATGTGAGCATAACTAACTGGGAAACAGGGTTAGGAAATGGCGTTAACGTCACTGGGTGTGCTTAACACTGAAAGATGGCCTCATAACCCTCAGCTCTAATGTGATTGTGCAGAGCATCAACGGTGGTTACACCTACATGATGACTATTCATGAAACCACATGTACCAGCAGCTAAACAGCGGTGAGTCGTCAGCGTAGATTAAATCCTCCTTGTTCTTAATATGACGCCCCAACCTATAAAAAAAAAAAAAATCGCTTGATGGTTTGGGAGTTGCAGCGCAGAGCAACGTTCTATTATCTTGGTAATGACTGGGAAACCTCGTCTGTCACGTAAATTGAACCCAGTCAATTTTAACTTGCCAGGCTGTCCAATAGATTCTTATTTGTGAAAATGTTTCACGTGCGCTCCAGCGATCGCCACTATTGATCTCCCGAATGAGCTCTAATAGGTGATGCACTCGGGTGTGTTAGCTGGGATTGAAGGCTCGCTGTTCATCTTCTGGTGGTCCTGACCCAGAAGAGCTGGCGCGGTCGGGCCGGCCAGTGCTCTGAGGGCGGCGGCCGTGCTTCATGATGTCGCATGATTGCCGGAGCGCCTCACGCTGACCTTTCTCTGACATGATTCCATTTTCCATGCAGAAATAGTGACACACAGTGACCTTTGCTTGATATGTAGCACCGGGCTCATTTCCCATAAAAAAGCCCGTGCAGCAATGATCAAGAACAAGAGCAAACCTTTAAGAAAATGAAAAAGGTCACATGTGGCTCAGGGAGTTAAGATCCGTCACCGCTGTCAGCTGAAGTATTAGACAGTCGGTGAGCCTTGTTCTGCGAGGTAAGACCTTTCTTCACTTCTAGGTTTTTCAGAACCATTATTCTTTGAAGAGAGACCTCCTTGAAGATCTAAAAATGGGAGCAGAATGTGTTCATCACTAATGCATCTATTAGATTTGCTCTCCTCAGAGCACATCCATGCTCCCGCATACGCTCCCAGTTAGTCCTCATTCATTTCTCATTTGGCCCAAAGTGCGGCAGCTGTGATCAGGTCCGCTTAAGTGCATTTTTCTTTTCACGTATGCTCCATTTTTTCCTTTTCACGTTCACTCAAAATCGGGTTTAGCCCTGTGGAGAGCACCTGAAATGGAAGACATGCTGTGCTAAAAAAGGCCCCTTTCATATCAGAATGAATCTATACTCTGGTGCTAATGGCTTAGCCAGCAGCTGGCTTTACACGTGGTTGACGGGCAAAAATGGAGTAAAATCAAAGCAGTTTGTGTTCAAAATGTTGGTGTATATAAATGCGAACTCCTAAATGTGGGACGTCGAGGAGATTGACATTGACCTGATCTGTGACCTTGTGCAGCTAGCTCGTTCTGTTTTTGGATATCTTTTTCTGGTCCAAACGGCGTCTGAGGTGCTTCAGTCTGTCTGAACAGAACACAAGTGTTGTTTTGAAGTCTCAGAGCTGGAGAGCATCAAGACATAGAGCTGCTTTAGTCTCCATGGCAGCAATGTCATTGTCTTGTTGGGACTTTATCTTACAGGAAAACATGAATCAGATCCTCTGAATAACGGTTCTCCTGACGGTGCTTACTTTTACTTTTTAAAGAACGTCATTCTTTTTTGTTTAAGTCGTATGCCGACATATTCAGCTCACAGGAATTTCCTTTCAGGGAGGCGGCGAAACACTTTTCTGGATTAGTTTGAAGCCCCAGGTTCAGTTTATATTGCAGAAAAGTGACAAAACGAGCCGGAGAGCCGACAAAAGACTCACAGACGCGTGAACAAGCCGTCGGAGGCCGTGGGTGTCGTTTACTGCTACCTGATGTGCTATGAAGCCCACTTTTATTTTTTCACTCTTGCAAAGTGACTGTCAGGGATGAGAGCGTCTCATCACTTTTTTCCTTCCTTGTCATTATTTCACTTGCCTCTTCAGCACGCATGATGATTGCCTCTGATTGGCCGTATTTATCTCCGCCTGCCGAGGCGACCATTAGCGTTGGTGGCGTGGAGAGGTGGCAGTTTGACTAATAAGTTTTATCTGCCCTTGCTCTGACGCTTATGGTCTCTCTTTGCAGCCACATTAGAATTTTCTGTGCCTGTGTGTGCGTGCGTGTGGCGCCAAGAGGAAAGAAAAACATTAAATTGAGCAATCAAGGTGCTACAGATAGGGCATTTGGAAGCACGCCGGAGCCAAATGGTTGTGTTGGTCGGGCAGTAGCAGAGCCAAGCTGGAATGGATTCCAACTGTCTGCAGGCCAGGCCGGTCTCTGCCCACACTCCATCCATCCTCGCACCCTCACAGTTGAGCCCTGCGAGTCGTTTGGCTCGACCAGGAGATCATTGTTTCAAGTCAAAACTGGCAAAAAAAATAAATAAAGTACAGGAAGCAGGAAAGGAATCGCAGTTTGAAATGTGATGAGTTGAAACAGAGATGTTGCATAGCACACCACTCTTACGTTTTACATAAAAGGCCAATCAAATGGTAGTTATGACAGAAAGTGAGTAAGAAGGAGCACCAAAAGGAGGTTGATAAGGCTAAAAGGCATATTTACTAGGCAATAATGAGAGAGACGGAGAGGAAGAAGGCATCTTTATTCTAATGCGGCTCCGTCTGTGGCTCGGTACAGCTTCGGGAAAAAGAGGAATTTGCTGCCGTTATTTATATTTATGAATTCCTGCCATTTGGCCCAGTGTGAAATGATGGGTCATTCCTGCGCAACAAGAAGAGCCAGTGCTGAATTTACAATCAGCCACACCATCCGGCCCTCCTCCCCGTCCCCACCTTCCAATCCGCTCCCTCTCCTTATTGCACATGCCTGGATGATCTGCTGAATATGGATGGGAGTGGAGGGATGCTGGAGGAGAGAAGTGGTGATGTGGAAGGAGAGAGAGGCTTTTTCTTTTTTGTCCGACTGAGGTTGTCTCTGTCACCGGTTCCCCTCCTAAGGAGATGTGGCACAAGAATTAATGGTATTCAGCAGTATGGTGAAATAGCTTCTGGCTGTGTGTGTGTGTGTGTGTGTGTGTGTGTGTGTGTGTGTGTAATTAAATTACAGCTGTGTGCAGCAAGTTAGTTTCAAAATGGAATTACTTTTGACTCTCAGTTAGCGAACATGCTGTACAGGTGGAGTCAGTCACCGAACTGAACCCGAACCCGACTTCCCCTCAAAGGACGACTGAATGACGGAGTTGCGAGCTTCTAAACGAGTGGTATTCGCCAGTAAATGTCATCTAACCGTTGTCACCAGGCAAGTGCTTGATTTCAGTTTTTGCTCCCCAAAGCCACCAGAACGTAATGTTAATATAACGTGTGTGCGTTGCAGCACCGCCTAGTGGTGGGAGAAGCTTTTGCAAACACCCCTCCTTTCCGACGGGTGCAGTCAGGAGCCACGATGGCTCATGGGAAACAAATATTTTTCCCTGGGTCGACAATGATTTCCAGTCGTGTTGTAGTCCGTTTGTTCTGATCTTATCTGACTTCAGCCTGAACTAAAACACAGCAACTTGTGTGCTGAGGTCATTATACCCCGTAAAAAGGATGTCTATGTTTATTAGATAGATTATGAAGTCTCGCTCCAGTGACCTATTAAAGAGTATTTGCTGCGGTTTACAATGAAACACACATGGAAAATAGTTTCTTTTAAGGGCTGGTAACTTAAAGAGGCATTAAAGTCCAAACATTTAGCGCGCAGAACACGCAGTAAAAGTCACGACAAGCGCTTGCATCATTATTAAAGTATGCCCGTGTAGCGTTCGGAGTATTATTTCACAGTCGTAAAATCCAGCTGGAAGCCCGTCAACAGCTTCAGTTTCTGAACTGGGAGGCGATATTTCTGCATCTAGCCCACTCAGCTGGTTCCATCATGCCCGGGGTTGGCAAGTGGCGACTTTTTATTGCTCTGTTCCGTCCATTCAGCCATATTCGTGTCCACTGCCAGCGCTCGTAAAAGCTGCTGCTTGACAGAAAGACTGCACCAGTGTGAGACTTTTGCTGCTCATGGAAAGTTTGGGGAAAAACAGGATCGCCAATGAACTGGAGGGCCGACAATTAGACACGTGATGTCGGAGAAACTTATTAAATCTGTTTTCCATTACTGCCGATGCGCGGCGCATCCCACGGCATTCCTCGGGGCGATCGTGACACGTTTTGGAGTCTTTGGAGAAGCCACTTGAGTCACACGGAGCAGAATCCAAGCTGCCGTCTCTTGCCCTGCCTCGACGTGACTCCAGTCATGTTTGCTCTCAAGTTTCCGTGGCAACAGTTATGTGACACGCAGGAGTCTCCCGTCCGATTATTTTGAAACCCAGCACATCCCGGTGCACATGTGTCATTTTAGGGTTCTGTCCAGACAGACTTAAGCTAACACAGATGCGCTTGTCTGGACCAGCTCCGCTTCTTTCTGCCTCCAGGCTGCTCCTCCACCTCCATTTTAATCTGCCTGTCTTCATTTTATCTCCTTTTTGTGAGTAGAATGTTTCCAAATGTTGCACATTTTCAAACTTTTCCCTACTTTTTGATTGCTTAGTGCTTAATTTCAGCCATCAACCACGCGACGCATTCTGCAGCCGAGTACGTTTTTATTCCTCCAGACAACCTTGGAAATCAGAACATTTGATTTGCACTGATGCCATTAGAACACTTGAACCATAAATACAAAAGAAAAATCAATGTCCATTTTCAAAATTAAAGACATAAAATTAAACAAATGTGAAAAATGCAGACTGAAAAACACATTTTCAGTCTGTCGCACTGAAAATGTTTTTCTCTGAAGAAACTATTAAAACAAAATAAAAAAGAGGATAGTAGTTCTTTTAATCTTCTCTGAACTGCTTTGGATGATCCCCCCCTTCCGCGGGTGTGTGTCTATGTGTGTGTGTGTAAGCGTGCGCGCATGCGACTCATAAAAGTTAAATAAATGAAATAGGCTTGTCTCAATAAGTCAAAATTCATCTGCTGAGGAAGCAAACAACAGCATCAAAGCAGGCAAAAGGAAATGATGGGAGGCAATAAAAGTAAACCCAAAAACTTGCTCTTCAAACACACAAACCTTTGGAAGTCATGTGGATTTATGTCAGGAAGAAACACTCTTCCTGACATTAAACTCTGGGCTGCTCCTGCCACCCACCCTCCTACCCACACACACACACACACACACACACACACACACACCCCTACTTGCCAATCACTCTGTTGGTGCTGATTTGCTCGAACTATTGATTAGCCATACACTTTCTGTGTCTGTCTTTTCTCCTAATTCCATGTTGTCCAAAAGTTCCATGTGACGGAGGAATTCCACAAAGTGTGTTGGACGAAGACAAGTCGGAAATGCAACTGCTCTTAATCAAAACGTGCAATTAGCAATGATTGCAATCAACCGAGACAGCCCGTACATAAAGTGCACTGTATCATTATCATCATTAGCGTCTGCGGTATTTATTGCAACATTTATTACACATTTACTCATGTTTGTCTTGGTTTAATGACAGGAGCAGAGATAGAGATCCACATGTGGAATAGCCAAAGCATCGGTAGATTTATTTCTCTTGTTGTGGACAGACAGCAGGACTTCTGCTTCTTCTCCGTATGTGCTTCACGTTGTTTGGAGAGCAAACAGCAAAGATACCAGGATGTAATAAAATGAAACATTGTCTCGTTCACAGCCCAGTGGCACCATAATATAAAAGACATTTGGACAAAGCCTCAAGAAATTGAAATAAGCCCCACGGCCTCGGCATTAGTTTATTAAAATCTAAAAGGAGCCTCAATAACTTTAACACCCCATTTTCACAGCAAAATTAGTTTTCTGGGAACGACATTGTGCATATTTGTGGCCGATCAGTTGGTTTCTACCCAAAGGAGAGTCTTTTCTGTCGGAGCGTTGTATCAGATCAAGTCAGCAAATGGAGGAAGACGCGAGACGCTTCATTTCTTTATCTGCATTAGGTTACGGAAAATGCAGAGACGGAACGATTTTCCTTTTTCTGATTTTGGACACGTTTCCCCCGAGGCTTGATGATGATGTCATGGCAAATGAAGTGGAGCCGGTTTTATCTGGATCAGACTGTGAGGTGATGCCTGGATGATCAATCTTGGAGGCAACAAGCAGCGATGGACAGATGAGAGAGGATCTGAGCAGATTCCTAGATGGTCGGGTGTCAAGCTGGAAGGCTAAAATTTAATATAGCTGCGGGAGCTTTATTAGAGTGGCAGACAAAGCTAAAGGTAGCAGGTTTTAAGAGTAAGAGTGGGTTCTTCTCACCTTTTCTCCATCTAAAAATCCCTCGATGCATCTGTATCTTATGATCTTTCAGAAAACCAAAAGGGAAAAGATGCAGTCCACCGTGCAGTCACAGGATGACCCCCCCTCCATCACGCCCCCCTCTAGTTGTCTTTTATCTCAATGACAAGCGGCGTGGACATGAGCGTGCTGGCAGCAGCAGCAGGTTTTATTCCACCTTTGGAAACAAGGACCACATCTCTGGGATCCACACTTGCATCTGCAAACTCATTACTTGGAGCTCCAGCCCCCCCTTCATGTGTCGCGCACGTGAGTGTCCGTGTTTGTAGCTCAGCTCGGACGCAGTCAGGTGGATTTCCCAGCTCAGCGGGGAGCCTCCATGTCCAGATCCTGTCTGGGAGCTGCCGGCTGCAGGTTTTAGGTTTGTGTTAATGTCAAATCTTGTTGTCAGGATGTCCGAATGAGTCCTTGAAAAAGAGCCCGGCAGATCCCAAATGCTGCGACTTTAGTTCTGACTGAACTTTGGATGAGAAATCACATTTGCTGCTGGCTTCTCTTCATTGGCTGCCCAGAAAACCCAGAATAGGTCTTAAAATAATTCTCCCGAGCTCCTAGGTCCTTAGAGGCTAAGCTCCGTCCTATCTGGAGGAGCCGATAGCACCAGATCATCCCAGTAGAGTGCTGGGGTACTTGTGGTTAAGAGAATTTTTAAAAGTACACTGGGTGGCCAAGGCTTTAACTATCAGGCCCCCCTGCTGTGAAGCCCAGGTCAGGAGACTGACTCCCTCTCTACTTTTAGGATTAAGTTGAAAACCTTCGTCTTTGAGAAAGCTTAAAGTCAGTAATTCTGTAGGTATCACTGACCTCCTGCCACACTGACCCCCTCACTTTTACTTCTACGAAACACACATTAACTACATAATTAAATATGTCTCAGATTCTTACTCGGCCGGCCGTCAGCTTGAGCTTCCCAGTGTGAGCCTGGTCCTGCTGGTGGTTTCTTCCTGTTACAGGGGAGTTCTTCCTGCACCGCTGGCCTCCAGAGGTCAGGGCCTGGCTTTCAGTGAGGTGCCTTGAGAACCTTGACTGTAACAGACACTGGATAAATAACGCTGAAGTGATTGAAATAGCGAGGAGCCCAATTCCTCATATCGGGGCTACAGGGGTGCTGCTGTGATGGTGGTCTGGTTTTCCCGGGGAGGATCATCTTACATCGCGATTTGACTGCCAGTTTCTGACAGCAGAGACCCTCAGAACCTGTCTTGAAGATGACTTTCAACTCCACGGACCCTCTCAGGGCTCTCTTTGCTAGACCCTGTTTTTCCACTCTTGAGTGCAGGAATCATCTTGGAGAGACCTCGGAGACGTGGAATTGTGTCACTTTAGTGGATTGCCCCCCCCCCCCTCCCATTCCCAGTGCAATTTGTGTCAACAGTCTTTCCCGTGTGTCAACAATCTTCTTCTCTTGTCTTTGAGTTGGAGGTCATTCCAGTCTGGACTATGGAATGACCTGATTCGTATTCACAGTTTGGCAGTGGTTGCCGTGGTGACTGCCCGCTCTGAACGGAATTCACCAACTATTGTGGTTAGTTTGAATTACAAAATTTAGGAATGTGAACCTTTCCACATACAGGAAGTATGAAAACTAGAATCCTGATTACAAGCCAGAGATTGCAAATTGCACCGTTCCTCTCCTCACTCTCCTCTCCTCTCCTCTCCTCTCCTCTCCTCTCCTCTCCTCTCCTCTCCTCTCCTCTCCTCTCCTCTCCACTTCCTCTCCTCCCCTCCCCTCCCCTCCCTCCCCTCCCCTCCCCTCCCCTCCTCTCCTCTCCTCCCCTCCTCTCCTCTCCTCTCCTCTCCTCTCCTCTCCTCCTCTCCTCTCCTCTCCTCTCCTCTCCTCTCCTTCTCCTCTCCTCTCCTCTCCTCCTCTCCTCTCCTCTCTCTCCTCTCCTCTCCTGAGTGTGGAAGGTTAATGCGTTTAGTTCACACGTTTAAAGACCATCTCCTTGTTTGCAGCGGAGCGGGATTAGGGGATAATCCAGCCCGTTTTACTCATTTTCTACCTCTCACTCACGGGGCAAAATCAGCATAATGATTAGCTTGTGTGAGAACACTAATGGGAGAAGGTGTGAGGTTTGACGCTGGCTCAGGCACGTAGGCGCTTGAGCCACATCAGGATTTCGGTGCCATTTACAGAATTTTGCATGTCCGATTGTGCCCTCGCTTCCTGCGGTCACACCCTCAGCCTAAACTGTTTACGTTGAAGTGAACTCCAGCGGCCGGAGTTGCGGTTTTTGCAGTTTATCCTTTCCCACTGCCCTTGACCGGTCTCTTAACACAGAGAGCAGGCAGATAAGAGCGGATTTACACACAATGCTAAAGCCATTAGCGTCTGGCTTTTTCTCCCGCACTCTCTCCGGGGTTTGTTTAGCGTTATCAGATCCGCTGGGATGTGTGGATGGCAGATTGAATGTCCGCAGCCATGAAAAAGGCCAAGGATGTCTAACCTCCTATTCACATGCTGCTAGCCTCATCAACAGAGGGCCTGTTGTCCTCCCGCAGCCATGGAGATGGACAGTGGCAGATAATTGCTTTCGGACAATAACCGTCTTCTGTGTTTGTTTGAATGCGTACAGTCTCTCTGGGATGAAATCATAGACGAGTGCGTCTGTGTATCGGTGGGGGGCTGAGCCATGTTGTTTTATGCGTCGCTGAATTTCTCCGTCTATGTGCGAACATGAATGAAGGGGCCCGATAAAAGATACTCGGCGCTGTAGCCAACAGTGAGCTGTCATCGCCCGTGTCAGAGCCCCCATGCCCACTGTTGAGGAGCAGCCAGCGGCGGCTCGGCTTCCCCGATAAGATCCCTTGAGAAAGTCCCGGTAAACCTGGACAACCAGCAGGTAGAGGTGAATGGCAGCATGTGAATCCGCTCAGCCATTGGATCCCGTGATGTCATTCCTCTGTCAGCTCACAGTGCAGCTCTTTGTTTACGCCGTGCTTAGACGGCGTAAAATGTTCGGGGCGTCTAATTGGGCGACCTGAGTCCTCTGTCCCGGTGCCTTAAGTATACTGGTGCGTCTGCTTCCTTTCCTAAAGATTCTATCGTTGAGCTCCAAGTCTGTCTGGTGTGTTTGGTGCAGCCCTGTTGTAAGCCGCTCATGCGAGCGCCGCCGAGCAGGTGCGGTTTATTTTGGTTTCACATTGAATAGAGTAGCTCGGTGATGAGCGCCAGTCGGTCTTGTCAATTACCGCCGCTCTCGCTCCACCTTTCCTTCTCCCTCCTCTCTCCCATTCATCCCCCGGAGTCCCATTGTGCCTCCGTCTCTCGGCGCCCCGCCCCTCCTCCCGGACGCTCACGTACTCCTTTTAAATCTTGTTTATTTTTGGCAGCCGCCCCGTTTTATCGCTACATTGTGGGCACGAGACTATATTTATCTCCATTCTCATCTTTCTGCCGCTCACCCCTTCTCCTGTGCCCCCTCTCCATCATACCCCTCCCTCCTAAAAGGATGTGGAGGGGTTGACAGGCGGTGAGCTCACAGTTCTAACCTCTGCTGCCACCATGCCAGCCAGCGCGCCGCTCGAGGGTTTGGCTGCAGATTGAATGGCTCCCAGGGACGTCATATTCCGACAGCCTCCCTGAATTACATTTCCTGGTCTCCTTGCCTGGCTGCCTGCACCGCCCGCCTCGACGAATCAGATAGCCCGGAGTTGCCATGTGGCTGCCCACCGCTCCTGCCCTCTATTCCTTCTCTCTTCTCATCTCGCGCTCATTCGTTTGCCGCTTCTCTTGCGATCATCCCCCCTTAAAAAAAAAAAAAACAGGACAGCGGGTGGGCGATCTGATTGGCTGCCACCTTAAGCTTTTGTTGTGTGGACGTCATATAAGATAAGATCCGCTTTGTCCTGTTTGCCGCGTCCTCTTCAGGGGCTCGGCGCGATCACGCGGGTGAATGGTTTAAACGGCATAGACGGACCTTTCCTCGACTCGACCTGTCGTTGATAAACCGCATCTAACGACATAAATTGAGACGTTATCGAAAAGAAACAGACGTTTCTGAAAAAACGTTATTGAAAAGAAAAATACAACAGCCAGTAAATGTTCTAAATCCACTCATTACAAAATACAGACCAGCTAACAAAACATGGTGTGAGTGAACACTTGGCATGGAAATTGTGATTTCAATAAATACAAAGCTTCAAATCATATACATTGTATCAACATACAGGAGGTCAACTGAAAAATCAGCTAATGGTAGCGTGTTTGCGGAGCAGGCCGGCGGCTCCCAAAGTGGGTTTTTTGTTACCGTGCATGACCTGATCTGGCCAGAAGGTGGGTTATGTGAGCTGGAGGAGGAAAGAAGCCTGTGGAGGACGCAGTCTGTGGGAGGAGAAAAGGCCTTGGCTCGCCAGGCTCCATAAATTGATTAATGAGGAACAGCTTCCCGTGGAAGGCAGAATAGACGGCACGCCGCAGGTACATTCCAGCGTGCAGAACATTTTGCACGCAGACGCACAGGAGCATCAAAGCGTACCCTCCTGAAGTGGATGGCAGCTTGGCTTGCAGTGCTGACAAACAGGTGGTGTGAACCTGCCTGTACTCACACACACACACACACACACACTCACTCGGGTGGTGTGAGCTCCCACGCTGTGTGGATTTGTATCAAAGTCCAGCGATCAAATTAAACTGGCAGACTGGGACCTGTACAAGTCCAGCCCTCCAGCCTGTCTTGGTGTGCCGCCTGAACACGTGCATCCGCGCACACACACAGCTTTGCTGTTTAAAATGTAGCTGTTCGAAATTAAACGCAGGAACTTTTAGAGCTGTTTTCCTGCTCAGCCCTGCAGCCTTTGACTGAGGTCCTGCTTCTGTTGAACCAGAGCTCCATTCTGAGGGTGCTGAAAAGTGATTGGATTACAGCTGTATTAGTGTTAGCTGGTGTGTTAGCTCTTACACTGCGCGCTGACTCCGGATGACCCCGGATCTCCCTGTTGGCAACAGCATTTTAATCCTGTTTTTTTTTTTTTTTTTATCAAACATGGCTCCAAGGTCAAACTCAAACATGTAAGTGCAAACGCATGTCATGTCTCTCCGTCATAGTTGTTCTGATGTTGCACATGTGTCTGCTAGCACGCTCACATGTCAGTGCTCTGCCGATTCTGGTTGTTTATGGTAGTGGAAATTAACATTCTCTACGGTTTGTCTCCGGCCAGAGGACGCATAATGGGGACCATAAATCTACTTGAACTGTGTACAGTGTCATGGTATATTACACACCCTTTTACTGAGGTTTTGTCTTAGCTGTTGTTAGCATGCCACATCACAGCCACGCACGCACACACACTTCCAGCCGTATGAATTCCAGGCCTGTAGCTTCGTGCGTGGCTCTGTCTCTGGCCCACGCTGAGTGTGTAATGAGAGAAGCCTGAGTAGGACTTGGGCAGATATTGGATCTCACTGGAGTATCGGTGGGACTTTGAGCTCCGGGGTTACAGTGGAACTCTCACCAGTTCTTCTGTTGGACCAGTGGATGACCAGGAGCTGCGCCTGTGTCTCAGGTCATTCGTCGTCACGCTACTGCTGATGTGTTCAGAGGAAAAGATGTTCTATAAATGTGAAGGATGAGGAGAAGGACTGAGACATAAAGGGAGGAGGGTATATTTTTATTTATTTTTAGCTGTAGGGTGGTCACATATAGGGAGGATAGAGAGGGAAGCTATATAGAAGATGATGGTGTTATTTCGGGGGGAATTACTAAAAGGGCACAGCTCAGAGGAACAAGGTTTCCGAATGGGGGGAAAATAGGGCTGGTAAGTAGAACCAGGAAAGCTGAAAGACGGGAGAAGAAGATCAAATAGACAAGTGCAAAGCTTGGGATTACAGGAAAACAAAGAGAGGGAGGAAAAGAGGGTGCAACGACTGTCATCATCTGGAATCTATAGAGTCTGATGGGCACCATGAAAAGGCTGTAATCACATCTATCAGCAACACTCTCTATTAAAGCTGGTCCTTCTGCTCGGCCTTCTTCTGCCTCCCCAAAGCACCAGCTGAGCCGTGGTCGTTTGGCGATCAGGGGATAAATACGCTTCCGACTGCTCTATGTGTAGTTGGGAAGAATAGAGATGCTCCGCACTGGTTTTCCTGTCCTCTGGATTTTTACATCACATCCCTGTTTTCCAGTGATTTCAGGTGATTTTAGTGTCTTCGCTGTGGATATGAAGGTTGATCAAGACAGATGTTTTTTGAGAAAGGGATCTTCAGGAGAGATAAATTGCGCTCCGTTCTTTCTTCTCTGTCCTCTCTTCCCGGCCTCTTTCTCCCTCACACTCTTTCAGCGCAGGAAAACCTCCTCCCCTAGCTTGGCGCTGGATCAAACGGCCCTTTCCTTTGGGAAATTCATTTAGGTTTCTGCCTTTTTCCTGGGGTGTTTGGGCCAATGAGCTCGCGAGCCAGACAAGCATCTGTTTTCATGAATACCTAATGGCTACATGTCACCGGAGTCAAACGTGCGCTCTGAGAGATGCACCCACTGTTATTACCATTATGGTTATTTAGCCACCAGTATCCCATTAGAATCCTCCTTTACTCCTGTCCCCCAGGAGGCAACAATATGATTAGCTACTAGCTTTTATAGCGTGTCGCCCCTTCCTCTGTTTCCCTCATATATGTCGAGCTCACGGTTTGAATTTAATCGTTGCATTTTTGCAATTGTGAAACTTTAATATTGTGAGGACAGCAGGGAATAGAGTAGGAAGGGACCCACACAGGGAAATCAGCAATTCCATCCAGAAAGGAAACTGCGTGGCATTAAACCTATATTTTAGCTGTTTAATGCGCAGTGTGGGTGTGATATCTCTGTAGCCATCACCATAATTGGTCAGTGTGCTGAGCGGCTTTTCTTGGAACCGTTGCAGTCGCATTTTGAAGATTCCGTCAACAAAGAAGGGGCGGACAATCAAGGCCGTGGAAACGAGTTCAAAGCAGCGGGGTCACATGACCAACACTGTGTGCATCTGTGAGTGCTGACGATCACAAAGGGAGGCGGCCGTGCGTGCATTCGCTGGAGTGCGCGGCGCCAGATTTCCTCTGGGTGAAGCGAACGCGTCTTGTCTTCGTTTTCTATTACGTTAAGATTTTAATTCTGCAAAGCCTTTGTGACTTCCACCAATTGTCGCCGCGTTTTCCTGCCAACCCTAAACACACTTCACTTGCTGAGCGTGATGCTATTTGGTCAACGCAAAGAAATGCAAAGCAAAGAATGTTTTTAATCTCCAAACCGGATTGAGGTGGATATTGAAAATACGCTGAAGCTGTCATCAATAATGAGTTCTTCTGCCGGCAACGTCGAGCAGGAGCCCTGCTGTTCATCCAGCAGAAATCGGACAGAATTGAATTTGTCACTGTCGAGCTAACACGCCCAGAGTTCAATCGCCGCTGGTGCGCACACTTCAATCAGGCTCCAACTGGCCAATGACGGCTGCTAGCGCAGCTGGAAAGAAGACGGCGAGCGTCTGCGCAGTGTAACTCTCAAAAATCCCAGACTGACCAGATGAAAATGGGCCAAATGACCGGCTGTTGTGGCGGATTTGGACTCTGGTGCGACACGGTGGGAAAGTGCCTGTGCGCCTGCTTTCACTTCAACGTGAAAACACTGCTAAACGCCGCGCGGTGCGAAGGAACCGAAGACCGACTGAATCCCAACGCGGAGGCGCTGATATTCTCCATCGATCAGCCGCCGTCCCCACTTCAGTGTCTGCTGCCTCCGCTCCTCTGAGTACTTCAGATCAGTGTGTGTCCATTGATCCGGTTTGTGCTCCTGGTGTGAGTTCTGGTAAACCGGCGGCGCGCAGCGGTGGCACCACAGAGCAGGACTTCCTTCATCTTCAGCAGGAACCTGCGTAGGAGGACCCTAGACTAGAGTAATTAAAGTAGTACGGAACATCAACCTGTTGGACCATTACAGACCATACAGAATCTGTTTGGGTGTATTTCAGTGCCCACCTGCCCTCCTCCACCCTCCCCTACTTTATCTTCATCCCTCCTCATCCTCCTCCTCTTCCTCCTCTTCCATTACTCTTCATATCCATTAGCTAAATGAACACCCTTCAGGTTCCTGCAAAGGAACACACGCACTCCACCGGCCTTCTATTTTCTCTACACACATGTACAAAGGGGATGTGTTTGCGTGCACGTCGAAAAAAGAGAGAGGACAGAAGAGGGTGAGTTTGGTGAGCTCTCCTTTAAATGGACGGCGGTAATCAAAGTGCAGCGCAATTAGCCGTAGCTGAGTGGGCGGAGGCGGAGGTGCGCGGCGCGGCGCGGCGCGGCGCGTGCGGTGCTGTGTGCCGCTGCGTCAGGTCTGTCGGTAAACATCCCGATTGTTCTCCTCCGTCTACAAGTCGCTGTGGCGGCTCCGGCTGGTTTCCTTCAGCGGCCAGAACAACGTTGTGTTAATAAGAGAGCTGCTGGTAGGAGGAGGACACCCACCCCCCCCCCCCCCCCCCCTCGCTGGAGCTCAGCCTGGGACCAGATTTTATCCAGGTTGTAGAAGGAACACCACATTATCTTCTTCTACTTCCGCTTCTTCTTCTGTTTTAATAAGCAAGTTTTTGACACCGTCTTGTCTGTCAGTCCAGCTGAGCAGGTTTTGTTCTGCGAGAGGATCAGAGCCTCCGAAATTACCTTAAGACAAGTCAAAACAACAAACCCGGGACTTTTATTAAAACTTCTTCTTACACTACTCTAATCCGCTTCCCTACATTCCTCCTCATGTCTAAATGTATTATTCCCCCCTCTTTTTTCCTACTATTTTCCCAGAAAATACCTTAAAATGGCCAAAATTGAGGTGAACAAAATAAACACACAATAAATGACTTTAAAAGAATCAACTTTTGTTGAAAACGAAACCTCTCTGTCTTCAGCTACATGCTTTTTCTTCATTGAGTGATATAAAAAAAACTGCCTGTATTCACAACCACTGCTGAGCAACAGTCTCTAATTTATCTGGTCATCTTATGTGGACACAGACTCACACTCACCCTCACACTCTCTCACACACACAAACACCAGTGGGTCAGCTCAGACCTGAGGCTGTAAGCGTTATCACCGTCTGCCATGGTACCCCCCCCCCCCCCCCCCCCCCCCCCCCCCAAGTTATTTATTGTGTTGTGGCTGCGCCGGGCTGAACGCGGTGGCAGACGCACTCACGGAGGGCCGTTACACAACCCATCGGTTGATTTACCTGTGAGTGTCTGACTTGCATGTTGTCAGGGGAAACAGGAAGCATGTAACTCCTGAGATGGACTGAAGAGCTTTGTGTGTGTGTGTGTGTGTGTGTGTGTGTGTGTGTGTGTGTGTGTGTGTTTTATTGTATTTCCTACCAAAGATTCTACTAAGTGAGGACATTTTTGGGAAGGGAGGCTGGTCCTCAATGTCAAAGGACTGTTTGAGGGTTAAGACGTGGTTTGAAGGTTGTGGTTGGGGAATTTATTGTTTATGACAGTCCTCACAAAGATAGCACTATAATGTGTGTCAGACGGGAATTTTCCTATTCTACACCGAATCAGATGTATTTACAGCCCAGAGTCACAAAAGGGTGTTTGCCGCGGTGACTCCCCCTGCCCTCCGACCAGAGATGAGGGATCCTTCTCATGCTATGGATGCCGTACATGTTGTTTATGTTGTTTTGTTTAGTCCATGGAAGGATACACTTTAAAAAAAAATTCCATTTACATCCAGCACATCTTGGAAGCTTCTGTGGTGCTCTGTCCCTGGGCCTTTAACAACGTGCACAACCAAACCGATTCTGGCCTCCAGGAAATGAGCTTTCTCCTTTCCGGAAGCTGCGTGATCCCACTCTTCTCCCGTCCTCTCCCAGGCTGGAATGTTGGGCTGAGAAGCGTCCATGCCTGACCATTTTGACCACCTCAGCACATTCTGGTGACGGCCGATGACAGGCTGCTGGAGCGCCCTGCTGTTTTGCTGAATAATTTCAAAACGTGATTAACGGCGGCGGAGCGCGTTGAGAGCGTGATTCTGGACAGAGCGGCAGCTCCGGCGGGCCGTCCTGGGAAAGGATCCAGGCCCTGATAGCTGGAACAGACGCCGGGAACTGTGGTCAGTCCACAGAGGTCTTCTGTGTGTTGTATTCACCTACTTTTATTATTCTTTATTACACATTTAACAACCAAAACGTAAAAAATCCGAACTCTGCATGAAGGAAAGTCTTTTGTCTTTGTTTATTTTGACTCCGTCCGTGCGTAGATCCAGTTATTCCTGCTGAAGCCACATCAGTTTTTGAGGTTTTGAATAAATTTGGCAGCGGACCTCTTTTGGGAGATCGTCAGTTCAAAATGTTATTTTTCTTTTTCCCCCCTTAAGTGGCTTTTTTGATGTATATTGTTGATGCCGCCTGATGAAAAAAGACCCTCTTGTCATGTGGATTCAGAAATTCGGAGCGGCGGATCGCCCGAGGACGCGGGGCCCTGCCTCCGTATGGATTTACGAGCAATATAAAGAAAATTTACAGCGGGAATCATTTTGCCTGCGTGCCCTCCTCAGATGTATAAACCTCCTCGTGCCTTTTCGCCGCCTTCCTGATGCCCCGCCCTTCCATTTCATTAAGTTTTAAGACGGCCATGGAAGTCTGAGGCCTTGTCGGCCGCCGCCGCCTCTTCCTCACGTTCTCCACCTCTCCCCAGACCTTTGACTGCTTTTCTTTCTGCCTTTTCATGCCGGATTTTACTCTCTTTTTCCTTCCCTTTCTTATAAAAAACCGCCCATTTCTGTTTCCCCCTGCTCCCTTTGTGTCTGCAGACAGCCATGTAATTGTGGGCCATGCCAGGGAGGGGCCAGCGTACCTGGGCACCGCCGCTCTCCCAGAAGCCTCTTTGTTTCCGTTCCATTGTGATTGGCTGACTAAAGAGAAGCGCGACACATGTTTTTTGGCCAGAAGACTGTCTGCGGCCTTTGTGATAAATACGGCCCTCGGTCTCTCTCAACTGTCGGACGATTCTTCCCCTCGCCGGCTGTCTGTCTGAGTACACGAAAGAAGATTAGCTTCACCTCTGAGGGACACGACGGGAAAAAGGGACGGACGGACAAAACCGCGCCGCCCGTCGCTCACTCACTTTGTTCCTTTCGCCGCACGCCTCGGCGAGGTTCCTTTCACACAAATTGCACTTTGCCGCCTAGATGACACGTTGATAAAACAATAGACGAGGGTGACGGGAGGTCACGGGGGCGGCTCCGAACGCCAACGGCCGCTGGCGGTTTGTGCTGCAGGGAAGGAATTTATGCTGTGAAACAGAGATGAACGTCGAGAGAACAATCTGCTTTCAGGGCCTCATTTTAGAAGCTGGTGGTGGCGGCAGACCTTCATTAATTGCAGAGCGTTCCGGCCGGGGTTGATATGGTTTCCATGGTTTTAAAGAATTCTTCTGAATACGTGTTTTTTTTGTCTTAAAGCTATGAAAATATGGTAGCGATGGCATAAAGAGCAGTCATTTGGACAGCGGCTAGTGCCTCAAATATGCATCTATAAATATGAGTCCTTCCACTGTCCAGCCTGTATCCCCGCCGCTCACTCGGTGACGACTGGGATGGTCTCCAGCACCCCATGACCATGATCAGGATAAAGAGTGATTAAAGGAAATCAGATGGATGGGTTACTGGGATGTTGTTGTCTGGGAAGCAAAATGTACAGTTGGCGTTTTGGGAAATTCCGTTGAAATGGAATGTTTGTGTCTGAGGATGAGAAAATGTGTCCAAATGACTGGACAGGAAAAGGATTAAACAGGAGGAGACATCCAGGAGAGACGGTTCCATTGTTGTCCTCCGGCGTCGTGACGGGGAAGCAGACCCACGCTGACCGTAATAAGGCTGGTCCTGCGTCTCCGCTGGGCCCGTCAGGACCAGCAGCCCTATGACCAGGCCGTCCCTCAGAACTCATCCTCATGCTTTTATTTTGCTGCAACCTGTCGTTTTTGAGCTGCGTTTGTTTGCTGCATTTTTAAAAGCAACACTGCTGCCGCCACCTCACTGGCCTTTTATCTTCCTTCATCTCAATTTTCTTGAACTGTTCTTGATCTAATTTAATGTTTTCTTTCTCTCCATCATTTCTCTACTTCCCCTCTCTTATTTCTCTTCCTCTCTTCCACAGGGTATCCTCCTCATCCTCATCCTCATCCTCCTCTCCTCCTTGTTTCCCAACCCTCCATCCCACCTCACAGAACCCGCTGCAGCATCCCTCCCTCTCTCCGCTCCACAGTGCACGCCTCATCCAGCTTTGGTCACAGACTCTCTACATTATTGAGAGGGAGCAGATCACTAATTCATGCCGGCTGAGTCTCGGGGGGGCTCGAGTGGAGCGTGTGGGAGCCTGTTGTGTCTCCGTGGACTTCCACCGCGGCTCGAACCGAGCCTTAATCGTGTCACACACAGGCTCCGTCTCCCCTCGCCCCCTCAGCCAAGGCCTCCCTCCCTACTGACTCCAGATCTCCCCCTCTGCTAAATCTGCACCTCATTCATTGATATCTCATCTAATTGCTGTTGCTCTGACCCCCTGGGATGTCCTAACAAGCCCCCACAGGGTAGTGTCTGCCTTGGCCTTTGTCGCAACATTTTCTGGTCCTTCCTGAACCGGCCGTTCATTAGCAGTCCTCATGCTGCAGCCCCAGCACTGTGTGTGTGTGTGTGTGTGTGTGTGTGGGTGGTTGAATCAGACAGGTATCACCAGTTACTACATTTGTTTTTCTGTCACGTTTTTGCCAGTTATTAAGGTCCTTTTTACTGATGTTTATTGAAACAGGAAACGTCAACCTGCAGGATTTATAGTCGCGACTTGACGTGAGAGTCGCCCACAGAGAGGAGAGCGAGCCAGAACGCTAAAGCTGGCCTCAGACAACAGAAATCTGGAAAAAAAAAGGCCAGAGTAGCTGGAGTGGATGTCAGGCCAGCGCAGGGCTGAACAGCTTTGTCTACTCTGAAAGAAGATTTTTTTTTTCCCGTTATTCTTTGACACGGCCGATGGAAAATCCACCATCCAGGTTAAAAACAGGGACGTTATTTCAGAGACGTCTATAAAAAACAGAACCAGCAACAAAAACACCTGTCGCACGCGTCATTGGGATGGCCAGCAGATCGTGGCTGAATAAAAGCAAACGTCTGAGGAATAGCACCTATTGCCGGTGTGGGCGCCGCTTTTAATGAGCCTCAGAACTCAATATGGACCCCTGTCTGACGCTGACGTGAAGACGCAGCGCAGACAAACAGCCGTGAGACCCAGCGATGCTCCGCCCAAGGTTAATGGGTCAAACGTGCTCTTCAGAACCTGGTTGTTGCTCACACTTTCCTCATTAGATCCATTTACAGAGAATTGCTTGATACAGGTGCTCTGATCTTCTCCTCGCCCCCTCTCGTGTATACTCCAGCGTGTTCTCTCCCTCTCTGGCAGCGCCGTGAATGCAGATATCCCCCTTTGAAGTGAGCGGGCGGACGTTATACACGTGTAAATACGCACGCGCCCCCGCGCGCACACTCTCCTGCTGTGTGAGCACACGCTCCTTTAATCAAATAAGGTGTTCAATCATTAATGTGTTCTTTAGAAGAGGCAGAGGCTGGATGTGCCAACAGTTACGACCCTGCAAACGTGCGCGGCGGAGCAATTTAAAGGGGGAGGGGCCCGCCGCCGTTTTGACAGAGGAAACGGCGCCTCCAGGTGAACGTTGGTAACTGGGCTCATGCATTATTCCCTCTCTCGTCGCAGGTGTGTGGAAATCATCGCCAAGGAAGGCAGAAGTCTGAAGGAGCTCTACCTGGTGTCCTGTAAAATCACCGACCACGGTAGGACGCTCTCTCTCTCTCTCCGTTCTTCTAACACGCCCACAGGTACCGTTGTGTTCCGAGACTCATCGCCGCCGCCGCCCCCCCCAAAGTTGCAGCAAAAGTGTTATTGACAATTATATGGAATTAGGTTTTGCTGGAAGAAGCGTTTAACTGCGTTGTTTTGAAGGCTGCAGCAGCAGCTCGGACCACTTTAGTGCTAAAGTCTCAAGAGTAAGATGCTGACGTCTGTTCAGCTAATTGCAGCATTGTTGTGTTGTAATTTTGCAAAGAGACGTTAGCTTTTATGTGTTTGTAATTAGTTTTTCCAAGCTAAAATATTTCATTACTAAGTAGACACCAGCTACTAGCTCGCCTGCTTTCTGCTTTACAGCGTGCACGACGTTATTTCCATCTTCAGAGTGCAGAGAGCTTGAAGAGTTTGGTGCCCGGGGCCCTTTGTGTGGGCCTGTAAAAGCCTGTTATATTATGTATCCTGTTTAAATAGTCTGAAGCATGTGTAAAATCCATCATTCAGGTGCATCGAGGGTGTTTTAAACAGTTCACACTCCGAATGCGAAGCGAGGTTCCCCTTGTAAACGGGTGATATTTGGAATATTTATAGCTGCGATTATGCCCGCTCCTTTCAGGATTGAGGTGCGTCTGTTCAGGGCACATGTAAACGGTGGCGCGTTATCAGAAAACATAGAGGTGACAATGTTTCCGTGGAAACGCATCACTTACTGAAAGCAGCATCTCCGATCATACAGCCTAACTTGGTCTCATGCACCAGGAACCCTTTTGATCTGTTTGGACACAATAATGCTTTTATTCCCCTCCAGCTAACACAATACCTGTGACCTGGAAAAACCATTCCCAAAACCTGGAATCATCATCATCAGAATGATTATCTCTTAAAATGTTCTATTTCACCTCATTCTGTTGAAGTGAGATTCTATATAATTCTAATCGGCCAATAATTAAATGATTGTGACCTGCTGTGGGTCAGGACTTATCTCACCCTCTCTATAATTAACCATAAACAGTGTTAAATGTTTGCTGTCTGTAATTATCTTACTGCATAATCACTGCTCATAGAGGAAAGTAGCACTTAGCCTGGCATATTTTCTTAATTGTGTGTGTGTGTCTCTGTGTGCGCATTCTGTACATGTTGCGCAGTGAGGTCCAAGAAATACATCTTACTAGCAAAGTGAGGACCTTTTGGTTGGCCTTCTCCTGAAATGGCTTTTTAAGGGTCAGGAGTAGGTTTTAAGGTTCATGTTACAGCTAGGTGGAGGTTAAGCTGCTGGGGAATGTCATTTGTCCATCAGAGTCCTCACAAATATAGAAGAGGTGTGTGTGTTTCAACCCAAACTCTGAAAGGGCATCGCAGTTTGCAGCTGATTGTGAATTACGACAATAATAATCTCCTCGACCTCTCTGACCCTGAACCTTAACTACATAGGTGTGAGCGTGCGTCCGCTGTGTTTGATTAATGAGCCGGAGATCACAGCGGTACATTAAACTGGGAACACGCACCACCCACCGGTATAACCAGCCCCCAACCCCCGATATCTGCATGTCACTCCAAGATGAATTGGCGATATCTGATCTTCTTCCTTCACTAATGACCCCTCTGGACTTTGTTGGCCGATGATTGGATCTGTGTGTGTGTGTGTGTGTGTGTGTGTGTGTGCGTGCGCTTGCTTTCAGGCATCTCTGTAGGATAGAGATGCCTGTTGTGGAGGCTCTGAGCTTGAACTAAATGATTGTGGATTTCCTGCTTCAGTCTTCAGATAAATTAAATAACTGAAATGAGATTTTACATCAGCCAAGCTAGCCTTGAACCCCCCCCCCATCCCTGTCCATCTCCTGTGCTAATTATCTTTATTAATGGCCTCTCTGAGTGCATTTGAGATGTCCGCTAGCCTCTTACGTTTGAGTGTTTGGTTCTTTTCCTCCCTGCACTCGCTTCCTGTGCCCCCATGGGGCTTTGAGGACACACATAAAGGAAGGGCTGGATGAAAGAAGGGAGAGAATGGCAACATGTAATTTTACTCTGAGTGCAGATGGTTTTTGCAGATTTTTTTTTTTTGAGTAGGAGAAAATACACTGGAAAACACTCAAGGACGGAGAACCCCCCCCCCAATGATTTTATTGAACGCTCTGTTTGTTTTCAGCAATTTGCTTTCATTTGTAAAAGAACATAAACTATAATTACCTTAAATTACATTCAGGCTGCATTGAAGAAACTACGATGACTCGCTAAGAACACCTGGATTCTTGAATCGAGCTGTTAAAGTTTGCACATTTTAGAAGAAATATGTTTTCATTTTTATGATTTTATGACTTATTTCAGCTACGGTTCCCCGTCCAGCGGGAGAGGAACTCATGAAAGGCAAGTCACGTGACCCGTGCTCACGTCGGACTGGACCCGTGTGTGTTTGGGGTCGGGGTGGTGAGCAGCGTGGCCCCACAGCACAGAGGATCCAGATTTAATTCCCTTGTTCAGGGTCCAAAGGGCCACTAAAACGTTAGTCTGAAACCAGATCTTGCTGAGAAACCCCCACCCAGTCCAGAGCCTTGAGCAAATTGGACCTTTACACCATCAAGAGGCCACACACACACACATTTACACACACACACACACGCATGGGCAGCAGCTCCACTGCATCTCCAGCACTCACCAAGACACACAGGATACCTTATCTTGTCTCTGGGAGCTCGTTCGCTTTATCCGGGGACAAAAACACCGGCCTTGGAGCCGTTCTTTACATATGGTAATTCCCTTTCATCCAGACACCTTCACTCGATCCCTTACCTTGTCAGTCACGGCTCCCGCGCACATCCGCGTGAATAAGAGGGGGCGGAGGACGGGAGAGTCGGATACCTGTGCGAATGAGGGGGAAGAAAAGCGGCACCTTTGCTCTACTTCTCGGCGCCTCCCGAGCAGATCCGCCAACAGAGCGCGGATTATTATGTGCAGACAGCGTTCGCTGGCGTCCCGAGCTGTCGATGGACATTAGATTGTCTTGGCTGAATCGACAGGGACGAATATGAGCCCCAAACAAACAGCAAATCCTGGCGTGCGCGACAACAAATGGAATTTGAGCAAACTTTATTAAATTAGATTTGATTTGGTTTCCACTCGAAGCAGGTTTCCACTCAGGTTCTCTGCGTCTTCCCTCCTGTTTATGACAGTTTATAGTTCCAAATATTCATTAAATTCTAAAGTTGCTCCAGCTCCGTTAAGTTGGATGTTTCTCCTGAATGTGTGTGTGTGTGTGTGTGTGTGTGTGTGTGTGTGTGTGTGTGTGTGTGTGATTCAGCTGTTGTGACGTGGGAACGACAGACCTGCAGATTGAGTTTCCTGCTTCCTCCATCTGTATTTACCCATCTGTCACCTCCCGAGATTATTCGAGACACTTTTTGCATCGTATTCTTTTATATTGATCACTCACTCATTGATCTTCTCACAGCTAATGTATGTCCACATTCTTGCTCTTCCCTCCTTCTTCCTCCCTCCTCCTCCTCCTCCTCCCTCCCTCCCTCCCTGCATCATTCAGCTCTTGCTTTTATCTGAGGTACTTTAGTCTAAGTGTACTGAACGTTGATAGATACGGTCCCCCCCCACCCCCCTCCTCCTCCACCAACCCTCAAAAATAAACCATTGTTGTGTGTGGTTTGACTGCTCTGTGTGTGTGTGTGTGTGTGTGTGTGTGTTTATTTGTCCTCACAGCTTTCCTTTGCCGCTGGGGAAATGTTGATAGTCACTCCCTGGAGTAACATCGTGCTTTTTACAAGGGGAGCATGAAAATGGCCAACACGACTCCGCTCCCGATTGAAATTCGAATTAGCCTCATGGCTGTTAACGCCACGCCAGTCACAATTAATGGTTATTGTTCTTTAGCATGGGTGGAATTAGCCTCCTTTAGCATTTGAGGGGTCAGGGAATCAGACAGTCCAGTGTGCGAGATTTGGTGGCACCTACTGGTGAGACTACAGATTACAGGGATCTTGTATGTTCTAAAAAGTGTATCAAAGCTAGGTTATAAGTCAAGTGTAATAGTAACAATTCCTTAAAAATGAAGGCGGTCCTGTCTTGCTCTTCCATTTCCTCCCCCTGCACGATTTTCTCCATCTTGTTTGTTTACCAGATTTTTATTCCTCGCCCACGGTGTGAAGTGCCGCGCAACATAATGTGATGTAAACTTGGATAGTGTAATAGCTTGTTTGCCCCTCTCTGTCTGACATTCGCTGTGTAAATAACGTAGCGCCTTAAAGCAGTCCATTAACATGCACAGAGTGATGCAGCAGATTTATGCTGGCTGTGTGGAGGAAAGCAAGTCGGTCTCCCACCCTTCCGTCTCCGTCTCCCCTCTGAATGTGGCGGGGGACAGACGCTATATCCGCCTTCATCATATCATGCTAATACCTTGGAAAGGAACTTAATCGGTGCTGTTGCTCCACAGCCACTCGCTTCGTGGTTGGTAAAAAAGAGACATTTTGTCTTTTGACGACAGTATAAAGTTTCAGGGAACAGCTGGCTAATTTGGACACATTCAGTAGGACGTAAACCCACGTTAATGGTAATAAATCCGTGTGAAGAGGTAGACTGAATGTTGCATCTGACGCAAGACGTTTGCAGACGAGGGGCTGCGGCAACAGTCACTAGCGCGCTGGCTAGTTAGCATCCCAGAGGTATCTGATCCATCTACCTGCAGGAGGAAGTTCATGTTCACTCACATTCTGTGGACGTGCGTGCTCAACATTTATAACTTTTAGTGGCGCTAATAGCTTTACATGCGCTTAAAGAGCACAGTTATTGAGAGTCGCAGACCAGACCAGCGACCTTTTGCCGTTTTGGCGCGGGCGGAGCAGCAAGCGGTACGTAAGCACAGCAGCACAGCATCACAGCAGCACAGCATCACAGCATCCCAGCAGCACAGTATCACAACATCACAGCAGCACAGCAGCACAGCATCACAGCAGCACAGCATCACACAGCAGCACAGTATCACAACATCACAGCAGCACAGCATCACAGCAGCACAGCAGCACAGTATCACAACATCACAGCAGCACAGTATAACAACATCACAGCAGCACAGCAGCACAGCATCACAGCATCACAGCAGCACAGCAGCACAGTATCACACATCACAGCAGCACAGTATAACAACATCACAGCAGCACAGCAGCACAGCATCACAGCAGCACAGCAGCACAGTATCACAGCATCACAGCAGCACAGCATCCCAGCAGCACAGCATCCCGGCAGCACAGCATCACAGCAGCACAGCATCACAGCATCCCAGCAGCACAGCATCCCAGCATCACAGCAGCACAGCATCCCAGCATCACAGCAGCACAGCATCACAGCATCCCAGCAGCACAGTATCACAACATCACAGCAGCACAGTATCACAGCATCACAGCATCCCAGCAGCACAGTATCACAGCAGCACAGTATCACAGCAGCACAGCATCACAGCATCCTTCTCTCCGGGGCGTGGCGAGATGGCGAGATGGCGAGAGTAACGTATGTGGCAGAGTGCTGCTGGGCGCAGGGAGGGCAAAGGCTCATAAAGGTTTGTTATTATCTCCGCAAATCAAGAGCTGCGGGGAAAACAAGCAGCGTTACGAGCGCAGAGCCGGACCCCAGCGCCGGCCCGCGTGACCGCCCGGAGACCCAAAAATACGACGCTAATATCTGTTGGGTGCCAGTACGGAGCGCAACTCACAGCTAATTTAAACACATTTCCTATTGGGTCTCGCTTGATTGGACAGTTAAAAGTCCCCTTGAAAGGGGGGGTTCAGTCCCGGGCTGGCGAGAGCATTCAGGGTTTGAAAGAAATTAAAAATGAGGCTGAAACTCTGTTAAATAGATTTGGATAAATAAAAAGTCCCTCATTGTTCCTTTGCTCGTACGAAAAGTACAAAAAAAAAACCTCATTCTGCGGAGCTAAAAAAAAAGAGAGCGACTGTTTCCCCTCATGTTTGGAAAGTTCATTAGATGTTACAGAGAGGGAGGAAACGCTCGAGGAGGCCAGGCCTGAGCCGAGGGGGGGCCGAGCGCTGCTCCGCCATAAGTACTCCTCCATAGGGCTCCAGTCGGATTCTTCATGGTATGTAGCCGAGTATATAAATTGAGATTGCCATTTCCTAACATCAGCCTGTGGCCGTATTTGCAGATTGGAGAGCTGTGCAAAGAGGCAGAAATTGAATTAGTTTCCATATATTGTCCCCTCCTCCGGCTAAGCCCTGTGGTCCAGCCACTGTTTGTCTTACGGCAGAGGAAAGTGACTTAAGGCTTAAGCTCTGAAAGCTGAGGCTTAGGCTGTCTACCATCTTACTGCTCTCTCTCTCTCTCTCTCTCCTCTCTCTCTCTCTCACACACACACACACACACACACACACACACACACACACACTTCTATGTTTAGGGTTTCCAGCATAAATGAACAGTATAGATGCACATTTTGATCTCATGCTAATATATCTTTCTTACCTCACACCATCAGATGTCTCTCTCTCTCTCTCTCTCTCTCTCTCTCCTCTCTCTCTCTCTCTTCTCTCTCTCTCTCTCTATCTGACTGTCTCACTCTCTGGCTGTCTCTCTGTCTCTGTGACTGACTGTCTGTCTCTCACTCTCTCTCTCTCTCTGACACACTCTCTCTGACACACACACACACACACACACACACACACACACACACACACACACACTCTCTCTCTCTGTCATTCCACTTCCACTCAAGCCTCTGTTCTTTTTAGGCTGACGTGTACGGAGCAGAAGGATTGACATGAGGATAGTTAAACACTTACATGTAAAAGTATCCTCCTTTAGAACAGCGCGTGCACGTGCACGTGTGTGTGAGAGAGAGAGTGACAGGGGTGTGGTCACACCCTGGATGGCAGCATCAGGTTAACAGCCCCTCCGATGATGCTGGGGCAGGAGCGACCTGCTGCTCCGTGTCTTCCGCTCGTCTCCTCGTCCTCCTCTGTCTCCTTCATCAGAGACGCAGCCTCCTCTGGGTTCCTGCTGTTAAAAATGATCGGATCAGAACCGGATCAGCTCCGCTGCTGCTCCGCCGGCGAGCCTGAGAGCTACTTGTGCAACCCGCGGTTCAAACCGTTCCTCTCCGTTTTTTCCACACTCCTCCTCTCCGTGGCTCTTCATCTCCTCCCTCGTCCTCCTCCTCCTCGTCAGGTGTGAATGGAGCTGCCTCGTAGGTTACGTGGGTGTTGATGTGTGACAGGATGTGGGAGTGTTTCATCGTCCGTGTTGATTCTTCCTGCTTTAGGTTGATTTTTCCCAATCCTGCCAGCAGCCTTCAGCCATTGCATCACTTTACACAGCGAGTGCAGACACGTGCAACACAAACGCCCATTGAAGTGTTAAATGTGAAAGGTTAACAATTAAAAAGTGCAGCTTTTTGCTTCCCTCCACGTCTAACTTCAAGGGGAAAACTTTCTTAAGTCCCAAAGGTCGTTCCCTCTCTTGGTTTTTGCATGTGTATATTTGAGATAGCATCGGCGCTAATCCCCTGCAAGGTCAGTACTTGTGTCGGACAATTTTCCCCCACTGTTTATTCATCCTTCCCGCTGATGTCATTTCCTCCTGCTGGCACCAAACTTTGACCTGTCATTTACCACCCATAGCTTGAATGTTTCGGTCCTCCCTGGAATTCGCCGTCCGGGAGAATATCCCCGTCTTTATCTCGGTGGGATTCCTTCGCTCCGAGGAAGGTTACTAATGTATCTAAATCCAAACTGCATTTGCGCTTAAAGGTCACTTTTCATTTGCTTCCCTAATATCATCTTTCATCTCCTTCCCCCCCCCCCCTCCATAATCATTTTTCACCGGTTCCTGAAGTTTCCTGGGCTTCTGTGGTCCGGTTTGATGTCACGCCTCCTTTTCCACCTTGAGCGCCGCTGTTTCCTGGGAACGCTGACAGGAAATCTCTCTGATGCCTAATGAAACGGTCATGTTTCGGCAGCTTAGCGTACGATCCTCAGAGGTGTTTTCCGTCTGTTCCCTCAACGTCACGCCGTCAGCGGCCCCGATAAAGGCGACCAGGACTCCTGCCATTACTGCGCGTGTGCACGTGCCTTTAGCGAGTCATGCTTCTTTAAACTTTAAAGGCCGTGCGAGCTCGTGGCGTTGGCTGTGATTTACGCGCACGACACGTGCGCTCCATTCCGCCGGCGTCTGTTCTGCGTATCCTGTAGGATTATTTAGCTTTCCGCTTGTTGTTTGAGCCTCTGCAGCGTAAGAATGAAGTTCAAACAACAAAGGCTGCTGAGCCGGATTCATTCTTTTCTTTCGTTGCTGTTTACAGTGTTTGAGTTCATGCTTTTAAGCCCTTTAGCAACAAGCACGACGCGTCACACGGGAGGTCATGTGGTCGTCGCTGGGCCCGTCAGTCCCGGAGCGGAGCAAAACGTCCGGGGGAATTAGCAATTTTCAGAATCTTGATGACAACATAACAAACGTACGGTCATTAAACTGGAAGTAAAACTACCAGGAATTACAAGTCAGGTCTGTAGCCTGCTAATTTGACACGTGCCGCCTGCTTACTTCAAAGGTAGCTTTTATTGGCCGCTCATTTAGTGAGAGACTGAGACTCCCGGACGCACAGACCTGCATGAAGTGTGCAAATGCAGTAAAGCTGATATGATAACATCGTATATAAGTTGTTTTAATGAGGCGAGCGTGGCGGCAGGCCAGCAGGGACCCCGCTCGGACACGCGGTAGAATCCTGCTGCTTACATTAATGTTTCATCGCCTGAAACAAACATAAAACACACGTACAGTAAAAAATAATCACCATCTCAGCAAAGCGCCACAGTAAATAGTTAATTACGTTACTAGAGAATGAATTTTCTCCGTTAGGCTGCTCAGTTAGCTCAGATTGTTACTTTAACATTGACAAAGCAATACAGTATTTTAATTAACTGCCCCAAAACAGATCAGATGAGCTATTTCAGAAGACTTCAGGCTACATTTAAATAACCCCAACCTCTAAGTCCAGGATAGCAAATGGAAATGTAGATAGGAGGTTATTAATTAAACTCCCAGGGCTTATATAGAGTAGACCGTTAACTATGTGCTCGAGTTAATTCAGTTTTAAAATAATAAAAATAAGATTTGCCTAAATATGAATTGGTATTCAGAAAAGATCTCTTTTTGTATCATTCGCATGAAGGGAATCAAAACTCTCTGACATTTGAATGTCATTTAATGTTAAATGTATCTGGTTCATTAATCGCTCATCATTAATAATACAATTTCACAGAATTCTGGACATTAATCAGTACAGCACTGGAAATTAGCTCCAACTGCTAGAGAGAAGTATAAAAATGTAGCATTTAGCTATGCTAATAGTGCTCTCCAGGGGTGATTGATAGTGGTCACCTTAATGATCCAGTGTAGAGGTGATGTTTGAGGTCCTCGGGACACGGCGCGCTCAGCACATCCACAAACGTCCTCTTTACATATTTGACTATTTCTTTGTCCTGTCCTCGTCCTCATTTACATGGGAACGTTCATCAGAGGTGTGTTGGTGGAGGGCAGCGTTGTGCGTCCCCACAGAAGGGTGTGATGCCTGTTGGAAGGGTTCAGATTCAGGGTTTCACACGTGTGCAGATGGAGCGTTTATCTGCTGTTGCTACGTTGTCTCGTACGACGAAGTGATTGGTCTGTTTAATTAACTCGGTTAGAATCACTAGCTAGCATGACGACGTGACCTTCAAACACCCGTTCACCAGCGTAACCTGAAGTCTAATCAAAGACTGATTTGCACAATCCATAGACGAATGACGTCACCGTGACAACACCGCCGGTCATGGCTGAGCTCGCCGTTCCACAAAGACGGTCTTTCAGGTTCTGAGTTTCGGCAGGAAACAGCTGTTACAGGGTCCATTTTACTGTTTATTACTTCTTATTAGTCTGCACACACTCCCCCCCCGGGATGCTTAACATAAACACACGCCTGCAGAGACGCGCCGAAATGGCCGTGGGGATCCAGACGTGCACGTTCGCCCCGGGGAGCTCCAGTAAACACTGTTTTGTGTTTAGCACTTGATCATAAATGAGGTTTTCCTTCCCCCCCGCCACCATCTGTGGTCCCAGCGCAGGTGATGTATGGAAATTATAGTTCCTGCACCAGTTCATTAGCACCGTATTCAGCGAGATGCCGCTGTAGCTCCAATCGTGCACGTACCTTTTGCTCTTTCTCTCTCATGATTCAGGTGCTGAGCCCATGGCTCTGACCGGTCTCTCGGCACCCAACAAAGCAGAACGCGCAACTCCGTCACGACGCCAAGCGCATTTTATCAGCACAATCAGACGTGTCTGAGCGGCCTTGGCTTCTCCGTGGCGCCTGCGTGCGCATCGCTAAAGTAGAATTAGTGGAAATAGAGGCATAAATTTGAAATATATGCAGAACGCAGGCCAAGCATGAAGTACAACTCTTTCCCGCAATCACTCCGGCGCTCCCTCTCCCGCTCCTGCTTATTATTCCCAGACTACAGTCGGTTGCTAAGTGTCGGTGCTGCTGTGTACCTGCGTGCGCGCCACGAGGAAGGGAGTGACAGGAAGACAGATTGCTGACCATTCCGAAACATGACGTCCTAATCGGCTCGCCTGTTAATTAAGAGACTTTATTGAAATGTTCCTGTGACCAGGAAAGCGGGGGGGGGAAGGGGGGGACTTAATGAATGGAGTGCTACGTGCACGCAGGGCGGGGGTGCCCGTGGGGGCTGGGCAGGGGCAATAAAGGAAAACAGTTTAAAGCTGCGTTTTTCATTTCATCTCAAGCCTGCGTTTACAGTCGGCCGTTAAAGGAACAGAGGGTTCCTGCGTCTGCAGTCGTGTCGGGACGCACAAGACGGTGAAATCCGGGTGAGAGCTCACGATCAAAGGGCCGACGGGAGTCGGAACGCGTTCCAGAAATGTCACCCTTTGATTGTTTGCATCAACAACCAACCTTTGCTGTCTGGCGCGTGTTCGCCTTTACCTTCCTAATGTGGTTCTTCTAGACTGAGGCTGGAAGGGTTTTTTTATTTTATTTTTTTAAATACCTCCAGAGATTTCGTGGTGACACTCGTGAGCACACGTCACTGGAAAATATGATAAACGTTCACCATATGTGAAAAATGTGTGTGTGTGTGTGAAGAGATGGGGTTTGCATGTGTGATCTTGCACCATTACTCATCTCATGTCCGCCTTCACCCATAATAATTTTATATATAATATATATTATATCATATATAATATCATTTATTTATTTGTCTGTTTTCTTGCTAGCATTAGCGAGAGCCAACGCTCGTTTCGCTCCTCAACACGCGGCACCGAGTGCAGGTTTCTTCCTCACATGCTGATGTTGGAATGTGGAGTCAACCCCCCATCCCCGCCCCCCCCCCCCGGAGCTCTATTATGGGATCATATCTGATAATTAGAGTGTGGTTGTGTGAGTTTGACAGTGGTTGAAGACGTTTAAAGTTAATAGCAAATATCTGCTGACTCATCCGTCCCTTCTCTGTCTCTCTGTACTTGGACAGAGGGACAGTTTGGCTGTTTCCGAAACCACCCCCTGTACCCTACATAGTGCACTCAATAGTGTGGACGGCATTTTGAAATAGTGTCCGAAATGTTAGTGAGCATCGCTGTACCCTATGTAGTGGACTCAATGTGGACTTACAAATGTATGTATTGTCTGCTGTTTGTTTCACATTTCATACTAAAGCGTCAAATTCTTTCACTTTAGCCGTAAATGACGCCGTTGTCCGAATACTAACTTTAAATTGAGTGCGCTACGTAGTTCACTCAATCCATGCCCCCCATGTAGTGAGTAGTGAATAGGGAACGAGAGTGTGGTTTCGGAAACAGCCTTTGTGTTCGTTCCGTCTCTTTATGGGGTCCTTTCGTTGATGGGGTGTGTTGGACCTCCACAGATGTTCTCCTGCCCTCGTGGCCTCCAGGTGCTGCTCTGCTTCCTGAAAACGCCAGAAAAGCCGGTAAAATGGCGTCTGTTGCTGAAACGTATCTTTAATCTCGCGGCATTTCATTTTAAATGAGCTTCTGATGTCGGAAAAGTTCTAACACTTTTAGCCTTTAGTGGCCCTCCAGTTGGAGGGCCGCGGGGAGCTAGGCCTCCACCGACTTCCTCCGCCACTTTTGTAACATCAAGACAGGTTTCCCCTCCCCCGAGCGGCGTTACAGATGCGGTGCCTAACCAGATACAGCTCTCCAAGGCCCTGAATCTAAAAAGGCTTGGCAAGTGTGTCAAGGATAGTCCCCCACTAGTTAATCCAAGGCCATCAAATGCAGCAATCTTCTGCAGAGAGGTCTGATTCCACGGGCTGCGTGCCCACTGTTGTGCAGCTTTTATTAAATGGCGTTCTGTCAAGTTCCACCACCAGCTGCCAGGAGCCCGTTCTAATGGAGGGCTTGAGGAGAGATTGGTTCTGACCAGCATTTCCTAAGGGGAGACAGGTGCCAACATCCAGTGATAAGTGGAGTTGCTGGTGGTTCTTGACACTATTTCAAACAAGCTGTTAAAGCTTTTGGGCAGGGTCCCCCTTTTTTTGCAGTCCCCGCAGCCACTTCTGAATAGCTCTGAGCAACAGGGACCTTTCTTCACATTCTGTCCACCCTCTTTTTGTAAGCAGCTCAGAGACAGACCCCCTTTTAAATGTAGCTTTAAAATAGTTTAACTGGCTGTAATCACCAACTCCGCCCCCCCACGCTCTTCATCGTTGCGTCGTGGCGAGATGCTGAGCGCTCGAGTGCTGCGAGTGAGCGATTAGACGCGTCTCTGTCAATAATTTCATCAAAACGGAATATTTTCAGTCAGTTTTTAATCTGACTGTCAACAAAGTCAAAGTTGGACAAAAAAACCCATCAAAGTTGTTTGCGGCCTTCCTCCCTTCGCTCCCGCTGATGCGCACAATTAGCATGATGTAATCGAATTATCTGAGGTTCTGTCTTTCCAAGGGCTCGTTCACGGCCAGCCGTCAGCCGCTCCTCATGGCTGCGGCAGATGGAGGACGTGGAGGATGCTGACTGACAGACCAGGGACGGGGTGACAAACAAGCCCCATCCTGCACGCCGGCTATCGATTTTAGCTCAGAGGTCTCTGTCTGATACGGCGGCACTCAGGGTCGGAGAGTGAGACGCAGAAAAAGACGGGCCCGGCGTGGCCGGGCACTGGCTGGGATTCGTCCCGCAGAGTGCACGAAAATGCTTCCGTTTTTTTAATCCGGGGACTTTCCTGAGACATTTAGCTTAAATCCGTTGTGGACCGCCGCAGCGCTAAACCAAGAGGTCGCGAGGAAGGGGGTGACAGGAAGACAGATTGCTGACCATTCCGAAACATGAAGTCCTAATCGGCTCGCCTGTTAATTAAGAGACTTTATTGAAATGTTCCTGTGACCAGGAAAGCGTGCTCCTTTTTTTTACGTGCTCCTCTGTAGCACGTAAAACCTTGAACTGCGTGATTTTCCCGCCGTGGCAGGAAGCCCCGCCCTCGACCGCCGAGACTTTGCTTCGGCTCCTGGAGGGAAGTGGAATTTTGAGGACCAATTAGGGACCCGCGCTGCTGCTTCCATTCGACTCCTCCTTCAACCCTAATGAGCAACGGTCCCGGTTCCAGTGTAAACACGGGATCCTCCCCGCCGTCTGGCCCGTGACGGCGCTGCGCCCTGGTCCAGGATCAGCCCTACTTTTGTTGGCTCTCTGCCGCTCAGGCCGGCTTTCTTTTCTCTACCTGACAGCGTCTCTTCTGACTCAACGACAGATTCCATTTCCATCTCCGGTGCTCGGCGGCGCGCGGCTCTCTCGTTACCTCGGACCGCTTCGGTCCGTCTGACGGCCGCGCCCTCTTCCGCCGCCAGCCTGCCTCATATATGTGCATATTAGAGCAGAAAATGCACCCGCGTTTGTGAAAAATAGGCGTGCTGCAACGTTTGTCCTCTGTTTATCGCCGCGGCAAATCCCTCCTTACCTTGTTAGCGAGCGGACGGCGCGCCCGAGCGGTCCCGTGCGGCGCCGGTTGATCGGATCCGTGGGACGAGCCGCTGGATAAACTCTGGCAGTAGTGCGGACAGCACTTTTTAATGGAAGTGACCGTGATGAGTGAGGCTGATGAGATGCGATTGGATTGCATTTGTGAAGCACTGATGGTAGCATTATTTTATGGAAGCCGTTTTACTGCACCTTGGAGCGGCGCCAAATTGGTGCCTTAACACAGGGAGTTACAGCCCGACGTCCTGGACTTAGACTTGCGTGTCCGAGGCAGGGAGGAGGGGCGCAGCCTTTTATGCACTTTAACGGGGGAAAAAGTCAGATATAAGTGAATTCCCATACAGTTTGATGTATGGGGCTGTTTGTGATGCGCCCAGTCTAATTTAATCAAAAGTGGCTGTATTTCACATTCAAAGCTGACATGGATGAGCTGGTTTTTAAACAAATTAGATGCCGAGCTCATCTGGACAGTCCAGGAAATGTGCTTTACGCTGGTATAAGCATCTGCTGCATAAATGGATGGACCCGTGGCTGCTCTCCGCCAGCAAACAAATCCCAGCGCGGGCGGATCCTGTCACACGGGCTTCCTGATGCAGACGGCAACTTTGCCAAAGTGAATCCCGGGTTTCAGTTCCATTCTGTTAGAACAGCGCGGAGGAAACGCTGGCCTGCGTGAGATCGATACCAAGCCTTTCTGCTGTTTCCCCCGGTGAGACCGCCATGTTCTGATCCGAACCTCCTGGCCCACGGGCTCAGAGAGGGCCGTGCACGTGTAAACACAGCACAGGTCTTCAGTGGGTTCAGTCGGGAGTAGATGGATGCATCCCTGCGATTGCATTATGATTGTTATTATTGTCGTTCCTCCTTGGTATTTTGCACCTGATCAGTTAATATTCTCTCCTCTGCGTAAATTATGGGATGCGTGTAACAATCCTTCACTGGGTCACACATAAATAATCACCCGAATTAGATTCTCTCTGTTGAGTTTGACCTTGACGATGACCGGAAATGGGGAAAAAAAACAACAACAACCTCACACTCGCAATCAATGAAGTCCTGATTGTTTGTAATTAGATTCCCCATTTAGCGTTCCCCCCCGCGACCTTCTGACCTCTACTCGCCTCTCTGAAAGAGATGGAGATGAGTTTATCCTGAGAGAGGAAGCATACGTGTGGTACCCAGCAGAACTTCAGCGGTTCCTCTCCTGGAGAACCGGAGCAGAATTGTTCCTGACAGTCAGATGGTCCAGACCAACATTTTCCAAAGATAAAGGTCCGGACCCACCAGAGGTCTGACCTTATCAATAGCCAGGGCTCATCCATCAAAAGGCCCTCCCTGTCGCCATGAGCAACAAGGCTGCACTCTTCCCTCCCTCCCTCCCTCCTCATTCCTTCCCTCCATCTCTGAATTGTTGCTCCGAGGTCCACCGTTCCGCCCCCGTGTCCTTTCCACCCCCCCACATAAATAGCCGGTTTTTTTTTGTCTCGGGGGGTGAATTTGTATCCATCAGGATGTTTGTTTATCCATCATGCGAGAGACAACAGTGGCTGAATTTGATTAATGGAGGCGGACTGATGCTGGCTCAGCTTTGACGAGGCAGATTGCATTGATTGCTAAAGGGGAGACATCTGTAAAAACAGTTGGATTAGTCTCCTGGGAAATAACTGCTTCTCAGCTATGACATTTCCAAGTTTCAAGACATTTTCGCCCCTTTAAAAAAGGCCTTTCCAGGCTGACTTCAGTGTAACTTTAGCCTCGGCGTCTTCGAGCGTCTTGTCTTCTCTCTGTCAGCCAGGTTTTATCTACTTTCATTTATTTTCCTTCTCTCTTTCCTTCCACCATATTTCTTTTCCCACAGTTGGCCTGCGAGATCAAGTTTAACATCGCATCCATCACGCATGATCACACAGGAGTTGTACTCGTGTGCATGAAAATTCACCACAGTAAACGTTTGTGTGTGTGTGTGTGTGTGTGTGTGCAGCAGATCCTCTGCTTTCTTGATGAATTATGCATGATTGTCAGGGGATTAAGACCTGGAACTCATTGCCTGAATCTTGAAACTGGATCAGAAAAAGAGCGCTATGTTTTTCCATTAAAACAGTGCAGAACGATATCACCGTTTACCAGATCCTAGTCAAAAGGATGTGACAAATATTCAATTTGCCGAGCTTTATAATCTCTCCTGGGAGAGTCAGAGACTCATGTGATATGTCAATGAGTTGGCTAGCATGGTGAGATTGTAAACTTTACGTTTTAATATACGCAACAAAAGATGATATTCTTGTGTTTTTAGGAGATTTCCTCCCAATGGTCTCCAACAGATCAGTAGAGAGGCCACCGTTTAGCCAGAAAATGGCGTACGATCGTTTCTGAGGCTCAGTTTGAAGACGTTACCTGAGCAGTTTGCAGCCCGTCGTGCGTCCGACTGCGTTCGACCGCCCCGCGCGGCGCCGGCTCTGTCTGGGATTCGCGCTCCCCCAGCAGTCAGATCTGCACCAACGAGAGGAGACACTTTGGACAAGTTAAACAGTGATAAATCTGCCTGTCAGTATAATTTAAACGGCGGCCGCTACCTTCTGTCGATGTCGTGTCATATCTCCGCCCCGTAGGGCTCATATTGTCGGCCGCGTGGCTTCGGCAGGAGCGAGGGATGATGAAAGAGTGAGGGGGGGGTGACAGGCTTAACTGGAGGAGGAAAAGGAACGAGCTTTGATTAATTGCTTCAGAGGCGGTTGTGAAGGGAGACGTGAGCGCGAGCAGGTTTGCGTGCACGTGTGCGTGTGTGTTATTATTGGCTGTTGGCAGCGACACTCATTCATGAGCTGGTATCAGGCTGCAAACGTGGCCGATGTTGATGTTGCAACAGATACAAGGTTGTGTTTTTAGGTTTCCTTCGCTTCAGAAGGCTGGTGGGGCTAAACAAAGGTTTCATTAGCAACGCTGCCATAGAAATACATCCCTTTGACGGTCGTACAGCGCACATCATGTTGATAGGAATGTTGTTGATAGGAATCCCAAACGTGGCCATCAAGGACTTTCGATGGCGAGACATTTGCGCGGAGGTGCTAATATTTCAATAGCCTGTGTTCCGATGGTCTTCTGTGGTTTTCCCAGGTCTCCTCAGAGGCATTAGAACTCTGCTTGTCATTTTTGCTGCACGTTAACATACGAGCAAACCTCCGCGTTTTAAATTTCCTCTGTTTGCCTTTAATTAATGATTGGGCCTCAGCTCAGCCTGCCACTCCGATCCTGGAGAAGAAAACATCATTTTTATTAAACAATCCCCATATTCTGTGCAATTATTGTGGTCCATTACTACACACACACACAGGATAATTGGTTATTATGTTCTGCTAGCAGCACTCAGACCAGGTTTTTTTTCCCTGTTTTTAACTTTCTGACTCATGGAGGTGAGTCTGTTTAAAGAGTTTTGTTTCCCTCCAGTGCACATTTTGCCAAGTTGGCTGCCGCACTTCCAATTGAGCTCCGCAGAGAAACTTTAAATAAGGGGTTTTTTTTCGTAACATATAGCACACACTCTCTGTATGCTAGCATTATTAAAATCATTGGTGCGTGTGTGTGTGTATTGGTGTGTGGGAGTGTGGGTGAGTGTGTGTGTGGGTGAGACGACAGCCTCCTGGATCAAAACCTTCACACTCCAACAGTTTGTACCCACTTCAGCCTCCAGATCTTCAGGGTTACACGTTTATTCTCATTTGTTCCTGGGTGTAAATTTGAACTTTGACCCCTGGGATGGCACGCCAGGGCCTGGCCTCCACAGCACCGTGTCATTCTGTAAAAATGGAGACGTCGCCATGCTGAGTTTTGGACTCCTTTCTGTGGCAACGACTTTTATGCTAGGAAACGGCAGTGGGACTGGAGCAAAGCCATTAGCATCGCGGGAGCGTTGCTGAGTGCCTGTAACTGGTCCTCTGATGAAGTCTAAATATTTTTCTCAGTCGTCAGCGTCAATAAACCGTTTCACTCTCTCCTGATTGAAATGGAACTTTGCAGAATTTCAATTTTTCAGCTTCATTTGATAACTGGAACCACCATCACAGCTGCCATCACTCCCCCCCCCCCGTATGTGATTGCCAAATGGATAATTGCAATCAGACGCTAAACAAGGGCAAATTGCGACTCTGCTCCGCAATATTGTGGGCGTGTTCCTTCGTAATATCATTAGCGCGCTATCTTCTGAGATGAGCCCGTTCGCGGGTTGCAAGCGATGCTTAATTCACAATGATGATGCCATCATCCACTCAGCGTGTCACACAGTGTTTGGAAGAAAAGGAGCCGTTAAAAGCTACTTCATAATAACGCGGAGTAGACGAGGCGGGGGAGAGCTGCGAGTGTTCTCCTCGCGCGTTACCCCCGGCTTGTCTGGGGATGAACGATTAATTGAAATTTAATCACAGTCACGGAGGCGGAGGGCAAAGACGGCGCTTCATTCCGGACCTCATGACTGATCAGGTGCTAATTCCTGTATAAATCACACATGAATCAGGCGGCGTCCCGTGACAGTCACGCTCTCTGCCTGCCAATCGCCGCGCAGGCGTGCAGCGGCCGAGCAGGCCGACCTCGAGACGGTCCGAAAGAGGAAGTAGATCTGAGCCTGTGGATTTCATGGAACCTCTTTAGTACCCTTATAATGTAAAGGTCACGGGGTCAGAGCCCTCGTCGGAAGGCCAATCTTCTGGCTCCACGTCCGTGTTACTTCTCGCTGCTGTGAAACTTTTTGTGCGAATCTTTTTTTTTTGTGGGCGAATTTTCTCTCAGAGAGAAATTTTGACTTCAGAATAGCTGTAATGAGTCCGCGGCGATGCTGGCGAACGACAGGCAATTACGATTAAATACTTTAGACGGAAATAATTCTTCTCTTGCTCATTTAGAATAATAAATCTTTCAGTCTCATTGTCGCGCCGTGGCGTGATTGTTTCAAAATTACCGACGCCGAGTCACGCTTGACGTACCTGTCGGGGAAAACAGCCTGGTTAGATTTTCAGCCGATTTTCCGCCACTTCCCGGCACGCCGGTTGTCAGAAGGAACCTTAATTTTTGAAGTCATTTGCATTCGAATGAAAGTCTGGCTTCTAGTTTCCAACATTTCGTGTTTCACAGAAAATTTCAGTTCTTTCTTATTTATTGTTAACGGCCCAAAATTGGCAGCGAGATCTCAGTCAGGACGAATGTGTCCAGCAGCAGGACGAGAGGACGGACGTCTCATCTGGGTTCCTTTGTGGAGCTCCTGCTGCTGGACCTGCGTCTGCTCCGGCTGGATGTTCCGGCTCACAGGCAGAGGGAATTAGTGGGAGACAGCAGCAGATAATTGAACCTTTTAACCCGAAGGACGGTTTCACGCCCCGGACGTAAATCCCTCCGCCGATCCTGACGCGTGAACGCAGCTGAACTCTTCCCTCGCAGGTGTCCCGTCTCCCTCACCGTCTTACGGAAATGTTTGCTTCAGTCTGATTTTGTATCTTGTGGATCTCTGGAGCTGCAGTTGTGTCAGAGAAGGACCCCCACCTGTATAGAGAACATAGTGCACTGTCAGGTATGTCAGGGTGAGATGTTCTAGCGTATTAATCCACACTCGTCCTCAGGTCCCCGGGGTTCCTTCTCAAGTGATCAGAGACGTGAGACCTGAGGTGATATTTGTGTTTGATGGTGAGCTGAGCAGACAGCTCCGCTCTTTCTGCTCATTCGCATCTGTTGAATTAGGTGTAAACATTATTCCCAGCGGGGAAACGGGAGTCAAGTAGTCGGCTTCATTCATGGAGACGCTTGGAAAAAATAAATCTGCTTAGTTGGATTTTATCTTTTTTTATTCCTAGCACACCTCACTTCCTTCAAAAACAATTGTTTTTGGGGGGGAATTTGTGTCTTTTGTGAACAATATTCCATCAGAAAAGCATCTTTGGAAACAAAAAGAAGTTCATTTTAAAAAGTAGGTAAAGTCTGACCAAAGGACGGTCTGTTATCTGTTGTCTTCCCATTTCTTCCTCAATGTGTGTCCTAATGTGTGTACTTATGCTAGCTTGTATCTGTGTCTGTGAGCCCATTTACGGGACCATAAAGGTCCGATAACTGGAGGTAATTGGATAATAATGGGGTCCGACACATTTACACCCACCTCGGATATGCAGCAGTTAATAAACCCTGGTTTACATGTTCCACAGTACGTACGAGTGGCATGAAGCAGGACCCATTTTCTACAATTATTTATTTTTACGCATGTAAAAAACCTCAAAGAATCAAATTATCAGGTGTGCAGGTGTGTTAATCCGATTTCTCTCAATCAGATAACTGCTTGTTATCACATTATGCTACTAACGCGATCAATGGAATAATCTGATAACTGATACAAGCACGAGCTTTGGTTGGCTTTGATCAGCTAAAATTCTAATATCTGATAAATAAAGATGTAGAAATGGTTTTTTTAAATGTTTTTTCCCTCCATAGTTGCGACCCAGGTGGTCTCCACATGTCCTTGAGGTCACAGTCAGAGGTTGAGCAACTAAAGACACAGTTCAGGACACAAACCTCCAACCATGGGTGGGGGTAAAAAAAAGTGGTTGGGTAAAAGAAGAGGAGTAAAAAAGAGTTGAGTGTGTGTGTGTGTGTGGGGGGGGGGGGGTGTAGTTGGTGTGACTGGTGTCTGCCCTGGGCTGCAGCCTGAAACACTAAAGGTGGATGACTATGACATCATAAATCAATGTTTGGAGTGTACACGACACCCCCACACAGATGACCTCCCACCGGGATGTTAAACACAGCGCCGACGGGCGCCGACCCCAGCCGTAAAGGGGTGAAAGGTCAGAGGGGGGCTGACAGTGACCCTGAGCACAGGAACATCCTTTACAGAGAAAGAGGGGAAAGAAGATGGGGGGGGGGGCAAACATTAAAGGGAGGCGGGAAGGAGGAGGCTCCAAAGTAAATGTGGAGAGGAAGGAAGATGAGATGATGAGCAAAGCAGGAGCAGAAACGACAGTCAGCAACATTTAACTCTGATACTCGGGTGGTTTCTCGGCACATTACAACCCCCCCCCCCCAGGTATTTAGACAAATTCATTATTTAAAGAACAGCCCAGTTTGCCACACATGCGCCTCACCTCCCGGGGAGAGGGCGTCCTGCCTTTTTATGAGGCAACACCGCAGTAAATAGAGCAAAACCCCCCCAAAAGCAGCTCCTTAAACTGTCGTTGTGTATTTAAGAGCACTTATCAATTTCATAGACGCCGTCGTCCTGAGTAAAAGCTGATTTATTTGGTGCGCGTTTGTTAGCCATAAGGTTAAGGTTCGCCATAAACTGGGAAAAGGCGTTTGAGCCGCCGCCAGGTATTGATCACAGATACAGTGCAGGCTCAGGAACAGGTACGTGTGTGTGTGTGTGTGTGTGTGTGTTTCCTCTGTAAAGTGTGTGTTACGCACCAGTAATGAGGCATGAGGGGCGATTTGAGTTACGGCCAGTTATTGATCAGAAAACCTCCCGGAATTAAAACTTTGTTAAAGAGCTTTTGGTGAGAGCGGCGCCCGTGTTAAAGACAGAGGAATTGAGGTTTATTTTCAGCTCTGAATGTGAGCAAAGTGCCCAATTAACCGCCGCCGTTGGCCGTGCTCGGCTTCTGTTTGATCCCCCCCACCGGCACCGAATCCTGTTTCAATCTGACCGCCTCGGCGCCTCCTTCCATCACAAAGCTGCGAAAAGGAAACCAGAAGAAGTGCCTCTTTCCCCCCCAAGACGGGTTTTCATTAAGAGCGGCGGCGGCTGTCATGGTGCGTTAACCTGGACTCTGTTGTGAGACCAGCGAGTCGTCCTCCGGATCTTAATACGCGTGATGTAAGAGCTCCGTTTCTTGCTCTGGATCCAATAGTAGCGTGTAATTACCTTTAAGACCTGCTCCCTATGCTGCCGGATTAGCCCTAATCCATAACCAAAGCCATAACTGTAACTGCACTCCTGTTAATTCCGGTCGGAAGAATGCGACACGCAGGATGTCCTCGTCTCCACCGACACTCCCCTCCTCTTCCTCACTTCTGCTCCTCCTCTTCCTCACTTCTGCTCCTCCTCTTCCTCACTTCTGCTCGTCTTCCTCCTCACGTCTGCTCCTCTTCCTCCTCACTTCTACTCCTCCTCTTCCTCCTCACTTCTGCTCGCTCCTCCTCTTCCTCCTCACTTCTGCTCCTCCTCTTCCTTACTTCTGCTCCTCTTCCTCCTCACTCTGCTCCTCTTCCTCCTCACTTCTACTCCTCCTCTTCCTCCTCCTCACTTCTGCTCCTCTCCTCCTCACTTCTGCTCCTCTCTTCCTCACTTCTGCTCCTCCTCTCCTCACTTCTGCTCCTCTTCTCCTCACTTCTGCTCCTCCTCTTCCTCCTCACTTCTGCTCACTCCTCCTCTTCCTCCTCACTTCTGCTCCTCATCTCCCTCACTTCTGCTCCTCCTCTTCCTCACTTCTGCTCCTCCTCTTCCTCACTTCTGCTCCTCTTCCTACTCACTTCTGCTCCTCATCTCCCTCACTTCTGCTCCTCTTCCTCCTCACTTCTGCTCGCTCCTCCTCTTCTCCTCACTTCTGCTCCTCCTCTTCCTCACTTCTGCTCCTCTCCTCCTCACTTCTGCTCCTCCTCTTCCTCACTTCTGCTCCTCCTCTTCCTCCTCACTTCTGCTCGCTCCTCTCTTCCTCCTCACTTCTGCTCCTCCTCTTCCTCACTTCTGCTCCTCTTCCTCCTCACTTCTGCTCCTCCTCTTCCTCCTCACTTCTGCTCGCTCCTCCTCTTCCTCCTCACTTCTGCTCCTCATCTCCCTCACTTCTGCTCCTCCTCTCCTCACTTCTGCTCCTCTCTTCCTCACTTCTGCTCCACTTCCTACTCACTTCTGCTCCTCATCTCCCTCACTTCTGCTCCTCTTCCTCCTCACTTCTGCTCGCTCCTCCTCTTCCTCCTCACTTCTGCTCCTCCTCTTCCTCACTTCTGCTCCTCTTCCTGCTCACTTCTGCTCCTCCTCGTCCTCACTTCTGCTCCTCCTTTTCCTCACTTCTGCTCCTCTTCCTCCTCACTTCTGCTACTCTCTCACCTTCAGATTATTAATTTGACCTTCCTCCGTATGTGAAGGCATCTGGGACGTGATAATGGGGGAAAGCGACGTGCTGCGGAATGTTGCTCTCTTTTTCGGACATTTTCTTCCAGGATTTTTTTTTTTTTTTTGGTAAAATTGAATTATATGTGAAAACTAGCAGGAAAAGATACATTTAAACTTCATGGGTTTGGCTTTTTAAACGATTATTCCATCCCCCTCTCTAATTGGGGTCTCCGGTGGTCCGGGGACGTGCATGTGTGAATTCTGCTTATTCTGCATATTGAGTGACGACATTTGTGCATCACTTTGGTGGCTCAACAACAGAATCAACTGGAGCTTCTAGAGCTACACTGATTCTTTTTTCCCTGTTTCTGCATCGATTTTACTGCTCTGACCAGTGGCCTTAACTGTCCCTTCGACCTCAGTGCAGTGTGTGTGTGTGTGTGTGCACGCGTGTGTGTGTGTGTGTGTGTGTGAGAGAGAGAGAGAGAAAATGAGAGAGAACTAGTGACCATTGCTTGTTCTCATTCATGAAGGAAAGCCTGCTGTCGGTCACCTTATGATACTTCCATCTCTTCTTATCACTAATTCATTCTGTCTATCTGTCCTTGCCCCCCCCACACACCCCCACCCCCTCTCCTTCCCCTCTCTCTCCTCTCTTTCACTCTCATTCACTTTCCCAATCTTCATTTCCCAACTCCTCATCCCCTCCACAAGGTTATCACATGTCAACACCCAAAACATTGTGTGTGTGTGTGTGTGTGTGTGTGTGTGTGTGTGTGTGTGAGAGAGAGAGAGAGAGAGGAGAATTGGCAGATACCTAACTGTTGATGTGGTTCAGAGAGAGAAAAAAACAAAGACCAGACACACACACACACACACACAACACACACACACACACACCACACACGTGACACACACACCACACACACACACACACACACACTCAAGTCTTCACACAATCTACCCCAGAATGGTTTTTGTCAGCTGGATTACATCAGGTCAGAATCTGACTGGGAATCTGTTCGTACCCAGCATGCGCTCTCTTGCTCTCTCTCTCTCTCTTTCTCACACACACACACACACACACACACACACACTCACATGCAAGAGCGCTGTCTTCTCTCTGCCCTCTGGCTAATTAATTTCCCAGATCAAGCGTGTCCCTCCATAAAGCCCCCCCACCCACCCTCTTTTCCCCGTGTCACACTCAATCTGTTCCCCCTCTCTCCCGTGTCTCTCAGCAGAGCCTGGCTCCTCTCACTTCTCCCGGCCTGTGATTGAACGAGATGCCAGGGCACAAAACATCACTTTGCAGAACCTCTCCTTTTTTTCTCTGTTTATCTGTTTATCCGGGCTAAAAAGTATCACCAGTCTAAGTCAAGTGACGGTCTGCACGCCATGTCCCCTGTTCTCACGGCTTTTAAATGGCTAATCCGGTGCGTGGCCTCCTGCATTAGTTGTGCAACGCCGCATGACCCCGGCGGCTGTTTGTGGAGGTACTTAAAGACGAGCACGTTGTTTGTTAATCAGTGAGTGAGGCTAATGCTCGACCAGGTCAGCAGTACATCAAAGGGCTTCAATGGTCCCATATCTCAACCCTCCCGTGAGAATTTTAAACAAACCGCGAGCATTCGTAGTTTTAACCACAGAACCACGGAGGCAAAAACTGTTTACATTTAAGTTTACGTCCCCTGAAAGTGGCCCGGACGGCCGATAGGACGGCTTTTCCTTTGGTTCGAGGGATAAAGCAGCGCATTAGCAAGGGCGGGAATCTACCGTCTCTGGAACCCATCAGCTGCAACCAGACGTTTTTTTCCCCCTGCAGCCGAATTTACACATGCGCGCACGTTTCATGGTGACTCTTAACCTCACCCCGTCACTTCTGGCGTAAGCACTCATTCTTCATCAGCGGCTGAAATACGGCGTCTAAGGTTGCAGCGGGCAGCCAGGGGGACGACTTCAGAGCGATGAGATAGCCGTAATGGCGTGCCGTCATTTAGTAGAATGTAATAAGCGAATATCTAATAAGCCTGTAAAAGATGCTTAACCCCAGAAGCCCGGGGGTCAGGCGCAGAGATAGCAGAATAAACTGATTAAGGCCAGCATCTTCTCACATTGCGGTTATTACGGCACTGACCAACTCCTGACCCCTCCGTGGGAGTGTGGCTAACATCCCCCTGAACCGCTTCTGTGTTTGGAGGAATGCAGTATTTATGAGGGCCGTCGGCAGCCCCCCCCCGCCCGATCCGGGAGGGTTGGAAATGAGTCGTCGGACAGTGGAGGCCACGGTGCTCCACCGCGGAGTGATTTTTGCCTCCTGAGTTGAAAGAAGTCCGATGTGATGATGAGAGAGAGAGCGCAGAGATGCCACGAGGAGGAGCGGCCCTTCAGAACATCTGTTGGCTGACTCACACGACAGGGAACCGGCCCAAATCTCCGGAGATAGTTTAACTTTTAGGCTCGGAATTGGGATCGCCACTTGTCAGATAACAGACGGACAGAACGAGCGTCTTAAATGAACAGCATCTTTGATTTAAAACTGTCTTTATCTCCTCACTTCTTTTCCTCAGAAACGCTGGAATGTGCGGCCCCCACATCCAATTTTTTTTTCAGTTTTATTACCCTAAATATCTCCAGAAAAGCTGCTCACGTGTTTTTCATTGGAATACCTGACCGATGGCGCTTCTCTAACAGGGGGAACAGAAGCATTTGACTTTGGTTAAAAGGTTTTAAAAGGGTTTTTTCCCCCCCTGAAAGCTCCTCTCCTTCCCACACGTAGCTAAAGATTTCCATTTGCCACTGGCACTAACTGGAGTTTACAGTCCCCGGACAGAAGATTAAAGGGAGACGGGGAGAGGCAGAGTGTGGCGGGCGCGAGCCCGTAATGGTGATCAGATGAACACGTTAACGGAGGGCTGAAAAAGTCTAAACAGCCTCACACTCGGCTCCTCCTGGAAGAGTCTTGACTCTTCAGCTAACTAGCTTAAAAGCTTCAGAACACGGCATTTGTGCTTACTTTTCCATGTTCCGTCTTCCCTCATATGGTGTAACGGGTCCTTTTTAAGGTCCAGAGTGTGTTTTTCACTCATTCAGGCCCTTGTGATGGTTTCGGTGCACGTGTGAGTGGGTCATCAGGACCCAGTCGCACCTGTTGGCTACCTTCCTTCCTCTTTAAACTGGACGAAACTAGATTCGGGGAAAAAGGAAATAGAGCGGGTTCTGGTGCCGGGGTCAGTTAACTGTGAAGCTGTTCTCAGAAAAATCCCATTGTAGAGGCGGGGGTTGGGTGTGTGTGTGCGTGTGTGTGTGTGTGTGTGTGTGTGTGTGTGTGTTGGGGGGGCAGGAGTCACAGCGATATGTGTACTTTAACATGAGCAAGGTCTTAGTGCAGGAAATCAGATTTTGAGAGCATGTGATTGGATATGACAGAGGGAGAACAGAACAGGCACACACACACACACCACACACACACACACCATACAGTAAATCAGACAAACATGAGATTCTTCATTTTCTGGTTGTGTTGTTTAACTCTTCATGTAGGGAAGCGGCTTCTCTGGATGCTCCCCCCCCCGTTTCACTTTACATGAACCACTGTGTAGCTTCAAAGTCTGTGTGTTACTGCCTGTTTAACCATAATGCACCATTCTGCCTGACACACACACACACCACAGTATAAAAGAAACCACATGGAGCTCTGAGGGCCCACAGACATATATTACATATATTTGATACTGTACTAAAGACCCTGCCCTGCGAGTGTGTGCGTGTGTGTGCATGCATGCATGCAAAGCTCTGGCTACACATGAGGAGAACGATTAAATATAAAAACGCTGACTGTAAAGGCAGAAAATTATTAATTTCCTTTGTACCCTGAGTTTCTACCAAAAAAAAGAAGAAAGAAATGTGTTCTTTCAGCACAATTTGAAGCGCCAGCGTGTTTTTCCCTGCACAGCTGAGAAGACGGCTGTTGTGAAATTGGTTTGTACAAATGAGAAAACAGCGTCAGGGATAAGTGAGTGTTTGAAGGTGCTGTCAGAGGCTTCCTCCGTCTTTACCTTCCTCCTTTCATCCCGCTCTAATTCATCGCTCCTCCTCCCCCTCCCGCCCCACCCTCATTAGCGATGGCTGTGAGAGAGCGCGGAACAAAGCTCGGGACGCGCCAATCGATGAGCGAGCAGCGCTATCAATCGACTGGCGGAGCGCAGGTCCACTCAATCTGCCCCACAATTGATGGGGCAGAGATTGATGGGGAAGATTGTCGCGTCTTTGCCGGCGCATTGATGCGGCGGCGCGCGTCTCGATCGGCGCTCGGACACAGAAGATTTTTATCTCGCCTTGTTTACTAATTGTGCATTTTAATTTGCGCCCCGAATAAACTGTGTCAGCCGTGTTTGGCGTGTTTCTGTGTACTGTTAGCAGGTGTAACGGGTGGCCATTTTTGTTTATGGGTCGTGTGTGAGTGTGTGTGTGTGTGTGTGTGTGTGTCACCACTGGCCTGATGATTTGCCGTGAATCCATGCAGATTGCCTGTGTCTCTCTGGGAGGGCCATGCTGTCACATTTGTATGAGGAAGGTTATCAGGCTAACACTTTCTCCCCCCCCCCCCCCTCCACTCCCCCCCACCTCGCCCCTCATGTGTCCACAGCTCTGATAGCCATCGGCCAGTACAGCAGCACCATCGAGACCGTGGACGCCGGCTGGTGTAAGGACATCACGGACCAGGGAGCCACTCAGATCGCGCAGAGCAGCAAGTCTCTGCGTTACCTGGGCCTCATGAGGTGCGACAAGGTAAGGAGGAGCTTACAGAGAAGCCTCCTTCAGGTGAGAGTCACCTGTGTCTGGACAGAGGAGTGCAGAACGGGCCCTCAGCAGGAGGATCCACCCGTGTGAGGCTGATCCTGCTCAAGGTTGCTTCTTGTTTATTGGCTTTGGTTCTGGGGGTCTGTGAAGCACCTAGAAACATTCCCAGAAGGACACCAGGTGTTAGGTGACCCGGGTTTTATAGAGGAAACGGCAACGGCGGTCACTCACTGAAGACATACAGTTGAGCAGGCGGTGCCTCGGGTCTCGTCTTAAGCGGAGCTGGTTACCGACAGGGAGCTCTAAACAGGAGTTCTGCAGCGTAAATCCTTGCACTGCACTCCAGCAGCGATTTAAAACCAGACATGGATTTGGTGTTTATGCTCGCTCAAGTGAGTGTTTAGAGTGTGAGGGAGAGTGAGTTTAATCCACCCGCCACGTTTGTTGTCCCCGTGCTGTAACTGCACACCCCCAGTTTACTGTTTGCATATTTGAGTGTGGATGAGAACTCATTTTTACTGTTGTTGGCGTCCCAGCACCAACGAGTGAAATTCAGGCAAATCCTCAGGTAAAAATGTCCTAACTTCTATCTATAAACACACGTGTCGAATATGTGTGTTTTTTCACCATCTTTCTCACACCTATCGAGTCTCGAGACATTGATAAGACGAGATGTGTCAGTTTCATTTTTAGCCCCGCCCACCTAACAGCAGTGGGGCGGGGTTAGCTCAGAGATGTTCGTGGACTGATGTTACACACACACACACACACACACACATACAGATGTTACATTTGGGTTTTTTGGACAGAGAAACTGAAAAGCTCTCCGGTGGAAGTCGAGTTTGGCGCTGAAGCAAGAAGGAGGAGAGCCTTTGCCTCGGCGTCGGGCCCTTCGGCGGGTGGGGAACTCATCACTTTTATACCTTCATTATAAAATCAGCCACATCAGTATGTCGCGGCCTCCAGGTTGACCTTATGGATTTCTCTGATAAAAATGCCTTCCCAGAGATCGTTAAGCATGGCGAGAACGCCGCTGTATCATATTTATCTATTTGTACTGTAATAAAATTAAAACGTATGAGGGTCTGGCAGTGACCCCATACGTAAGGTTTCAGTGATGGAGCGCCGCTCTCGGTTCACATTAGCGGGGACATGAATGTGTATCTATCATATTTATCTGGGAGTAATAAAGAGTAACTGCATTACATAGCAGGTGATGACTTAGATTCCATTTTCATTTAGTTTTCCCTCCCCGGCTCCAGTGACTCTGTGACCCAGCGATCGATATCTACAGCCTCGCTAATAAAAATCGGTTCTGCGACGACCCACATATTTACTGGAATTACATTTCTTTTTTTCTTCAGCACTCTGCGCCGCGGCCTTGGGAAACAACAGCTCTGCCCATCACGCCGCTCTCGTTCCTCCAGCCATCTCTCTCTTCAGACATGATGACCGTACTCGTGATTTCGCCCGAGGATGGAATGATAAATAATTAGTCTCCCTTTGCCCTGAAGGGGGGTGGGGGGGTGGGATGACATAGCTAAATAAAGAAATAATTGGTGTTATTAGACTGGTAATGGAGCATGAAGAGAAGATTTTGACAGTTTCCAAGGTGAGGTACATTTGCGCCTCCAACTTTGGGAATTCATTTGCTTCATGCAGGCCTCTTCATCCAACCGCTACTGTGTGTGTGTGGTTGGGGGGGAAGGTGTGGTGGTACGAGTGTGTTGGGTGCGCGTGGGGAAAGGCCGCCCGCAGCAGCATCTTTTCTGCGTTGCTTCTGATGTTGTTTTTCATCAGCTTATGGAGAGAGACCGTCAGATGAGGTCAGGCTCCAGGGGGAGGCAGAGAGAGGGATGGGGCTAATTCAGGGTTTCCTCGGAGTGGAAGGAATAAACCAAAACAGGTTGTTTACCGAGGTCACGCTGAAAAGAGGCGCCGCCGAGACCGTTATGGAGGCAGAAAGGTGAGAAGCGGGGAAGGATCAGGGGGGAGCGTGGGCAGCCCTGAGCAAGGTCAGCCTCCTTCTCAGCTCCACGAGGTCCCAACGTGATGAGGATCTGGTGGAAATGACTCTGTTACAGCGCTTTTGTTTAACGGAGGGAAAAAATGTGTCTCATTTTAATCAACCACAGGAGAAGACTATGAATCATCCATAGAAGGAAGTGAGCACAGGCTCTTACAGGAGAACATGTTCTCCAGGACTCTTGTTTAGGTCTATTATCTTATTTAGCTCCATATTTTGCCGAAAATAAATGCAGGCAAACTGTGTCTGGAACCGGCCTGTTGGATTTCGAAGAGATTAATGACTTCAAAATCATTGTGTTGATGTGCCTGACACTTGTTACACACACAGCTGCGGTAAATACTGCAGAAGAAGAAGCCTCTCGTCCTGTGGACCACCATCGTTCAGGGTTGGATGAGCCAGTGGTCTATTGCAGACTGTTGTCTTCGAACAACATCTCCTGTTAGCACACATAGATTATGCCCTGTGGGTTTTGATTTGCCATAGTTTGACATTGCTCTTTTATGTTAGCTTACCTCCAGGATGTACACACTTGAGCCGTCCCGGTATTTAGCCATCAACTAACGGCCCTCCGAGCTAACATCTTGTAGCAGCGAGGTCACTGACGGTGGCCCCAATCTGAGATGATTTTATTTACCATTCAGCCATGAATGTTTGAACAGTGGAAATAAATTGTTGTACACACTGGCACGCAGTGTTCCTTTTATCAAGTGGTTATTTCTCTTAAGGGAAACGCTGACAGTGTTTTGGACTTATTACAAGCGCTGGAGAGTTAATATTTCCCTTACAAGGAGTTTACTTGGTTTCCATTCAGGATGTGTATGCTGCAGGAATGAAGTGCAAACATCTCGTTAGTGTGACAGCATCGCGTTAACAAACAGGCCTTTTCCCCCTCGTTTAGGGCTTAGCCAACACGTCGGCTAGCCTATTTGTCACCAACTTATATACACTGTGAATGAATGTTCGGCTGATGGGCGCAGCGCAGTAAAAGGGCTTCCCGTCCTTTCCTCTTGTCTGGAAACGGGTTTTTCAGCGCGGTGTGGCGATGACGCGGACACGCTCCGCCGGCCCTCTCTGAACCATCAGCATAGCTGTCACTTTGTTTGAAAACGGCAACGTTTTCAAGCTCATCTGAGCGTCGCAGCCGCTAAAAGTTCATTTAGGACCTGTTAACAGGATCCGTCGGACCCTCCTGATGGAGCTTTGGAAAGGATCAGGTTGCCCGGTGTTGTTTACACAAAGCTCTTTTCATGCTGTCCTACACATGTACAGATTTATATGAAGAATGTTCTATAATTATCTGGGCTGTAAACTATAAAGTGCGTATTTTTAAACTCAGAAATGTGCCGCTTGTTCCCAAATGTCTCTCTGGGGAATTTTCCCAGTGGATGCGTTGGCTCACTGTGCATCTTCTTCAAAAGGATTCTTGTGATATGGTGTTAATGCAGTTCATAATGGAGCATTCAATTCTGAACCCCCCCTACCCGCATGCTTTGGCAAATGGCGCGCTCCGCCTGGCCCTTATGATTACACCCCGCTGCCCTCCGGGCGAATGACTCTCGTTCTGACACAGCCGAGGAATCCGACTGATCCAGACACCCAAATATAATCAAATAAATGCCAGACTCATGACGGCGAGAGAAAAAGCTTTAATCCTCACAACCGTTTTTCCCTCCGTGTCTGGTGTCGCGGCCCCGTCGCTCCGGTGTTAAATACGAAGGCGTCTCTTCGGGATTTTGCCAAACTCACACATTTATGTCACTGTTGTACCTAATTTATGGCGGATCTTTAATGACATCCAGTATTTGGTCCCAACGTCTTATGTTGACGTTGCCTTTCTAAGTTGTCTGTCGTCTACATTGAGTTGCCCCGCCCCCCCTTCCCGGCATTTGCAGCCTTCATCCTCCTCTGATGTATCACGATAGGGAATTATTAATCCAACCTGGCCTCAGCGGGACACTGAAACGTTTTCCCAGCCCACCTAAACGCACCCTGGTGCTCTCATCATCAGCTCCATTCCTTCTTGTTACCTCTGCGTCCACATCTGTTCAACCCCCCCCCCCACACACACACACACACACACGCACGCACACACTTCTCGACTTCGTTAGAGGGATAACAAATGGCCACTTCAGGTTGCGAACGGGAGAAGAGGGAACAAAGTTATCCAGTCAGCATGAATCTGGACTGGAGGAGTAATGACTCCGCCCCCTTCAGGGACAGCTGGGAGACGTGGAAGAGCGGTCATGCTAATGGAGGATCTGATCCAGGCGAACAGGAAGTAAAGTTAACGGCGGTTTGAAAATGAAATGAGAGAAGAATGTGGCCGCTCTCTCACAAGTGTTCCGTGTAAGCAGTTTAAAAGTAAGCTCTCATTACCTGAGCAGGTACGAGCGCCGCCGGGGCCCCCGGGCAGACGTACGAGAGGGGCCTTGTTAAAAGAACAGACATCACAATCAATACGGTGGTTCCGCCGCCTCATCCAGCTGCCAGGGACCGTACGCAGATAGGCACGACGCGGCAATTTGCAGACATAAACAAGGACCTAATTGTTGGGTGCCCCGAGGTTTCCAGCGAGGGAGGCGGAGATAAAAACAAGTTAGAAGCTGTTTTAAGTCTCGTTTAGGAAATGGGATTTGGGAAGTGGAGGGGAAACTTTTCTCTGATGGCTGTCGGCGTGATGGGAGGGGCATGAAGGGACTGGGGGGGGAAGCTGGGACGCTGCCATGAAGTGAGAGGAAGTCATTTACTGTTTGTGTGTCTTTGGCGTATTGACGGGGCTTCGCCCGAGTATCGGGGGGTGGATCGCTCGTCATCCAAGAAGGGGCCAAAGACGGAGCCCCCCCAGTGACCGGACCCCGACCAGACACCGATAACCTCACCCATCTGTCCTCTCTGCTTCCTGCCTCTCTAACCCTTCTCTATGCAAGGACAGTCGAGGTTATTGGGACTTTGGATGCAGCGCACATCGTTTGTTCATCCCGTGCTGTTTGCTCAACGCGATGGAGGTCAACATAATCTGGCGGAGGCGAGGGCGGGCGGGGGGAAGGGGGGGCGACGTGTAATGTTTGGGCTAACGCTTTTGCCCAATACGTATTTTCCTGTATTTCGGTGCCCCTGTGTGAGAGTGCAGGCCGGGGCTCTCCATGGCTTTGAAGAATTCCTTTTTTCATCACAAACCAGCCATGGAATTCAGAGAGGAAGTGGAAATGGGGTTTCCAGTTGACAGGAAGTTGATTGATTGGAGTGGAAAAACTGGGAGGAAGGGTAAACGGAACCTGATACCAAAATCTGTGTGGTTCAAAGTTCACACTCATCTGAATCTAAACTGTTACTACCCCCCCCCCCCAGTCGCACCAGGAAAAAATAAAACCACAGTAGCTCAGCTGTGACATTTCAGGAATTCTGCCACCGTTTGACCTTCAATAAGCTTCTAAGGAATTTTCTACTGTGTGTGTGTGTGTGTGTGTGCGTGTGTGTGTGTGTGTGTGCTCACATTTACTACATATCAAGTACCAAAATACTTATTCTACTGGTAAAGTGGGGCCAGTTTGCTGAGCCGCAGAACTTTAAAGGACCGTTTGAGGGTCCAGACGTGGTTTGGAGGGAGCCGTATAGAGCTGGGAATGGTCCTCACAACTCCGAAAGGAAGTTTGAGCCCTCAGTCCTGAATATTTCGGCCTTTTCCCCCTCATGTTCTGTGTCAGTTGAGAGCTTTTGAAGAACAAGCCGCTGCATGGGTCGTAGATCAGCCGTAGATCAGTGACGGGTTACAAACTGTCCTCAACACGTCTCATCGCAGTCGGACCGAGCGGCGGAATGTTGAAACGTCGGCTCAGACAGGCGGTCTCGTAGTAAATGAGCAGCAGTAATGGAGGTTATGAGCAATAAAGTTATGAAATTTTTAGTTTCTGTCAAATATTAAAAAGTAGATAATTCCTCTGTTTCAGAATATCTGAAGCCCCGCCCCCCCACCCTCCGTGTCAGGCAACACCTCCTGTGTTTGCTAGCCTTTATTGAGTTGTACCTGATGGATGTTAGCTCTGGTAATGCTTCTTTTTCTGAGATTAACAAATAAATTGCGTAAAGCCTCTTGAGTTATGGAATGTTTTCCTCCAGCCTGCAGAGATAAGGAGGCCGGTGCCCTGGGAGAGCTCTCGCAGAGCCCCGTTCACATTCTTTTACTTACTTTTGTCACGCGTGATGGAGTGCGGGCTGTACAAAGCCGGCGTTCTCTGACCCTGTTGTGTGGAGCCCCCGTTCCTCCGTGCGCGCTCGGATGCTGCGCAGGGACGAGGCTCTCTTTGAAAAGCACATTCAGAGACGCGCGGCAGACTCCTGTGACGGCTGCTCGACTCTCTGAGACTAAATCAAACTGTTTGAGCTCCGGATTTTCTCCAGCGAGAATCAGTCTAATTCTTAAGCTCCTGGACTATGGAGCGTCGGCATTGAGAGCGATAAATCCTTCAGAAGAAGTTTGTCGAGACCTATTTCCTACACTTCTTAAATACTCTGATTTATTTATTTATTCTTATGAGACATTTCCTGGAGATGGACGTCCTCATCTCTGCTTATCTGACCTCTCCTTTTTTCCTCTGAAGAACGCCATAAATCTGCCCTCCTTTGGTCCAGGCGTTTTCAAGATGCCTCTGACTCAGACCCGATGCGGCGCATTCCTGCTCTACCCAAACAGCCCTTGCAAACATTTAGCCCAAATGTATTTACCCGTTGACTGATGCGCTCGGCACATGGAAGGAGACAGAGAACCGGCGTGTTTGTCTCCCTTTACGGCTTTATGGACCTGGACTCGCAATGGCTACCACATGGCCGATGAAGGGGAAAGAAGAGGAGAACCCTGCGTGAACCCCGCAGAATTTATGGGAGACAAAGAGGAAGTTGAAAAAAGAAAGCGTCTTTTTGTGAGGGCGGGTTTGCGGATCTGCTCTTTCGGGACGTCTGCATTCATATATTCTTTTCAATTCGGTGCAGACTCAGTCAGCCAGTTTGATATATTCAGATGGAGTCAAGGCCTTTTTATTTATCCCTCCACTTCCTAACCTCTCTCCCTCACTCCGTCCTTTCTTCCCATCCCCTGATTGCCGAGGGCTCTCCGAGGGCGGCCTCGCCATCATCGCCGCGGTATTATACGCACCTTTATGTTTATGTATCTGATTATTAATTTATGACCCTCTTCGTCTTTTCCCCTCTGGGCGTGTGAACTGATGCTGCATGAGTCATGTTTACGACGTGTTTTACTGTCGCTGCCTAACGGGGGAACGCCCAGCGCTCGCACCCACTGTATATTTTACATCGTGTACGAACGTTTGCATCAGAGTTTCAGCCTCCCCTTAAACGTGGGCCTGATAAAACCGGTCAGCAGCATTGAGTCACCATTATTTGATCCAGAAGTTGTCAGTCATTGCTCACGCACACACACACACACGCACGCAGGCACGCACGCAGGAGTCCACGTATACTGTAACGGTGTGTGTGAATAGCATTTGCCAAACATCATCTCAGATGTGCGTCGTTTTGTTCCCCCCCCTCTGTGGAGTCTGGCCGCAGCACATTCCCAGTCAGCACGTATTACGCCGCGCTCAGATCTACAGGGCAGCAACTTTGAAGTTCAAATGGGAGAAAATATCATAAGTACAGGCCTCACTCCAGATCCTGTAGCTGTGGCCGGGCCCCCAGATGCTCCTCAAAGATTAGAATCATCAGTGAGCGGTGATCTGCCTCTCCTGCACACTTGGCAGAGGAGGGGCGGCGGGATCACGACTGTACGCGCTGGGAGACGGAACAGCCAGAGCCATATATCTGAAACGCCATGCAGTCACCAGAGGCGCCATGGCCGTCTGATATCATTCCTGAGCATACGTTGCCCAGCAACAATTTTTAAATTCTAAGGCTTTTTTTTCTCTCTCCCCCAGCAACACACTTTCTCTGCACAACTGACTTGCAAAAATGGTCCGTTTGAAGAGGCCAGTGACACTCTCTCCGACGTGGTCGCCTCACCTGACACTAGAGGGTTTACAGAAGGTCGATTAGTTTCAGGTCGAGAATCCAAACAGACCGACGGGACGGGTATCGTGACTCGGACCTCCAGACGGCGCTAATCCTTTCACGACTCGTGATGTTGGAAATATTAGCAGACCTGGCCTGGACGTGTAAACCCACTGTTGGACAGAGCCGTGTGTTATTCCAACGTTATTCCTAATTTAAAATTATGAAATGCAAGAATTTTCATTTAATTTGGCTAAAGAGTCAATGCTAATCCTCTGAAAAGGACTAGCTTGTCTCCATACCTTATTATTACTATAAGGTATTATTATTATTGTATGTTGCTGTTACGGTGAAGAGTTGAGGGACTGATTGGTGGATGCCTCGTGTGTATCCTCAGCAAGCAAAGATTCATTAAATCAACATTAATGAATGTTTTGTCTCCCCATGACTTTGACAGGTCTACTATTCCAATCAGTTTTAATTGCGATTAAAGCTGATTAATGAGCTGGGGGATGTTTCATTTTCTTGGAGAATACTGCAGTCGATCTGATCAAGGCTCTCGGAGATTCGTCATTTCATCTCCTAATGAGGCTCAGTCAGGTGTCGTAACAGTCTGAACTCTTCCCTGAAGCAGACGGGAGCCACGCGTTAGCATCGCCGCGACGTTGACACGCGGCGTTTTCGGGGTTGCGGATCAGAGCTGAAGGTGCTCCGCAGGGGGAATCCAAGAGTCCGGATGGTTTCTGTTGCCTCTGCAGACTCCGGAGGCAGCCGAACCCGTGTTCCCACTCAGCGACTGGCTTCAGTTTGGAGGTGAAGGAGGAGGGTCGAACACAGGCGGCGCACACCTATGCATCCTCCATACAGCTCAGCACAGCTGCTTCTCAGCTTTTTTGCCCCCCCCTCGACGCCAACAGCTTTTTACCAAAAAAATGAAATAAATTAGACAGAAAATGGCGGCCAGACCAGCAGGCAGGGAAATCTTGGATATCAGACTTTCCTTCCGAGGAACGCCATCTTGGCCCACGAGCCGGCCGGAAATCTGCCGGCCGCTCTGTCACGCAGCCGCGTTGGTGTCGGACATGTGTGCGAGTGTTTATACGTCGCTTCCCCTGGAAAGTGTCAGGCACACGGGTGGGTCCAGGGGGGTCGCCTGTGGGTGGGTTGCGGTTAACCCCTGGAGCGCTCCGGGGTTACTCCGCGCCTGCTTTCTGTCAGATTCTCGGGCTTTCTCACTCTCGCGGCCTGACAGGGTGTTAGATTTGGGGGGAAAAGTGCAGGAGTGGCTATTAGCTGCTTGTCTTTCTGCTCCTCTGAGAGCAGAAAGGCTTCATTAGCTGAGTGAACTCAGCTGTTTTTGCTGCTGATGTGTTTGAGTGTGTGTGTGTGTGTGTGTGTGTGTGTGTGTGTGTGTGTGTGTGCTCCATCTTCTTCGTGGCCTGTCTTACATTTCAGTCGAACGCAGTTCACCAACGCATTAATCCGTGTTTACAGGCTGATACAGATGCTGACCATAAAGAATCCCATTTAAAGTCACTTTAAAATGGAATTTTTCTAAAAGTGCTTCAGATGTCTGACTTTAACGGCAGCACCGGCCGCGGTGCGACTGTCGCCGTTCCACCATAAAGACCAGGTGACCTGGTCCACAGCGCGGCTCATGTTGCCTTCCTGTCTGTGTTGTGCAGGTGAACGAGGAGACGGTGGAGAGGCTGGTGGTCCAGTACCCCCACATCGTTTTCAGCACGGTGATGCAGGACTGCAAGAGAACCCTGGAGAGAGCGTATCAGATGGGCTGGAGCCCCAACACGTCCAACACGTCGTAGCTTCTGCTGACACACACTCGCACGCACAAACAGACGGAGGCCCAGCTTGTGTACAGACACAAATTCACAGTATTTGCAGCTCGGCCGTGTTTGCCTCCCGTCTGCCGTTCAAACATGCATATCAGCACGCGCTCGCAGACGCCCGCCCCACCGCGGGATCCATTTAGAGCAGGTCTTTGTTCGAGTCGCACTGACTTCACACGCCGGCCGGAAACCTCGTTGCTGAGGTGTCGTCACCACCCTCGGCCGTATGACCGGTTCTGCTTCCATCCGGCCCAGGAGGCGTCAGCCGCGGAGCCAGTCCCCACGTGTGTCGCGGCCCGGTCTCCGGCGACGGTCACGGAACAGACTCCTCCTGCGACCACAATTTGTTTTAATGAGGAATTGAAAAGGGCTCGTCTCCCCCGCTCGGAGCTGATTCGCCCTCTGCGTTGCCTAATTCACCTCCAGACCGAACTCGGGGACAAAGACGGGGACGAGGAGGCGACACGTCTCAGCTCCGGTTGGGGAGACAGCCGAGCTGCTCTTCGTCTGACCTCATCCGAGGCCCGTTGGAATCTTCTCCCTGTCTGAACCATCTTCTGGATGATTGATAAGCACTTGTAGACCCGCCCGTGCGCCGAGGCCGCCGCCGCCCCTCCGTTTGAAGGGAGGAGCTCTCGCGAGGAAGGGACGACCCGTCCGAGAAGCGCTCGGATGCATGGCAGGGAATTCTTTTGTAAAAAAATCACAAATCCAAGTGCGGCCACTAAAATCTGAACCTTTAGCTGCCACAAGCGGTGGTCAGAATCGTCCATCTTTAGGAGCAACGTTGCTTTATTTAGGGATCAATGGGTCCGAACATCCACCAGGTAAGAGGAACCATCTCCTCCACCGTCATCATCGGATCAGCAGCCAGAAAACCGGCCGAGGATTTGAGAACCTTTATCAAAACCTGCTTTTTTTCTGTTCCACCGTATTCCCTTCCTTTGACCTCATATATAACGAAACACCCGGTGAGATTTACTGACCCTGTATTTTAAACCTGTACTTGTAATGTTGTCTATGTATTAATGCAATGAGGGGTTTATCTCACGTAGGATGGTGTAGGACTTAAGGAAAGCGCGCGTCTATAACCCAGTCAGTAGGTAGGAGCACATCGTCCTTCATGGATGCTACAGAAAAGTGCAGTTTAAGCTAATGCTAATCCCCAGGATGTTTTTCTATGGTTCTCAGCAACACATTCACTCAGATGTTCGGTTGCTGAGAATGTTTCTACAACATATAGATGCAATTATAAACGCATTCACTCTCCCCCTCGCTGGGATTTGTAGAATTTCACCGTTGGAGAGTTTCTCCCTCAGTCTGCTTTTCGTTCTCTCTCCCTTCTTTTTTTTTTTTTAAATCCTCATATGCACTTTTTTTCCCTCTGCTAGATGTTGACACACTTGATTCCTGATTTGTTAAGACCATAAATGACTGGATAAAGTTGAATAAAACACTACCGCTGCAACCTCCCCCCCCTGGTCTTTCCGTATGTGTGGGAGAGCGTTCCAAATGGGGGTAAGACACTTTTCTGCTCACTTTCTCCCGTCTGCAGGCTGCTACACATTTACACTCTTGTGTGTGTGAACATTAGGGGAATGCCGACTCTGAAGCCGCTCAAGTTTGCATCTGTATTCTCAGGACGGCTCATGAATACCAGCCAGTTTTCTCCTTGACCAGAAAGGGCCGTCGGAATACATGCGAGCGGCGTTCCGAAGCCTCTGTATTTTCAGAAATAAAGATGTTTTCCACAGAATTGACAGCGTCTTTTCTGCCGAGCGGAGTGACGGCGCCCGTCTGCGTTCCTGCGACAGCGCGCAAGGTCACATCTTTTGTCACAATCACAGAAGCGACGTGTCGGGGAAGAAATCACTCTGCCGCTGAAAGAGCTGCGACGCCGTCGCTCGGTGCGTCGCCCGATTTTGACAGCGTTCTTTCACATCTGCAAGCCAGAAGACGGGTCCACGGAGGGATCCCGAGGTTAGTCCGACCGGGAAAGATTCCCATCGACTTGGGTTTCCTGAGTGACGGCTAGGGGAGATTTATGGTCACATGATCTCATACAACACAGCCGACTCCCAGTCTGCTGTCGGATAAACTCTGTACATACAGGAATATCAGATCTGGATCAGCTTCCAAGTGAGTGACAACAGCAGGAATATTTTGAGATTCCGGATCAAGTCCAATCAGCGTCGATCGACCCTCGTTTGTTTTGCTTTCTGAGATCTCGTGTGGCCACTGTGACCTCGCGGGTCCAAAGGGGCATTGTGGTGTGGCAGTGCAGCTGGAATCGAACCCAAGACCTCCTGGCTGTGAGGCGTCTGTGCCAAATGGTGCAGCCCCTCCTGCTGAATCCCTGTTTTCATTGGGAGCTAAACTAAACTTTAGTTTGGGTTCTAATCCAACGTCTCCACAGAGAAGTGAAAGGCGCCGACGGCTCATGGAGGAGTTTGAAGAATCCAACCTGCTTCACCTCCTGCGCCGCTTCCCTGGATTCCTGCCGGCTCTTCTGCCGTCACACATCAACACGCCGCTCCTCTTCCTCTTCCGATCAGGAAATCAGGCTGAAGAACGCCATGAAAGAGTTCAGCAGTACTATTTTATGCGTCGCCGAAGAACTCGACTCCCGTTTTTTCTCCTGGGAAAACAACACGGAGAATTTGACTGCTGCCAATTACAGCCCTCGCAAATGTGCGCGCACGCCATTGATTCTGCCCCCTGATCGAGGCGAACGCCATCGATGGCCGACCATCTCCAGACTCCTACAATATTCATCAGAACGGAAAGAGGTGTTTGTCCGAGCAGCAGAAGAGGGAAAGAGCTCGCAGGGAGGGAAGGGAGCTGTAATTAAACTCTGTAAATATTCATGTGGTCTATCCATTATTAATGAGGCGCTGATAAGGTTTGACGCTGACCATACACAGTGTCAAAGGCTGGACCTGCCAGGAAGTTTGCTTCATCTTCAGAGAATTTCACACTTCCGCGAGCCCTCAACAGCCTCAACACTGACCGACGGAGGTCCTCAAGGTGACGCGGATCGCCGCCCTAAGCTAATACTGGAGTCTCAGCCCGCGATGATCCTTTCATATTATGACAATCCAGCTCCCGTCGCTGACACGCTGACGTTTTTCAGCTCCTTTTAGTTTTATTGAGTGTTTTGTGCAGCCTGCTGGACTGTGGAGGGTCTGTGGGTTTTTTTTAAGCGTGCTTTCCTTCATCTTATTCATTTTACACTGAATCAACTTCACTCTGGCTCCCCTCCATTCCCGCCGCTTCACCTTTGACCTCCCTGTAGCCAGATTCTTCCTGCCCCTGGGAAGCCACGTCAGTCATTGGCCATATTTTTGTCTGAGTGGCTACAGAACTTTCACATTTCTGAATGTTTAGGAGTAGAAATGTTCCCTCTGCATCATCCTGAACTGTTCTTTCTTCCTCTCTGGGGGAAGGGGGGGTTCCTAAATACCGCTGGTATGCTGCCTGCTTGTTGACTTTGATTAGTGGAGATGGGTTGACGTTGTAACGCGATCACACTCGACATGAAGGAGCTGTAGGTGTGAACGCCAACATTTCTTTCCTCAGAGTGCAACGCGAGCCTCGTGGTCGAGGTCAGCGGGTCTGACGACGATGAAAGAAGCACAAGAATACAAATATCTAAATATACGTGCATGAAAACAAGTTTAGTGTCTGCTCTGATCCACCTGATCTGTCAGGATGTTCCAACTCAGGCGGGAGCACGTGTGATTGCGTCGCCGTGGTGATCACCACCCCAGCCTCCGGAGGAATCTGAAGCTACGCGCGGAGTGAAATCTCCTCCGCTGGAAGTTTAGCTTAAAAGTGATGGATCCCAGCGGCCCTCAGTTAAGATTTATAGGAACGATTTTCTTCACTAATGGCGTCTCTCACCAGGGGCGACAAAATAATAATAATTAAAAAGAGAACAGAGATTTGTCGATTCACAGACGCACTTGACGTCTTCCTGAGGTTTAGAGCTGCTGCCTGGGGACGCTACCAACCAGTGAGAACCCACAAAAAGCCCCCTCGAAAGCAGAGGTGTGGGGAATATCAGTATCATAATGAAGTCCCCGCGACGTGGCGCTTCTCCGAGATGTTGTCTCTGTGTCTTTCAAACTGGAGTTAATTGCGATGTTTAGGCAGCGCTCGGTCTAGCTCCAGAACGCCAAAGGTTAATTAGTAACAGAAGGATCTGCGCACAAGATATGTTGACATTTACATTTCCTTCCTGGCTAAAACGAGGAAGAATCTCATTTCAAGGGGCCGGGATGGGAAAGAAGGGGGGGAAAACCGCTTCCTTTACAAACACCCTCATTTCTATGCAAGGCTCGGCGTTGATATGCAGATTTGGCAGTTGGATGACATTTAAAAAGTAGTTAATTGTGCAAATCTTTGTTTTAGGCTGGAAAGGTCGTGGGTAGGGGGTCTTTCATCACCAGTTAACCCCCCCTCCACCACCGCCACTCATCAGCACAGCTGCAGAGAAGTGATGGGGGTTTGTTGGTTTCTCCACTGACCGCCTTATAAAGTCACTCATCGCTTTTCAAGGTGCTTCATGAATATTTATGTGCATAAACTCTTTGGAAAATGAAAATTAATCTCCAGCCCGACGGGAGATGACTTAGCTATCTGTTTTCACCAAAGAGAGTAAATCTCCCCCATTCGGGGCGGCCGCACTCCATTGTTTACCCTTTCATTCGCCCAAATGTCTGGGTATCAAATTAAGCGTGTTGCCTTTTGATGAGAAGATTTCTGATTTATTTATTTTCTCCGTAATCGCCTGATGATTCTGCAGTTTTGGGTGTTTTTTTTTTTTTTTTTACTCCACATGAGGAAAACTGTAAAACGAATGTAGGGATGCGTTTGAAAATTGGCCCTTTGTCTTGGATGTTAGCGCCTAACAGGAAGCACGCGTGTGAGGGCGCACTGAATGGAAAGTACAGCAGGTGCACAGATTGGAAATTTTACACCTGGTTTCATCTGAATGGCACAAATGGACCCGTAATTGCTCCATTTCATCACTTCCCTTCGCAGGGTGACGTTAAAGGCGGCTGTTTGAGAGAAGCCCGGTGAGGATGAACACATGCGACAAGTCGAGCGACGCGCAAAATCTGATCTGAGCGCAGAGCAGAGAGGCAAATTATTCAAAGGGCGAGGATTTGGCCGCCTTTACTGTTGATGAACAACAGTCCGCCCCCAACGTTACGGCGAGCGTCGGACCTGATTCCGGGTCTCCCATCCAACTGCTCAGACGTGTCAGACATGCTGGTACGCCTCGTCACTCCCCAGCTCTCCGCCGCAACAACGCTTGGGTCGACCCCCCCCCCCCCCCCCCCCCTCTGGAGTCCAAGCCCAAGGGCTGGAAGAGGCGCGAGGCGTGACGGAGCCCCAGTCTCAAGGCCAAAAGTGCAGTCCAGACCTTTCAAAGCAAACCCCTACTTTCCCTCCACTGCCTCTTAAAAAACCTAATGTCCATTTAATCCTTCTTCAGTTCCATCTCTCAACACACAAGCCCCCCCAATCAGCACCCCCTCCTCGTTCCTCTTTGCATTTTCAAGTCTCCCCTCATCTTTTTTTCCCATCTGCAAATCTCTCACACTCACACTCCCTCCACCCACCGCAGTTGCTTTCCAGGGGTGTGTATTTCATGCCCCGGTGGCTGGACAGGCTCCGGGTAATTTCCCAAGGTGGGGGCTTGAATTTTGGGCAGGAACCGGCGGTGTGGAGTGATGTCAGCGCGGGGAGCAGAGTTTGTGCGTCTGCATGTGTAGGAGTAGACAAGTTTGAAGCCCCTTCTAGAAAAGGCCAGCTGTGCAAATGCTGCTCCAAAATGAGAGAGGTGTTGAATTAACAAGCCACACGAGCACACTGACCGGGCTTTAGGGGGGGTGGGGGTGGGGATGGGGGGGTTACAGACAACCTTTATGGTTTCTGACTCCAATATTGCCAGATAAACTGGGTTTGTGGGCAGGTTGGTGGAAAAACCTCGACTAATGACGGTGCAGTGAGGGGGGGGGGGGGGGGGGGGCTGTGGTTCCATGGTGATGTCTGCTGTGGCAGTGTGCGTGGGTCCTGATCAGACCAGGATGACCTCACTGGGAAAGGGGTCTTATTTATGGCTTTATTTTAAAACCCGCCCTTCCACAGGAAGGTCCACACGTTCTCACCTCTGGGGGCCAAACAAGCCCGCAGTTGTTTACGGAGCCTTCCCGCACCACCAGCCGGCCGTTAATTGCGTCGCTCTGGGTCACTTCGGCGAACTCGGAATGTGCTGGCTTTTGTTTTCGTCTGCCTTCTTCCTAACGGGGGGATTTGAAGCAACAAAGATTAACAAAAGCCTCCACAGTGATTAAAGACAGCCTGTCTAAGGCCGTCACGCTCGGAGCCGGTTCGATGTCTTTCAATAAACCGGCGCGACGTCCAGCTACGTGACCGCCAGACACGTCTCGCGGTGATGTCATCAGAAGGAGACGGGATTCCAATCTGTAAACTAAACATGGTAACAATGCGCTGGCACCAACCTGCCGCATGCAGGCGCTCCTCCTGTACGTGACCAGATCCCCGCAGGTCCCTGCAGATCCCACACCCACCATTGTCATCACCAGCGTCTCGTCAGCCCCCGATTCAGGAAGTAGCATTTTTGGTTTGAAGGTTGTCTTAAAGGGAAACGGTGAATTGTTTCCCTGATATCTTTGTTTTTCCTCTTTGCCATGGTTTTCACGCTTCCTGTCTTTCAAAAATTCTGATTTTTTTGTGGATAAGAGTCTTATTTCTTTTCTTTTGATAAAAGCTGGCACTCGGCGAGACGGATCCAAGCTAATGTATTTCTTGTGTGTGATGAATAATTGCTGTGAGCCAAGAGTTAAGTGTTTATTTATTTCCAGAATACTAAGAATTACACGCGTTCACATACTGGAAATAAACCGTATCACCGCTAGTCAATAAATCCCACAGACCTTATTCCTCATACATGCTCACATCATAACATTCTATAAATTTTCAGCCCGGGTGAAAATATTTAAAGGAACCCAGTGAACCGCAAATAGAGTAACAGGTATAACAGAGAGCGTGAAAGCTAATTCAGCAGATCTGAGCCTCTTCCTCCTCCTTCCCTGCCAAGATAGATAAGAAGCACATCGGGTCAAAATGAGGGAAGGAAGAAATACGAGCTGAGGCAGCAATCGCAGAAATATTAGCCGTTTCTGACGGGACTCGCGGCTTTGTTTGGAAACTAAGCGACCGTTTGCCTGCTGCGATCTGTTCCTGAAGGACCCTCGTGGATTGTTTCTAATAGAGGACAAGCGCGTCCTGCTGTTGTTTCCACTCTGGATCTTCCCTCCATCACTCATCTCCTCGGCCTGTCCTCACACGCCTGTGGGCCGGTGTTTGGATTACTTCTCCGCGGTGGGTGTTTATCAAAGACGAGTCAGGTAGGATCTGTTTAGACTGCATCCAGGAGGTGAGGAAGATTTGCTCAGGAGGATCCAGGTCAGACGTTTTCCTGGACGATTGCCTATCTGGATTGGGGATGATTTGCGGTCGGCTGTCGGAGCTCGGTTAGCAGAACCCAACCCTCGTCCTGGCCGAGAAACGCAGACGCGGAGATAACTGTGTAATCCTCCTGACCTCATCCCCCGATTAGCTAAACAACACCCAGAGGAACACCGCTAACCCCCATGCAAACACTACAGAAGGTTCCCGAAGAAATGCAGTGCCCAGACCACAAAAGTGTGTCAGACCAGGACAGTTCTGCTCTGCTCTGCTCATCCATCCATCCATCCATCCATCCATCCATCCATCCATCCATCCCTCCATCCATCCATCCATCCATCCATCCATCCATCCATCCTCCCTCCCTCCCTCCCTCCCTCCTCCATCCATCCATCCCTCCATCCATCCATCCATCCATCCATCCCTCCCTCCCTCCCTCCATCCATCCATCCAGCCTATTCTGCTGCCTTCAGGGGCGGGACACACCCTGGACAGGTCACCAGCTCATTATGCAGCTCCACAGAAACAGCCCCCAGCCCTCAGGGGGCTGCAACAGTGCTGACCTCTACAGTTAACACAGAGTAAATTTAAATGATCTTTTTTTTTTCAATAATGAATCCATTTACCACTGAGGCCCAACGTCCGTTCCTCCATGATTCCAGAAGACAAACACAGTCACCCAGGAGAGACAATTGATATTTACAGAATTATGGCTGATTTGATGGTTTGTCCAACTGATTAGCGGCATCGGTCTTTTGTGCACTTCCTCATCCGCGGTGCCGGTGGAGAACAAAAGGAATGCGGCACATTAGAACGAGACAGTGACGGGAGTTAATGGTCGTGTAATTGATTCTGCAGTCGTGTCTGCAGAATGGAACATTTGAATAAAGGCAGAACCCGCGTGACCCCCGTCCTGCCTGGATCCCCCTCCCCCCTCCTGTGATCAGTGACGCCGCATGAATTTAAACATCTGCTACCAGCGAGGAAATAAGGAAAACGACAGCAGAAGACGAAAATCTTGACTCAGAGATTTCCAACAGACATCTGGCAGCAGGTGGAACGTTTACGGCTTGTTTCGATGGCTGATGGGTTCTAAGCTTCTGAACTGAGAACGTTTATTGTAAAGCTCGCGGACCGCTGGTAGAGCCTGTGTGAGGACTCCATTCATCAGCCTGTCAGTTCAATAACATCGATGGTCCTGTGGCCGGTGGTTAATCCAGACACCTCCAGGTCTGCGGAGTCACACCTCTCCACCGATCGCAGCAGACGTGTCAGCTTCTCGGCCTTCCTGCCGTTCTAACAGACTCCACTCCGGCTGCGGAGTCAGTCTCTCATCCAGTCTATAATGGAACGACTCAACCCAGGATCAGCTGCTGTTGCCCTGCTCGGAGCAAAGACACGCCGGGTGGTTGTCGTTTTAATGTTTTTTTCCTTGTCTTGTCACAAACACAAGGTGAAATTGACCCAAAGCTTCTTCAGAGCAGTTTGAAGCAACATTCTGTGGTGGTAGCTGCCAACGGGGCAGCTGCCGGATCATCGACCGGAGGTCGCGGCGTTCCGGCCCTATTCCAGCACGTCTCCGGTGGCTTGTTGGGGACGTCTCCCCACCACCTCCTGCAGCTGCCTTTCACAGCTGTGTCCATCTTTACATCTGCCCACCCCTGAACCACTGTTGTGCAGGTTCACACCTGTTGTTCCAGCATCCGACCGTCCATCGGAGACATCCAGTCCTTCCAGTCTCTTGGCACTGTGCAGCTTGGAGAGAAGAGGGGAGGACCAGCTTTTTTCCATGAACAGTCTGGCTTTGGCTGCTGGAGTCACCTGGAGTCACCCCCGGTCCTCAGATCATAGAGGTGGAGTTTCGGTCGCTTTTTGGTCGCTGGTGTGACCGTGAGCCACGCTGTTGCTTAGGCGACCAGCCGCAGGTTCAGGTGGACCGATATCGACCGGAGAAATGTCAGACTAGTGTGAATCGCTCTGACTGAGTTTGGCTTTCTGTGTGTGAAAACGATGTAGATTTCCTGACGCAGGAGAAGGAGCCTGACTTCTCTTTCCTTCTGCATTTTTCTTTGTTTTCCCTGTCTGAAGCAGCTCTGCCTGATCCCGGGAGTTGCTCTCGGTTCTGTTATTCCAGGGCCTTCATGTTCTCCCTTTTCTATCTTACTCCCTACGGACCTCCCCTCTGCTCTGATCCGGGATCAACGGGCGTCAGTGTTGAGGGGAGTCCCTCGCGAGTCGCTCTCAGTGGGATTGTCTCTGGAGGAAGATTCCTTTACACAAGACCTACACCCTTAAACACATCTGTCAGTTCTTCTTGATTCCATTGATTTTTCCTCCTTCTGAAGGCTTAAATCTGCTTTCCTCCGTGTTTACCACACAAAAAAGGGGTGTGTGGGGGGGGCACACAGGCGCGGTTTATCCGTCAGAGGCATGAAAAGTGATGTCCATGTGTAAAATGACGCGGGGTCGCGGCCTCGGTGAGCCCTCATCTCTCTCCCCGCCTCTCCCTGGCCTTAACCTTTCCCTGTCTGACCCTAATCAACCTCCTCCCTCGCGCTCCCTCTCGCGTCTGCCGCAGCTTCACGGGGTAATAAACGAAAGCACCCGCCCGACCTCTGCGACAGAAGGCTCACAGCAGAGTGCAGCCCCGCGCGGGTCCGCTATCACAGGCCTCTCTTACCGCCCCCCCCCCCCCCCCCCCCCCCCTCTTTACAAGTCAGAGTGATGTAGAGAAAAGTCTATTGACTTTGAAGGCCGGCTACAGAAACATCAGAGGCGGCGTTCTCAAAGCCGTCCGAGGTAAAAGGCAGATCAATACTTTTCATATTCCTCTGCGGCGGAGTGCTATCGACCATGGCCCGCGCGTGTCCACGGCGCCGCTTCACATCCCAGCGTGGAGTGTCGCTGTGAAACATGCTATTTTAATCAGACGGGATCGCTCCGAGTGTCTGGCCGCTCTCCTTTTGTCTCCACCCGCCGCTGATCTTTTCTCCCCCTCCCATTTTCCCATCTCGTCTTCTAAAGAACCGACGGATCCGAAAAGTGGTTCTATCCGCGGAATATGAGACACCAGGTGACCAGGGAGGTGTCTGATGTCTAAGAGCTCGTGTGTCACAGAGCTTAAATTCAGTCCACACTCGCCTCTCTGCTGTAAAATGTCCTGCTTCATTTTCACTTCCTTCTTCCACCTTTGCAATGTAATCCAGGAACAGTGGGAGGTCCGTGTGCCGATGACAAGTTTGGTGTCCAATCACATTCATTCCACTTAATGTGATTCCTTTCGTCCTGCCGCTGCTGCTCCCCCGCCGTCCGCCTGATACCACCGCCGTATCTGGAGCGCTCCCTCTACCTTCAGACTCCTGCCATCGGCCGGCGTGGCACGGGGTCACCGCCGTGCACGTCGTTACCGCCCCGCTGCCGCCATCACTCTTGCCATCATCATGTTCATCTGCACTATCACCGTCATCCCAGACATGAGCAGTAGTTAGCGCCGTCTGAATGTGGGTTTTGAAACGGGAAAGTGGAGGTTTGGCTCTCCGGGTGGCCGAAGACCTGCAACGTTTGCCGTCCGCTCCCACAGAGAGCAATTTGAGTCCAGCAGGGAAAAGTGGACGAGGACAGGAAACGGGGGGAAATGGACACTGCTGGGGCCAATAAATGGCATCAGAGATGTGTTGTTATATTTCTCACACAAGACGGTTTTATTTTAATACAGGTTATAAATGTTTTTGTTGCTAATATGAAACTTTTATCCTGTCGCATGACACTGGCTGGATATTTTTGATTGAAATGACTCCTGATGTTGGGGTCTGTTGTCCTGACACTTGAAAAAGTGGTGTAAATGCTGCACACGTACTCAGCCGTGACCATTAAACCCCCTCCAACCCTGACCTTTGACCCCAGACCCCAGTCCTTGACTATTTAACCTCAAAAAAGGCCCCTAAGCTGCTTTTCTGTGTACAATTGTGCACGAATGGTTATTCCCTTTGAAGGACTGTTCAGCCTCAATAAAGATCAGCAGAAGGAATGAAACGACTTCCTGCTCAGGAACACTCGTGAGAAATCTATGAATTTAATCTTTTCACCTTATTAGCGCATGCTAGCATGCTGCGTTTTTCCACATTCAGCCAGCAACGTTTACCTTGGGCTGACTTTGTTTCCCAGTTCCAGCTACAGATCTTTTCAGGAAGTCACACAAATAATCACACTCGCATGAGGAAGCAGCTTAGAGATCAGCTAATCAGCAGGCAGATATTAATGTGCAACAGTGGCACGCTTAAACGCTCCTTCATGCTAGGATGCGAAATGAATTGTCAAAAGGCCGGGGAATGTGCGATAACATGTAGGCAGACATAACAAACCCGTTTGTTTTTTTTTGTTGTTGTCAGGCATAACGATGGCACGTTGCAGCTTGAACCCAGTGGGACGGCATAATGAGGCAATTAACAGAGCCGGATACAAACTCGTCTAATTAGTAAAAGTTTACTTTCATTGGAGCTCTCCAAAGATTTGGGTGGTGGAGCTGGGTTGAGATGCTGGTTATGGCTCTAATGTGGCGTCCGTCCAGGCAGGTATGGACCCCCCGCTGTGCAGCTGCTAACACCGTTCTTGTTTATTGGTGATTACAGGTGGGATTATAGATGTGGGCCAGTTTTCACCAAGCAGCGCTGCACTAATCCAGCCTGTAATTCCTATTTTTTCCTCACCAGTCAAGTCCAGTACCATTGATGCATTACCAGCTCCATTAGTAACTCTATACTGTCATTATTAACTGGTACCAACAGCTGGTGCCCATTAATCCCTCAAAGCTTCTGAGTGACTATTTTAACCCAACACAAATCCAACATCGTTAGCAACCACAAAGCTGCCACAAGAGCCTGAATGTTCACTGCTCATTGGAAATATGGAAAACATAAATAAGGATCCAAATAATTCACGACAGAATAAAGGTAATCTCCATTAACATATAGATTCGATTTGTTTAAATCTTGATTCCTGACCCCCCTCCACAGTAACTCCAGTATTTTTCCACGGCAGCTCGAAACCTTAGCACGCGTTAATATTCTCCATCTGCTGCAGTCAGATATACTATTCTGACTTCTGCGGTATTAAAGTGCAATTTGCAGGAATGTAAACAACCTTTTCTTCTCCTCTCTGTCTTTCTTTAATTCCTTTCCTCCCTCTGACTGATTCGAGATCCGTGTTGCTCCGTATGGCTCATCTGACATATATGGACCGAGGAGAGGAGGAAGGTTTGGAGGCGTTCGTTTCTGCAGAGCTCTGAAGGACTCTTGCCTGTTTAAATATGCCTGACTTAACACTTCTCGTGTGACACTCAGATAAGTGGTGACACGCTGCTTTTTTGGCCCTGGAAGGGAGTCACAGGCAGCGCGGGCAGCCATGGGGTTGATTATCTTGCAGCTCCATGGCCGCGCTCCATACGGAAAACAGGAGCGTCTGGCCTTTGTGTGGTGTGGCGAGGCTGCTGGGCTCCTGGCACAGGCTGCAGACTTCCACCGTGAGCTTTTTAGGGTCGGCCTGAATGGTGCACTGATGAAAAATGGAGGTTACTTCGGGGCTCGCTGTTCCTCCGGGGAAGTTTTGTTCCGTATGCCTTGTGACTGAGGCTGATTTTTGTTCCTATTTTTCCAGTAATATTGGAAAACACAAACCTCTGAGAGTACAAAGGGCTCCTTCCTCACAGCATTTTATTCCGACACGCTGCCTCCGATACACCCCCCGATCCGATTCTCTTCAAGGTCATTTGGAAAGGATTTGCATCCCTCCCGTGCCATCGTAGAACTCGCAGTCCCATCTTGTATTAACCCCATCACCTTTTGTGTGTCTGCTGTTCCGATACTTCCCCCGCCGGAAGAGCCTTCTTGCACACATCCACGGAAGCACACGCAGGCACGCACCAAAAAACGGGCACCAGGCCGGCCCAATCATTAATGCAGCCTCACAGAGTGGCGCGGGACCGGTTGCTAGCATAGCGCGCGGCTCCAATTGATTCTGAGGCTCTCATCACCTGCATCGCATCACAACTTTGCACTTTTCTTCTGTTATTCTTTGAAAATTCCAGTCAATATGTTTGTTTGGGAGAGCATGTGTTGGAGGCGGGGGGGGGGGGGGGGGGGGGGGGGGCAGAGGGGCGAGAAAGCCTGTTTGATTAAAAGGGTGTATTGACAGACTTGAATCAACAGGAACAAGTCTCTGTTGTGATGGTGCTCAGTCTCGACGGAGGAGGCACATGTGCGTGTGTGTGTGTGTGTGTGTGTGTGTGTGTGTGTGGTAGATATGTGTTTTAACACACCTACATGTGCAGCCCTGCCACAGTGACTGCTGCGAAGGCCGCCAGAGCCCAGCAGAGAGCTCTGAAAGAGATGCCAAACTGAACGTTTTCAGCTCCCCAGTATCAAAAGTTCACATTCTTGAGACGGATTTCCACTTGTGCCTTTGTGGCATTTGTAGCGTGCACCCTGCGGAGAATTTATTACTGCACCGATGTGTGCCTCACCGCAATTCAACATGTTGTGCAGCCGACTTTGGTTAAAATGTGTCTTTTCTGTGCTAATGCAGAGCACAAATGTTCAAATGTGCAGACTGGTGCCGTCGGCCTTCCTCCAAATGGTACGTAAGTAACAAAACAGAGGCGTGGGAGGGAATGTACGGCCAACAAGTGGCCTAATCACATCTGATGTGGTCACACAGCTGCATTACTGGGGCGGGGCTCGCCATGACGCAGCACAGGGATCTACGTAAGTTCACCACCCACAGGGCACCGTGGGTATAAGGCTTGAGTTGGATTCAGAAGGGCGTGAGTGTGCACGTCAGTTCAAATAAATGAGTCTTCTCCAGAGAAGCAGGAAAAAGCGACATTTGTATCGAGGTCACAGCAAAAATTTGGACACACTTATAAAGTCGCACGTTCAATTTCAGTGTTGGGCAAAAATGTCTAACGGAATATGCTTAAAGGTTCCTGAAAAAAGCCCAGGTGGGGTGACAGTAGGAGAGGAATCCACTCTTTGAGCCAGGCGCATGTGTCTTATTCTCCGTAAGGGTGTTCAAACGCTGCTAACTTGGTGTTTCGGGGAGTTCCTGGAAAACTGCAAAGACAGATGTGAAGACCGAGTGGAAATACGGGGGGCTTCGGAAACCCAGAGACAGACGTGCCTCTATCCTCCCGTGTGTGAGTAACAGTATTTGCTGTGTGTGTGGCTTTTTAATGCATGTGAGATGATTAAATCGTCACACATAGCAGCAGGTGAGCAAGCACCTCACCGAGATGTGTGAGGCGAAGGCTGGATGGAGGGAGCAGAAAAGGCCACGGTGAAGAAGAGAGAATGTTGAGGCAAGAAGAGAAATTCAATCCAGGTCCAGACAGAGGTGCAACAGTCCAATTTGTTTGCAGTGTAATGGGGAGAAGATGGGTTGGCCTGGGTGATAAGTCGGCCCAGGCTGAAGCAGTCTGGACTCAGAGGATAAGAGGAAAACATTCAGGTGGACAAATAGAGCCGGAGCGAGAGAGAGGTGAGTAGGAAGGTGAAGATGTGGTTTTCCCTCACGTCGAGCAGATGGTTCAGTTCTGTGGGAAAGAGCAGTTCCCACAGTGTCGCGCTCGACGTCGGGAGGGGAGCTGCGGCAGCTCAGCAGCTTCATTTTCACTCCAGGCCCTCAGGTGAGAAGCCGCTCATCTGGTCTCCCTCGGGGTTACGACCCCGGGTCATATGTGAGTACTTTTGCGATGACCTCCTAATGCCTGTTTTCGATACCCCCTGGGAGTGTGTGAGGATGTTGATGGTGCTCTGGGATTGGCCCGCTCAGGGAGGTTACCGACCTGCGATTGGACCACCACAGGTGTTTAAACCAGTGTGTGTGTTTATGTTAAAAATAATAGAGTTGTGTTATATTTCATTGTAAATAAGCACAGAACAAGCAGATAGTGGGAAGGAGAAGACATTTTTGGTTAAAACCTTCCTGTTTTTAGGTTGGGAGAGCAGGATAGAAACCTGTTTTTATTCCCATCTGTTGTTTCTGCAGTGGACTGGTTTCTTTGTTGGTTGAAGCTAATAAAACTGCCTATTTGTTCACTGGTCTTTGTGCCTCCTATCTCTCTTGGGAGTGGGAAGAGTGGGGAGGACACCATGTTATGTCTAGGCTACCCAGAGACTGGGGACATAACACATAGCAGCGGACGGAGTTGAATTTCATCCCAAAATAGTTGTGTTTTGTGTCATCGGTGTGTCATATGTTGTTCTCCAGTCTGACTCCTCGTTGGGGTCACGTGTGACTCCCGATCATGTGACTAAAAACAGGCAAACATAACAGGAGCAACCCTGTATATGAAGACATTTAAGGATGTCCGTGTGTGTCCTCAAACTCGGGCCATTTCCTTGGCTCTTTAAGCGTTAAGAGACGATTATAAAGTCGTGGGTAGAATTGGTGTCAAGTTGGGGTGAGGGCCTTAGTTGGATGGTTAAAACAAATGTCAACAAAGTTAGAAATACGAGAATGTGTGTGTGTGTGTGTGTGTGTGTGTGGTTAAACAAGTCATTTACTTATTTGTTTATTTATTTTACTGCAACTTTGTTGAACTGTTGAACTTCAGAGGCGTTTTGCTGCACAGCTTCGAGCGGTTCCAGCAGCACCGCTGTGGCCAGACTGGTGATTGGCAGCTGGTGTTACTGGGAAGAGCAACGGGGTCAGGGCACAGGGTTAGGAGCTGACCCTTCAGGAGGGGGCGAAGAGGGAGGCAGGAGAAAGAGGATAGTGACACGTGAGGAAAGGACCCGGATCAGTGAGGCGTAAAGACGGACGAGACAAGGAAGGGAGGAGAGGAGCAGGGCAGAAAGGTGACACGCTCAGGCGGAGACAGGGAGACGGTGGTGGGGGGTGGGGGGGGAGGACAGCGGTCCACCACTTTGACCTTGCACATGATCTGCGGCCTGAGCCGGCGGACGCGTGAGCCGCACACACGGGCGTGTTTGAGACAGACGGCGAGTAAGCAGCGAGGGTCAAGGTTACAGCAAACAAGCGTCACACCGCTGAGAAACCTCTAATCCCGACTCGGGTCCACAAATCAGAACCTCTCTGCTTGGATGATCAGAGCTCCGCTGTCAAACTGCTCTCTGCTGGGCTGTAAAAAGAAGAAACAAAGCTCGCTCTCGCGCCCCTTTCATGTTGGTCCAGAGCAAATTTACAACCAGCAATATTCACTGGTGCTCAAACTCTCAGGTTTCAGCTCTTCTCTCTGCTGAATGTGGGCTCTCGTCATCCAAAAATGAGCTTTTAATACAATTCCAGTTCTTCCTATGAAAGATTAAAGTGAATATTGAGTATTTTAAAACTCATTACGGTGTACTTTTCCCTCTGCTCATTATTTAACCTGGTTGTTAGCACGACGGATCGTTACTACACCCAAGTGTGGCTGGTATTTCCATCTCATCTCAGCTCTTATCTCTTATTAGAGCCCTTTAATGGCTGATTGTTGCTCAACATTAAATACCTTTACATTCCTGTGGTCTTTATTTTGACCTGGGTTCATGGTTTTGATGCGTAACCTGATGTTGCTCTATTCCTCATCATTCCTCACTCCGGGTCATCCGTCTGACGGCTCAGACATTTTGCTTCGAGGACGCTGCAGAAATTTGAACAAGAGTCTAACCGTATGTGAGAAATCTTAACTGTTGCTAACTGCAGCCTCAAAATGCTGCCGATGCATCAGGGCCGCCACCGTTGCCGCTGTGCTCAGTATCGACCACCGCTTGATTAATGACGCCGGCTATCTCCACTACAATCATCTCTCATCCTCTGGTAATCACGCTCCAGCTCGCCCGTCTGCGCTCTGCATTCAGAGGACGCCACCGACCTGTCTGCAGCCCCGGCCGGCGCGCCGATCCTATCTGCCCTTGTTTTTCCCTGTAAAAATAGTCAGATACATAATTAACATCATCGCTCATCACGGCTCCAATAACTGTCGGCCGTGGCAGAAGGTTGTTAGCTTGGACACTCCTCAATCATCCCGTCTTCACGCTTCCCGCACGGCGATCGCAAAAACGTCGAATGCCGTCTTCACCTGGACTCGGTTTTGACGGATCAGCGTCCAGGTTGTCGTGCTTGTCTCTCCGGTCTCTTTCAGCCCGTCTTCATCTTCTGTTTCATCTTCTTCTAAACGAGCAGCTAAAGATGAGGCGTCTGAGTCCTCCCGTCTGGAATTCATCCGACGTTCCCTCACCGTGGTAACCTGCTGTTGTTAGGCTTGAACTCATCCTGCGTATTCACCGCAGGATTTCATCAGAACTGGGCTGATTCTGGTTTGCCTGCTCTAAATGTTTGAGCCGCGGTTCTGGCAGGGCCGCGCTGTGCTTCCGTACCACCGGCGTCGTCTGTCATCTGATCTCAGACAGTAAACTTCCTGCATCAGAGAGTGGAGAGATGACCCGTCGTCCCACCGCCTGCTCCCAGTACCGCCCTGGATCAGAACCCCCTGTGCTGCCTCCCCTTTTCCTTCCGCCACCACTTGCCTGCCGGGTGCACGGAGGAGCGAGGAGTTGTCGGCGAGCGCTTGATCGGGATGCGAGCGGCGCTTGACTTTCTCAAACACACGAACAGACCTGTCTGCCAGAGGGTTCGGCACACGCCGACCTGACCTTACTGGTCCAAAGCTCCGGTGCTCTTTGCAGGAGTCTCGCCCCAGCGTTTGGCACAGAATATCAACAAGGACCATCAGGACCCCTCTGAGACCACCTCCGCTCAGACCTCAAAGGTCAGAAGGGTCATAAATGCAGAGATTAAGCGTTCCTGATTAAAGCCTGATGGTTTGCTTCCCACTTTCCCCTCGAGGCCGTTTAAAAGCGCACAGAGCTTCAGACGTTCCGAAGTTTTCATTCCCAACCTCCTCAACAAACATTAAGGGTCACTGAACACACTTGCAAATGCAACCTGAACTCTGGTCGTTCAGCCTCAACAGCTCACATGTGCCAGTAGAATTTTTGACATTACCTAACACATCAAAATACACTTTCACAGCTGCAAACCAGTCAGAACCGGCTGAAATACAGAGAGTACCGGTACTAAAGAACTGTACGTTAAAAAATGAAAAAGAAGTAGAAAGAAATGATATGAAGAGTTAAAATTGGTGAACATTTAGAAGCTTTTGTCCCAGTATCACAGAAATAGACACACACACACACACACACACACACACACGCGCGCACAAACACACACACACACACGTCACTCACTTGTCCTTAAAAAAAAAGTCCAGAACATTTCAAAACTGAAACCTGATGTGTGTCTTTGGGCCCTGTCAAAAACTCTCATATAAATTCCATATTGACGTCTCTCATGAGTCACAGCAAATATTGAAATATGTCTCTCCGTCACTGCGGCCGCGTCTCTGTTAGAGCTGCTTTTATTTCCTCTTGTTTCCGCGTCTGACTCTCATTCGTCTCAACATTTTTCCTTCTACGTTGAACGCGGGCCGGAAGCGTCCTGTATGGACTGCAATGTCTCTTTCATTTTGCTTTGCTCCAAAGACAAAATGCTGCGGAGAACAGAGATTCCCAAATGTGCTGCATGTAGGAAAACAGTTTTCATCAGGGTTTTTTTTATTGGAGAGGGGGTAGAGAGGTTACTCAGATGGAAACAGACTCTGCCTTCAATTAGAGAAACAGCCTCTTCCACAGAGGTGAAACGGGTCTCTTTCTATGGAAAATAAGGACATATGGGTAGCTGCACCACCTTTAATTTTTTGTACAGTTTACATTCTTGAGTTTTGAGGTAAATGTTTCTGTCATTTTTTTTTTAATCATGTGTGCATGAGGTGACTGGCATGTGTGAAACACACACACACACACACACACACCACACACACACACACACACACGTCAATCAATCAGTTGGTGCTGATTTTGCAGTAATAATAATAATAATAATAATAATAATAATAATAATAATAATAATCCTCAGGAACACCGTGTATCTCCATTTGTACTCCACATTCTTTTTCAGTGAGCTGCATGAGGACCTTTGGTCTGGAGCAGTTTGGGGTTTCAGGAATGAGTGTGTTCAGCAGAAGCCACAGATCAGTCAGTCCTGGTACTTTGGCAGCGAGAGCAGAACGTCTTTTCTTACTAAAATCATTGGTGACAACTAGCGTTGGAACAGCACACCCTTCAGCATGTTTTTTTTTTCATGTTAAAAGGGGATTTCTTCACTTTTAAAGTGCTGCAACAGCCATTCTTGTAGGATTTATTTGTTTTATTTAACAACCGTTGAAGCATCCGGTATTAAGAGAGTGCGGATTGTCTCCTTTAGATGTTGCAAAGTTAAGCTTTTATTGTTTCTATGAAAATGGTCCATAGCTGTTCTGCTCCTGATGTGTGTCATCAGAGCACTGAAGAAAAGTCTCTCGTCTTAAACTGTTATTGTGTTTTAGTGTAATTTGACGAAAATGATGACACATTCAATTTACATGGTGGTCAGAGCCATTTGATTCAATAACTCGTGACAAAAGACCCTATTCGTAATATAGCCTATCATGCTGTTACAATAGCACCTCTGACAGAAGAGCGCCCCCACCTGTTTGGAATGCAGAACGACCTGCTCTGAGTATCGATACTGAACCATCGTCGATGCGCCTTCTGCTGAATCATTGTGTAACAAGGTCCTGCTAATTTGTTGTATTAGGAACAAACATCAATCAGTCCACCTAAAGTACTGCTAACGTTCCTCTGAAGGTCAGCGAACTTGCCATGTTTGACCCGATGACCCATTTAGGTTTTTAAAGATGTTTTACCTCTCATCCAAGAGGCTTCTTTAATATGAGACTTGTACATGCTAATTGAACAGTGATAGAAATCTAACTTGTCTTCCTGAACCTGTTGAATAAAGCATATTCAATTCAAAACAAACCCACTATTAGGAGCTGAAAGACCTCCTGGGAGGGAGGAATCGTGCCATTTAACATGTAGACTGACTGTTTAGCCTCGGCTCTTTCAAAAAGCAAAACAGCCGAAATGATCTTCCTGAGAACAGCACAGCAAATTTCTTGAGAATGAGTTTCAGCTCCGGTTCAGATATACAAAGTGAAATGAGGCCTTCACTGTTTACCAGAGCAGCCGTAATGTTTGTTGTACCACGCAGGACTGCCTGATACCGGTGGCAGAACATTTCCGAAACTTGAAACACGCCTGGTTCTGGTCAAGATTGAGGTCTCGAGCAACGTTTCTGATCCCAGACTACTGACCCTTGAATGGCCGCCACAACAACAGCCGCAGATCAATAATTAAATTACTGGTAAACGTTTAAAATCAACGTCAGCACAGAGTCGCATCAGACTACCCAAGATATTTTCCTTTAAAATGTTGTTGCTTCCAACAACAACAAATAAATCCAACTAAAAATGAGTCCCATGCTAGAATATCATGTAACATTTTTCCCCTCAAACAAATCATGTAAAAATCCACTGCTTGTTTTTTCTAAATGGGGTGAACTCGGTTTCAGTTTGCAAGTGTAGTTTTAACAGGTTTGTTTTTTTTGTTTAGGGTTTTTTTTTGGGACTTACACTTTGCAGACAGTCCCTGGTGATGAGAGGCTAATGTTATTCTTTCAGCTCAAAGGCTGACTCGTTTTACTGAATCCATTGTGGATTTGCCCCCCCCCCCCTCCCTTTTGAGAAAGATTGTTGATGAGAGATGATTGCAGATGGATTCCAACTTCACGGTTATGATGCGGCTGTAAACGCGAGCATCACAGTTGGGGGGTAAAAAACAAGGCTCCCGCCACATCTTGACCTTTCCGTGTACATTTTCCCCACATATGGCTGCTCCAGAGTTAAGCCAGAGGACCGAGCGACTGTGTCAGACTCCAAACATTTGGTAAACAGTGGGGCGTGACTGTGTCATGCAGCGTAGCTATGCTAATCCTCCCAGGGGTCAGTGGGAGCTGCTTTTGAAAAGGCTTATTTGTGTGGAACAATGAGACAGTCAGTGGACTGAGATTGCTCGGCCCGGAGACATAATTGATAATCTTGGAGTCAGGAGAAAACATGGAAACCACATAATGAATGGAAGGGAAGTGTGAATGTCAGAGGGCATTCCTTTGGTGGTCTGAGAAAATGTTTAGACAGCATGTACAGCGTTGCATTTCACGCAAATGTGTGCTTTTAATTAGATTTTTCTAAATGTAGTCGCTGCTTTTTAACATTTACGAACTGATCACAGTTAATATTTTCTCCGCTTCATTAAGTCGGGATGGAAATCTTTGTAAAAGTACATTTAAAAAAAAAAAAATCTCATTCCACAGTTACACCCGCGTGACCTAAATCCTCCATTCACTGAGTAACAAGTGCAAAAATTCTATATGTTCTCATGGTTTTCATTCATCTGCTGTTGTCCTGACCTTTACCTCCTACTGTCTTTCGGAGTCATAGCTTTCTCCCAACCTGATGTAACTTCTCTCCGTTCTCAGAGGCTAACCCCCCCCCCCCCCCCCCCCCCATGACCCCAGCCCCAGGTTAGGGATGGACCAGAGTCTGCAGGCCTCTCATTCACCTCCTAAGTGTGAGCAAGACCTTTTTACCTCCACGGTCTGAATAATACAATTCAACTTTTGATTTTCCTGCTCAGGTCAGCTGATATTTCCTTCTCACCACCATCCTCCGTTCCCAAACCCCTTCGTCCCGACCAGACAGGCTTGTGACTGTGTGTGTCTGATGCCACGGGCATGACGAACATGATACATCTCATCACATGCTTCTCCTTAGTGGATTAACAGGCTTCCAACGGCATTTGTAGCGACGCTCCTGTGGGGACTGGCTTTGTGCAGGCAACGGGAAAATTCAATCATTGCCTAAAGGACAGGAACGGGCAGAATGAAACGCCGCTTTGGTTCCATTTCCTTGTTAACCAGTGTTGTTCAAGGCTGCAAACGAGAAAGGAGAACGCGCGCGAGCAGCTCCGCTCACAGTTTTGTTTTAAGGCCAATAAAGCTGTGGTGTGACAGATGTTGGCAAAGGAGTATGAGGGCAGATGAAACGATATGAAGCCTGCAGTGGATTAAGTTACATCCTGGTAGTGATACGGAAACAGCCTGGGTGAGTGGGATTGGCAGTGGAGTCGTTGAGCAAGGCATCAGTTCGGTCATCCAGCCAGGATCCGAACAGAAACAGATTTGTCACTTCTTCCATTTATCTTCTTTCTTTATCAGTATTAACTCAGCCCCCTCCCAATATCTGACAAATCACACAAGTTCCACAGAAATCGGCTGAAAAATAAACATTTTGTCCCTCACAAGGCCCAAACCCGCAGCCAGACAAAACATCTCAGGTCTTGCGAAGTCTGGAATAGCTTTTATCTGTGAATATGAGCGGGAACGATCGATCGTCTCTGCCGTGCCATCAGTCCATGATGTGTCCAGGGCGGACGCCACCTCTCGCCCGAAGGCTCCAGCCGTTACGAAAGAAAGTGGCACAAGTGGGACGGTTGGTACCATAAACTGTGAAAACATTCACGAAGCTAAAATGCTTCCCACCCGCAGAGAGTATTGACGTTGACGACCCGGGGATCGCGAGGCCGCGGGAAACACAGAAACGCTCCTGTGTGTGACTGTTTACATCAGACTAGAACAGAGAGAACACTCGGAGTATCGAGCCCTTACAGGAGACATCTGCTCAAGTATTTATGCCTCAGAGGACACTGAAACGTATCTCCTGAAACATATGCTGAGGAAAAACAGCCCCGGACTCAATAGCGCAATTGTCAAATACACTCGAGTACGGTCCGCCGAGCTTGCCAAGATCTGGAAGCAAGATCCTGATGTCTTCATTTGATCACAGTCTTACCTACGCTGGTATCATCGGGTGCGTCCAACACTGCGGGGTTGCTGGCTGTCTCTAGACTCTGAGCGTCGGCATTTTTAGCTGGACTCTCTACAAATGTTACGCTTCCCTTTAGCATGCAGGCATTTATCTACACCTAAGTTGTTTCTAGCACCCTCATTTGGGCTCCCAAGTACACCGACCACAGACATTTGTCAGGATGACACAGCAATACTGAACTTTACTGCCTGTTGGAAATGCGGCTTTGTGTTTGCAAATAACAACCACTTCTTGGTTACAGCCAAGCGGTGGGTGAATTTAATGGATGATCTCTAGAGGGTGGTAAGTTTTACTTTGTTGGCCGCAGTGCAAAGCGTGACGGTGAATAGTTCATGCTGCTGTGGATGTTGTGTTTAACTCCTTAAGTGTAAAAACTGCAGCGACAACTCGCACATCTAGTCTTTACTCACATAACCGCTTCTTAGCAAAACTACAGTAGTTGATAAACGCAAGTTCAATTCTTAGTAATTTGGCCCAAACTGAAGGTATAAATGAGACTGCAGGTCAGGGTTAGCTGGGTAATCCATTGTGTCTATGACAGTCCCCACAAAGATAGAAATGTGAAGGTGTGTCCAGTTACCAAAGACAATGAAAAAGAGAGGGAGAGTGAAGAGGTGAAGCTGCACGACAAATCCATTCAGGCAGAACGACTGGAATCGGAGGATTCCCGAGGATCCGGGGCTGGAATACCTGGATGTCCCAATAGATTTGGACTCGCATAAACAACATTTACAGTCCTGCAGCGCCCACAAACACATGACACAACACACAATCACATACAGATGCATCCATAAATATGCATGTTCGTGCACAGCTGTGAGGCGCTCACCTCCGTGTGAATGAAGGTGTCGGCCGCAGTGCCCTCACGTACGATTCCTGTCTTCAGCGTGGCAGCAGAAATAAAAACAACCATCAGCGCTGAGCGCTGATATATCGGATACGCCGATTCCCGCGCCCACGGCGGCCCCCTCGAGTGCGTCCCTGTTCGCGCGTTTTTATTGTTTTGGGTTGTAGAGGTTTCAATTTTCCTGTGATCATGCGTTGATTGACATATTTAATACATGCACCGTGACGATCGGCTGCACATGTCCGGGAGTCACCGACAAATTAAACCCGGCACTCGCAAACATGCAAAAACACTGTCAAATAAACACTCAAGCGCTCAGAGATGGGGGGGAAGGGGGGGTATCTATTTATAAATGAGGTTTCTTTGAAGGGAGTAATATTTTGCGCTGCGTATTCCGCTAACTAAATCGGACACACTGGGAAGAAGCGAGAGTTGTGATTGACGGGAAGATGAAACGGTTGGTTCTGAAGCTTTAAAATGGCATTTCAACTTGACACTTGAGGAGAGCGTCACTGGCGAAGAGAGCTAACAGCCATCACTTGAAAAGACTCGGGTAAAGTCGAATCTTACACTTCTAATGTCTTGTTGTCCACCCACAGGGAGGAAACGAGCAGGAGGAGAAAAAAGAGCTAAAGAAACAGTTTTGAAGGACTGTGGCTGGTGTAGTGTATCTGATTGGCAAGCGTTATCCCTCAGGATTAGCTTGGGATTGTGTTGGTGGAACAACCGCAGAGGTACCTAAGTGGGTTTCCAACAGTTGATTCGGAGACAGTTCTATTACTGGAGTGTCACACTTTTTTCTCCAACCTGTCTCCGTCTTTGAAAAGGACAGAGGTGACAGAGATGAATCCGAGTCCCAAATGGTTGGCTCACATCCTTTCGTGGGGCCTCGCGTACACACATCCCACACTGCTTTAATAAAATGTTTCGAACCTAAACGAAAACTTAATTGTTTCGTACTCTACGGTCTAAATTTTCTAATCACTTCACTTACAGACCGAAAGCTGAGTGAATTAGCCCCCGCGGTTCAGCGTAATTGTGTTGTTCTACAAGATCCCGCCTACAGTTTAAAGCTACGGTGCACCCTGACCGTCATTTAGCGGCGCCTTTCCTGCTGCTGCACGAGGGAAACACATTCATCCAGATTTCAATAGTTTCCTTTGATCTACAGGGAAGTGAGAGTGTCGCAGGTTAATGAGGGTGAAGTAAAAACAGTGTTTTTAATCAAGAATCGGGGCTGGGGGGTCACAATGTGGTTAATCTTAAAAGGTCAGCGGGTTACGATCGTTATTTTTGTGTTCACGCGGATTTACTGGTCCTTCACAAAAGATCAAACTGTGCTCACGGTGGAGCCAGTCAACGGTGAATATATGAACCCCTCCTGGCTGGAAAGCTGCATTTTCTCTGAGGTGTCTCAGAGGTTCAGAACTTTTCAGCAGCGCACAGGTGTTCAACAGTTGTCTTCTGAATTACATGCTGGAAGTCATCCATCTTCATTCCTTCCACAGACACGCAGGAAGGCGTTCCTGATCCTCCATAACGGGCCTCATCAGCGGCGCAGCTCCTCGCTGCCGATCCTCCGGGAGAGCGATCGGCAATCAGAAACTTTAACATAAAAGTAAGAGAAACTGGGTTAGAGATCCATCCCCAAACATTTTCCCACAGCTGTCAGGATATTACAGGACAGAAAGTAATTCTATTTATGCCGATCAATTATATTTTTATCGAGCAGGCAAACTACCCATGTCGATGCACTCTCTCTGATTAGCTAACCTCATTGATAGCATAGGCTATTGATGGTGCACATCAGAGTGCTCATTATAATGGCCATAAATGAGCAGAGGTGTCCCTGTTGCATTGATCTCAGCCGCTCTGACTGGTAACAATCAGAGGCTAAAATCTTTCACTGTTGAACCTAAAGAGCTGAGAGCGACCGTTAAAATCTTTACAGCCTGACAGCGCACTCTCTACTGCGTAACTGTTTAATCACAATGATGGCTGTTATCATTACAGGCTGCTGGTTTTACTGCACAAATGTCACCGTTTTCTCCGCGTGTTCGGTCTAAGCCGACCACATAGTTTACTTAAACGGCTAATAAAGTTTTTATTTTATTTTTTACATTTTTCACGGTCTCAGAATAGTTATACGTTGTTTTTAGGGATTTAAAAAAAATAATCTATAAATAAAAGATGATATTTAACTCTAAATGCTGCATAAATTAGTCATGATTGGGATCACCATTGTTTTTTGTATCTTGACTGTAAAGCACCTGCACAGAGGGACTTCCTTCATTTTAGCATGCTGCTCCTCACTGCTTCATATAAACAGCAAATCTGCATGCAGCTAGCATTAGCTCGTGCTCTGCGGCCAGACAGTTACAGCCGTTGAGTTGAATTTTAAAAATATTTATTGTTGTTTAGTACACATCTGAATAGGAGCTTATGAAATTTACTGTAAGGCGGCGATATTTCTCCTTGGCTGCGATGTAAAATCGATATCTTCTAAATAAACCTGAGCGGCGACCCACCTCAGAAGGTTATTTGTTACAACCTCGTTCATCAAGGCCTGTGAGCATTTAAAGGCTCTGATGGAAAGTCATTCATCCAGACGTTTGAGACAGCCGCCAACTCGCTGATATGAAATAGCATTGCAATCACTTGTTATCGACTGTTTCGGCGTTTTATCATTTATTCTGATAAGTGTGATCAAATGTTGGAGGCTGGCCAGGCTTCTATTAGCCACCGAGCTCTGAGAGAGGCGGCCCGTTTGGAGCCAGTGTGTGTGTGTGTTCTGTTTGTCAGTAAGGGAAGGGGGGTAAAAAAACTAGTATCAGTGTCTGTTAGCTTTCTGCTAGCAATTTTCTTTTCTCCAACACACACAGTTGGACGCATAACTCAGTTGTAAGCCTCTTGTCACAGGAGACGGGGAGCAGAGAGCAGAACAGGGTGACTTTATAATCCCTGCTGTGTTTATACTCCACCCTTCTGACTCTAGCGCCCCTCCCCTTTCGTCTCCCCCTTTTCTTTCCATTTCTTTATCATTTTTTTCATCCATCTCCTGTGCGGACGTACCCTATCTTATCTGCCTCGGCCGTATCTCTTACATTACTATTATTGTTTCTGACAATTATTCCCTCAGGGGCATTTTAACGTTCCTCATCTCCTCTTTCTTCATCGCGTTCCTCCTCAAGTTCTCCTTGTTTTTCATTCCTTCCTCCCCCTCGTTGCCCTCTTTGACCCCATCTTGACTCTCAGTGTTTGAGGGAATAGAATACGAAGGACTAAAATGTCCACCCTCTTTCCTGGTTGCTTTCCCACTAAACTCTGGGTTTTTGTCTCCACTTGAACCCGGTCAGCCTCCTGATTCTCCGTTGAGTTTTCACCTGATGCACGAGGATGTTTACCAGCACCACAGCTAGCTTCCATGCACATGCATATGTAACACGTAGGCTGTAGGTGGACATTAACAAATGCACGCTCATGCACAAAAAGGAAAAGTTAAGGGGCCGGAGGAGATTTCCTGTTGTGTGTGCAAGCAGTCTCAGCAGGAACACAAGCAAGGAGAAGGTGAAAGGACGTCCCTTCCCATTCCAGGCGCTGCCATTTCCGAACTACAGAGGAAATTTGCAAAGTGTTTCTTTACAGATGTGCAGGAGTGCAAACCTGCATGAGCCGTCACTCTTCTGTGGGAGGTAATGCCTCAGAAGGCACATCGGGAAAAAATAAATCCTCTCAGTCACACACAAAAAAGCTCTGAACCATTTCTGACTTGTGTAACGTTAGTAGTAAACTGAGTATTCAGAGTATCTGTCCAAGAGTTGAATAGATTTTATTCATCCTGAAGAAAATGGAGTGAATTCAGTTACCAAAGCACCCCAGTATGCAAGTCTTTGCACCTTCTTACCACTAGAGGCTGCTCAATCCTGCACACTGGAGCCTGAATCCTTCGTCATGCTGTAAACCATAAGATTATTATTTCAGATTGAGGACAGGACTTTCTCTTTGTCCAACTGTGTCTCAAAGAGCCTCGGAGGAGGAGTTCTTACATGTTCTTCACCGGTATATGCAACAAAGGTCCGTCTCTACTGCTCGCCTGTGTCTGCGGGTCCTGAAGCTGCTCTCCTTCTGAAGGTAGCTCAACCCTTGTTATTGTTGGAGTGCTGTTTTACTATATTATATAATTCCTTTTTCATGAATCTGGACGTGCGTCTAACCCTCCAAAGACTGTCCGGCCCTTTTACATCCCAGAGAAATGAAGAGCCACCTGGAATCCAAGATGTGCTGAGCTGCTTTTATTGCCTGCTTCCTGGTGTGTGATGAATTCACTCTGAGATGGGGCATAATTATGACCAGGGTAACATCTTGTTTTAATAAGCAGCCCTGCTGCTTATTAAAAAACACATTTCACCAGTTGAAACGAGCCCTTCCGTCACGTGCTTCCTTCATGTTTTTAAAGATGCCTCAGAGGTGCTTCAGCTTTGAGCTGATGTTCAGCTCTCCTTCAGCTACTTCTTTCATGCTTTTCTGGCATGATGCTAAAAAAAGAGTCAGCTGTCCTTCATCAAACATCTCAACCTCCACCGGTCATTCTTCCCAGGGTTCATTAGCCGGGGTTGCCGTGACGGAGCGGTACTTTGCACGACTCTCTGTTCCTTATCATTTTTTTATGGTCTCATTTTCAGCCTTATTGATTTCTCATTTTGCACCCACTCATTCGGAGTCTCACAGAGGTGCAGGCGATTTAGACGACCTGTAAACCCAGATAAGGAGCCTGACAGAACATCTCTCTGTGACATATATAGAGCCGCTTTTACAGCCGCGTATCCAGTCTTTGCCCTTTTACTCCTTTTCTTGACTTCATCTTGTCACAGGCTTGCAAATTGGATGGTAACTTTTACATGTCACGCTTGACAGAAGGAGGTCAGAGGAGTCAATCACAGCCAGTTTGCCCTTTGTGTGTGTGTGTGTGTGTGTTTGTGTGTGTGGTAGTCAGTGGTATTTAAAGCTGGACATGCTGGGAGGATGCACATAAACTGCAGATTTCAGAACAGACGGGATCTGCCCAGGTTCCTCCTCCAACAGGGAGGAGAAACATGATGCTAACGAGAGCAGAACGCTGATTTACACATGTGAGGAGACCCGAAGTAAACAGCACTTAAACCAGGGCTTGGACATTTATCAGGATATGACTCTGCACCACACACACACACACACACACACACACACACACACACACACACACACACACACACACACACACACACACAGAGTCATTTTAGCCAGAACATGCTGGAATAATGCAAAAATGTTAAAAGAAAAAGAGGAAGCAATCGAGGAAGTAGTAGATATTGGAAAGGTGTGACGAAAGGAAGGACCTTCCGCAAACTTTCACCCGTGAGGTCCTCCCTCTCGCGGCGTCCCGTCGGCTCATATCTGACTTTAAATTTCCAGCGGGCCCATCCCCGGCTCCTCCCTTCTTCCAGATGTTGGAATACATCAGCGTGTTCTCATGCCTCAACGTAATTGAAAAGGAAAAACATATATTTTTGAATCTAATGTGCTTAAAGAGGTTAGCCTTCAGCATGTCGGGGGCAGCTTTGTCGGTAGATGTAAATCGTAGCGTAACCGCAAAGGCCAATGGCCAATAAACGTCTAAAACCCCGAGACCGTGGCCAACAGGCTGCTGAATACCCTGGCGCGTGTCTCTGTATAATTGTGGAAGATGGATAGAACATTTCTAAAAAAAAAAAGGGAGCAAACGTGAACCAGCGAGAGGACGCGCGGCCTAAACAGATGTTAATCACTGGATCAGATAAGAGAAGTTTAATATATGGACTCACACATGCACAAGTGCTGATGGACGGAGCTGCGGAGGCGACTTAATAAGCTGGGATGTGATGCAATCTCCATTTCTTATTAAGATGCTGAAAGACACACACACACACACCACACACACACACACACACGTGCACTGGGGCTTGACAGGGTATCTGCTTTATGAGTGACCACACATACAAACCTGATGTGATTCAGGGCAAAAAGGGCTGAATCGATGAGCTGGTTGGTATATGACACATATGACAAAATTTGTTGTCTGTTGTCTGTGTTTGTCTGAAGAATAGTGAAGATAAACTACTGCAGATGGATGAGGCAGATGGTGTCATTGGTGCTGGGTAGCCCAGGGCTGCTTGGCATGGTGCTTGATGGGTAATAGATGTTATTTGACGGAGCCCGGGGCCATTCCTGAGGACTGCGGCTGGATGTCACTCAGGAGCGACTCCTTTTGTTGTTACTTGAGCTGTTTGAGACTCTGGGAAACTGAATAAACCCAATCTTCCCTTTATGCTTTTAACTAATGGTAGGTCATTATAGTTCTGGATGATTTATGTCTTTCCAGCTGCAAAATGTGGAAAATGTGCAGGTCACTCCTGATAAACTTTCTGGATTTGATAGCCCTGTGTGAATAGATTTTAAGTGCGTTAAGTGTCGGGAAAACTGGCTCAAAAAGAGGAAACATGAGGAAATAACTGCACATGGCAACACTGGCCAAAATAAACAAGGTTAGACTCGAACTTGGACACAACATACGTAGAAATATGAGGACAGAGATCTGAACAAGATAAGGTCAAAAACATTGGACTTGAAAATGTTCTGCTGGTCTTTTATTTTAGTCTTGTGTTTCAAAGAAGTACAAAGTAGAACGGCACAAATAAGCTCCTTTACGGGTACAAGGACCTCGATGAAAGCTGCTCATCACGTGTGTGAATACCGCGACAGGACAGTGAAACTCCGGCAGAGAAATAAAAAGAAATTCCCAGAAAGGGAGCATGATTGTGTATTCAAGACGAGGTCAGAGTTAACTTCATCTCCAAAAATCACGGGTTTATCGCCACATCTGGCTGCCTTTCACCGGCGGCGAATGTTCTCCTCCTGACGTGGAGAGTAATTACCATTACGAGCATTTGTGATCGTGTGAAAGAAAGCCAACAATTGTTCCAAAAAAAAAGAACAAAATAGTGCCTCACATTCCAGAGGGGCACGTTGAAAGAACCAAGATTTTCTTAAAATGTCACCCAGAAAAGATCCCATGATGCCCTGGTAATAGGAAGCAGATGGCGTTTGAGGTGCCGGCCTGTTTGTTCGTCTGATAGACATGTTTATACATGTAGTGAGTGCGTGTGTGCGTGCACAGGTGTGACACTGTGATTGAGCCCGTGTGTTAGGCTGCGAGAGTGTGTATATTTCCTGCACCTTAGTGCCACCTTGGCTATTTATTCCTTTCCAATAACGGCGCGTTTGTGCGCTCTGAGTGAAGCGATCACACTCGCAATTAACAGTCTAAGTGCTGCATCAGGGAGTTGTGCGTTGCAGGACTCACCATTAAAGAACCCACCCCCCCCCCCCCCCCCCCCCCCCCCATGTTGCTCGCATAGACAACCTGGCAATTTACCTTAATCCATATTGACTGCTCTTCCATGACCTCACTCCATAGGGTCCGGCATTGAGGATTTACTCAGAGACAGCCAATCTAAACAACCTGATTGAACTCCTCTTCCTCAGTACGACTCTGTGTAGGTTCGATGAGAGAGAGAGAGGGCGAGAGGGCGAGAGAGAGCCTCTGTGTGTACGTGAGTAAAGCTTTTTCACTATCAGGCTTTGACATGATGGATGTGACAAAGATGTAAAGTCAGAGATAAACCCAAGCCCCCGCAGCTCCCTGGAAGCCCCGCGATCCCGCCATAAAAGTCTGCCCTCTCTCCCTCCGACCAGTTGTTTTTCCCAGACGTGTACGTGCGATACAGCTGCGCTTCCGCCGACGCTTTATCGCTCCCGACTTGTCAAATCATCAAGGTCACGCTGCCCGCGTGAGGGTCCAGTGACCTGCTCCCAGAGCCGGGAGCAGTTCGCTGAATTACCGACGTTTGATTGTAGGAGTCAGCCCGGACCGGACCGTGGTCGGCGTCAAGCGGCGGCCATCATAGAACTGATTCTGCACATTGTCTGACCAGTAAGGTCTGAGCGAGCTCCTGTACCCGACCAGTTGGGAACTGGTTGATTTCAACCGCAGAGGGAACTTTGTGCTTTTGTTCCTATGTTTGGGCAGATCTACGCGTCTGGGAAGCATAAACAGGCGGGATAGGCGCAGACGTGCGCGCCCTGTCGGGTTGTACCACCAGCAGGGTCAGTTTCTCGCCATATGCTTAATTAATAATTTGCCTCTGGCACTGCTGAGCTCTCAGCTCCATCCTCTCTGCTCCTGCAGCTTTAGCGCCAGTTGCTCCGCACACGCACGCAAACCCAGGATTCCTCCGGCGGCCACACACACCCCAGCTGGTGCTCAGGCCAGTGAAGGCAGCTCACCACGATCGGCTTTTTGCTGCTCTAATGGGACCAGTGGCAGATAAGAGAAGAAATTAGACAACGTTAGAGACGACTCACATGTTACACGCAGAGTTTAATGTGTGCAATTTGTTCATTTGCTGGTTTCGTGCGGCTCCGGAACCATCAGCAACCTCTTACTTTAATGGCATTTTTAGGGCTGAGATCACATCCTTCCCTGTGTTTTTCCTTCAAACGGGATCCGTCATTGTTTTTATTTGTTGACCTGTGAAAACAATGACCCCTCGGCCCTCCCAATTCCCCCGCCATCACAGACTCTCCTCAATCTGTCCTCTCCTATTCACCCACAGCCTTGGGAAGCGGACGCAGCCTTTGGCAGGGGACTGGCGCAACTCCGGCCTCGTAAGGAGGCAAATCTTTCTTTCCCTGCGCCTACGAAAAGCACCAAAGATCCCGGAGAGATGTCCTTTTTCCCAGGCAGCGTTATTAAGACGCGTATGTTTAATTTATGATTGGAGGATCTCCGAAGGGATCTGTTGCCTCAGAATTGTCCAGCTCACCCATATATATTACCTCATTCCCTGTCTCCCTCCATCTTACTTTCTTATTTTTCTTTGTGGTGCTACTACACCTCCTAATCCTCAAAGCATGTTTAAACATACACACACACACACACACACACACACACACACACACACACACACACACACACACACACACACACACACACACACAGCGAACACTTATGTTGCACATGGATTGATAGGAAATCCTCAGCTCATTCTAGAAGATTCCAGAACGTTAAAAGCGACGGCACATGTGATGTTGTTGTTTTTGAGGAACCTGGTACTGATCTGACACATCCTGCATCAAGCCTGGCTACGAGAGAGAGACAAGTCCTTCCTTCTGTTTTGGCCCTCTGTTCCACCCGGGGCAAGGAAGTGAGAGCGAGAGACCCAGACAGAGAGAGAGAGAGAGAGAGAGGGGCCTGCAGGTGGAAGAGTCAACATACTTCATGGGTGGCATAAAGGGAACAAATCAGGACACGCTTGTTCTCAATTCTCCCTGAGAATGATCCACCTGTCTCCCCTCATCTCTGCACGTCTTCCAGTCGTGAGGGTGATTGACACCAACAGGGATCTGCTTTGTTTTACTGCGCCTCAGACGTGACACATGACTGAGAAACGGCTTAAGCGGGACTCCTCCGTCGAACATATATTTAACGCAATGAACGCCCCGCTACTTCCTCGAGGCGAAACCGGTCGAGGAGCAGAAATGTTAGCTATTTAGTCCTGCAGGAACTTGCGCGGAAGTGAGTCATCGGGGCTGCGACGGCGCGATATTTCATGGTTTTAATATTGATTGCTGTCGTTTTTCTTCCAGATCACAAGAGGCAGGAGCAATACGTGTAGTTTAACAGGCGCATGTCGCTGTCCAAGATATCACCTCGTCATCTGAGTCCCATGAAAGGAGGAAGAAATGGCCCCTGAAGGCGGCCTCTCAAGGACACCAGATGTTCTCAAGCCTTCTTCTTTTATATTCATGCAGGGACGGGCGATAAAGTCCAACTTTTCTCCACTTTTTCCTCTTAACAATGTTCTCTCATCTTTTCAGCGGTGCCTCTGGCTGTGTGCGTCGCTACCATGCAGAGAAAAACAGGCCGAGCAACACCAACACGCTAATCAGTGCATTATCAGTCACACCACAGAGCTTCCTCTCGCACGCCGCTTTCATAGTGGTCCACCTGTGGAGACGGCGCTGGTGATGAAACAGCAGAGAGCAGCACGATTTCAAAACAGAGAGGAGGGAGCATTATCTCTGCTGCTGCCCCGGAGGGTCGATAATTAGCAGGCAGCGCTGTTGATAACTGTCAACGGGTTTAGCTGCTGCGGTGGAACATGAATCGTGACTTTTAACCAAAGGAGTCAGAGGTTCCAACAAAGGAGTGGCGCTAACGTTCAAATGCAAAAGGAGAGTCGACAGTTCCTCCCGAAAGAAAGTTTTAAAAAGAGGAATTTACATTTGTTTGCAGGCAGAATTTGCAAAAATCACCTGTAATTAAATATCTGGTTCCAGATCTTCCTCTAACACAAACGGGTTTTTTCCCCCCTCGCTTCAGTGTTTGCAGATTAACTGAATGTGCATCATGGGAGACTGTTTATAATGCAAATGATTTGTTAGAAAGTTGCTGATTAGCGCAACAGCCCCTCAGGCAATAGAATGTGTTGGCGAGGTGGGTGAAAGACCCCTCTTTTTTTGTTAGATCTTTTCTTTTTGTGTCTTTTTTCATGCTAAAACCTCTCAGCGGAGGCCAGTCCTGTCTGCCCTCTCTGTCAGCAAATGTCAACGCTAATTATGACAGACTCCAGCTTCCCTGCAATTCAGCCCTGGTGCTGGTAGTTCTTTGACTGGGCCCAACAGATGAATTGGGCTCCTGCGACCCTGTGCACCCCGGCGGTACTCTATGGCGGTATTTGCCCCGTTGTTATGAGCTATTGGGGCACCCGCCGCTGACAAGTCGCTATTAGTCAAACACGCGAGCTCAGAGGGCATCTCTGTGTTTTACTGGCCGCCAGGTGAGGAGGTCCGGTGTGTGTTTCTCCCCTGCTGGTCACACTGGGATGGTGGATAGGATCTGCTAGCATCTATCATAAACATGGCTTTGGAATATGGATTACACCTTTGTTTTGCAATAAAAGCATAAAATTTCTAAAAGGCACCAAACATTCCAGCACACTACTTGACAAAGACATCATCCGTAAAGTTCCATCCTATCTGGATGTGATGTCCCTAATTGTGGGCGCACACAACGGAGGCTAAAGATGTGTTTTTGCTGAAGGACCCTTAAATCCATCACAGATTGATGGTTTGAGTGTGCGTATGAAATGCTCACTTGGTTTCCGCTGCCATAGAGCCTCGAGGCAACGCTCCGCCAACTCATCGCTGTAATTAAACTGTCGCTGTGTCCTGATATAAAGCTCAATCTGTCATTAAATCAAAACAGCAGTCAAATTATAATCCGGATCTATGTGTTTAGGAGATGATATACTCCCAACACGGCCTCGCGTTGGAATGCTCTTTTGGATCTCTTGGGGTTCTGAGGTCACCTCACACGTCTCTGGAACGACAGTGAAGGATTGCACCATATTTCTAAAGAAGTGAGACGGCCTATCCCAGCAGTCATCAGGTGAAAGCCTGAACAAGTTGCCTGTCCATCACACACACTATTCACTCACACACTCCCAATTTAGAGTCTCCAGTCAAGCTTACGTGCGTGTTTCTGGACTGTGGGAGGAGAGCGGAGACCCCGGAGAAGGTTTCTCTCCTCCCAGTTCCATGAGATTACAGTGAAGTTATTGTCTGAAGGAAAACATCGCAACTCATAATTCACACATATTCTCGTGTCTCCCTGATTACGACCACGCCTTCCAGCTGCGCGCCAGCATCCACACACCAATAACATTGTCCGTTTGGCCACGAGTGGCAGGAAATCGACTCTCGTGTGTCCTTCATTCGTGCCATTAATAAAGACAAATCAGGACCAGGAGGAGCAAATGGCGTACGTGAGATCAGGAGACGGAGGATTACGGCGCCGTCAGGGGGATATGAAACACTCATATTCACCCCAGAATGCGCCAGTGACACCCTGAGCCCTGATTTAGAAATAAATGCACTTTAAATGACACTTTATTGATGTTTCGCATTCATTTTGTAACATGTGCTCTGCATATGGAAATCAAGGCCCTGCAGCTGGGAATATTCTGCTATATGCGGCGGACATGCAGACGCCACAAGACGTGTGACAGCACGCGTCAACAGCCTATCAGGGATGGTCTCTGTGGAAACCGCGTTCCTCGTTATTTGGTATTCCTTAATTTGATCAAAGTCATAAACCCTCCCGTGAGGCTGATCTTTGCTTGTCCTTTTATGTGTGGAATTACAAACGGCCTGATTAGGAAACGTTCTATAATGGCGGCGGGAATTAGCAGGTTAAACATACGCTAATGCTATTGTACCCTCATCAGTGATGTATGGATGTGTGCTTGAGCGGCGGCACCCCTTTTTTTCCCCCCACAGCGCAAATCCCTCCGCAGGAGGAAAAAGATGGAAAGCACCATTTGAAAAGAAAATCAACCGGTATTAATGACAGATGAATGTTCTTGTGGCTTCAACTCATGCGCGGTGCTTTTACTGTTCCCTTTTCTTTCGAGCAATTCTGGCTGTTAGCTTTGTCCCGCTCCCGCGAATCTATATTTTTGCCTGACGGAGGAGTCGTAAAAAGATGGTGGAACATCCGTTTCTTCCTGGGACTTCAAAAGGGAGCAAGGGGGCCCCGTGGAGCCCAACGATTGCCGTGCTGATGGCTGCAGCCAGGATTTCAAAAGGCCTTTTTTTTTTTTTACATTCATGGCCGTAATGAAAAAGCAGGGTGAGCACAAAAGAGGACTCGATGGCTGCCCACCGTCTCCTCCCAGCATCCCAGTAATGATCGTACAGTATGTAAGTATTAGTCAGCGTTGAGCGCAGCCCCTCTAAATTGGGACCCTTATTACCGAAGCCGGCTGAAGCATCATTCGCATTAGGGTAGGGACAATGTGCTCATAATATCTATATCAGTGGTGTCCTGTCTTAATTCACTTTTATTACATCCATTCATAATGCTCTCATAATGATGAGATGGATCCTGGCCAGGGGATTTTCACAGTGTCACCTTTATTATCGCACACTGTGATTTGTCATCCGCCGCGCTACAGGTCCCCGTAATGAGGATAAGTTAGACTTCGCCGGATTACATAGGAGGAATAAAATGCCGCCCTGAGATCGAGTCTGTGTTGTTGACCCTACCTTTGGCCGGGGGTTGCAATGCACCCTGGGTAATAAAGAGAAAGTGTTTCTAGTTTATGGCAAAAAGAAAAACAGTCGCGACAGTAAGGCTTACATTTTAAAAAGACGCGTAAACAAGGAGGCGTGTTAGATTCAGTGTGTTTCTCACACAGTTGGGGGGGTTGGGGGGGTTGGGATATAACACAATACATCAAACTTATAACCCTGGTAAGCCCCCCCACATAAGCATATGCACCACTGACATGAGTGCGTTTCTACGTCTGAGGAAGCCTCTATTTGCCCGACTGTGGTGAAAATGTGGGGGCTGGGGGGTTTAAAATCAGTCAGACCGCGAAGCTGATGAAAACGGGGTGTGGGCCAGACGTGAAACAGCTGTTTTCACACCAGCGCCGCCTGATCACGTCCAGCTGAGTAAAGAAAAACTTTTTTATTAATTCTCTATCTGCTGATGGTTTGTGTTAGAGCCCAGGAGAAACATGTGTCCACCCAACAAAGCAAACTGGCCTTTTTTTTTGGGGGGGGGGGGGGTGGGGGGAGCATTTACTTTGCGATTCGAGATAAGAGAACACGACCCAGGAATGTGGGTTCTGTACGTTCCACACGCACTCTCCCTGACCATACCAGCGAGGGCCGTTAATGGGAGGAAATCGTTACAAAAACAGTTTGTAAGAGGGGAAAATATTCATATTCGTGCTGAGAGTTGATGGACAAAAATGTCACAATATGCCAGCGGAAACCGCAGAGTCTTGTTTTTACACGTTTGTGTTTTAGTGCAGGATCAATAAACCGACTGTAATATTAGCTCTGGAGGTGTTGATGAGGTGGCGTGTCCTGTTGGCTTTGGCCTAAATCAACCTGGACGTTTGCCTCTGTTTCCACAGTTTGTTCTACGTAAATCTAACTGGTTCTTTAGAATATTTTCCACTTCTTAAAACCCCCAGGCAGCAATCCTCACTCTTGTTACACTGGTTTTTAAGGTTGTGTCTTAAGTAAACAAGTCCACGACTGCGGGAGGGGTTAGCTTTTAGCGCCACAAACGCCTTTAGAGAAACAAGATCATCTCGATTGCTTTAAGATCCTTTTACTTGCGTCCAGTGATGGAATGGAGTGTTCAGGAAAAATATGAAGCTCATCTACAGTTAGCATCCTTGATCTGATTCCCGGGACTGTGGATATCAGTTGCCCGCTGTTTTATCTGCAGGCGTCGACCAGATGGCGACAGGTTGCAGCGACCTTTGTCCTCCAAAACATCAGTTCATCCTTGAATTCGAGTCAACATTTGAGTTTAGGGAAAACAAAAATCCCTTCAGACCTCGTATTCCCCTGAAGAGATGGACAACCTATAAACGTGATACCTCTGGGCCGGGCTTTCACCGACACGGGGCCATTGAAATAATGACCCCCCTGGATACGGCGGCTGCTCTGGTCATCACGCAGCGAGGAAAGGTGGGGATGTTTTCTCAGGTTCTTTCAGGTTCAAAAGACACACTCGTTCAATTAGTTTGCTGAAAACAATCAGAAACAACAATATGGTCCAATGGTCCAATGGTCCAATGGTCCAATGGTCCAACAATATGGTCCAATGGTCCAATGGTCCAACAATATGGTCCAATCCCATCACATTGTCTCACATTTAGTCTAAAAGCTAGAAGACAAGCAGGGTTTTCCCCCCCAGTTTACCCATGACATCATCCCCCCGTCTCTCTCTGTCCTTGCCAGGGTGTGGGGGTACACATTACCAAAGTAACCCGCCGTCACACCCCCCCTCCGCTGTCAGTTCCCTCTCTCCCTCTGTGGAGACCTTGGCCGTCCCCACAGAAAACCTGATTTTGCACTGAACTGGAGCCACTTACATCACTCCTCCTGCAGCACTGATGGTGCACTAATGGCAACATCAGTCCCCATCTGGTGCCCATCATTGAGATTCAGGGCAGGGCCTGTCCCCGCTGATACATCCGATTAGTCCCTCTCATTGATTTGTGCTGGCTCGTCATGACTTAGTCAACCCAAGGTGTCTCTTCTATGACATGCTGTCTTCCTATGATTTAGTTTGCCAACGCTCTAAGTGCATTGAGTGTGACAATAAAATCTTTAATCTAATATGCATCCTAAAGAGGGAGGTGGCGCTGAATTAAAAGGAGGTGGGGGAGTGAGACAGAGAGGGGGAGCTTCTTGCTCCCGGTGAGCTCAGTTGAAACGGTTTGACCATCAAATCTACAAATATATAAGATGCAGACGCATGTGTTTGAAGCCACCGATGGGATTCGACCCCGCTGGCATAGCCCTGGGTTGCTGGAGCTAGAACATCGTTCTGCTCTCGGTGATCCATTCATGATTTCAGGTTTAACGCCGTCTCACCTCCATGTGGGAGGGAAAACCTGATCTTTATAAATTTGCCAAGAAAGTCTGGGCTGGGAATCCACTCCTCCCGAGCGCTCCGGACTAATCCGTATTCGCCGTTTTGAAGCGTATGACAGCGTAATTGGGGTTACGGTGCACGAGGCACGCATGACGCTCTTCTTAATTCTAACTGACAACGATGCCACTGCTGGAGCTCGCCTGTGTGAAAGTCTCGCATTTATGGACGAGTGACGACTACAAGTGAACATTAGTGGGACCGATGCGCCACACAATACTTTTAGTAGCAATGAGCTATAAAGCTATAAGAATACTGTGTGTGTGTGTGTGTGTCCTCACATTTATGACATTCCGAGAACCAAAATCCTCATTCTACTAGCAAAGTGGGGACATGATGCCACAATTTCAAAAATCCTGGTTTTAAGGGTGAGGTTAGAATTGGGTTAAGGCAAAAGTTAGGGTTAAGGGGTTAGTGTGGATGGTTAGGGTTAGGATAAGGAGCTAGGTCATGCATTTTAGGGTTAGGGTTTGGTAGGGAAATGGTCAGTATCCACAAAGATGTGAGGATGTGTGTGTGTGTTTCTCTGTGTGTGTGTGTGTGTGTGACAGAGGGAGGATGTCTCCAGGGTAGAGCTTTTGTTTTGTGGTTCATGAGATTAAAAGCAGCCAATTATCCCTTTTTGACACCACTTCTTAGTTTATTTAGTTTATTTAGTTTACCTTTTGATCGATGCAATTCAGTACGTCACATCTGGATTAAAATGGACGAGCAACTGCGTTTGTTCGGTGAAAAAAAACCCCACACCGACGCCCCTAATCTGACTGGAAAGTATTTCCAAGTGTTCCAAGGACCCTTTGACCTGACCTTTCCCACAGCTCCATGTGACGGGTCAGCAGCACCCTCAAGTTGTTTTAATGAGGCTCATCTAAAGAAAGAAATATGAGAATAAAACTCCGGAGTAATAAATGGCCACCTTAGAAAGAGCGGATCACAGAGCAGCGTGGTCAAACCTGCCACGATGCAGGGCCGCCTGGATGAGAATGATGGAGAAGACAGGAGGCGTAATGATGGCGGCCCAGTATAACAGCGGGTTAAGGAGGGGACGAGGGGGGGTGGGCTTTGTTTCTGAGCCAGAGAAAATGAAAGCAGCTGGGGGTACACGCTCTGAGCTCCGCACAATCATACGTGCTTGTCGTGAAGTGTGTTTTCATATGAGGGTGTGTGTGTGCGGCAGGGAGAAAGAGACGGGACGCAGCAGGAGAGGAATGCAGTCACGGCTGTAAAGTGGGTGTGAAAACAACCGTGTTCACTGACCTCTGAGCCGACCTGCACCCCCCCTTCCCTGGTAGATAGGGGCCTTGTGTGTGTCTGTGTGTGTGTATGTGGGGGGTGAATTGTCTTGAGTTTACATTAGTCCAGTTGAAGAGGTCAAGAGGATTATCTTAAAATAATAAATGGAATTATCCTTTCTTCATCCTGTCTTTTCTTTCCCCTTTTCTCTCCTGCTCTAAAAAGTACACATCCGCACCTGTTGCACACACACGCACGCGGGACTTATTTTCCTGCCAGACATTTAAAACATTTCCTGTCCTTATTGTCTGAACATACAACACTTGTAATCTTGTTTAAAATGACTTCTGCTTTAATTTCCTGACCGGCTGATCCAGCCTAGTTTAAGATCATTTACATTGTAGCTGCAGCTTGTCTCTTTTCATTAAATCACACTCTATATTGCATCTCATTTGCACTCCTTTCAATTTCGCTTTCTCTTGAAATCCCTCCAAAACCCTTAAAAATATGACTTAAAACGCTTTGGCACACAGCACAGGACGGGCATAAATCCCGCATATAGTATCCATATGAATTGGCGTTGCGCTCGTTCCCATCAGGGATTTCCCATCTGAATTCAGCCCCGCTGCTCATTTTCAAACGTTTCATAAATCCTACTTATGCGAGCACTCCTCTGATTTAAGGCGGCGACAGACGAGGTTCCCCCAGCGGCTCTCGAACTTGGATTTGTCCCCCCCCCACCCCCACCGTTCCCGCTGAGTCAGCATTCCCGCCCGCTCGCCGCTGCGGGGCGTCTGGGCGCAGGAGCGGCGCCTCGGACCCCTTCCTGTCCGCCCCACCGCAACAGGCTGCCGCGCGCGTCTCATGTTCGAGCTCAGGATCCCCGCGTTTCTGCCCCCCCTCCCGAAAAAAGCAGCCGATATTTTAAATTAGATTCCAAATTAGCAATTAAAATACGTGGTCAAATTCTAAAACATCGTCATACGATCCGACGTGATGTTTAATAATGCTTGTGGCCCTCACCGCACATCGTGCACATTGGAGAGGGGGGGGGGTGTTCGCGCCGCACATATAATTAAACAGCGTGGTGCGTGTGCGCAGGTCCCAGTTATATCTGGAGATGTTCCTGTCCTGCGCGTCTCTACCCCTTCGCTGCTCTACCTCTCCATAATTAAATTAGCTCGGTTTTGGGGCGGCCGAAGGGGGGGAGGGGTCCGGCTTTGTTCGAGCGACGCCCATTCAAATCGCTTCAAACCAATGGGACCGTGCCCCGCTCCGCGTAACCAAGCCCACTCCCCTCAGTCGGCGCCCGGAGCTGCCTGCCTGCCTGCCTGCCTGCCTCCGTCCTCACCTTCCAGCGAGTTCCGGCGTGATCAAACTCAAACGCAAGAAAAAAAAGGAGGGAGAGAGCGAGCGGCGTGACACATGGGAAAAGGCAACATCTTTTTTCCTGCTTCGCACGATGGTTCGTATATGAGGAGCAGCCGCGCTGGGATGCGGACATAAACAAGCGAAACGCAGAGAGAGAACGCGGCGCTGACCGAGTAGGAGCCTCCCCAGCTCGGCCGTGACACCCCCGGTGAACCAGAGACGGGATAACACTCGCTCCTTCAAACGCTGGACTTTTACCCGAGCTGCTACCACTGACTGGCTGACTGGCTTGTATGGCTTTAAAAAGTTGCCTAGAGAGCATGGACATCTGACGTGCGCCACACGCCGTCATTGGACACATCGAGCCTCTCTCTCTCTCTCTCTCTTTTCTCCATCACGTCTTGTGCTGCCTAATCCCCCCCGAGCCTTTGGTTCGGTGGAAGGAGAAGTGCACGGCAGTTGTCATTTGCCCTGACACAGGCTACATCCAGCACGACCAGAGCAACATTGTGCGGACGACACCGCCCGGCGTGCTGCGCATTTCTGTCCCCGAATCCCCGTTTGCGCGTCGGCGAGAGAAACGTTCGCTCAGCCTTCGCGGATTAACCCGAGCTGAACCAACGACCCGGGATTTGTCTGCGCCCTCCACCTGCAGCTGAGCTCCACCGCCAACACGCCTTTTACCCCCTCTAAAACTTTCCTATTCGGCTTGAACAAGTGTCCGCGCAAGCGTCCCCGCGGATGGTCACGTCTCTTCCAAGCTGTTCCCGGTTTCTATGTGGCGCGCATTCCCGCTTTTCCAGCATCCACGAGCTGCGTCTGGAACACGCAGACGCACGTGAATGAGCCTCATCACCTGTCCCGTTTCGAAGCGCCCGACCCGCCTGACCTGACCCGCCCGACGCAGAAGAGGAATACTCGCCCGAGTTTCGCCGTCGTGATGCTGCAAATGGAAATGGTCCTGTTCGTCTGCATGGTGCTGCTGCTGTGTGTATTTAGCCAGGAGCCCAGTTCCAAAGTGGTGGCCGACCGCTACGCCGTCTTCTGGAACCGGACCAACGCCAAGTAAGTGTCCGCGCACAGCGGCTGATGTTCGGTGGCGTCAGCCGCGGGTCTCTGGAGCGGATCGGCTGTACCTCCAAAAACTGCTCCACGTAAATTTTAGAGATTTAAAAAAAATAGATAAAAAAAATCCTCGCACATTGATGTAAAATCTGGCCGTCAGGGTTCGGATCTGCCTCGGCCAGGCTGCCCTTTATTCTGTTTTTATTGCATTCGCTTTATTTTGTGACGCTGAACGCCAGCAGTGACCCAAACGAGCGCAGAATCCTTGAAATGGATTCAGATCTTGCGGCTTCTTTCGGAAAACTTGAGTTAAGTTGGAGGCACAAACGGGCCGAACGAATTTAGGATATTTACTGTTGCTTTATAGATATCTCTTCACAGCGGGTTCATCCGTGAATGCTGCAAAATAGATTCCATTTTATGTGCTTATTATTGAGTTAGCTGCACGCTGGGAAACAATTACAGCTATGACCATTAAAAAAAGACCATTAAAGACAGAGAAGCATGAAAGTTAAAATCCATAAAGATTTCTTTTTTTTAGACCTCCAGTCTGGCTATAATTTGCTCCACACTTTGGGAAGTGTTAGTCAAAAGTTTTGGGAAGTTTTTCCCTGTACAGCTTCCCCTTTCATAATATAATAGGCAGAGTTTTACACAAATTACATGTTCGTTTCACTTTTATTTTTTTAAGTATATTTTACAATAATTGTTGCTTAAGGCTGAAGTCTTATCCTTAATTGATTATCCTGAAAATATTCAAACTATAATTTGTAATTTGTTGGCCATTGTAAAAATCTACTGCCCACAATTTTTTTTTGCCCCCTCTCACAGTAACTGCTAGAAACCCCTATTTTTGTGTCTGCTAGCAAAGTCAGATGTGACAGAAGCTCAGTGTAACTGTACGTGCTCCAGGCAGCCTCGGCAGTCAGAGCCTTCCCCACCAAAAGTCCCCACCAGAGTCGGACTCGTCCCAGGCTGAGTTGAAACACTTCTGGTCCAGTTGACAAAAATCTTTACCTCGGCTGCCAGCAACACTTAGCTGAGTCGTGAGCACGGCCTTCGCTATCAGTCGGCACCGATTTAGCCGTGCAGCTATTTGTGTGTTCGCTTTGGGGTTTTCTAAAAACTCTTCGTGTTGCATGAAACGATTAGTGGTCGGGAGTCCTGACTGCGAGCCTTCTCCTGGAGTCGGGACCAGTCACGGGGTGTGTAGATTCTCGGGCAGATATGCCGCAGAGCATGACTGCTGTGATCTACGCTCGCGCTGCGATGCGGCCGTTTACCCGACGGCTTTGCTCAGCGCCACCAAACAGGGTTTGTTGTGTTGAAGCTAAGTTTCTGCTCCGGACTGACACACTTTTGGGTCCAAAAGTCCTTTTTTTTTTCCTGTTGAAGATTTTTTTTTTTTTTTAATTTCTTTTGTAAAGTTTAAACTTGTTTGGCCACCAAGTAAACTTGATATTTGCCAGATGTGCTGACAAAAGGTTTCTTGCGTTTCTGGGAGGAGAAAAGTTCTGGGAAATTTGAATTAAGCAACTGTTCATCCGCGATCCGGCGCTGACGGAGAGGCGAGGACGCCTGAATGTGGAGACTCAGGTGGCTGCACCCGTGTCGCGCCCTTTCCTCTCTCATATCGAGTCAAGAAAAAATAAGTTCTTTCGCTTTACGGAACTCTGAAAGGTGCCCGAGGGAAGGACAACGGCCGGAGCGGCGACTGTAGCGTTGCCTCCAGCAGCCCCTCTTTGACTCCAGACGGTTTCTTTGACCCCCGTCGCCGAGCGGCTGTTGCAGGAGGCCTGAGAGGCAACAATAGAAGTCAGAGAGATTGCAAACTTGACTTATTGATGGCTGGGTTCATAAATATTGAGTCCCTTTGTGCATTACTGTGGAGACCCGGCGTGGCGCTAGCAGCCTGCCAGACAAAAAGAGCAGTTTTCCCTCTTTTCCTGTGTGAACGCTCTCCGTCCGTATTAAAGCACATGCGCCTGCGTGACCACAATAAACGAAGGCTAATGATGTCAATTGTCAGGAGCGATGTTAGCGAGGAGCTCCAGGGATTATTTGGTGGTTTTTGCCTCGATTTTTGTCCTCTGAAGGCGGTCGCTCGGAGCTGGTCGTAGAGCTTCGCAGCAGGAAAAACCATTTGTCACCGTTCATTTTTCGCAACGTATCAAACCGCACCGCTCCGAGAGGAGCAAATTGCCCGAGATAATCCATCACACCGGGGCTGTCATTTGTGGTTGTCACAGAATCTGCTTTATTTTATTTATTCGTTTTTTACGCTTTTAATTCCTCGTGCCCGTTTTGGTGCGCTCGCGCAAAAATGCGGAGCCGTAAATGAGAAGCTCTGCGTGGAACAGCGTCAGCTTCTGCTTCCAAATGTTGCCACATCTGTTTCCCGCATGCTTGGCTGCCTAAGTACAATTAATTTATCGAAGGCAAAACAGACAGTACGAAAAAGAAAGTGTTCCCCGTCAGAAGTGTCAACTCCAACTTTTGGACGTGATATATGTACGTTTGGTTGAAACTGAGACTTCTGTTCTTGTGGGTTTGAATTCTGTGTCCGTCTGCTCATATGTGCTGGATTAAGTGTGGAATCTTGTGTTGGTCCCACGTCTCCAAGTTTGCGTTGGTGGTTGCGGCGGTTGTTGTGTGCGGCGTTGCTGTCGTTGGCGTCAGGCGTACGGGCCGAGGGGATTTCCGCACCGTTGTGTTCGCTCTGGCACGCTGCCCCCGTATCACAGCTCGTCACAGATTCGATAACGGCGTGATTTCCCAAGTCTGCCTGTGAATATTCGCCCGCGTGCTCTTTGTTCCTGGGTTAGGTTTTTCGTGGCACCTACGGTTCTCCCATCAGGAAGTGTCCTCAGCTGTAAAGCCAGCATCAGAACCCGGCCTGTTTTCCTTTGTGTTCGGCCGTGTCTCTGCTCCGTCTCGCCTCCTGGCTGTGTTTATTCAAATGAGCCAACGGTGGTCCTAATGAAGTCTCAGCTGTAGCGCGGAGATGACGGCGCCTTCCCTCTCGTACTCCTCTCCTCACCGGCGCTCCTCTCTCCTCACCGCGCCCCCCCCCCCCCCCCCCCCCCCCCCCCCCCCACCCCACCTCTGGCTCTCTCGCTGTGCACGTAAAATGGAACACGGCGAGATATTCCGGGAGTCCCTCTGTGGTTGACGGCGGGGAAAAGACGCTCGGAGGTCAGACACGCTCGGCGAGGAGCTCAGTCACAGGTCACACGCGTACGGGAGAGGATCAGCGAGCAGCGAGCCGGCCTCTGAATGACAATCTCATAACGTCACAACTCTCCTTGAAGGCTGTTATTTCCATAAACAGTTGCGGTCATGCAAATTGCTCAAGGTGATTTGTGTTTTTGGTGTATAATTTGTCGTTGAACAAACAGCCCAGGCAGTGCCTTTCTAACGAGCTGCTCTCTGCATTTTTATTGTCACAATATAACAGGAGGCCGACATAAAGTAGCTGATGTAATGGACAGTTTTTCTGTTGTTGTTGCGGGGGCTGCGGTGCGCGGGGGCTGCGGTGCGCGTGCACGTCCGTGGGCCCCTCATTACCTGAAAAATTGTCACTCTGTCCTTTCATGCATGTGTGTATCAGCACAAAGGCCCACGCTGCGCAAATAAAAGGCCGACAGTTCCGACCAAATCCCAGATAAAAAGCTTGAGCAAATATCCTCTCTGCTGGCTAAAGTTTTGACCTCGTCCTTCCCTCTCGTGGCCCTTTGGAAATTCTTCTCCCGCCGCGCTCGTAGCCGCATTTGAATCGGCCGCTCTGGCTCCCGTCTCAGGGCTGATTAGTTCCCGTTAATGACTCCTGCCTCTGTCGTTCTCCAGCGCCCGTGGCATTTGGCAAACGCCGGCTCTGGCCGAGCCGCAGGAGAGGAGACAAAGGCAGCAGCCGGAGAAATATTCAAGCCCGAAGTCTCGGAGTCTGATGGACTACCTGTGAAAACTGACGTTGGCGCTAAGCGACTTGATATTTAACGTCGATAGCGCTCTGCCTTCCCCCCCTGGAGCTGTGAATGTGTTTTCTAATGAAATTTTTTTTCCTATTAACTACAAAATGAGCCCAGCAGGCAGTAGTCAATGCTTAGTCAATGTGCTTGGCAGAGCAGCTGTTCTTCAGTGCTTCGGTGGGGGGGGGTTATTGGCCGTGACCCTTGTGGACTTGCTATGTGGCGGACAGAAGCGGCTCTGTCGCCGGGGTGCCTGGTGGTCAGGCTGTAGTCTTAGATATGCAAATCCCCCCAAAATAGTAAAGCTAACATAAAACAGTGTTTTTTTGGGGGGTGCGATTATATTTAATTGAATTATTGTTTTTGTTTACATTTATAATTTTGGAAATTTTACAAAATGCGGTCATAAGCTCTCCATTTTTTTCTTTCTTTTTTTTTTTTTTGTAAAATTCACTCAGCAGATATAAAATGTCTGTTTACTCAACATCAAACAAACACATCCAAGAAGCATCGAGGTTAACAGCTGCTTTGATATCGGGGCTTAAAAATCCGTCGAAGTCCAAAGCCGAACGGCGGCTCCGGTTCTGCTTCCCACCCCTGCCAGGGAAGCAGATTCTAATGTCCAGGTTTTTGTTTTCAGAGTATCACTCCAAGGTCAGATGGTGTGCTAAAATGCCGCTATCAGCCCAAGCGATCTGTCTTTAGCCCTCGTTCAACCCTGTGGCTCTCAGCGGAACGCTCCGTCTGGCTCGGAAACAATGAGGTATCAACCAAAGCGGGCAAACGGGCACATGTGTGTGGCTGGATGCGTGACTGAGAATGATCAAAATAATTTTTCCTACCGTTGGGTTGCCCGTCTACAAGATGCGCATATTTGTTTATTCAGGGTTGAATTCTTCCCCGTCGCGGTTCTCACCGTATCGGTTTCTCTCTGACGCAAAAGCAAAACATTTGGAAAGAGTTTTAAAAAGTTTTTATTTTCTATTTTTTGCACTGCTGCAATTGTATTTTTTGCTTTTTTAAATTTTTTTTTATTTGACCACCCAGAGGAGCTTTGGAAACCAGCTGAACACCTTGAGCGTATTTGCTAACTGTCAAGAAATAAACATTGTTTTGTGTCAGTGTTTTACTCAGAAAGGTCATGTTTCAATAGAATTCCCCTAAAGGAATTATTATTGGGAATACGGAGTTCTGCAGGTCCAATTAGGATCAGAATATGAGGCCGAGTGTGCTTTTTATTGTACCCCATCCGTCATTATTCCTAGCTGAAAATGGCGCTAGCGTATCCCACTACAGCCCTTCTGTAAAATGGAGGCTTAGCAGCTGTTACTCCAGTAACGCTTGGTTGATCTACCACTTCTAACCAGTGAGGGGCGCTACTGAAAGGGGGTCTGATAGCCTCTGTCGCCCTCTTACCTCCGTCTGAAGCATCTCGAGCGTCGAGCTGAATAAAGGCCCCACACGATTGCTTGATTTAAACCGTCTTTTGCTGATTTTGTGGTGCTAAAATCATTTACTCTCAAACTAATCCTGTATTTACCGGAAGGACATTGAGACGTAAAGACCGAAACAACCATCAGTTGTCTTTTTTAAAAACAAAAAAACAAAAACATTGTTCTCTGTCTGCCACCGTGTGTTGGACTGGAAAATGTGACGGGAATGATCGAGGCTATTCGTTTCTTTTTTCCCCAGAAACATTTTCCACAGATAATTCCTTTCATGGTAGACTGGCTTCGGACCTTAGGCTGCCGCTTTCCTTATTTAACTTGGGGGGGTGGTGGCTGCGGAGGAGTGAATGGATGTTTTTCTAGCTGGGCAGCAGTGTGGAGGATAGATCCCAGAAGAGAACACATCTCCAGCTTGTGAATAAAGACCTAATTGATGGTCGGTAGCGGTTGTAAATGACTCATGAGGTAATTCTTCTTCGCAGGCAGACTGAGAAGCTGCACAGAGGGCCTGCGCCACGGTGGGGTCGGCTATCCCTTTGGAATTGAGACAATCTATTTGGTCGATATCCAAATGGCTGAAGGTGCACCATAGTGCTAATTTTAGCCATAAATCTACGTGTATTGTCACGTCACAGTCGGTTTGCGGCTACAGCCCCCGAACTGCATGTGAGATTTTCTCCACGTGCTTCGATTTAATCATGAAAAGTTGAATTAACTTCTCTGAGCGGCAGTAATTTTCCACTGGCAGAGACAAACAAACAATTAAACAAAGTCGCTTTCACTTTGTTCAGTCTACTGTTACGGGAAAGACGTGCCAATAATAAGCTAGCCGCATTAGCCCGTTTGAATTGACAGTAGAAAAAAAATAGCCAGCGCCCCCCTCCCCTCCCAACACTCAGTGGTGCGGCTCAAAGGCGGCCATTGTTCTGTGCTCTGTCCACTCCACATAGGCAGGCCTGGAAGTTATGCATGGGCTTTAAACAGAGGGAGGGCAGGAGGAGACGAAGACGAAGGGAAGGGACTGGTTGCACGGCGGAACGATGTAGTACGCCTTCCAGAGGAGGAGGAGGAGGAGGCGTGCAGCGCGGGCGCCAGACGCTAGCAGAGAAGCCTGGACCCGCCAGAGGTACGGTGCAGGAGATTTGGCAGTTCCCTGCATCCTCAAGAGGCGTTGGCCCTCTTCTCTGCTTCCTTCCGTGCCATCCACCTCATTTGACACCCCCCCCCAATAGTTAGAAGAGGAATTCGGCTCTCTGGTGCTGCCCCTCCCAGGGTCTTCACCCTGAGGTGGTTTCATCCCTGTGGCCCGCGTTTAGTGATACCGGGACTGTTTTCTAGAGAAAAGGGATTAAGCTTCTCAGGTTTAGACCCCTCCTTTGTTTCCTCCGACACTAAAGGGACCCCCTCCCACCTCCCCTACGCCAGGCTGCTCCTTACGTGGGGGTTGGCGCTTCGGCCCCAAGTTGCAGGCTGTCCTTAACAACTGTGACACACTGGACCCTCCGTGCTTGAGAAGAACAAGTTTCACCGAAAATGCGGGTCAGAATTCCAGATGTGTGCACGTTGCAGGGGCTTAACGGAGGGCTTCGTTGCAAATTGCCGAACGTCTGCCGCAGATACAAATTGGTACAATAACAATGAGCCGATTTACTCCCCAGAAGAAGTTCCACTTTGTAAGTGAAGGTCACGAAACGATGCGTTCCTCTCACTATGATGAATAACGGGGATAATGGGGCATGATGGAGATGTAAATGGACGATATCTCATTTGGTGCACGTATTTGACTTTGGTGGGGCTCTTTTTCCCGGCTGCATGGAGACGGAATGTGGCTCAATGGAATTTTCGGGGCTGAACAAGAAACGAAAATCCTCGTTACGCTTTTGTTTCAAAACTAATAACAAACAACTATAGTTTCTCAACTCTGGTGATGAACAGAAGGACATAAAAAAGATGTTTTCCGGCTCTGCTGCGGGCCTGTTTTATCAGCCAGCCTCTGATCTCAGCCTGTAGAACCGCCCGGAATCAAAGAGATCATAAACTGTGTTTAAAAACGCATCGCATAAATGATTCTGACACCCTCGGCTGATTCGCTGTTTGATGCTGCGACTTCTTTGTGTTGGCTGTGATTTGTGCGTCCGCGTGGTTGTCCTGACCTGAACTCTGAATCCAGGCTCGTTTTAATTAACCGACTCACACACAGGTTTTACTGTAGCACAGTGCAGCGCTAATCTTGACCTAGTTCCACGAGTTCCCTCCTTCAAAAAAAATAACACGCGATGGTCGACTATTCCGCCGTAAAACTTTTTTTTTTGTCCTCTTAAGGGGGAAAGATTGATCCCAGAACATGTGATGAATCCCATTTTCACCCATTATTGTCATCCGAGGTATAATCACCGTCCCTCATAACCAAATGTGACACCTCGAAGGACGCGGATAGGCCCGTGCGCGTTGGAAAGGCAGTTCATTATTTGGTCTGCGAGCTTCCCGTTGCAGTGGATGCCGTATTTATTCTGCTTGTTTATTTTCTTCCCCTGAACCAGCGAGCAGTAAGCTATAGAGTGCAGCAGCCTTTGAACCACGGCCTATCCCATGACTGCAGCCCCGGGTATTAACCCGGAGCCACTGAGAGGCTTAAAAAGCCATCAGCTCATTGTCCAGAGACACAAAACCCCCTTCCTCCAAAATCCCCCCATCCTTCTCTTTCCCTCCTTCCCTCCTTTTCTTAAGAAAGCCTTCAGCTGGCCTCTGCCGCCATTCATATTAATCAGTTTTAAGGGTCTAATGAGATAAGTGAGACTTAAGGGGAGTCCCCAAAGTGGCCTAAGCCCTCCAGATAAACAGAGGTGATGAGCGCTGCCCACGGTGACGTCCCGAGGAGCCTGTTTGTGTGTGTTTCCTCTTGCTTACTCAGGCAAACTGAAGTTTTCAGCATCCCAAATTCCACGGCCTCATTCAGCGTGGGCCGGCGATGACGGTCTCGGTGACGGCGGTTCAGCGGCGGGCACGTCGAAGGCTGAGCTCGGCGGACCCGACCCGCATCAGCTCCTTTTAACTCCTAATCCCCCCCCTCGCTCAGTTCATGCCCTCTGCCTCTTCCTGCCAGCCGGTATTAAACACATGCCAGTCACACTCCTTCCCGCTCTAGCTGCCATGTTGTCCTCCTTCTTTCTCCTCTCTCTCCGTTTGAGATGGAGACTCCTCCAACCGTGCTGTGATGGTGGTGGTGTCGTTGCAGACGTCCTACTGGGCCGTCCCAGCAGGTGGACTCTTGGACTCCAGCAGGATCTGTGCTTATATGCTCGCTAGTACCCTTTGCTGTAGCTAGCACACACGTTCAGCATTTATGGTCGCACTGGTTTGTTTTTAATATGAAATATTTAAAATGGTCAAGAAAAAATATACATTAATGTGACCTGGCAACAGATTTTGATTTAATTTGCATGTCTGAGAACAAAAAAGAAAGAAAACAAAATTAAGCCAGTTCATGGGTAAGACTCAATTTTACTCAATACTATATACTTCATTAATTCAGGGAATAAATAAATAAAAATTTAAAAAAATTACAATTAAAAAAAATATATATAAAATGCTATTTTTTTTTACATTTTTTTAAATGGTGACCTTATGAGGCGTTCCAGGCCCTCCGAGAGTTCACTTTCACCTGCTGTTCTGTTCTTCGGAGCCGCTGGACTCCGCGACCGGAGACATTCCAGCCGGGATTAGCGTGCATGGCAAACGGAAGCGCAAATAAGAAGGAGAGAAGGGTTTTTTTTTTCCTTTTTTTCTTGGACCCTAGTATTTGTCCCACGTCTTTGAGGGCAGAACGTCCTTGAAAAGAAAAGATTTAACAAAGTTGAATGAATTTAGCATTTTATTAAATCTTTAATTGTAGGAATTATTTTGTTAAAATTGATCAAATTATCTTCCGTCAGACTCAAAGGATGAAAGGATTCATTTTTTTTGCCCGACTTTTCATATAATTTAAGACATTTTCCCCAAATGGTTTTTTATGTGGTCGAGACCGAGCTTGTGGGAAAACAGATGCATCATATTTTACGATGGATCTATTGGATTGGGGTGCCTGCTCGTCTGAAATGGGCGGAGTGATTAAATTTTCATTACTGTTTGAAGTTCTGAGGAAAAGTAGCACTGGCAAATGTCTGCACGCGAGTCACGAAAGGTGAAACCCAGATAGCTGTAAAGCGAAGGCTGATGGAAGGATGTCTGGCTCGGGAATTCAACAATAAAAAAAGAAATCAGCGGTGGCTCCCATGACTGCACAGTTCTCCGTGCCACTTTCTTTTCTTTGGGGCTTTGCCATCTTCTGATTTGTAGCTTAATTGCATCTCGTTGGATAGATGTGAGCTGCCAGGCCCGTGTCAAGCTTTGACTAACATCGGCTTCATCGGCGCTTTAATAATGCAGCGGACGGCCACGCGCTATCTTTGGGATGTAGAGAGCTCCTTACATTAGGCCCGGGTCAGATTGTGTCTGCTGCCGTACATTAGCGGCAGAACCTTCCCGCCTGTATCACTGGTAAGAGGAACACGGCACGAATGCGGCTGAATTATTCACACTCATAATCGGCCTTTATGTCCCGTTGCCAGGGCCGGCCCCACTGTTATTCTAGTGCATAATTGATAGTGCTCAGAAGTGGAAAACTTAGAATAGCAGAAGTAATGCGAAGTGAAAGTGTAGTCGAGGCAGCACAAGAGGGGGAACGAGGGAATTGGTGGAGTGGGTGGGTGGGGGGGGGTGTTACGGAGAGATGGAGCTGGGCCCCTATAGGAGTTTTTACACGGAGCTTGTGATGGCCTTTACGGGGCTTAGGAGCGGCTAGCGCGAGGATTGCGTGTGTAGGCCAGCCAGACTCCTTTCAGGGCTGGGAGTGGGGTGGCGGGGGTGAAGGAAGGCAGGGAGGGGGGAGGGGAGGGGAGTCGGGGGATCCAGAGTAACAAGGTCTGACGCTGAGCTGGCCCAGAATGTGGTCTGTGCCCCCCTTCCCTAAGTTAATACAGGGCTCCTCTTTGGGCGGATGTGAGTGTCTGGACATTTTTAAAAATCGTCTGAGGGTTGTTCCTTGTTCGGGAAATATGGAGTAGTAAACAATAGTGAGCCCCGTTTTAAACGCTATTGTTTTGAACCAGCAGCTTTCTCGGGCAGGTACGCCATGTCGGGAAATCACAATCATCTGATACAACAGCGCTCTAAACGTCTACCTCCTGAGGAGGCTATGCTAGCCGTCAACCCTCCGCGTCCATTTGAGAAATTGGTTGAGACGACCACTCGGGGAAATCAGACCGATGCCGCATGTTTCACATTACAAATATTTTGAACCTGTCACTGCGTATCTTCGTCTTTACCTAAACCTACACATGATTTGTTCTTACATTATTTGTTGGAGCTAGAAATTGATTTGGTTTGATGGTTCTGTTGTAAGTCTCTCTTTTTTTCCTCCTTTCTCTCCCGGTTGTCTTTGTGAGCGCTCTCGACGCCACAGAACAACTTTGCATGGAAAGTTTGAAAGTCCCAGGTGAAGGTGTTAACACGGCTCCAGGTGGAGTCTATTTAACACCTCTCTGACCCTTGACAAAGCCTGACTAACTGCTGCCTAGCTCTGCCTTTTGTGTTCCATAACAAAGCCCTTTAGCTTCTAATACCAGCACAGCACCGGCGGTGTCGAGAGAAACCTGAGATAAGGTCCACATCAGAGGGTTGGTGGGAACTGTTTAATCCTCTTCTTGAAAACCAAACCAGCACACAACAGGCAGGGATCATGTTTGGCAAAGTGGCCCGCTTTGATGGAGGGATCGGATGGTGTGATTCGGAGGAGCGGGGATGATGGAAAATAGAGAGGTGGCTGAATGCCGGCAGTCTTTTAACGCCATCGTGAATGAGAATATTTGGGGGATAATGCAGGGAGTTGTTCACCGGTGTGTTCAGACATGCACAAAGAGTGTCGCCGCGGCGTTACAGGCCGTTCTTTGTGCGGCTGTTTCCTGATTTTGTTGATAAAATGAGCATTATTGCGACCAACTACAACACCCTTTCTTTCCCTTCTCAGTTACTTCCTCCTTACTTATTTATTTTTTACATTTATTAAACTATATTAGCCAAGTCTCCCTGAGGACAAAATGTGGATTTTTATTTTCCTTCTTACTTTTTTATTATCTCTAACATGGACTCGCACCATTATCCAGAAATCCGCTCCACATACTGACTGTAATTCTTTGGTAAACACCGTGTTTGCAGTTCATAAGAAAGCATCTTTCATCAGCGTTGCTACAGTGTGGCCATAAAGATGGCCAGAGGAAACATTAGCAGGGGTATGTCTCAGAAACACATAAAAAACAATTTACGAGTGCACTTAGGCCCATACGCCTACCGGAGCCATTCTATAAAGATGCAGACAGAGATCGCAGCAAACTCCCAATTACCCACATTTAAAAGTAATAAACTTGGATCGATACCTGATCTGGGCTCTGCTGATCCTGGCCTCACCTGTTTTTATTTCCCTGACTGCGACAGACCGTTTCAGAAGCATAGGGAAGTTAATTGAGGGGCTCTCCTTGGCCCGATGGACCGGGTCTTTATCAGATCGGCATGTCTGACGTTTTCACTTTCATTTCGAGCTCGCCGTTTACAACAGTCGGGCACGAGAGATTCCGATAAAACCGCTCATTTGCGACCTTCTCTTGTCTTAAAAAAGCCCTTCTCATCACGCTGCCGTGCACCTTCCGTAATATCTTATTATGGCATCACTAATTGGATTGTACAGCAGTTACATGTGTTATCGTGCTCTGCTACCATTAATTACTCCACTAATGGTCTGTCTATGCAGATTTGCCTGTGACTGCAATTATTTTACGTGGATTTATGCACTTCTAGACAGCAGCAGCACCACAGAAATGTGTTCACGCCTCTGTAAGACTATGGAACTTAACCTTCTGCCAGCAACACATGGTACCATTTAGATATCTCCACGGCACATGTAGAATACTGGGACATGTGTAAATAGTGTGTGTATGTGCTGTATGTAGCGTCGTAGACACGCAAGATATTAACCTGGTCTTCAGCAAAGCTCAGTTGAGCCATATGTTTATTTGCTTACGTGGTTTATCGAGAATGACTCGCATTTTTATTTTGCTTACTGGCTCATCTTATGGATTTATTCAACATTGATTCATCAACATGTTGTTTTCTCATTAATTCAACTTCTGGGGTGAATGTATATAAATTTGCCTGTGCAAATATTCTACTTCTGCAAATCTGGACACGAAAATAATCCCCCTCCTTCTCTCTTTGTTGTCTCTCTGTCGTTTAATTGTGAATTTTTCCAGTGTTTTATGGCCTTGTAATGATTTTATAGCTAGATGTTTTATCCTGACGTCCAATCCTGCAGCCTGGGGGAGATTTAGTGTGTTTGCTGCTGTTGGGCGCTGAGTTCTAATTGGAAGGTCAGGGGGATGCAGCAGCAGCTCACCCACATACATACAGATTTGAAAATGAACCCCAGACACCAACAGACACAAGATTTAATCTGGATAAAAAAAAAAAAAAAAAAAATTGCGCATGGATGCAACAAAAACGGCGCTGCTCGGATGGCGATATAAATATGAACAATTTGCATGCAAGTCGGTTGCTTTGACACCCAGAAGATTTTTTTTTTCCACCCAGTCATGGCGTCTCTTCTAAGAACAGCTGCCTCTGCTCCTGCACGGCATGCCAGAAGTTAACCACACAGCAGGCTTGGCTGAAAGGCTGAGATGTCAGAGTGTGTGTGTGTGTGTGTGTGTGTGTGTGTGTGTGTGTGTGTGTGTGTGTGTGTGTGTGTCTCTCTCTCTCTCTCTGAGAGGCTCCATTTCTGCATCTCGTGCCACATTTTGTGCCTGCCGCCAACCTTTCTCTCACGCTTGCCTGGCTCCGTGTCACTGATGGGCTCGGGGTGTAGCGAGGAGGAGGAGGAGGGTGGCGGCCGCTAGATAAGTGGTCGATGTCTGGCTTACGGTGTGGATGGAGGCTCTGGGTGATGCTTGGCACGCTATGTTTTTAACTCTCGCGCACACGGCAGATTTACTGTACATTTACACATTTACAGTAAAGATTTTTTACGACCAGCCAGATTCAGCTGAAGTGTGGCGTGTTTTACTGTCTATTTGTGTGTGTGTGTGTGTGTGTGTGCACTGTTATTGACAACTGAAGGAAAGGTTGTGCAGACAGAGGCAGAATATGCTGACCAGCACGTCCAGCAGGAGAGGTGTGTGGGCTGAGGGTGCAGAGAACATCCACCGCCTGGCTTAAATGAACCGGTGTGGCTGCTGACCAAAACCCCCCCATCCTGTTTATTTCCAGCTCCTCTTCCCACCTCTTTTCTGAGAGAATTGATTTTTCTTGTCCTTTCTTCTCCCCTTTTCTTTTATTTAATACCCCTCTTCTCCTGCCCACCACCTGGATCAATGCAATATCTGCATGTACGTGGGGTTAAAAAGCAAGTTGCGGTGGGGGTGGGGGCAGGTCAGGTGAAGTAGGCGGAGCTCCTTCCTCTTCCCCTGATGCCCTTCTACACCTCCGCCCCGATTATATTATCCATCTGCCTACATCCCCTCTGTTCCAGCTCGTGAGCCGACCTATCACGCAGGAGGGTGCGAGTTAAGAGGCACGGAATTCATTTACGGCGTCCCCACTTCATCGGGATCGCTTGTAATGAGGGTCCGCCCGCACGTGCGGCGCCGTGTTGTTTGTGCCGTAGAGTAATGAAATTCATATTGGGGTCAGTACCGTGGGCCGGGGAGTGCACGTGATGAGCGTGTGGACGTGCAGAGCTTCCGTCCTCTCGTCTGTGACCTTCCCTTTGTTCAGAAATAAAACCCAGTCGGGCCCCTCGTAAACGCGCTCAGCCGGTGAGTGATGCCGCGTCGCCGTCCACGTCTCAGCATTTGTGTCCACGTCCAGCTCCTTCGACTCTGTCACCCCCTCCTCGGAGCTCCCGCGGTAGGCTAGCTGTTTCTGTGAGTCCCCCCCCCGCCTTTTTGATGACAAATGACCTGTGTCCCTCGCTCAGACATGCGGGGGTGGGGTGAGGGAGGGTTTAATAGTGTAAAGTGCTCTGTTATACGGACTGAATTTAAAAAAGGCAGCGGTGGAAGGTGGTGGGGGGAAAAATGGAGATGGAATGACCCATATCTGTGAGAAATGGACCCTTTGAAGCGACAAGGACTTCATTCACCTCTGGGAGTCACCTGCACTTTGCATTCTCGCCATGCGACGGGTGCACGATGTTAAAGTATCAGCACAATGCGAAATAATTTTCCATCTGTTGACGGACCGGTGAGTAGAAGAACACGCACCTATTTGCAGCCTCAACGGGTATTTGTTCGATGTGGATGAATCCATGCTCGCGGGAAAAGCACAACTTCAAAGGTGACGTGGCGTCGCTGCGGCGTAATTTGGCCCTATTAGAATAGCGGCTGATTGGCGCGGTAATTTCTGCGTATTACCCAGTAACTGACCTGATTGTCACAGGACGGGGCGTCCCAACGGGGGCCCTGCGCCACTAACAGCACCTCTTTGTCCGTGCCGAGGCTGTCATCAGACCTTCGAGACATCCATTTTTTTTAAAAATACAAGAAATGGATAATTCTTCCCACATGCTAAACTATTCCTCCCATTTTCTCTTCACTTCTTCCCCACCTCTGACACACCAGCGCACCCCAACGGATGCACACGCGCAAAGAAACGACTCTCCTTCGCCTTCGGCCGTCCCCTTGGTCCATGATTAGGGGCTGGACGTTGCTGACTCATCCAGCTGTTGGCATCAGCATCAAGAGAACCCCCCCCCCCCCCCACACACAAAAAAAAAAAAAACCCCAACAAAAATAATAAAAGAAGTGTAATTTGGTTGATCTGAGAACTGTGTTGTGTCACGACAGCTGAGTGCACCCCATGTGTGTGTTGTGTGTGTGTGTGTGTGTGTGTGTGTGCTGCTCTCCTCACAGACGGGTCCACTGGTGGTTGACGACTGTGTGAGCACCACTCGGGGTCCTCGGCCCCCGCTGTGTGTGAAGAAGAGGGGGCGCCCTCCACAGATTAGACACCATCTGTTGGCTGGCAGTCCACAAACATTTGGGCTCCTCGTGCAACACGTGCACACAAACTCAAAAGTGTAACACGGTTTCTACAGTATCTTTCTTTTTCTCAGACCTCCGTCTGTTATCCACTTCTTTCCTTTCCTGTTATTATTTTACTGAGTTCAATCTTTATTTATTCAAACGATGCTCTTATTGTCCTCAATGTTTTTCTTCCTTTCTCCTTAAATATCCTCTTTGTTTCCTTCCTCCCAGGGTTTTTCGGGGGGTGGTTAGGGTGTGTGTGTTTTTAAAGAGATGCCCCCCACCCCCTGCTGGGACTAATCATCTATGAAAGAGGACACATTAATGTAACCACGGCCAACACAGTTTGCTCTGTGTGTGTCGCAGCCTGAGCGGCCCACGATGCCAACATGGTCCACTTTGTTTCACTCAGCACTTCCTCTGTACTCGCTCACCAAATCCTCCCTCAAGGTCACTCATACCAGACATGGTGTGTGCATGCGTGTGTGTGTGTAGATTTCAATTTGGACGTTATGAAAAGGCTGCATTCTCTGCAGAAGTCGACATATTTTCATAACCTGGTTTTGAAATTTGTATAATCCACAGAGCAATTTTTCCAGAAATTGAATATGACCTATGTTGGTGTGTGTGTGTGTGTGTGTGTGTGTGTGTGTGTGTGTGTGCGTGCGTGCGTGTGTGTGTGTGCGTGTGTGTGTGTGTGTGTGTGTGTGAGAGGGATGTACTCGTTTGCATTGTGCGTCTTCAGTTTCATACCCACGTGTGTTTGAAGATCAGCGTGTTTTGCCCACTTGGCGGTTAGCAACCTGTAATGTTGAGGAGTCCAAACACTTGTGTTGCGTGTTTTCTAATTGCTTTAACATGCCTATTTTTTCCATTCTGCAGCATTTTATCTACCCAACGTGGTTCCATTTAGCTCACATTAGCGTTCCATGTTTAGTTTTCCTGCTGTAATTAGTAAACTGGTTGTGGAAAATGGCTGTGACACGCACGCACACACACACACACACACACACACACACACACACACACACACATTGTGTGTGTGTGCGGCTGTCTGTTTGTCACAGTGAGCTGAGTTTCTGAATAACATCTGTGGGCGGCTAGGCAGCAGCCACTGTGTGCCATCAATACACACATCCCTATTCCAACCTATTTGATAAACTGTAGCTGGTAGTTACCTCAGTTGGCGGTCACACGGTGACCTGAGGATCATTTTCTGAATTCCAGGAAGCACACGTTTAGACGAGGTGAAAACATCAGCAGAAATGTCACAACAGGCCCGGGTGTTGCACCTTTGTCTCCCAGATTTCCCTCTGATCGTGGAAATCCTTTTTTCCCCATCTGAAACCAACCCAGGGGCCAGCCTTTCACGCCCCCGTGCGTGTTTTAAAGATGCGGCCAGGGCTTAATTGCGTGATGTTGTTCGGTGTTAGCATCTCATGTAATGGGGCAGGTGGAAGCGGCTCCAGTTTCTGTGTCAGTGTTGTTTGTCTTCTATGTGTGTGTGTGTGTGTTGATGTGGCATCTTTGTGTTTCATCCTTCCCCCTGGGGTTCAATGCTCTCCGGCTATTCTGAAGGTCAGAGATGACACCGTGGGAGAGGGGTCAGTCATCACTGCCACCTTTCCATCTCTCCATCTCTCCTTTCATGTATTCTCATCTCTCTCTTTTGTGGCTCGTGGTATGTGGACTTTATTAAATTTTCCTCTGGGTGGGTGGGTGATGGAGATGACTGGAGGGGAGGGATGAGGGGAGTCATCCCCTTCTTTGGTGCTTTCATCTGTTTTTTCCTGTTTTATTCCCTCCAGGGGTCTCCAGGCAGCCCGGGTAGCTCCGCTCTTATTGGGATCCAAGCTCCACGCCAGCTCCCTGATTCTACTGAGGTCAGGGAGCAGTAAAAAGACTACAAAACGCTCCTTTTCGAGGAAGACAATGCTGCGCCCTGGTTTAAGGCCTACAGCTGCAAACCTCGTCTTGCTCTTCCCTTTCTCAATCAATAGAAATTAAAAAATGTGCTTTGCAGCAGCAAAATCAGACGCAGCCTGACGCCACCTCCCAAATTCAGTTAGTGGGATAGCCAGCACTTATTGTAATGAGGCTACACATCCTCTAAGGCAGCACGGTGGCGGCAGCACCTGACCGTGCCCGTGCACGTCTGCGGGATTGCGTCCGCGTGCACGCGTGACCCCAGATACCTGCTGTTTGCATGTGGTTCCAGGGTCGAAGGGTTTCATTACAGCGCTACAGCTGTTAAACGCTAATAAACATTTATTTATCTACTGTGATGAAACATTCCTTCCTCCGCGGTCGGACTATTGGATTTCTGTTTATGCGTGCGTGCGTGTGTGTAGGTGTGTGAACAGCAAGGACAGGAAGGAACATTTGGCAAAGCGACACGACTGAGAACAACTTCAGAGTGAAGAGAAGCAAACTCTTTTAATGAACATTGACTTTGATTATTGAGTGTGATGAAGAGTTTTGTCTCCGTTTTATGTTGCTGTAACTCCTCTTTTTTTTCCACGTCCCTTTCTCTGTTGCTGGCCACAGAAGGCGAGGCTCTGTTGTTTTTATGTCCTCTGCTGCGATGAATCACGCTGGGGTCTGGCCTGGGGGCACTCGGGTTCACGCGGTTACAGCCAGGCAATCAAATAAGGAAAGCGGATGATTAAAACGCCCTTTCCCCGGTGCTGTCTGTGCACTGCAGCGAGGACTGCTTTATTGGTATAGATCATTCACCCGCCTCCGTGTGCAAGATGAAATTAACCTTGTTTTTTAAACCACCAAACAGGAAGGCCGGTGCATGCCTGTTAACCATGTCACCTGGTGCTGCAGCTGCACAGATGCTAACTGTTAAGGGACGTTCTCCTCGCTTCCTCCTCACCTTGATGATGAACGGCGCCTCCCCTGACAGGAGTCGTGAGACGGCCGGGCGAGCGTAATGGCGCCCGACGTTCCGCTGTTTTGTGTAATGTGCTCTTCATGCAACCGATTGCTAATGCGATCGTGTAAAGGTCAAAAGAACAAATGTTCTTGGTAACGTGCCAAACGGTGCCCGAGTGCCGCGGTGCTCCGTCATCTCCAGGAGATACTGCGAAGGAGACGCAGTGGCTCCTGTTTTGACTTAAATTCCACAGCCAACAGCTAACAAGAGGGAAGCGCCTCACCCCCTCCCCCATTCATCCATCCTCACAGTGCATTCACCCCCGTCACCCTCCCGATTGTACCCGACAGTCCTCCTTCTCATCGGCAGAGATGACAGAGTGTTTCTTCTGCGCCTCCAGAGGCTCATCCCTCACGCACGGATGGCCGGGATCACAGTCTGGAGCAGATATGAGACCAGGGAGGAGATCTGTCACCACTTCCTTTCTACCTGGAACTCATTTTTCTCCTCTCAGAGAGGCGAGTGCGTGGCGTCTCTCCGTGGCAAACGTGATTTATTCGCTAAGAGGTTGCGTAGTGGTCAACGCAGCTCTACCTTCAGCTAGCCTCACGATTAGGGCCGATTCAACAGCCCACGCTGCGCCAGGATCAGGGTTAGTCAAAGTCTTTTGGTGTATTTTTTACTTAAAAGGTGTCTTTTGAATAGGAAAGAGACATTTTATATTTGTCGTTAATGCTTTCACCTAAGAAATGTGGAAGAAGTGACCACGCACAAGCGGGACGGGGTAATCGCATTAAAACCAGCCGCTGTTTAATTCTTCTCTCCGGTCCCATCATGGGACGGAACGCTCGGCCAGATCACTCAACCCAACGCGAGTCGAATATGAGCCGTCATAGGCGGCGAAGACGGACGTTTAGACGGGATTAAGACGATTGAGAGAACGCAGCTTCAGCCACACATTTCACAAGGTGTCATTTAACACAGCTCAGCTGCTCAGAAAAAACGATTTCACTTGCAAAGACTTCTGCTTCCTTCATATCCTTTATTTATATATTTATATTTTATCTTTGTTCCACTGGCTCAACATTTTCGCATTAATCACTCTCTAATGGAATTACTTCATTCCAGCTTTCCGTTTTTATTGGGGAGCCATCAGAAACCCATAGTTTTGGAGGGAGATTAGTCTATTCCATCCGCATAATTATTGATGAGGGGGTGGGGCAGGGCGGTGTTTTTGACTGGTGCTTATCGCCGCATGCTTTGCCGAAGACTTGCTTGGAAAATTGGGACACGATTCCCTTTCGCTGTCTGTTTACGTGGTTTCCAACAGCTGTGGCGAAAACCGGGCTCCGTGTCAGAACCGGTCACAGCGGCGAGTCACGGATGAGCCGTCGTAAACGTTCCGAAGCGCCTTGCCCCAAGTCGCGCTGAGTCACCCGGAGTTTAGCCTGGGGGGGGGATTATTTTTGTTTTAAGGGAATTGGGCCTGAGAGGGGTGAGAGGGGTTCAAGTTTTAACTTAATCTCCATCCGGTCTGGTGGAGGAAAAACTGCTGAGGTCGGTCTGTGGCTGGAGGTCAGAGTGGGAACGGGGACGCCGACTGTGCCCTCCCCAGCCGTGTCTGTATGTGTGGGCATTTTCACCCTTCTACTATATCAGCTTGTATTTCCACTGGGTGGGGCGGTGAGGGTGGGGGTGCGGGCAGGGTCCCTGGGTGCGTGCTAAGACCATTAGATCAGATCGTGATCGTGGACGATTGTGCGAGAAGGTGTTTATGCGTGTCTGCGCGAGGCGCCGACAGGGCTCCCTCGCTGGGGGTTTTAATTCCAAACGGACGTGTGAGGACGGGAGTGTGAAAAGTGTGTGTGCGGGGGTCGAGGGCGGTCCTTGGGCACGGAGCATAAAATGGTTATTGTAGCATAATCAGCGTGATGACCTGAACCAGAGTTAATATTGAAGAGATTGACCTTTCCTGTTGCAGCCAGAGTGCCCCCCCCCTTCCCTCCCGTGGGGGTTCTGCACATGCAAGTCTCGTTTTCCCGTTATTCTGTAAACTTTAACAATTTAGGGAGAAAATGAACGCAGAGCAAAAATCACAAGGCGTTCCTGCTGTTGCCCAGGGGAGGTAGATGCACCCTCTGAACACAGGGGGCTGATTCACTTGTCTTTGTCTATATCTGACTCACTCTGACTTCATCTGGTTCTGCACCCTCCCGTGCTCTCACCGCTTAAGTCCTCCCAGTAGAATTTGCCTGTGGTCTGCTGATATCCCTGGGTCTCCAAGGAAACATCTAAGGCGCGGAGCCCCAGGTAGGGCCCCCGACGCTTGGCTTGTAGCTGTCTCGGGAGCCCTCGCAGGGATTTGTAAGCTCTGGAGACTGTAGTGGCTGCTCCAGGCCTTCCGCTCAACCACAATGAAATGAAAAGTAAGCAGGCGGTGGAAGAGAAGGAAAGAAAACTGATGAATCAAGTGGTTTTCATGTGCAGATTTAGAATCGTAAACGTTTGTATTTTGTTTCAAATCTGCACTGCTGGGAGGAAATGTAAAGGCTCTTGGCGCGTCTCCCGAACACTCCCCCTCCATACAAACCCATGCCTCCCATTTGTCCGACGGTGTGGGAACAACTGCTCACGGTGGTTTCGGAGGCCCCTTCTCCTGTGTGCAGGGATAAGATGCTGTCCCATGCTAGCAACTAAGTTGGATAATTGAACCCCTCCAGCGTCAGCCAGCGGACGCTTCCTGCGCACACACATGAGTGCGCTGACAAGCATAATCATGCTCACGCTCAGGCATTCAAACAGGCAGAAATGCAAACAAAACCCTCTCGCGCTCGCCTCTGCTCTTTGCTTTGATTGAGCAAAAGCGGAAAAGTAGGAAATTGGGATCTGTCTGTCACATTGTCCCGTGTGCGTGGTGTCTTTCAGGAGCCGAACATGTACACCCTTAATCTTTTCTGCTTTGTTAAATAGCCTGGGTGTAAACTTACAGCTCAGTCAGACCACATTATAGGAGGCAGGATTGGCTTTCCCCCTAATTAGAATCATGGAACCTATCGATAGCCCCCCCCCATCCCCCCATCACAGAGACGGTAATATTAAACACGCCTGAGTGGAGCTGAAATATACCCTGTTGCTACTAATGCTTTTTCGCTTTGCCGCTGAAATCCTGCTTTTTTTTCCTGCTTTTTATAATATTATCTCTGTAAGTACATAATGAACTTGCTGAAATTGGAAGCTTTTTGCCTCCAGTCACCATTTAATGTCTAAATAGAAAGGAGAAAAAAGTCTCTTGCCATCCGGAAGTTTTTAAAAAAAAACAACCCTCTCATATTTAGTATTCAGCGCGGTGTTGAAACTCCTCACGAGAGCTTTCAACCTTTACTCTTGCAAATTGAATTGATTTGTTTGTGAGAGAATGACAAAAAAATAAAAATAATTCCATCATAATGCGCCCGAATCTGCGGTTCCGCTCGCACAGCGACGCCCTCGGTGCTGCTTTATTGCCTCTGCTGGCATCTTTCTGGCTGCGTTATTAAGCCGGCTGTTAGCGCGGGTCAGTCACATCAGTCACTCTCAAATGGCCAGATTCACAATGCACTGTATGCTAATTGTTTGCTGCTTAATATGCTACATCAATCAGTAGTAATTATGACATCGGTTCGGCAGTCGGTGTTGTTTCAGCCGGGAAAGAGAGAGACGGAAAACAAAGAGAGGGAGAGACACTTCAGGAGCCCAGCGGATCGTTAATACAAATGACTGCGCTAAAGCAGCGGGCTTTTTTTTGCTTATTCCAACCTCCGGGGAGTTCTTGTGTTATAATCACAGGGCTGTTGTTTTAACCGAACGTATTGCTGTTTTGGTTATGGGAAGTAAACAAACACAGGCATTGAAGGTCTGGAATGTCATTATTCACATTTTCTAGTTTGTTGCTTTGGCAGCAGCTATAGAGGAAGTTCAGCCAGCGCTGAAGTTCAAATGTGTGTCTTTTCGGGCGGTGCAGGGGGACCTGCATCAATATTTATACAGGAATTTTACACCGAAATCAGTGAAAGCACAACCATGAGTCATCTGAACCTTTTATTGCCCCCCCTTTCAGACAATAGGGTATTAAAACTGACATAGACTGGACCTTTCGCCAGTGCTGTGTGTTATCCGTCTCCAAATATGGTGGATAGTGTCGGCGGCAGCTGCATTAATCGCCTTTCATGATCAATTACCTCAGGAATTCCCTTTGATGCGCTCCCATCATCCAGTCGAAGCCCTCTTGTTACGCTGAATTATTGTCAGATATTTAGACCAGACACGCTATCAAAATATTATTTCTTCAGCGAGGGAACATTGAAGCTCACACACACATTGTCATCTCCACTTTACAGACATGCTTGGACTTCTATCTTTGTGAGGACCCTCACAATGGTTACATGCTAACTGTAACCATCACATGTCTAACCCTTAGCTGCATCCAGGTCCAACCTTAACCTTAAACCCAAGTTCAAACCCTCAAGCGGAACCTTGACTTTGTGAGGACCAATCAAAATGTCCTCCCCTTCTCAAAAATTGCCTCACTTTGCCAGCTGAAACGCATATTCTGGTCGTCATTATGTAGCGTGTTGAAGGACTCGCAGACCTTTAAAAACTTCTTGACTGCAGTGTACGACCTCCCGCTCGTTGCCAAGTGCCTGGGACGGGGGCCCTCTGGCTCGTGAGGCTTTTTAATGGACTCCCAGACAGTCCATTTCCATTGTATGTGAAGAACAACCTCGGTGAATGCGGCAAATTAATCACATTTGGAGTTGACAGGCTGCCACTTTTTAGTGTGAGCCCCCTTGCTAAGGTGCAACTAGAAGGATTGAAGGGGTCAGACAAGCACAAAATGGAGGGCTGAGGGAAGAACAGGAGAAACTCTTTAGCAAAGCCCCCGGCTCAAAGAGGAACAAGGCCGTCATTTTGTATTCTACACGGCCCCTTTCTCTCTCCTGCTGGCATTTCTGCTGCAGTCGTAGATCGGTCGTCGCAGCTTCGCGTCTTTGTGTATCTGCTGTCCGCGTACAGAGGCGGAGAGCGTCGGAGTTGTTTTGCGGTGTCAGAGGTCATCTTGTAGTGCCAGCTGGAGGGGAGGCCCGTGATCGGCACTGGACAGACAGACCGAGGGATCAGGGAACGCTGGGGATGCTGGAAATGAGGAGGGCAGTGGGAACGGGGATTTACTATAATGTTTGCTTAACTAGAACACGTGGAACGCTGCGGTGTTGTTCAGTGAGGGAGAAAAATAACAGTTTTTTTTAGATTAAAGGGGGGGGGGGTATCGTGGGAAGGAGGAGGGTAAAGGGAGGTGAAAGCATAAATTCATCACGAGGAGCCCCTTTGGCCCCCTGTTCAGTATGCATCGCCTCTGTTGGGATGATAGTGGGGGCAGAAACAGGCCATTGTCCCTCTTGGATCTTCCTCTCCATTGAAAAGAGATGGATGGAAGGGAGGAAAAGAAGAAGGCAGGGGGACAGAAAGAGGGTCAGGGTCTGAAGATGACCCATGACCCAGCCTGACCCGCAGACACCCGCCATAACTGGGGCTTTTGTCCAGGGACGGTGGGTTCCTCTACCTCCTCCGCCTGAAATAAAGCCGGCCCCCTCCCTTCCCCCTCGAACCCACTCAGATGTGACAAGGTCAGAGTTCAAACACTGTCAGGGGGCCCAGGGCAGTCAAACAGAACTGGGAAGCGACATAGCGGGTGTGTTTTTTTTTTTGTGTGCGACCTTACGTGCACGTCCGGGTGGGTGCGTGTTAATGCACATGTGTGCGGACTTGTTAAAAATCTGCGGTCATGTGAAGGAAAAAGGCTCAAAGGAAACGTCTCTCAGGATTTCACACCGACGCAAACTGGTGCCGGCTTTATGTTCTTTCAGCACCTTTTTAGTCCTCCTCCACCTGTGTGCGTGCGTACGTGCATGTGTGTGTTGTGCTTGGATTTCATATGGCTGCAGGGGCTCATTATCATTTGTTCATTTAGTGGATGGAAGCAGCCAAACGGACTGAGATGTGTTTACCCTTCACAAGCCTGGAACGCTCCGAATCGGTACTATTTCGCCGGTTTTGCACTTTCATGACCTGCGGTGTTGGTGACATCAACCGCCGCCGCGTCCAAGGTAATCACGGACGCACATTCACAGGTTATTCCTCCCTCGGCAGCCTCCTCTGCTCTCCGTTTAGGCTTTCATCGTCGGTATATCTTCGTTTATATTGGTTGGAGAGCCCGTATACTACTGCAGAATCACAGGAGCCTGACTGTTTCCATGTGCTGGGCTTTATTGCCGGTTTCCTGTCGCGCTAATGTCGATTTTATCAACTCAGCATGTGGATATTGACGTTTGAGAGAAAAGTAACAGTTCTCGGGTTGAAACTTTCCAACCGAGTCCTCTAAGACGCGGTCGTGGCTTCTTCTTCTTCTTTTAAATAAAAAAAAACCTTTAGCAGTGTGTTCTTGGACGCATGTAGAATTGGAATCTTAATGAAGGCCCCGTCCCGTCCTCTTCTTTCACACACACTCATACACACACACACACACACACACCTCAGGATAATATGTGGATAAAATAAATCACTCTGAGATCACATGCAACCGCTGTCAACCCCTTGGCACTGTATCCGCTAGTATAAATGGATTTTCATTGCGCTGGCCAGTGAGTTGAAAACATTTATTAACATTTTCCTCCATATATTTCAGCCTTGCCAAATGAAGGGGTGGGTGGTGGTGTTGGGGGGGGGGGCTATGGATGCAATATACAGGTGGTAAAACTTTCTGACTGATGCCTGCTGACTGGAGTGGAGCATTTAATGCCGCAGCAAGTGGGAGGGAAGCGGGGAGTGAGCGGCAGCTAAATGTGGAAAACATGAGGATGCTGGCAGGGACGCGGGTGGTGAAGCAGTGGGGGATCAACAAAGAGGTAGTTTGACATGGCTCTGTCAAACCAGTGTAATTACTAAACACTCCAAATTACATACCCTCATTTAGCTGTACCCTATCATTTCCCACTATCCACACTGCGCTCTTTTTACTCCCCCTCTCTGTCCTGCTCTGTTTTATCCTGGCTTCTCCTCGCGGTGCTGCCGTCTGTGCTATGTCCCACCACCTGGGGTTCCCTTTGAGGCTTTCGCTCTTATGTTACATCCTTCCAGTCTGAGAAATGGCTTCTGGTGTAGAAGTGTGTCTGCCTGAGGTTTGTGTGACCGAAAGATAGCGGATAGCCTTGAATAGCATCCAACCATCATTTAGGGCCCGCAGATGCACTGAAGCCAGGGTTCTCTGAGCAGGACGGTTTGAATGGCGGTGTTGGGTGGCGGTCTTGTCGTGCTGCACCTGTACCGCCGCTCTTGCTGGTTTCCAGACTTTGGCTAATGTAGAAACGCTCAAGACGGTTTTCTCTTCACCTAACCGATGTTTGGCCTTGTCTTGAGAGCATTCAAATTGGTATGCTAACGGGGAGTGAAACATTGTTTATGTGAACACAGACCGCCGTTTTTCCGCAGGCACATTGGAGACGACCGTATGTTTAGAAAACGGCGAACTTCAAGGACGCACGCAGCTACATCTGCAGGCGTCTTTTTGTATACACTCAACTGCATTTACATAATTGCCTATTCTGGACCATCTTTACGTGCACACTGTATGTGGCAAAGGGTGTATGCGCGCATTAATCCCATGTGATTGCCGTGTCGTAATTGTAGCCTAGAGAGCTAGCTTGAATTGCCTCCAAATGTGGTCCAGGCAGACACTAGATGAGGAGGACAGCATCTGCCACAGACTAAATACCAGTTTAGGATGCCTATATCCAGTGTCTCACCCACAGCACACTTGTCGGGTTTCCTGTTTGGCTTCCAGTGTGTGCTTTTGTGATTGAGTTTAAACGGCTCTCCACGCTGCCTCGCTATCTCGAGCGCCTCCTTCACTTCCAGAAAAGAATGAAGCGCCCAAAGACACGCCCCGTTGCAAATTTTTGCTAGTGTTTGCGTGACTTTTGAGTTCTCTCGGACATAACAGACTGCCCAAGCTCGCCGCTCCATATCTCTGCTGTGGCAGCACACTGATGATGTCATAAACCCGCTCCAGCCCCTCTACATCACGGCTGACATTTTCACGGTTGACAATGCTCCGAATGGGCCCAGTCCCTCCCATCAGGGGAAGGATTCCATTACTGCTGTCGTAATTCATAACTCTTTCTGTCACACACACCCACACACACCCACACACACCCACACTGGTAATGCTTATTTAAAGAAAAGGTGGACTGCCGCCTGACTACACCTGCCTATTAGACACCCATGCCGCTCATCTGATAAGTTGTGTATCAATTGGCGGAAGCACATTTGCAGGTTTTCAGGGTCGAGGAGTGTGTGTTCAGCAGGTCTCAGTGGTGATAATCGCTGGGCGTAGCCTCAGATTTATTATCCCATCAACGACCACGGAAACCATCAGCGGAATGACGCAGATGAGTGGAGAGGTAACAAGATGAAAGACAGCGAGAGCTTCGGCAGAAGTGAGGGAGAACGTGATCAATAACAGAAAGTGGTGTCCATTTGGGTAATGGACAGAGGATCATAAGTGAACCGGGTCAGAAGCAGTTTCATTATCTACTCCATCCAGATCTCTGGTGGCTGCGTTCAGGAAGACGCAGGTGTGCGCCTCAGCACGTGTTTCTCTGCGCGCGTGCTGGACGTAAACAGACAGGCTCTGAGTCAGGTCCATTATCTCGCTCATCAGCTCCTCCACTTGGCCACGTTAAGCGAATTGGAAGCGAAAGTGTTGATTAGACGGCCAGCGTGAGATGCTGACAGGACTTTAGAGCGGCGCATTAAGATGGTGTTTATCCAGCGTCCACAAAAATAATAACAATTTCACTCGTGACGCACGGGTCAAACTTAATTACGTGGCTTCATCTGTCGTGCCGTCTTGCATGTATGCTGGAGGAAAGATGGGCTCGTCTCTCTCTCTATTTACTTTTTGCGGCTTGTTCTGAGTCTGAGTGCCGCCGTCCCTCCCTCTTCCTCCTCTTTTCACCTGTGCTTTTCTTATCCTTCCTGTCTGTCTTTGTCCCTTTGCCCTGGACAGTCCCCTTACCTTCTCCGTGCCCTCCGATTTGCCTTTCTCCATTTTTCTCCATTTCTCTGCCTTAGAGGCAACCACTGAACCCAAATGGATGAGCTGTCAGCACTGCGATCATGTGGCGGCTGAAAGCTAAGAATCCACTGTCAGCAGTAACTTGGAGATCTGAAGAAAATCGGGAGATTAATTAATGCAGCCAACAAGTTGATCTTGGCCGCTTTGAAGCAGGAGAAACGTGTAGTAATGATTTTTCCTCCCCACCACAGATACCATCGCTTTCATCAGTCAGATGGCAAATAAAGAGCTGACTTTTCAAATGGATTTCAATTGGGTGATGACATGGTCAAACTCTAACATTTGAAAGAACACAACCCACAACAACCTGCGATCGACGCAGATTTGGCCAAACACAGCAGCTGATGCTGTTGGTCTGTATTGCTGAAGCTGACGTGTCTGTCAGTCCTGCGCTGACGCCTGACGCAGGCTGTTGACTGTTGCTGTTGCTAGCAACCGTAGAAAATAAAGCAAAATAAACCCACGGTGCGTTCACGGACGTAGGGATCTGAAGAGCAAGAAATGAGGCGTTGAAACCAGCCCCCTGAGAGAAACGAGTCGCCACTGTAAAAAAAAGGAACAAATGAAAATAACAAAACCACCGGGACTGTTTACTTCAAGGCTCAGGGTGCCAAAGTGCAACTTCTTCACACCGCTACCTTAATTGCATGTGTGAACATCTATTTTGACAACCAGCGGCAGATTTAAAAAAAAAAAGTGACAGTTTGACGATGAGCCGCATGATTATTCACACTCCTGTGTGACTTTTATGACACGTAGCACTCGAGCCAGACTGTCATTGGTGGGGAAAACAACCGGAGGGTATTTATGGAAAAACCTCTCTTTGCTAATGCAGGTTTTCACACATGTAGCCTGGGAGACTCCTGGTAAGATCCTGAAACTGTTTACGTCACCTCCAGGTACACGAAGAGCCGCCTCAAGCGACTGTTTAAACAGGCCGAAGGCTAACAGCATGTGTGTTATAGATGAGTTGCATCTGCTTTTAAATGTCCCCCCACCATCTAAACTCCACACACACCACACACACACTCAGTCTCTCTGTCTGGATGGTTATAAATGGCCGGGTGTGTGGTGCCTCCAAGCTGTCATTAGAAAGCCATTAGGAGCCTGCGAGGGGAAGACAAAACGAGACTGAACAGAACAGGGGAGGAAACGAGCCGCTCAGATCATCTCGGATCAGCCACACCACATCCTCCTCCTCCTCCTCCTCTTCCTCCTCTTCCTCTTCCCCTCTGCTGTTTCATTGCCCAGCCGAGTAGCATTGGAGAGGTGCTCGGCTAATGGCCGCCACGCCTCCTCCAAACTGCCCCCGGTGCTGCTGTCAGACAGACAGATATGCAGGGGTCGAGGTGCGGTGGGGGGGCGGGGGTTGACGGATGAGGGCAAAAGTCTAGAGGAGTAAAAGATTTCATTAAAGTGGAAAAAACAGATGGAAAAACAAAAGAATATCAAGAGTCTTTGCGCAAACAGAAATCAGGTGGTGGGAGGAAGAGAGAGAAACATGCTTTTTTTTGTACCTTCTTCCACTCGGGAGCCCAGATGCTAGCAGACGTTTTTGTTAAGCTCTCGATTTATTAACAAACAGGCAGGGTGATATGAAGAGGACAGGACCGGAGCAAGGTACCAGAAGTGAGTCAGCGTGGCCGTATGCCTCCAATGCATTCAGTTTGATACCCACGCGTGTGCAGAGCTTCAAGCTGTTGCCGACCAGCCGTCTCCAAAATGGGACCAGAGTCACCAGGACAAGGAGAAGAGGGTTTCAGTGCAAACGCATGTCAGGGTGAAGCGGATCCATGACATCCATCATAAAGAGCTGTGAATTCTCTACGTGCTGGCGCGATGTCCATCATTCCTGCTGAAGTCCTCCCAGCAGTGTTGACACATCATGCTCCTGACTCTGGGATGGATGGTTAGACATATTGCCTGTGGATGTTTCCAGTGTCGAGGTACGATATAGCGCGGCGTAACATAGACCTAGGTCTCCTAGCAACCATGACCTGGTATGCACTTTCTTCTTTTTTTGCTAGATTCTTTCTTTTCTTTTCTCAAAGTGGAGAAAACACTGATTAGAGAAGAGTCCATAAACAGAGCAACGGCTGTAAGGTGTGTGCAGCAGGACGAGGGGTGGGAGGGAACGAAAAATGAACAAATGCTGAGAAAAAATTCCCCAAAAAACTGGTTTGGCCCAGGAGAGAAGACACACCCTGCTGTGAGAAGGTATTCATATCTGTGGATGTGTGGACTGAGGCAGAGCACTGGAATGTTGGAATGAAATTTGGGGAAGAAGGGACAATGAAAAATGTCTGGATGGGTGCAGCCAGAGTGAGAAAGGTCAAGAAGAAGAAGGGAATGGTGAACATTCAGAGATCGGAAGGCTGGGAACTGGGGCAGAGGCTAGACAGAAAGACAAATTGGAATGAATTCTCAACTGATTGCTCCCAAACGTTCACCAAAAAAAAAAGCAGTCTCACACCATCACCAGGAAACCACGACGGCCTCGATGCTCTAGATTTGTCCTGTTGGAAAAAATGAAAATCAAATGTGCTAAAAGAAACCACAGCTACACCATCTGGTAATATATGTTTATATTTCATCATCCAAACGGGAATATTTTAAATATGAACACTTTTTTCCCTGAGAGAGCCGGAGAACAGAGACGGTCAATTACACAAAGAAATCCTGCTGCTTCTAAATAACACTTGACTCTACAAGTCATTGTTTAGGTTGAGATGTGCATGTTGTGTGCGTGGAGATCGCTCTGTGCGCGACAGTAGACAGGACGAGACGGAAGGAGATCAAAGGAGGGGAGATTAGATCGCATCTCAAAATTGACACGGTGCCACCCCTGCCTTAAGATAATGAGCATCCTCACCTGTAGATGCACGCAGAGGGGAAAGAAGCCACTTGGCAGATGGATTTCTTTGTGGAAGTCTGCAGGCAGAGGCCGAGTAGTGAGCAAGCTTTAGCTTGTGAGTAACTACGAGCTGGTGTCCCAAACGAGGACTGGCTCCAACACACTGCACCAAACTCCCCGAAACTATCGTTGCCATCGCAGCCCAAGAAAGTTTGTGGCGTTCGCTCTTCTTGTTTAAGTTAGCGGCTAAGCTGCTAGCTTAAATCATGCTGAGGACCGAATTTGGACGTTCATTACTGGTTCACACAGGGGTACACCCAGATCTGCAGGCAGTACCAGGCGGGTAAGGTCACCATCGCCATGGCCCAGTGTGTGCGAACTCCTTCAAGGGTCCAGGAGATGGCTGCAGTGACACCAGTTGGCCAACCAAAAATGTAAAAAAAAAATGGTGCTTAACTAAATCACCTCACCAAAAAACGACCACCTTTTTCTCTTCTTTTAAATAATGAAAACAATAATGCTGTTTTCCTGCAGCGAATCTTACTCATTCCCCACTCGTGGAGCCCACGTTGGTCCGGTTTGTGTAGGCATCGGATAGGTGATTCACACAAGGCGGTGGCGCTTCGCTGCTCTTTGTGGGAGTGATCGCACCGGGAGCTCCATTAAAGAAAAAAAAGAATGGGAGCAAGGTGCATTCCTGTGTAATAGCCAACCTGCCAGCCCTTGTTCTTGTTTACTGTAAACACCCTCATGCCAATCACCCGCTCCACTTAGCTGTCAGGGCTGCGACTCGCGGCCAGCATGTTGCCATGGGCAGGTTGGAGAGTTGTCGTTGGAGCTTGCACTCACATGCTGGCGCGGTTGTTGATGCGCACAGCCGGCCCTCACATGAAAATGACTTTTTTCTTGCATCAAGACAGGGTCCATTTGAAACCTCTGGTGGATTTAATGATAGCTTGCCTCTTATGCATCATCTCCCCAAATGAATATTCTTTTAGAGGGCCTAAACATGCTCAAAGACAAAAAGTGTTGCAGGTGCCCCAGGTCAGGTGAAGAACTGTATATAAGTCTACCTACAGGTTATCTCAGGAAAAATTAGTTTTGCCTATATGCGTGAAATTTGGTGGAGTTATGTAACAGTCATAAAAGTCTCCTGGAGCCATGCCCAGAGTCCAAAAGGAAATCGGCCAATTTGAATTGAAAGTACGATTTTTGTCACTTTCAGGCCTCGTCCTCGCCCTTCATGTTTGTTCTGTATGGTCAAACCATATGGACGATGCTAAAGCAGCATTTTTTAGTTTTCTTCCCAGGGGGTGGCCCCGACAGGGTTGAGAAATTCCCTGTTTTGCCTCTTTTACACTGAAGAATTAGAAGAGGAAGTTGTCATCGGCAGCTTCCTACTTGGGGAAAAAAACCCTCTTAGAGATTTGATCAGATTGTTATTATTCGATATTTAATTAACTTTAGCAATGCTCCTGTGTACAGTGGCTAATTAACGGTCTCCAGTGTTCACTTGTCAGCATTTGCCCATCTCAGACCTAAAGTGGTCCCTAATAATTCTCAGTGGAAATCTGAAATATCTGACAAAATGGAGTCTGAGGAGCAATATGTGTTGCACTGGATGCCAGCGTGGGTCCCATATGTGGCCCCCAGGACCCGCCATGTCTGCCAGGTGCTGGAGCATCAACCTGTCTTCCAGCTGCTGCTCCAGCTCCGTTGCGCGTTCGGATTTTGTCAGGGCGTCGATGTGCGGTCTTGGAAGCATGAGAGAGGCTTCCTGACAGGTAGACCGCTGATGCTGGAGGGCAAAGGAGAGGGGGGGTTCCGTCCAGGTGTGTGTACAGATGTGTGCCAGCGTGCTTTTCATAGAGCAAAGCAGGAAGGAGACGGGGAAGGGAGCAGAAAGATGAGCGTGACAGATACCTCTCTGAGGCTCTTCAAGCGTGATGGCGGTTGATCCAGAATGATGATGAGCCGTGATGGATCAACACAGGGGCCCGGCAGCCGCTCGGGGTTGCTCTCGCCAGAGCCTGAATGAGGGACGGTGGAAACCGCCGGCGGCTGCGAGTCAACACAAAGCCAAGATGGAGAGAGGACACTAGGGGCATTTGTTTGTTTACTTCCTTCCATATGCTGGACGGCGTACAACGCACCAGCGAGGCAGCCCAATGAGGCATGAGGTGAATGCTCCATCAACTCTCTGAGGATCGGAGGACATTCCTGCCTCGAGTGCAGAATCGACCACGGTTAAACTGAGTCCTTCAGCGGGTTTTGGATGGGAACGAAGCTTCGCAGGCGTTTAGTCTGAGGACTGTTGACTGACGTCGTGCTTTTAACAGCAGGGGACATTTAAAAGAAGTCCGCAGGCCCCTAAACTTGTCAAGTTTCTTTTATTTTTCTTAAAATACTTCCTCATAACTTCCTAAATCTGGCAGCACATGGACGCCGTAGCTATATTTACACATGTCCACCTGTGCTTAGCAGCAAACGTCCTCCAGTTTGAGTAACCGTAACTATGCCCTCTCATTATCAAATGCCCTTCTCTCTGCTTGTTTACACCATATGGAGCATTTCGAATCAGAGCGCCCAGAAGAAAGCTTTGATTTAGTTTACATCCCAAATAGTTTTTGACCTTCTCGTTGAAGCTGAGCTTTAATTGTGCCTTCACCTGCTGCGGGGGAGGGTCAAAAGGGTGCTCAAGCACCAGAGGAGACCGAGCTCGCTCTCCAACTGCGGTCAAATTTCCATAGTCGAACAAATAAATGCAGAATATTTCAAATGGCGAGCCGGCTATTTTGAGATTCCACTGGAGTTTGAGCAAAGTAGAACAATTCAAACGCTAAATGGAACTCATTTATGTGCAGCAAACTACCCATTTTTATCCTTGAAATTGATTTTCCGACACCGCCGCTGATGAACGCAATTTTTTGTTGTTTTTTTTTAACTTGGCAACCAGCCTGTGTCTCGAATCTTGGACGCTGAAGGCGGCCACAAGCAGAGGCGATGCACCAGCCAGCTCTCGTGTTATGAGCTCTAATTAAAAAAATAAAATAAGAAACGCCACATGCGCTTTGGTTTTATGGCTCCCTCTGAAGTTTCATCCTCTTTGTGTTGCTTTTGTAAACACGAATGCCGCCTTTAGTGTAATCCCTTAAGAACCACAGACATAATTTCAAATCCTGTCAGACTCTCGCTCTGTCTTATATTTATCAGCTTCAGCCCGTCATCCGTCTTTACCGGCAATGAGACGCCAACGGCTCTCCTGAGGTATTCAATTTTCATTTTGGCTTTGTGGACTCGCACTCCTGTGCTGTCATCGGTACCTTCGGCAGTGGGATGCGATATCACGCGCTGTGATCTGGAAAGGGCCCAGAAAAGCAGGAGGTCATTAATGGAAAGGAGGACAATGCAATTAAGCCGACACCCGTTCAGCAAAGGACGCTGACTGACGGCGTCACGTCTTTGGAAGACAGCAGGCGCCGAGAAAAAGTTGCACATCTCAAATATTGCGCCACCTTTATCTGCGTGTCTGGGGCACCCTCGGGTCTGACCATTTACATACCGCAATTTAATGATCAGTAATTTCATTTAGAAAGCGTTTAGATGGCCAGCGCAGTCAGGCGTTTCCAATTGGAAGCGTTATCCCCTCAGGTCGTCCATACGGGCTCGCATATGCACACACACTTTGTGACTCTAAATGCATGGAGAATAAACTATCTCCTGCCTTTAATCTGCCCGTGTAATTATTCCTTTTTTCATTAAATGGGTAAATCAGACTCTAATTAGCTTGGCTGTCATTCACTGGCCAGGGTAGCAGACGTGGTAAATGTGTATTGGGCAGTGTGTGTGTGTTGGTGTGTGTGAGAGACAGTGTGCACTCTCTGTCCCTTGGGTAAGGTAGAGGTCTCTGGTAATTACTTTTGTTGCACCAGGAAAGAATGCCTGTAGATAGCAGCAGGAAGGAAGCCAACAAGCACCAATCAGGTGTTCGAGCTCTGATTAAAGCTTCTCCCGACGTATCAATACAGGATGGTGGAATTATACTCAAAATACCCACTGATATGGGCTGAAAACAGGGTTATATACTGATTAATTGGGGCAGGAAACATTTCTGACTGTTTCTAATTTGCGCTGCTTTGTTGTAAATATTTTAGTGGTGGCCCCCCATCAAAGGAAATAAAGCAGAGGAGAGGTTTTGTTAGGTCCACCATGGCTACTTACTACTAATTGGCCCTCAAGAGACTCAGAAGGAGGCCTCTATTGTTGCTGCTGTCCCGCAGCCGGACCACTCGCCCTCATTCTGCACCTCACCCCCAGCGGGGTCACGGTTTGCATAGCCTCGGCCATTTAAAGGGCAAGGTTTAGCAGGCAGGCACGAGGGTTTGTGAGGCAGCTCACGAAGGTTTGTGTGGGACAGCACCCCAACACTCATCTGATTGGATGCAATGTCGCTCTTTGTCCAAATCCTGTTTGAATCAGCTGAATTGATGTAGAACACTTCAGAAATGACTACCTCTCTCCCGGATCACATAAACATAAACTCATCAGGAATTCTAGTCTGGTGCAGCCACACAGGCCTGCCAAAGTTTCCCGTAGCCAAACCCCGAGCAGAATGTCAATGTCCTTTACTACCGATTCTGATTCAAATCCTAACCCGGGCCCCTTTACCCAGGAGACTCACTACAGGTTTGTTTGGAAGGCTTGTAAAATTTGCTGGATCTCTTTGGCTGCTTTTAGTTTTTCTTTTTTTTTTAAAATCCTGCCCTCATATTGCAATGACTGCCTGTATTCTGGTATTTATGTGTCCTATACATTCAAACTTGAGTGACAGTAGGCTCATATTTTCTCCTCTTAAGCCAGCTGTGCAGAGTTGAGTCAACATTATCACAGACTGGACCCAAAGGAAGAAGTGGATGCTAATTGGATTGCATTGATTGTATTGACCACCTTAAAAGCCTACGCTCGTACGCGTGGAGAGCTGTGTTTTAAATTGTGTTTATGAAAACTGGAGCTCTCTTTAAATGATCGTAGACGATTGTACTCACTCCTGCCATTTAAACTCAAAAGAAACTATATAATGCCTGTCAAAGCTGGCCGAAGCGCCTGCAAACACGTTGATTCGGATTGAAGTAAAAGTTACATTTACCAGGAATGAAACCGTTCTGGACACCTGATGAAGTTTTCTGGCCGGTGATGACCGAGTCCCTCTCGCTCGCCTTGGCTTTGACATTACAGGAGTCAGAAACCATCCAGTAAATCACCTCTGCATTATATTCCCGACTGTCAGTCTGTGTCCGAGGCCGACCCGGGCTCAGTGATCGCCCCGGTAACCACGCCAGTGAGCAGCAGTGATGTACTGCCCCCTTTTTGGTGAGAGTGACCTTCAACAGGTCACCAATTCATGCATATTACATTTTAATAGATACAATACTTAATGACTTCCATACTCGCAGGACACGGCGGAGCTGCCATCGGAAAGGCAGAGTTCAATGCCTTGCCCAAGGACACGTGCACAGGGGTCGCGGACTGAACCTTGGGCTCGGTCCGTCCCCGGCTATTAATCTTAGCGGTTAACATTGATCATCTGATAAAAACTAATTCAGGGATGTGATTCCTTTTTCATTTTACATCAGCTCAGGTGTCAACAGACGTGGCAGCGGGGCCAAAGGTCAAATGAAAGCAGATGAAATGACCTGAGCTACAGGGGTCAACCCCCCCCCCCCTTTTTTTTTTTGGATTGTTGCCTTTTTCAGCTCCAGAAGTTTCCACTGTTCTCCGGTTCCTCCCTCCGCACCTGTGTGTATGTGTGTGGTTCTGGATGAGAATGTTGTGTATGTTCAGTATGGTGGTTGACCACACTCAGCACAGCCTCCAGGGAGGAATTCACAGAGAGCGCCGCAGCAAACCTCCGCTGAAAATTCCGTGACTAATTATGTAAATATATTAGATTTTATAGATATAGGTTCAAATTAGGCCTTGTTTCCATCATTCAAAGCAGAATCCTCCAACATAATTAGAGACGATCTTTATCTTTATGATCTGGAAAGAACCCAATCAATCTAAACATTGTGGCGCCTGTGTGTGTGTGTGTGTCTGTGTGTGTGTGTGTGTGTGTGTGGTGTGTGTGTGTGTGTGCGTGTGTGTGTGTGTGTGTGTGTGTCAGTGTGGGTGTGTATGTGGGTGTGTGTGTGGGTGTGTGTGTGTATGTGTGTGTCGGTGTGGGTGTGTGTGTGTGTGTGTGTATGTATGTGTGTGTGGTGTGTGTGGTGTGTGTGTGTTGTGTGTGTGTGTGTGTGTGGGTGTGTGTGGGGGTCTGTTGTGCCTAATTTTTCTGTGATTATTTTCTTTTTAGAAAGAAAAGAAGAAACCCCACTTTCTCTTGTAACTTGTTTGTTTCCGTGTCTCTCCCAATTTCTCTCCTTCAGCCCAGCGTGGGTGTTCCGACCGTCAGGCCAGCTCGCCACATCTGGCCGCCGTTTTAACGTACACAGTTGTTTCCGCAATTAGGCTTTAAACAAATAAGAATACGTTGGGTTTATGCTCCCGAGCCTCCGTATGAAAACACCGACGCGCGCGCGCCGCACGACACACACTGTTTATGTTTGTCATCCATTTTTCATGCCCAATTAGGTGCACTGGTGAGCGCGTGTCTGAATCCTCCACCATGGAAAGAATTGTCAGGCTTCAGAGAGTACAGACTGAGCTGGGAGATGAGCTGAGAGTTTAGTCGATCAGAGTGTGGCCTGATTATCATGCAACCCCTCAGGAACAGAATGTGAACGCTCTTTTTGTGTGTGTGTTTGTGTGTGTGTGTGGTGCCACATTGCGTCATACTGTAAACTTTCTTCACTTTGAGACCAGCTCATCAATCATGGCAGATTAGCTGACACCTCTCCTACCCACACTGCTCTGCTCTCTGCCCGTAGGCCCTGACTGATAGGTGAGTGCTAGAAAAAGCAAGACGCACTCTCGCCCCCAGAGCAAACAGATACAAGGTCTCGCTCCCGCGCACACAATCGCACACATTTGATCTCTTCCCTTGCTCCTTTTTTCCCCCCGTTCCTCCCCACCACCCTCCGTCTTTTTCAGCCCACTCATTTTCCTTGTGTTTGGGCTATGTGCGTGTGTGAAATGTGCTTTCTCTACATGCCATATGTAAAACACCCGCTGGACTCGCCGTCGGGTTGATCTGTTATGTTCAGCGCTCCATCCGCCTGATCAGATAGACTAGCTGATCTCCATGCTGGAGGTTTCCATCGGTGTACAGTGCATTTACTCACCTGCTATTAAAAACACTGCAGATTCAGCCCTGGCCCTTCAGGTGAGACCCCCCCCCCCACCATCTGATGCACATCAACACATTTCTAAAAGAGGCTTTAAAGTTCACCATCAAAAATCACCATCACTCTAGCTTTACTTTAAAAAAACAAACATGTTTGAAGCTTTAAATGAGGTAATTTAAGAAGATGATTGAGTTTCCCTGAGAAACAACTTTAGCTTTTGGGTTTGGTTGTTTATACTGTGAATGATCTTAGTTAAAGTCATAAATGATGGAGAGTTAATGCAGCTGCTCATTCTGGTGGTTTTTCTTTTGTGCTTTTTTTTCTTATCGCATTTGCATCCTACCAAATAGGTGGAATCTATTTTTATTCTCCCGTATGTGTGCATATTGACACAAACACGCACACATTTTCAGCTGTAAAGACATCAAAACGGTCCTGAACGGAGTGGAAGGCGGCACTGTAAGGAATGAACATTGCGAGCGTGGCTGACGTGTGTGTTATTCGTGTCTGTACAAATGTCCTCAGTTGTGTTTATCAGATGTTTGCGCGACCCGATCAAACGTCAGGTTTCCTCATTAGAGTCTGGAGTGCAGGCCGACCGCTCATCTCCACAGGAAACCAGATTAAAGGGGAGAGAAATGCTGAGAAATGTGGCGGGAGAGATCGAACATTCCGATAATGGGAACCGCCTGCTAAGAACGGCATCGGAAACAAAGCCAAGCGCGTTACGATCTCTCCGAGGAGCGTCGTCGTTTGCTGCGTGAGTCATTTCCTTCGGGGGAGCGTCGCCTCACGCTCACCCGCTCACAGGTGTGCACACCTGTGGACCCGAGGCTGCTGTGCTTGTGGTTCCGTACACCAGAAATATCAGCTCATGAGTCAGCCGAAATTGCTGGACCACACAGGCGGAGGAGGTGTGACAACACCATATTTGTGTGAGTGTGTGTGCTTTTTAGCCAGACTACCCGTCTTCTTGATTAATGGGGCATGAAAGGATTATGCTGATTCGGCTCATAACTGGGACACAGTCATTACACAGGTGTGTTTGTGTGTGTGTTTGTGTGTGTGTGTGGTGCCACATTGCGTCATACTGTAAACTTTCTTCACTTTGAGACCAGCTCATCAATCATGGGAGATTAGCTGACACCTCTCCTACCCACACTGCTCTGCTCTCTGCCCGTAGGCCCTGACTGATAGGTGAGTGCTAGAAAAAGCAAGACGCACTCTCGCCCCCAGAGCAAACAGATACAAGGTCTCGCTCCCGCGCACACAATCGCACACATTTGATCTCTTCCCTTGCTCCTTTTTTCCCCCCGTTCCTCCCCACCACCCTCCGTCTTTTTCAGCCCACTCATTTTCCTTGTGTTTGGGCTATGTGCGTGTGTGAAATGTGCTTTCTCTACATGCCATATGTAAAACACCCGCTGGACTCGCCGTCGGGTTGATCTGTTATGTTCAGCGCTCCATCCGCCTGATCAGATAGACTAGCTGATCTCCATGCTGGAGGTTTCCATCGGTGTACAGTGCATTTACTCACCTGCTATTAAAAACACTGCAGATTCAGCCCTGGCCCTTCAGGTGAGACCCCCCCCCCCCACCATCTGATGCACATCAACACATTTCTAAAAGAGGCTTTAAAGTTCACCATCAAAAATCACCATCACTCTAGCTTTACTTTAAAAAAACAAACATGTTTGAAGCTTTAAATGAGGTAATTTAAGAAGATGATTGAGTTTCCCTGAGAAACAACTTTAGCTTTTGGGTTTGGTTGTTTATACTGTGAATGATCTTAGTTAGTCATAAATGATGGAGAGTTAATGCAGCTGCTCATTCTGGTGGTTTTTCTTTTGTGCTTTTTTTTCTTATCGCATTTGCATCCTACCAAATAGGTGGAATCTATTTTTATTCTCCCGTATGTGTGCATATTGACACAAACACGCACACATTTTCAGCTGTAAAGACATCAAAACGGTCCTGAACGGAGTGGAAGGCGGCACTGTAAGGAATGAACATTGCGAGCGTGGCTGACGTGTGTGTTATTCGTGTCTGTACAAATGTCCTCAGTTGTGTTTATCAGATGTTTGCGCGACCCGATCAAACGTCAGGTTTCCTCATTAGAGTCTGGAGTGCAGGCCGACCGCTCATCTCCACAGGAAACCAGATTAAAGGGGAGAGAAATGCTGAGAAATGTGGCGGGAGAGATCGAACATTCCGATAATGGGAACCGCCTGCTAAGAACGGCATCGGAAACAAAGCCAAGCGCGTTACAATCTCTCCGAGGAGCGTCGTCGTTTGCTGCGTGAGTCATTTCCTTCGGGGGAGCGTCGCCTCACGCTCACCCGCTCACAGGTGTGCACACCTGTGGACCCGAGGCTGCTGTGCTTGTGGTTCCGTACACCAGAAATATCAGCTCATGAGTCAGCTGAAATTGCTGGACCACACAGGCGGAGGAGGTGTGACAACACCATATTTGTGTGAGTGTGTGTGCTTTTTAGCCAGACTACCCGTCTTCTTGATTAATGGGGCATGAAAGGATTATGCTGATTCGGCTCATAACTGGGACACAGTCATTACACAGGTGTGTTTGTGTGTGTGTTTGTGTGTGTGTTTGTGTGTGTGTTTGTTCTTGCGCGGCTGTTGTCCACACACAGACAGGTGAATGGAGAGTCACTGAGCAATGAAACTGGTCCTTTGTCCTCTGTGCCAAAGGCGAACATGGCGGAGAGCTCGTGCTAATCCCGTCCTCTGGCCTTATCTAAACTACACACCCGAGCAAAGGAGGGAGCAACACGAGGTGTTGGCACAGCGGGAAAGACGAGAGCAGCACGTGCGGAAAAGTCAATGGAAGAGGATGGGGGAGCGGGACGGCAGGCTGATTCCAGTTGACAGGAGTTACGGGAAAGTTGCAAAAGGAGATAACGAGAGTTTGTGTGGAAACAGGAAATTAAATCAGGCTCAGCTCGCACCGCCGCGCTGACCCGTTGCGACCCGTCGGATATTTGCCGGGGTGGTGTGGACGTTACTTCTGATTCGCCGATTGGGGCCCAGCCGCTTGAGTATGTGGCTGGACATCGTCCGTGTGTCCAACACACACGGTCGTGTAACTTAACATATGTTTGGTTTGTTTGTTTTTTTTCATCTACCACCGCGGGATTGAACCCGTGGGGGGGGGCAGGTGGCTGCAGCGCTGCAAAAACTTCTCATCCGCGATGGAGATGGTTGAGGGAGGGTTTGACAGAGAGGTTTTCTTGATCTTTGCTGCTAGTTTCAGGCGTTTTCGCCTCCCTCATCAAATCTTACCCCTGAAAGTCACACGTATGAGCTAATCTGCTGCTAAACTGGGCCGACAGATGCAAGAATGGCCATTTTTCACAGACCAACACCCGTACAGGTCCCACAGGAGGACTACATGGACGACTCACTGATGCCTTCTCTGACATTAATTGCTAATCTAGAATAATCTAGTCCCTGCCATCTCTCCTGGTGCCCATTGATCCAGTCTGGTGCTCATAGTCCTTCCTCTGAAGATGGAGATTCTCACAGCATAGTAGCACATGTGCGTGGAGTTCTAATCTGTTATTTTCTTCTTTATTTATGTAGGGATGCTAGTTCATATTTGTCTGTGCCATCACATCGGAGGCAATGAGTTGATCGGCCATATGTCTGCACAAATGAGCTCTTTATTTAATCAGGCCCATGAACTAAATTGTCATTACTGTCAACATTTAACTGTGGCCCTCCCTGCCAGATGGTGCTCGGTAATATATCACAGCAATGGCCTCTCTCAGATTTCTCTTTGCTCATTACATGAAGAATCCAACCCAAGATGAAAAGGTTCCAGTTTTAGGGGAGATGATCTTCAAGAGTGCATTTGGCTCCTTGTGAAATTCCCCTTCATGGTACTCAGACTTGGTTTACTCATATGAGCTTTTTTTCTCACAGTGGAAGTGTGTTTGTAGAAAAAGAGGCATGTTTAAAATAGGTTTCCTTTTGTGCCATTAAAGCAAGACATCAGATGCTTATCAGCGTGAATGCAGTCACTCTTTGTCTTTTCCCGGGTGCATGCAGAGATGTTGCAACATTAATATCCTATTTGGAAAAAGAAATGGAAATGTTGGAGAGACAAGATAAGACACGAGCAGCAAGAAATACGACTCTGAGTCGAACTGTTGTGTCTCCAGCAGCTGAGCTGTGGGTCACGTACTCAAGAACCGAGAAATTTGTGTGTTTTCTCAAGTTCGTTCTGGCTGGGAACTTTCATACTTCACGAAAAAAAACAAACCTCAAGTGCAGAACTCCTGAGAAGTCCTCATAAAGCTGTCAAACTGCAGCACACGTCACACACACACACACACACACACACACACACACACACACACACAACACACACACACACACACACACACACACACACACACACACACACTCTTCATCTGTCCTCAGTCTCAAGGCCTTTAGCAACAGATGCTCCCCTCTTTGCCCAACACTCAGGCTGCCCATTTGTGTGTCTTTATATGCCCATACGATGTGTAAATTCGTACCTTCTCACCAGCTCGGCTAGCTGCTCCACAAAACCATCCGTTTTTGACCAATTGCTCAATAGTTCTCACACACCAGATGAGAAAATATGTGTGGAGAGCAAGCTGTGAGAGCTCCCAGACTGGGCCTGAGAAGGAGAACAACATTTCTCTGTGCTTGCGGGGTGTGCAAGAGCCTTCAGAAACGAGAGACGTCCACTGAGCATTTTCTCTGGTTTTTGTTGCTCAACTTTTGTAACCAATCCTGGCGCCCTTAGCATTGTTGTTGGTCCCCTAAAGTAACGTACGCTACACAAGTGAGAGATATCAAGAGCAAGGTAGCACCCACCCGGCACCCGCTCGACATTAAAATTTGGAAGTTAGCACTGTGCTAGCTTTCCACTGTCTCTCACTGCCTCAATAGAGGTTAAGCCTTCGGGTTAATTACGCCATGAAGTGGAGGCTCCACCAAATCTGAAGGGCAGGTTTTCGCACCATCCTAATTATTTGCACTCATCTGTCCACGTTGTTTAGAAGCGACGGTGGGATCCTCCTCTCCTTCAACTTGCAGTCGCGCTAACCTTCCACAGCCGGTGGAAATTGGAGCAATGTTCTGAAAATGATGCGGTGCTGATTCATTACTGATGTTTATGTGCTTTGAATCTGAGCTGGGGTGTAAAGTCAACAGCGGCCCCTTCGTTCTCTCCTTGGTGCCGCCGTCTCCCGTTCCCTCCATCTCATTTGTCATCCGTCCCCTGCTGCCAAGAGACAGCCAGGAGGCAGGGAACAGGAGCAGGGCCAATAAAAGGGAGGACGGGAAGGAGAGAGAGATGGAGAAAGGGGAGGGATGCAACAGGTAACACAGTATGTAACACCTGTGATGGAGGTGGGATGATGAGAACACGGACTGATGGTTTTTACTCCGCTGAGCTGAAGCCTTTCAGACGGCTCAGGTGGACTTTTTGATTTTCTGTCACTTGGAATTATGTTGCAAACATTGGCGATCCAGTCGTTTATACTGGGTTTACACGGCAGAGGCACAACGGCAAAGCATGTTTTTCGTGTCCATGACATTCATGGACACTGTAAATGTCTCGCTGCACCGCCAGATTAACGGGACTAAGTCAATTTCAAGATAATTCTTATTACTTCTGAATCACGCTGGCTCCTGCAGGCGCCCTGCGGTGGCGAACGGTGCAGCAGTGCAGCCTGTGGCCATGGAGCTTTGTGTCAGCGCGCTGCTGTTTCAGGTTAACTGTAGATTTATTGGTTGTCCGTGTGGCCTCCCTCCTCCACCGGTGTGCCTCTGCCGCTCAGCGCTCGCTGTCATTCCACTTCACTTTCCGCCGGTCTTTATTTGCTTTTGTTTTTTTCCGCTCAGACTTCCCCTCCCTCTTCCTCCTCTCTAATTCTATTCATGAAAGGGGCACACTCCATCATTCTGTCTCCTTATATCTCTGTCTGCCCTTCATTTTCTCCACACCTTTCTGCACCACGGCGGGAGGGAGGGAGGGAGAAAGAGACAGGGCAGAGAGAGAGAGAGAGAGAGATGGACAGATTAGGTGGCGGTGATAAGCGATCGATCTCAAGGCCAAACAGCCGAAGGAGGGCCTCCTTCCCCCTGCCCTCCCCCTCTCTCCACTCCTTCAGGCCCCTCCTCTCTCCTCTGTGCCTCTAACCTTTGTTCCCTTCAGACTGACAAGGGTTCATTAAGGAACCACTTTGTGTGTGCAAGTGCACATAAGTGTGTGCGTATGTGTACGTACACTTTTGCCTGTCTTCCATGTTGATAAGTCATGAAGGATGACCCCTCCTCGGGTGCCCCTAAAGAGCTTTTAGTGCCTTTCCGTCACGTGCACGCCAACCTGAAGACGCACCTCGGCCCCGGGGAGGGGCGTCCAGGCAGAAATGTTGCGTTCCCGTTTGAACCCGTGAGCATATGGAGCGACGCCGCAGTCGCCGTCCAGCCCCTCCGCCACCAAGCCCGCCGCTCCTTATCCGCCGCGTCGCGTCTCAGAAGGTTAGCGCGTTGCCCTAATGAGGTCATCTATTGATCAAGCGGCGCTCTCTGACGCCTAAAAGCACCACCAGGCTTTGCACTGGTCACAATAGAAGCTTAAAATGCTTGACGCCTGATGTTTTAGGCAAGAGCGTGCTCAGCTCCAGGAACGTATAGATCTGTGGCGTGTTTTCAATCCTGATCCTGTTGGGCTTGATCATAAATGCGCTTTTAATGTAAATGTGTGTTTAGAGAGCGGCGACGGAAATATCGCCTCAGTATAAAAACAATTTCCGTTGATTCGCCTGGTTCTTTGTGTATTTGGACCGTGTGTGTTTGTGTATATGAAAACATGTTGGAATATAGAATAGCCTACTCTCCAGTGTGCCAGTTTAATTTAAGTTCAGCCAACTGTGACCGCGAATCATGTGGAAATATTGCCCACAATCTCCACTAAATCCGAGGTTTTCTTTCCTCTGACGGCTCCATCACCTCCGTGCCCAGCATCCTTGGGATATGTCATTTCTAGAAACTATGTCCCTGCTGTTTATGATGCCTCTGGTCCAAATATCACGATTTTTCAGGGTGAAAAATGTGTTCTGAGGTGGCTTTGGAGGAACCCTTGAACGGTTTGTTCACACTATTCACCTCAGGTCGAGCTTTTGAGGTTGAGGGACCGTCAATCTTTTCATTCCACAAAGGGCTTAAAAACAAGAAAAGGGTTTCCTGGGATTTAGGCGTGCTTTAAATAGTTGAACAAACCCCTCTCATGCTTCCTGTTTCACACCCAGAGTCTAAACGAGTCCCACAGTCTGTGTGGACCTCATCCTCAACTGCAGACATATGGTTTTTATTCCCCCCCCGCACACGTATATTCTCTCTTTTCTCACTCTTTATTAATTATATCACTTCGGCTCGCAACTATGTTATCCTTTGGAATATTATCCTTTCTTGCCGGGGGAAGAAAAAACAGTCTGTCTCAGATCGTGCTATCTTTTGTGCCGCTTCCTTATCACCATCCATCCATCTTGGCTCCCTCCCCAAATATCTGCCTCTTGTCTTTTCCTTGTAAGTGGAAACAAAAAGGTCAGCAATACTTTAGAGAATCCGCGGAGGTTTTTTTTTTTTTCCCTCTCAGTGCTGAGAGGAAAAAAAGCCAGGAAAGCAGCTGTTTAATGAAAGTGTAAAACCTGCAGGTGGGGGCCAGAGCTTTTTTATTGTTTTTCGAAAGAAATGATTTGTGCTTGAATTGATCCCCAACACTTGTGGGAGCTCCCAGCCATCCCGACTAAACTCCTGAGCTGCTGATGTGTATCTCCTTACACACACTTGAGTAATGCCTCGACTGGGACGTCTCACCCGGGCAACTGTGTGTGTCTGCATGTGTGTTTGCGATGAAGGGGCCCCCGCTGTGCCCTGATGGGGACATCAATACCAGGCGGTTTAGGCTTTCAACACACTTGCATCAGAGTGTGGAGAGAGCGCAGCAGGTGGAGCGTGACGGCCGCAAAGTGGAGCAGAGGCAGAAATGACAGGAGGTCACGATGATTATTCCGTTTTTAGCGTTCCGAAAAATGTGGAAATGCCCTTTGAGTTATCACGACGTTGGAACCAAACAAAGAAAACCACCGAGGCCCAAAGCTAGCAGCGAGCGTAATAATGGAGCATGCGTGCGCCACATATGGTTCCAGTTTTTGTCATGGGGTAAAATGCTGTTTTGCTGCAGTGTGCAGCTGTGGGGCCGCCGTGTCCTGGACGGCCCGACTGCCAGCTCAGGTCAGAGGATGAGATGAAGGAGACAGCTGGGGAGGAGTGAATGTTCAGGAATGGATGGACGCAAAAGATGGCAGGCATTCCCCAACTGGGCTAACTTTAGACCACACATGTCGGTAAACCTCTCAAAAACCTGCCCGCGGCCCGTCACGGACCCCCCCCCCCCCCTTTGTCGCAGTGCTAGCGTGTTTTTTTCAGTACGTGCACTGGAGGCCTTTCTTTATTTGCCCGAACTGGGGAGAGTTCAAATAATGGCAGGCAGCGAGCCAGATAGTGAAATCTCATGTGTTGGGTTGCAATTTTATAGCGTCGCGAGATTATTGTTTCAGTTTCCCCTTCTGCCGAGCAAGTTCAAAAGTTCAGCTACTCGCAGCCAGAAGTGTGAACAGAATGCAGCCTGTGCCCGCCAAGGCGTGACCTTCAGACCTTGTTCCAGGGCCAGAAACCCTTTTCCCAACTCGCACCGCAGGAGAATCTAAACTAGGGCAATTAGTTTGAAGGCAGTTCTGGTTTTGGTTCAGCAAGAATCAATCAGCGTCTCTATTATCAGAGGACTGATTTCAGAGCAGCTTTTTTTTCTCTCTTTTTTTTGGGGGGGGGGAATGGATCCTGGAGCATTCGCCGCTATCCTGCTTCTTTGTCTTGTTTTCCACAGTAAATCATCACCGGGTTTGTTTTTTCCCCCACTCGTGCGTATGCACATGCAGCAGGTTTGACTCTCGTCCGCAGGCGCCCACAGTCAGGCAGCGTGTTTTCAACTTTAATTGCTTACGGCTTGCACCGCGGGACAGCAGAACAAAGGAGCTCTGAGCTTCTTTTAGCTCAACTTGTGACATAAAGCTCCGTTAAACTGACGAGACTTCCCGCTCAAGCAGGCTCGGCCGGCTGAAGTGGGCTGAGCTGGGATCAAAGGCGGGAACAAAACCAAACGTTCCCGCTTTGCACGATTTTGATCCCGTTAAGGTTAGCGCACTTTGAAAGAAACAGCTTTCATACGTAAGCAGGTGCCCTTCAGGAGAAGCGGCCCTAGAAACGGTTTTACCTTGTTGAGGTTGACGAACGTGGAATACAAATCTGGAATGTAACTGGCTGGCAAAGAATTCCAACATGCGCTAAGAGGTGTCTGTCAAGCATTTCTCCTGGTTTTCCACGCAGATGCTGATCTGCTGGTTGATCATGTTTTGGGCTACCCGCAACAAACATGCAGCTCTGTGCGACCGCGGCTGCTGTAATTTAAGACTTTCATAAAGGGATCAAAGCAAGGGCGAGCAGAGGCCGGCCCTGAAGCACAGTTCAACTTTGAGGGATTTATGTGTGAACACGCATGTGTTGCATGTGGTGCTCATATGCACGTTGGGAGCTTTGCGTGCATGTGTGCGCGTTTTCACGGCTGTATTATAGAGGCGACCTTTTCTGCCCTCCATACTGGCCGCAGTCCACACAAGAAGACACACGGACCAACTCCCAGACAGACCACTTAACCCCCCGCCTGGGACCTTGACAGCGTCTCCGTGGGAGGCTGACCCTGAAGGCCGGGAAGCTCCACCCACCCTCCCTTCAAGCCGCGCACACACGCAGACATGTGCGTTCTGTGCACATACGTGCACATTTACACTGCAGCCGTGAAAAGACCGTGCAGCTATGAGGAATTAGCAGCCTGGTCCATATATCAACTCCCACTGATAGAAAAACTGTTGAACCTTTTAGAGTCGCCGCTACTGCTCTGCCCCCCCGCCTCACCGTCTCACACATGCACTCACAAGTAAGTGCACCATCTAGACTGTCATTATTGTTGTTGTCCACAAATTATTAGATGAAAGAGAAAACCATTTAGTGCTAATTTTACTTTAAAATCCTCTGGAAGACAATGTTTTGCCTCCCACTGACACTCGCTCTAGAGGGCTTCCATCTTCTTCCTGCAGCCATCTGCTCTTAAAACGTTCCGCCTCTTACAAGCGGCAGATGCTCTGACAATCACCACCTCAGCCTCCACTTCGCATTTCTGCTCCATAACGGCGACAAAGCGCCCCAACGTGAGGGCACCCATCAGACTCCAGAGGAGGCGCTTGTTGTTTTGACGTCTCTGCGTAGTTAGCATTAAAGCATTTATTAGCTGTGACGCGAACACCAGTTCTTCTTGGTTTGTCTCGGGGAGAGATGCGACGCCAGGAGCCATCAAGAGCGGCATCAAAGCTCGAAATACGAGAGGCAGATTACGGACCAACGGGGAGACCTCTCACTTAACAAGACGGTTTCCATCCCGCGGACTTCTGGCTGCACTCGCTCACCTCTTTAAAAGTAGCTCTCTCATATGGAGCAGATCAATATGGACGTGGCACAAAGCCAGAGCGCGGATGCGTGCACGATGATCGGCAGCAGGCGCGATGTCATGCCAAAATATAATGAATTCCTAATCAAAGAAGTATTATATAAAAAACATCCAATAAATCCGTTTGGAGGAGCGTTAGAAAGGTGTTAACGGCGTGTTTCATTTTATCTCGGCTCTTCATTTGCATGTTCATGTTCCTCTAAGTTGCCTTCAATCTTTGGCAGCTTCTTGTTGGCCTTTCTTCATTTTCTTTCTTCTCCCGCATCAGATCTCTCCTTTATTTACTTTTCCATCTATCTCTGGCTTTTCTTTTGCCAGCTCCCTTCATCATTTCACTCCTCCATCCATCTGCTGATCATTTGTCCGAGGAGACAGCATGCCGGAGGTGGGCTCACATAGAAACAACGCATGAAAAGTGGGCTGACGTTTTTCGGTCGATACTGTAGATGTATGGCACAGGTGACTTCCAAAAACATAAACATCGCTCTGTTTTAGGAAAAGATTGCCACATTAAGGGGATATATTAACCCTTTTTTCCAGATTGTGTGGCACATTTTATCTCTTGTCGACAAATTCAGCTCATCCCTGAAGCCTGTTTATGTCAGCCACTGCAGGAGGGATGCATCAGGATCCTCATACAAACAAGGTTGTTTGTCCTTGTTGTCGTGATGCGCCTTAAAAAAATACTGATTATATAACCATTTAACCATTATAGCAGCTGTTTGTGGCCTGAAACCTTTAGAAGTGAGAGGTTTGGGAGCTTTGCCCACTGTATCATTATGATTGGTTAGTGTTGCATCATCATTTTGCAGAATGCATCATTGAGGTATAATTAAGAGGTAATAAAAAAAGCATTTGGTCAGTTACTTGTGTTCATGCTTCTTTGGTTCAAATTAAGAGTGCTAGTTAACCTAGAAGGTGATTCAAAATAAACACTAAAACGGCAAAAACGCGATCAAGCTCCGTATTTCCACGACTTAAGAGAATCTATTAAGGGTAGCGAGGAAACCAACCGCCATAGCTCGTGCGGTTGTGCAGTGTCGGAGTCATTACTGGTGAGTTGCTTCAAATAAACACCTGGTTGGGTTCACACAGGAAAGCTCAAGCCCGTGACCTTGGCTCCGGACTGGTGGCACATCTGCGCGGCACATCTTCGGCTCCGTCCACGTTTGTTTTTCCTGCCACATACATCAGGAGGACACGTTGTACAGCTCACGGCTTCCATCCCCGTTTCTGTCCCAGCTGCCAAATGGCTTGTCACCATAAAACAATGACTTATGATTAACGGCAAATACGCCACCCGTCCGACGATATACTGCTATTAATTGACACTTACTGCGCGCGTGTGGCCGCGCATAAGCGCGTGTACATCTGTGGGCATGCACACCCCTGCCCCGGTATTGGTAAACATGTCACAGCACGCTGTATTTACCAAAGGGATTGAAGTGGGTTTGGGGCAGCGATGATTCAGGAGAATGGCCCCGGGCTCTGACAGGATGTTGGGGGGGATGTGTCATTTTTCCCCTGGCTCCCTTGGCGACGAGCAGAGACATAAAGAAACCCTTTTAGACGCACACACATTGAGAGATGTACACAGACTCGCATACACACTGAGCCCTTCGCTGACATGTAGGGCCGGCAGATCAGTGTTACACGCCAATATAGATGGCTGTTTGGCAGCGCAGCCAGGAGATGATCTCAGAGGAGCTGTCCGTCCGTCGTCCGTCCGTCCGTCCGTCCGTCCGTCCGTCCGTCCGTCCGTCCGTCTGTCTGTCTGTCTGTCGTCACTGTGTGCTACACCAAAGACACACATGTTTCACTCGTGGAACAAAGACTCGTCTGTCGCTGTCTTTAATTCGTCGTCTCCCCAGGGCCAAATTGGCTCTGAGGGACGTCCACGGCAGAAGTGAACATTGGAACATCATGGGTGGTGCCGGCTGATTGGAGAGACCAACAGGAGATACTGAAACTTAACTGTGAGCGATGGAAGGAATTCGCAGATACGTCCCAGTGTCCCTCAGTGCTGACAGTCAGGATATTGTGCTGAGCCGACCACCTGCTCTCAGCCCGCACTACACCCTCCACAAAGCTCTGGCAGATGGACACAATCAAATACCTCCTGACCAGCCGCTGTGCACTCGTGTCCTTCCTCTATGCGTACTCCCCAAACAGATATCCACCCACTGCACTGACCTAGCCCCACCACCATTCCCCTGAAAGCAATAATGGCAACGTGTGATACTCTATAGGTCTGATGTCCCCGTGTCCTCTCCCCATCTCCGGCGCTGTAAGATTATCGGCCAGTTAGCCAGCGAGGAATGTGGCTGTCAACTGGCGTAACAAGCAGCGCACTGCCGTGCTCTTCCTGCGACTCCGGCGCTCTCCCTGGCCCCTCGGCCGTTGCAGTATTTCCGTGTTTGGTCCTCTCCAAATAACGAAGGCGCCGCAATTGTAATTTCAAACTTCGAGGAGCTCTCGAGTTTGTTCTGTCATTTCTGTCCGAACCGATTGTGCTCTGTAGTGATTCAAATTACTGGAATCCAGAAACAATTTAAGAACTGTCCGGCTGAACCTGAGCCAATCAGGCCGTGTTTTGCCAACGTGGCTCAGCCTGTTTTTCTACAACAAGAGTTGGACCTGCTATGCTAGCTCAAAGCCTTTTGTGAGCCTCTAGCACCAGCGTCTCACAAGGTAGTAATGTCATTTCTTGCCTTTTTGTCCGTCAGACAAAAAGAGAAATGGTTTCCATCTCCGGGTTCCGAGGCAAAGAGAATTGCTCAAATGGCCAGGAATTGAATTTTACCGTCAGGAAAAAATGGTGGGCTGGAAATATCGGGTGGTTATCTGCCTCTTTCACCGCTCCTGGCTCTCCAGGAAAGTCCTCGGCCATCAGTAATAACGAGGTGAATACCTCAGCGGATAGAAATCCTCCTCCGCCCGCTGTTAGCAGCGTGTGATCAGCTGCAACAGACCCCTGTCTCCACCCCATCCTTCACTTCTTTCTGCCCCGCGCTCCCTTTCATCCTGACCTCGGACCAATCATGTGTAATTAGACAACTGCGCCTTCCATACGGGGATGTGTTTTTTGCGGTGTGTGTTTACGCCGTACGTGTTGAAAAGTCCAACCCAGGCTTCTCATGTGTGCTCCAGCCTGGGTTCAGTCGCAGGTCACCTCCTCATGGCTAAACGTATTTCACGTCTGGCGCGTGATCTACTGCTTTAGGAACCGGCGCACACAAAGGCAAACATGCACACACTCTGCTGAATATCAAGGTGTGTTTTCCTCCGCGTTTTTAAGTTACTGTTATTTGATTTATCGGGCAACGGAACATTGCCTGAGGATATTGAATAGGGAATGTATCACATGTATCGCTTTCAACGGCGAAAGCTGCCGTGATAAATAATGTAAAAAAATAAAAAAATCAGATTTGGGGTCAGGAAGCGAGACGGTGCCCGAAAAAATCAAGCTGGTGAATCATTCAGGAGGGAGAGAATGGAATCATAATGTAGGAGGGTGGGAATAAGGTGTGGAAGAGGAGGCTGTGATGTCCATGTAGCTGTCAGCAGGTGACGGATGTCTCTGCAGCTTTAACGTTAAACCCCGGACGTTCAGCATTCATGAAAGACCCCATCAACAATGCCACAAATGTTGCCGCCGAGGCTTTGCAGTGACAGCGGTGTCAGCATCCCTCATGTCCACGGAGGGATGCTGCACTGACAAAAAAGAATCGATCCGATGGTTCAAAGCATCAGCGGTTTATATCAATTCAGTCATGTCACGCTGTATTCCTCACCTGCTTCAGTCCAATTTTCATTTTAAATTACATCCTGCTCATTAGCAGCCGAGGCACTGTAACAGGTTTGAACCCCCTGGAGCTCAACCGAAGCCTTTAAACTATGAAAATGCCTCACCTTCCTCACAGCTAATCAGCTGCCTGCTTTAGCTGTCATCTCCGTCGGACATCACTCACTTCCTCCTCCTCTCGCTCACGCTGAGTGAGTTGTAAGGAATGGTAGGTGCCCTGTTTTGGCTTCATTCTGCCTCCACTTCCTCCTGCAAACGGGAGATCAATCCTGAGGATAAGATAGGCACCGCTACCTTCCTCACAAGAGAAAAATGCCCAGCGGTGATGGCGGAGAACTCATTTTTGATTACAAACCAGCAGAATTCTCAGGTTTTGTGTAATCTCTGACTCACTTTATGGGCCTCAGTTTGAACTATTGTATTTTATAATGTGGCCGCGTACCCCTCAGCGATCGGATCTCTCTGGGTAGGTGACTTGGATCGCTCTCTGCCTCTACCCGAGCTCTCACTCCTTCCTTTTTCTCTGTCTTTCTCATTGACTGCACTTGTCCTCTTTCTCTTTCTATCTGCGACCGCCAGTGCACAGCTGGCAGAAGTGGCTGATGGGAGCTCGGCGAGGATGGTGTGTGCGGGACCCGCGCGCATGTCGACGTGGGCCCGCGTGTCAGAGTGTGCGCACAGCGATGGCACTGGGCTGTGTAATTGAAATGGAAATGAGCCAATCAGCAGCCGCGGTAGTGTGCCATTTTTACCCCGTGTTCCCTTTCCCAGCTCTTCCAAATGCACCCCCTCTGTTTGCCATTGTTTGGATGGGAGCGTCTTTCTCTGCGTGTGGGTGTGTGTTGTTTTTGTGTGTGTGTGTGTGTGTGTGTGTGTGTGTGTGTGTGTGTGCTGACGATACTGGGCCCTTCAGTTCCAGCCCTGCGGGCCTGAGGATGTGGCGTGAAAATGTAATCAGTCAGTAATAAAGATTACCTCCCCGTCTCACACTCAATCACCAGCACACCCGTACTGTACGTGCCCCCGCGGTCTGCGACCAGCTCATTTCCCCGACTTTGTTACGTGCCTACGGCTCAGCGGGAACGCGGTGGTGTAACAAAGATATGTAATTATCGCCACTTGACAATTAGCCTAGCAACTAACCTCGCTCCTCGTTTGCCCAGCGTAGCGCTTGAATGTATTTTTTTTTACTTCTGACTGCAGAGAACAGATGGCGCTGTCGCTCAGGACGGCGTTGTCAGTGATTATGGAGGTTATGTTCTGGTTGATTGGAGCGTGTGTGTTGGGGGCAGAGGGAGCGTCACTTTGATCACTGACTTTTGAATCAATTAAGATCTTCTTATATTTCTCGTATTAAGAGTTCCACCAATGATGTCAGCCAGAATTTCCGGGTTGTTGGGTCGTTGCAAACGGGCGTCCAGTTTTGCAGACAGCAGCTGACAGCTTTTCAATACATTAAACTGCTGTCTACATCAAAAAAAAAAAGATTTTCTTGGGAGAATCTCTTATTAGAATTAACACCAGCAGCATCTACTTCTGTTCTCCCTCCAACCACGTTTGCTTCTCACCCTCTGTCACGTCTGGCCGTCTGAAGTCAATGATCTGATAAAACAAACCTAACGTACGTGTCTGTGTATGCGCGCGTGGAGGTGCATTCTGGCCGCGCATTTGTGGCCCGTGTGTGCGCACGTAGCTGGGCGTGTTACAAATGCCCGTTCTGTCCCTTTTTATGTGCGCACTCACCCAAACATCCCCCGCTTCATTTGCACTCAGGGTCGCGAGCTGCTGTTCTCAGTGCTGAGGCAGGGAGAGAAGGGCAGCCGAGACATTACAAACACACACACACACACACCACACACACACACACACACACACACACACACACACACACACACATTTCTATCTTTGTGGTGACTTTTCCAGATAGAATTACCCAGCCCCTTACCCTAAACCTTACCATTTCAACTAACTCTCTAACCTTAACTAAAACCCAAATCTGACCTCAACCTTAAAACCATGTTCCAGCCGTCAAACAGCCCTTTGACGATGTGGGGCCCAGCAAAATGGCCCCACTTTGCTAGTCTATTGAGTATTTTGGTACTCAATGTGTAGTAAATGTGAGGACACACACACACACGGACACGCAGGCTGCGTCGAGTGGATGGGAGGATGCGACCATTAAGCCAGTGACATTTTAAAACAGTGAAGGAGATGCATTGCTCTTCCTGGACCACCGCAGACGTGTTTTAAATGAGATGTTACAGACGAGCTGCTTCGCGGCGGTACGGTGAACACCGTCGCGTTGGTATTTACCCTACATGGCTGAACATCGACACCTTAAAAAAAAAAAGAAAAGAAGCAACATTTCATTCCGGGTCATGCTCACGTAACGGAAATAAAAGCAGAGAAGCAGCAGACAAGCTCACACAAATGAGAAATGTCTGCAGCTCAATTTGTCGCTTGATTGTTGCATTAATCATTCCATTTAGGCTACATCAATTCGCTGACGTGTGCGTTGTTTTGTTTTTTTGTTTTTCCAAATGGTTATTTGATCTTGACAACAAGCGGGCCTGGACTGCATTGTGATTGTAATTCTGTGTAATTCGTCTGGACATTCTGCAGAGTGGAGGCGAAGGCAGCCAAGCAGGATGAGCGTTTCTGGTGCATATGCGGCAATTTGATCGCCGAACATCCGCTCTTTCAGAGCCAAAACATCACGTTGGAATAACAAGCAGCCCCGTGGAGGAGACTGGAATTGGAGTGGGGGGAAAAAAGAATGTAAAGAAACAGAGGAAATGCCTGGGTGCTTCTTATCCCACTGTAGGATCTACCAGACAAAAGAGATGACAGAGTGATTGTTATTTAGACTATTAATGGTGCTGCGATCCATCTGCAGCTGATTAGTACTGCCTGATAAGACAACTCTCCTGGTTGTGTCGTTTTCTATTTCCCAGCCTTTTACCGCAGCCGTTCTCACCTGCTAATTATGTAGCAACATGTGGTGCATGTATGACACTAGCAACAGGGCGTTTTTATGGGCACGAAAAAGAAGTGTTAATTGGTGAGGAAAGGAAAGGTTAATCCATCAGCGATCTCTGTCGCGCGTTAACACTTCAGACCGATGAGCGGCGGCACAGGTAATGGCGACAAACGTGGACGTGATCGTGAGAAATGCAGAAAGGAGCAGGAACTAACGAATCTGCGGACACGGGCAGGGTGAGGAGAGGATGCATTCGGATCCTGCAGGTGTTCTCCAGGAAAGGCTCCAGATGGCTGCAGCCTGTTGGAGGCTCTGCCCTTTGTGTGGGATATCAAACAGGCAGCAGTGGTGCTTTTTAATTAAAAGTTTCACCAAAGCCTCTTGTCGGGGTCGCGCACTTACCACATTAAAAGTCTCGTTTTTTTGAACTCGCGCCACCTGCGTTGGGTGTCGGGGGGGCGGGAGAGAAATGAGTCAGGGGCGGCAGGTGTACACGCGTATGTGCTGTGCTAAATTGAGGGCATCCTTGGCGAGTTTACAGGTGGTCATTGTTTTCTTTGGCGGGTCTCCTGTGACCCCGGGGGGCGGGGGGGACGGGACCACTTCCTGGATGCACTCAAGAGTGACCCTCTAATTTTGGTAGCTGTGAAAATTCCACAGATGAGAGGAGTGTCTGTCTGTCTGTCTGCCTCTCTGTCTGTCCATCCATCCATCCATCCATCCATCCATCCATCCATCCATCCATCCATCCTTCCATCCATCCATCCATCCATCTTTCTTCAGGGCATACGTTCTTGGTTTTGTAAACTTTGCTAGCATTTCGATGCCAAATGTTTGAGCCTGCGAGTAAATATCAGTTGCAGTGACAGATTTATTGATGGCCCAGCGCACATATATTTATTGAAGCCAGAAGACGGAGAGCTGGTGATTATAAATTTCCATGCAGCCATGAAGGAGAGCACTGTGTCTCTTAGATGTTCCTTGAGGTGCATGTACATCATTTTGGCTCATGGCAGTTGCACTTATTAATTCCATGAATATAACCTTGAGCTGTTTCTCTTCACTCTTCTGTTACGAACAGGTTCCATCGAGGGGACTACCACATCGACGTGTGCATAAACGACTACCTGGACGTCTACTGTCCTCACTATGAAGACTCGGTGCCTGAGGAGCGGACAGAACGATACGTCCTCTACATGGTCAACTATGATGGCTACAGCACGTGCGACCACACCGCCAAGGGCTTCAAACGTTGGGAGTGCAACAGGCCGCACTCTCCGAATGGACCGCTTAAGTTTTCAGAGAAGTTCCAGCTCTTCACTCCCTTCTCCCTGGGCTTCGAGTTCAGACCGGGCAGAGAATACTACTACATCTGTGAGTCAGAGTTTCATCATACCCCTGTCCATTCTGAACAAATGATCCACCATAGATAGACCATAGGAGTCCAACAATTTAGACCGAGTTTGCCGCTTAGTTGATCAAATATGTAAGGATGCTAAAAAACAAGGTTGAGAATGCGGTTAATGCTCAAATTTCCACAGCACGTTGCTAGCGAGCTTGTTTGGTAGCTCAGCCAGAAAGGGACTGGGTTGAGGGTTCTCGGTTCAAGCCCTGGTGTGGGGAAAAAACATGGAAGGTGTACCAGGACACCTTCAGAGCACTGCCGTGGTACCCTTGAGCAAAGCACCGAACCCCCAAGGGCCCTGCAATGAGCTAGTGACTCACTCAGGGGTGTATCCTGCGCTTCGCCCACATGCAGCTGGGATAGGCTCCAGCACCCTTCCCGAATGGGAAATAGCAGTTAAGAAAAAGAAAAAAAAAGAAGAAAAAAATAGCACGTTGGCTGGTTACCGCTACCAAGCACCGTCATATATACCAATAATTCCCACGTGTGTGTGGACGGTGGCAGTAATCCGATAGCTCGACTACTTTTGTCCGTGGAAACGCAAAGCTCACATTGCATAACGAGCTGTTTTACATTAACTCAGTAAATCCACACGCAAGGAATCAGATGATCAGTGAGGTTACGAGAAGCTTACTGTAGGAGGAGAACCACCCCTAAAAGTAGATCTCGGCTATAATCTGGTTCCAGAAGTATGAATCGCGTATTCAAAGAGAAGAAAAATATTGGAAATGTCACTTGATACGAGTCACAAAATGGCTCTAAAGTAAAGAGAGAGCGGTGGACACACACCCTATCCATCCCAGTTTTCATAACTTCAACCTGAAGGTTTGAGGACGGAATCAGACGGACCCGAACAGACGCGGTCAGGCTCTGGTTTCAGCCATGCTTTTTCACACCGCTCTCGTGGCAAACTCTTCCCTAACATGGCCATGGAATCTGAGGGGGAGTCAAAGTGAGACACTTTGAAAGTTATAGCCCACCACCCCTGCTGCACATTACGGTATCCTTCAAAAGGAGCACCCTCCGCTCCACACCGGGCTGGGCTCCCACTCAGCTTGTGTTAGCTGTTAAGTTGTCTGTTTCTCGGCATAAGAGCCGAGTTCATCTGAAGTTAAAGCCCCTGGGAAATTAGGTTTCATCAAAGCTAGGTGATAGAATGGAATTGAGTCGAGTTTGTCCTCCCACCACAGACTCTTCCACACACGGGAGACCGAGGAGTCGGCGTGAGCAGGCACAGTCGCCGCCGCTCACTCAAAACACATTTGTCACAGGGATACGCTGATCTTATAAAATAGGAAGCACGGCTATGTTCTCATATGGGTGGCATTAGTGCAATATCACGCAGGGTAATGGATTATTTCTTCAGCTGTTGAAGGAAAACTTAATGGATTTATGCACTTTGTGGGCAGAGGTATGAGGAAAACCCATATAAATTCCTTCTCAGTGAGGGGGTGTCAGGTTTGACAGCTAACACCCTCCTGCTAAATGCCGTTGCTTATGCCATATTTATCTGTGTCTCTATGGCATTAACGCAGCTGTAGGTGGCAGTCAAACCCGGCGGTCCCCGCCGTTTCTTCTTCTTCACAGCTTTGACATTTGAAGAAATAGCTGAATAGAGCATTCTCTGTGACTTCTCATGTTTTGTATGTGTTCCGGATTGACCTGGGGGGTGGTTCCTACTCTTTAGCTCCCCTGCTGGCAGCAGGAGGTATTGTCCCGGCTCTCGCTGCTGCAGTGCACAGGCTAAAGTTATCGTGGGCATCAGGTTCTTTCCACGTCGCAGCAATGCTTTGCCATCTTTTCTCGTTAGTCTAGGTCGGCGGCTATTACAACCCGCAGGTTGTCACCGTGTACGCAACGAGCCTCTGACCCAAGAAGGCGTTTATAAATGGCCAAATCTTTCCTTTTGCCTTCAGAGCCAATTTGCATTGAAAGCCCTTGTAATGAGATGAAGGAAAAATTTGTGTTTGGAGCTGAGATCATTGATGGGGGTTAGCGCACGGTTATACCACTCATCCACTCCCTCAGGTCTTTTTCTCCACCTTTTTTTCCCGCCATTTCTGTTGAGAGATGCTCGTCCTAAGGGCCAGATTAAATTACTATGCGACTGACAAGGCAGCCATGGAACACATCCATTTTGCTCGAGCACGCCATATTGGTTTAGTGGCCCGCGGCTTCATTGGCTATTGAATGATTCTAGCGTATAGCCTGTCTGGCTACCGTGGCGGATATTAGAGTCATATACCATGAAATCGTCTGACGTGTGATTTCCCGCTTCCATTGTGTCCATAAGGAATGTCCACAGGAAAAGGGGGTAGATTGCTGCCGCTGAAGTGGCAGAATCCATCCAGACTGAGCCGTTGGAAGAAAATTAAGAGTGTCTTTCATTACTGTAGCTGCTTTTCAATCTGTAACAGTCTGTAACGCCGTCATCACCACGAGAGAGAGAGAGAGTTTTCAGCCCGAGCATCTTTGATTCCTAAAGATTTGTAACAAATTTATTTTTATACTGTATTTGGAAAACACATAAATGACCTTTAAAGTTAGATCCCAGCAGGGATTTTTCATCCTAACCCAATTACTTTGTTTTTCAGGGATTCCATTTTGGCTTATCACACCATTATTATTAATATTCAGGAGTTTGGATTTAGCAAACTAGTGTTGGCTCAGACCTGATTAACACTTCTTTTCTTTCTAATCTCTTTAAAGGAGAAAAACTAGTGTAAATACTCTGATAATCCACAAACAGGCCTCTTTGGCTGCACTCGCTATAGCCTGTGGTTATTTAAATTGCAGCAAATGATACTTTTATTTGCGTGAAGCTCGCAGCCCCAGTTTATTTACGAGAGCAACTTGCAGATGGAGTCGAGGCCACAGTTTGTTGTCTTGCCATATTAATATGCACTCGGATGGCGGTTTGGCAAGTCATTCGACGCACGGACACTGAATAACGATGGTATGGTGAGATCGTTTCTATAGTAACTGCGTTAAGATGATGGGAAATCTAAACAGCGACTGTTGAGAACGTGTCCAGCAACTGTCAGTCAGGACAAGAATAAATGTGTCTGTCGTTTTCTCATCAAGTTTCTTCATAGCCAGTTAGCAACACAGAGGAAGCTCGTCCCTCGCCTGCACTGTAAAAAAAAACAACCAAAAAACCCTCAAGGCTTCCGAGAATGCGAGTGTTTATCAGAAATGTTGTCCCCAGGTTGATGTCCACGGACTCCTGCGGGTGTTCTTGTGCGTTATGAAGATGGCGGTAATGGCTCCTGTCCTGCGGCGGTCCTCAGATGTTTGTCACCATTTTAATTAATGTCACGCTGTCTAAGACAGCCTTGTTATTCAGGCCTGGTTGTTCCGGAGGTCGGGAGACGCATTTGTTCTCTGAGGCGCCTTTTAAAGTCGACGGTACCGTTTTAACTCCAGTAGGTGTTTGATAGATCTGTGGTAGAGAGAACTTTGATCAGTGGACTAGGTGAACCATCAATAGGGGTCACAGCGGAGGTCAGTCGGGCGCTATTACCTGAACACTGACAACGAAATTCTTTGTTGTGCTTTCGTTTGTGAATGAAGATTAGACTTGCTGGTTTGAATCATTCAGGAGCTTCAACTACTGTCAGGCTAAACATCACTGGTCCTGAGGGTGCTGCCCAGTTGTCTGCATGGAAAAGATCGTAGGAGAAAAACAAAGCGCTCATGCATCATTACCTGCGTCGCCCGAAGAGGTCAAGAATAAGGTTAACGATCAAAGAGAATATCGCTCAGCTCATCCGTTGATGCGAACTCGTTCATTGTTTTTTTTTCAGGATCCACAATTCCAAATGTATAGTTTTATACAGTACAGTCCGCGATGTCATTTTATTTATCAGAATCATTATCATTCCCCCGTCTGTCGCGACACACATGGACCGATGACCTCCGTCCTGCAGGAACGTGATTGAGAGAAAAGGAATCTGCAAAATAGTGTTTGTTTTGGCACGAAGCTCCCCGTTGCCGTTATTCCGCCCTGTTTGATTGGAGTCGAGGGCGGATTTGCAGCATAGTTGACAACATTAATCAGAGGGGACAAGTTTCTGCTGATGCTCGTGCAAGTCGAGGCCAACGCTGGAATCAGTGAGGACAACATGGCGTTTCACTTCACGAGGTGAAGGGAAAAAAAACCAAGTCACAATATCGGTTGTAAATGTAAGCAGCTTAGGGAGATAGCGCACACTGTATTCAAGCAGTTCAGTGAAACGCTATCAAAGCAGCAGGTGATGGACTGCAGGGAAGAGTCGGTGACAGACAAACAAAGAGATAAGCAGATGGTTGGAGCACTTCTGAGGTCAAAGGTCACCCTGCATTGCTGGTTTAAGAGAACTCCCATCTCCCAGAATGCTGTCGCAAGCACATTTTTCTAATATGGAGGCCGTCCACGAGCGCGTGTTTGAGTGATTTTAATCTGAAAAGGGCAAAAATCCAATATCAGTGGCAGGTCGCTGCACGAGGCGAGCGAGCCCAGTTATGGCGGTTCTAGATGTGCAGTAAATTGGAGACCACTCTGTGATCATGCCGATTCTGATTGATTTCCAGCCTGAACATATGCTGAAACGCAGATATCGCTTTACAGTAAATGTTACAAAGATGTTTGGATCTGATTGGAAGATTGTATTTAAATCTGTGACCACGCCAGCAAACACTCATAAGGCCTTATAGAAAGTCTCACTGAAGAATCTCACTGTCACTGACACAAAGATCAAGAGCATTCAGGACATTGTGATTAATTATAAACCCTCTGATTCTGGCTTTTAGCCATAAAAGAGGAAAAAAGGCACAGCAGCAGCACTGTGCGTCCACCTCGGAGGAGACGTGGGCCGCCGCTGAAAATGCTGTTAATGAACGGCCGAGTGGGTCAAAACAATGTCATTAGCAACCACACGAGAGAGCATCCTGTCAAGAAGCCAGTGTGGAGATCTTCCCCTAGCATCCTCTGACACCTCAATGCTAGGTGTTAGCTCTGGTCTCGCTATACTGGTTATTCCAGCGACGCTCCCAGGAGCCGGGTTTCGGGATAGGAAGGGTGGCACCTGAACATTAGCTTTGCCACCACTCTGCCCATGTCATTGAAACCCCAGCGCGCAGCCTCTGTGTTTCGTCGGAGCCCCGGGAGGTCCCCAAATCACGATGAAGTGCCCGCGCTGTTCCATTCCTGGTGCAAATATGGAAACTGCAGCTGGACCGTGGTAACACAAGCCCTTCCATTCATTCACATGAAAAATCAGCCCTGTCATCAGCAGTCAGAAAGGATCCAGCAACACGGTGTAATGTGACAGAGAGCGAGACGCCCACAGACGCACGCACTCTCACACAATAGGTGCACGCATGCATGAGCAGACACGCAGCAAAGCCACACAGAAATCTGGAATGGGTTATTCTAATCCTGATGGATAGACATGGCACCACCGCTGTCTCCCGCTCACTGCATCAACTCTCGTCCTACTAATCGCATTTTATTTACAGTCTTATCTACGATAACATCCCATTTTTGGGGGCCTTGGCTTTGTTGTTGACATTAGCCAGGCAGAAACATCAGGCATCGGTTACAATTAGGAAGAGTTTAACGCTAAAACGCTGTCCCGGCCTGCCTCAGGTTTGAACAATAACTGCTCTGTGTCTCAGGAATATCAGAAACAGGAAAAGTCAGGTTTTTCTGCAAAGGGCATGATGGGAAATTATTAAGCATGGAAGCTGGAATGCGGGAATAGCTTAAAAAAAAGTCTTTTACGAAGCAGAAAAGGGTTTTATCCTTGGATGTCTCACTATAAATCAACCCAAAACACCATTTAAAATAGTTTATTGTTCTTTCATTTGCGCGTCTTTATTATTCCTCAGTTGAGATTCTTGTATTTATGGAAACAGACGCGCCATCATAAATTCTGCTCCCTTATCACAAGAGAATAAATAATAATATTGTTACATTAAGTGTAGTCCAGCAACATTAGTGTGTCCGATTCATTTATCTTGCTCCTGTTGTTATCTGATTTAAACACACCCATAAGCACAGACACACACAGCTTGTTTATACCTGTTTCATCCACAGTATCCACTACTTCATACTTCCTCATGGGTAATTGTGTTTTTTAATGACTTTTTCTATACAAGACAGACACTGCCTGATTGAGGTTCATTTATTCAAACAGTGTGTGTGTGTGTGTGTGTGTGTAGGTCTGTGTGTGCATGTGCAGGAGCATCCGTGTTGTTCCAGGAGAGGCTATTCAGCAAAGCGTGACGCCTTCTGCAGCGACCACGGAGCGTCTCTTTCACCGTCTGAGAGCAACAGGAGTGAATGGGCCATTTTGAATTCAAGGATTTCTGTTGTTCGATCGGTTCCGAACTCTTCCCTTTCTCGACTGACTCCGCATTCAAACGCTGAAGGACAAGAGTTAATGAATCCCGGCAGTGATTTGTGAATGCAGGCGGGGGGGCGGTTATATTCTGGCCGCAAACGGTCTAATTAGCCGGATGGAGGGATGGAAGAAGTTGGCACAAAAGATCAAAATGGTGGCGCTCTCTGTTTTATTTAAATTCATATTCAATGTCTGTTTAAAAAAAAAAAAAAAAAAGTCATTAAAGTCAAGGCCAGTTGTTTTTAGAGAGCTGCCGGAATGACTAGCTATCACGGACATTCGGGATCAAGAGATTAGGATTAACATCTGGAGACGGGGATAATTACAGCCACCAATAATTGTGGATAATCAGATTTGTGTATTGATTGGGAGTAAATCTGCATGTGTGGAATTGTACGGCTGGATGCATCACTCCTTTAGCTAGCATTGACGCTGCTGTTAGCGTCCGAGGTGATTCTGTGTCCTCATCGCTGAGCGTTTTTATTGAAAGGTGGGGAAAACATGTTTTTCAGATAACATTCCAGTTGCACCAAAAGCTCCGTTTGCGCCGCGATTGAAACAATACAGCGGCCGCGCCGCGCCGCGCTGAGCCCACCTGTTTGTTCTCCTGTAATTGGATTCTGCTTCGTTCCATTTGCCTTAATGCTGATGCATAATGCCGTGTACAGAGGGGAGAAGCCATTACCAGCCGAGGGGACGAGGCCTGCAGGAGTAACCCGATCCCCCCCCTCTGTCGTCTCTGGGACATCGTTACAGGGACACTGTCCTTCAAAGCAGCCTCTGGCCCAGACTGGCTGGATTGATGGTTGAGGCCATGGGTCACACCGATGGAAACTAGAATAGAAGGTGTTGATATGGGGGCCCCCCCACGTAATTCAGGGGGAGGGGGCAGCGCAACATAGACAAAAACACTGTTGCAAGACGAGTAAAATGAAAATAGGAGCATTAGATTCGATCACTGTGGACTTTTTAAAAACTTTCCGTTTTTGATTTTGGTTTGACTTTGTTATTCTCGCCTGAGGCGGTTTTTGACGAAAGGAAAAGCTGTGAGCGAGTTGTGAAATGCCAAAACCAGATGTCGTGAGAGCGTTTCCACCGATGCAGATGTCTGCGTTCTGATAGCTGTGCTCTTTCAGTTTCACCATGTCGCACTAGTTTTCCTCAGCCATACTTTTACCGCCATCTTCTCACCTAAGTGGCGTTTTCTTCCATCCATTAAAAGGAAGCGTTTCTTTTTAACTGGCTCCTTTTGCTCACATTTGCCAACTACTCTATGGACACCCTGTGCTGTTTCCATCGGGCCCGTTCCTCTCTTAAGATCTGCCGCCTTTGCTAAGTGGCTGGCGTCGATTGCTGTGACTCAACTCCGCCCACCACAATGATGGAGATAAGACATCTGGAAATGCCGCCTCTGTGCATGACTGTGCATGTGCAGGCCGTTAAAAGAGGAGAGGAGAGGCAAGCGTGGCGGAGCAATAAGACGGGCGGCGTGGATCATGTGGGCGCTGGCGTGCATATATGAGTGGGTGAACAGCCGCGGTCAGGGTTCGTTAGGGCGTCGGCAGGCTCCACGCCGAAAAAATAAGCCTCCGTCGCCAATTCTCCCTCCACCACCTCATTCTTCTTCTTGCCGCTGTGACTGAGCTGTGCATCTGATTTCACGTCACCTCTCGCACACGATGACACGGCGCACAGAAAAAGATAACAGCTGATGAAGTGACAACATTAAAATGATAACAAGGTGGCGAGAAGTGGAGACGGCATGGCGAGAAGGCGGAATGATGACAAACGGCTGGTATCTGGGCGAAATGGGACAAAACAGAAAGGAGAAGCTTCTCGTCTCTGTCCCATTTTCGTAATTATTAGTCAATACCTGGCTTGATAAAGGCATCAAATAGAGGCGGCTGGTGGTTCAGGCTTAGGCCCCGTTAACGTTTTCAGGTGAAAAAAGGTATATTTCTCCAACGTTTCGCATGAAATGTTTTATTTCAGCCCTTAAAGGTGGCATTTTCTAATACAATAGCTGCCTAAAACGGGATGTACCTGCTCATGAGCACTACAGTTTCAGTCGGCACTTGTTCTACACCTGCGCTAGTGGGTCGACGTCAGTACCGAACAATGGATTCTACACCCCCCACCGGCTACCGGCCTGCATGGAACGTTCCGTGTGTTCCTGTATGAATGCTGCTCCTTTTCAAAGTGCTTTTGTTCGAACACCTTACGTTTTGAGAAGAAAGGCAGGAAAAACTAAACCGTTTCCATTGTGCCGTTCTGGTGTAAACGGCACCCAACACAAGAGTCGTAGTGTAAATAACTGCTGGATGGAGCCGAAACGGCTCAAACGTCAAACATAATTATGACGGAGGATAGTCTGCCGAGCTTTGATGAATGCGTACGGTTGTACTAAGAGGCGAGCGGGGACGGGGAGACAGCTGGGGGAGGGCGACTCTGCAGCAGTTGGTTAAAGGGTCACCAGAGAGGAGTTGACAGATCCCAGAAGGTAGCCTCTGGAAATGTTCGGCCTCATTGTATCAGCTGTGGAATGATCCACAGGACGCATCAAATGATGCCCAGAAGACATCTTAGCAGACAATATGGTCTCCCCGGTGCTCAGGGGACGCTCACAGCGGCGTATATAACACAATAGAGGACCCAGGCCTGCGCTTGAGATTGGATCTGTGGAAACACGAGCGCATATGTTTTCGTCTGCTACAGTTTCCTGCCATGATGAATACGCCCCATACGCTCCCACCAAACTTTAACTGACATGTGTTTGACCCCCATCCAGGAGATAGCACCTGGTGCCTCACCACAACACCATTAGTGGTCAGCCACACACACACACACACACACACACACACACACACACACACACACACACACACACACACACACACACACACACACACACTCTTCGTGGGATATTTTTAGGGCATGCGAGACGGTCTCCGTGGCAGCTAACGCTCAGAGATTCACACCCCACGGGCTCCACAGGAAGGGATCTATTTCCCCGACAGCAACCGCAGGCCGTACGCGGTGGCATCAGACACCCGTGCTAGACGCAGGCGATGAAAGCGCTAGCTCCTAGTCACTTGGCAAAGCACATACATGCCTAGACATACAAAAGCCATTAGCGCGGCATGATTACTTCCTGTTTTGCCAGAGCTGAAATGACGCAAATATCTTTATCCCCGCTAAACTACGGCCGCCAGTCGCAGAGTCTAAAACGCTGCAATTAAATTATGAGCAAAGAGGCCCAGATTAGCTCGGACATCTGAAAACACTTTCTGGATAGAATTTAACGAGAACCGTGGCTAACCCTCCACGATCCACTTAAGACAAAACAGCAACTATTTTCTTGTGAGTAAACGAGCACATTTAGGTGTCGTGTCTACTGAAGAGATATCTACTGTGTATACATTAGAAGCTTTGTTTACTGGTGCCAAATGTCTAATAATAAAGCAACACCATCTATCTTCCTTTCAGCCTCCACCGTTGCTGAGAACGGCAGGAAAACGTGCCTGAAGCTCAAAGTTTTCGTCCGACCATCAAGTAAGTGCTTGCGTGCAACAGAGAGCTTTGAAACAGAGACTGTTACAAGTACTAAAGACTTAAAAAAAACAGCTCCAAAAGGTTTAGGGCTAGTTTGTTTGGTTACCTCATTTCCTCTTTAGACACTTCATTTCATTTCTCACTAAAAAGCTCTTTATTTTATAAGTGATGAAGCTGGAAATGAGATGAAGGGTAAACTCAGGGTCATTTGGTCTGAATGTTGCCATGAGCTTTGTTGCTCAGCATGTTGTAGGTTCAAGTCTGCGGGTAGGGGGGGTGGGCTTCAAATGTCACTAACCCATTTGGAAGAAACCTCTAATGATCTCTCATTCTCCCTATTCTCTGTTGTAGACAGCTGTACGAAAACTATACATGACCGTGTTTTTGACGTAAACGACAAAGTAGACAATACGTTAGAACCACGAGGTTAGTATGGCTTCCTGCTTTTTATGATTGTCTTCTGATCTCTGTCCTGCATTCGCATGTGTGTCTCTTGGTTCTTTGCCGATGGTCTTTGCGTACCCTCAGTATCGGAAGCTAGCGTGGATCTTTTGGGATTCTATAGGTGCATCTTCTCGGCTACTGTAATGTTCTGTCCCTTTCACCCTACATGTTCCTTCCATTAGCATGCTGCGCTTCGTGGCTCTGGCCTAGTGAAATATTCATGTGGAGGATCGGTGTACGTGATTTTTAATGACTTATTGTCAGCAATCAAACACGAGTGCACTTTTTATTGTGTAAAATGACCGCAGCATGCTAATCAGTGCTTCAGACTTTATATTAATATTGATGCGGGCCCTCCTTTGCTCTTGCTAGGATGCTGTTTGACCAATTTCTCCAGTAGCCTGGAAAAAAGTTCATTAATTTCACTCTCACAACAACATTCTTTCGCTTTTGGCGATGTGAAATATGCAGGTTTATAAATATAATTGAGGTGAGGGGGCACTTGAGGACAGGTAATCTGTGTTCTCGCCGCTAGGGGCCGCCAAATCACACAGCCTGGAACTTCAAGACATCTAATCCAGGATGCAGTGATCGCTGCAGGACAGCAGGACATTGCCTTTATTTTTATGACCTTGTTTCTTTTTCTGTGTCGGCATAGTTAATTCTTGCATGTTCATCTTACGTTCTAACAAAACTCACAATCAGGAACGACCATAAAAAAAGCCTTAAAAAAGGTTCTTGCTGCTTTGAAAATGAAAACTTCCTGCCCTCGCCACCTGCCTAGTTTTCTCTCTGCCGGTGTGCCTGTTTCTCCCCCATCCTGTCTGTGTGTTTGATGAGTGCGTCTCACCTTGCATGCTACTTTTGGCTCATCCCCCATTAGACTCTCCAAAGGAGGGAAATTAAAACATTCATCCATCAAATGCGCACGCAGGCGCGCACGCTTCTGCAACTTTTCCATATCTCGTCTTCTTTTCCCTGTGTGTGCATCTTTATTTTGCTGCGCATGGTTCGGCTAATCTCCCCTGGTGCAAAAGGCACGTGGCTCCTCACAGATAGCGATGCCAGTGTCGCACCCGAAGCACCTCATCTGGGCAATTCTCTAAATTAGCTCTGACTTTAAAGTGTGACACAGCAACCGAAGTTCATATGGCAACTCAGAATTTACTGTTGACGCTCACCCGAGGTCAAACATCCCAGTCCTGACACAGAAACACATGAGGATTCATTATTTAATTGCTTTGCTGTTGTCTGTGGGAAAGGGAGCCGTCTGTGTTCTGCCTGATGACTCACCATCGCCTTCTTCTAACCTTCAGACGACACCAGCCACGACCCAGCTGAGCCCTCCCGAAGCGATGAAACAAACGCTGCGCCGCAGCTGCAGAAAACAAGTCCCATCCTGGCTCTGCTACTGGTCTGCCTATCGTCGTTCTTATCGTTATAGCGCCTCCTCTGTCCTGGAGGGCACTTACACCCAACGTGGCCTGAATCTGCCCAAGGCTGCAGGGAAGGGGGTGGGATCTGAGTGGACTGTGTTCGCATCAGAACAGGCTTCTTAAGGAACCCCTTGTTTGTTTTTTTTCCCCCAGAATTATATTTAAGTGTTCTTTCTCTGTCTGTGAACGAAAACACTTGGAAGTGGGAGAGACGGTTCCCCTCTTAAACCTTTAACAACGATGCCAAATCCTGTTTTGTTTTGTTTCTTTGATTTATTGATTCTTTTTTTCCCGTTAATCCCCCCCCCAAGACATCACGATTATATCATCGCAGCACTGATGTTTACTGCCAAATGCATCCACGCTTGGAGAGGTCAAAGTTTCAAGTCCACAGTAGTTTTAATCGCAATCATTAGAGAAGGACTAGAGGAAATATTTCGAAAAGCTCTTTTTAACATTTTTTTAATGGTAAACGGTGAAGAAGAGGGGTTATCTCTAAAAGTATCTCTTTAGCCGAGGGCAAACCTGAAAACCCCAGCAATGAGAAATGTGCTCATGGAATGCACCTTAGCCCACTGATCTCCAGACGGTCCTGGTTTAAAGATAGCGTCCTATTCCCTCCTTAATGCAAAGTGTTTGTGTAGGTGGTGATGCTTTAGAATAAGAGTAAAAACCCGTGGAAATGTTTTCTTATCCTGCTGTAGATGAAAGAAACGCCTCTCGAGGTATTCGAGGCACCCCGGCACACAAAACGGCCCAAATTGAAACTTTCTCTCCAGGCACGTCATGGGGCTGCTATTAAAGTCGAGGATCGATATCTTCTGAAAGTAGATCGCGCAATTTCACAGCAGCAGTCACTCTCATTTTACATGGAGTTTACTGAGCTCGGCAGCGACCGAGTATTAGTCAATATTAATACTCCCATAAACCATTTACATCCTACACTTTTTTCCCCCCCCTGAGCTTTATTGGCGTTCGGCTGACGCTGATTCTCACATCAGGTTTTGGAACCATTGTTCCAATTAGTTGAAAACACGTAGCAAAACGACGTAGAAGCTATTCATTTAGTACAAGGCGACGCATACTGTAGTTTTACTTAGTTCGCCCATGTTTGTGTCGGCACTAACTTTCAACTAAAGCCGCTCATTGCACATGCCGGGTTAGCGTAGCGAGACTATTACGGCTTTTCCGCTCTGCCTTTGAGGAGCTGCAGACAGACGAGCCTTGTAGGAGAAATCGGCGTACAATCTGTTTGGAAAACACAGAAAATGGGGATCGGAGTGACACAGAAGCACCCCCCCCCCCCCCCAACAGCTCCTACTGTTACCGGTTTAAGTGACTCTCTAATGAGGTTCAAAATGACAGGCATGTGGACCCCTTGTTGTGGCAAGGGGAGTTATTTCTGGTATTAAAAATAGATAGTGGGAGGCTCAGAGGGGGTGAAGGAGGTGTCGTTTTTCCACCGTGGGAGGGAGGGGGGGGGGGTTTAAAGCGCCCGTGACCTTGCAATTCGAGTGACTCGGTAAGTGAAAGAGATGAAGCGAATTAGACACACGCACACGCGAGGACTGGCAGAACACGCATGGGTGGAGGCCACAGGTAGTCTGACTGGAGTGCCTAACACAGCAGAGAAATAAAGCAGCCAAACAGTCGCGTAATAGAGCTCGAGAGCAGCACCAGCTTTTTTCTTTTTTCCCCCCGCCTAGTTCATTTCATGTTTTTATGGTTTTCTCCTCGGCTTTGCCCAGTATTTTCCGTACTCCGGCAACAGTGCTATTACTGTGAAAACAGCATCAGCTACTGGGGGAGATGAGTCCATTTAATGACCCGCTAATTTTCAGGGGAGCGCCGCAGGGAACGAGCAACACGTGTGATTCAAAATGGACGCTTGTCAGCAGCTCAGCACCAGACTTTTATAAGAAAACCAGCTTGTATTCTGTCACAGTTACCGATACATTCGCCGTTACGACCCCGGTTTATTCTGTACACACGTTAACCTGGGGAATGAGGATCATCTTATAAACTGGATACTGTGTATCCTGAGGTAGTCACCATACAACATGTAGTGTCAGGTTAGCATCTGTTTTGTACCTTTCTGGAGGACAGAAGGAAAAAAAAAAGAGAGACACCATTGTTAAAACTGTATAATTATTATTGTTCTGATGAAAATCACGATTATCATCATTAGGAGAAGTTCTTGATGTAAATAGTGTTTGATATTAAAGTATTAATTTGGTTCTTATGTCTTTTCTAAAAAAAAAAGAAAAAGGAATATGGTATTATCTCTGGGTTTTGCGGAGTGTGTACTGTCCTCAATCGATGCGTTGTGCGATTTGATCCTCAATGCCTGATGAACCTTTGAGCTAATATATAGGGGAAACCTGTACACTAGTGTACAGTAGGCTGTACTTTAGGCATACCAGTGGCTCACCCGTTACATGTTTCAAACCCGACATCGCCATCTCCTCACGTGCTGCACGGATCCTGCCCTGGGAAGGAACTCTCCACACGGGCTCGGACAGCTCCGAGAGCTGCCACCAATGGGCGGTTTGCTTTGCGATGGAAGGATCTCTGCAGTTTCATTATACGGCATGCGCATGAACTCGAAGACATGTAATAGAAAAAAGACAAAAAAACAAAAAAGAACGTTTTAAAAATATGTTTGAAAAGGCTTGTTTTCTGCTCTTGTGTTGTTTTGGCTCATTTTCATTACGTGTGGGTTGGTTTTTATTTTTGTTGGTGTTGTTGCATCTCCATTGTAATGATGTCATGAAGCCATGTCGTGACGGAAGACAAATGTACATAACATGAATCATTGTTGTGGAGTGACGGTGTAGAGGGACGGGCTCAGCTCTTTTCTAGTACAGATGAAATGTGTTTTTTTTTCCCTCTCTCTCCTAAAACATCCCATGTAGTTCTAGTCTCTCTTTTCTAACTGGTCATCTTCTGTGTGCTCTCCTGATGATCGTTTGGGCGTTTATCAGTGTGAGGAAAGAAAAAAAAAAAAGAAGATTGAGTTTGTATCTTATTTGCCAGTGCCGCTGCGAATGGGACTGAAGAGTGTTTCCCATGCCTTAGCCCTTCACCCTCAGCCTTGGCAGCACAGTACTGTCCCAGAGACTCTTTCTGCCATCGTGCTTTTACACAGAAAGGCTGCTGGTGTCCACAAGAATACAGCAGGGGCCCTTCGCCTCTTCCTTTGTTAACCACTCTGAATTGGTAGCCGTCGGCCCTGGGCACAGGTCGTGGATTAGTGTGACCCCCTTCCCACCTAAATCCTGAACTTGATTGTTAATGTGGGTCAAAGCGTATCATCGATCCAGTTCCTGTGCGCCCTGGGCCAAAGCTTCTCTCTTCATCAACCCCCCCCCCACCCCAACCCCACCCCGTTAATAGCCTCCTGTTCATTTTGTGCACCTGTCCCGTCCCATTTCTCTTGTACTTGTGTAACCTCCACCACGTCGCTATCCCTTACAGTCAGTCCCCACTCTCACTTTGCCATCAGCGGGAAAACTTTCCAATCTGCTCTTTTACAGTATATGAAAAAAAAGTTGTCTGTATTTGTATATACATGTGTCTGAGCTACTATGAGTACTACAATAAAACAAATACGTCGCTTTCAATGCTGTGGCCCTTTCTTCCGTGAAACATCTGCCGGGAAAGGAGGAATTCACACACCGATGATGCGGCGTCCGCCTCCTCCGGAGTGATGGGCAGACCTGTGCCGTCACTCAGGACGTCTGAGACGCAGGGAGATGCTGGGGGGGGGGGGGGGGGGGGGTTTAACTTGGAGAATGATTATTGATAAAACCAGATAAATGAGGTGCTGTACTAAAGTGAACACAGCTCTAGAGTTTGTGTCTTGCTGATGAACAAAAGCTTAAATCGACCTTCCGATCGATTGAAGACCACTGTCCGCTAGCACCTGGACACACACGTTCCGTCCACGTTTACACTACAATGAGCAACACTCCCTAATGCTGACTAAAAGGAACACCGTCAGGATCAGAATAAGACCTTAACCCCCCCCCCCCCCCCCCCCCCTCTCTCGCGCTTCCGCCTGGCACTAATGAGGACACCTAATAACCTTCTGCTGGACCCCATTAGCACCATTTAGCTTCACCCTCCATTATCTCTGGTAATTAGACAGAGAGCCAAGCAAGCCCTGAAGAGCAGAGGGGGGAGGGGGGGGAAGGCATCCCGATAAGCCGTCTGCAGCGACGTTATAGAAATGAGTGAAATTGACCGAAGAAATGCAAACTTGGCGATTAGTATGTGAGGTACGCAACGCTTTCGTTTGAATCATAATTTGAGGAGTAAGTATGAAATCAGCACCGCAGGGGGGCTCCAGAGGGGGAGGGGCGCTTTTGTAGGCTTGAAAAGGATGACACCATTGACACCCAAGAAGCAAGACTCTCATCCTTCCAAAAGCTAGTGCTTTTAACACATCAGGATGCTTTATGCATGATCTCGCTTGACGTGATGAGCCAATTAGTGTCAAGTTGTTCTTCCCGGCGTTATTACTGAAGGCTCTGGAGATGCAGGTGCGCGTCTGCGAAGGCCAACCAAGACGAATCGCCGCGCCTGATCATTAAATCTCTGGTAATGATAGCTTTACACGAAGACGTGTCCCAGATGTGCCATTAAGCTGCAAACGTAACGGCGGTTTGTGACCAGCAGCGGAGCGACGGGAGCAGCCGCACCGCGTCTCAGAACGCAGGCGTCATTGATTCGAGGGCTCCGTCTCTCCGTGTAGCTTGCAGGTACGAGTTTTATCTTGACGACTGACAGTCGTGAAGAGACCACTTCAGCTGACTGTTCCTGACAGCACCCTCCACGTGTCACGGTGATGCGTTTCCATGTGAACAATCGGTGTGATTGACAGCTGGAACGATGTCTTCAGCTGATCGCTCCAGGGGTTGGGAAAGGTCGTAAACCTCCCAATTATGTTTCACCACTTCATGAATTGATATTTTTTTTAGCGGGAAGGGTGTTTTCAAAAGCCCCAGAGGTGAATCAACGCAGTCAAGCCCATGTTAATGGATGGAGAGACGGCGGGTTGGTTGCTAGCGCCCGTAATACCCGATAAACTGGATGAAATTTCAGCTCACTCACCTGCGGAATTTCACGGTCTTGACGGCTCAGAGAGTCGGAATGGAATTCAAGGTCACAATTTATGATTTATGACACCTTTGAACGCGATCAGACAGACTATGGATAATTGCAGCAAGAGAAACGTAGGATGCAGAAATATAATGAAGCCCTGGCAACTTTTGTTTTACAATGTTTGCCTTTTTTTAAAATCTGGGAAGCAGATAACAGATAATTATTCAGAACACATTGTCCATGTCAAAGCGTGCACAATGGATCTTTTCCATGCAGCTGCGTTTGATCGATTCTCATCAAATCTGAACTTGCAGAGTCAGAACCACCATGAAAACAGAAGGATTTCGATCTCGCGGATCAGTGAAGGGGTCCGTCCTCCGCGGATGACAGAACATCATTCCCGATAACGTGGTTATTATTTATCATTTCTCCAAATTTGCTACATTCCAATAGTGCATCCGTGAATGACGGGAATGGCAGAATGCAAAATAAGAGCTGAAATTGGCTCATGGAGGGAGGGGGGACAGGGCGTGTGTTTCGCTCTGGTTGTTGTCATTTACAGGTGACCTTCATTGTTGAGAGATGAGGGGCTGTAGCTGGTCCGGGGGGGGGGAGTAAAAGACATCACCACAGCGGAACCATATCAACTCCAGCGGAAACGAGGTGTAAACAAAGGCAGCGGAGGGCGGTTTCCATTGGATACCATCTAGTTTTCAGATCACAAAGGAGGAAATGGGCTTCATTTCACCCCAGGAATCTGATGTGTGGTGTCTTCGGTGGCGAGCGTAGAGACAACAGGAAGTGTGTTCCTGCTGCATCAGGTCTGCTCTGTGTCCTGTGGTGATGTGGGAATTAGGATTTCCTCATCTTCAGGTGACAGCGAATGTCTCACAGTGATGTTTTAGGGTAAGGGCGAAGGTCTTAACTGGAGTTTATGTTTTGGAAGCCGACTTCATTACTGTGTGATGATCCTCGCATGCAGGCGTCAGGTGCAGGATCCCGCACTGGCATCCTTCCTCTGAGCGCGCACGAGTCAGGTTGGCGAGGCACCGCCGCAGAATTCAAGCACGTCAATTTCACAGCCTTGCCAGAAGGGAGGCAGCCCAGATTATCTTCGGAGCAGCTTGCTCCTCTCAGTCTGCCATTGAAACGGGAGCATTTCCTTCCAGTTCCCATTTAATAAATGAGGCAAATGCTCTGACGGGGATATTACACCGACACACCAGCAGTCTTTGCCGCGGGGGTCATAAATTATTGGATTCTAATGTTTTTTGTCGGCCTGTTAAAACAATAACTTCTGAACCCAATCTCTTTCATTGGCTCTTCAAGCTTTGATTTATGCTTTTAATTTTTTGATGTAAGAAGCGCCCTGTCATTAGGGTGCTGATGGGAAGAAATATCTCAATATCACAATTCATTTTCTTTTTCAGGTTTAATTAGTTTACTTTAGAAAGCAATCCATCTTTAGCTTTGGGAGACGCGGCCGGTGGACGATGGTACGTTTGACCTCCTGGGAAATAAATGCTGTCTGCATTATTCATGAGGTACGCCATAACTTTAATCGGATTCCTAATTCCAGACTTTCCTCCTCGTCCATTTCTCACAGAATCCTTCAAGTCTGAGAAAAAAGCTTTTCACTAACCCAAGGGTGAACCTTCCAAACAAATGAAGCCATTAAAAAAAAAGAGTTTACAATGACAAACATTTAAAGCATGATGCACAGTTTAATGTGGGGTGATTCACTGGATTTGCATCTCTGTGCTTCAGCAGGGGCAGGCGCTCCAATTTGGACTTCATTAAAATTCTTTCACTGCCTTTTCAGCACATTTATCCTTGGTGTAACGTGAAAACTTTAATGAATTTCTGAACGCCCAACACCCTCCAGAGAAGCAAACAGTTTGAAGCCTGGCGCGAGGCTCATGGACATGAAATAACTGTACGACAAATCCCACAGTTGTTCCGGCCAACCTGCCAGTTAAAAACAGTCATTTTCAGACCAGAAATTACACTAATGGGCATAATCTTACATTGGTGTAGCATACAACCTTGTTTTAATTACATGTAGGGGTGCTACAGGAGGGCAACCATATTTTATTTATGCAGGGGGATCATTTCTGTGTAATTGTCTTTGAGAACCCCCTGACAGATCAGTCCCTAAAGAACATTACAGAGGGGTATAAGTATATATCCAAATTACGCATTCGGACTCTGCACCAGTTGGGCTTATTAAAGGTCATTATTCTGAAGTGTTGCTGTGCAACATTTATGAAAGCTGAAGGAAAAGCTCCTGCCTCCCATGGTTGTTTTAATGCACCGTCAAGTGCTTTAGTTTATCTCAAACTGGCAGAATGAGCACAATTATGATCAGATCGGTATTCTGAGGACCCCCTCCTTGATCTTTTTCAACACACACGTCAGCATGAATACACAAAGCACACACACACGTGCAAAGAGCACGGTGAGCAAAAATGTTTGTCATCGGCGCTCCATTTGGAATGAAGACAAACACATTTGTGAGCCTCGACTGTTCGCGTTCACTGAGGTCGGATCATTTCTTTACCGGTGCCTCATTTGACCTCTGACCTTTCTGTCTGGGCGCGAGTGGCAGTCTTAAATGTCAGGGGTCACAGGGTCAGCATTGGTACATGGTCCTCCATGCCTGTCTGTACATTAGCTACTAAAGTTAAGTATGTGGGAGGCTCCGGCTGACACGCTGTCACAGCAACTGTACACCATCACTGGCGTAGAGTTACAGAGGACATACACGCTTGTACCCATTGAGATTAAAATATTAGACACTTGTTGGTGGAATTAGGTTGTCTCTGTTTCTTAAAAAGAAATCTGTAGATTTCAGGATGGGATGAAATTCCTGGCTGATTATGGTTAAGGAGGCCCATGCAGAGTAGCTGTGCTTTAAAATTTACACTTACAATTCAGCAGGAGCCAATTTGTCTTAAAATGCTAACAGAAACCGAGAGCCTGACCACAGAGCTAGCAGAAAAGCCGACATTTGGCGCGCTTTGGATTAAAAACTACTCCTAAAACCTCAGCCAAGGAGCTTGTAGGTGGTGTGCTGTGTAAGAGGCTTATAAAGGCTGAACAGCGAATCACCGTGATCAGGCTGTTCAACTGACTCAGATTAGACTAAAGCTATAATTCAGCCACTGAGCCGCCCTGATTGTTGCCCGACAGGTGAGGGACAGTCAATGGTCTTATCTAATTATATCGCCACTTTGGTCTAAACACTTTCTGGTGTTTTGGATGCAGACCAGAGTGATTACCGCCGCGTCACATTTGATTATTACATCTACCTAAAGAACCCCGAATACGCCTTCATCTGAGGGTTTGGGGTGTGGGATCAGAGGGGTACTGTGACATCAGGGTGAATGCCCAAACCCGAGGAAAGTGCCGAAAGAAACAACACCCTGAGCACCAGAACGACCAACTCTTCAGAGTTACATGCTCCTGATGGCGTGTGTCCGAGAGTCGGTGCGAATGATGACTGGCAGGTGCCCAGATTCTGGTCTGTGTTTTTCCAGAAGCTGCTGCGATTGTTGTCCCTGTTATAAATATGCCAGGGAGCCAGGCAGACCTCCTGGGAGGAGGGTTACTGACCACCAGCGATGGGGTCAAGGACAGAGGGGCTCAAAGCTAGTAGATGTAGAAAATTAAATTAGGCGGCAGTCCTGGAATGTATTTGTTGAGTGAAGGGTGTGTGCGGGTGCGCTGGTGTGTGCAGTACGGCATGAACGCAGCTTTGGAAAGAATGATTGAGAACGTGTTGGGATAGCTGTGGGTTCGGCTGCTGGGTGGACGGCGACAGAGCAAAGGTGCATTGTGTGATGTGCTTTAAGCAGGCGGGTGGGCGCCTCTTAGGTGGGCTTAGTTGCTAATTCCAGATAAAAGCACTGTGAACTGTGGTAATATGAGGCTAAAACCACAAACCGGCGCTGGATCTGAGGCCATAGTTCAGTGTGTGCAGATCAGAGACATCATATTTCAAAGATAAATCCTCAAAGACTTTACCCAGAAAACTCACCAGCCGGCTGAATCATTTTTATTCTCCACACTCACATAAAAATGTGTGAGCGTAGCTGTCACTTTCCTGGAAAAGAATAAAAAAGTAGCAGAAAATACTGTGTTGGAGACAAACCTCACCAGCAGCACGTAGTTTCACTTTTCTTCAAGTTGACGATTGTTAACGCAGTAGGAGGCCAAATTATTCAAGCAATTCGCTAATTTGATATCATTGTTAAAGGGAATTCATTAGGTTGTGACAGTCTGAGTTCAATAAAAATGTAACGCTCAATTTAATCCCGTTCATTATTCCTTCATTAGTGAGGATTCAACTCTTGAGCAGATCAGACATGAACTCAGAGACCTTCATGGTCAGGAATAATTGGAGGAGTTCTGGTTCCTTCCATTTGTACAAATGTAACATTTGCAGAGCAAAGTGGCGCCATTTAACAGGGAAAAGCTTTTCCTCAGTCAGGCTGAGCATAAATCGGGCAGTAATGTGCATAAATGAGGAATAAATGAGTCAAAGCCTCTCTCCCTCTGTCTGTCTGTCTCTCTGTCTGACCTCCCCTCCTATAGCCCACATCACAGACTTTGGCTCTGGAGTCGGGTCGGTAGCACCTTTATTCTCAGAGAAACTTGACAATCGCACAGCGAGCAGCAGGTTGCATTCAGAGTGTTGTTAAGTGGATGATGTCAGGGATTAAAAGTCAATCAGGCGTTTGGCGATCCTAATCAGGTGGGATTATCACCCGCTTCAGCAGCAGGCTGAGGGATCAGACATGATGGGGTACCTGGCGTTGAACTTTGTTCTGCAGGTGTTCCATTTGAAGAGAGTTTCCTCTGCACATGTTTTTGTTGCCGAGTAACAAGCTAACCTCAATATCAATCAACTCGCTACATATAAACACATCCGTGCCGGTCTGTGCGGATTTATTACTCATTGTTGTTGATATAATAGTCACATTAAGGGCAAATGTTAATCAGAAACACTAATAATTAAAATAAGTGGATTAATTAGCCTCCTGAGACCTGAACCCTTGCTATGCATATAGAAAAGGTTAGGGGTTGAACTCAGTGGAATAAAAAGGTCTTATTAGATATTTTTTTCTACAGTCCTTTTGTTAATTTCAAAACCAATGATGGGTGCACGTGACGTGTAAAACAGTATTTTAGTGAGCAGTCCTTTCCTTTTCTGGCTCAGATGTGCGCTTCGCCTTCTGCATCCTCTGGTGGGTAGAAGGATTAAAAGAGTTTGTTCACATCCTCGACACGCACCCCCCACCTGCATTTGCAATAAATTGAGTAATGTGATTTTTTTTCCCTTTTTAATGGGGCCGTTTAACAAAAGCCACAGTCGGCGTTCATCTTGAAAGCCTGAGCGACCGCAGAAACCCTGAGTGTTTAAACACTGTTTTGGCCCGAGACAGGCAGATCTGACTGTGTGGGCTCTAATCACAAACAGTCCAGCCTCAGAAGAGCTCTGATCCCAACAGGCTCGTACGGGAACAATGTGGACCATCGCTAAATGAATACAGGAAGAAGTAAATCCACATAAAGCGTACGTTTCCTGCTTATTGGGCCTAACAGCCTATGGGCTTTTAATGCCTTCCTTCAAATAATGGTGTTTTCACTTCATTTATTTCTATCTCGGCCATTTAAAATAATGCAACCCTTTAGTCTTACAATAATGGCCATTAACTAAATGCAGCCTTTCAGATGAGGAAGTGTCCTGATTGAGATTGATGGGCCAACTAAAGTGAACAGGCCAGAGACACTCAAAGACAATGAGGGATGCAGTTTCCTTCTAGTAAAATGCAAATACTCCTCTTTCAGACGGGTCCCCCTAAAGGGGCGCGTTAATCAGGGAAGTGCAGAAGAATTAATTGTTCAGTCATCCTTTTTCCACAGCTGTGCTTCACAGGTGGCACCGAGCAGATACAGCGCTCGTGGGGGGGCTGGAAAGCGTTCCGAACACGCCGCTGGTGCCCGCACCTGGAGGAAATCCACAGAGTCGGTGAGGGAAAGCACGAGGAGCCGGTGTCAACTGCTTAATCGCCGTGCGTGTGCCAAACGGTTGACCCATGAAGGCAACTGATCAAACACAAGCTGCACGGCTGAAGCTCCCGAAACCCATCGCCTGCTTATGCACTATAAAATGACCAAGGTAAAGGCTGTTGTCAGCGGAAGTGTCAAGGTCGAGTGTCTGAAACGATGCAGTAATGTTCCCAACTCTCCCAAAGTATTTACGTTTCCACCGGCAACATCGCTGCGCGTGCCGGGTGTGTTCCAAAGGCTGCTCAGTGTTCTCGCCCATAGGGAAAACGAGTCTGTTTCTGACAGACGCCGCCTCAGTTTGTACTTGTCTGATGGGAGCAGACAGGAACCCCCTGTGAAAAACGGAGTCCTGTCAATATTCAAAATAAAACACCAGGTTCCATCTCTAAAACAATAAAGGATGCACAAGAAGATAGATATAAAGGGTTAATTCCTCAGCGATTAGCCCTCAGCAATCAATCAGCAGATCAGGAAAAGATCAACAAAACAAACCTCAGTGGTTTTGATAAGGTCACTGTGTCTCCTTTTGGTTTCCTGCTGCATCCTCAATAACCAGCTCAGACAACTAAGGTTAAAGGTCAAACGTACGAACACCGCACAAGCTGCCCATGCTGCTAACCGCTCAGACCGCACGGCTGAAACCACGGGAATACGAGTGGAAACAGTTAACAAAGTGTATACCAGTCCTTTGAAACACTGATTTGGGAGAAACAAAAATTTGATTTTCTTTTGATAACGGTAAAATCATTGGAAAGCGGCATCAGCTGCTTTTTTTTTTTTAAACTTTTGCTCTGCACTGAGAATTCCTGACATGACTCATGTTCAAGTTCGAATTTATTTATGTGGAGCTTTTAAAAACAACCTTGGTTGACCAAAACCCTTCATGCCAGTAAAATAGATCAACCCAAGAATGAAGCACACAGCAAGAAAATGGCCCTGTTAGTTGTAATAAATGTGTCTCTCCAGCACAGATGTGAAGGTTTCTGGGCTCTAAACAGCTCTGGTTGGGGAGCCATCAGGAACAACTAGAGACACCTGATTGGCGGCCTTCAGCGCCAGAACAGGAGCCTCGATGTGTTCTGAGAGAACAATCCATTTAAAGACTTAAAAATGGGCCCTAAATTCTTGGGATTGATTCTAAGAAAGACACGAACCCAATAAACTGAGAACAAGAGCGATGGGTATATCTTGGTCGCTAAGCTACCTTTGATGACAGGAATGATCTGCCTGTTAAATGTTATCCTGTCCACAATGATACCCTGAATTTGGTGACTGGTTAAACAATCCTAACCCTAACTCAATCCCTTTTTATTCGACGTTAGCCTCATATAAAACCCCCTATTGATGCTCAGTATATGAACCTGCCCTTACATTTCTAACAAATAAACATTTCATTTGAAATCATGTTGGATGAACAACAGTTACTTAAATATATGTGGCTGCTGCAGAGAAAGAAAAACCAAAGTGCCGTGTCCAAGCAACAGAGGTTGAATCAGTGCGTCAGGCGTTCCCAGTGACGCTGGAACCCTGATTCCAACACTACAATCAGAGTGCTTTGTAATCCATTTAAACCCACTTTATCCACAACAACAAAGGAGAAAAGACCCTCAAAACATTGTAGAGAGAGGAAGTGGGCAAGATTCAAAAAGGTTTTTTAAAAAAAAACAAACCTAAACGCATGTAACCACATAAACATGCCCAGAAATAGTTGAGCACATGTGTTTGGAACAGCAGCGAGCCGCTGACACTTCATCATCTTAGATTAGCACAGTGGTCAAACATGGTGGTATCTGCCTGGAACCAATCTGTATGTGTGTGAGAGAGAGAGACTGTAGATTTACTCGCCCATCTATGTCATTCAAAAGGGAAGTGATGTGTCTATATGTGGATAATAAGCTCCTTTGGGGGGCAACTCTCTTCCACTGCAGACCACAAAACAGTCTTTTACTCCCTGATACGCTTCATCCATTCCTTTCTCTCCATCTCAATTATATTCCTCTTGTATGGCATTGTTACCTTATTCTGGGCTTTTTTGTTGCCATGGCAGTAATGTGGGTCTCATTACACGTGCTCCTGAGATAGGATCTAATTTCCATGTCATTGTAAAGTGTTTGTAGACTAGATGTTGAACCTTAAAGTCCCTCGCCCCCACTTCAAACACAGGCTCATGTTTTTAAGTACATACGACCCGCGTCTCCGTGAAAAACCCACGTCAGCTGAGTTCAGGCTGGTTCTCCCGAGTTCTGCCATTAACCATCATGGGCGAAGATTACTTTGATTGTCGAGGCAGTAAAAGCTGGTCGTTTGGGTCCCAGCTGCACTCAGCGGAGCAGCACAAAGGGCCACGTGTTGAACAATGTTTGACTTTAAACGCAGCTTTAAACGTCCAAGTCGTTCATATCTCCTTTGGTTTCCCTCCAGCACTGCCACACACAGCACCAGCACATTCCAGGTCTTTTGAATTCAGGCCATTTTCCCATTCCACCTTTTGCTTGTGGTTTAGTTACAATCAGGCAGAAGAAAAGAAGCAAAATGCTAAATAGACTCAGACATTTATAGAGGCTTTGAAAGAATGCAAGGAAGTCATTGATGGTTCTGTACTGTGTATCATCCTTCAAGGCTCCACCATGTCAATGATGACAGCAGCTAGAGCTTATTTCTCTGCTCAAAAAGCAACCAAACAACCCAGAACAAAGTCCAGCTCTCTCCCTTTGGTGTCACATATAATCTCCCACCATCGTGTTTACTTTTAAAAACCTGTCCCAAAACTAAATCACTCACTATTACCTGTGTAGCGCACTAACTAGGCAGTCGCCAGTTTGTAGGGCTGTTTTAAGTGAAAATGCATTGTGAAAAGTCGTGTGCAACCACTGGTGCCTAACCAAGCAATGTATCCCAGCATCCTTTGCGTTCACACTCAAGAGGTTTTGGTACATACTTATGTGACGTAATGACGCCCTTGAAAGTCGTAACAAGAGAACTGGTGCGTGGTTTTGTTTGCTCACTGATGGTGTTGGAGAACATTCTGAACAGACTCAGTTTCGGTATACAAAAGTGGGTGGGGCCTAGAGGAGAGGGGGCGGGGTTGGGCTGAAGCGGAACATTTCACAATGTATTACCCAATTGAATATATCACCCAGCAGAATTGATTATAGACATTTATCATGTATTGTGTGTGTGTGTGTGTGTGTGTGTGTGTGTGTGTGTTTGAGAGCCGTTGACTTTTGCGGTTTAGTCCTTTCTGATGTCTTGTGGTTGGAAAATCATTAACTGTGTTTTGGGGTAATAGATAACACACATACACTGCCGACACATTCCAAACACTTCCAACGCCGCTTGTGTCGCGTCGGGGCCCAAATGAACGAGACGTTCATTGACAAATGGGACGTTTTCAGCACTTCATTTGTGAATGATTGACTGACCCTGCTGCACCATCAGTCTTCCCCTGAGCTTCTCCCTTCAATTGATTCCCTGCCCACGCGTTTCTCCCAGCGAGGTGTTCAACTGACCAGTTTGGGTTTGACCAGGAACAGACTGGGAATAAATCAGTTCCATTCACCCGAGTAAATTATTGTGTTTGCAGAGGATTAGTGCTGTTGCGGTGGAAGTGCACCTCTCTCACAGCGCTCACATAAACATCCATTAACACACAGTAGCAGAAACAACTCTGTCTGCTTGATTACTGCTTGTGGTTGAAATACGCGATAGGGTTTGCACGGTTCTGCTGGCATGCACAGTATCAGAGGAAGAGGGTGGGGATACCATCAACACAATGGCGTCTTTCTTACCCATATCATTACTTCCTCATCATTTTATTTGAAATATGGGTAATTAGCTTTTTCCCCCCACCTTGTTTTTAAATGGAAACCAGAATGATAGGTTAATTATGCTGCATTTCATCCACCCCACTGCAGTTTTGGCAGCTTCAGTCCACCTCTGCTGGGTCCTGAACAAGTCTGTGGAGAAGGCAAGCAGGAGCTCAAGATATTATTCACATCACTTGTTAAAAGAATAGGATGTCTGCTGCCTGCAATAATAATAATTATACCCATGATGCTTGCTCATGCATTCGCATCATGAGTAAGAAAGACAAACAAGAGGAAGTGTCATTAAGAGAATAATATCACATTATTTAGACTACTTTTGCACGTGTAAATATGATCTTTTTTAATGCAAGAACAATGACTTTGCACTGGGTTCAGTATTAAAGGAGAGCAAATGGAATTTTTGCAGGTGTGAATAGTCCCAGCATGTAAATGATCCCTGCAGAATGCTCGAACATAAGAGCAAACATGAAACTCCCCGACAGGCAGGTTTAAAAGTAGCAAAATAAGTCTCACCAGGCCGACTCCAGTGTGAATTTTAATCATGGAATTATATTCTTCTATACCTTCTAGTTTGCAAAGATATGCGTGTGGACAGAACAACCTCACCCACATAAATCTTTTTTCCTCATGCTGTATCCAGTTACAGGAGTTTAAAACTATGCACTTAAAATGTCTCCTGTAACTAGTGCCTTGCTTCCATTATAGTAAACCTTGAGTAGAACGGGGCAGAGGTGAAGCCATTCTCCCTCCCGGTATCATGTGTGCAGCTGAAAAGAGGTCCCATTAGCTTTAATGAATACCATATTTTATCAATTAGCATCCCCCATGTGGTCGGTGTGAGAAACAGAGTGAGGAAGTTGAAGGAACTCCGCAGGAGGAATCCTGTGTGTTGTATTCATCAGGATAGGACACTTCTGCACATTTTAACTTAAACTTTCCACTTCCTGATTTGTGTGAGTAAAAGCACCTTAGATAATGCAGTCCAATGGCTAATGCTGATGCATTTTCACTTTGTGGCTATAAAGCCCTTCCTCCTCTGAACATTAATTCAGTCCCCGGTTGGGTTGTAAGCACATGCCAGCATTAATGCTTAAAGCCATTTAAGTCCTCAGACGGAAACACCAACCGGTCAAGGCTAGCAAGAGGGATTAACAAATTTAATTATCTTTTTCATCAGAAAATATTGAATGCAACTTTTACAAAGACAAGAAAAACCCTAAGCCCAGTTCATAGCTCACATACTGTGCACCAACTGAATCAAAATGGACTCTGTGGAGCTGGAGATTAACGATCCTTATCATTACAGGTTAAGCGAAGCCCTTCCCCCATACACCTGCCGTCCGTCTGTGGTAAGAATCCAAATAACATTTCACAGTTTTACTCTGGGGCACCAACTGAAGCCTGTAACAGTATCACATGATGCGACCTGTGCCGCGTAGAAAGCTGCTGTACACATTAGACGCACGCGCGTATGCAGAAGTGTGCGTGATGGAGATTGCACATGCGAGATTGTATTCTCCTGCGTCTGAATGTCAGAGTACAATATTAGGATGATGGATAGGCTATAACCTTCATCAGGTCTGCAAAGGTAAAACATGTGTTTCCAGGGGAAGCTAACGTTCCACTCAGATTTACAGAGGGAAACGCCATATCCCCTTTCTGACAGGGAGCGTTAAAAAGTGATATGTGGGTAGTAGTGGAGACAAAACACACCTCAAGGGTACGAAAGCTACAATCATAAAGCCCGGTCTGAACGAGAGGAGCAACTCCAGCCATATAACACTGAACCCGGTGAAATGGAGGAGGGCTGAATTTGCAGTGACATCACGCCATCTGTAATTTAGACTCTAATCCAGCTCCATTTCACATTTCTGTATGAAAGAAACTTAACCTCTTTCATAATAAATGAATGCCATGGCACGATTAGCTGTATTTCCACAACAAAGCCGTGTCAGTAAAATGAAATGTACCGTGCCCTGGCATTTGTTTGCTTTATTAAATAGTAAAATTGTGCAAAACACTCGTTGCCACTTGCAGCATTTGGCAGTCAATTTCATTTTGTAATTGCTGTGGGAGGCCGGACCCTTCACTTTACGTCAATAGTATCGTATATTGTCCATTGTCCCTAAAACAAAATATCTGGTCAACATCTAATCCTGATAGTTATTTGGACAGAAAACATGCAGCTTAACCCTTAACACGCTCTGGTTCAGTCTGACCACCCCGCCCCTGAAATACTGCCTCTAATCCACGCTGACACCTCTTGAGCCATCAAAGAATAAACATTCTTCCCGTCAAAGTCTTTCCTTCCTTCTAGTCATTTTTCAAGCACCCGAAAGATTGAAAGCTTGTCGTTGTCGTTCGGCGCCAAATCGCATGTCCGGCTGAAATGGCTGCTGAGTGCCAGTGAAGGATGCCTTTCAACAGACGTGGGGGGATTTCCAGCAGCTCAATGTGAAACAGTCCCTGGGAAGGAAAGCAGAACGGGTAGAGGAGGGGAAGGGAAAGGTACGACGATTGAGGAGGAGACCACAGCGGACCGGTTGGGAAACACAGCCTGGGCTTTGGCTCTCAACGCTTCCATCCTGACCCCAGGCAGGCGAGGGTTCGGTTTCTTTAAACGATGCTGAAAAGTCACAACATTAAAAGCAACGACTCCGATCAACGTCTTTGAGTCGATAATCGGGTGTATCAGCAGGCTTCTCTGACTGTCACAAGCTGACGGGCGGACAAAGTGATGCTGATCATTAAAGCGCTCCCCCCTTTCATGTGGGATGACCGTGCGTGTCCAAAAACAACTGGACCCATCCAGCCCGATGACCAGCAGATTAGAGAAAATATACAGTGAATGTTGGCGCGGCTCGGACGGCCTCACATCATTGTCAAATGTTCCACAAGAATGCAAACCACAGTATGAAAAGGAGCCAAGTTGGGCCGCGAGCTGAGAAGCAGGCTGACGAGTTCATATTGGTTCAATCAAGAACATTAGGGACAGCAAATATCTTTCAGTGCAGTTGAAATTTCCCCACCAACACATTTTCTTGAACTTTCATGTGTCTGAAAGTGTTTAAATGTTTCCATGCATCTGCCTTTATCTCCCTGAGATAAACCGGTTGTCTTGGCTGGGAAGATCTTGTCAACTTGGGTGTTTGTCCGTGCGTGAAAGCGAAATGATTTCTATGTTAATCGTCCCACACAGTGAAGGAAATTACAGTTTTTCTGTCTTTAATTTTGTGTAGCAGCCAAATACTAGAGACTTTGCTGTACAAAAGAAATTAAACTTCCCTTCTTCCCTCATAGTTTTCCATGAATTGTCAAGACAGCCTGGATGAAAACCAGCTTCAAGGCCTGGAAATGAATGTATTTTTGCTGGCTCAGACACAGTCCAGCAGATATTAGCTGTGTGGGGAATGTGCTGAATATTACAGACCCCCACTATTCCAGGCCAAAAAAGACAGTTGGTGCAAACCCCAGACTGTAGCGTGGCTGCTATCTCTCAAAATGTCAGAGTCTTGGTCCCCGAGTCTGCTCTGTTCTGCTGCGGCTCCAGGCTGGAACCAGGCACGCTGGAGAGTGGAGAGGCTGGCCGCCCCCATCGTTGAGCCACGGCGGTAATTAAATGCAACTACGGGATTACGGGGTCATTGCTGATGTCGGGCTCGGTCTGAGGAGGGGTTGGAGCCCAGAGGTGGTGAGTTGAGATACTCTCCCAGGTTTTCCAGTCACATTTTTAAAAACAATGGCTATTGTTAAAGCAACATCAACCACATGCACACGTGTTTCTGTCCGTGCCAGCGTATGCATTTCAACTAAAATCCAGATGTGAAATAACACCATGTGACTTTCACAAACAAACCGAAAATATTTATGATCTTTGAAATGGGATTATTTTCGAGCCGTCCTTTTTCATGAAAGTGGAACGGGGCGTTAATCAGCACCAGGACCCCCGAGCTTCACAGTTTTCTCCTGTGCTGCGCAAATGAGCCCGAAAATGCATTTTAATGGCAACGTGCAGTTTCCTGGTGTGCGGGGTCATGTGAGACTACGGCTAATGATCCAGAGGGGAGCGCACAATAAAAGGCAATTTGTTGCATCTCATCGTGCTCCTTATTCACTATTATAGCTCGGCTAATTTATACTTTATGGCCATTCCTGCACATGAGACGTTAAAGTCGTGGTCCTGCGGCGTTGTTGACAAGGCCTGACTAACTGCTGGCCGCAACCCCACCGGCTACGAAGGGGCTGAATAAATCCCCTCTGTGATGGGACACAAAAGTGATTTAATTCATATGAGCAGGCCGACTGTGTGAAAGAGGACGTTGTTTCCCTTAAACGTCTTTGATTGTTGAACCAGTTTAGCAACGAGGATTTTGCTGCAACGTTGACGTCCCGAGGCCGGGGAGGCGGCTGGACGAACATCGGCGCACCGTGCTGGAGGTTCAGGGTTGAGCTTCTGTTCACGCCAGATAAAATAAACATCAAGCCAGGAAAGATTGGACAATTTTATGATATAATTTAATAAGGGTATCATATCTTGTTTCATCAGCAGCGATCGTTTTATTTATTTATGATTTCTGCGCCGCGCTATAATTACAGAGCGAGAAGAAGAGCGCGGCCATAAAGAGACTCATGGAAAATGACTGAATGTTGTTATTCCTGTTCCTTTTTTGACGTGTATTTCTGTCTTTAGGTTTATAAAACGTCCATATAATAAGTAATAACGGTCAGTTCTTGGCAGTCGGCTTTGACACGCGCGCCAAGTATCCAGAAGCAGGGATAATATGAGAACACGTCGATGGACAGAAAAAAAAATGGCTGACGAAAGATAAACACTGTTGTGAGATTTACCGACGCGGGCATTCTGATCACACGCCGCCCTTCCGAGCTTCATTTTCTGCGCCTCTAAATCCCGGCGGGTCGACGCGGGCTTCTGAGCGGCGTCTGAACGTGGACCCGACCACAGGCAAATGAGGGAACCTCCGAGACCAGACGCAGTAACACGGTGGCTGATTTACGGCTTTATGTCTGGGAGAATGAATAAAGAGCTTTTCCCCATTGCGCAATAGCCCTGCGTGCCGTGCCAGATCTTCAGATGGAATATGGCTCGCCGAGCGCCTTTTCGCTGCAGACGGAACATGTTCTTGGCCCCCGCGTGGGGACCGAGCTCCTCTGAATGTTCTCTGCATGTTTCAAATAGACCAGATCAGACAGCTGCATGTCAGTTCCATTGTCCTTCGTTAACAAGACTAATTTGTGCCTCATTCTGTCTTCTATCGCTTCCAGAATCTCAGGCAGTCTTTCTGGCCCCAGTTGGGGTTGGAAGGAGAATCGGCATGCTGGCATCCATATTTGCACCATCTGTGATGGAGGGAAGGAGCTGTGTGGTTATAGATCAATTATGCATGTGGAATTACAGACACGCTATTGCACACACGCGACCCGTCTTTCCCCATCACCAAGTTGGCAATCGAGGACATACGACGTGATTCATGCCATTAAAGAGAAGCTAAAAATAGACAAAGTTAATTCACTCAAGGGTGTGCCGCCCGAGACAGGTCAGAGGTCAGTATGAGGTATGAGGGCTGAGTATGAGGTAGCCTGACTAAATGAGCTGCAGTTACATTTCTTGCATTAGAACTGAGCCTGCCTGACTGGGTCAAGACCTGTGGAAGCAACAGACGGTCTTCAGAGATCGCTCCCGAGGACCATTCTTGATCACAAGGTGGAGGGAATCGATAGCGCAGCCCTCAAACCCGATGATGGGATAGTAGAGGTCAAGCTGATTGACATCGTTATGACACGTGAACACACGCGAATACACGAGGGGACACGCAGGACACGCATGCCAGCACATCTGCCTTCCCTCTTTGTAGTACAAGCTGCATAATTTACACTCCCAGAATCCCTGAACTAATTTGGGACAAAATCCACAACAGCCGAGATGATGAGCTGAAGTGAATGATTTCCCACACAACTGTCAACTTATGAAGTTAGCGAACGCATCCTGTTAACAGCAGACGCTGTGGGCGCAAAAGTACCTCTGTATAATATCGTTCTACTGTTTGTGTTATAAAAGCATCCACATCTTTGTGCTGTTAGAAGTCAGAGGGAATCACCCTTAATCCCACTTTTAATCCCAGCTCCTGACACATCGGACAGGACAACTGAGATGTTCCACGGGGCTGCTGTACTTGAATTTACAGTAACTGCTGCAATAAAGCAAATGGGATGTATGAGCATTGTTTGCCTGGATGATCCCAGTCTCTGCCCGTGAGTCACTTCTGAAGCGTTTCCTCCTCACTCTGCTTCCAAAAGAGATTAAAAGCCATTATTCTAACAACCGATTTAAGTGTTGTACAGCTATTCCAAGCTGGGCTCTGGAGGACGGGCTGCCATGAAGTTTAGTACCTCTATTACCCACTCCATGTGGGTGTGTGTGTGTGTGTGTGTGTGTGTGTGTGTGTGTGTGTGTGTGTGTGGGTGGGTGCGGGTTTGTGCAATACACCACATTTCTGCTTGATTACAGCATCATTACACATCACCGTGTCCGGCGATAAAACACCACCACAAGGCAACAGCTCCTGCTCCTGTAGCTGTGATTTCCTTGCTCTTCAGAATGGAATATTTGCACGTATATTTCCATTTCCACAATCGTAAAGACTTGAGCAGCACATCCTCCCCCCCCAGGCAGGAACACTGCTACCACGGCTGATGTTACGGTCCCCATGCTGCGTCAGACTAGATCAGCACTCCGTCTGCAGTCATGCACCAGTTTATACGAACTGATCCCGGAGGCCTCCCACTACATATGTAGCAAGTGTCACAGCCAAATAAGAGAGAGGAAACCGTCAACAATACATTTATTTTGGGAACACCCAAGTTTGCATATGTACACAGATGCCCTTTTTTTTTTGCTGCATGTGGGTTTCTCTGCCTTTCCTCCCCCCCAGTCTGTCCCCTTGAACAAAACAGTTACAAGCCCTCTGATTATTCACCTAAAGGACAGGGTGTGTGCAGCGGGTGATAAAACACTCCAAAAGGGCACCGCCAAAGGCACGTAGATCACAATCACAAAAAACAAACAAGCAGCCGGGGCATAAGAGGGCCTCTTGGGACGAGATGTGGGGAGGAGATGTCTCGCATTTTGATGTTCAAGACTGGCCGCAGACAATCTCTGCTCCAGACTTCAGGAATTCAGCAGAAGCAGAGCTGCGACATCAAAACCATGTGGGAGACGTGGAAGGGTTTTACCATTCGAGAACACGATCTTATTCACAACTCGTTGCAAGTAATTTCACTGTTTGTGGTTGTTTTTTTAACCTGTCGAGGCCAACCTTTCATTGAGCATCATTATGCTGTTATCACATTCTCAAATGGTTTTATTCTGAACTGCTTTAATATGTTTATGTGTTTAGTTTTTAAAGGGATTAAAACTAAAATCCCCCTTTGTGCAGCATGGAGAGATACTCAACTGGCGTTATCATAAATCCTTGTGGTATTTTTAAACATTAAAAGGGTTATAGACTAATACAAGACTTAGCCTCGGAGATTAATACATATTTTTACCAAAAAAAAAGCTTTCTTGCTTTACACGTCTACATAATCCCAGTTTTATCTCTTGTATTCTTCATGAACCACTCGATATTTTATTCTTTTTCCTGTCTTGAAAAACAACATCATCTCTCATTTAAGGACCTGGCCTTTGCCTGTGCAGGGATTTTAGTGTTGAATCTTTCGCTTACATCAAACATTTATACACAGCCTTATACAATACACAGCATTATTGACTCTTCGCGGACTGAGGCGCTACAGTAAACTTGATGCTGGTTCATCCTGACTTATTCAATCATTTTTGCTCCGAGCATCCCCACACTGTTTGCAGGGTTTGCAGAAAGGGTCCATTTCTTCTATCCTGTCCAGCAGCTGCGAGTAGCAATGCCCAACTGTTCGATTAACCATTTCCAGGTCCAGTTTTCACACAGTTGGCATTGAGGTTTGTGCATGATAGCCACATTTTTGCTTGGTTTTCTATATCTTGATGGGGGATGGGCAATGATCCATGGCTCTGGGTACCTCGATGAAGCAAATCATTGCATTTTTCTAGATCGTTCATGAGGCTGAGGTAGGATATTTGGTTCTGATTGTCTCTAATTAAGACTGTAAATGCAGGAACACCTAAGGTTGAAGGTTAGGTTCCATTTAAATGCCAAATGAAGGTGAAGGTATTATTACTTTATTAAGATGTAATGTTGTAAAACTTAACAGCATATGAGAGGCATAAGGAAAAGAAAAACAGCAACAGTAACGCACGTCTTGAGCTTTACATAGAAGATCTTTTGGAGCCATTTAAACTCTTGGTTGTGATTGGTTACATGGTCAGATATATTTTACAGTTGCCACCAAGGCGCCGTGGATGGATGAGGGACATCATTAATCTAACAGAAACCAATTCCTCCTACTGTATCCCCTTTATCAGGCTTTTTTTCCCCCACTGTCTCCATTTTTCCCTCCTCTCAAGCATTAAAAAATCGAAGCTGCCATTTAGGCCACAAAAGTATGACATCTGGCGCTCTAATGATTTGCAGGCCATAAGTGGAAATGTCCACCGTGAATCATGAAAATGCATTTTCCCATTTCCATTATAGGGACTGCATGCTCACAGAAGATTTAACACCATTGTTGCCGTCTCATTCTTGGGTTTTTCCCCCGTCTCTGTGTCTTGAATCATCTCACTGCTGTGCTGACTTTCTCCTTCTCCACTTCATTTTCCTCGCCAGCTCATTTACAATTCCCCATGTTTATGTATTTGACATTTGCCAATGAAAGCCCGGCCGAGTGTCGGACATGTGAAGATCGAAAATGCTCTGACGAGTCATTGGGCTTTGGCTGATGTTTTAATTTGAATAGATTTTAAATTGATCACAGAATTCCCTCTTTTTCCTCCGCAGAGGGTACACATTCGGATTAAATAATGGGAGAGCTGAACGTTGGAAGCCATGCTGGAGTCTTGTAATGTGACTTTTCCTGAAAATGCAGTAAATAACTATCACATTACAAACTGTTAGAAATCCCAACCTGAGTTTGCAGTCTCTATATTGTTGTTATAGACGCTGTCGTGTGGGATGTATCATAAAGTCAAGTCACACTGATGTTTTTTGGTGTTTAGTGGAGCTCAAATTAAGTCAATGCTGCAGAGAAAAAAAATGTTTGCGAGAATAAAAATGTACAAGATGATGATGAACAGCAGTGTTTCAGCTTTAAGGACTATAATTACTCATCTCTCAGTGGTAGTTTTGACCACTGGAAAAAGCTTTTAAACCTCATGCCAGGAAAATTATATTTTATTCCATCCTGCCTCTCCGAGTACCTGAAAGTACTCTCCACACCACTAATGGAGCCTTCCTTGTTTCTCTTGGGTTTTTCCTGGATCCGCTAGTCAAGGTGAACCTTTGACTAGCTGGCCGCCTTTGTCTTTGCCTGGAAATTACCACAGTTCAAGTGGAAGTGCTTAACAGCTGGTAGCTGCGACCCATAAACAAAAGATGGAGTCCCTGATTGGAGCCCCGGACTGTACAATGTCAGACTTAAATTCCAGCCCCCTGCTTCAGAGTGTAAATCACACGGCAAAGGAAAACAGAAGCCAGATGGTTACTCACCTCTTTGTGCACATAGGGCACCCTGAGCACTTCTAGCTTCGTGTGGTTGTTGGAATGTTGCACGGACGTGTATGTTTATTCAAGTTTTCCTTCATTTACAGTGCTAAGTGTTTGCCTTTAGCTAAACATGATGATAAAAAAAAACTCTAATGGACACGGTAAATGTACAGCATTAACAGGAATACATGTCTGAGTGCACTAATCCAAGTGTAAAACAAACTGCATCCAGGGAACAAGAGATCTGCCGAAAATCTGTGGACTTACATGAATAGAACAGCAAGTTGTATGTGTGGACATAGAAATCTACACACACACACACACACACACACACACACACACACGCATACATACCTACATACATACATATATGTGTGTGAGTGTGTGTACACACACACACACACATATATATATATATATATATATAAATACTGTATATATATATATACTGTATATAGGTGATAAAAAAGAAAGGACTATTGATGTCTTGAGGCCATCACACATATTCTGGAGTCTATTTGAAAGAAGTGGAAGCATTAGGTAATTAAAGAGCAGTGGTACAGTGAAAGAAATACTTTGAAAACATCTTTGAGTGATGGTAGGAAATTAGAGGTCTGAAGTTTTGTTGACCTATTCAACCTCCCAACCTCCTTCCACGATAGGTTTCATGGCTCCACGACGTCACACTATTTCCTTGCTTCTCCCTATGGAAAACACACACAAGAGTGTATATACCTCAGACCCCCCTCCCAACACACACACACACACACACAACACACACACACACACACACACACACACACACACACACACACACACACACACACACACACACACAGACCTGTTAAATCGCTCATCGCCCTTCGCTGCCAAATTTACACATGTTTTGTGGTTAAATATATATATAAAAAACCTTTACATGTATATTTTTGCATATAGCGTGTACATATAATCATCCCGTATGGGCACACTTCTCTTTTATTGGTGGCCCATCAATCGAACGTGGTCCACAAGACTCCTGACTATGGCTTTTCTGAACCACTCTGAAGACACATCGAGCATGCTCAAAACCAGTAACAACAACAAGAACCGATGTGACTCTTAAACTGGCTGTACTGGTGTGTGTTCCAGGCTGTGCATGACAGTATCACTAAACCCAGGTTCTTGCTCATAAACCATCAGCTGATTTACAGGACCTTCATCGATCTCTAACGGGTGGGGCAGTGAGTCCATTGAGGAGCGACCCTGTCTGACATTATCAGGTGTGGAGCAAAGAGATGACTATTGAAGGGCTGAATCGAAGATAATGCTGGAGACGAAGCTTGGCTAAAAGCTGGCAGGACAACCCATTGGAGGAGAAACGGACAGCTGACAAGCGTCCAGTCGTGCGATCAGAGAGAGAGAGAGGGTTATAGACTCTGAGGTAAGATCAATCATCATTAGCCAAACAGGATCAATAGAAAGACTGCTAAGTAGCTGGAGAAGCAAACTTCTATTCAAGGCCTTTCAGTTCCCCAAAGCCAGGAAACATCACCATATATACCTGTTCTCTGCACACTTACGACCCTCGATCTGTCTGAGCATCTGTGCTGAGGCTTATAAGTAGAGAGGTCTGGTCTCCCCAGGTCCTGTTGCTCAGCCTGGTGTCATATTCTGCTGGATTCTGGTATCCTGGCCACACCAGCTACACAGACTGGGCAGACAGATATTGGTAAACACAGAGGAAAGGTGCTTCATGCTCATCCTGATTATGTGTTGGAGCTTAAAATCAAACTTATTTCAAGTTTCTTGACCTGTACCAGTGCAGGAAGAGGAGGAAGGGGGCTGTGGTGGCTCCTGGGATCTTTGCAAGGACATTCTTCTGTCCGGTGACAAGTAATGACATAAATAGCTTATTATTTTCCTAGGCAGATGTAGTTGTACCATTTGAATTTTTTCCGGCCACATTTTGCCAAATGTGCTCCTGGTTGAAGTCTAAAACTACACATTCCTGACCTTTGTGGTTGTTTGCTATCTTGCCATAAACACCTCACTGAAGTCCCCCCCCCCCCCCCCCCTTCCCCAGTGTGGCAGCAGTGTTTGTGCCCTGGCACTGTCTGTTCCAGTACATCTGAAAGAAACTGTTGTCAGTAAACCTCCTGCCACAGCTCCGGATATGATGAAAAAAAATCCCCCCACACTTTGTCTGGAATCGTCAGGCTGGTATGAATTTGCCCAGCGGCCATCTCCTCATGCTGCCTTTCCTGTCCCTTTAACTATATCCACTCCCCTGCCCCTCTTGTCCCCTCACTCATTTTCTCCCTCAAGCTTTTCCGCCCTGTCAATCTCCTACTCTAATACCTTTGCAGGATGTCCAGGTTAAACTCTGACTGTGTTTTGTCAAAACTGTACCAAGATTTAAGGCAAATAAATTAGCGGCAAATTACCTGTCAGACAGTCACTGTTGAGACGTCTTCGCTTACTGAAGAACAGCGAGTGGAGGAACAGCGCAGGAGCCATTTTCATTCAATGAGAAATCACTATTTAAAGACCTCCCTGTCTCATCTGACCAGCTGAAGATCCTGTCGGCTCTCATTCCCATTATAAGTGATGTCTGAGCTGTCGTAGTCACTGTTCTCTGCAGGACAAATAAAGTTTAACGTTGAGCTGAATTAATCAGCGCTGACAGGAGAACTCCCCGGGCCGTCCACCATCACGGCGCTCCATTCCCCTCACCTGCTAATTGCACTCCCTAATGAACTCATTGCACCGTTGTCCGATTTTTAGAACAATCATTTCATTTAGGCAAATGAGAGAGCCGTTCTCTGCACCTGTGGCTGAAGTTCAGGCACATTTTTGGACCAAAATACCAAAAACACGCGTGTGCGTGCGAAATCATTTCAGCAGCCATTGTCACTGATAGCATCTGTTGCTTGAAGAGCAACCTTGATGTATGCTAATGCAGCGAACGCGCTCTCTGCTGTGTCGCAGCTTGCAATTATTGTTTGCATTATTTGTAATTAAAACAACATTGACATCTCTTTCATATGGAAATCGGTCCTCGTTTCCCATCTTTGATTTTCCGATATGAACAAAGACAATGCGTCAGTGATTGTGCGCTGGGGTTCTCCCACTCTTCTTTGTTCGGTTCCGTCGTGGAGGAACCTGATGGCCTCGCTCTGTTTGCAATAGATAGCAGCCGTTTTGAGAAAATGCATTAGGCCCAAAATGAAAGGTAATATGCAACGACCTTTGGGATGGGACCTATCTACATTATTCAAGCTGAGCACAGGTCAGATTTGATGTGAAATCGGCTAAACGATGCGCCCGAGTCATGTTTTATTCATCCAGCTGCTTTGAGAGGAAAGAGCCTTCAAAGACAAATGTTGGTCATTTTTAGATACTCTTGGAGGAAGCAGTGGTTTAACGTCAAGCAATAACCTTAAAGATATTGTCGTTGTTTGCTCTGAATCATTTACCGCTTCAAGACTATTGCTTCATAAATTAATTTTGATGTTATACTGAAGAGCTGAGTGCATGCGAGGCCGGAGCTACCTCCTAAAAACACAACCAAACAGAAACATCTGATTAACAGCCGTACCAAGACTTATGTCAGCAGTTCTAAAACTTTTTCACATCATATGGCACTAAAAATGGTACAAGTTTGATTAAATTCAGGGTCTATTGACTAGAGAAGGTAGAGATGTCAACAGGTGACGTAAAATAGGATCGGGAGAGTATTTGTCCTCTTCAAGGCCCTCTGTGTGTCCATATACCCCTTCTCTATTATACGTTCTCTCTTCTGACTCTTTTGAATAATAAAGCTTTTCCACTGGTGTTTCCAGCAGTGCTGCCCCCTAGTGTCATGATGATCTGTTAAAAGACAAACACTGGGGCGTCAATTGATTCATTCAGAATTCTTACAGGACTTGAATGCATCATCCTTGGGAAACTTATCATGCTGGCACTTTCTTGAATGGGGCAATCTAGTCTTACTGCCACCATAGGGTCACCCCCTGCAGGGCCCACCATCCTCCAGATTGAACTTTTCAAACACTTGTAATGCTTTCTTCCTCGTGTTTCGCCGATGTTGTCATCGGTGCCAACATCAAGCACTAGTTTACGATGCTGCACTATAACATTCCCCAGACTTCCCCCCCCACACGTGTGAGCGTTTGTGCCGACGTCGGCCTGACAGAGGTGAGTGCGTTGAAGCCGCAGGTGTCTGCATGTGTTGTTTAACCCCAGCCATGTGCAGGGTTCACCATGTGTACCGCGAACCTCTGAGCTCATCCCTCTTCTCTTCCCACTGCGGCTCTCACCAAAGCCAGGCCTGACTTTGTGTCCACGTGCACTTAAGTGCACGGACCATAAAAGCAAAGTCAGACGCTGATGAATGAGCTTCATGCTTCTTCGGCAGGCCGGCCAAGTTTGCAGGAATCATGATCAAACACAATGAGCAGATCGAGCTCATAAACACACATTTATTCTATAGTCAGCACCAACGTTTTAGCCAGGATTCAAAAAGGGACAGAGTATCTGCCGTCATCTGGTGTCTGATGAGGTAATTCAAAGAGGATGTCAGCTTGTGTCTTTGAAATCACATCAGCTCTTTTATAATCGCATTCATTCATGCATTTAACGATGCCCCAGTTGCTTCTCTGAAGGAGTTTGAATCAGAAATGTCTTTTTGTCTCATTCATATTTAATGATTAAAGTGTTTTTCTTTGATTTCCAACTAACTGTGACAACTGCCTGATAATTAGACAGCTTCTTTACTCACAATAAATTTCAGTGGAACTGAAAATGGATCATCAGCAAACTTGAATGAGCTTCTCCAGAGTGTTAAAGGACTTCATAGACAGGAGTTCGATTCTCATTGGCGTCGGTAATAGGGATGGATATAAATTTTTAATCTTTATCTGCTTATTGTTTGAACATTTAACTCTCTGTGAGGCCGAAACGGAACCAGCCGCTGGCAGAGTGGAAAACACTGACGATTCCATCAGAGTTGGTTCTGTGCATCTTTGAGCCGGCTCTCCATGTGACCCGTATCTGCGCTGCCACTCTCAGTCTCTCATCCATCCATCATCTGCTGTTTAATTACTCCGTACAGATACCTCCCCGCCTGTCATATTAACATTCACAGGGTGTGTTGGGGAGAAGAGCGAGGCCCCGCACGTGCCAGTCACAGACCAAAGAGCCATGAAAGCCACAGACGTACCAGCCGAACTCGGAACTGACAGATTTGGGCAACACCATCTTCTGGGGCAGGTGAGTAAAACACTGTACTTTTCTTTGTTTTTGTAAGTGCATGGCTGCTCTGCTTCTTCTATCCATTCCAGGAGAAAGATAAATGGCTACAGAGAAAAGGAGGAGGGGAAGAAAGATGGAAGGAAGAGAAGAAACGCCTGCTTTGGCTCAGTGGCTGCAGCAGCACGCTGTGACCATATGCTGCTCCAGGTGGACTCTGTATCCAGGCAACTGTATCAAAGCGGAGGGGGCATCTACGACCCAATCCACAGGGCTTTTCAAACGGAGGAGTCGGGGAGAACAATGCACCCATCATCTGCTGGCAGGTAAGATCACCTGGCCTTACTCAGCCAAACTCCTCCTGGCAGCTCCACAGAGACTCCTTTCAGGCCGTCTCTCCTCCTGGGTTAGGACCCTCCCACCAGGGGTCTGGGAAGGAACACTGCCACGTCTGTTTTCTGCAGGGAGAGTGTCAGCACATTTGGAATAATGGCCAGGTGGTTGAGACAAATCCGGACGGAACGTCACGCAGGGAGTGACCGTTGACTGACACCGTTTGGGTCAGCAGACTTTACATGCATGGCAGGGCTCCATGTACACACAAACACATAAATACTGTGGAGGGAGGGGGCAATACTGCATATCAAGTTCTATAGTAGCAGATATCTGTTTGTCTTGGCATGAAAGTAAAATAACAAATTCCAATCGCCAAAGAAAGATATTCTAAGAGCACAGGCGTAGATTTTACACTTAAGTTGTCTAAAAAAGGAACATTGTCAAAATTCATATTCACACAGTCACACTTAGAAGATGGTAATTCTCCTAACTGTGGTGGAGTATTTCATAATTTAATGTGAAGTGTACTCCAGGGTGCTGATTACCGGATCACTTGAGTGCGCTCATTGTGTTTAGCCGGCACTTTTTCTTTCCCCTCTGCATTTGGTGTGGTGGCATTTCTCAGTGCTGCATTTACAGATCAGGAGAGGAGGAAACGGCCGCCGTGGCTGCGTGAGCAGGAGGAGGAGTGGCCATGGCATGGGGGGTGGGGGGTTAATTTAAAGCAGTCTGATGAAGGCTGCTGACCAACGCAAACTTTTGAAAAAGGTGTTGCAGCTTTCTGCAAACTTCAGGAATCCGTTTTATTTACGCTGAGGAAGATGAAGAACTTGAGAGCTGCACTTCGTGTCCAGTGGCACTTTAGGACAGGATATGAAATGGCCAGAGAGAGAGAGAGAGAGAGAGGTCAGGCTAACTTTATCTGCCGTATCTGTGAAGATAAACAAAGCTTACCGAAAGGAAGGTGGAATTCACTAAAATGTTTCCTTCTAGTTAAGGTCTTGTAAACTCCAAAACCACCACATTTTATGGCTTTTTTCCTTCCTCTGCTGGAAGCAAAGGAACAGTAAGAGCAACCCCCCCCCCCCCCACACACACACACACACACATCCTCACATTTTGACCTTTGTGGGGACTTTTGTAGCCATACTATATTGCCAAACCCCTTACCTTAACTCTAACTATCCCAACTAACTCCCTAACCCTAACCCTAATCCCATTTCTAACCTCAACCTTAAAAACATTCTCTTAACCCTCAAACAGTCCTTTGAAGTTGGGGGTCCCAGCAAAATGGCTCCACATTGCTAGCAGACTGAGGGTTAATTTGGGACTAAATATGGAACAAACCTGAGAACACACATGAACACACACACACACACACACACACACACACACACGCACACACACAGACACACACACTATTCACATGAATGTGTTTTGGAGGAGCTGCATTCCTGTCCACGTGTCGGTGAAGCTGCCTTTATCATTGTCTTTCCTTTGTCATCAGGCTCCCGATTCACCTCATTTACCAAAAATCCAAAGTATCTCCTTTTCTCTTCCCTACTGCGATGACAGCAGAAAAAGCGGAATATGGAATTATTACCTGCAGCTGAGTAAACAGAATTGGCTCTCTGAAAGAAAATGGCTGATTTGGAGGGACAAAATAAGGAGTCTTATTTGCACTGATGAGGGAAACAAAATCGCCTAACAAGGACCATCTTGGGTGGCAATTTGCTTCTTTGTCAGCCAGGTGCCGCAGACAACCAATTTACCACAAATACGCTAAAGCAATTTACCTTACAGTATGGAATACGCTGAAACCATACCGCAGAGAGGCCGATTCATGTCGTGTATATATGCAGCACAACATTATGAGCAGCTTCCACTTGTACTTTATATTCCCATATTAGTTAGGCTCTTTTTTGTTTAACTCGATCCATCTGACTCTGCAGCAAACAGCCTGTTTTTTAATGATGTGTCCAAACTAGAGAATGAGTAATTGACACTGAACAGTTTGGAACATATTTGGGCTTTCTGGAATGCAGCCCAGACAGTGCTGTTGCCAAATTTTGAGCATTATAACTGTCAAACAGGGAGAACTGAACCTAAAAACCCTCCACTGTTGGAGATCTTTACCTGTGTAAAATACAAACCAAGACATTTTGATAGCATGCTGGAAATTATATATATAACGGTAACAAAGAATGCTACTTGATCTTTGCCGCTGCTGCTCGCCGTAGTTAAAATCGGAATGACGCAACTTCATTGTTTATAATTCCTGAAGTGTGTTTCATAAATTGTGTGTTTATCACACGAGGCTGCCAACTTTCAGCGAGCCGGAGCAATTAAATCCCAGACGGGGGCCACGTATGCCTTAAATCACGCTAACCTGCAATCGGGACCAGATACGCCGCTCAGAACCGGATGAGATCCAGTTCTGGGGCAGGTATGTTTCAGAGCAGCATTAAGTCAACTACACGGATGTGTAAACTGCACATTTCGGCTCAGATTACATGTAACACGCGTGTAGTTTGAAAGGGGCCGTCAGTTGTTTGCGCCGTGTTTTAATTGCAGTGTCAGTCCCCACGACTTCTGCCAAAAAGCAAGTCTGGATGGAGTCAGTCCTCTGCTTTAACCATAAAATAAACGCCAAATCAGAATAAGATCTCCAGACTTGTGACGGCGAATGTTCCCTGTCGTTTTCTCAGCACAGTGAGGCCAGAGTCCCAATCTGTCTCTAATCTTCCACAGTTAGGGGGCCAGTGGGGGGGGGGGAGGAAGTCATTGTAGGCAGCTGTGTCGGCTGCTGAGTCCAGCACACCAACGCCCCCGATCCACTGCTTTCTTTTTTCTTTTTTTTTTCGTTTTTCCCTTTTCCATTTTCTTTCCACCCTTCAGTGGAACTTATTTCAGATGAAATGTAGAAAGAAAGAAATCTGGACGGTGCCGAGCTGGGGTATAATGAGTTACAGGTGGAGGGTTTAAATTCCCCTGAGCTGCAACCCGCCGCTCCAGATGAGCCTGAGTGTGTTTCTGCAAGGGGAAGAAGAGCCTCTCTCTGATTTCAGAGTGCTTTTTCATTTCAGCTGAGCAGCTGCTGATAACGCCGCCATTTAACCTGTCAAGATGCAAAGAAATGAGGCTTCTTACGCATCAGGTCACAGCGTTGAGCAGACGCAGGTTTGGAATGAGGGATTTCCTCCTGTTGTGATTGTGGACACGTGGGGCCGCGTTGGATGCGGTTACTTGCTAATCTGTGAGATATGAACAAAGCTGCCCCCTTTTGCTTCAGAAGGCTTCTGAAGGGGTTTAACTTATTCACTGGCCATGCAAGGTCACTGTATTCCCGAGAGAGCGGCCCGAAACACAAGTAAGGAACAGAGGAGAGGAGAGCAGCAGACAGCTATAATGAGAGCGTACAAGGAACTGACCACATTTATAGGCGCTTGAACCTTGTGGTAAACTTGGGAAATGAGGTTGCAGTCTTTCCCAATTTTCCCTTTAACCAAAACCACAGGTCATATGGTAGAAATTGATCCCAGATCAAAGGGAATAGCCAATTAGACGCAGTCGTCCATTTCATGTGTAATATCTCCCTCAGATCGTTGAGAAATGTTCTGGAGGAAACGTGTAGGTGACATGCGCAGGTGCAAATTTTATCTGTTGCCCTCAACACGCTCGGCATGCATTTTTCCCTTTAAAGTGCATACATATGTCTGCAGCTCAGACATGCACCTCATTATGTTTTATAAGAGCATATAGAGATTATAGTGCATTTTCATAAAGTCTAGACATTTGAGGGTGTAATTTTAAAGCCGTTGAAAGCATTTAGACCAAAATAAGTCTCTCCGTTACACTCCAGTCTGTCCCCGAGGACACACAAGAACTCTGAACTCTGGAAGACCCTTGTGTGTACATGTTAGTGCATGACAGGGAAACTCTATATGGGTGTGTTTCAGTACACCGATACTCAAACAGGGCGGCTGGACTCAGCTCACGGGGCAGTGAGGTAAAGAAGATGTCACCATTAAGAGGATAATGGACAAGCTTCAATGTCAGTTCAGGGGACCCAACGCACACACACACACACACACACACACAACACACACACACACACACACACACACACACACACACACACGCAGACACACAGATTAATTAAAGTGTTTATGACGCCTGAGGAGAAAACCATTGGGAACAAGATGCATTTATCGATCTCAGAGGTTTAATTTCACATATTGCGATTTTACAGTACAGATATTAGCACAGGAATACAGCAGGTTTCCTGTTTACTGCAGGCTGGAGATGAGTGATCAAATACATATTTGTTTGCCTGACTTTTATGAACATAATTTGGCCATTGAAGGTCATTTTCAAAGCAGACTAAATCTCATTTCTACAGGGTAGACTGCTGCTATACAAAAGATTCCCTTTTAGGTTAATCGGATGAGGCTTATTCTTTATTAAATGCTTTTAAAGCAACTTTGCTGTATAAGAGTGCAGCTAATATATCTGGAAGAGTCAAAATCAATTAAACTTTTTCCACATACAAAAGTGCTGCAACAATCATATTTAAGAAACATAATGTAGAGATGTTATGAAAATTGACACGTTGACTTTGCAGCCGCACAGATATTTTATCCCCAGTGAGACAGGAATTAAACCCAAGGGTAAAAATCCGTATGAAGACATTTAATCTGCTCGTTAAAGTGCACGACCTGTATGAATATATGTAATATATGTGAATATATGTGTCAGAAGCTCTGTTCAGGTTCATTTTCTTGTTGGTATGAAGTCGACTTGTCATGAGTTGCTGATTTCTGGTTTCCTCAGTCCGAGAGTTGGAATCTTTTCCACGCTGACCTTTGCTGCTTCGGCTGCTGCTCCTCACACGTTATTGTGCTGTTGGGAATATGACTCGGTGTTTTGGAATTTTTTCCCGGAATTCTCAAGCTTTTGTTGGTCGCTTCTCTGTGTTTTGTCCTTCGTCTGGAGCTCTCTTTGAAGAGCGCCGCGCTGCTCTTATTTTAGACGGCTTTTATTGGGTGATACTCTCTCCTCATCCGGTTCTTCTTGGAAGCGACTGTACACTTCCCTGGGAGCTTGGATTTAGTTGGATATTTGGAGCTCAGACTAAAGACTGTAACATTGCTGGGTTTGCTGAGCTCATTTTCTTAATTTTAATTGGCCTTATTGTGTAAAACTTCATCTTCCAGCAGCTTGTTCTTCCTTCTTTCTTTTTGGCGTTCCATGGCTCAGGGTTTGTGGCTGCCTTTGAGTCGGTCTTGCGGTGCTTTGTAGCTGTTCCAGTGGGATTTCAACCTGCACAGGCTGCTCTCTGACAGCAGATTGTTTGGGGTTTTTTATGGAGTAACTTCGCCTGAAAAGAAATCAGAAGGTAACTTTGTTGATTGGATACACTGAGGGACGCTTACGCTGGGAGTGGGGGTTGAATTATTAAGACTCCTCCAGTGGACATCCTCCCTGGACAAGGTGCCTTAAATGGTCTGACATGTAGCACAACACATTATTAAACAGGACCTTATTGTAATCAGGGTATTTAATTTCATCCACGTGCATATTTATGTGTCCTGTTGGTGTAAAAGAGTATTTCCAGTGAGTTTCTCCTTTTAGCCACTGTAACTATTTTGCCATATCCACCAGAACACAACTCCTGATGACGTCCCTATAGGACACAACGCTGTGCAGACATGCTCAGTCAGCCAGAAACAAACTGACAGTCTACCCTGGGTATCAGTTTCTGAGATCAGAGCATATATCTTAAAACAGTTCCCCCTCGTCCCTGTTTGGCCACCCCGGCCTTCGCCCGTCCTCTGTTTCATCCTCTCTTGTCCCGAGCAAAGGGGCTCTTGTAAACCGACAGGGAGACACTGATCCCCAAGCTCAGCATCTGCTGACAAGCTAGCCTCCCATTCAGGACTGGCTGGAGGCATGGGCCACCGAGAAACCCGATCCAGCTTGGCAGAGTCTCAATGATCGCTTCCTGCCCCATCCGGCCCACACAGCTAAGTACTCTTAATTAAAGAGGTTAACTTGTCTAAGATATGACTGAAGAAGAAAAAAAAGTGGGAGGGACCTACAACAATTGTGTCGTTGTTTCCGCCTTTTCTAAAAAAGATTTCCATTCTGGCATGGCGTGATCTGAGCTCCGATACTTTATAATTACATTACGAGAAAGTGGGTAAAGGATCCCCTTTAGAGGTCTGTTAATAAGAACCGACCACCCCACTTGGACCAGACTCATGGTGGAGGCATTTCAGGTGAGATGATTTGGGGGGGTTAAGGAGACAGAAGACAGTATCTGTCTCTCTCACTGGAACTCTGGGAGCGCCATCAATCTGTAACTGGAGAGGAGCAGTTTTATTATTCTTTTTGGTTGCTTGTAAGCATGCATATTAATGAAGAGTTAGGTCATTGCCAGAGACATCTGTATTGGCCCGTGGGGCTGCCTGTGAAACGCCAGAGAAATTAGAAATGTAAATTTATACCCGGAGATACAATATGAGAGATTCTTCGCTGTCGTTTTTAGGCCTCGGAGCTGTATGGGCTCCCGCTCTCTCGAGGCAGCCCTGCGGAACAGGCTATTCATTGCAGATCGACCAGATTGCAAATGACAGACTTTGCACAAGAGGCCTGTTGTGTCTCTGCAGCAGAACATGCAGAGCTCATTTGATTCAGCTGCTCTGCCTTACAACTATAAATCTACACAATGCAGGGGGAAAGAAGTCCTGTTTCATTGGCTTCTTGCTTCACAGCTGAATTCCAAGACATAAAGAGAAGCTAGATTTCTTGCAGTAATAAAAAAGTCATTAATTTAGAAGGCCTGTTTTACTAAAACCTTATTTATAACTCTAAAAAAACAAATCAGTATTTAACAAATATGCTGCTGCTGATATAGAGCTTACCCTCCCTTTTTACATAGTAAAATACAATACATGTGGGGCTTGTAATGTTCTCTACTGCCATGAGTTCTGATCATAGCCCACCAAACACTTAAAAACACATTGGATATTTGTTAGAAGCCTGTGTTTAAAAGCATCTGTGCAACAGTCTTTCAAGGCAGAGAGCCGGCAACGTAATGTGACATGAGTCCAACACAGACAATATTGATTTTTTATGGACTTATACTATTCAGTGACCTGGCAAATGGCGCCTGTTATAAGTCTGAGCCTGAATTCTTGGGCCTTAATGGAAGAAACAAAATCCATTTAGCTCCACTTTTGCATCCTCGTCATATCTTCATATCAGGACGTCAAGTGCTACGTTGCCCAGGACGTTGTCTTGTTTTCTCCACAATATCTGCCACTTTATCGATCCTGCAACACACACGTATCAGCACCTGCAGCACCATGAAGGAAACTACTGTATATATTACTTCCTTCATCTTCATGCACCCAATACAGAGGATTAGATTTTCTCTTTTGCTCTATTAAGTAGAAAACCTTTCCTATAATCAGAGATCATTAGAGAACATTTAATCCCTTGAAGCTCTCTCTACATGTCTTTTGAGAGCTTTCCTCTGAAGCCTAAGAAGTGCCTCATCAATAAAAATAATGCTGTTTCTCAATTGCATTAGAGTATCGATCAGCACAGGAAGTGGACAGCATGTGCACTGTAGGAGCTCCTGTGGATTCGCGCCTGGACAACCAGTTCAGCTGTCAGCTTGGATCACGTGTGGCTGACAAATTTTCAATAGCTCGGTGGAAAACACATCTGGCAGCACTGTCAGCCCTGAGGGACAGAGGGGCTCTCTGCTTTGTTATCATTAGCTGTCAGTGCATAACCTCATCTTTGGCTCCCCACATGGACACAGGAGCCAAGCCTTCCAAAAGCAGTGCAGCTGTGAATAACTCCCGTTATCATGCTGGTATTTACCTTAGCTGCATCTGAGGCGTGAACGCTGCGAGATGTTGTCATCGTGTTGCCCGGGAACCTCTGTCACTGGAGAGACCATCTTGAAGGAGATCTTGAACTTGGCAGCATGCTGTTGTCAGCCTTGCAGTTGTTGTTGGTCGCCTCTCTTCTCCCTTCCTGTTTGTAGCCCACTGGGATCAATGTCGCTGGAGATGGTAATCACCACCAGCACATGCAGGAGCACAGCTCATTAGTGCATATGTGTGGCTCTCACCAGGATTGCCTTCTGCATTAATAGAACCATAATAGACTATTCTGCCCCACCAGATCTAAAAAAAAAAAAAAAGGATCAGTGATCCAACGTTTGTGGGTTGGAGAAGTGAAGGAACCACCGGTATTGTACCATCTCCACCCAAAACCTCCATTTCTTCTCCCATATCTCCCCAGTCCTGCAGCTCAGTCATAATAAGGTATGATTGCTGCTCAATCTCTGTCTTTTTTCAGAGACAACCCATTAGAGACGCCTGCACCCCTGAATTGAGTCTCCATGTAAAAACTCATTACTGGTGGGTGATGGATGAAGCCTCTTTTCATAGCGCGCAGCTGTAATAAACAATCAATGAGGAAGCATGTGCAGCACAAATCACCCCATGCGCTGCCTCACTGGCATCAATATTCTATACGAGGGGGTCTTGTTTTCCAGTCTGAGGGTCAATACTAATAGACAAGTGCACAGATTGGACATCCTCAATATAAAACCCACCTCAAAGAGATGCTTGCACAAGACCTGCGCGTGTCCTTGGATCGAGCGTTCTTGGGTTTTAGAGAATATTTAAGATCAGGCCTAAAAATAATAAATACCAAACCCAGTTTTGAATTATGGGTATAGAATTCAGACTTGACATGTAAATGGGAGTCCTCCTCGTCCTTTCAAAGGGATTTCCTCGACCAAAGTGGTACGCGAGGCAGACTGTGAAGGTCAGCGGCGACGCCGTGGCTGGTGGGAAGCACCTGTTATCAGATAACTGTTAATTAAAATATTAATGGGCTGCAGCAACTGTTAATTTAATAACTGGCGGATGGTGTCAAACGTAATGGAAGATCCTGCTCCTGAATTGGTCGAACAGATAATAAACCATGTTCTGGTTAATCAAAAAGTTTGTGATGGAGATTAAAGTCGTTCATTTAGGACTCTGCCGGTGAAACCGGGATTTTAATCGGGCTTCGCTCGAGCCGCAGACGACAGCTATCGGCTGATAATCCCACCGTGATTTTAATCAGAGCTGCGCTGAATGAATAATGAGACTGACACAAATACTCAATACTCAGATGCTGGTGTAATCACGTTGAAACACACACCCCATCAGGGGTAGCTACAGCATCACTGTGTGATTTATTCTAAATTCAGTAATGAAATTTAGCATCCCAGAATAATCTGGCTGTTCGAGCACCGACATAGATTTATAAGGTGTGTGTCATCATAACGTTCTGAGTGTTTTAAAGCATTACCTGTTTTGGCGTGACTCACCTGGCCGATCTATGGGTTTAACAGAGATTTAGGATACCCTTCCTGGCAGCCTAAGGCTGTATGATGAGGGAATGAATTGAGCCTTTTCTTGGTACATTTGCAGGATTGCACTGTGCTTCCAGGAAACCAAGCCTCCTGCTCAGAGTTTGCCCATAACTCTTCCCTGGCATTAAACTCTAATGAGAGTAAACTCGGTGGAAGTGTTCCATCTAATAAATGTGGGATTAGAAGCGCAAAGCTGACCAAAGTCACAAACTAGAGTTTGAAAACAGGTACGCATTTTTGGGAAAACGTCAGCCAGAAAAAAGGGTTCTTTGCCCAAACCGTGGACTGTAAAGAAACCAGACATCACGAGAGTCTAGAATTCTCTGTGTTGGGTACAGACAGGGTCATGAAACCCTTCCTCCATTATTCAGTTTGGGCTTCTGTAAATGCTTTATTCAGAAGTGTATGATATGATTATATTTTGTAATTTTTTCTTTTCTTTGCATAATCTGCACGAATTACTAGAATCACATGCATTAAATTGAAATTTGCTACAAAATCTAAATTTAACCCTTTTCTTCCATGTAAATGTCTGCCTCTAGTAGGTTATAAGGTTAATATGATGATGAAGGGGGGGAGTGCATCTTTTATTTATTGGAAAATTATTTTGGATGACCATTAAATATGTCAAGTACAGGGTTGGTAAAATATACAATAAATGAAGTAAAACACCATTTGTGACTTGCCCGCGGTCAGAGCCCTGCTCAGAATGGCATAATCAGCACCGTGTTTTGTGCACTGAAAGGAAACTTTAAGAGAAGTATTTGCTGCCGCAGCAGTAAAGTCTGTGGAAATATGAGGTCATATGAAACAACCTGTTAGACCTGTGAAGAAAAAAACATGTCTGTTAAAGGCCAGACAAGGAGTCATTTTCTTTCATTTGTTACTTTTAGTCTTTTATGAAACTGTGTGTGTGTGTGTGTGTGTGTGTGTGGTGTGTGTGTGTGTGTGTGTGTGTGTGTGTGTGTGTGTGTGTGTGTGTGCAATCCTCATTCTATTAGTAAAATGAGGACCTATTTGTAAAGTGAAGCCATTGCGCTTGGCCCTGCAATTTCAAAGGACCATTTGACGTGGTTTTAAGAGGTTAGAATTGGGTTTAGGTTCATGCTGGGGTTAGTGTTAGGGATTAAGTTGGGATGTTTAGGGTAAGCAGTTGAATGTTCCCACTAAGATAGAACTGCGAGGATTTGTGAATGTGTGTTTTTCTGTGTGTACTAATACTAAAATGATCCAAAACTCAGTGGTTTGTCTTTAAAGGCTTTAAAAAATACATTTTATATAAACAGAAAAGAAACGCCCACCTTTTTTTCTTGCACACGCTTGCCTCGACCAGCTCTATTTATTTATTTATTGTCTGTGTTTCTTTCTCCAGATAATATCTGTTATCAGACAGTCACAGTGTGACGCTTGTGCCAGACTGTTAATATCCTCTCAGACAAACACACTCACACACCCAAGCACGAACTCTTAGTGCCAAAAGTGTTTTAATCATCATGGGGTGTAAGACAGTGGTAAGATGTCCTGTAGGTTTGACAGAGAGGTTTAAGGTGGAGGTAGGACTACACCCAGGAGTAGCTCCAAGCACCTTCTGGTTCACTAAGGTGATGGACAGGCTGAGGATGAGGTAAGACAGAAATCTCCAGAGTCTTACATTTGCATATGATAGTGTGATCTGTACTAAGAGCAGAGAGCAGGTAGAGAAAAATCTAGAAACCTCTAAACAGGAATGAAGGTTAGACAGACCGAGACAGAATATGTGTGTGAATGAGAAGGATCCCCGTGCAACAGCGAGGTTACAGGAAGTAGAGATAAGGAAGGTGGAGGATTTGAAGTGCTAAGGGTCAACAGCCCAGAGCAATGGAGAGGGAAGAAAGGAAGAAGTCTGCAAGCAGGTTGGAACAGGTGGGGAAAGGTGTCGGGGTGATATGTGATATTGTGTGATACAAAAGTATCTGCAAGAATTAGAGGATAGGTGTTAGAGCAGTGAAGCAGAGCTGGAGGTCTCAGAAATGATGATGCAGAGGACTTTCTGGGAGTGGCATGGGTGGATGGATCATGAGTATATCAGAGTTGTTTTGGAGTGGCAGGACTGAGATGGGTTGGACCTGTCCTGAGAAGGAACAGTTATTGTGTCAATAGAAGGATACTTGTTGGAAGAGGAGAAGTTAGTTGGAAACAGCAGGATAGAGTTAGCATATATACAATCACTCCAGTTCAGACAAAACATACAGCTTCTCTGGCTGCAGGGAGCATCAATGTTTCAGAGTGAAGAAGTGGCGAATTTCAGTATTATAATATAAAATTCCTCTGCTCAGAAGGATTTTCTGCAGTTTCTATATTATTAAAGCAGTCCTTCAACAATAAAAAGGAGTGACCGTTATGTTCTTCAACAAATCTCTATTACCGGTACATCGTTTCTGAGCTGACATGGTATCCGTCTATACCTTGATTTAAAGTCAATATATGAGAGCATATAATCAAACTGTAGAACATATGTGGGCTGAATTGAATTAGAAGGTGTAATTATTATTTTGGAAATATTGAAGGAGATATGCATATGAATCTACGTGTGTGTGTGTGTGTGTGTGTGTGTGTGTGTGTGTGTGTGTGTGTGTGTGTGTGTGTGTGTGTGTGTGAAAGAGAGAGACGGATATTCAGGTTTCTTTTTTTTAAATGTCTGTGTGTCTAAAAGCCAGATGCTCTCAATAAAAACCAGTCGCTGGCCTCTCGAGGATCCATATCTGCAACAGGGGAGAAGTTAAAGCATTTAGTGTTTGAAATTTCCTGGAAAGAGCACCAAATGTAAGATGACAGTGGGCAGGAATAAGTCCGAGGTCGAATCACACAACTTCCTATACTTAAAAAAAAAGTGCGACCTTTCCGTCTGTCCTATGAAACGTCTGTCACCCATGCAGGGATCGCATCTTTCTGAGCCTCAGACCTTTAAATGCACACTCTCATAATTGACATTGTAATACCTGACCTTTATGGCCTGAAAATTACATACCCCCCCAGCAGTTCTCTTGTAAATAATCTTCTACACACAGGGGGAGTCGCGCGCTTTAACTGTGTTCCTGTGAAATATTAAAGAATGCTGCAATTATCATCTGGCTCATCTGATGGTGACAATAATGGTGTTGTTCTCCCAGTTCATTCATTTTCCTGTACGTACGGCCCGTAAAACGCCCCCGTGGGCGAAACATTCATTGGTCACAGTTGAATACTGTTCCAATTTAGAAAAGCTCAAACACATAATTGGAACCATATTAGAGGGTGTGCGCATTCTCATTACGTCTGCACGTGTGTTCGCACATGCAAATGTGCGGGTGAGAGTCCAGGCGGACCTGGTTTTGTTTAGAGCGCCTATGACGAAATGGAGGCTGCTGGAGGCGGAGCTGGAGGTGGTTAATGGCTGCCGACAGGGGGGGAAAAAGAGGCCTGGGAGATTTTTATCAAACACACATGAACATTGAGAAAGGTGGGGGGTGCACATTTATGTTTCTCAAGATGGCAGCACACACGCTGGCAGGAAAAGAGTGCAAAAGCGGCAAGAGAACACGTGTGCTCACTTCAAAGTTGTCATGTGAGGGAAGAAAAGAACCTGAGGAATAAACAGAGAAGAAAAACAGCGGCGCTGAGGCCCCGAGCGAGCCCGTAAAATGTAAACAAGTGCGGGAAATGAAACAGCGGGAAAACTCCTGAGAAACGCACCGATCGACTTTCCCCATCGCGCTCTTTAGCCAGCAGTAATATGTCAGGCTTTCATTGTGTTTGTAATCTGATAAGGCTTTATGGTTCCTCCTGCTATTAGTGTCATCCATTGTCATTTGAGGTGGCGAGATGGCAGCCTGTGGCACTGACCTCTCACACATCCCACATTCTTCAGTGAATGACGGATTATGTTAATAGGCACGCCTCTTTCTGCCACCAGAATGTGTCTTGAGATGGAGATCCGAGGACTGAAGAACTGCCAACGTTCGAGGAGGGGATTTACACCGTGTTTTGTCTCCCCCTAGAGGCGGGAGACCTCTCAGCTCCAGTTCTCGCTCCCAGGATCTCACTGTGGGAGACTTCCTCTTCCCCGCGCCTCCTCTGTTTCATTCCACATGTCCGAACCAAAACAGACGCTACATGTGGCCAAGAGAACCTTTCCTGCGTCGCCTCGGCTTTTTGGGAACACGGTCCATTTGACTCTGCGGGCCTTCGTTGCAGGGCTGATTGAATTCTGGAGTCTGTTTATTTCACAGCACATCAAGCAGATAAATTCCAAATACAAATACGTGCCATTCATACTTTCCCTTCGATTTAATTCACATGGTTATGATTTGTGCTCTGTCTTGGTTTTACGCTGCAATAATGCGTAGATTAAAAAAAAAACCAAAAAACCTTGTGACCCGAGCTTTTGAGTAAATAATAAATTCTGTGTTAAACCAGGGCGAGCAGCCGCTCCTCAGTGAGCGTAATCAGCAAATAGATAACAATAACCATTCGGTTTTATTCTGCCAAATAATCCCTGTCAGATATTAATTAACATTTAAATCTTTTATTCTCTTCAGTATTTCATGTGTGGGAACAGAGCTGCGCTCCTCTCCCCTCTGCCAAACTGGAAACATGCCTCTGCTGATAAGTATCGAAGTGGACAGCCTCCAAGAATACTGCATAACGCAGAACTACTTTTTTGGGGGGCTTTCATTCTGAATAGAAGATAAGTGTTTTTTGGGGGAGGGTGTCCGAGGTGTATTCCTGCTTTTGGGATGGACTCCAGCACTCCCAGTGACCCTGATTAGGGATAAATGATGGTGAGGAGAAGATGGATGAATGGTTGAACAACCATGTCAAGGGAGGTCACCTTCCATTTATGGAGCCTCCACTGACACAAAGAAAATATAACAAACAATGTTTCTGTGTGGTTCTCAAAAGAAAAAGAAAAACAAGGAAAAAAACCTGCTGTGGTTCTGAAGAAATATAACTCTAAATCCTCTCTAAAAAAAAATTTTTTTACAGGCTGCATTATGACAATTACAGCCAAACGGGACTGCAGGACATTTAATAATGATGCAAATGTTAAAAGCTTTGAACTCTCCGGCCCAGTTGTCCTCAGTGAATGGTGCTTAATGAAATAATAGATGGCTGCGATTGAACAATATGGAAGACTTTTCAGAGTGACCCTGAGAACAGGACGTCATGCTGAATAGTCGTAGCGTGCTTGGGGGGCTAATAAAAGGTGGTGGCAGGAGCTAGGCAAAGAATATTTCTGTGTTAAGGTGGGTAAACCTCCGCGCCATCACTTATATTATATTATTATGTCTGCTGTCATTATATTACATTGTCTTTTATTTTGAATTAGAAGTGGCTTCTACTCTCATCTCTATTGCGTTGGGTTTTTCTCTCTTCTGAGGACAGATGTTGCAGTACCGCGGAAATACAGTGGGGGCAGTGTTGGGGCAAAAGTGCAACAAGATTAACAAAACGCTACAAAGAAATAATCGTTCAGCTACTTCTGTGTGACACGATAAAAGAAAAGGTTAAATTCATTTTTCCTCTTGCCTAGGCTGGCTGGGAGCTACACAATAGATGGACAACATCAAAGGAGAAGCACACCTTTCTTTGTTCAGTGACGGATGCGCTGCACCGAAACGTAGGTGTCTATTTTGCTCTATAAAGAAAATGTTAGTTACATTCGTCTGAGACCACTTTTAATTTTTCATGTAATATTAGAGACACAGCTACAATCCAGAAGATGTCCTCATACGAGTGTTAAAAGTTCAGCGTGCATGTGGGTCCCGTAGGTGAGGAGGTGCTGTGTCTTCAGCTGCTTTGCATCACAGATAATGAGATGCTTCCCTGACCCCACCAGTTGTTTCCAAAGTGAAATTGATGGATGAGAGTCCCACCTCTGAACCTTATCTGGTGTGGAGCTTTGCATTATGGCTACATCTGGAACAGAGATCATGACTTGTGCATGGAGTCTCAAGTGTGGACGTGACCAGACTCCGTTGCCTGGTTTAGAAATGCCAAGCCACCAAAGTTGCTCACTTCCTGCGCAAGTTTCCATCCGAGCTTCTGATGTCATGGCTTGTAGCGTCTAACCTGGCCTAGTAAAAGAACAGACTGTCTGTTATTCTCTTTATCTTTTTCTTTAAATCTTGATGATGAAAAAATCCCTACATTACCACCACTATAGGCTGCAGGAATGATCACAGGCTTTAACGTTTGTTTTGGGAAATCTGTTCTTGGATAATGGACAGATGTTTCCCACTCGTATCTGTTGAGGCTTTCTGTGTGTGAAAAGCCCTTCTTACATTCCCATGATGACTTCGTAATGATTTACATCTGCTTTTTATCAACATTGTCAACTTTCAGGGTTATGGATTCAGTGAAAACACTATTAGGGGGACGTTAGTGGCAGCCTTTTCCCTCGGGTCCCCTCCAGGCTTCTCTCAAATGGTCCTCCGTACCATCGAGGGGTCCCACGGGTGGGATAATGACAGTCGACGATCTTTTCATGAGCGCACTCATCATGTGGACCGGCTCCACAGCAGTGTTAATATTTTACCCTGGATGGAACCGTTTGACAAGGCTAGATTTATTCAGCAGAAATTTACTGGCATAGTTCTTTTTTTTTCTTTACAGCCACCTAAGTGATACTGTTGCGGTCCCTCCCGTGCCATCACAGCCGCTCCCAACGGTTATGAGGTGGACAGAGGGGCTCTGATGGTGTCCTGCAGGTTTTGAGGTCAGACCCAGTAATGTTGGATTAGATTCGGATCTGGAAACTTTTCCCAGCAGAGCAGCAACATCATCAGTATCGACTTCACTTGTCATTGTTTATGATGTTATGGCTGACTGGTGGTCTGGACAGGATGAGGACCAAAATGGAAGACTTGAGCTTTATAATGATGAAGACCACATTTTAGGGTTTGAAACCATGTGACCATATTTCTGCTGCACTTACTGCCCGCTGGCAGGCATTCCCAGAATTCTACCTCCAATTATTTAAAAAAAAAAAAAAAGTCTTTCACCCTGAACTCCTTATTTAATGGAAGATGAATTTATTTGTTTGATATTTTTACATGATTCTCTGTGACTATGAAAACAGGAACTGCTTTTTTTCCAATGATTGTGTAATGCTCTTTGAGCTGATGCACTTGAAGGAGTTTTCTGCAGCTGGAAACATCTAAACACATCATGAAGAAAGTTATTTTTAAGGACACACATGTGGCTAATTATGCAAATAAGCCAGCAACCCGCACAAATCCCATATATGTGAAACAAAGGTCAAAATATGCTGCAGGTAAAATTCGAAAATGTACAATTTTTTTACGGAGCGTACTCAGTAATTTATTTATTTTAATGACAAATTAAATCCAGTTCAGTGGCAGAACTCCAGTGTTAATGTAAAAAAACTGATGATTATTGTGTCATCACATCCAGAAGTATCAGAATTTGGAATTAGCCACATAATCCTTGTCAGTTCCATAATAATTATACTGGGGATGGTTTGAATTTAGACTGATCCAAGAAAATGACACGAAATGGAAAATGAAGCAAGGAGCCAAAAATGATCTCTGACAACTTTTGACACATTCAATTAAAAACATTCAGAAAACACCCAAACTGCACAAAGGGGTGTTTTAGATTAGAACTCAATAAATGGCTTTTAAACAGATGATTAAAAAGTGCAGGAATTTCCCCGTGTAAGCTGTTTTATTAGCAATATGAGCTGCCTAAATTGGCCAGCGTTCCATTGTTGCACGCAAAATAATGAATGCTGAACAGACAGAAGACAAAAGCAAAAACCAGCGTGTTTATTTCCCCTAATTCGTTCACCGTCTGTCTTCCTCCCATCTCAAGTCCGGGCCACATAGATCCAATTAGGCTCATTGAGCAGCACAGTCTCATATATATTCATAGCCGGTATGAATGACAAAAGAGCGATGATAATGATGCCGATACGAGCTGGGCAAAGCAATTACATCCACCGCCGCCATAAATAGTTGCAAAAATCTCCGTCATTACAAAGTGGAACCACACAATGGCCCCCGCACGGCCGCCATTCAGCGGAGGCGATGAGTACACACCTGACAAAATTGCCGTTTTCAACTTAAATACTGTTTTGCCAACTTTTTCCAGCCACACTTTCAGTTGGCACTCAACACGAGTGGTCATGGGGATGCTATGAAGCCGTCACTGATCACAGCTATTGTTCAGATTTCACGTCTCTAAAGTGCCCCCCCAACACACTATCAGATGCTAACACCAAAGAAAGTTACACCAGTTAGCCTACGTTAGCAGTTGCTTTATCCCTTTATGATATCACTTGAAAAGTTCCCTGCTTTTGCACACTCCACATGCACAATGCACCAGTGTGCACGTGTGTGAATGCAGTTGTCTCTGTAAACACTCACGTGCCCTGATTTGTCTGCTTGTGTGTTGATGCCTGCGGGTGTGTGTCCTTGTACTTACTACAAGTAAATAGAAGAGTGCCAAAATCCTTGTTCTTCTAGCAAAGTGAGGACACTTTGCACAGTGGGACCATTTTGGGTGGTCCCCACCGTGCATTTGAGGACTAAGACATGGTTGAAAGGTTGAGGTTGCAATTGGCTTTAGATTAGGGTTAGTTTTAGGAGCTAGTTTGGATGTTTAGAATTAAGTTAAGGAGCTGGCTAATGCAATATATCTATAAGAGTCCTCACAAAGATAGAAGTACAAGTGTGTGTGTTCTAAGTGAACATGATTTACAGCGCCATGTGGGTTATAACTCATTGCAAACCGAATTTCCTGCCCGTGTGGTTCCATCCTTCCATAATGCCCTTGACAGAATGGAAAGCACAACTGATGTTCCGTGTCTAAAGACTGACATTTTTGGGTGCGACTTTTGAATCTGGACTTATAAATAGCCCACGTGTAAGCTGCGTCCATGGTCAAATGAAGACAGTGATAAATTCCACTCTTGCGCTATGAAAAAAATCATCTTCAGAATCATTTCAGGTTATTACTTGTAATTATTTATGGATCACAACTTGGAACCCCAGGATGATGGCCTAACAAAGCGGTAACCAGAAAGTTTGACCTTATAACAAGACGGGGGACACATTTAACAGGAGACATTCACAGGCGTTCAGATACTGGAAATAATTGGGAATAAAAATGATAATTACAAAGCTAGTGAGAGAAATAATATAACACATGGAAAATAGTTTATTCTGAATGGTCCCAGAGGTGAACTCTTTACCTGTTCCCAGTAGCCGAAGGGAACACAGTCCAGGTGATTTTCTCCCTGATAATTAAAGGCTAATTAGTGCCTATAAATAAAGTCAAACTAAGCTAAACTGTGCTGGCAGATTTATCCTCCCGGAGCCCTGCAGCTGTGTGATATTAGGACCACAGAGAAGCACTGAGCAGATGAGCACTTGACCCGCACTCCATGCCAGCATGTGTAACTGTTCACGCGTGATAATGTACAGTTGTAGGAAAGGAATTTCCATCTCACAGGTGTTTGGCCTTTGGAATTTTCCTTTAAGTCTCTTTGGTCAAGGCCTAGAGCTTCATAGCCTTGAAAGCAATGTCGCGGCGGCAGCAAACGCTCTGGCGATGGCGCCCATATGTGTCTGCTGCGAAGATGCTGCACTTTCAGGCTGGTCTGGCTGCACAGATGATCGCTCAAATCCAATCTGCGCCTCTGTTCCTTGTTACAGCTGCCGGCCTGCACATCCTCCCCTCAAACTGTAGCGACTCTGCTAACCACTGCGCCGCCTTTACAGCGTAGCTGTTAAGTTTTAATACAAACTATCAGCGTAAATCAGCACTGACATTTATTTGTAAGCATGTGAAGTAGCTGATGGCCTTGTAAGAAAAGCGTATTGTTTCAACATTGACTTTTTTTCCCAGCCTGGTTTTCGAATAACAAACTCGAAGCAAGGACAAACCTGTAAAGAACCCCCCCCCCACACACACACACACACACACGTTTTTGTAATGAGATTTCACAGATTTTATTAATGTCCATTGTTTCTCCTGAATGAACTCTTCCTACTGACCAGCTGTAGCTCTTATTCCCATTACGATCGTGTTCTTTCATCAGACGCGGTCGATGCACGAGCTGTTTTTTAAGCCCCGACGTTGATACGTTCTTACCCATGTGCCATTTCACATGGCATGCAGGCGACATAAATCACCGGTTTCATCACCGTCCTGTGGACAAAGATGAGCGACTCATACCACAAAGTCTGTGACAAAACGCTCTGGTTTGACCGGAGGGCCTGCGATCGATTTTAGATGATATCACGGACCCATTCAGCACAGTCGGTTAGCTTACGGAAATCTTTCAGATCAGTGGATCACTAAAACATGATGGACCGTCTCTGCTGCTGGAGGCCAGCACTGCTCTAATTGCTTTATATTTCTTATCTATTTACTATTCTTATCTAATTCCTGTTCTGGGAGAGAGATTGACAACGACCATGACGGCACCTCGGAAGATGCCGTGGTTGGACAGCAGTGTTCTCGTCCAGGACTTCACACGTCCTGGTGAGTGAAGGATCGATCAAGTGTGGCAGCCGGTTGAATTCTACTCTTTTGGAAAGGCTTGTGCAGGTTTCAGCTCTCAGCTGCTGCCGAGGCTGTCCAGGCAGAGCTGCAATATCCCATTTCCTTTCAGATCCGTCTGATTTATGGAATCGGGATATTATGTCCACACGCACAAACGCAGAAACAGGATACTATAAAAGCCGTTAAAAGCTGCCGTGAACATGGATGCATGTAAACACCAACAAGCGACAGGAGAACAAATCACCAACCTGAAGTATAAATCTTTTTCAAAGTTTCTTTCCCCTCCTTATGATTTCCGGCAGAGATCTTGTGCTATAACATCCACGACCTCTGACCTTTTCTCTCACGACGCAGTGTAAATCTTCAGAAAAGCTGGAAATCACCTGTAAACAATTCTGCTGCAATTCCGAGTATTTATTGCAGAGATAAAGAATAAATAAAAACAAGATTTAGACAGCTTATGGAAAGAATTGTGCATGAGCAGACGAGCGCCTTCCAGCCTGTGTCCTTGTGGGTTTGCGTGCATTTATCTGGCTACAGTACACAAGGGGGAGATGGGTGCAGAGTTGCCTACAACAACATTAACACGAGCTCGAACGACCCCTAAAAGCGTGCGTGAGGTCATGTGATATTTGGACAGCCTAGTCTAATTTAGCCGGTCATATCTCCATCTGCTTTGCTGCGAATTTACCTCGAATGGGAATTGAAAACCGAGATAGGGCAGCTGTATGCGTTTAGAAGCATGGCAGGATCTGCCAGCCCCCCCTCAGAAGCCAAGATGTGCCCCTCCCTCAGTGTGCCAGTTTGACTCATCTGTTCACCGCATATGCAGTCAGACAGCCTTCTGCCTGTTGAAGGTTCCGGCTTGGAAACAAAACTTAGTGACCATGAAAACGTGACAACAGTCCACCCGTCAGGTGCATGATCTCTCCGAGTGTTGCAATTCTTAGACGGTTGTTATCAGTGTTCCGTGTCCCAGGCGGTCCTGGATCCCTGGTCTCACGCTACCTAATGGTTTTAAACACATTTAATAGCAGAGACTCACCCAAAGGTGCACGAGGAGCCAGCGCGACAGCCTCTGAGAAGCTAACTGAATGTTCACGCCAAAGGGAATGAGCTCTGATTGGTTTATTGTATCGCACCTGTGATTAAGCCCCGCCCTCGTAAACCATCCACATGACACAGGAGTCTATTTGTACCAGATGGAACTAACAAAATGGGGTTTTGTGCTCCTCCGGCAGTGAAAATGCGTAACACAATCGCATATGATCTTCAGCAGACCAAAGAAACCCAGCATGTTTTCTTTAGATTTGTACCAAATGCAATCAGAGTGAACTGACCCAATAAACGTCCCCTTCAGCTTGCATGGTTTTTTTCCTACCAGTGGGATAATCACTGCTCCGGGAATAGACCTGTTTACATGATACATCACCCTCATCTTATATCAAATACAGTTGCATCTCTGAGGTGACGGCGAGCAAATCAAGATGGTATTTATGAAATGTGCAACACATCTCGACGTTGGTGCCCGAGGGGAACGCATGCGCGCACGTCCACCTTGTCTCCTGCAAGCAAAGCCAACCGTGCCGACGTCAACAACAACACCCGGCATCCACCATCTGGGTCTCAGAATGTTTGTGGCGATCATGTGGGCTCGTTTTGGGCGTCTGTAATGATGGCGCTGGGAGGACAGAAGAGAGGAGAGGAGAGGAGAGGAGAGGAGAGGAGAGGAGAGGAGAGGAGAGGAGAGGAGAGGAGTGGAGAGGAGAGGAGGGAGAGGAGGAGCATCCTGGACCGTCAGAGTCTGCCCCGCTGCGTTCAGGGGCGGCGTGACATTTCTGCTGAGTCACCCAAGACGGCTGTTTGTGATGCACACCTCAGAGTCCAGGCTGACCTCGCTGGCGGGTTTAACCAGTGCTGTGCTGACAAACTCCGACTCCCACGTCCCCCCTGAAGCCCAACGATCCACCTCATCTCATTTGAGCCAACCAGGGAGCTGCAGCGGTTCTGTGGCGACCCCACGCAGATGCACGCTCAGAAGAAAAGATGCCATGGCTTAGTCATCCAACGTCACTCCGCATCCTCGATCTGTTGTGAATATTAATGAGCAAATGTTCCCAGGATCAAGCTGGCATCCAGTTCAGGCCGATGATGGATGGAGCACCAACTGGGCTACGGCCCTCCTCTTTTTTCCCTCCTCCCTCTGCTTTATTCACATACGCACAGATGATTTATATTTGGACCATTTCCTGCTATCGATCGTCATTCAACTTTAAGCTTCGGCGCTGATGTAATTCCTCTCTTTCTGCAGAGAATCAGTGTTTTCCTGTTCTCTTTCCCTCTAATTTGCTCTCGTTATCTGATGTTTTTCTCTCCGATGCTCTTGTTGTCTTTGCATTTTGAAGAGATGAGTTTTAGTAAACGTAAGGGAGGCAACAGGAGTATCTTTCTTCACAGATCAGGGTAGATTATACATCTGTAACTATCCTGAATTAACTTTTCTGTCGTTTAAACTTTCAAACTAAAGTTCCGCTCTAGTTGTTATGGTCACCAAACCTTTAGTTTGACCCAACTACTGTACAGTATTTCACCTCAGATTCTGTAGGCATTTAACTGTCGACAGTGCAGGAAAAGGATTTTAACTGGAAAGCTTCAAAGAAGGTATGAATCAAAGGGGAAAAGCCATTTTTTTGTCCGGTCCTGCTTACATGCCCGGCATTCTTTCAACGTGTCCTTTTTAAATCCGAATTTGCCATCATTCCGGCCGTCAAGCAACAGCAACAACAGCACAGCTCCTTGTTTCAACTCCGTCTCGGCTGTCGCCTCCTACACCCCCGTCTTCCTCCAGCAACCTGATTATTTTCAAAGCTCTGATAAGTGAGTCCTGAGTTCGAGCAGAACGTGGGAGAAAAAGAAAGAAAAGAAACATGGTTGTCCTTCATGGCTCTGACCTTTTGTTGCTTTATTATCATTTATCCTCTCTGGACACATTAGAAACAACGGTGTTCTTCACACACACACACACACACACACACACACACACACACACATGCACATAAACACAAATGTGCATTCCAGGCTGTGCGGTGGTTATTAGTCTGGCACCGGTGGAGGGTATGACATCATGAGGCGAACGCCGGTAAACACCCTTGATTGGTGAACAGCTAACGCTGCCAAGAGGGTGGGTGTCAGCGCTGGTGGTCCGCAGGATTCTGGCTGGAGAACCGCCCACTGGAGGCCGAACTGAATAACTGCAGCTGAGTCCCTGGTGAGCCTGAAACAGCACATGTTGGTCTGCTGGGACTGATTAAGCGCTCTTGGGCTCAGGGATGTTTGTTTGAACAAAGGCGACTCGCATCCCAAATCCTTTTTTAAACGACAGCCCCGCTTTGCAGAGTCGGACAGGCACGATAAATATACAGCCGAGCGACGTTTAACTTGCAAAGTGAAACAGACAGCGGGAGGTGTGTCACTCTTTAATGTCTTTCAATTTGAGTTTGAAAATGCCTGCGTTCCTGCGCGAATCAACACGTTGGAAGGGATTTCCGAAGCTCTCTGCAATCCGGCGGAGTTATTACAACCAATAATTGTGTTGTTATCCCCACACGCTTATCCTGAAAGCAGCTTAGCATCCTGGAAAAATACCAGGAGCTGCCGCACAAGCGGCACGCAGTCAACGGGGAGTCTGAAGCCCAATGTATTAGCATAAAAAAGGCTAACAGCACATTGATTAGGCAATCATCACTTCACCTCTGATGCCCGTAAAAGACTGATGATTGGCAGAGAGCTGGAAAGGGTTCATGCACGTTGGAGTGGGTGTGAAAGTGCCCCTCAGATGAGGCTGGTAAATGTGCACCTGCCATAATCACCTTTTTAATTTCTAGGTTAAAAAAGGAGAGAAAGCAGAGTCAAACTGCAGCAGTTTGGACTGATTTTAGGGCAGAATCTTTGCTGTGTTTTGCACGTCAGTCTGTCTAAAAAAAAACAGGCGCCTGCCCCAGGCACACGCTCGAGTTGGACGAGGTCAGATAATTAACCGCGGGTGGAGCACAGATTGCCATCTGCCACACCCTTTCAAACGTGGGTACACTCGGTCCTCTGAGGATAGCTCTTGTACCAGCAGAAGACTGGGAGGAGGGAAAGATTGCTTCTCCCGGGGTCAAGTACTTAAAGCATGTAACTCTAGCTACGGAAACCATATCAGACTTCAGGACATCCACTTCCACAGCCTACAAATGGACACAGCATTGAGCGTTGACTTTCAAATTACTCTGAAATGCTCAGTTGTTGCACCGCCTCTTCACAGACGCGTCCATGTTTATCTGTAATCTCGTAATCTCAGAATCTCTCTGGCATCAGTGGCATGTTGGGAATTGAAGGGCTGATGCCAGGTGGACGATAGAGGCCAGAACCCAGAGAGACAACAGAAAAATCAACAACAGACATGATAATATGATGGGGTTAACACAGGATGACGCGCATTAATTCAGAAACAAGGCAGATAAGAAGATAATCCCATTACAAACTCTGTGATCTCCAGCGCAAATAGATGATAATGTAAATACACCTGTAATAAGCGGAAAATCTGGAGCTTCTGAACATATTGCCCATTCCTAATTAGCTGTTAATGTATAATATTATGGATTTACAGGAAATACTCCTCTAGCCATGGCAATAATGTTGACTTGAATGTTTTTTTGAAAGTTGGGCTGATTTTCAGGTGAAACGTTGGTCTATTATGCAGCTGTAGTTGCTTTATTTCGGGGCATTCTTCTTCAACACTGTCCACTTAAAGAAAAGTGCAGAGAAATGCGTTATGGAAACCACATGTCCAGACACATGGAGGTAAATCTTTAACAGATTCCTAATAGTGGAATAATGCATGAACCCGAACAAAGCCATATAGCTTCCTTCTAAACAAATGATTACTAAAAGAAACGTGCGCTTTATATAATCAGGGAGTCATGGAAAACAGAACATGAGCATGCAAACGTATGGTGTGCTGAATTCTAAAGACCTCAATATGCAGAAAGCAGGAGGCAGATGCTGAGTTTCTCTCTGAAACGCTTGAACGTTAAAATTAGCATTGCGGCACTTCCCCAAAGGTTTGTCTCAGTTAGACTAAGACGGATGCGTAATCCCAGAACATGCAGGCCCACAAAAGTATCGCTTTATGTATACCGACAGTTTAAATCTGAAGAATCTGACTGGAGTTTCCTGGCCATGCGCTCCTGCCGTGTTGTGTTTTTGTGTTCTCCCTACATTTACACGGCCGTGTAATTGTTGAACTTAGCAGCGTGTTCATTCATTAGCGAGCGCTTACCTCCGCGGTCCCCCTCCTCATCTTTCTACATTAGCTCTGACAGTAATGACTTGCCAGGCCTAACCTATTAACTGGCCTGATGCATGCTGGTGGCAAACCCTCTCTGGCAGCCCAGCTAAAATGGAAAAATGCCATTTCGCCATCCACAATCTCTCCCTCTCTCTCTCTCTCCCTCCTCTCTCACCAAGCTGGTCTCTCATCATCATTTATAACTTTTATTTGAATTAAAATGTTCAATCATACTCGAGGAAGTACGGCTAACAACACGCAAACACCGACGCGTTTGCCGCCTTTCTCGTGTGACTGACAGACTTAAAAAAATGCCTTTTTAAAATTAAATTACTTTAGCTGCTGTCAGTTGCTGAAATAGGTGAATTATCCATCTCGGCAAAAGCATTTTAATGATCTGTGTATCTACGATGGGAGACACAAATTTGGTCTCATCTCAACAGTTTGACTATATATTTTCCCCGTTACACAATATGAACCGCTGGTAGTTTTAAACATTTTTTATACATTTTCTGGTGTATTTTGGTGGAAAGAAGGGTGTTATTTTGGATGCATTCTTCTTGGGGGTGCATTGGCTTTTTAATGCTCTCAGACACATTTGTGGAGACATATGCATGTGGAAATTTGAGCTTTTAGGACCCCCCCCCCCCATTACTATCCAGAGGGCATACAGGATATACCAGTTTGGCTATATGATTCCTGACTGGCCTGCAGAGATAAGGGAGTCCAAATAAATCTCCTCTCCTCCAAATGGGTTTCAGTGACAGAGGAAATAAAGAGGTTTTGGTCAGCGAGCCAGATGACTGACGCCTCGGTGCTGCTCCCACCGTGGTGACCAGCTGATAATCCCAGACTACTACCGGCACTCCTACAAGCTTTCCAACTACCACGAACACGCTGGGAATGCCTGAAGTCATTGAGGATAGTTTTATTGATCAATAATTTCTGGTTTCTGCAAATCATCCCCCCCAGAAATGGTGCCGTTTGGTACCTGGAACTTGGGTTTCTATACAGCACGGCTCACGTGCACGTCGTGCTGAGCTGGGCTTCTCTGTTTCAGCGGTGGCACGGCGCCGGTACGACGGCAACTGTTGGCGTGTGCACATTCGTGATGATGGTCAGTGTGAAGTGACATCTCGGTGCCGACCGCCGAGCCATCACGCCGCCCAGTTAGCCCCCCTCATCCGCCATGTGCCCCTCCCAAAAGAAGAATGACTGAAGAAGAAGAAAAGGGGAAGACGTGCAGAGAGGCATAGATGAAGAGAATTCCAGAGCAGAGAGTGTTGAGATCTTATCGGGGATCAGAGATTCTGTCTGAGGCATGGATCTCTTTGTGAACTCCTGGCGGCCTGACCTGAAATGATTTCAGTGTGTCTCTGGCTGGAGGAAAGATAACCAGGGAAAGATAAAACCCTGGAACAACCTTATAATGCATACACCATGTTTCCCATGTACAAAGAGAGGCTGGGCTCTACAGGTTCCCCATACAGATCGTGTAAGGCCCTCTGAAATCCAGTAGGATAGGCTGACCTTTGGAGCAGATTGTTTTCCTGGAGAGCAGCTCACAAGCCACATTTTGTAGACTTTTATTGTTAATGGTGGAGCCAGGACCTAATGAAATACAGAGGAAAAGAGATTAAAAGGGATAGTGGGTACTTTACCTCACCATTCAAGCAGGAGGAGGCAGTTTTCTTTACAATAAAATGCCATTTTCGTGTACATACGTGTGCAAACACTACAACGAATATCTCTGTGGGTGTTTGAATGAGGCGAGATTCCATCCTCACGTGAGCAACTGACAAAACAAAAGGACGGACGAAACAGGCAATCATCTGAAAACACAGAACACGGCGACTACAACAAGGCAATTTTCCCCTTCGTTATTAAATCTTCTTATAAGGACCGAGCAGTGGATGTGCACGATGTAAATACCACAGACCCAAGAGACACAATATCATTACTGCGATTGCTCTAATTAAATCAGCTGTGCACGCCGCCGTTCCAGCTGCTGGTAGTTTGAGTGTTTGCAGGGTCCCTTCAGCCATCAGCCCCCGCCCAGGATGGATTGCGAGCCTGTTGAGGTTCGGTTATGGCTTCTTTTTTCACAGAACTGTGATTACACGGGGGTTTTCCTGGGTTCACGGGCAGACACATCTGCATTTATCATCAATTTAAGTTGATACGATCCACGCTTGGATCACATGACAGGCTGTCACAGACTTGTGCAGCTAGCAGAGTTGACTCAAATGCTGTTTGGAGACATTAGAGGGTTTGTTTGGGGATTTTTTTTATTTTTTTCACGTAGTAGCGCTGTTAGCCACTGTTGATTGTCCCTCGAGGAGTAATGCGATGCCGTTGTGCGAAGGCTTCGCCCTGAGAGCGGTTCTTATCTTCAGTGGCTCTGCAAAACTCCAGCTGTTGTTTAATTGGCTGCTGGGGTGGGTGAACAGCAAATACCTCCCAGTTGTGCCCTGTTCAGTAATGAAGACGCGGTAATGTATGGCAGGGGGCCAGACACTCCGTCAGTTCGCTCTGGTAAACAGAAACATGCTGGTGAGGTTTTTGAACCTTTCTCCACTGAGGTAGAGGATTTCGCGTCTTTGCTGCCACCATCATTGTATGTCTAGTTAATTGCCTGAGCCACACTGCGTGCACTCGAGTCTATGCCTATATGTGCGGATTTCTGTCCACATGAGTTTTAGCACCATTGCGTGACGTCTCAGCGTCAGTTTTGAAGCGAAACGCGCGCTGTTGTTTTAGACTGTACGTCTCAGGTTCGGTCCGCTTTGGGGCGTCCTCAGAATGGGCCCCCACAGACTGATTTGGGGAATTCATCTAATTGCTGCAGTCATGATAGCCCCTATTAGCATTTCCATTGACCGCCTGAAAAAGCACAAATTCATGGATGGATAAATGTAAAGATTGCTTTGATGTGGTTTCCTGCTTTGCTGTGATTATTTAGATGTGTCATGGGTTTAGATTAGGAACGTTATACTGCAGTAGGATAATATTTCATTGCTATGAGGTCACAATACTGCTCACAAGGCTGCCCCGTCTTCCCTTAGCTACTGCTTCTGCTGCATTACTGCCTCCTTCATCTGATGAGGTGCAGTTGTTCTGGGAGGCACTGCAGTCATTTTCACATTAGTGGTTCTTGTTCCCCACCAGACATCACTGATCGGTCTGACTTTAAATAGTTTAATCAGGGTTAATCATCATTTACGCAATTAACTGAGGCAAAGGAAATGAAGCCGTCACATCAATCACATCCTTAGATCTTCCTTTCATATGCTACAGGTTAGCAGAACACTTGCCCAACAACAACAACCACAACAAGCCTACGGATCACTGCCCAAACTGAATCGGAGTGATGGACGCTCGTTGGTGCCCCCAGCACTCGTTCCTGAGTGGGGTTTTGACTCGGGGAGACACTCAGTGTGAATGAAAGACATTTACTGCTCTCAGCCAGCTGTGCGGGGAAAGTTGGTGTGTTGTTCACATCAAACACTAACAGCCTCAGCTCACTGCAGGAGCCGCCGCCGAGTTCTTACTCGTCTATTGAACACGGTTTTAAAAAAAAGGGATCTTGACACTCTTATCGTGAGTGCATTATCTGGCCTTTTCTCCATTTCTCACCTCCTATGTGCAGATTTATCACTCGCTTTGTTAGGACCCACTGATCCATCCTTGGCTGGGCACTTAGATCAGTGTCAAACTGCAAACTGAAATGTCACTTTACCTTCCTTCAGACGCTCGTCACTTCAGGACCAGCCTCATCAGCAGGCTGCACCAGGAGGAAGGTGTCACAGAGGCGATTCTCACACCATCTCACATTCAGATCTTTCTCACCCGTCTGCATTAAGTGTCATGCCTGGGGTTTCGGTGGCTAAAGGTCCAGACTCACACGAGGAACGGCGAACACGAGCCAAACAGACAGAACGGCGCTCGGACCGACTGCGGGAACACACACCTGCAGCAGAGAGGGTGGGTAATTTTAGAGCTGTTACACCTGCAGTAGTTTCCTCCTCTCGCACGTTCCTTCTTCCTCACCTGTCAACTCAAGAGAAGGTTAACATTCACAGCAAGGAAAGGAACCATTTGCAGGTGCGGGCACAAGATCACATCCTGCCCTTTTCCAAAAGGGTTAAAAAGATGAAGAAACCCACATGATAAGGTCCATTTTTAGAAGCTAGGAGATAAAAAAGCGGCAATTAATTCTTAAGAATTTGCAGATAGTGCATATCAAAGGATGCATATGCTCAGAATTAAGTGGTAAAAGAGTCTTATTGATAGAAGGACTTATTTTAGGACTGCAGCTTAGCTGCAAATGATTGCTCCAACTTCTGACCCAAGTATGAGAGCAAGTATGATTCAAAATGGATCATTTATGGCTCTCTTGCTGTTTTGTTCTGATTATTTATTACAGGGAATCTGTGAGGTGCTACCTTTCTTAAAATCAGCCAGTCAGGTCACATTTAGCAAGATGCTGGCGGGGGACAAATCACACAACAAGATGCTCAGAAATATGTTCACGTCCTGGACTCATCACACTTTCAGAATGATTCACACCGGCTCACGTCATTTGTTGCAGTTATCAAACATGTTTTTAGATGTTTGGAGGTGTGGATTTTTGCCGCGGAGGAAATTTGAGCATTTCGACCACAGCATCTGGCGCGTGTACGAGGGTCTGAGCAGGAAGTGAGGCTGAACATATGCACAGTCTCTTTCTGAGCACCTCGCGTGCACATTTATCTGGTAAACTAAAAAAAGAGCATCTAATTGGTGACAAGTGTTGAGCAGTGATCCCCACCGTGTTCATATTGGAAGTGTCAGAAATGTTCATAGTCACATGCAGAAATCCCCACTGCTGCTGTCGATGAGGAGTTATTACATTTTAATAGACTTGTACTCGCTACATTCAGTCCAAAACTCTCCAGATAATTAACAGAAATTATATTATACGGTTAATATAATAATGTACCTTCCACTCCAGCTAAATGTTATTGTTGGCAGACGCTCAAACCCCGATAACATGTAATAGATAGTTTAGAATACTTAATAATTGAATTACTAATTTCTGTGAAATACCGCTGTGGTATATGTGTTATTTATCTGATTATTGTGTTGGAGCCTTAAATTCCCAAGATCACAAACTGGGCATCAATATGGGGTCCATTTATATCTGAGGGTCAGATCTCAGATGCTGCTGCTCGTCGATTACGTTTGGGCTGGTCTTCGCTGGTGGCTCCATCAAAGAGACCTTCAGATCCATAAACCTTTGGTGTCGTTCAGGACCGACGCAGCTCAACGGGCTCAGAATGAATCTTAGATCTGAACGTTGATAGTTGTCCTCCTTAGATTATCTGCAGATAACTACAGGTTTTGATTTCACAGGTTCATTCAAGAGCGAGAGAACAGAGTTCAAATGGGAGTTTTATCGTAGTTAAAGTTCATATTTGTGGTCTCTAATTAACCAAACTGCTTGCGTGTGCCTATTGAATTCATTAGGCTGAAAACTTTATTCAATACCAATGAAAGGAAATCTCTATCTGGTGAAAAGCAAAGCCTGGACGGAGCGAACACTGCATTTGTTTGGACTTCCACGCATGAAATAATTACAAGTGAAGGCCAATCAATCTTTACCGTGGCACCAGTCTGTGTGTGGTAACAGTGAGAAACACAAGCATTCCTAAATACTCACGCCTGTGCTTCCTCACCCTCCCGGCAGAGGAGGAGGAGCTGTGCTGTAGGTTTAATGAGTCGTGTCTAAGGTGTAAATAAAACGCTGCCTATCTCAGACGGTGGTCACGCTGCTGCGCCCGCACGGCTCCATTTAATCCTCGCACTCGCCTCTCCTCGCTCTTATAGCCGCTTATCATGTCATGGAGCTGATACTCTTCTCCCATCATCCATCACCAGAGCCCCGTCGCCTCCGTGGCAGAGGTGTTGCCGCTCCTTTCTCGTTGCTTTCTTGGGTTAAAGTGCACCTGCGTTTAATTCTGAAGGTCTGGGAGGTCATCGCAGCTCCGCTCACCTGTAGACCTGCAGGCGCTCGATGTGATAGCTGGGGCAACAGTCGCGGGGCTTCATCTGTCCCCTTAAAAGGTAGAAAACTTTTAAGGTTCAATTTTCAAGGGTCTAAAGGCAGCTTGAACTTTAGATCCAAATGTAACTGGTGGGAAGAACTTCAGCTTGCATTAGGGTGGATACCAGGAAGGAAACCAGGAAATAGGACTTCCACTTCAACCAACAAAGCTTTTAGCGCAACTAGCAACCATGTTAGCATGAGTTAGCTGGCCTTAATTAGTTTAATTAACAATTAATAGCTAAATGAATCTCTCCCAGTTAATAGCATTGCTAATTACCTTGTTTTTCCAGCTGCTCAGCTCCTCCAGGACACTGACTTGTGATCTGAAACAGGAAATTTATGCACAAACTCTTTCCCAAGAAAAACACAAGTTCTAACCCACTTCGCTTTGGATAATATATTTATTTCTTCCCAGAGAATTTCTCAGTATGGTCCTGTGACCTGACCTAGATCAGGTGTCCTATTTTGGTCGGCGTCTTGCATACAGAAGTAGAGATGATCTTGTGTGTTGGATCCTGGGGGAAATCAGGTAGTGTTCTCTTCAAAAGCAGCCAGTAGACGGGACACGCCCGCCAGGAGTCCGAAGCCCTAACGCTGCCGTGCCTTTTTACAGTGAGCAGACCCGGACCGCCGGTCATCTCTGACTCACCAAGATTAATAGCTCGGCTCACAGGTTGGGTTCCTATTACGTAGCTTATCCGTCGCCACCTCGTTATGGGTACATCCTTCACTGTCAGGATCGGTAGAAAACAGCCACATAGCCATCCCTCTGCAGGCCTGAGCCCAATATGGACCGTGTGACACGTGCTTGAGATCAGGAGATGATCACCCCAGTCGATCACGGTCAAAAGACCGAGCTCACTTTCAAAGTAGGAACTGTAATAATAAAGTCTTATTATACCATAATTTGATTATACAATGAAATAAGTGTCGGCCGCCAGTTTTGATGGATGGATGATTGTAACAATATCATAACGCGTCGATTGCACGTGTGCATGCACACATTTGTGCACGCAGACATGTCTCCCCATGTGATTGCCTCCATGGTGTGTCACGTATGCAAAACAGGGAACGTTATATTGATATCCCAGTTTTTTGTTTTCACCCACAAGCCTCTGCGTCGCCTTTCTTTTGCCCCCTTAATAATTCATAGTAAATTCTACATGCTGAATGGTACGTTATTGTGTTTTTGTGGGGCCATTTATCTTCATAGTGACTAATTTGCCCTATGTTGTAATGGTGCTGGGGTCTTTGTGGGTGTAATGGGAGTCAATGACATTTTCTGGAGATGTAATATGCTTTTATATTATTCCTGCGCACGCGAGAAATACAAATGCACAAGGAATCAGAGAGAGAGAGAGAGAGGGAAAGAGAGCCCAGAATCATGTGCTTTGCAGAAAACTCCAAAGCAGCCACTCCATTCAGCCCATCCATCCCGCAGTTTATCTGTAAGCTACATGTAAGCTGTTATTTATGACGAGACTCCAGAGAATTATGCGATCTAAGTAGCTCCTCTCTTATTATTGCGGTAATGCGCATTAAGGCATTAGAGCGAGCTCCCCCGGTGGGTTCGCTCATCCATATGCATGAGGGTGGCAGGAGCCAAAGTTTGCTGTGTCATCCCTCTTTTACTCCTCGGAGAGATCAGATGGGATGTAATAAACATCTGCGATGGGCCGTCGGAGCATCATGAGCAGTCTCCAGGCAAATGTGCACGACTTAGACCGACAAACAGATAAACTGTCTTCTGCTTTATGAGGATTTATGGTTTTCATTGTTCAAAACTATATTGATGGCGTCAACATTTGTGCTCCGAATGACAAGGCAGACGAGCAAACTCCAAAACAAACAGGTGTCAGAAAGAAATGCGACGCCAGCCAAACAAACCGTTACAATAAGTACCCGGAACGCTTGACAATTTATGGCATCGACTGTTCTCGCAGCTGAAGGGCATTTTTCTTCTCCTCATAGGAAGGCACCGACACACCCGGAGGGATGAGCGATGGAGAGATTACCGCCACCCTCATCTGTCCTGCTGACATGGATCGCCTCATCTTAATGTTCCTCTCTCAGCAGGTATTGTCTCTTCGCGGCGTTTTTTTGGACGCCCCCCTCCCCAATAAAGAGCGACACAGACGCAGAGGCAGTGTTTACGAGAGAAGCTCACCCTTGTTTGGCAGCTTGAAGTCATTCGTCAGCGACCACCATTAGCTCTTGGTAACCAGTGAAGCGCTGCGGTTTCAAACGCAGAAGGTTAATGCTGAAACCAGCAGCAACCGGTGATTCAGCAGAGGAGGAAACCCTCCAGACACGCATCTGCCAGACTCGTTAGTCATTCTCCCTCAGGCGGCGCGGACGTCTGTTATCGCAACCGTCCCCTCGCCGTCTAGGGGTGAACGCCACCGTTGAGAGGTGGCGGTATCGGCGTCAGGCTACAGGCCGAAATGAATATGTTGACTAGGAAAGCTGCGCCCCCCCCCCTCACTGGGGGCCGATCTCTCTCTGTGAGCTTAGCGCTCGCAGACAAACAGGGTGGTGTTTAAAGGCACAACTCATCGGATGAGTCAGCGTCCTGTTCGCTGGAGTTGTTGTTGGAGCCACGGCGGAGTTTTACCCCGAGTCCCACCGCGGCTCATTAGCTGCTGCCACTTCAGCACCGGTCGCCCTGTTAATCACCTCGGCCGATCACCTCCGCGCAATCGCTTCAAATTTAAATGGAGACGGCTGAAACATGCTGCTCGATGCAGCTTTCATGATCCGTAACAGACGGACGGCGTGACTGCAAAACACATGGCGGCAGTATGAAGCACGACCACTCGACTTCCTCGAGCGATATAGCTGATACAGCTGAGGCGCAAACAAGCTTTTTCTAGTTTAGAATACTAATTTCAGTCATTAAGAATACGATATTTACACAAGGGTTAACACGGGTCCCCCTCCATTTGAAACGCTAGCTTAGCCCAGAACAAACAGGCTAAAATCTAAACTTTACATCACCATTACCCGTTCTTTTCACTGTTTAGTCCCCAAACTTTGAAATACAAAACCTTTTTTTAGAATGTCTCTGCAATGACAAACCCCTAGACGGGAATAAAAAACATTTTGTTTCCGGACAGCGGCAGGACCCTCTCAGACTTGTTTAAATAATGAAATTTCATTTGTAATTTCCCATGAAAGACATTGAAAGTATAAGCAGAGTAACAAATGACCTCTTCTAAAACAAGAAAGCCGTGGTCCTCATTTGGTCTGGAGTCCTGAGTACTACACTTACTAAAGAAAAACTTGCAGAAATGAAAGCGATTGAATCCAGGACGGTACAAATCCAGTTTCACAAAGCAGAAAGAGGCCTTTGCTCTTTGTTCAAGGTACAAGGTTGCCAATTTGAAAGGAAATGTCATCCCTTTGGTTCGTGAAATGATTTGAAAACATGTTTTCAGTGTATTCGTGGGTCGTGTCTACATGTACACAGAAAAACAACTGTTTTTAATGCTTTTTCACCTTTTTCAGGACCCTGAAAATGTTGAGCAAAGTTCAGAGCTTTTTAATGGAGTTGGTGCAAATATGTTTCATATGGATGATTCCGAGCAGACGAAGAGTTGCTAAACTACCCAACTGAGGACTTGGATGTTTTTTTCCTCCTGTCACATTTTTAATGGCTCGTTTGTACACTAAGACATTAACCTGACCTGAGTAATGATCTTTAAAACTGTGTTTGCTCTGATATTTCATGTCTGCAGGCTTCACAGGCAGCAGCTTTCTCTCCCTGTGTGTGTTACCTCATTTACTCCCACCTTGATCCATTTCAAATTTTCATTATTAAAAAAACAGTCAGGCTCATATCTGGAGGCATAAATAATTCCAGTAACTGGGCCACTTGAGCATAAAAGACCAAAACCAGGCAGGAGGTCAGAATGGTTCGAATATCTCAATGTTTAAACTTGTCAAATGAGACACGCAGGGGTGTTTAAAACTGCCTTTTCAATGTTATTATTTATGAAGCGATGGTTTACATTCTCTATAATTTTGTTCCCCTATTGAAAATCATAATCAGCGCTGACATTCGTTCAGAAGTGGCGCAAGAACTGATTTAATGCGTCAGTTTTCCACCAAAAGTGCTCAGACTTCTGAGAAATGGCCAGCACGCAAACAAACAAAGCAAAAGATGCAAGAAACCAGAAAAAAGCATTGTAATAACCGCTAACATTTTCTGTTTTCGGCCGATAAAATGACTTTGCCCCCCCACCCCCACCGCTTCGCCGACTCCTCCGACTTTTGTTTTCAAAGCTGATTTGCCCACCGCATCTAAATTGAATTTGTTCTGTTTATCAAACCTTTCCAGGAGCGCGCTTTTATCTGTTTAGGTAAACACCCTTGGTAGTGCTGTACGTTCTGCCGCGTCACGTTCAAGGGCGGCCCGCTCCTCTGTGAGCAGCGCTGACCTCAGAGCAAATGCAGATGAGTGGGTGGACGCTGCCAAAATGGAGACCTTTGGTGCCCCCGGCTTCGACCTGAGGCATTTTCTGTATATACAGTGACTTATTTTAACCCCTCGAGGATGGAAGGACATTATTCTCTGCCCAAAGATCTGTCTCCCATCAGCTGTCCGTCAGTCAGGTGGGTTCAGTCAGGGGCTCACGGGTCAGGCTGACCTTGACCAAAAAAAGAGGAGCTGGCCTTTTTAACACCGCTGCATACCAATGTCCTTCTGTGGCTCTGAAATCCGAGTCGGCTGGGAGGGGTTTGGAATACTGATGGTGTTTATGGCATCTGGGAACTTCTGATAGAGCAGCTCAGTGATCGTGGGAGAGGATTAGCAACACCGTCCAAATGCAAGTCAATACAATCCCTTTTTTCCTTCATATGGTGGATGGAATCTGTTTTTTTTTTACAGTTCTCGTTAATTTGAATTGAATTCAAACAATTCTAGATCTTACTTTTGTTCCCTCAGACAACTGAGTCTCCCCGAACAGCTATAATCTAATTTGATCTTTAATATCCTGTGGAGAGTATTTAAATTCTCTGATGGGAACTGGTTTGGGAAATCTATTGACCCTCTTGAGTTGAGTTATTTTAAATGAATCTGGTCCACCAAATTATCAGAATCCCCATGAAAGCGAACCACTTTAAAATGTGAATAATCCAAACCAGAGCCGGATTTACCAGCACGTTACTCATGCAAATTATGGTCTTTAATAGTGAAATAAAGCTTCATTTATTGGACGACAGACCACATCTTAATGAGCTAAAAATGATTTAGAATTAATGCAAAAAAGGAAAATCCCATACAACATACATGGACATGTATTTATTCATATTTGTAGTAACATTGATCTCCCTCCACTGGTGTTAGAATGTTGCTTCATATTGAACCTGAGATTTAAAAACTCAAATAAAATGAATGTAATTTCAGTCGGACGTCAACTCCAAAACCAGTGCAGAACTATCTCAATCAGGAAACAGGTCAGGTCCGGTCAGGGAGGAGAGGTCCCACTGGGAGAAACCATCAAGGACAAACAGGGGGAGACGCCATCCAACCAGAGCCCCGCCAACGTAAATGTCAAGTTTCCGAGCTAAATTCCAAATACAGCCAGAGATAAATGTTACTCCGAGCTGCAGCGGCCCCTCCCAACCAACAGAAATGGTTGAGAACCAATAATCAATTCCTGCACTGTGTCTTCTCACCACTAGATGTAGCTAAATCTCACACACTGCGCTCGTTCTCTGTGTGAGCATGAAATCGTTTGATTTCTGGAAGTTTTAATTATTTATCTTTTATTTAACATTCCAGTTCATTTCCCTCCCATAACAAATGTCTGTTGCCCTTTTGAAACCAGTCTGTGAGATGAAGTTTCTCCAGTTTCACTCACCGGGCTGCTGAGTGACGCCCTGACCAGGGAGACGGGGATAAATTGCTCTTACAGCTGGAACATATCGAAAAGAGAGACGGGAGAGTTGAATTACTTAATCCCGGGCTACTCTAAAGAAAGGAGGAGAAGAAGACGAGTGGAAAATGTGCCTAGTGAGGCGTAAAATGAGCAATTACAATGGGTGTCATCAGTAATGCCTGTTTCACTGCAGATATAGAGGGTTAATGTCCAGCAGTGAGACTGCAATTCAGCTAGCTCACCTGCATTTGATCAGCTGGTCAGGGAAGCTAGGCAAACACACACACACACACACACACACACACACATGCAGACACCCTGTGGAGCGATAAGCTAAAATGGCTGGGAATGCTTTCAGACGCACCCTTTTATTCTAACCCACTGAAACTGACCTTGGAAGTGAGAGAACAAATATGAAACAACAGTGTTGGCATCCTCTAACTCCCCCCACTTTCAGAGTGCAACAAGTATGAAATAACTTCACAGCTGCCGAGGGAAAAAGAAAAATCATTGAGACGTTTGGAAATAGAATAGATACAGTTTATTTGCCATTTTCCAAGATTGCACAACGAAATTCCGAGGCCTGGTGCCTCTGTACCTTTTCTAATTGAAATATTTAGCCTGTCTTCTCTTCCCCCGTCACAGTTACAGCTCTTTTTTTTCTCATGTCTGTTTTCGTCATCGCCATCGTGTCTGGAAAACGCGGCCCTGTCGAAACAGACCAGCTCATTTAGTTTGATTATTCTGCAGCCCTCATAAAAAATAACCATCTGTCCTTTGCTTTCCGCAGGAAATGCTTTTTAAAATCCCAACGCTTCCATTCATCGCCGTGATGTCACATCTATCACCACGTGGACGGGAATACAGATGAGGTGGATGCGCTCCGTGGCGTGCTGTAAATAATTTACTGTTTTCCTTTATTGGAAACAGAGACGTCGTTGTTATTCTCTGCTACAGGACTCCCCTTGGCCAAGGTCTGCAAGCACATTTATCCAGGCTGCACCACGCGGGGGAAGTTAAATCTCGTTTTTTTGTCCTATTTATCCGTATATTTCTAAATTTATATCGCTTTACCATCCTATCGATACAGCGGGTCCTCCTGCCGCTGTGCAGCACCGCAGAGCCGTGCGGTGACAGGCTGCATGTATCAGGAGGCATTAGCTTGTTTCCCATTAGCTTGTCCTGCTCTGTTGTGATGCGGTAACGTTTATTGCCTGTTATCTCATTGCGGCTATATGATCTTATAATGTATAGTGTTAATGTGCGGCATTCATCTAGAGGTTGCAAAATCTGCCTCTGGCCCGACTGTCGCCAGCCCTACGACCTCGGCAAGTTGAAGCATTTTGCTGCAAGATGAATCCAGAAACTCCCGTGTGTTGCATGTACCCGCCGATTTATGGCCCAGCGTAGCATTAATCCCAGTGCAGCGGTACAGTGACAGCACTGATTATGAAAGCTTTAATTACCGGAGTGACAGCTTTACAACTCCCCTCTCTCTGCAGCCGGAAACTTGCCAGCGAGTCATAATCCTGCTGGAAGGGTGTCGCGGCTGAGGCGCCCGCGTTACTTTTGCGACGTACGTTTCAACAAAGCTAACCCAGCAAGGCCGCTTGTTTTCCCACTTCCGGAGCTCAACTAATCAGAGTTCGGTTCAGATTGGGAGTCGCAGCGGCAAGAGGGTAATACGCGGGAATATTTGGTTTAGCATCACTCCGGTCGGCCTCGTGAAAGTTATTAACTCTTTTTTTTTTTTTTTTTTTAAAGCTGACAGCTTAATTACTGGAAAAATAACCAGGATGAATGAAATTCAACAAGTCTGGAGAAACGTGATGACCAGAGACTGGTTGTTTTTACAGCCAGCCATTTTCTGGCAGTTTCACCCATGAAAACGTAATAATTACAAATCACGTTGTAATAACACATCGGCGTTGTTTATTACTGCTTGTCACAATGAACCTCTGACGCTTTCATGTGAGTTGAAAATTGCACCTAATCAAACCTTATTTGGTACGACCTCGTGACCTTAAGCACTTGTTTTTATGTCCTTCTTCCTATTTTTTACTACTTCTAGACCAGGGGTGTCCAAACCCAGTCCTTGAGGACCCTGGTCCAGCCAGGTTTTGTGTCCCACCAGGCAGAAAATACTTTCAGCAAAAGCAGTGTTACCGGTGAAAATGTGGTCTACCGGTGGCACGGAAAACCCGGAGGGATTGTTGTGATCCAGACTACACTACAGAATGGGATTGCCTGCTGATTTTGTGATTTTAGTTCAGGCCTCTTTGGTTCGTTCCCTTGAGATTGAGGAGTCTGCAGAAACAATTCAATGGTTTCCTGCTCCTCTGCACAAGAAGTTCCTACTGAGTTCGGACTGACAAGGCTGAATTAAAATCACGAGGAGGACAGAGATTCCATGTAGAATCCTGTTTGGGGTCTTCTGCATTCAAAGCCAAGTGTTGGGACCTGAGGTCTTCTTGTCCCGACTCCTTTCCTCTTTGTTTCGGCCTCATTCGGCCAACTGCCTCCATGTTTCTTCCCCTATTTTCTCCAACGCCACCACTCCACCAGAACCCTCCTCCCAAGGAAAATCAATTTGTCCACCTCTGATGTGCTCTACACATCCATCACTTCAGGCCCTGCTCCCGTGGTCACTCAAAGGCGAGACTTCCGGAGGAGGAAGCCGTCTGTTGTTGTCGCGCGAGAGAGCAATTTGAGAAGGACGAAAACTCGAACCCCGGCGGGTAAAACAAGAGCTGCGGTAATATGATTGTTTTCTCTGGGTTGCATAAAACTGTATGCAGGCGTAAAGTCTTGCAGAGAACACGAGGAAATTCCTGTGAAACATAAAAATGTCCCTTTGAGGCAATAAACATGAGAGCGTGGGAAAGCTGAGGCGCGCTGTTGCCCTCGCAACCGCAGATGCAGTTTTATTTGATCCCAGATTGTTTCTGCGTTTTCTTTTTATGAAGAACTAGTTTTTTTTTTGTTTTTTGTTGATCTTCTGGATCAAGTGAGACTTGACGCATCACCTCTGCAGACATGTGATATTGCTGCAGGCCTGTAGCACGTCTGAGGACGGACAGGCAGCGACTCCGCAGGTGTCGTTTGTTGCTGCTATGTCGTTGCCGTGACGATCTTGGACAACATGGCCAAAGCTGAAGTGTCTGAGGTGGCTCCCTCAAATGTGTGATGAGTGTGTGGATGTGTGTATATTCCTTTCAATAACCGTCATTAACCATAATCAACCTCAATCATCTTCACGTTACAGCCATTAAGTGATAAAAGTTGAGTAATTAACTGTTAATTTTAATGCAGATGCAGACACATCCAAGCGTCAGACTGACACCTGATAGCATAAACAGCATTGCTGAGTACTCTCCCCACACACACCTGGGTGCAAACACTCCACACTCCTGTGTGGACCAAACCCCCCAATTGACCTCCACTTAGCCCTTTGATCCAGGAGCACGAATATCCCCGGATTCCACCAAACTAGTCCGGGGTGAAGAAGGTGAAACCTTCAGTTTCTTACCCTCGATGGACTCCTAAGACCGGGATGGATGGGAGCCTTCGTGGACGTGTTAGTCCCCCTTTTGCTGCCAGAACAGTCCTGACCCGGCGAGGCGTTCACTGTACCAGAGCCTTGAAGGCGTGCTATGGTATCTGGATGTTAGCAGCGAGGGCCGCAATGGATCGGCCATATTTGTTCTACAAATCCCAGAGATCCCTGACTTGGATACAGTCTGGGGAATTTAGAGGCCAACTCCTCAACCTTTATTGCTACCTGTCAGGTCCTGATCGGTGCGCGCGGATCACCATAGCGGCGCCCGGCAGATATGTTTATTTATATCCTTATTTAATTCGGGGAGTAACAGGAGCACTGTCACACTCTGCGGGGATTAAAATAAAGCACTTGTTGTTTCAAGTACATTTAAATGAGCCCATTAACAATCTGCGCCGCATACGGAGTCACCGCCAAACGTTGGGGGGAGAGGAGATTACGCAGCGCGGACAAAACATGGGTGATATCACTAATGAAAGAGACAATGGCTCCTACGTCGGGGCTGAGTCTCGCATCGCCCTCCAAGTCACCCCGACTGTCTGTTTTAGAGGCTTTCACAATAGATCTCACCCTATTATTAAAGAAAACACCGTCTGATGGTGCTCGTAATCCGGAGGCGCCACGTTGAAGTGGTGGCTAATGATGATTATAATGTGGCTGTTTGTTGGGGGCATTAGCGCTAACTGACATACAAAACCCTCAGCTCGAATGTCTCTCTCTGAAGCCTCTTTATGATCGCGCTCAACTCTTGTTGCTAACGGAGACGAGCGCGTAAGGGGAGCGAAGCGAGTCGGCCTCAGATGTCAGCTGCACGCTCACCTTCATTTGCCGTATAGACGCGGAGCCACAATCCGGTTAGCGGTCGAAGATGAAATTAAAGGGAGCTCCTTAATGTAAGTCGCATCAGATGCACGTGAAAGCAGGGATGATGGGTAATTCGGCAAAGCGCGAAAAATCCCGTTTGACGAACGGAGCGGAGCAGGCACAATGTCACATTGGCACCGCGGCGGTTAAGACGCCGTCTCACAGCTTAAGCTCTGCTCTAAATATGAAGTCTTAACTAAATCTCTCAGTTTATCTGATAGCAGACACTTCAGGGAAAGTGCTGCGGCGGTGGGTTTTCATCCCCACTGTTGCTGATTTGTTCGGGCCACCTTCGCCACCGACACCGACGCCGCCCCCCTTCTTCTCTCTCCTCCGTAGAGCCGTCTATCTCATCCCCATCCCTCATCTTTTGCCTCTCTCCCTCCCTTACCATGGTCTGCTGCTCCCCATCTCCTGTGGGGATTAACAGGCTAAATACAGGGAGAGGCTCAGTAGCATATGGGTGATGGCTCCTCCGCAGATCGTAAATTTCTCCGTGATTGAGGAGAGAACCGCCAGGCTCCTACTGGGCAAGCAGGAGCTCTGAGGCGCCATGCCGGGCGAAATGACCTCCAGCTGACATTAGAGTGACCTTGACGGGGATTTAGCGTGTCAGCACTCTAGCTGGAACATGACGATAAGGCACCAGATTAACAGTGGAGACTGCAGAGGGATAAAGCCATCTTTTGGATATACAGGAGATTAAAAAAGAGGTGATAGAAGACGTGCGCGTGCGCATGCACACGTGCACGTGTAACCGAGTAAAGGCACAATAACAAATGCTCAAATTTAAACACTTTACAATTAATATTAACACAGATGAGGAATCTAATCTGGATTAAGATAATGATTATGGAGAGTCTGGATTTGCATCTGTCCGTCCATCCATCATCCATACATCCATCATCCATCCATCATCCATCCATCATCCATCCACCATCCATCTATCATCCATCATCCATCTATCCATCCATCCATCATCATCCATCATCCATCCATCCATCCATCCATCATCCATCCATACGTCCATCATCCATCATCCATCCACCCATCCATCCATCATCCATCCATCCATCATCCATCCATCATCCATCCATCCATCCATCTATCATCCATCATCCATCCATCCATCCATCCATCCATCCATCCATCATCCATCTATAATCCATCATCATCCATCCATCTACCCATCCATCCATCCATCCATCCATCCCTCCACCATCCATCCATCCATCCATCCATCCACCCATCCATCCATCATCCATTCATTGTCCTGCAGTATTAACAGACCCTAAACTGATCAGAATTCTGCCCCATCAAAGGGAAAATGTATTTTTCCTCATTGAGCATAAACAAAACTAGCTGACAGCTAAAACAGGCCTGTGACTTAATCAATAGTGTAATTAGGCTAACAGAAATGATGTCTTGCATGACAATGATTGCTCTCTGCTGTATTAGAATCAATGAGAGTGAGGATCCCCAAACAGGGAAGAAAGAGGAGTGGGACCCTGATGATGTCATCAGGGAGATGAAATGAGAAGATTTCGGCTCTGGAGTCAATGGCAGAGCACTTATCAACGTATGTCACATATCACAAGAGTCATCACGTTGCTGAGTTCATCTCTTCATGATATTGATGACTCTTATATTCCCACATGTTTTCTCTTTCATCTCTCCTCGGTGCTCCTTCCTCTTCAGCCATTGTCTGAAGGAAACTATTGTATCAGCACAGATCTGCTGACCAGATGCTGGCAGTCTCTTTTATTCACTCCAAAAAAAGAAAAAAAGAAAGAAGAAACAGACTCTTAATGGAAGTAGAGCAATCAGCATGAGGCACAGCAGATAGCTGCCAGCAGCAGCAGCAGCTTCAGGGTGTGAGCGGATTCTTTTGCTATCTTCACATTTACTGTCCTGAAATGCCTCAAGATCTAACTGTGTAACCTAAAGTGGCACAGATTGGATTATTTGTTAAGGCTCTCTGGATGCACAGGGCAGGTTTTCTTGACCTTCTCCTGTGATCTCAGATTGGATGTATTATAGAAGTGATTAAAAAAAGAAAAAGAGACGTGCCTCCTAGCAGTGAGCCAAAACAGCAAAAAAGAAGATTTACATTCCGATAAACATATCAGCCCTTAAAGCTTTGAGAGATGCTAACATATCAGAAAAAAGATGATTCAGTCTTCCTGATATGTCGAGGATGGTCGCTTGTTCTCAGTTATACCAGCAGAGGGCGCATTTACATAGATAGATAGATAGATAGATAGATAGATAGATAGATAGATAGATAGATAGATAGATAGATAGATAGATAGATAGATAGATAGATACCGTGTTTTCACGACTATAAGGCGCACCTAAAACACTGAGATTTTCTCAAAGATCGATGGTGCGCCTTATAATATGGAGCGCCTTGTGTGTGGACTGAGTTCCAAAATCTGCTGTGCTCTTTTGGTGGATGAACTACGGTAAACGCTCCGCCAATCGATTAGCGGCACACCTACGCATAAGGATCCCCTAAAATGGCGCCGGTCAAGCGAGACGCGTATGAATGAGGCTTACTTTAAACTGCAGGCCATCGAATGCGGCTGAAAATGGCAATCGAGCAATCTTAGTGTTTTCGCTTTATGAGGAGGTGGCATCTCCCCATACGCGCGAGGACAACTGTTGCGCAGCGGCTGCCAGCGGCGGCGATACGCACAACGAGGCATGAGAAGTCAACGTTCACCGTGGTTCTCGACTGCCATGGAAACGGACAGAGCGCTGGATGATGGAAGGCGAACACAAAGACTGAGGCAGCGGCGGGCAGGTTATGCCACCATATGCGGGTGGATTGTAGACGAATGGGCTATGATACCGTCTTCATGTATTGGAAGAGCTTTCACAAACTCAACGCTGAACCGGAACCGGTCGGTGAGTCCGATTCAGATTATTAAGAAGAGGAATTCGGGATGTTGGACACTGAAATAGCGCAGCTGTTTAATTCAGATACAGAAGATGAAAACTTTGATGGTTTTGTGGCGGAAGAATGAATATTTTGTTCAATAAATGTGTCGAAACTCACTGTTTTACTTCCATTGTCATTTTTTACTGTATGTTTTAGCATGCGCCTAATAATACGGTGGCGCCTTGTGTATGTTTTAAATACAGCAATAGCACCCATAACTGAGACTGCGCCTTTTGATACAGTGCGCCTTATGGTCGTGAAAATACGGTAGATAGAAGTCACAGTTCCTCCCACAACCCTGAATTTGTTTCTCTCTGACAGCCTTTACGAGCATGCCTACTGGGCAACAGTCACCAGTGCTCATTAAAGATTGTTCCTTTTCACGTTACATTTGTCTCGTGTTTTCTGTAGCCCGGCTGAAAACATGCCCACTGGAGTTCTCATCACTCACATTCTGGCCTTGGCAGAGCTGGCAAACAGCAGATCCTTCAAGGGTTCTCCACAACAAAACATTTTTATACCATGTTGTCCTCTGTAGACACAAAAGAGCTCCTCTTCACCCGTCAACACGATTATTCACTCCAGTGTTTTCCCCTGCAGACTCTGGACCACTGGTCTTACTTTCCCACATGGAGCTGTGGGAAGTCTTGAGATGTGGGACAAAGAAGTCCCACAATCCTTCCTGGATTACCTCATGCCTTTGGTCCCTGAAGTGGTCGGTCAGTCTCGCTCTCCCTCTTCTTTAAAAAAAAAATCCTAGCTTGCCGTGCCGAGTGAGGAAGGAAGGAAAGCCGAAAACATCCCAATGCCGAGTGGGTAAGAGGAGGGGAGGGGGCTGTCACAAAAACAAGCTGAATGAACAAGAAAGGTCTAATGTTCGGTATTCATCCATGTTTGTACGATTCAGCCAAGTGTGGCAATTAGTCCATGTGGAGAATAGATTGGTCTAAATGTGGGCCTAATGATTCACAAGAGTTCCACCTGCTGAGACACCGCCAGCCAGTTCTTCCAGGGCCGGTGACCTCACACGGCGCTCCGCGTCAGGTGTTTACGCCGAGTTTCTCATCGACTGCACAGGAGCCTGCTGCCATTTCATCCTAATTAAAGTTGTATTGACAGTAAGGTCTCAAATCAGCCACCAGGGGCCAGCGCCCCCTCGCTGCAGGTCACCCGAGGGCTCCGCTAGTGGTTGGGATCCTTCTCAGGCTAACTTTTGGAAAAGATTCTGCACTTTTGTCATTTGTGCTGCGACAATTTGGCGGCTGGATGTGATGGACAGCCGGGCCTTACCTACCGCACAGACGGGCTCACCTGTCAGAATGAACTTTGGTTCGTAGAAGCTCATCTGCTAAGTCTCTGAACAGATGAACACATCACTTTGGAAACTTGCGTAGACTTCAGAAGCCCCCGAAAATGAACTCTGCCAACTCGACACGCCGCGGCGAAAATCGCCTCAAATATTCCAAGATCTTTCGAGGCGTCAAGTGTTTCAAATCATAAATGGATTGGAAAAACAGCTAATATCTCGCTGGACTCGGCCTCATTGATTTTCCCTTCAGAGCATGCGAAGAAGGAGAGAAAATCACTTTAGTAGCAGCGTGAAGCCCGAGTGTGCGGCCTCAGCGACTTAACCTTCAGGTGTTGAATAATTTCTCATTTCATGTGAACTGTGGCGACTTAGCCGAGCGCTGAGACCACACCTTTGGTGCGAGGCAGGTGCTTGAGGAGACAGCATCTCTTCCCAGGAATATTCTGTACGCGTTTATATCAAGACTTGGGTTTATTCACATTTCTATCATATTGAAAATGAAACAGGTTTTGACTCCTGTGTTGCTCCCCGAGTTCTGTTTTTATTCCCTCTCCACTGTTGGTTCTATTTACCTCAGGAGCTCAGCGAGGCCGGCCCCCGTCCTCGGTGGCGTCTGCCAGCGGCGGTGCGTGACTGTGGAGGAATCGCTCTAAATCTGCAGGACGCCGTCCTCAACGCTTCCCATTGATCTACATTTGCCTGACACCGTGACTGACGGAGCCCATTGGCCTATCGCGGCCCTGGAGACGGACAGACGCTCATTTACAGGTGAGATGAGGTTGGGATGACTTTGAGTGATTGGCGGGCTGTCACGGAGCCACTGGGGCATCGCAGAACCTTCTCTGCACCGCAGGGCAGCGCTGTTATGCCCACGCGTGAATGTGTGTTCCTGCGCGTGCGGCTGCTTTCTCTTGCACGAGTGATTGCGTGCAGATGTATTTGTGTGTGTGGGTGGCCAGTTTTGTACAGATTACCTTGTGCACCTTGATGACAGTGAATCAGGATGGGCCAGCTTGGATCGACGCCTGTCTTGCAAGGCAGGAGGAATTAAATAGCCCATCAGAAAGAGAGCGTGCCAGGAGCAGCCTGATCACTATCATGCACACACACTGCATCAACATGAAGCCTTTTCTCTCTCTACCTGTTTTTATTGTCCCTAAACTCACTCTTTCTCCCCCCCTCTCTCTCTTTCCCTCTGCCATTTCTCAAACACAGCCTGTCAGCAGAGATAACAGTTGCTTGTTGTTTAACACCGTACAGTGCGCCTGCATGGGAAGCCAAATCTGGAGGGGGTTTTTATCCATGAATTTCTTCATTCATTTTTTATTTTCAACTTCAGTATTCCATTCACGCTGGTTTGAACTATCAGTTGTACAGGGTTTTTTTTAAAAAAAAAGAAGAAAAAAAAGTGGGTGGATTCCTATCTTCAATAAATCATAATTAATCTTAATTAATTTAAATGAGATGTTTTAGAGTAAAAATATAAACTCAGCATATTTAAATAATTGAAAGAATCTTGTGAACAGCATTATTTCTTACATCTCTTAACTACCTGGTTAACAGAATTCGTGCAGGTACGCAGTAATTCTTTTTCTTTTTAGTACGCCTCGTTTGATTGTCGTCTCCCAGGGCTCTACTGCCCCCTTGTGGTTATAGTGAAGACTAACGCTTCTGGAGGCGCCACATTCACCACTGTGACTGTGGAAGATCTGTGGGATCTGCTGATCCTTTCACACATGGACAACTGCTGCAGGTGTGTATCAGGGAATTATCAGCCGGTAATTTGTTACAATTGTGCATTTAACTGGGATTTCAGCAAAGTCAATTGGTATTTTGTTTAGTTTTCTGGTCTCCTGTATGGCTCCTGTGTCTTTTTAAATGTTAAATACACAGATTTTAGAGGACTTTTCACCAGGAAAAAACACATTTCCTCTGACTAGCTGCCAAGAATAAGATGTGATGTGAACAGTCCAGCAGATGTTCTGATGCAGCTCTGCACTGAGGGAGATTTGATAGACTGAAGCATCTGATGTTCCATGAGACCACACTGTCTGGAGAGGTCAGCAGCTGTGACCACAGATGTTGTTCACTCAGAAGACTTGATGGAGAAAAAAAAATATATATATATATGTATATGTATAAAATATAAAAATGAAATTCATCTTATGTTGCTCCAGCTGCACACCCCTGCAGGATGCATGAAGGGTCCATCCACCAAGTGGTGTTGCACTGTGGGACTATATGGGTGGTCCAGCTCCACCTCTGCAGATGTACGAGTGAGATTAGGGTAACCCTCGACCCTGTCATTATAAAGTCCCGTGGCAATTCCTGCATATCTGACGTCACGCTCCTGTTTGGCTGAATTAGAAGTTTGCAGATGCTGCATGTTGTGTGCCTTCCCCACCGGGTCGTCTGTTTGCACCACTGAGCGATTGAAATGAACCAGAGCCTTAGTCCAACCGTTTTAGTTTTTAGAGTGATTCATGTCCAAACCTGTTTAATACCAACGTCTAAAACCTAAATTAATGAATGTCTCTGTGTGTATTTCCAACCACCCTCTCATAATTGCAGCAGGTTCAGGTACACACACACACACACACACACACAGATGAGACATGTGAGTTTTGGATTGTGTGGCAGCAGCACATTGCATGATCTGGTGTTTGTTGTCTCTCGGTGGGTGGTCTAGTTGAGCCTTGTGAGAGAGGAAACACGCGGTGTTAGCGTTTCCTGTCTGTGGACCTGGCAGCCGTTTGCTGTGTGTGTTATTGATGTGCTGTTGACATATTTCTCTGAGAGCCGTCACGTTGCGCTAGAACACCTTTCTGTATTTGTATCCCTTAAAAAAAGTCCTCTCCTACTTTTGCACCCTGTATTAAATAATATTTCCACCTTCACTTCTGGTAAAAATGTTTTCCTCTGGAGGTCTTGTGATAATGTCCTTTAATATGATCACAGGTATATTCAGATGAATGTGAGTACAATAGGCACCTGGAATCCCTCAATGTTAAATCATGAATATGGCGATGTCGAGAAACCTTAGAAGGGAACTACCCACATTCGGCCACAAGATGGCAGCACATGCAGCTACGCCGCGGTCTCTATGACAGCAGCACAGTAATAATGTTCATTAAGTAACATTCATGGTTTTCAGTGAGACAAATTTGATTGAATGTGACGATGTTCACGGTTGAATTGTAAACTGGAGGTCCCTCGATACGGTAGATAGTCTGTGCATGACCAAATAATCCCATTTGCAGCTGCCGCGGCTGATCTGCCTTTACTGCTGTTAATATTTGACATTTAGATTAAAATAGTTCAGCCACAATCAGCAGCCAGTATGAAAATTCTGAGAAAATAAGAAGGCTTGGAGCAATATGCTTGCAGAAGGAAGGAAATATTTTCACTATCATTTCCCCTATTTATTCTCCCGAGAAGAGAACAGGCTCTTTATATTTCTGAGGAAAGGACCGCGGGGCTTTCAGTTTCCCAGAAATCACCGGGTTTCGGTACCAGAGGACTGGTCCAGCTCCAGCGAAAGAGAGATGACGTAATCCCATCGTTTGCACTGTAACTCTCTGCAGAACCGAGAGACTCGAACGGGAAATTCCTCCAGGCTAAACGAGAAACCATCCGGGAAATGCCCCGCTTCCTGCAGGAATCTGCACTGATTTCCGAAAACAGGGACTGGGAAGGGTGGGGGGAGAGATAAACAGCTGATTCGGAGTCAGCAGCTACGATTGGTTCTTTAAAAGCAAGCAGCCTGTCAGGATCTAACACTTCCACAGGGAGTGGGGGATTTCGGGAAAGCATGTGACAACAGCAGCCCAGACAATCATTCACAGGCTTTCTCCGATGTTGTCGGTGGAAATGCTGGCAGGATCACATCACAAGGATCGTGCGTGATCGTGCTACTGGGAAACGAATGGAAATGACCTCTGATATCGCCTCCAAAACAACACGTGACGCTACTTCCTGTCACTCCAGGGCAACGTCGCCGTTCTTGCTCAGCTCCGCATTTCTCCCTTTAGATTTCACCCAAATCACGTTAACATTCTACCCTGTGATTAACAGGAGAACAGGTGCGCCACTAAAATGGTTCGGTCCATCAAAACAAACCTGCTGGGGGTCAATAATGCCATTACTCAATGGGTTTAAAGACAAGAGTGGCTTCAACTCGGGCAGTTCAGAAAATGTCCAGCAGATGTCAGCAGATACTCGCTGATCAGATTAGCTTTGACGGTCTTTTCTGTAGCAGTTCGGTAACTTATCCAGGTCTTCACTGATAAACACTTGCTGTTCCTTATCCTGGAATGTGTTCTATGAACGCATGCATGCCAGACGCCACTGCAGAACACTCCTAGAACGCTAAAATTGTGCAGAGGTGGTATAAATCCTTGGTTTCTGGCGTTAATTCTGGATCAGGCTTTCTCTCCATTTTTCGTTATCATTGGTATTTTGAACTTTTCTCCAGGCAGTGTGCACCTTAGAGGCAATTGCGCGGCAGGATGCAGTGCCGTGACTTGCATTTTAGATTAAGTAATCGTGCATTACAATGCTCATGTGCCGGTCAGGCTCTCTCTCACATGACTGCAGTCAGGACTCAGACTGACTGTCACTGCAGGCTTGTTGGTCCTATCCCGTCACCTGACGAGCACGATGAGAAAGAACAGTAGGTTCTGTTACAGAGTGTGCTCTGTGTTAATTGCCTGAATCCCTTCGGCATTTTTGGATGGGTTTCGGGGCGGTCATGTGGCTTTGGTATGCAGAAGAACACTTCCCGGCTCCGCAGCTATGGCATGCGGTGACATCACCGGCCTGCTGACGGCCTGACTGCGGGAAAAAAAAAAAGACTATGTTTGGAACTGTTGGCATTGGTTCAGTGTCTGACAAAGCAATGATGGAAAAAAGTGAAACCCCCAAAGTTCTTTCCAGCCAGTCAGCCTTGTCCCAGTACAGAAGGGAGGCCTTGGCTTCTGTAACCTGTTAGTCTTTCCAGTGACATTCCCGCCTGTCTGGGACACAACCTCCTCTCAGCCTGCAGGACGTTACGAAAAGACTCCTGCCCTTCCCATCCCCACTGATTACTCCCAATCCTGTCTGACAGACACCAGCTAAGTCTCACACACGTCCTTTCTGGCTGTTAAATAAGAGCTGCAGGTCGAACGGTTTGCTTTCACCCCCAGTTATTGTCACGCCAACATTGCTGTTGACTTTGCACAATAGGAGAAAAGCCTCAGCTGGAGCCTGAAACCTGATCCAGACCTTATGAAACAGTGCTTGCAGAAGCACATTCACCCACATGGCTGTATCAGCCACTTCGAGGCATGAGCAGAAACAGCGGGAACCTATAAGAACCTATCTGAGATCAGCTGTAAATGACTTTTACGCAGGGTACATGAAGGCATCATGAATGCAGCAGCGTCAGACTTCAGCTTCTCCTGTTCAGCCGCGCTGCCAAACATTTCCCGCCACTGCACTTTGAAGCCTCTGCAGTGTTTCTCAGAGGGGAAGAGAGAATGCAGAAATGAATGTTTGGTTTCTGACTATCAATCATCACCCAGTACCCGGTGGCCTTTAGCTGTAATGCCTCGCCTTTTAGATTAAAAGAGGAACCTTTTCACTTTACATGCGCTTTGACCTTTGCTGCAAAAGAGGCAAAGGAGCCGCGCACCCTTTCACCATGAGCCACCCCCCCATTCCAGCTGAAGGCAGCGTTCAGTGATTCAGGCTCTCATTTCTGCTCGGGTCCCCATTAAAACTGTCGAGAGGTGTGAAGCTGCAGAAACAGCCAGCCGAGGGTCTTTATCCGCGGGGGATAAAGACCCTCGGCTGGCTGTTTCTTTGTCATTTTTCATGTACAGCAAAGACGACACCCCGGGGGTCAATTACCCAGGGCGAGTGAAGAGGAGAGAAGGGAAGGAAGGTGAGCAGAGGTTGTGATCAAAGTGGGGGTTAATAGACTGGAACGGAGAACAACATTAAAGATGGTGCAGGACATTCTGACCCTCTGTGAAAAGAATGGAACAGGCTGGAGTAACACTGTGTGTCTGCTTTGGCTCCCACAGCGACGTCCCGTGCCAAGAGTGCCAAAGGACACACACACACACACACAGAAATACAAATACAAAAGAGAATGTAGTTTGCATGGACACTTTGGTTCCCATAAGGCTTATGGGAACCAAAGTGTCCATGCAAACTACCATCATGTGCTTATGGCATAAGCACTATTGCACCAATGTCAGTGTTTATGCAAAATGTCCCCATTAGTCAGCAAAAACAGACACACACAGTTAACAGCGTTATCCAAAGAGAGCAGGAAGAGGAATCAATAGCTCTCAGGATGCACTGTGAGGTTGTATTTCGCTCTCTTCCCTCTAATGTGTGTCATGATTTGTTTCAGTAAAAGGCCTTTCCTTTTCCTCGAGCTACAGGCGGTTACCGTAACAACCAAATATTACCAGAAGCACTCTTTGCATTCTTCTGTACCCAAAAAGCTATTTTTGCCTCCTATCTCTAATTGATGACCAGGAAGACTCTGGTTTAGGAGCATCCCTCCATCCATCCCACAGCAGCCGCAGAAGATGGCCAGCAGAAACTGGTTGTTGAAGACGTTGAGCCCTCTCTGCTGGAGAGCACGGGCCATATTTACCGGCGCAGTGGAGGCTCTTATCCACGATTAACCTTTGCAGTGAGAACATTACACCTCACAAATGTGCCCGCCATAAATCCACACTCCTTTACTGGAAGTTCAAAGGACTTTTGTTGAAAGGACGCCGCTGAGCAAACTCTGAAATGGTTTCAGAATGTGCAAATTGTGGCCCTCTCGTGCCGGGAAGGGTGGGGGTATTCATTCATGTTTCATAACAATGTAGTAAAAGATGAAGGCCGGCGAGCTCCGGGTAGCAGGTTCAAACCAAACAGTTGTGTTTGCTCTGACTCAGCGTTCGTACCCGCAACGCCGCGTCTGCTGTCCTTGTTCTTGTTCTCTCTCTTTGCGTTTACACGTCCCTGTTTTCTCAAACCTGGGAATCAACTTTGCACATTTGTTTTTTAGCCAATCCCTCCTAAACAAGCAGATGTACCATCATGTTCTGTACACTGGAAACAGAACAGAGTGGTGAAACAGCAATCTGTATGTTTTTGGTGTAAAAAGTCTCCCTGAGAACTTCCTTGACTGTGTTGTCTCCGCGATAGAAGGTCGTATCACGGACGATCCGGTGCCTCGCTGCCGCGGTAGCGCCCACAAACCCGTCTTCTCTTATTAAACGCCACATGCTGGACTAACAGGAGGTCGCTCAGTAGCAGACTGAGGGGTCGCGGGGTCAGAGGTGGGCCCGTGTGCTGTAATTTTGCCGTCCCCTGGGCTGTGTAAGAGGCCGCGGACAGCTGTCCTCCCTCATAAAGATACATTAAAGCGGCCTCGGCTGAGTGCAGACTGGACATGCTGGTGGATGTCTCTTTAATTGCGCGATGATGAAGCTGAGCGTCCAGGCAGCTGCAGCAGCGCCGCGGCGTCCTGCTTCAACAGGAACGCACCACTCGCAGATCTCTGCAAGGCACCACGAACAACAGCCACTGTGCCTCCATTAAGGGCCGGCGCTCTTTGCCTGCTGCAGCTGTTGTGTCTCCCCAAGGGCAAAAGAAGGAGGGGGGGGGGGTAAAGAGGACAGAGAAGAGGGTCTCTGCACCCCCCCTCCTCCCCCGCTCCCTGTCGTGCTGCTGCTCTTCTATCTCTGCCCGCGTCTCGGGTTGCAGAACCCACACGCCTGAATCACACTGTCGCCGATGGAGTACACAAGTGTGTCTATTTGCTTTGCACACATACGCTCACACACACTTTCAGCCCCTCAGGGATGAGTCATGGTTACCCCCCCCCCCCCCACCACCACCACCTCTCTTTCTCCCCCGGGTGCAGTGACTCAGGCTGGCTAAGAGGAGCAGGGAGAACAGACAGAGCACAATACAGTAAAGCACGAGGGGAACAGAAAGAACATTGCAGTAATGCAACAATGAGCAGTCTGGCCTTCGGTGCTTCTGAGGAGGCAGCAGATGCTCTTCACAACGCACAATACCAGCCTGAGTCACCACGGCAACTGTTGTACGGAGCTGGCCCCGTCAGTGACATAAAAATCCGTTTTTGTAGGGCCATAAAGTCATTTTCATTTGTTCAAGGCAGCATTTAGGTAAAATTCTATTCTCTTTGCAAGGAACTTCTGGATGCAATATTGACGCGTCGAAAGAAGCAACTAAATGATTTTCCCCGCAAGGATTTTTTAAAACCCGGGCTTTTGTATCAAAATGGTGACCTCCGTGTGCCACTAGCAGAGAGATGAAGAAGCTAATCATTTATTCCCAGGAAAATGTGTTAATATGCACGGCTATGATATCAGGTTTTTGATTGGCTGCATGGATCATCGTCAACACGCTCCCGACCACAAGGGGCACATTGTGAAAAGCCGTCTGGGCACAACACCGCCGTGCACGAGCATCTGGATCATAACAAGTTTACAAGGCCTCGCCCGAACACGCAGCAAAGGCCAAACATTTTTCTAATCAATCAAATGAGCCACTTTGTCAGAAAGCGAGCTGACCTTCTGATCTCGCCGCATCTTCTGCATTTCTCCTTCACCAGCACTCCCTCCGGGCACGAGAGGAGCGACCGCCGTCTGTGACCCGACTGCTGCTAATTGGGGCCGTGATGGTGACCTTTTCTGCCAAAGCTGCTCGCTGAGTCAGAGTCTGTAAAGTGCAGCGTCTTCAAGCGTGTCCTGACCACATGGTGCAGGGTTGAGGGAGGGAGAGGACCTTTCTACATGTATGACTCACAGCTCTTTCTTTCAGCGGTACTTTGTGGGTGTAAATGTGTGTATGCCTGTGTGTGTGTGTGTGTGTGTGTGGAGGGGGGGTGGAGCAGGTAGGTGTGCTGCATGTACCAGCTCGTCGCCTACCCTTTCTTCGGCTCATATTTGGTATCAAAAGAGATGCTTTGAAGTGCACGTGCACCGGGGTTCTGGCTTTGATGGCACTGATCCTGAATTGATAATCGGTGATCAGAACTTTACGTTGTTGGGGCTGAAGTTGTTTTTTTGCAGAAGTGAAACAGCCTTTGAGGAGCTGCCCACAGTGTCGTGGAGTTTCCTTCAGTAGAGGAATCCCCCAAACACCAAACGCGCTCCTGTATCCGCCACTCACCCCCACACACACACCCACACGCGCACAACTGTGCTCTACTACTATGCATATTATAATCAGATAAGTTTTAGCTGATTCTCTCTGTTTTGCTTTATATTCCTTTGGCCTGTGTGTTCATGATAACGCTACTTTTATACCAGTTTGAGTGTCACTAAGACAAAGGTCATTGCTGGTTGACCCCTTAAACAGAGCAGAGTGAACTCTGACCTTTCTGATCGCAGCAGCTGTGGCACGTACTGACTCAGCTGGAGCATCGGCTCACGACGTGGAATGGGGGAGAGCATTCTAGCTGGGCATCGGTGCGCCGCTGTCCCAGCCAGAGAGGAGGAAGTGAGCGGAACGTCAGATGATTATCAGAGTGACAGGAAAGCCTTTTGTTTCTGGGGTTATCTCGCTGCCTGCAGAGGACATGACGTGAACACTGGAGGACAGAAAGGCCTTTTCACCATCACGCCGTTCAGACGGTTGCGCTCAGTCAACAACTGACGACGCCACGACTGCCTTTAATCACGCGGCCCACAACAGAAGTGGCGCGCGTCGACAGGAAGACCGCTCGCTGCCCACCTTCCATCGAGGATCTTTTCATCCTTTTCGTCCCAGCGCTTTGTCCCCGTTCAGCAGCGATTTCCAGTGTCTTGATGCTCTTTTTGCTTCATGCAGCACTTAAGATCTTCATATAAGATATGACTGATGGGAATCAGAGTGCAATGGCTCCCGAAGCAGTCAAGCAATTTCCTTCTCTCCTGTTATCACTCACTTCGCCTTCACCCCATATGCAAATGTTGTGCATCGACAGTAAACATCCCTTTAGCATCTATCCTGCACGCTCTAAACACGCGCGCATCATTGGTGCATCCAAATGGGTGAAAACCCAGGGGGCACCATTCATCGGCTTCCTTTAGCACGCAGGGCTCTGTTGTGTGGTATGAAGAGCTGTTTTTGAAGATCTGAATAGCTCCCGGGGAGATTTCTACATTTAGGTAGATTTGCTGTGTGCTCTGCAGGCTTTTGGGGGATTTTAGGATTTTTTTTTTGAGGGGGGAGGTTTCTCTTGTCACACTACCACTGCAAACCAAGCTGTCAGGTCACAGTGAGAACCCGATCATTTGCCCTGTTGCGCTTGGATTTTAATTTCAACGCTGAGCCAAGGAAGGACTCCCGCCTTTGTGTCCTCATGACACACGCGAGCGCTGATCTCAGGGCCCGCTGCTCCTCTGAGCTGATGAAATGGACTTTTAAGACCATAAGAGGGGATCTGCTGACTTGGAGAAGATGCTCCTTTTTTCACCATAATGCTGGAGCAGGCGGGGAGGCTCGCTAATCCCATTGACACAAGTTCTTTATCTAATTAGCCCCAACAGAAGGTGATACCGGGACAGGGCACGACAACTGCAGTCATGCTCTGATCGTCAGGAGTGATATTTTACCACCAATTTCATAGTTCATTCCGTCTTTTATTCCCTTCTCCGGTACCCCTGCTGATCCTCTTGAGCCTATAATTCCATGTCTGACTCGTCCAATGTTCTGAGCTGTCTGCTGCGCTGGTCATCCGAGGTCCTGGTGAGGGAGAAAGGTCGAAATAGGACGTGAGCCTGCCGGCACGCACGCGGCGGCGGCAGGCAGCACCTCACCGCTGCAGCTCAGTCTCTTGTGCTTCCTCATGCAGGCGTGCGTGCAGGTTTAATGTCCATCCCTGCCGTTTACATTTTTAAACGTAAAAAGTTTTATTTCTTATTTCACTTGCAGGATGTCTTTGTGTGTTGTACTAACCCGTGTGCGTGTGTGTGTGTGTGTGTGTGTGTGTGTGTGTGTGTGTGTGTGGGATGACCTTTGTCTGCAGCCTTCTGGAGGTTCACCAAAGGGCTGGGTGATGTTCAGACCTTCTGCTGTTACTGGCGATTCATCCTTCACACACTCCCGCAAAAAGACTGTTCACACGCGCACACACTCAGAGACGAGCACGCACGCCCTCACGCAGATGGTTCCAACACACCCACCACTGATTTTTTTTTCCATTCACGTGCACTCCCTGGCTCCTCGCAGTCGCCCCGAGCACAACGGTCGAGTGAAGCTGCAGTCACGTCGCACATGCAGACGCCGACACTTTCACTGCAACAGAAAGGGGAGGCTGCCGGAGCGAAATGGAGGGTTTTAATTCGAAATTATACCGTCTGTGTGTCATTTGTCGCTTTGAGAATGAGTGTTCCAGTTCTTCCCAACCTCACGTCTCTCGGTCTGAGTCAGGATCGGCTCCACCCTGCAGAGCAGAAGAAGGAGCAAAGCACTCATAGGAGTATCTGTAGATGACGAAGCGATCGCCTGGGAACTTTGTCGAAGCACAGAATCACACAGACAGAGTCATATTGATAAACTGCTGCATCAGAGGGCTGCTCAGGTTACAGCGGTGTCGTCCAGAACGTCCAAACCGAGGATATTCTGACATTCTGATATTCTTTATACCAGGTTTGCAGAGCTGGAGCTAGTGTGGAACATGCGAGCCGCCACAAACACTGAGCCTTACTGAAGGCGGCCTGTTTTGCAGCCGCAGCTCCTTCCACGTAACTGCAACCACATAAGCTTTTTTCCAAGGCCAGCACGTAGTCGATTAAGCTCCGACAGGTTTAGAAGGCGCTGGATTTAGAAGCAACAACAGCCTGGGATGGAAACCACGAGATGAGGCGCCTGAAATAGACAAAATAGTCCCTTTAAAAAGGAACAGAGGCTACAAAAATAAACCCTACCCGCTCCATTCGGGATTAACTCACCAAGAATAGCACACAGGCACTGATTAGCGGATATTTGCAGCCATGTCATCCACTTAAAGTTGCACATATTCCCCCTCTTGTCCCACATTTGTGTCCTCCCCACTAGACACTCACATAACCTGTGTTATTCAGGTGAGACTGAAACTGCACAGTTTCTAGTTCTCTCTGGTAACTTCTGGGCAGAATTTTAGCCCGTAGATGTAAAAAATAACTCAAGCGTAGCTGCTAATAATACAGCCGTGAGAGGCTGCGTGGAGCCGCCGTGCCTGTGGGCTGCTGCATGACCGTAGGTGTGTGGGAAAGGAACGGAGGCAAAAAAAGAATTGCTCTTCTGACATCTTCTAACACCTTTATAGTGCTTTTGTTTGCCGGTGCGTGATGTCCGTGCAGAACAGTTGTGCACTCTCCTTTCCAGACCCCGAGTCTGTGATCAGGCCCAAAGTCTGAGTTCAATTTTAGCTTCGAATGTGCGGATGTGCAAGAAAATCCTCCAAAGGTTCTGAGCACATCAAGCCGCTGAAACTTCTTTGACTGACAGGAAATGAACCGACCGGGAGACGTCTGAGAGACATCAGGCATGTGGTTAGCAGACCTTGATGCTCATGAGCATTTCTAAAACCCTGATGGATGCTGTCAAGCTGATATATAAGGATTCATTTAGTGTTTTCAGGCTAAACTAAACCATTTTAAAATACTCTGAAAGAATTATCTTGCTTCCTCTTGCTGTTTTTACCAAACTGATTCTTTTGCTTTTCACTGCTCTCGGCCATCTGCCTCTCTCTCTCTCTCTCTCTTTCACACACACACACATGTGTTTGCTGAATGGATCCAGTCAGGCATGTGACATGGCTGTTCACGGTGTCCCTGCTGTATCCTGCCTTTAATCCACTTCCTTCTGAAACACTTCCTTTTCCCTTCCCGACTGCCCTCACATACGTACACAAACTCCGGCTAACGCACAAAACACGACCAAGCGCACTCCCACACACTCCTTGCAGTCCCGATCCACTGATTCAAACCTCCCACTCGTCCGAGTGTAAATGCATCCGTGTGTAGGTGTGCAGCGTGTGCGTACGTGACGGCGCTTTCATAACGGCTGCATCTTTGTTCATGAAATTCTTCTTTGTCACCTCCATTTTACCCCCCCCCCCCCCCCCCCCCCACTCAAATTTCGCCTGCGTCCCATCAGACGGCGTATGACTAACAGCATCGGCTGCGCTATGAACATCGGTGTAAAATTTGCTCTCGAGCACTTTCAATTCACCTGCTCCCCCCTTTCTGGATGCGTGCACTTGCACTAGTTTCTTCTCAGGCGTCGGGGACGCCTTGTGCGACCTGTATGTGGCGGATGTAGGTCATCCAGGCCGGCTTTGAAACAGGAGCAGGTCAGGCCAACAACTGTGCGCTGTCCCAGCTATCACACCTTTGCTTTTGTGTTATTGGGAATCGGTGAATGACCCCACCCTTCGACATCTGTAACATTACGCTGCAGCTCTTTCTCCCCAGGCCTCAACATGATGGATGGGTAGCTGCAACATGATAATGACAACGAGAGGAGATTGAGCTCTCGCATTAGCGGTTAGCATCCTGTTAGCGAGCTGCAGGAGTCCGGACCAGAGGGGCTCCATTATTTACAAAAGCACCAGCAAAGTGGAATACTTACTTTTCCTGCATCTGCCCTATAATAGAGAGAGGCGGTAATTAGAGAGGAGAGCGGATTTTTGATGAGGCGGTTCAAAGAGAAGCCGTGACAGCTGCGCCGAGCACCGGAGGCGCTGAGAAACGGCCCTGCATGCGGAGGTGTTTGTATAAAGTCTATCTGACAAGATCGATTTAGCGGCCTGTGACGGGCTGCACCCTTCAGGGGAAGACGTGACTAAACGTCCAAATAAAAGACTCCAAGATGGTTTTATTGCATGTGCGGCACAATGGAAGTTATTTTTACTGTGCAAGCTGCAGACGTGTATAATCCAAACTCAAGAGTTTTAAAAAAGGAAGAAGAAGAAGAAGAGGTGAATGGCTCGGCACTGATTTTCTTCCATTTTCCATACATGAAACGTTTCACAGCTCACCACATGAAAAGGCTGGAAAAAACGTCATCCACAGCAACTTTCAGACATGTGTGCGCAACTCTCCTGGCCAGCATGTTTGTCGTCTGTGCACGTGCAGAAGCAACATGTGTGATGGTTTCATACCTCAGAGTCGCAGTTTCAGGAAAAAAAAAAAAAATTGTGTCATTATTCCACTTCTGCTGCTCACAAAACACTCTTGAGCTACTCTGATCTGGCTGCCATCACCAGAAGCCCCCCCACCCCCTATATCTGCCTGGTCCTGCTCAAGGTTTCTCCCTGTCGTTGATGGGTCCTATTCCTGTTGTTTGAGGGTCTGGCTCTGGGTTTATGCAGTGCCCCACCAGAGGCGATATAAATAAAGCTGAACTGGATTGAAAAGGAGCAGTAGATGATCTGAAGGCTGCACTGTTTTAACTTCTGACCTTTGACCTCCAGCTCATCCTTGAGTATGAATGGATGTTCTGTGCAACGGAGGAGAGGCGCTCTTGCGGTTTCACCCTCACAGTAGCCAGAACCGTCGGTCCGGGTGGAGGAATAAACCTGGAGCAGCTGCTAACGTCTGCCCCGCTAACATCTCAACCTGCCTCTGCCACGGTCTGCGCACGCCCTTCGGATCTCTTGAATGTCTGAATTCCTCGAGAAACTCCTGTCCGGATCCGAAAACACGCAAGGGCAGGACTGCCGAATGGTCTAAAAATAGAACCCTGTTTGTGCTCTGGAGATTGAAAAACCAGGAGGCTCTAAGCAGTTAAGGTCAAAATACACCTGGATTCTCCGCTTCTAAAAATATCCCATGGAAGCAGGGAGGGGCCAGTCCTCTTACTCACAAACACTCGTCCATGACATCACAATCCTTTTGAAAACACACACATACACACACCAGCACAGACAAAGGGAACGTTGTGTTTTACTGGGTCTATTTGCGTCGCAGCGGCTAAAAATGAGCCGCTCTAAAAATAGCCAGGCTAAACCATAAACAATGGAGGCAGGACTGCGGTTATTATGGATCCGAGGCCCTTTTATTTCAGCGTCGGTGCGATTACTGCTGCTGACGTGGTGCCGGCTGTCATAATGACCGCCCAGGGAAGGCTTGGAAACAGTCTGTGCCTGACCTTTCCCTGCGGCGGGAAATCACGCCGAAACCGAGGCTTCTGGAGGCGTTTCAGCGGGGCGAGGGAACTCTGTCTAAATGTAGTCAACCAGGCAGCCATCCACAGAGAGACGCCCCGGCTTTCCCAAAGAGTCGAGAATCCCGGCTGCATTCCTTGCTATTTATAGACGCGGGGGATTTCAGACGGTGGAAAATCCACGTGGGCTAACTTGGAAGCCTCGTCCTGCCCTGTGATGCTGTTCCCTTTTCTGTCTCCAGACCAAGTTTCCCAACCATTTACTCTTTTAACTGCTCTCCCAGATCAAATCTTTGTCTCCAGTCGAACCCTCGGCCTCTGTCTCCTTTCAGCAACAGCCGCTTTGTTTTCCAGCTGAGGGCCATGACGCCGGTGATCCTCTTCACTGAGCTTCCACAAACAAAATTAATACATTTTAACAACAGCTCCGCTCTAATCCTGATCAATCTGTTATGCCCCCCCCAACCTGTGGGCCCCCCCTTCAATCCTTGATCACAGCAGCAACCATATGTGTGTTCAGATCTCTCTGATACACACAAACACACTCCCCAGGGATTAAACTACTGAAGGTGGAACCACCATTGTCGTAGCATTATTGCTCATTATAGCATATTCTGGGGGGGGATTGTGGCATTAGTGAGTGCACAGAGGGATTTTCAGGATGATGCACACACAGCGATTAGCACCATCCAGATGTTGCTAACATGGAGGTTCTGACCACTGACAAATAAACATATGGCTTCTGCGTGACTAAAACAATGAGCTGATAAGGTTACCACGCCAGTCTTCAGGTAATTCGTTATGCAATTCGTTGCATTACTTTCCCAAATAGCCCATAAAATTTTACACTGAGCCCTCTCCTAAGTTACAGATGACTTTATTGGCGAAACGACAGGAAAGCTCGGTCCGTTAGCTTTAGCTTTATCTGAGATAAGGACAGCACGTAATATTACAGGTCTGACTGTTGATATACTGACAGATTTATGTCCCGATCAAAGACAAGCAACCAAACGGACTCCTTTAAACTCCTGGGTTTAACTTAACCATTTCACCCAGTTCTAATCTGTACATCTATTCTAAAGAAAGGAGGGAAGCCGCAGAAAACATCTGTCACCCGAGGCAAAGGCTAAGATCTAACAGCACCTCTCTTTAATGTTTTCAGGCAGGAAACTGGCAGAGGAAGAACAAAAAGCAGCTACAGGACAACTTTAGCCAGCACTCTGGAGACTGAAGAGCGAACCCGTTGATCCACAAGTCACCAAGCACCTTCTGCACGGCACAAACACGTGACAGTGCCTCGGGAGCACGGTATGCTAACACGCTAATGTAGCAGGTTCAGAGTTCACTGGGTGCGCCGCCATCAGTCCCGCGTCACCCAAACCACATCAAACACTTGTCCTTCCCCTCATCTCTCACTCCTCTGCTTGCAAGCTGGTCTTTTATTCTCTCTCTCCATTAGCCATGCTTGCCACTTCTCATCCCCTTCCTTCCACCTCTCCTAGCCGTTTTGTCCTGCGGACCCCTCCCTGATGCCTGACAGTCAAACAGACAAAAAGAAAGCGTCCTATTCTTTCAAATTTGCATCATATATCATAGAACCAGTGACGTGCAGTCAGAGGAGGCGAAGGAGGCCAGGCTGGTAAGAGACTACGCAACGGACACAGCACCGCCTACATCCGGAGGCCAGGTGTGACTGGGCCTCTGAAGAGGGCGGTGCTCTCGCTTTACGTCACTATTAAATGTTCAAATATGAATACTATATGAACTAAATTTTCATAGTTTATCTGATTTATATAATGAGCCATTGTTTTGTCAGCAACTATATTTCTGTAATGTGTTCCTTGTGCCACAGAATCGGTGGCGAAGGGCGGCCGACGCTTCTCCGGCCTCATGCTAGGGGGCACTAATGATGCCAGGGATTGGAATAAGCGATTTACAGGTAGCGCGTCAAGTGCTGAGTCATCTTTTTATTTCTTCCCACCTTGTCATACGTTCAGAATGGCGGATTATACTCAGGAGCTAAAACAATTTTCAACTGCCAATGAAATGGTGAATACGCTGCTCTGGAGGGCTCATGTGACGTTTGTAACTGTGACTGATGACGCCAGCACCCGTGAACATCACCGCACGTCACTGTCTTCCACTTCCGCTCACGTGTGGCTGAAAATCTGAAGCTTCTCTGTAACCACCGTCCTCAAACTAACCTACTGTATGCAGGCCGTAAAACCAGGTCAGTGTGTCAGGCAGCGCAACAGCCTCCCTTTGGTGGCCGAACCACACAGTTTATTGTGGCTGCGCTTTAGAGACCCCCCACCCCCCACCACCACCCTCCCAGACCCCCCTCTCCTTATCCATGTGGCTGCTGGCACCTCACGTCTCATTAACTCTGAGCCGACAGGTGAGAGCGCAGCTGCACAGATCTGCATACATCTGTCAGAGCCGAGGGGTCGAATGCAGAGAGGGAGGGACGCACACAGCTGTCCTCCCGTGCACGTAATGGTGATACAGTGGACGCCAGATGACAGACCGAGCCGCTGGTGACAGCCCGTCCTCTAGATTTAATAATCAGGGCTACGTTTCAATGTGTCTGCACAAGCACAGATACAAGACAGGGTGAGCTGTAACGACGGGCTACATATGTGATGTAAACAGTAAACAGTAAACAGTAAACGCGCTGCCGTTATCAGCTGCTGATATGTCCTGACAGGGCTGTTGCTTTTAGTGTGAAACGGTCAGTGGAAACAGGAAACACGAAAAGCCGCTCATCAGCAGCTGCATGCTGACCTCTGTCTCCTCCCGTCTCTCTCCACAGAGCTGGATTCCAACTGCTTTTGTGGCAGGTCCGAGGTCAACTGACCCACCGGAAGACGAGCGCGCTTGCTAATCTACCCGCTTTTCACACTTTAGGTCGTTTTTACGGCTTTTGGTTGTAAAGCCTTTCTCAACTTATCTCAGGAGCAACTCTTTGTCATTACATACACCCCCCCCCCCCCCACCCACTTACCCACCCCCTACACACACACACACACACACACACACACACACACACACACACAGAAGCAGACATTGTTCAATCCCATGTGGTTTCCAGCGAACCAGATCCCAGTCTGGGCTCCTCGGTGTTTGGGCTGATAAGTGAGGCCTCACCAGCCCACTTCCTCCTTCACCTTGATTGATGGTTCGCTATCAGAGCGCGTGACAGCCACAGCTGAACGTGGAGGTCAGGGGTCAGAACGAGAGAGATAACCACCTGCTGCTGTGGCTGCGGCGCCGGGACATACATCACGCGTCCCGGTGCGGCAGAGCGAGTTGACGTGGTCGGAATGATGAGCGGCGAAGGCCGAGCTAACAGATGTTAGCCGGTAAATGGTCCTAATGAGCGCAAGGCTAAATCTAAACACAGCTGCGCTACTTCAGCGCCACGTATCCCTCTGTGGATCAGCAAGGTGATGTAAACACCGAGAGAATGAGACACACCTTTAACAAGTTTGCGGAGCGATTAGCAGCCAGGTATGCTGCTTAGAGGGGTCGACGGGGGCCGGGCGAAGCCTTTTCATTAGGGATCACAGACGCAACACGTCGGCGTTAATAACTGCGTTTATCCACGTCAGCTCCACCCGGTCAGTGAGCATTACAGCACCAGTGACACCTTCCTGACAATGATGGTGGATCACCCGCCCAACTGAGCAGGAAGTGGGTGTTACCCAGAAGATGGAAGACTTTCAAAGGAACACCTGGGGTGAGCTGACAAAAGAGGACCGCAGCTCCCACCTTGTTAATGCAAATCCACAGATGCAAACCGCCTCGCGTAATTTCCAGCGGCCGACCCGTTAATCTGCTTTCCTTAATTAAATTGTCAAGTCTGCTCTCAGGACAGACCGACACACATGCAGGAATGTGTTTGTTTGTGGGCTGCTGGGGCTTTTCGCTGCAAACGTAGCAGTCCTGTGGGGCTCTGCGGCCCTGCACACCTGCTTCCTGCGTAGACACGCCGAGAACAATCGCCGACTGTAGCGAGAAAGGCGGCTAATTTCACGTTGATTGGAACCTGGTGACAGTGCTCGCCTTCGAAACGCACTTGTCATGTTAAGACGAGGGGCGAAAATGTCGGAGCACAACGTAAGAGGGGTACGCCAGCACAATCTCCTCCCCTCATGGTGTCAGGATGAGACAAATAAAACATTCTAGCAACAACTTCTGAGAATTTTCCTCTCTCCTGCTGCCAGAAAGCCCTCAGACACGGCCGACAGCGGGAGGTCGAGGCTCTCGAGGATGCAAAGTGGGCCTGGTTTCCTACTGGTGTTAGTTAACAGTCGATGTTTGCTGAAGGACGTTATTAATTAACATCATTTGTGTTAATGTTAATGATTTTTAAGTTGCAGTCCTGTTCATGTTAACTGTCTTCAAATGAGATTCCTTTATGACGTGTCAACCCCCTGTACCCCCCCCCCCCCCAGCTTTGTTGCACTGAAGGCCGTTGGCGCCCAATTCCTGCCGTTGGACACTTAAAACAACGATCTAAACCTGTCAGTCGCTGAAAAGAAGAACTTTTGTGAACTCACTCTGACCTGCTGAGGGTTTACTTTGCAGCAGCTGTTTAGCATTTTCCAGATGCCATTCCCGACCAAAACTACACCGATTCCTTTCTTCGCCCTGAAGATATTCCTCCTGTTGATCATCTACGGCTGAAGACATGACACCAAAGCTTTTGTGGAATCTAAAGAAGTCTATTTATCCTCCCAGGCTTTATGACAAGGCTTTTGACTCTATCTTGTCTATCTTGACTTCTGTATCTTGTGTCTAATTTGACTTGTCCGTGGAGGAAAGTGTCATTTGATTTCATTGTGATTTCATTGTGTGCCCCCCCCTCCCCCCAACAAGCAGCAGTGGCAGGATAAACTCCCTTTTACTAGGAAGAACCCTTGATCAGGACCTGGCTCGGACTGGGGGGACTCTACTGTTGAAGGCCAGCCAGGTAATGAAAAAAAAGCCCATAATGAGCTACTTATCAGATGGTTAAATTTGGGGTGAACTGTTTGGTCAGTCTTATCCAAACACCCTGGAGACACCTCCAGGGGGTTGGCTGTGCCGCTACCTCATCTGTGATGCAAAGCAAACTCCTACGAAGCCCATTACAGCCAGTGGGGTTGGTGGGGGGGTGCAGACAATACACAAAAGGGGTTATTGTAGAGGTACACAGCTGAGAAAGAAAGAGTCACATCAGGTCCAGCTGTTTTTAAAAGAAGCTCTTTAAAGCTGTAAATCAAAGAAGCCTGATCTGCATCAAAGACCTCTGCTGATCATTTAGGGTCATTTTAGTTTAACGAGACAGTTACGCTAAACCAAGAAGATTTTTGAAATGAAGATCACACATGCACACCCAACCACTCTCTCTCTCACACACACCCACACACACACGCACACACACACCCACCCACACACACCCAGGGGAGAGAGCTGAGGGAATCCCCATGTGGCCTCCTCTTTTGGTGCGTGCTAAACACTCACAGCAACAGCTGCAGACACGAGCGTGTGATCAGCGAAACCTGCTGCTGAACATCAAACCACCCAAAAAGCCCATCAACTCCTTAACAAGCCGGGTGGGCTCCTTGTTGTCGCCGCTTGCGGCCCCGCGTGCGTCTGAAGCGCTCACACCTGCGTGAAATGCTGATATCTGCGCCGGCGTATCGGAAACATCGGCCTGCTGTGACGAAATCAGGGTCAACTTCAGGATAACCTACAGCCACCACTGTTAATTTAAAACTCTAATCTCCATACATTCATTATCTCGTCCTCTCTGGTACTGGGGGAGATTACAACTGGAGGAACAATAGAGCAGTTCAACTCAAGATTAAAGATTAGGAGAGAAAATCAGGTGGGGAAACCGAGTCGCTTTGACGCCACAGTTCCTCTCCAGTGTGATTTCTCACTTTTGTAACTTGTTCCACTTAAAGACAAAAATGAAACCCCATTGTTTTGTCCATGGTTGTTTACGTTGCACAATCTTCCATATGCTTATCTATAAACGGCGGCTCCCCCTCAAAGAGCACACGATGTAATCCATCAGTGTCAGATTAGGGAACGCTTAAACTGTATTATTACCACCATATTCCTGGTTAATGGATGTGAGATTAAGACAGATGAACGTTGCAGGAGGAGCAAAAACAACGCGGATGCCGAATGATGAACGATGGGTTTCGTTTTAATCTGGAATAAAATCCCCCGTGCATTACAGACATCCAGTCAAAAACAGGCTCACGCCACAATAATTGAACTTATTGACATTAGGATTGATCTGATCCTCATTCAGCTACTGTACACACACATAAATACACACCAGTGTGTGTATTTATGTGTGTGTACACACACACAGGTGTCAGCTGCTACCACCTGCTGTGAAAAACATGCAGATGGATGGATGGATGGATGGATGGATGGATGGATGGATGGATGGATGGATGGATGGATGGATGGATGGATGGATTGATGGATGGACGGACGGATGGACGGATGGATGGATTGGGGGTTTATGAAGCATTGATCCTTCTGAGACGTCTCGTGTGTGTATGTAAACACGTGTATGTGGGGGGAGCTGCTGGATTTTTCACTTTTCCAGCATTCGGTCCATTCAGTCGGTGGGTTTGTTGACTTTTCGTTGGCGATCCTCACCTGAAAATGCACGAGTCATCCATTTGAACAACCATTCCTCCCCTCTGCCAGAGACCAGCTAGCTTGGCTTAGCGACAGCTGCCTTGAGCACAAGGCAGAAACAAATGGGTGAAGCAAGGAAGAAACAAAACCAGCTTCCTGTAAAGTCACCACCTCTCTCTCACTCCTCAGACAACAGCGCCTGAACAGGTTCCATCTGTGTCACCTGGTTCTGAGTCAGCATCGCGCATTGGCACAGCTCTGTGTTTGCGCTCAATGATAATAAGAGCTAAAATGAAATAAATATGCTCAGGGTAAACCCCCCTGACTTCATGCACGTGCCGCTGTGAGCAGCCGGTGTGCCGGGCCTGCACCGCGAGTTTACCTGGGGTAATCTCCACATGTGACCCAGATTACAGCTGCCTGTGCTCAGACGTGCTGCTGAGCTCAGGGTCCAGACGCGGCAGCGTGCTGTGCTGTGCTGTGCTGTGCTGTGCTGTGCTGTGCTGTGCTGTGCTGTGCTGTGCTGTGCTGTGCTGTGCCGTGCTGTGCTGTGCTGCAGGCGCCCCTGTGCTGATGCAACAAAAGGCAAGACTGGAGATCAAACACACGTGTAGCAGGAACAGTGACTGAAGGCCAAAAGCAGCCCCCCCCCAACACACACACACCCTTGTGTATGTGTATAATTTTTCTAACAATGCATCAGTTTATGGAACATTTTAACACGCGCTCTCTGGTGGGGGCCCCACGCAGGGGCAGCGTGTGTCCTCTGTATAATCAGATGGTGAAGGTTAGCGATGGAACAGAGCCGATTCTCTCCAGCGTCGGCCCGGATAACGTCAGAGGCCCCTTGGATGCGGACAGTTACAAGGTTGTCTGGGAGGAATCCAGAGGGAGCGGTGGGCCTTGGTGGCGAGGGGCAGGACTGACCCCCTACAAGAATGAGTAATAACCCCCCCACACACACACACGCACAGGCAGAGTTTGTTTGTGTCCAAGGTTCTAACAGTCCTGCCAGCTCGGTCCTCCTCTGCCTCCACCTCCTCAGGCTTCTCACTCCCCCCCCCCACCACCTCCCGCTGACTCCTCCAGCTCTGCACACTGGAACAAAAAGAATCCAGCTTCCCATTCATTCATTCAGCAGCCCGGCTCAGACCCCCCAGTACCGGCCCCAGCCCTGCCATCACGGCGCCGTTCCCTACGTGGTGGAGGGATGATAGCTCGATGAGCCAGCTCCAGTGGGAAGGGAAGGAGAAGAGGCGGGAGGTGGGACGTTTACTGGGGGGGGTTGATGACAAGCAGCACGTTACGGAACCGCCGAATGCGTCTCGTGTTTGACCGCGCATGTGTTGGCGCCTCGCGCACATTTAGAGAGGATTCATGTGAGAGCGTCTAAGGAGCTTAAAAAACGTTCTTCCTCTAGAATTTGTTTCCCTGGAATAACACAAAGCGAGACACCGTTTATTTATAGCTGCAGCGTTCGGAAATAAACTGATGACTCAGCGGAATTTCACATGTTTCCCGGTCTGTTCCCGTTGTTATCGGAACAAAATCTGGAGCAACAGTGCAAACCTTTCCTCAGAGTTCAGGAGGAGCAGCGCTGGGCTAAAATGCTAAAGAGCTCTAAGGTTCCAAAAATGTGTCAAAAACCTGAGTGGGTCATGCGGGAGTGTTTCTGTGATCGGTCGTGGGTTTTTTTTTTTAAGGTAATCTCTGCTGACAACAGGACAGCAACAATTGATGGCCCGAATCTGGAGCACCATCATCTAGGAAACAATTTGCTTTGCTCCACATTCGGTTTCCAGACACGTTGCAGCAACCGTAACATGTGCACGAAGAAACGTGCTTTCACACAGGCCTCATTCACTCAGTCTTTGTCATGTCGACCTATAAACGGGAATATTGAGATTTCTTATTTGAATGTAAATCTGGGATGTGGTTCTGTTGGAGAAAGCAGGCTGGGAAACAGCAAAAGGATCTCTGTGTTCTTGTTTCTGGTATGTGGGAGAAAACCAGGAGAAATTGGCGGAATGGGGACAACATTCCAACTTTACACAGTACAGCCTGAGCTAGAATCGAACTCACAACATCCTGCTATGAGGAGACGCTGCTAACTGGGCAAGATTATGCACCAGGCGTCAGCAACCCAGACCAAAAGGCCCCGATCCAGCTGGGTTTTCTGTCCTACCTGCTTTCAACAAAGGAAACTGGGATGTCAGGTGACAGCAGGTTGCAGATCTTCAGGACTGGGATGACGACCGCTGTATTACATCAGTGGTCGATAAAGTTAGATTGCCAAATGCTGCAAAAGAAGGATTAAATGAGGGGATAAAAGTAGATCTCTGGAGTGTGAGAAGCAGCATGTTAGCCTGCTCATGTTTATTAATTAGTGGGACAGAATGAAGGTTTGTAAACAGCCGATGAACATTTCCAACATCGTTGGTTTATCGCTCTGGCCTGTGTGGCACATTTCTGCATGCATTATCCTGCCATTCATCTTCACAATTACGTCTTTTTTCCAAGTTTGAATCTCATTTGGAGGGAAACACAGCTTTTGTGGGGACCGTTCGGTCCTCGTTTGGTCCCTAAACTGCTGCCCACTGCAGATACCATGTGAGGGGTCGTGTTTCCTTCGCCGACCAACAAACCACCTGGCATGTCCCAGCGCTGCGTCAAGGTTACGCAACCCTGCGTAACAGTCCAACAGGTGAAAGGCGATAACACCACGTGAGCTCTGCGTTCGCCCTGGATTTTCCCTATTCTGCATTCAAACGCAGCGTCCTTCTTGTTGTCAGCGTTTTAATCGGTTATGTGCACATTTCATCAGCTGATTGGATGATTTATGACACCCGCTGTTATATTCTGCCAACTTTATTGCTGTTTAATTGTGCTATTATCAATAACTGTGTCACGCCAGCTGTTTCTAGTAGCTAGTAGGAGGGTCTGAAGTACTGGACGGTGAAACAATGAAGGGTCTGAAAAGCTCAGCGGTGCTTTGTTGGAGGCAGCGGGATGTAAACGCAGACGCAGAGTCTGGTCTGTGATGCTGCACAGATGGCTGGTGTTGATGGGTGATCTTTGTCCATACTGCTCTCACTGGTTCATCCACTTGTTTTATCCTGTTTTGCTATGACAGTTAGTTGCAGCCCGACGTCGAGCGTGACTTTGGTGTTTCCTCCATTGGCGACTGAGGGGAAAAAAAGGTTTACTGTCATGCTTGTTTTCAGACATTTAGGATTCCTTGAGCACCCTAAAACTGTGCTGCTGCTCACAGAAACATTTTTAGCGCTTGCTAAAAACACTTTTTGAAGCCAGACGTGCGTCTGGCTGGTAGACAGCCATGAACAATCCTGCACACAAGTCTACCGCAGCTCTGCAATTACAGACGGTTCACAAACTACCGGTCCAGTCACTTAAATATCCGTTAAACATGTTACTGTAATGGCTTCTGAAGGCGCCGCTGGCGCTCCTCAGGCACCGCAGTAATTGGAATTCCTTGTTTACACTGCCGATTACATCTAAAATCATTTTAGTATTCATCTCTTCACTCAAACAGAAGCAGGTTAAAGGTAACTTCTGCATGCTAGTGCTGGAACATTTCAGCTGTGCAGTATTCATTCGTCAAAATGTCAGAAAAAAGAGTCTTCTTTCTGGAGCTCCACATTAGCGTCCATGCTGGGCTGGGTATTTGCATCTGATGCACGTTTGAAACCTCGTGTCAGCAGCCGCCAGCCTGTGTGAATCACACCCTGGAAAACACATTCCTGTAGGATGAACATGCTGCACGCTGCATAAACAGAATTTCTTTTCCCCCCCATTTCCTTTCATGTGCAACCTGCTCTCACAAACGCCCTTGTCTGAGACGGAGACGCTCCAGCCTCCACGACGACATCAGACCACAAGATAAATCTCAGAGGCTGTGTGTGTGTGGGGGGGTGGGGGTGGGGGGTGACCTCACCATCCACTTGTAATCTTTCTAAACTGTAAATACTTTAGACAAAGATACAGCTTCCCTCACAAAGGTGCTACACAGAAGATACAGGCCGCCTCGCAGCTCCACATCCGAAGGCCTTATCTCATCGCAGGTTCTCAGACAAGAGCTAATTCTTCGTACGTTGCTCTGTGTGTGCTCATTGTTGGAGAAAAATCCAGGCACAGACAGTCTGCACGAGGGCCCGGCTCCAGATTAGGTCGTGTCTGTGTGCAGCGGGCCTATCAGAAGTGACAGTGTGGAGCTCATGAACTTGGCACGTTGATGACATCACCTGGAAAACTCACCTTCCCCCGAGGTGTCAAAAACCACCCTCTTTTGTTTTTTTTCACTCTGCGTCATCGGAGGAGGAAGTCAACTGAAGTGGGCTATCCGTAGCATACGTGCAACCAAACAAAGGCAACACATGTTCCAAGCGTGATGCCTGGGCTTTAACACTTAAGCACCATTACAGCCATTGAGAGCCATGTGTTTTTGTCTCTAAAGAGCGTGTTATGGAGTTCATGGAGGTTAGATAATGCTCCTTCTGTCCCTGACAGTCAAACTGTCCTCCACTCACTAGGAGGGCTCTGGCGGTTTCGCCGCACATCCATCAGCAACTGTACAAAAACCTCCAGAAACCGGATCCTTTTTCAGGCAGCTGTCGCGTGCAGCTGGTAACCTGACACTTGGCTCTGGAAGAGGCTCTTAATTCCTCACATGTGGCGCTACCTGTCCACTGTGGATTTGAAGATTTTATACGCGTGGGGCAGCTGCTGCCACTCGTAAGACTGGATAAAGACCGGGAGGGGTCTGGAGGCCATGGGGAGGGGGGGGGTTTGACTGTAAAAAGTGGCCCTCCTAGATCGTAGCCGTACAAGCATTGGGTCATCCCTCATTCCATTTTTGGTGATTAACCACATGTGTTTGGACATGTCAGGAAAAAGGGAAGGAGGAAGGTGGAAATATGTCACCCTGTGCATCTGTTTATGAAACCTTATCACCGGCTGCTGCCGCACAGTTAGTCCCCAGGAGACACTGGACTGATAGACGGATGTTAGGGAGGAGGACAAGAAGGAGATACGTGCAGCACTACAGTACAGATAAATGCTAAGTGAATTCAGTGCCGCTACTTTGGGAGCAGCCTGCATTTTCATGGTGCACAGAAGCGTTTCTTTATTCACTTTTTCACTTTGATTCTTTCCCCTGCAGTTGGACAGAGGACTACCTGGAAAGCAAGACTCTACCAAGAAAGTAACTGTATCCCCTCGGGGACATCGCTGAGCCGTGAGTTCAACGGCACTTAGGAGCGTTTCTCAGTACCGCCGGACACACCCCCCCTCTCTCGCTAGTTGAGTTTCCTCAAGCTCATCCTCCGTCTGGACGCACATGTGTAAAAGGCCGATCATCTTGGATAATTTGTTATGGAGCGTTTAGAGTTTATGTGCGGAGGCTGAAACGGAAAAGGAGCCTATTTACGGAATCACTCTGCAGTTTTAACTTTTAACTTTTTTTTTCATGATTACTCACTCTGCAGCTGCTTGTGCTGTAGGTACTTCCTCCACCGCCGTCCTTTAATCTCTGTCCAGTTCGCAACTTGAAAAGAAAATATGCCTGGTGTGCAGGCGAGGAGGTGAATGCAGGTGAATGGGGTGGGGGGGTGATGGAGTTTCACTGAGTTTACAGTTCAACAGTGTTTAAACTTTTCACACCCTCCATGACCCCTTCCACCTTTAAACAAACAGGCCTGCGAGTCTGCCATTGAGCAAAGTGTTCAAACCCCACACATGTTTCTGACTCCATCCACATGTCCTGCCCTTGTGCTTTGTGCTTCCAACTTCCGCCACCTTTCAACACTAAAAAAAACCCATTGCAAGGTCTTTTTAAACACATGGGTGCTGGTCCGCCTGCAACGGAAGTACCCCCTAAAACCCGTGTTGGCACCGCTGTCACGGGGAATCATGCAGGCTGAAAGCTAATTGTGTTGCGGTTCCATCAGGGCTGCTTCAGCCTAAATAAAGCCTAGAACTGTGAGATGATTTATGGTTTAAAATCTTGCCTTTGTCCCAGCATACATGCACAGAAGTGCTCTCTTCCCGCTCGTTACTCTTGAGCAATTTCCGACTGGCCTCAGACAAACAGCATCCCAGAGGTAAACGCACAACTGTGGACAACATCGCATTTAACAGTCCAAAATAAAGTTGTTGAAGCTCCTCTGTTTACCTTTTCTAAGTGCTCTTCAGCTCAGGGGGGGTCAGGATCTGGTGCAGAAGACCTCGTCCAGCTCCAGCGTGACTGGAGGAGAAGATGGACTTTCTTCAGTCTCAGTCAAACTAGCAGGTTTACGTGCACTTTTGTATTCCACTTTAGGTCAAACTAATGCACTAATTGGTCAGATTTCTTGAAATTGTTTTGCACTGTGAAGCGGAGTGTTCCCAGGGAGGTGCAGGTCGGTGTAGGGTCCCCCACCATACAATAGGCCTGCGGGTAGCTCAGGCGTAGGCTCAGTACATGCGATTGATTATTGTATCGTTTTTCTTATTTGCTTCGTAACTCTGCATGTTTGAGCTTATTCACAGGAAAAAAGGGGCGGGGTTTCATCTCTGGCCAGGAGTTTAATGACCATCCGAGGACATCTCCCACTGACAAACAAAAGGAAGGCTAACTGATTAGGAAAGTGCTGCTTGCTTTAATTGTCTTCTAGTGGTCGCCGTAACTGCCGCAAAAGCAGCATGTGCACATTCTTTAGTGGGAGAGCCGCACCATACAGTTCCCCCCAGTTCAGAGAGGTGGCCGGAGTGGGAGAACAGGATGTAGGTGAGTTCTGATCTGCCAAGAAATAGGAAGTCTGCTTCACATTAGAGGGTGGCTGAGGTCAACGTGTGCACCATCAAAGCGATCCTGCATTAGCCGGAGCAATAAAAAATCCCACTTCATTGAGCGATCTGGTTTGGATGTGTTTATTTTGGGATGCTGGGTGTTTTATCTTAAAGCCAAACGCACGACAGCGTCTTAAACTTGCTCACACTCAAAGGCGGCGCTTAATGTATGATTATGTTCCAGGAACAGTGCTTCAAGATTAATTTTCTTTGTACTGAAGGATTAGGTATTTACAGAGTTTAAGCTTATCTGCCCTTCTAATGTGATTAATCCTCCAGTAAATGTATCATTTGATAAGGGATTACCCCCCGGCTCTTTGTTAGCCTTTCAGTCAGAGATCCTCCAAAGCTCAGATGCATTAAATCATCCATACGTGAGGGTGAATTGATGACAGAGAGCAGCTCAAACAAAAGCACTGATGAGCTTCTGCTGCAGATCATATTAGATCACTGTGGACAGTTCAGCTCACTCATCTCTTTGACAAAGACCAAAACTCCCCTCAGTCTGATCAAAGGCTTCGTTGAACTTCATGTTCTCTTTCTTTGTTCCTTTCTTTTCCCGCCGACTTCAAAGTCTTTGAACATCTCAAGCTGTGGCTTCACAAACAAGGGGGGGGGGCGGGATCTGCAGTGTGGCTGCTTGGAGCGTTAAACATAATGAAGCTGGCAGCAAGCACGAAAACAGCTAATAATACTGTACATACAGACGGCGCTTGTGGAGCGTCTGTTTCCCTCCCTCCCTCCTGCTCAGGTTGCATTTGGTGGAGGTGACTGTACGGTGAGTCAGCTCGGACTTTCCAATCTCTCCTCTGATCTCTGGAGAGCTCATGGCACCTTTACTGGCCTTGTGCACACACGCGCATTCCCTTACACACACACACACACACACACACACACACACACACACACATTCAACAGTCAAGCTCCACTCTGTTTTCTGCAAAAGGCCAAATTTCACACAGGTATTTGACATCTCACCTTCTGACTCCTCCTCCAGGCTCTACTCCCCCCCTCAACACCACCACCACCTTGGAGCAGGTGGTTGCTAACTTGTGCCTGGTAAAGACCCCTGGAATCCCCCCTTCTGGGTTGGAGGGAAGATTAGAGCGCCTTCCAGACAGCCTCACGTCACAAAAGAGTGCGAGGCCGACCTTTCACCTTTTCACTCCTTTCTCAGTTTTCACGAGGGCTCGGGCTCGTGCGCAGGCAGGGTCGGGAGCGCTGGTACGCTGGTGTGAGAGCACGCCGGCGAAGATTCTTACTTTGAATCCCACCTGAGAAATACTGAGTGTTTGTCAGATATGGCTGAGCAAAGGAAACGGCACAGAGCAGAGCAACAAGGATCTGTTTGTTGGGGTCGAGGCGATGGTTGTGCAACTCCTGATGCAGCAGAAGTCGCACGTGCGTGTGAGCTTTGGCACATGAATGCAAGGAGTGCATAAAGGGAAGCATGACTGTGCGGTTTTTGTTTTACTGTTACGACAACCGCTCTTGATTCTTATTGTTCTTTGGGATGTTCTTGTTACTGTTGACGTTAAAATCTGCGCTGGAGATGCAGAAGAAGCACTTCTCGTGATTCTGTTGTTGTTTGTTTATTTCTCTCTTAAACCCAAGCTCAAACGAACCCCTGCCACATTTACACCGTGCACCATAATGTGAGATCAACTCGATGCAGCGCTGTGTATCTGCAGGTCTGAGGGTGCTGTTCCGTATTTACGCCAGTCACTCACCCGTGACTCACACACACTCACACACACCTGTCTGGCAGTACAAGTCTGTCACTGCTAGACGCTTCTGCTGACTTGTCCATGAGCTTCAGGGTGAACAGCAGCCTTGGGTTGAACACAGTGACATAATCGGCACCTCGAGAGTCGTGCGTGTGTGCATGGGGTGAGGAGGAACCATGAGTCACTTCACCATTTTGTGTGTCTCTGACACTTTTCCATGCATTCATCTGGATCTGTTTCTCTGCATCAGCGCTACTCAAGGCTATCTTATGAAAGTATGCTGGCACTTGTGTCCGCGATGATGTCGTGGACGTTTCCTTTCACTCACTCCTGCAGCTGTGCGGAGGAGGCTTCTATCTAGACTTTAGTATTTGTAGACTTGTTTAACTTTGCACAGTCGGGAGTCGGGGTCCTGGAAATTCATGGCAGGAAATGAAATGAAAACGCATCAGTCGACTGACCTGGGTCATCAACACGCAGTTACATTCCTGGAGAGGTGTGTGTAGGGGGCTGCTGTATCGGCTCCACATCTCAATTCAGCTTTGCAAAGCTGTATTATTGGATGGGTCAGGAGTGAGGACGAGCTATTTTGAGTCTAGGTGACGTGTATTCTGTTCCACCTGATTGTCTTGTAACATTACTTTCACAGTACTTGTGAAAATGCCTCATGAACATATCAGACAATAAAGAGTTGGATAACTCACACACACACACACACACACACACACACATGCACAAAGAGCTGGTGATGGATTGATAGCTTCGTGGGCTACACAAGAAGCGACAGGATGTTCCTTCCACAGCCATTCCCCCGGCGCGTTGCTGCGCTGCGTGATAAACAGGTCTGGGTAAATCAGATCAGATGGCGGGTCAGCAGTAAACAAGGTGGTCCAACAGGTAGACTCAGTCAGGGACGGCGTTACAGAGCAAGTCAGACAGATCCTAATCAGCTGTGCAGCAGTTTGTTGTTGTTAGTGCAAACAGCCTGTCTAAAGGCTACAATCAAACTGCTGAAAGTGTGTTTCTGTGTCTGTTTCTGTCCATATGTATGTTTATATGTACACACAATGCAAACAGAAGATGTACTACAAGTGTCTGCGCTTGTGTGTGCGAATTACATGCATGCACACACAAACACAGTGTTTGTGTGTCATTGTGTGTTTGTGTGTCAGTATTTTTCCAGTCGTCATTGGATTCAGATATAAATCTGTCAATGTATCACAGAAACAGGCAGAGGAGGGTGTCAGAAAACCCCCACCCACTGACCCCCGTGCCAGAGGTCACCAGAATCACCTGACATGGCTTCTTGCTGCCTGTTAGGTGCCACTTTCCTCACCTCTGTAGATTCAGCAGGGTATATGTTTATAGTGTGTTATTAGCAACAACGTTAGCTAGCATTTGAACTAAACCTCATTATGTTTGTGTGGCTGGTGTCGTTCACCTCGTCCGACTGCTTCGATGTGTTCGGAAACCCCACAGTTGCTGTGGTTAATGTCAAATTAAACACATTCTCTGGCACCATCTGAATAAGCCATGCGCAGGCGTTCATTATTCATTGTTCTCCATTTGCTTAGAGAGCTAAACAAGTTTTTCTTTGCCAACAATGACAATGTGTGTGGCGCACAAAGACCCCGTAATTGAATCAACCGTCGTCCTAATTATTGGGACATCCTTCCCGTTAATTAGGGGTCGCTCATTGGTTGTCATGGGAGCGGTGTCAGTCTCCATAGAGCTGTCACTCTGGATCAGACTGACGTGAAAAGGAGGGTCAGTGGGTCTGCAGAGCGTGTGGAAGATGTAAGATAGGAGGAAGAGGAGTCAAGGTCCAGGCTTGAGCCGAGGGCTATCAGTTCTTCAGAGGTCAGCTTTCTACTGGCTTTTTTCCCCCCTTCATTCACCTCCATTAGCTGGATTTTGCAAACATATGACTCAGTGTTTTTGAAAGCTTTTAACCTTCACTGCTGTTTGCTTTTTATGATGCTTTAAGGTAAATGTTGGCGTTGCAGCCAGAAGGTTTATTTCTTTGCCCAGCAGGTGTGTATGTCTTGCAAAGCCTCTTTGCTGTGTAAATACGGTGTTGCGGAGCCCCGCGACTGCTCTGTCAACAAAACACGACTCTTTCCTGGTGATGCTATTGAAAATTAAAGTGCATAAAAACAGGGCCATAAAATGCTCATTAGGGTGGCCAAAGTCTGCCCGTCCCCCCTCCCCCCCACAGAATTCTGGTTTCCCCCGCAGAGAGTGGGCTGAAGTGTGCCGCTCTTTATGTCGAAAAATAAAATCCACACCCATTTAGTTCAAAAGCCCACACAGCAGTGGCCCCACCATTCTTCATTCTTCATCGCTCTCTTGTATTTATGAAAGGGCCTGGCTCAGATATCCTATAGGCAGGGCTAACAGCTGTCACTAAGCCACCATAGCGGGGGCCTCCACTCGGCACTCAGTGGGGACCCAAAGCTCTCCGTGTCTGTCACTGTCTCCATCCTGTTGTTGGGCCTTTGGGCTGTCTGCTGCTGCCTCTGTTGCCCGTCTTCCTGCCCCTGTAATTACGCGGCGTTCAATTTTCTATTTCCATTTTCTATTCAAGAAATAAAATCACACACGGCTACAACGAGCAGTTAAAGAAGCAGAGGCAGCAAAACAGAGGGAAATGACACAGGAGACGAGACAAACAGGGGACGTGTGTCTCTCGTCCATTTATTTTAAGGGCTAGAGAAAGGCTACACATTATCATTATCATCATCACTACACACACACACACACGCACACAAGCACACACCCCACCCCAGCCATCCCCTAATCTGTACTGTTCCACCCTGAGGGCCTGAGTCTGGGGCAGCTGCTACTGATGGAGCCAGAGACCCAGCTGTCCTCACACACATACATATGGGATCACCACACACACACACACAACACACACACACACCACACACACACACACATCTCCATTTATTCATTTGGGACAATGGAGCCAAGATAGGCGTGTGTTTGTGTGTGATTCTGAAGTGTGCCACAGCCAGGGGGAGGGAGGGGCCTCCACAGTCAGTAAAGTGGTTTTTTTGTTCACTTTGTGTCTCGGCAACAGTTGGCAGCACGTGTGTCAATGACACGGCTATCTCCTTTATTGTCCGTGAAGTCGGTGGGTTTAGGGTGAACGGGGGCAACCCCCGCTGACACACTTACAGGAACATAAACATGCAAGTGCACACACAAAGGAATGCGTGCGGCGAGGCAGTTATGGGGCGGAATATAAAAACAGATACTGTGAAAAGGACAAAAATAGACTGTTTTTCCCAACAATTTCATCGTCTCACACCACCTGCGACGGACAGCTGCTTTCTTGGAAGAATTTGCTCCCAAAGTTTGGACTTCCTGGAATGTAACTCAACAATTCTTGCACGTCTCTGATGCTATTGCACATTTGAGTAAGCTCTTCGAGAACAGCCCTCCGGTGCATTCAGTCTCTGCATTGTGATTGTTTTATCCCTATCTCCAACTGCTTTAAGGTGCCTGCTGCCATTGGCTGGCCCTCTTTGTCCCGGATTGGCTCAGCTGCTGGTTGCATTCAGCCGGAGCTGGCGGATTGGCGGAGCACCGGCTGAAAGGCTGCCGTGACTTGGCCCTGCTGGTGCGCTCACCAGTCGGGGCAGCCTTCGAAAATGCTGCAGCTGCTTTGGAGACAAGGGGCGAAAGCAAGCGCGTGCAAATACACACACCTGACGGCTGCCTCGCACCTGTCTGGGGCTGAGTAAGATTCAGATGAAAGAGGAGTCCTTAGGTCGTGTGTGTGCATGTGTGTGTGAGTGTGGTTGTGTGGCTTTGTATTTGAATGTTGCATGCCTGAAAAAGAAACAGCATAAATGCATGGTGCTGCAGATCGCACACAAGCACCAAAGAAAGAAAGAAAGAAAGAAAGAAAAAAGAAAGAAAGAAAGAAGAAAGAAAGAAAGAAGAAAGAAAGAAAGAAGAAAGAAAGAAAGAAAGAAAGAAAGAAAGAAAGAAGAAAGAAAGAAAGAAAGAAAGAAGAAAGAAAGAAGAAAGAAAGAAATTATGGAATCACTGTAATTATGGAGGCTGCAGGTTTTAATTTGCCGCAGGGGTTAAAGTTCCCTGACGCTCACACACACACACCCATCTGCCAAACCTACACACAAACGCGCACATACGCAATCAAAGTGAGACATTCAAAGCCGAGGTTCTTTCAGTTCGCCCACAAAGGCAACAGAGTCCGTCTTTGTCACTTTCCGAGTCAGACGTCAGCGAGCCTGCCTTGCTCCAGGGCTGCGGAGAGAGCTGCCCACACGGAGCCCCCGTGTGTATCTGCATTTGTTATGACCACCCACTCTCACCTCTACACACAGTGTGACGTACAGGAGAAGCCACTACTAGGGGCAGGAGGAATCTGTGATTTCCCCTCCGTGCATTCTAACTGCGGCGTGGACTCACAAACGGAGCGAGGGCTCGCTTTTGTGCGCATGCACGCCTGGGTCAGGGTTGAGGAGCGAGCGGAGGAAGCAGGTTTGGGTTAAATCCCTTCCTTTGTGTCGGGAAAGTCGGTTTACATCGGACTCAGTGTCTGACAGCTACTACAGGCAGTGTTTTTTAAGGGTTTTTCAGGGACAAAGTCAGAAACATTGTGGATTTGCTGATCGGGTTACCTCTCTCCTGGCCTGGGGCCATACTTAACTGTGAGATCTAGCTGGGATTTAAGGGAAAAGGCACAGAGGATAGAGAAAAGACAAAGAAGGGACGCCTTTTAAGAATATAAGGGGCTCTCACTTATGCTGTTAGGAAGCTCCTGTGTATGTACAGCAGCTGCATCCTTTATGGCAGGTAGCACACACGCGTGCTACCCAACACGTGCTTCGTTGTTTATTGTGGGGAAAGTGAAACAAAGATAAATAAGTCATTAGAAACATGAAACTCAGTGTTGCTTACATTTACTTTTATTGGTTCTTATCATATTTATCACAAGGTGGACAGTAGAGCGTTGTGGGTTTTTAGTGTTAACTGGAAGACAGAGAGATCCTGACGGTAAAGGAACCACAAATGGGTGCCAGATCTGCCACACAACCTCTGTCACCTGTCATAACAATAACAGAAGCTCACATGACGTTATGTGCATGTAATAAACACACACATACACACACACACACACACACACACACACACAAGGTGGAGGGATATAATCATTTAACCCATTTCCTAGTTTAGAAATCTGAAAAGTGGGATTTTCACTAGTTAATGCAACAAAAAGCTGTGCGCGCACACGCACACATGCAGCCTATCCCTTCATAACTCTTCATTGGAAGATTAGACTGTTGGTTTTTAATTGGCTTTACGCCCTGTGTTTGTTTGATCCTGGTATTATTGCCCAGCATGTTTTCCTCCATGAGTGAGCTGATTAAAATCTGCCGCGTGTCAACACGCTGCCAGATAGACGCCGCTGTTTGATTGATTCTCACGCACAAACACATGTCATAATCCCCGGACTCCCATTGGCCGGAGCAGAAGCCCTGTTTCCAAAGCAACATCGGAATGCCGGGTGTGCAACGCCCGCCCCTTTCAGGAAGTGGCCGCATGTAAACAAAGCCACGGTGTGCGGAAGGGCGCCTGTCTGAGTCTGCGGTAAACACAGTGTGACTGAGAACAATCACATGACCTCTGGGATTACATGTTAGTCTGCTGGATTTCAGTTCTGGGTATCTTTGCAGGCCTGGAAATGTTGTTTGTGTGCGATGTTTGAACTATGCATATAGAGAAGACATGTGGGAGCTGTGAAAGGATCCAGCAGGTGTAGATTTACAAGCGCGTGAGGTTGTTCTCCAGTTCTCTGGAGCAGGGAAAACAAGTGAAAGAGCAAACGGTGCTGCGTTCGTGTCATTGACCTCTCCTGCAGCGTCACATCTTCCCTCCCTACGCACGACGCATTTACAGGATGTCCAGCCTTTTCGTGCTACTGTGTTTGTTTTGCTCTGCAGCTTAGATGTTAGTAGAGTTTGTCACCGAAAGGTGCACAACAACTTGCATTTTCCTCAGCTGGGGCCCCTGGACCATAATGTCATCTGTAAGAGGGGAGAATAACAAGGTTACTATAGAGCATAATAGCAGAAAAACACATTCAAAACAGTGATCAAAATACCCACAAACTGGAACACCTATCCTGTTGAGCAAGAACTCTCAGCAGCCAATCGCATTCCTGTTACCAACAGCAACTGCGTGTGTTTATGCCTGCCTCTAGCTAATCCTGTCCCGTGATTGGCTGCTGAGGGGGCCACGCAGCACAGCCCCCCTCCACACACACACGCACTCTTGCTGTCTTTCCATCCCTACAGATTAAGTAACAGCGGCAAAACAAAAAGAGCTTATTTTTGTTTTTCATCAATGGCAGCGCAGCCACAAAAACACGGCGCGTGTTTGGATGCAGCGGCGGCTGCTGTTGATTAGCCGAGAGACGGGGAGGGGGCTTCAAGAGAGGGGGCTGACTGGGGAGGCGGGAGAGCGTCGAACACTGTTGCCACGCACCATCAGTCTGTTACTAGGTTAAGTATGGTATGTTGCTATGAAAAAAAAGCACGTGCAAGGAAGTGGGGTAATTGCATCATGTGTTTGCCAAGTCCTTGAAATCCTGCCTGTCTCCTTCAGTGCCCCGTGCAATACTCTCTTTGCATCATGAATTTCAAGCACGGGGTGCACGGGCTGGATCCTCCACTGCAAAACAAGACAGAAATCAACAATAAAATCCATTGTTGGCTGAAGATGCACCGCTTGTTGCAGTTTTCGGACGTTATTTGGCCAATTCTGCCCCACAGTCAGATGGTAAAAAATACATTTCTGACACGTCGCCGTTTGCTTTGTGTTCGCGTTCATCTTTTTGAAACACCTGTGGCCAATATTTCCTGTGCCTCAGCGGAAAATTTACATACACAGTGGGTGGAAATGACTTCACAGCCATGTTTGGATGAGGGTACGACGAAGGTTCAAAGGCATGAGGTAGATCATGGAACACGGTGAAGACAGTTATTATTAAAATATGGCAAAACATTAACACTACCAAGAACTGTATGTTCCTCCAGAATTGATGACAAGGTTGAGATTAAACCCAGTCAGGGGGGCTTCCAAGAGGAGCTGCAGGAATTTCCTGGCTGTGCTGGTTGTGTACGACTGTTCAAAAACAACAGCGGAGCTGAGTGGTGTCAGCATTGGGCTCTCGGCTGTTTTTCTTCAGCTGAAGCTGAGGCCAGTCCCAAATATCACTTTTGGCACAAGACCTTCTGACCTTTGTTAGAAAGATAAAGATGTAGAATAATATCACCTAATATCCACAAAGACTTAAAACATACCAAAATATGGTTCCACCAGAAGATTAGTCCAGACCTGAACCCAGCTGAACATCTGTGAGGCCCTCACAACCTGACAGATTTGGAGCGCTTTGCAAAGAAAGCCTGCGCAAGACGTGCCGTGTTAATAGAGCTGTAATAAACTCAAAAAAAGTTTCTATTAACAGCACAGTTTGGCATCTCATTCGAGGATTTGAGGCAAATTTCCAGGCGGAAATGTTCAGGTCAGGTCTCTATAAATAGCATTAAAGCCATATGTCAGTGTTGCTGTGACTCAACAATAGCGTGGATTCACTCTCGCCTTGGTGCAAATGTAACAGGAATATTTGTTTCTGTGAAAGCAGCTGATTTCCCAGGCTGTTCTACACACACTCTCTTCCATTAGCAGATGACGACAGCGCTCCGATTGGGCTCGGTGTTTTTGTCAAAAGTCTCCCGATTCCAGGGTTATCTCTTTTGTTGTTCTTCTCTTGCGTTGGAGTGCGAACATGTAACCAACTGCTTTTGTTTTGGGCCATCACAGCAGCGGCACTGCGAGATAAGATACCGTGCCAAGAGCGCGGACAGGCCGTCCAGCTCTGACTCGGTTACACAACCCTCCGGCAGTTCAAGGAGCGTGTTTTAGACGCGTCATGGAAACAGGCCCTCTGAAAACAAGCAGCGCTAAATTTAATATTTAACCCGTCGCAAAAGACCGCCGCGTTTTGGATGTATATTTACGTGCACACGCACGTTGTTTGTGCACAAGCGAGAGACTGCCACGGTGAATCCTGCGCGTTTGTTCCTCTAATGACCCTGACCTGCAAACCAATGACGACACAGCACAAGCAAACAAGGCCTGTGTCAGGGATCCTCCTCTCTTCTACTCTTCATCTCGCTCCTCTGCCACCCCCCCCCCCTCCTCTTCCTCTGTCTCCCTCCCAAGTGACGCCTCCGTGTCCTTTTACCGGGTCTTTAATTAGCATGGGCGCTAAAAGCAACGTGGCAGTTTGCACCTGTGATTGGATGAGCGTGCTATTTCCATATTTTGATATTTAGTGGTCTGCTTCCTGTAGGAAATGCATTTCTTCTGCTCTCCTGCGAGCCTTAACTCCATAAAAGTCAGAGCGAGCTCTGCTATTCCAGACAGCACTGTACTGGAGACTGAAATAATCTCGCACCTCAGCGTGGTGGAATGTGGAATCCGCAGCATGCGTGTCATCAAGTATCTCGTCTATCTATCTATCTATCCTTGAATAAACCCGGTCACCCAGTCTGCAGCCTCTGTCTGTCTGACAGGGCAGAGCTCAGTCTCCAACAGCAATCAGCCTGCGTCTCTTCTGCGCTGTGGCTGTTCCAGTGCATCTCTCATCTTCTCCGAGCTGCATGCCTGAATGCCCGTCCTGCCTTTCCGGCCCGCTGCTCTACACGAGGATTGCAGGTCATTAAAGAGGAAATTCCTGGCAAGTCTCTGAGTACATGTGCTTCTGAAAGGATAAGCTCAGCTATGTCAGCAATGCAGCGGCACAGTTACAGGCTGCGCCCCATATTTGGCAAGTCCTTTAGTCATTCGCTCCACCTTTGCCAGACTGGTAGGCAAACCACAAAATATGACGGGAATCCTGAAGATAACAGGAAAGGCATGAACAAAGACCGTTTGCTTCACTGAATGGCGCGGTTCCTTTGATATTTCCAGTTCATGCCAATGCCCTGAACTAGCCCGGAGGACCCGCCTTCATTTGATCGATTCTTTGATCGCTATCGCCGCTCATGCACGTGGGTCATGTCGGGTCGTCGCCGTGCTCCTTTCAGACCGCTTCTGTCTTCCTGCGTGTTGCGTGGCTGCTGCGCCGCTGTTTCCTTGTCGAGCGTGACATCTATGTCTGTCAGATCAAGTTTATATGAGGTCATTTTCATAATGGGGTCACATGGTGTCAGGCAGTAACGAGGTCGGACGTATAATGCGCCAGAGATACAGAAATCCAGACTCTTCCTGTCAATCCTCCCTGTTGCTACTGTACAAACACCCTGATGCAACCCTGGAGCAATTTTCTGAAAACAAACACCCAAACGATTATGCCGCGCACGAATGCTAGGGGTTTGCGTCGGCGCGCCGTCAATTCCACATTCAAGAAGACTGCCGCGCTGGTTCTTATCAGAGAAATGCCAGCGTGTTAGGAGGGTAAAATGGCATGACCTCAGCCGTAACTACCTGATCTCCGTGTCACTCTACTCCCCTGCAGGGAGGCTCTGGATCTTTTGCAGTGTGGATCAGATGTGTGTGTGTTTGTAACCTGGCCGCCGTCCCCTTGGCTCACAGGTGCTTTTACCCCTAATGATTACACACTCTGCACTAAAACGCTGTGTCATGTCATCTTGTCCAGTCAATCCTGGTTGTTTGGGCGCGTGAGTCCTCGTCCTGAGACAGGTACCTCAGCCCGCAATGTGACCGCCACGGGTGCGCAGGAAGCGCCTCGGGCCTGAGTCAGCCTCGCCGCCACGCCATCTCTGGGACGTGAGATCATCGAAAGCTGAGCAGTAGCAGGTGCAGGCGCAGGCGCAGCTTTAGGGCGCAGCTCACGTCTGCCCTGAGTGACACATAACTTAGATTAGAAGCTGTCCCTCCTCTTTTTATCACTCCTTCTGCTGCCCGAGCCAGTTGGGCCTTGAGATCATGGTCCCGAAGTAGCCAGACGGGTGGGAGCGAGAGCGAAAGTGAGGCTGAGCGCCGGGCGGGGCTCAGAGCGGCGTTGCCTGCCAGTGTAATCCCATCCTGCTGTGGTTACAGTAAGTCAGATCCAGACGGGGAACGAGGCAGCAGTTCGCCGTGAGAGTAATGGCTCTGGGAAACACACAGTTTAACCGTGCTAAAGTCCCACCACAGCATTTAGCGGCTACCGTGCGGCCGCACGTCTGGGAATCGCAGCCTAATCAGAACACGCGCGGGAACATTTACAATCGCTAACCAAGATGGATCATGTTGTAATGCAACAGCAAACCGTCTGTAGATAAAGGGGGATAGGCTAAATTGGGGAGTGTCAAATGTTTACATACTGGATGGGCCAGCGAGGGGGAGCTGCAATAGGGAGAAGAAGGTTTCGCAGGCTGAAGGTTTCAGTTGATACTGTGTAGTTTCGATCCCGCCTGACAAGAAACAACCCCGAAACACTTGGTTTTACTCTAAAAGACGAGCAGTCAGCTATTACTCAGGGTCGGGCTGTGTTTGCGACAGCCATCTGATCCATCAGAGATAATGTGATATTTTTGTCTGGGTCGGTACCTCCTGTGGGTGAGGGAAACCTCAAATGCACGTCACGTCGGAGGGAAAAGAAGCCAGCGCTCTGGAGCAACTTACTAATTTGCTGTTTTCCAGTTTTCTGAGCGGCTGCACACATCTGACTGCTTTTTGTTCACTAGCCTCCCTGTCTATCGTGGCCGTAGATCACTGGCTCAGACTTTGTGCCCACGGCCTCAGCCCTGGCAGCCACGGTCGACAGAGGGGAGGGAAGATGTTTGTCCAGAGTGAAACAGCCTCTTTATGACGACTGTTTTGCTCCCAGATCGCGCTGTTTAGACATAGCCAAAAGGAACAACAAAAAAAAGGTTTCAAACAGAACCCTCTCCACCTCCCTTTGCATTAAGTGAAGCTACAGAAATTAGCTCACAGCTAATGTGTGTCTGATGCAAGAAGAGAGCGCAGAAAAGCCTCACAAAGACCACTTACAATAGATAGATAGATAGATAGATAGATAGATAGATAGATAGATAGATAGATAGATAGATAGATAGATAGATAGATAGATAGATAGATAGATAGATAGATAGATAGATAGATAGATAGATAGATAGAAAAAACAATAAAAATCTATCTATCTATCTATCTATCTATCTATCTATCTATCTATCTATCTATCTATCAAGCAGCACTAGCCAAAACAGAAAGAGCTGCATGAAACACACTGACCTGCATAGACAAGATTCCCAGAATATTTTGAGTGCTTGGAAACTTTGTACAAGAAGTGAAAGAAAAAAACAAAAACAGAAGGGGAGAGACTTTTCCATTTCTATTTCTTTCTTGCCAGCTGCAGCTTTTCAAATTTTTCCCAGTCTGCTCCATCAGTTATTTGGGACTTTTGGGGGGTGATTTTCCTGGAGACATTGTTTGTGATACGCGGGTGAGCCGCAGACAGTCATCCAGCCGTACATTTGCTGCGTATCAGCGTTTCACAGCACTGCTGAAGCTAAATGTGGCAGCTCCTGTGATTGTGTGTAAGAAAATGACTCTCTTCTGTAAGCATTTCTGGTATTTTGAAGCCTCCCAGGTTCTTAATAGTGCAGATAGGAATGTCCTTGGAAAGCCCCACTCTTTCTTCTTTATAACTACAACTGGGTTTCTGAGTAGAACTTCCTCTGTTTTAGAGTATGATCTCTCTCCATCTCTCTCTCTCTCTCTGTGTATGTGTGTGTGTGTTTGGTGGGGGGTGGGGTAGCGGTTGGCTGAAGTACAAGACACTGCCAAGAAAAGTGAGTTCCTCTGAAGTCCTTTCACTTCTTCACATAGGCCACCTTTTACAGTCAGCCAACCACAGAACACACACGCACACACACATACATTTCTCCTCACCTGAAGCTCTTGCTGACCCCCGTGCTCCATTTGTGTGACAACGTGCGTTCACGTGTCACCAAAAGGAGCATCTTCTCATCTTAGGATCAGTGTTATGTAGCATCTCCAGCTAATGGCTAACAGGCTGTTCAGCCTCCTGTGTCTTATTGCAGATACTCGAAGCCCTCCAGTTGTCTGTGCACGAGCAGCTAAAGAAAGCTGTTTCCGGTCCCACCCCCACCCCTCCCACCCTCAGTGCCGGTGGATGTATGGTAATGATTGTGCAAGCTCCTAAGAAAGGAGTGAACGGCCAGTGCCTGGAAAGGGCAGCGCGTCACGAGTGTTGCCATGTTGCAACGACTCACTATCTCTATTAGTTTAATCTCTCTCACAGCAGCCCAACGTTCCATCTTCCACTGCTTCTTCCATCTCGCTGATGTCATCACTTCCTGTGTCTGCTGAACCCCCCACCCCCCCACCCCCCGGCCCGCCTGCACTTGGCTGCAGCCCAAGAATCTGCGATAGTTGAATATAAAGAGACATTTCTGACAAGAGAGTGTGTTGCCAAATGGTTTTTATTAGTATCAAAGTATTCAAATAATTCAAATCAATGTTGCAATTTTCTGCATATTTGAAAGAAAACAATGTCCATCAGGTATCACAGCTCACATCAGGATCTGCAAGCAAAGTCTCTGCATATTCCAAGAAACTTCCTGGTAGCTGTGAGGCAAAGTTAGGTCCATAAAGACAGTCTCTGCTCTTCCAAATCTTGCTCCCTGTCCTCTGTTGACACTCCGTCCAGTCTCTGAAATTTCACCCTCCTCTATTTTCCTGCACGGTCCCAGTCACCAGTGTGACCTCTGCTCAGTTCTTCCCCATTGTCTAACTGGGTCAAAACATGCCGGTGGCAGCGCAGCGCACGGGTCCTCCCTCAGTGTCCATCGTGGTTTCCACCCAGCCCGTCAGCACCGGAACACCAGTCCACGCTTTCCGTCTGAGCTGGAACCAATCCAGCCAGAACCAACAGTGGTGACCCACAGCTTGCACCGGGCTCCAGCCGCAGCCTCGTATTCCACACAAGTGAGGCAGAAAGGCTTGAAGCTCGGGTCCTTGACTTTCATTTCATCACCTTCCCCGTCGTCATGTAAAGCAGCGCGGGCGGAGCGTCTCCTCAGCGCTCCGGGAGGGTGATGGTGGGCACCCAGTCATACACGCTGCGGCTCTCCTCGCAGAACAGGCTCAGTTTGTCCAGAGATGGGTTTTTCCACGGGTTCGCACTGGGACTCTGGAAGGAAAACAAGGAGACGTTCAGACTCAGACACGGGAATCCAGACGGGGAGGGTGGGGGGGTGATGATGATGCATGCATGATTCACCGGCTGCTGCGGTGCGTCTGGGGAAACTTACCGTGACAAGAATGCAGTGCACGTCTTTGGGTTCGCCGCTCTCGTCCGCGCCCACGAGGTCGGCCAGGCGCTCGATGTCGTTGACGCGCACCACGTTGATGTCGTTGTCGAAGCAAAACGCCTGGATGAGCGTGAAGTGGATCTGGAGGGCGATGTCGCACTGGTACTCCTCATCGGTGGCGAGCACGCAAAACGCCACGCTGTCTGGGTCACTGTGGGAGGACGAGAGTAAAAGCGCGATCAGATCTCCAGGTCCGTGCGTTTCTTTTTCGTAAAAAAGAAGAAGTTCACGACGCCGGCTGCGATACTTACACATTCATGACTTTGGCGGATTCGTAAACTCCAACTGTGATGTAGTCCTGCTTCTTAGCAGCGACCAGCAGCTCCTCCAGGGCTGCGCCTGCACTTTGCACCCTTCACAAAGAAAAACGCACCCCATCAGCACACGGCGCAAGCAAAACCAACCCCAAAAATAAGCCAGTTAAATAAAAGGTGGAATATTTACCTATCTGTGTTTTCCATGGCGTTCTCCTGTTCGTGGATCTCTTCCAGAGTCATAGTTATAATCCAAAGGCGATCGTGATTGAGCTGTGAACTGAAATAGGCTCTCTGCTCCGGTCTCTGATCTGCTCTCTGTGCGTCTCCAGTGTTATTCTGAGCTCTCGCCGGCCCGTGGGAGGATTTATAGTTGCGCTGAGTCGTTTCTCGTCAAGGGGCGGGCCTATGCCCCACACGCCTCTTCCTATTGGCTGACGGAGCGGCCGGAGGGGGAAGGAAAGCAAAAGTCCCCCGCACCAGTTTCTCGAAACATGTTGACAGCCCCACGTGGGGTTAAGATTAACCAAGAAACCCCCCTCTTCCTCCTCCTCCTCCATCTAACCTTGTTTCACCACCTGCAGCGCCTCCTCACCTCGTCAACATTCAGCCTCACCGTGAACTAAATATTCCAATCCTGTTTACGCTGGACTTTCCCAGCACAGCTGACGTAACGCAGGAGGGGGGGGGGGGGGGCAGTGGATCGATGCAAAACATTTCAGGTCATTTCATAAGGCACACTATCCGTTTACTGCATCGTGCAATGTTGCAGGAATAAACGAGATTTTCTGTATTTTGTTGCACTCTAACTTTAGGGAATACCGGGAATTCTGCTTCGTGTTTTGTTGTATAATTTCTAGACATCAAACGCTTTCCCTTCCTGCGCGCATTGACTGTACTAAGAAAACAAATTTTTCCTGTAAATATTTATTTTGGTTGAACAAGTGCGTTCATTACTTTATGGCGCAAACATGTGCAAAGTGGACTTCCCGATCAAGGAGTAATCACTGAGGCGTTATTTATAGATCTTGCCCTGAAACGCCTCAGCAGGACACGCACCTGCGCGCATGCGCAACCTGGCGCGTTATTTAACGCCGTCCGACGTACGAGAAACTTCTCATCACAACCAGATCTGGGGGACAGGTCTGACCCCAACTGACTTCTGGGTAAAGTTGACTGATAATTTCTTCAAATTGTCACAGTCGTGCGCAGTCGTGCGCAGTCGTGCATCCCCTACTTGCCCCCCTCAAACACACACACACCCACACACACACCTAGCCAGCAGATGCCCGACAGATGCGCCACGTGCCGTGACCGGCGGCGTTATAATCTTATCAGCAGGAACGCGTGTGTGCGTGCATGTGTGTGTGTGTGTGTGTGTGTGTGTGTGTGTGTGTGTGTGTGTGTGTGTGTGTGTGTGTTCAAACAGAAATCTATTAACTTAATAATAAACTAGTATAAGATATTTTTGGGAAAACGTCATTAACTTTGCGATTTTTGAACCAGTGACAAAGAAAACGCGCGTTTCCTCGTACATGCCGACTCGAACTGTAAACCGGCCTAATCTTTGGCAGCAAATGAAGCCGTCCACATGACGATTAGCCGGGTTGATGTTTAACCTGGATTCTTGCGTCTCATCTCGGCCGAAATATTGTCCGACGGCGCCCCCTGTCGGCGACGCGAGAGGCACTGTGACCTTTCCCCTTCCGCAAAACTAGTCTCAACATGTTGATCGAGCACATGAGTCAGGGTTCCAACACAACACTTGTGAGTCACCAAACAGCCCCCGTCTGCCTCCTGTTTTCGCCCGACAGCTGAGGTTGCATCTTACGTCGGGCAAATATTGTTTGTCAGCTTTAAAAAATTACATTTAACGTAGAATAAGCAATAAATCTGCAGTTTCATTGGAATATTTAAGTATTTGATATTTGCCTGCCAGCGTACCAGTAGGACTGATAAATATGTAGTGTTGCGTAAATGTTACCACAGCTGTAAACATGTTTACAGATAGTTTTGTCCTAGGATGGCGGAATGGCTGTTGCACATGCATGTTTGATAATCAGTCGAATTAATGTCTATAAACACATCAATTGTTTCCATGATGTATAAAAACTTTATTATAATAGTCCAGACATGACATACATAAAAGTTTCAATGTACAGAAGAGCCACAATCATTTAAGCCTATTTACATTCCCTTCTATGTCAAATGTCAGTGCATTTGGACATTTAAAATCTCATTCACCTTTAAGAAAAATTTTTTTCCTATATAACACATGTATCATTTTTTACATTAATGCAACAACGATAATAGTAAAATACAATACACAAACAAAAAAATGTTTCGCTGAAAAAACAGGTCATTACATTTTCCTGCAAGACGTTTTATCGAGTCAACACCTGACGTGATAATACAGTAAGATCTGTCCCATAGAGCCATAAATGAGGGGCATCAAACATAGACTGAACTCCTAAAAATGTCTGTCCTGTTCTATTGTGTTGACGTTTTATTCTTTCTTTACTGTACAATGTAAAAACAGCATTCCATGATTTAAAAGAAGCATGGATACCCTTGTTACAAGGGAAATACAAGCAAACTTTACAAGTCTTCTAATGGCCAAATGTCCTGCAATGGCGTTTATAATAAGCGTTTATCATTTGGATCAAGCTCGATGAGTAACAAGCAGCCTAGCTTCTATGATGTGATGGATGTCTCCGGCTATTTTTCTGCAGACTTGTTTTTTTGAATATTCAACAGGAGTAACAAACCCGAGGCGTTTCTGGAATACTAAATAGCGTGATTTTGTGTGACGCCCCCACAGATTAAAAACACAATTGTTCTTCATTAGCACCACTGTGTGAGAGCCTCCAGTACTAAAATGACACGTTCTTAAACGTCAATAACTGATGCTGCTAAAATACGAGAATTTCCAGTAGTTTTTGGCTCACTGGCCTATTAGAATTAAAAAAGAAGCGTGCAAATTAAGTGACAGTAGTTAAAAATATTTAACAGCCCCCCCACCCACCCAGCCAAACATTAAGATTCTGGCTCCCTCTGCTGGACAGGATGAAAAGCACCGCTTTACTACATCTCATCTGAACGGCGCTTCTGTAATATAATGGACGGGGGGTTTCGGTCTATCCAGTTATCTTTAGATCCTGTGACCTCATAAGCCACAGCTCCATCCACAGACCCTTCCTGCAAGATCCCAACAGGACCTGGGGACATCTCTTTAGCTTGGGACGGGGCGGGGAAGTCTGCCGAAGAGTTGCTGTTGACTCCGGTTTCGGAGTCAGACTGCTCCACCCTCTGGTAGTCGGGAGTGTGATTATTCTGCCCGCCAGTGAAGATAGATCCGACGTTCTCCACCTCTGCGTGCGGCACCAGGAGAAGGTCACTCTCTTCAGGCTCGAGGTAAGGGAGGGCGTCGGTGCTTTCAGGTGGCAATGAGCGGAGGGTCCGGGAGATGACTGCAACAATAACGGGAAGATAGAAGCTCGGTAAAAGAAAAGAATCGACAATACTCTGACATAATTAGCCATGAAAGGATCAACAACCCTACAAAAACTGAGAAATGAAAGCCCAATTTGACCCCAATTTACCAGAAGAAGGGGTGTAGAGTTCCTTCTCTTGTGTGGTTTTGCCGAATGGATTGACTGATGGGAAGATGATGAGACAGAAAGAGAGCAGGAACACCTGAAGGCAAGACCGACAGAAGAGTGAGAGCAGCAAAACAAAACCCAGCTGAGGTGTGAAGCAGAACTACTTAACATTTCTGAGAAATTCAAAGGAAAGAGCACTTACCATAACACAAGTACTGGTTGTGCTGGCCTTCATGGTTGACATCTTCACCATGGTCTGCAGCTTCTTCAGTTGTTCTATCAAGGACCTGCGAAAGCAAAGGAAAAGCATTTAGTAGAACAAACCTTTTAAAAAGCCATATGACATGTGACATTTCTCTCACATGTTCTGTTTCTGAAGCAGCTGGACTTTCTTCTGCAGCTCCAGGTTGTGTGCGGTGCAGATGGCAACCCTGCGTTACACAGACGTTCATATTAGCGTTTGGCTAACTGATGAGCACAGACTCTTCAATTTAGTTATGCGTAATAACATAAACCATTTGGTCAAATTTAGAATTGTGCAACGTAAATAACCGATGGGCCACAATCCAACCAGGTTTTCTGACCTACCAGGTAAACTACTCACCATGGCCGGGAGGACATAAAACCTGGCTGGATTGCGGCGCTGGAGGACTGGATTTCGATACCCCTGACACTCTACTATTCCCTGAACGGCAGGTTCAGTTAAGTCACCTGTTTTCCAGTCCGTCAACATACACCTTCTTCTTCTTACGGCTCTCCTGCGCCGACTGCTTGTTGCGGATTTTCCTCCTGATTCTCTTCAGCGTGCGCTCTTCTGCCTGTTAAACAGAGACAAACCATTCAAATCATCAAAACAACATCAACAATAATTACTGGAGGAAAAGACAAAGAGTGGTGATGTAGTGGTGCTGGAGCTGGTTCCACAGCTGGTTTAGGTGGGTGTTTGTCAGCGGTACCTTTGTGAGAGGCATGTCTGTGGGAATAGTCGCCCCCTCCTTGGACAAAAGTCTCTTCTCCTCCTCAGTGAGCACAATCTCTTTAAACTGGAACTGTGATGACGAACAACCAGCGACGGCTGATTAGAACTCACGCTTGCAACCTGGGATGTTGTAACATTGCGTTTGAAGAGTTGAACTGACCTGCTCTGGTTTACTGAGCACAGCTGAGTTCTGCAGCAGGTCCTCCATGGCCAAAGTGCACGGCACAGTGGGTTCGTCCTCCACCGCCTCACTCACCAAGTCGTCTAACACACCAAGAAAGACATTTCAGCTAGGATCAAATCAGAAGGATTTAACTGCTCCATTGTTAAAGCCTGCTGCTGAGCTCAGAACTATCAGGCTGCCTTCATCACACCTACCCAGATCAATGAAGACGTCTCTGTCTGGTTTCTCCGCCCTGACGCTCTGAAGGACGTCCATGTATTCCTCACCGCTCTGAAGCAGAGCGTAGCTATGATCCGTCTGGACAGTTAAGGCCTCCTGGCTTTCTGGCTGCATCTCTTCGGGGACCAGTGCAGAGTCCGAGTGGACCGGGCTCGGCTGAGAGTGGCTGGGACTCGCCACCACGTCCGTGTCACTGCCCTGGGGGCTCAGACACCCCAGGAGGTTGTTGTGTCCAACCCCCGTGCTGCTGTCATCAGAGATACCGCTGTCGCTGCCCACAGGGGAACGAGAGGGACAGAACGTTTCCATGTTGCTGTCTCCTTCCAGCAAGCTGGACAGGAAGTCTTCGGTGTCCACACCAGTCAACATCTGGCAGGGAAAACAAACTGATTAGGCTCTAAAACCACAAAGTCTGTAAAGTAATCATGGCTTGAGAGATTTTGGCTGTTCTTTCTATTTATATGTACAAGCCATAAAAGTGTTTGCACGACCCCAGTTATATAACGGTGTAAACAAACGCAGAGACACAGCATCCCAGGCAAATGCTCACATCTTGTTCAGACAGCCAGGACTCCATGAGGCCGTTCTCGACAGGAAACAGAGGCTCGACGAGCCCATTCTCTTCACCCTGGAAAAACAAACCCAACAGGTCCGTTCCATCCATGTCTGGAAGGTCCTCAGCGAAAGACATCTGCAGCAAAACAGGTTGGAAATCAGTCAACAGTACATCAATGATTGGGAACAGGATTGGCTTTACACTAAAGCGTGACGTCACTCCTGATGCCGACAATGACATCTTGTAATTAAAGGAAAAAAAATATATATATATACCGTGTTAAGCTATTAGGAACATGATTTCCATGAATCCTGACAAAGAGTGTTTGTTTTCTAAACATACAATACAATTATTTTTTTTTTAATGCTGCTCTTCATAGTGATCTGTGGGTAGAACCTGAAGCACTTTCACTGTTTCCCTGCTTCAAATCACTGAAAGTGTCAGTCGGGTTAAGTCATGGAGTGCTCTTTGCGGGTTGTGCGCAGGCTGCACAATCTTTAATAGTAGAAAGACACGTTTGTGTTCACCCACGGCACAAATCTTGCGGTTCGGCCCATTTTCCTTGCAGCTGGTCTTCACAGTGACGGCTGCAGGACATGGGTGAAAATGTTCCGGAGGCAACAATCTAAACATTTACGGTGACGTGGAAGAGGTAATGTTAAACGGACCTGGTGATGAGACGCGCACATGAGACTATATTCAATATTGCGTCATCGCCACGTTCACGCCATGACCTCATCTTGTCGTGGGCCACGCCCACACAAGCCCTTTGTCACGAGATCCGCACAATAATCAAATGTCAAAACAAATACAACAGTTATCCTGCAGAAATCAACGATATCTGCAGAGCACAAACCAAGAGGAAAACAATAATTATTTATTTATGAATGAGGTGTAGAGCACTGTCAGACATAAGCATGGGCTTGGAGCGTGGGGCTTTGTGTGTCTACAGCCCTGTTTCTTGTTGTATTGCATACAAACGCGAATTACAACTCGTATTTCGTTCTATAATGAAAATACGATGCCACTTATAAACATTGAAGATATTTTTATCGCCACTATGGGCCACTACTGGCTTAATTATGCTAGCAAGAGGGCGCCGTCTAACGTGCCTTTTAAATACATCAATTTGTCATCTAACACCTTTATTTGCTTACCGTTCGATGGGGGAAAGCAAATTACCATTCGACCGAGTACGTCCTTTTTGTGTCTCTCAGTTTCTACTCTGCGTTTCTTCTCTGTTCTACAGTCACAGCGCTTCCTCCCGAAACCACCTTCCAACAAGGCAAAAAATGCGTCATCGCGTAAAGGCGGAAGTGGGTCATGTGATTTGCGAGGGCAGCTGGGAAATGTAGTACGCATAGAGAAAAGCGGCTTTATCGTGCCAGCATTAAATGAAAATTTGGAGATCTACAAATAAAGTGTTTACTAAGCAACAAAGGAAAACACAAAGTATGCATCGTTAAACTCGGTCTTATTCCTAACATTCATATAATCACCTCAGCTGGTAGAAATTTGAATGCTCAGTAAAGTTATGGCTAACTTCTGAGAGATTCTGCAGATTTAAGGGCCTAGAATCTAGGGACCGAATGTTACACTTTTGTATTCATTTTCTTATCAACTTCTGCTGCTATTTAACGTTGCTTATTTTCTTTGTTTTTAGTTTTGATTTCTATTTGGAGGACTTTTTCAAGTCAAAACCTGGTGGTGAACATTCTATACTTCCCCATGCTTGACAACATGCTCAGTGAGCAATATTTTTTTTTAAAGCAATATTTCATGAGGTCTTCCAATTCCATTTTGTTAATCGCTTCACATTTGTAAAAAAAAAAAAAAAAAAAAAACACCTTAAAATGTCCTTTTAATTGAATGATCACATGAACAGTGACATGAATTTAGATGATGTCATGATGAAAATGATTTTCAGGTAAAGCAGAAGAATGAATTTGCCGCATGAACAACTATGACACTAAAGACACATCCTAATATACACCAACATGTCAGCTCATCTTTATTTGATATGTTGGTATGTAAAACTTAATGACGTTTTAGGTTTCAGGCCACCAGATTATTAGAGTGATCAGAGTGAGGTCATTCAGTTATTCCTTATTACATCTCATACATCACACATGAACGTACTCCGAGCACTCTTTATTCATATTATTACAAGATATAAAACTAAGGCATCAAAGAAAAGTGCAATTCAGCATTAAAGACATTTCTAACGTCGCCTACACACTCCTTTCTGCTTCTGTAGTTTGAATTTCATGTTGCTACATTGAGTTTTATTGGTGTTCCAGCACAACTGAGAATGGATGTGGGAGATCTGGCCTGCCTCACTGAATATCATGCAATCCATTAATCAATATAATTCATTAGATTTCAAAAAATTCTCCTTGTTTCAGCAGCCACATATATTTTGATAAAGGCTAAATGAAACATGCCAAAATAAAACCCCAGCTTTCAGGTGCTGAGTGATATTATATATGCCATTAATTCTGTTAGAAATGTTGATAGAAAAAGCACTTATTATTCCAATGTGATTTGATTCCTGATTTGTTTATCCAGAAGGAAGGAAAACATGTGGTCACAGAATCACACATAGCTTAGATGTGTGTCTTAAACTACGATACACTTTTAGCTTTTCCTTCTTATTTGTTGGGCCGACCACTTTCGTGACCTTGGCCACGGTCTCCAGTGCCCGTCTCTTGTGCGCACGGTGCAGCAGGATCCTGTAGACCCCTGTGATGGAGCTCCTGCAGTCTTTCCCCTGGTTGTTGAGCAGGTGCTCTGAAGTGATTCCTAACGTGTCCAGCGCTGCCTTTATGGCCAGGTCTTCCTCTCCGAGTTCAGAGGGCTCGCTCTCTACTAGATAGGAGGGGTCTAGTTTAAAGGGCTCCAAGGCACATGGGAAGTCCTCAGGAAGCAGCCACTCACAACCCATCATCTGCTCCAAAGTACAGCGGTCAGACGGTGCAGGCTGAAGGATTCCCCGGATAAGCCTCTGGCAGGCCTCTGGCACCCATGAGGGTAAAGTGTACGTCCCTTCCAGGATGCATCGTTTCAGCTTGGCCACGGTGTCGGCCCTGAAAGGCATGGTGCCCGTCACCATGAAGAACAGCATCACCCCCAGAGCCCAGATGTCCACAAAAACACCCACGTAATGCTCGTCCCGAAAGAGCTCGGGTGCTGCGTAAGGTGGAGAGCCGCAGAACGTGTTGAGCATCTCCGTACGGTGGCTCAGTGTGCTGAAGCCAAAGTCCCCCACCTTCACACAAGAGCTGCTGGTGTAGAAGACATTTTCCGCCTTCAGGTCGCGGTGGATGATGTTGTTTTCATGCTGTGGTACACAAGGAGAAACTCTGTTACAACCACTGCTTTCCAACAGCCTGGATTTGATGTCAATAAAGTGGCCCTATTTCTTTAATAAATGGTTCTGTTTGGGTTTGTGTAACTTTAGGGCTTTGGGGTTGTAGGTCTCATTTTGATGACATTTCTTGTGGTGCTAACTTTATTACTGACTGCCTTAACACCACCAAGGAGGCACACTCAAAAATGCAATCAAGAAAAGAAGAAAAGGTTGAGAACCATTGTTTTAACTAATGAAACTTCTCAATCGGTGGCTATGCGCTGACTGTGGGATGTGAGGTGAAATCAAAGCATTCATTTTGTCATCTCAACCATAGTAACTGCTGCTTAAACAGGTTCAAGGTGGGCTAACCCTAACCCTAACCTTATAAAGAAGCAGAAACCTTCTCATTTTTTAAAAAAAAAATCAATAGTCTTAAACTTCATGTAAATAAATCAAACGGACTGACTCCATATCAGAACTGTTCTGTGATCACGCTGTTGTTTCGGTGTACTGACCATATGTTTAACAGCAGAGACGATCTGAGCAAAGACGATCTTGCTTTCAGAGTCGGACAGTTTCCCCTCTGTGGTTATCTTGGTGTAGAGCTCTCCACCCCCAGCATACTCCATCACCAGGTGTAACCTTGACAAGGTCTCCACGACCTGCAGAGGGAATCATACAGATTCAGCCTGATTACAGAAGTGGTTTATGGATGAGTCAGTGTGCTGGTGTACGCTTCAAACCTCATAGAGGCGAATGATGTTGGGGTGATGCAGCTTCTCCATGCTGGAGATCTCTCTGGACAGCAGCCGCTGTGTCTTCTGATCCAGTTTGGTTTTGTCCAGAATCTTTATGGCAACTTTGTCTAAGGGAGACAAAACAATCATCAATAACCTATCAAGAAGGCTTTGGTGTCAGGGGAAGCTTTTGTAAATTTGTAAATTTAAATGAAAATGGAAGTCCGCAACTGTAAAAAGATCAGCTGTTAGAATAACTGCAGCCATCAATGTGTCACATCAATCACCTGAAGATATTAGACAAGAGCTTCTTTCATCTCAGACAACAGAATGCAAAATCAGTTTTGCTCTTTATGTGGTGATATTCAGGGTAATTGCTCATTTTTTAAATAAAGTATCTTAGAGCTGAACTGTGATCATGAGGAGGAAGATTGAAAATGACAGCAGCTTGACCTTGAAAAGACAAAAAGCAAACATCTGATATCTTTTCTGTACGCTGCTAAATGATGCATTCAGCCAAGTAAGATTGATCCCAGGTAACCAAACACCATAAAGTCATGAAGCAACATTATGCTGAGACATCTCATTTTGTTCAGCGTGCATTATTCAGAGCAGTGTTTGGATTTCAGGGCTATGACGGGTCATTTCGTTTGTGACGCAGGTTCAGAGTGTAGAATAGGCCAGTGTGGTGAAAGGAACACATTTAGATGAGCGTGAGACAGAGATGCACATACATTCTCCACCATCTCAGCCTCACATGAGGCATGAGGCGATTTTAGCTGTAGCTAAGGAAACTGGAGAGCCCTAATCAATCATTTGTTCAAGGGCAGCAGCCGGTGTGTCCCCTCTGTGGCTGCATCAGCCACCTGAGCAGCTATGGCTCACTCTAACTGCATAAGGACGCACTCAAGAGCCCATCAGTGGAAACAACTTGAGAGCCAAATGAGGTCGCAGAGAACGAGGGTCATGGTTTAATTCTTTATTCACTCGCATTTTTAACAGATGTAATGGTGAAACTTGCGCTTTCGTACCTTTGGTCAGGGCGTGAATTCCTAGTTTGACGTGGGAAAAATTCCCACAGCCGATTTCTCCTCGAATTTTGTAAAATCCGATCCTCCTGCCCACGGTCAGCTCTCGGACCACCCTGTGATCACATGACCGTACAGTCAAAGTGCTAAACATTTGATCAAATATCAAAAACAACAACCTTGATAAATGATACACCTTCATACCTTTCATCCTGGCACATATCAAGGTTCAGTCTTTCCAGGGGAGTGAGACGGCGGACGCTGGCCCCCTCGTCATCCGTGTTGATGTCTGAGCTGTCCTGGTGGCTCCAGCGGTTGAATCTCGGGACGCCGGCGATGACAGCTGTGCTTCCCACTGAGGCTTGGACAGAGCCTCCATTAGAATCCACAGCCTCTGCAGCAGACGCTGAGATGCTTGCGGCCGTGGCTGCCCTGGAGCCTGTCCTGGCTGCAGCCTCAGCCCCTTCTGGGCTGCTCTCAGAGGGACATACAGCAGTCATCCTGCAAGGAATATAAATATTAACGTCAGCACACCAGACTACATTATAGCACCATCCAGTCGGTAGCAGCAATGTTTTATTCTGTCTTTAGCAGATCTGATGGTTGTTTCTTAAATGGCCAACCTACCAAAATCCTTGACTTACCTTCTACTTTCTACACCATTCAGAGGCTACATTTTTCAGTGCTGCTGTCTACACCATGCAAAGGTTATGAGGGATGGCTTTGTGCATTAGTCCTCCACAGCAGACAATTTATCTCCTGCAGGCTGGCACTGATGTGGTCATGTTCTCTCCCCAGTATCCAGCAGGAACAGCCTCAGCGTTCCTTCTGTGTAGCCGTCGAGGGAAAGGTGAGGAGGCGGGTCAGCCGCGTCATGGCTATGGGATTTATGCCGCCCGTTGTCCCCAACTGAGGAGCTCTGTGGAGCATTAATAGCTTCGTTTGAGAGTGCAGGGTATAAATAGGCAACAGGTTGAGGAGGAGGGAAAGAGGGGATGGGCTGTGTGGGGTGGGGGGAGCGGGGTGTAGGAAAAAGGTTGAACAGATGATAGTGTCAGGCAGCAGCCATGGGATGGTCAGTGGGACACGCTGCATTAAGGCAGGAGAGAAATGCTTCAATAGCATCTGAGCTACTTAATATCATTTTAACATCTGCATGTTCATTTTGGTCACAAAGAAAATAAAAATCTGTCAAATAAACTAACTCTCTTCTGCTCCTTTTGTTCATTTAATCCTGTTCATTATCTTCCTTCAGCTAATACCTATTGTAATCCGAATTTAATTTAGTGCTCGAGTCCTGCGCCAAGAACAGCACAGGCAGCATGGGTGTGGGTGTGGGTGGTAACATGCTCATGGGTAGGCTTGGAATGAAGTGATAATTGCATGGTGTCACCATGCAATAACAAATTTAGCCAAATAGAGTAAATTAAACCAAATATAATGGAGATGTTTTGGAACGTCTAATAGAGATTATTGGAGCTTCCACCATCATTGAACTTTGAATAAAAAGGACAGCACCTATATAGATGTACCGTATATCATTTGGTCAAGGTCGTGTAACTGAACTACAGAATGTAAAGCAGTTTAGTTTGTTCAGGAAAAGGCACTGAAACTGGGTGTGTGAGAAGCAGGAGTTGAATTGGTCAACTTCTACTGGTATATTTTATCCCCCAGCTCTCTGTTAACATGAATGAATCAGAGCCCCGTCGGTAAATCAAAGTGGCCCCCTTCTGCAGGGGCCTTGATGCTGGCGACACTGAGAAGCCTTTCTGCTCTCGCAGCATGAATATCTACGCATTGATCTCGGGCTAGAGGAAAAGGACCTGTGAAGAGAGAAGAGGCTTCTGTTTTAGAGCACAAAGCTACAAGCCCCACCAGCCTTTTATGTTTTTATCAATAAAAACACAAGAGGAGGGAACTGATTGAGACGAACAACCATGATAAAAGGGAACTGGGGTTATTTGCAGATTACCTGTGTGTCCAGGTCATAGTCTTTTCTAATGCTTCACACTTTTTTCACTTCAAAAGTTCTCTCGTCCTCTAACAAGTGTGACAAGTGAAGGTTGGGTATCGCCACAGTCCTTCTGAATACTAACGGATGACCGGGTCGCTTTCTTCACATCAATCTGGTTGCTTAGTGATGATCGCCGACTCGGTTTGTTTGTCTTCCTTGCTGAGGATTAGACATTAAGTGTCAATGGCTGTGAGGAGAGAGAACACACTGTGCCATATCATATGGAGCTGCATTCTGCCTCATTTCTTGCTTATGTGAAGGACTGATGCATAAATGAAAAGTGCACTATAAAACTATCAAAAGCTAAATCCCTATATATAAAAAGCTACAGAAATATAAAAAGCTTAAAAAAAATCATCTGCGACAATAATTTTAAAGCAATAGTGGCAAAAGCATAGTGGTGCAACCATCATTTAAGGATGTGATGCCCTTCTGGTTAAAACACCAAACATGCTCACGACAAGCAGCTTTGAACACAATACGTCATTCCTTCATTGGCTGACACCATCGGCTTATCCAAGTACGGATCCTTAATCTTCACATCAAAGAGAAGGAACCGGACAGGGTTTTCCTGGTGTGCAGATGGTTGCACTGCTCCCGCCCGCGGCTGCTTAGAGACGCTAAAAATGAGGATTGGATGAGCTGTCCAGTGGCGAGCACACATCTATCTGTGAAATACGCAGATAGGACTTGTCTCTAATTGCCCCAGGATCTGCATGTTCCCACACCGACAACGGGTTCCCTCAACACAAATCTCCCCAGTGTATTACCGGTACCTTTCAGTGCACAGCCGTTGAGAATAAAGAGCTCGACAGTGACAAAAAGAGCCGTGACAACAGAGACAGTAGGAAGCCGGTGAAGCCCTCTCTGGAATCTAGAATCCTTCACGATGAATTGAAGGGTTGCAGATTCTTTTTCATTCCTTTATTCTAAATTTCATGAATTCACAAGGTATGGTGCTGTAAACTGGGAATAAATGTGCATTTGTGGCATTTCCTGGCATATTTCAGCCATCTGACAAGCAGCTTATTAGTCGTTAGTGGTTCAAAGAGATGATGAGCAATGTTTGTGGAGCACTTCAACATCAAAAGGACAAAATGCAGCAAGCAGGACACAAGCAGGTCAATTATAGCGTCACAAGTATGGAAATATATTCATCTTCCAATCCTACAAAGAAAGATATCCATTTGAAAATGCATAACAAGTGCATTTATTCCAGTCTTAGTTTTGTTGTTAAGAAATTTAATACACACCTTTTCAATTAAAATAAATACAGATGGTATAGATATATTGTATAACGGCATCTGATGGCATCTAACCAGGTATTATCAGGGGTTCAAAATGAGCATCCAGAACAGTCTGCCTCTAAATCTAAAGATTTGCCCTGGTGTTTTTCCTTACATTGGAAACATCAACATGCATTAGATTTATTTTAAAGACGGATGAAGTGAGCAGCCAAACAATCCCCCATGCTGCAAAACAGATCAACAATGCAACAGGTGAATCTCCACATCCGCTTTTCGTTTGCAGACAATCCAGTTAAAAGAAATAATAAATCAAATAACTGATCACAGTTCAACCGTGTGTGCGTGTTTGTGTCAGCGTGCCTTTTCCCTGCACTACTCATTTATAAATGGGTTTATAAAGCAACACTCTCATCATCCTGTTTTAAATGCAGGCCTTAAATATAAGGATTTCTATTTGGACCGGTGTGGCTATCAGCTCCTTATTTTCACAGAACCCTTGATGTTCGGTCGAGTTTGCAACGTCTCATCGCTGTAAACCACGCAACGAAGCCGGCATTTTCATCCGCACAGAATCAGCATCACAGGATCAAAACTTCAATGCGTGACTTACTTTGTCGGATATCTTCCGCGGAGCCGAGGCGACAGACTTCACTCTGAAATCTTTTTCGCCGTCCGGTGACATTGAACTCAACGTCTCGGCAGCGCTGAGTTTCGCCTGTTGTCAAGGAAAATGAGCCTGATGGGCAGGTGCGGCGACCAATCAGCGACGAGTTTAGGAGTACCCTAACGTCTGTTAACCAATGAGAATCAAGAATCCCACTTCCGCGTAACTTCAGTACCAGGAGCTGTCCAGGCGGCAGCGGAACTCGCCAGGTAACCTGAAGTGTGTGAGGATGAATCAAACTCAGGTGTGCTCGTGAAGTCAGGAGGGGGTTTCAGCTTCGCAACAGCGTGTGTGAGTATGTGTGGTTGAAGGAACCCATTCTCCATTGTGGGTGCTGGTATGGCCAGAGGTCTTCAGGGTGAACCTAAGAGCACGTACCCAGGGTGACCCCTGCTCTTGCCCCGCTCACACACACAAGCAACCCGCGGGAGGTCAGGTTTGTTGCAGCTCTTCATCATAAAAGTTGTTGCTCTGATCATTAGATTCCATAGCTGATGATACCTTATTCTAATCAAAAAGACCCACAAATCCTCACAGCATTTGACATTTAACTCTTTTGTCCATGGGATTATACCAAAAGAATGATGTATCAATATACAGACTAAGACCGACATTCTAGAAAACAAGTTTATTTTTTCTAAAAAAGAAGCCCTAAACATTTGAACCATATCTGTACAATGTTCATTTAGGTACAAATCTTTGTCATTACTGTCAAACATGGGGGAAAATCTTTTTTAACTAGTCTATTATACTCATTTAACCGAAAAGAACCCAGGACTGTTTCTCCTGTTTGGAAAATTATACTCATTACACTAAAACTTATGTGGAGGACTGAATAAACTAGATTTGAAAAAAAAAAATTGCTCAAATTAAAGATCTGGGTTGTTACAAGTTACTTTGGACCTTATTGGTAAATATACTCCATTGAGTTTTTACAGCTTGATAACAAATTTGCCTCCAATCTGTTCAATATTTCATTGGGGAATATGGGGAGCACAAGTATAATGAAGAAAAGGCATAGACATATTGAAGCCCTCTTCACATTAAAAGGTACCTTTGGCATCAGAAATGATGGCATTCATCCAGATATTTAGAGTTCCAAACAGACGACGCCATTTTAGAGATCGATTCCTGTCCAGTCACATGATTGTCACGACAGAATGTTTAGTATCACATATGGACTAAGCTGCCTTTACTCACAGCACTGTATAAGGTCACGTTTAGGGCATCCAAAGTGATTGAGAGACTGGTCTCACTGTGGGTTCTTGTAAAATAAAATCAAAACGTAAAGCAAAGCGCTGCAAAAGAAACCTGGGTAGATAAGGAAATGTCATCCAGCTTTAAAATAAATTAAGGATTATGATGTGTCTTCAAAAAAGGGTTTAGTAGCTGAAGCTGATGGAAAGGGGCATTCATTACAGCGACATCCTGATGTATTATTCCACATGCAGTTTTTTATTTTTAAAAAAAAACAAAAAAAAAACAACATTTCTGCCAGAGAGAAATGCAATTAACGCAAAAAATATATTAAATGACCACGGCTTGTTCGGCTTCGTCAACTTTCACCATTACATCCTCCATCGCCACTTCCACCTGAGAGTTCACCCCCTGCTGCTCCTCTCCGTCATTTGTGGTCACGTGGACCACCTGGATCTCTACCCCTGCCTGCTTTAACCTCTCCACATCCTCCTCGCACATCTCCGCCACACCACCGTCCTCCACCACGACCGTTGTCGTCTCCCCCATCTCGATCATGTCAACTGGCTCCACTGTGACGTGTTCTACGTGGATTCCATCGTCCAGAAGGACCGCCCCGCCTTCTTCGATGCTCTGTGTAGCGATGGCGAGTGCAGCCGCAGCTGGTTCGGCGATGACCACGTCCTCGGCAGGTTTGTTGTCCTCGGACGAATGGACGAGTTTCAGATGGGATTTCAGGTCTTTTGGGTTCGTGAACCACATGTCACACATGGTGCAGTGGTTGGGTTTGTCGCCTGTGTGGATCACGAGGTGGTCTTTGAACTGGTCCCAGCTGTTGAATACGCTGCTGCAGACCTGACAAGGAAACATCCAGAATGAGGTCAGCTAATACACAATCTATTCAGGAAAAAAGGACACTGTGCTGGGGGACGCTACTGTAATTTTAAACCGCTGGTACTCTACATATATGGGTGCCCTGATTATGGAAAATACGTACCTGGCATTCATAGAGCTTCTTTCTTCCTTTCTTGGCCCCGGCCCCGTTCTGACAGGCCGCCATATGGCACTTCAGTGTGCTATTCCTTGCAAATCGCTCATGACAATCTGGACACTCGTACGGCTTTTCCCCTAAAGAGAGCCACACATGAGTTTGAACATGAAAACACAGTGATATTTAATAAGTTGCAACAATAGCGTTGTAAAAAGCAGAACACAAACGGTCTCATTTATTCTTACCGGTGTGCTTCCGCAAGTGCTCCTTAAAGTGGCCAAAGTGGTCAAAGCTTTTTTTACAAAATTCACAAACGTGTAGTTTTTTCTGGGGTTTCTGGTTTTGAGAAAGTTCCTCTGCATCGAAATGAAAGGTGCCAATGTGCTGCTTTAAGGCGCCCTCCCTGGTGTAGGCTTTGCCGCAGTGAATGCACACGTGGGGTTTCTCCAGCGAGCCCACGTGTGTTTTTAAATGCTGCTTGAGGTGGTAGTACAACTTGAAGCCGCGGTCGCACTTGCTACAGCGGAACAGGTTGTCTACTTCAGAGATCTGGACCTCGACGACTTCCACATTCTCCAGCATTTTGGAGGCAGCCACCGTTTCCTCCTGGTACACCACCTCCTGCTGACAACAAACACAAGCAAAATACTTGCTGCACCAAACTAAAAATGGCTTAAATATAGAGTTTATATACAATATGTACCTCATCTATTGCTTCCTTCTTGATGACCTCGAAGGTAGAGTCTCCCTGCTGATACTTGCTGGTAATGTCAGCCAGAAGAGCCAAAGCAGACTCATCTGATCCACCTGAAGCATTCTTCACCGTGTTGACCACCTCCTCCAGCCCCGCTGCTTCTACCTCAATGGCACCTTCCCTTATTACCTCAATCTCCACCTAATAAATAAATAATGAATATATTTTTAACATGAAGTGTTTACAATTACATGTGAAGACAAAACCAGAATGACCCAGATATTTCTTTTACCTGTTCTTCAACTGAAGGGAGTGTTTCTGTGATCACATTAAAAGTCTCCGCAATTTTCCTCTTTTTGCCTTTGTTTTTTGCCGTCAACGGCAGTTTATCTACCCTAGAGAGAAAGAAATCGACGCAATGTATTTGCTGAAAATAGTAAAACCTGTAAGTGAAAATCTTGAACTCGTTTAATATAAAATGATGCTACTACTTTCTCACAATTTAAATTTTCTGTTACATTACATTACTCACTTGTTGCCTTCGAGTGCTTTGAGGGCTTCTTGCATCTGGAGATATTCAGCAGCCTTCCACACATCGTAGGTTTCCTCGTCTCCCGTGACGGCGAGTGTTGCTGTATAAGTGAACTCCATTAGATGGTGAAAGGCTGTGTTACTCACACCTGTATAAGTATGACAAAAAAGGAATTTGATTAATCTTGTCAACAAATTTGCCATGTGTTATGTCATACTTTCTGCACCACCCAAAACCATGAATACCCTGGCGGACAGACCTCCCCCAGTGGGCTTTGACCATGAAGCAACCTACTATTATGTACCTTTGTATTAATACACCTATAGCGTATATATGCTAAACTACAGGTGTAGGTCACAATATGTGGGCCATGTGATTGGTGGTGGTGTGTGATCTCTGACGTTTGATACCTTCTATTTCCACCAATGGCTCCTGGTTAAAATCTTGAAAAAACTTATGGAAAAACTGGCTGCAGGCTGCCAGCACTGCTTTATGGGCTCTGAACTGGTGTCCTGTTATTGATGAAAGATAAGAATAAAACAAAAATACGACACACAGGTATTTCACCAAGGCACAGTGAAAGTACATCCTGCGTACCATCAACAATTAATGTAATATCTGTGAATTGGTCCAACTGCCGTTGTTCATTAAGTTTGTCCATCATGACTTTGTAAAGTGCAGGGTACGCAGTGCTGCCTTCCAGCTCAACAGTCACCTCAGCCACCATCATGGACCTTCTCCTTATCTGAAACAAAAGGAAATTAAGAATTTCTATATTACTGGAACATTTGCATTCACAACTTGTGGTAAAGCATTACGATTGTATCCTTAATGTCCTGCAATATGGACATTCTCCTTTACAAAGCTGGTGTTTTTCCTTCTATAAGTAATGTGGCTGAAATCTGAAGCTTGATAAAATGAAACTGAACCATTGCACTGATGTCATGGCAACAGCCTGTATTCGTGTCAGGATGATCTGGCAATCTTTCTTTATGCCTAGTAACTCCAAAATAGGTTAAACCCTCTAGACAATCTAAACAGGTCTAACTTTATGTGCTCAAATAGCAACGAATAATTCGAACATTAGTGGAATAATGTTACATTCGAATGTTACAATCGAGGCCTGTACGAGCCAGATTTTAAGATAAAACTGATATAAAGTACATGTAATTGCGGAATATGCTGCTAGATTTCCCCAGAGTTTCACTGGAAGGAATCGGTCAACTGACCCAGCCTGTTTCCAGGGTTATTTTCGTTGGTGTGGCTTACAAGCACAGTCGCGGTCTGCTGATACATGTTAGCTTAGGTTAGCAAACACACTTTAAAACCATTCCCCTCCACAGAATTAAAAAGTAAATTGTTTGCCATAAACGAGAAATACATGTGACCAATGTCCAACTTACCGGGTCGCGTATAATGGGTGAAATACGGCAGTATAAAAGAAATAAACATGGTATAACCCCTTACTGGTGCGGGAAAGGGGCCTCTTAGCACACTCGCCATTTCGCATTTGACCATCAACATTACGTCATCAAACCGCGCATTAAAATACACTTTTCTGAAAATGTTTATCGCTTTACAACACAGTGGGTCGAAATGCACATTATAAACAGTTTATATACATACCTTAAGTCTGATTTGGTTGCTTTAAGACGCTGTTTTCGAATATTTTTCCTTCGACGTATGTACCGCTGTTCAACTCTGATTGCTCCAAAAAAGGGCGGTCTTTGCGCACTCGGGCCTCAGTTTCCCAGAGGCCTTTGCGAAGCAGCATGCTGGAGTGGGTTGTCAAGAGGTGAGCGATATTAGAAATTCGTCGACTTGCTTCTTCTTCGTCCTTTTGGTTCATTTACTTGTTGACAACGTCAACGGGTGGAATAAGTATTTCATTAAAGTATTCAGATGCATTTTGTATTCTATCATTTATAGGCATGCGGTTTAAAGTAAAATGATTGCATGTAATGTATGACAGGTGACACGAAAGACCGAGCAATAAAAAGCAAAACAAGAACAAGTATATGCAGTACAGTAAATCAAAATCGTACATTGACTTAAAAAGAAAGATCATTTTGAAGTTGGTCCACATACAAATGAACTTCTGTTTTATGATTTTGGTTGTCCTATAACTAGTTATTTTGTGTTTGGTTCAAATTACAATAAAGTTATGATTTATTAAGAACTGCACTTACAAATATCAAGACCTGTGTGTTCATGTAAGGATTCTACTATTGTTCTGCCCATTTAAACGGGTTTAAATTAAAATGTAACTGCCAATCATAAGCTGAGTCTTGTCCCATTTAAAACTCGATAAGATATGATAAGATTTATTGTCTGTAATAGCCGAGATCACTCTTAGATAATCAAGACGACACAGGCTGTGTCATCAGGTTCTTCCAGAAACAACTGTGAACAACATCAATCTCTCCACCTTCCTTTCCACAAGTTTAGGAAAATGCCTCAACATCACAGTTCTGCACCAATCTGATTGCATGATGGTTGAAATAAAATACCAAACATCGAGTACTCTAACATAGCACACCATCAGTTTAATACTCGATAACGCATGTATATATTCACTTAGTTGCACCCATTTTTCCAGCTTTTTGTGTGATTTTCACTCCCCAAGGAAAGTTTTGATATATTCATACAGTATGTACAGGCCATAATTCTCCAATGTGTCACTGTGACATAGATATAGAGTGTAAATGAGTAACCTTGGAACATAGAACAAACCAGTTGTGACAGGACACTAGTAACACATTGTCTACTGCTTGGATCTGCGCAGTTTATACTTAAAAGCCTGACCCATGTGTGACCTATAATACAGGCGTCTTTGCTTTGTGGTCCACCTGATTACTGCTTTAAACACAGAAATGGGTGCATCCTCCACTGTACCAATCACTTGCTGAAAGAATAACCTTTGAATCCGATGATGTTAAAAGTGATTGCTGCAATCTAGACAAATGGAAGGGAAAAGGAAGAAACACTCCAAAAATGTTAATGCTCCAATCTAACCACATTGCATTTATTATTGAACAGTTTGAGTTTGGTTTAATATCAGAACTGTGAGTTTACATAAAATCTAAATTTGCCGTATCCCTCCATATGTAAAATGGACAAACGTGATGCAATTACAGTTTATGTAAAAGTTAGTTTAATCAACAGTAACTAGACCACTGCCATTTACTTGTTTATGATCTCAATCCTCGTCCATATTTCCTACCATTACCATCTCACTAAATTGTAAATATCTAAATTGCCCTGTTTGTGTGACTCAGAAACATGCAGAACTCAACCCTAAGCCCCGCCCCTTTCTTTTCCACTTCTCTTTTCTGCACTTTGTGTAAAAAAAAAAAATCAAAATTGCGAAATCAAATTCTGTGATGTTAAACTTTGATAAAGTACATCATACAATGTAAAGACCTTTTACCAGTAGCTCCGTGCTCTGTGGTCCATGCATTTTTGGATTTGTGTTTACATAAAGGTAAATTTTTGTTCTCCTGAACTAACAGAAACAAAGAAAAATCATTTCTTCCCCCATTTTGTCGACACAGAGAGTTTTCTTCCTGTGTTTCCTGAAAAACATTGCTGTCAGCAGGCTGCTGGCTGAACTTTGTCCTTCATCTGGGTTGGAAAACAAGTGGGAGAGTATAAAAGGGGGAGCGGGGGAAGACGATGCTTGTTTTTGCTGGAGGAGTTGCTGCAGTTGCGAGTGAGCAGAGAACTTTTTTACCAGTAAGTGAAGGAATTCTGTTTTACATCTTCTATCCAGAAATCTGAAGGTAGTTCTTGGTCTAATCATCTAATGCATAGTTAGCATCTGTAATACTATATTTCAACATAATGAATAAATATTTTTCGCTTAAATGCAAATATTTTCAAAATAGTTTAAGCTTATACTGACCCTTTTTAGGTATATGGACGATACACATTCCACTAAAGCCTGCTTCCAGTTGGGTTTATTTTTAGATGATATCTCCAAGAGCTTAATTTCTTTTTATGGAAACAAGAACAGATGCAGAGATATGATCTAAGCTGCAGTTTCTAATCCCTCTTATGAAAGTGTTGCGAGATGCATCTGGAAAATGTAAAAATGATACTCGTTCTTTAAGATTTGGTACAACTTTGCATGACCTTCTGAAGTTGCTCTCTCCTTCTACCCCCTTCCCCCCACTTCCCAAACTATCTTGTATTTCAACCAGATCAGCTGACTGGGGGAGTCAGGAGGCACAGCAGAGATGAGGGCGTGCCTTGGCCTGCTCCTCGCTCTCTGCATGCTCCATGGAGGAGGTGCAGAGAGCGAAGGGGACGGGCCTCGCTGCCAGCTGCCGCCCGTCTGGAAGATAGGGGACCTGGAGCCGATGAAGGAGGCGATGGGCCGCGTGACTGTTGTGGCCCTCTTAGAGCCCAGCTGATTGTTCTGCATGGTGCAGGCATCCAGGTATACAAACATTAGTCAATTTTGTTATAAAGGCACAATAATGTCCACTCAACATACTTGTTCCCTACTGAGCATGTGTAAAAGCTAATAAATATATACCTAATAATATTTTATTTTCACTTTATGCTCTCTGATTTCCTCCATCTGGGTAGAATGGACAGCCTGCGCCAGCGGCTTGAGAATCAGGGCCTGAGAGATGTGGTCTACATGGTCGTTAGCCACCAGGGGGCGCACGCGCAGGGGCTGCACGCCATGTTGGCGCAGAGGCTGACAGAGCACATCAGTCTGTACAAGCAGGACGAGGCCCTGCCCGATGTGTGGCAGACACTGGGTGGAAACAATAATGACTTTTTCATCTATGACAGGTTTGTTACCCGCAGAGGGGAGCAACATTTCTAGTTTGTTTGAGATGTCACTGTTTTCTTTACAATAACAATGCTTCTCCATCCATTTGTAAACAGGTGTGGCCGCCTCACTCACCGAATTTCCCTGCCATACTCCATTATTGGACACGGACACGTGGAGCGAGCGGTCAAAGATACCTACTGCAATTCTCTCTGTGGCGAGTGTACCCATGAGGTATGAAGTGCAGGAAGTCACCATCACTCAGATGAGTAATATGCAGGAATTCTCACTATGTTGTCTCACCCCCCTCCCTCCTACCCCCACAGACCACTGAGACCCTACAAGAGTGCACTCCAAAAACCAGTGCACAGCCTGATAATGGCGTAGCACCTGGAGCAGAAGAAACCGGGCATGAATGCCATCACCATGGTCGCCAGCACCATGGTGATGGTCACCGTGATCATGGGGATAGCCAGTGCACTCACACGCGAGGTTCTGGCCGAGGTCATGGTCACCACCATGGCCACGGTGGACAAGGTCAACATGAGGGTCGCGTGCACATGGGTGACATACCTCAGAGGCCAGATCACTTAGACCTAGGCCAGGCACAGCAAGCGCTGAACCTGCATCACCTGCCACCGCACGATGCAGCAGCCACGAGGCCCTGAGAATCAAAGAGGTGAAAAGCCCAGTTCAGCTGACAGTGGGCAGAAGCCTCTGACACTGGCGCCTTTCCTAAGGCCAGCTGATGCTGACACTGACGCAGGCTGTTCGGCGATGTGGTGGGTGAGGAGCCCGTCGGTCTCTGACACTGCAGCGAGGCACTGCCCGCCTCCTGACAGTGACACGGACCGACAGGCGACGCTGTCAATGTTGTTAGGGAGACCTGACAGTGACGCTCGCCCCTCGCCGTCTGACAGCAGCCGCAGCCAGCTCAGTGAGCTTGACCCCAGGGTGTGAACTGAGGGTGAGAGCAGGTGTAAGCTGGCTCTCCCTTAACTCATACCATCTTTTTACCAACAAGTATTACCCTGAGAGAGGGGACGGCACCCCTGACACAGATAAACACATCTAAATCACACAAATGCAGCCCCAGTTGGTGATTAGTTTGGAGTTGTGCAGCTAATGTGATCACTGTCAGTGGGCTGCTCCCTGCCTCTCTCAGGAGGGCGTGTGGCGGTCATGTTTGTCGGTCGCCTTCTCCGTTTTGCTCTCCCCATCTTCAATGAAAGCCGGCGCAGAAACTACGCTCTAGTGGCGTCTGCTGGAAGTCAGGCTGGGGAGAGGGGAGAGGGCTCCTCCAGAACATGTCAAGCCTTTAAAACAACGATGAAGAGGAAGGAGAAAATCTTTTTATGTTTTTCACAACTTGTTTTAAATTTTCCTTTAGCAGCCATAGGCTTTAGCATACACACGGATGACGTAAATCCAGAGCTTTCTAAGAATGAAAGAGAAACAGTAGCTTGTTGTTTTAGTAGACAAGAAGAACACGAGGGACGCTGATGGAGCATACTTCCTGTACTCAATGATGGCTTCTGTGGGAAGATGAACAGTCACCCTGAAAACCTGATGCTTGTGCAGAGAAGTGTGCAAAGTTACACATGTATAAAATGGAACCTGGGAGTGAAATAAAGACGGTTGAGCTACTTTTAAAATGTGTGGCGTGTACTTGACAACATGGCTGTGAGGCAACATAACCGCAAGACCCTTTGACCTTTCCACTTCATAACTCTTCATTATATGTTTTACGTCTGACATGCGTAGATAACGCGTTGATATTGGTAAATGCCTCAACTTATCAGCAGGTGGCAATGAAGGACCACAAACTGGAATGACGGAGGGGGGCTGATTTTACTTGATTTGGTCTCATCATTTTAGGTTATTATTAAAGCCACTTGCTGAAGCAGTGATGAATCTGGTGGAAAGATAAAGCAGAATGTAGGAATAGAGGGATGACAGAACAGGTCCAGGCCAAAGGAAAAAGGCAATTGCACCTTATCCATCAGTGCTTCAGTGAGGACCTTTGGACCGTGACTGCAATAAAATCTGCATACGGATGATTTAGTGCATTGTAGGGTTTATTGAGCAGAAGAAATGAATGAGCCTCTTGATGACAGGTCAAACATCTATAAGGAACCACAAGAAGGTCTAGTTGACCTGTTTTATGGTGAAGATGAGTGAGATACTTCAGCGCTGAAACCTCAATGTGCTTTAATCCCATGAAAATGCAATGATTTAAAACAAAAAGGCTTCTGATGGGTGCACATACATAGAAATGTGTGTATGTGTGTAAACATACATCGATACATGCATACGTGTGTACACACATCCTCATATTTCTATCTTTGTGGGGACCTTTATAGAACTAATACATTACCCAGTAATTAAGTCTTAACCCTTAAACATTCCTTTGAAGTTGTGGGGCCCAGTAAAATGCTCGCTTCTTGCAAACAAGGCCACATTTTGCTGGTAGAATGAGTACTTTGGTGCTCCATGTGTAGTAAATGTGAGGACAAATACACACACTCGCAAACACACGTGCATTGCAATTTAAAGCTAACTTGATAAGATAGTTTTTTCCAGACTTCCTCCTATTCATTACCAGGCACAGAATACCTCTCTGTCAGGAACCTAGCCGCTGTCAGAAAGAAGACGCAGGACAGGAAACCACCACCTCTGCTTATCTTGTCGCTTCAAAGCCGAACACATTCTGAAACCTGGACCTGTAACAGGAGGATGCTGGACCATTTTTCCTGGACTCAGGTACTGTGTGGGGACAGATGGTCTGGTTATGTCAAGCCTGTTCCTGCTGCTCCACCCATCAACAACAGAACAGTCCCCCATTCCAGCCTGGCGCTGTTCGACACTTCTTCCGGTTAAAAGGGATTCCCCCCCCCATCCCCGCTGTTGCACGTATCAGCTTCCTCGATTGATAAAGATGCAAAATAACTACAGCTGAATGGAATTCCTTTAAACTTTCCTCCCCTTCATGTCCAAGCACCCCAGCTGGCTTTGCACTCTATTCTAAGTGGGTCAGAGGGTGTAAAATTGACACCGAGTACAGTGAGGAAGGCCAGTCACGTGTCTAGACACGAGAAGCCTCATGCAGAATGGACAGCTCAGACTGGTGATGCACTCAGAGATCAGCACAAAAGGCAGAACCACCTAAAATTTACTCTGACTTGGAGCTTTTCAGTACAATTTAAAGAATCTGTGGTAACTTCCTTACCAGGCTGTGCAAAGGGCAGGAGCCTGAGCCACAGACTAATCTCCCTGCAGGTCAGAGATATCTGACATAACACGTCTCCTGTTGATAGCAGTGTGATATAGTAATCTGTAGACTGTGAATTCTCCAGTATTCCAATAAAGGGAACGGCTTTTTCCATGACCTTCAGCTGGGTCTGATGACTGGTTGAAAGCTACGTGATCACCCTGGAAATAAACACCGAGATGAAACATCTACAGAGAGCTAACCTGATACAATATATTAAAATCTGGACAGTGTATTAAAAAAGCAAAATCTAAAATCGTCTTTTCCCGAAAACTGCGTGAGTGGCACTCATGCGCTGCGACTCCACCTCAGATTTCCCGGACCTGGAGAGCGACACGGAAAAACCCCAAAACCTAGTTAGAGAACACAAAAACAGACACACATCAGACATACAAGACTAAAGGATTCAAGGCCTTCTATACACTTAGTGAATAAATCCACAACTGACTGTCATTGATTTGATGGTGAACTTTCACTGGGGTTTGACCACCAGCAAAGATTTTCTTGGAACCCAAAAACATGATGAGATGATTCAGATGCAACAGAATGGACAGACTGGGATGTGAAGTTGACATCCTCCCAGCTCAGCCCCCCTGGGGTCCACCTGTCAGGACAGGGATCATTGTCAGATGCGGCTCTGGTACTGAAAAATTATTTAAATCCATCACTGCTTTCATCTCCTTTCTACCAGGCGAGCTGGAATATTCCATATTTCTAAAAACAGGAAATCAGAATCACTTGCACCAAGTTACACAAATAATTCAGCATTCCTTTACTGTTTTCCTGTGTTGGTTCCATATCTGATGGTTAGATGGGGGCAAGCCTCACGTTTTTAAAGATTATATCTTAAAGGACACTCTAAAAAAATATTTTCTTAATTTTTAATTGTTTAGTTTTAGAATCTGCGAACTCTCCGTAGGAAGACCCGCGCCGGAATCAACCCTGCATCCTTCTTGCTGGAGACTGCACCGACTATGGCTCCAGATCTTTAGCTAGCCTGTAAATTGATGGCTTTTATTAAAGTGACAGTGTATGAAGACACAAAGGTGAAGAAGCAAAAAGAAACCTTTCCGATTTCTCTTCTTCTTTACGAAAACATAGCGAAGAAGAAAATCAGGAATTGGCTGTCGAACTGTCTGAAAAGGTCAATAAGCAAACGGAGGTGATGAATGAGGCCTGGGGAGGACTGCCTGTGTGGGCGTAATTGGGCTGAAGATCCAATACAGGGGAACGGTGACTTATGGGTAATTACCAGCAATGTCCTGAGAAGACGAGCTGTGAGTGGCTGTCTCTCTGATTCAATCAGCTGCACACAGAGCAGTGCAACACACAGCCTCCGTCTTAATTGTCCAATATGCTTTCACCACAATGCACAACTCTTGCTGCAGCCGTTTCCTCTAAGTGCTGCAACAGGGGAGAAACACACACACACACACACACACACACCACACACACACACACACACACACACACACCACACACACACACACACACACACACACTCTCTCTCTCTCTCTCTCTCTCTCTCTCTCAAGCACAAAGTGCTTCTGTGTTGCACGCAAACAAGTATGTACTTTCCATCCTGCAAATGCCACACAATTCCCATTTTCCTAGCTTTCTCTCTCTCTCTCTCTCTCACACACACATGCACACACATGCACACACAAGCACACACGGACCAAATTTGCATGTGAACTCTCCCACAGTGGGCCAGTACATTTTGTTCAATAACATCCTTTCCTGTCACTGAGTGCTCCTTGTTTACTTTTAATCACACGCCTGGTGGGTAGTTAACGGGGGTCTCGTGTACGCAGCCGGTGGGTTGCGTTCACAATTGGATTTAAAGTGCACGGCTGAACGGGAATCGCACGCTGGTTCGTAATCGACATCTTCAGGTTTAAAGGGCTCAGTTTTCTTGTGTACAGAAGGCAACAAAAGCAACAATGTAGCAGCAAAGTGCTTTTATTTATTTCTTTTTTTCGAGGTCAAATGATGACATAGACAAAATAATTGAGATGCTGTAATTATATATTTTCTGGAGCTTATTAAGCACACATACAACACAGGAAAAGCTGAAAGAGGACGCGAGCAATCCAACACAGCTTTGATTTTCAGTAAAACCAGCAGCGTCAGCTGTCAATATCAGCTCTAAAGTAGAGGGTCTGAAAAACAACACAAAGGCCCATGCGCCCCATTTCAACACACAAATTTCACCACAAAAGTAATGCAGCCATTATCCACTGTAATTCTGCAACATGTGCTTCAAACAGATATAATAGCAAAGCCATTACTGACGCGTGCTCATCGGATGGTGGGCAGACCGATAGAAAAACAGGGAGGAAGATGAACCATTCGAATCTCTGCTCAGCTGGACGCCGTTTCCAAACCTCCAGATTATTTCCTAAACTATAAAGTAATAAAAAACCAGCCAAAACATGGGGAGAGCAGATTCAAACACACATAAACTCTTGGACAGGATGAGAGGAGAGATAAAGGAGAGATGCAGGTCTTTTTCTGATTTATCTAGCCACAAATCTGACAGCAAACATTCAGTACCCTATTACAGTACATTACTCCATCAATCTGGTAGTGTAAAAAAAAGAAAGTCTACCCAGAGAACACTGAAGCTTTTTTGTCCGATTACTGCGCTGCATAATTAAAATAAACACAACGCTCTAGTCCGGAAACACACATTTTACACACGTGAACAAAGTGCTTGCAAAGTGACTGAAACATTTCTACACATGAAACAAAGGCTGCACACTCTTACACGACACCGTGGACAGGCAGAAAATAAAAGACAGCAAGGTATAACCCAGACATGCTAGACTGATCAAAAAACCCTCTTCTTTGTGGTAAAAGCGCTGTGAGTAAACAAATCAACAAGTCATTAACGTCCAGTTTATCACAAACCTTCACATTTATACAAGTGATTTTCTGGCGCGTCCTCACGTCCCATCAGTATGGCATCCTGATTAATAACCCCAAAAGCATGAAATTAGGTGCTTGTAATGTTAGACTGCAGCACTGGTAAATACATTAAGACATTTCTACAGCAGTGCCTATGCGGTAGCTCTTTGGGAACAAAGGGACGGCAGAAGAGAAATGGCACACAAGTATCTTGTTCACATTTTCATAAAGCGCCTGGTGGCCCTGGCATCGCCGCTCTCATTATTGTGTGGCTGTTTGATACCAATGACCTTTCCTGATACAATCATCTGCCAGCTTTTCTCAGGGACGCAAACAAAAGCAATTCAGAGTTAGTGTTGTGTTCAGGTCGTGGTTGCATTTGTGGGCATAATTACAATCTATCGGGAGTCCTCACACAAAAGCTTTGCAGCTACCGCCTGATAAATGACAATGCTACGATGCAAAAATTCAAAAGCACTAGTAAGGCTATTAAATGAGCAAATAACACTATCGTGGGCACGTATGATCGCTATATATCTGCCCGTTAATAAGTTTAGCATTGCAACTAATTGCATTCACAGTCTTTCCACTTGTTCCAGTTGCTGCCCCTGCAATAACCGAGCAAAATAGGAAAAAGTGTACAAGTTAAGAGCTTATGGCTGAGTTGGGGATTCCAACCGGTGGGATCTGGACGCCCTCCGCCCGTTGTGCTAAATGACGTGCCTTTGGTTAAGGCACATGATGGTGACAGTTACGTGTACCAAGCAGCTCCCAGGTGTCAATGACTTGCGTCAAGGACTGCTGGGGAGTAAAATATCTAAAGTATACAACTTTAAAAATTAGAGTTAAAAAGCTACGCTGAGACTGACCACAAAGTCTGTCACTTGTTACTGAAAATTTCTTAACTACCCCCCCCCCCCCCAAAAAGCTCTTATTCCCGTTTACCACCTTTAATACAATCAGTAATTTCCTTCATTTCATTAATCTCCCTTTTTAGGGCAAAAATGGGATAGTATATAATGGTATCCATCAGACGTGGATTATTTTTCCTCAGTTTTTGTGCATTGATACAGTAGCTGTGTAAAAAAAAAAGTATGTATAATCTATGAAAATATATCTGACACCATTAAAGTAGGAATGCTAGGGAACACTGCATAGTGTTGTTTTAATAGTGTGGTTCTGAGGCGGGCTAGTGCTAATGTATAAAAATATAGCTCTGCTGATGTATTAACAAGATAAGAAATGTATGATTGTGAAATCAAGCGACCATTGAGCAGCAAAACATCAGTCAGCAAGCGCTGTCAACAGCAACAATGACTTCCTGTGGCACGGTGTGAAACACTGGTTCGGCTGGAGGCTTTCTGTACAATTAAGACTTCAACACTGTCATTGTTCAAAAGCACGATTAGCCAGAGGTTTCATGCGATCCAAGGCAGGTTTGGCAGAGAGCAACTGCTTCTGGACTCTTGTCTTAGTTCGACAAGGTGCACGGACACCTCTGGATACCCCAGCATGAAATTAACTAACGTGTCATCCGCTTTTCACATTTCCCTTTGGGCACCCTGCACACATCCGTGTCTCTCTGCAGGGACATTTCAGGTTTCCATCAGGAACTTGGCAGAACCAGGACGCGAGACCTCCCACCTGAAGGTCTAAGGCTAGTGTCACTTTAACGGGACAGGTTCCCCAGAAGGTCTGGGGTGACGTATCCCACGGGCATAGCAGGCGGGGCTTTAAGGGGATTCTGAGGCACAGGGGGAGGAGGAGAATGGCGGGCAGGCGGGTTGAGGAGCAGACTGTGTTGGCTGTCCAGCTCTTGCACCACTGTGTAGTCTGCAACAGGAGCAAGGACTTGTGTTTGGGGAGAGTCAGGAAGGATATACGGTGACTGGTGACGCTCCGCTGTGGCTGCTGCCTGAGGGGTTGTGGCTCCGTAACCCTCGGCAGGCTCGGGGGAACAAGGGGGAGTGTTGAACTGTCGGGCACTGCTCTCCGTGGTGTAGCCGCTTCCTTCGGGATCCATCAGGAGCACCTGGGGCCGCTGCTCGCCCTCTTTCTTGTCCTCGGCATCCTCCCCGTCTTCAGGATCTTTTGCCTTCTTTTGCTTCTCCACCTTTGTGGCTGCCATGCTTTCCTGGATTCTCAGCTGCTGACCGGGGGACAGCACCACGCCTCCAGAGGGCATCACGTTGCTGACCTGGGCGTAGAAGTCCGTGTTGACCCAAGTCTGGGCTCCTCCGGCTTGGCCTTGGACCCCGGGTGTCTTTCTGGTGTCCTGTGACAGAGATCCTGTGACGCTACCATCTTTGCTGCTGTCTTCTTCGGCTTGGCTGGGCAACAGCGCCCCCATCAGGACCTGAGTGTCGGGATTAAACGTCTCGGGGTCATAAAAGCTGATGTGACCGGAATCATCATGAGGGATGCTGGAAGAGACAGGAAGACAGCAAAGGGGATCCAAGTCAAAGACGATCAGAACAGTCAAAGGTGATCTAAAAGAGCTCAAAGTTGCAACAGGACGTGTTCCATTGACTTATTCACAAATTAAACAGAAACATCTTCCCCTTCCACTTCCTCTTACCTAATGGTATTGGAGCCCATCGTGTTCACGCTGTGGCTGACAGACAGGGGCAGACCGAGCAGCTTCAGGGTGTCCGAGTCCCGGCTGTTTAGCTTCTCTCCAGCGTCTCCTTCCTCAACATCCACCTCTATGAACTCCACCCACGGCTCGTCTCGGTAGAACTCCGGTGCGTAGCTGGGCAGGCTACCCATGCCCCCACTACTCAGGATGAAATTAAGATCATCCAGCTTCCCCTTCTGCAAGGACACAATTTTTCCATGTCAATCACCTGGATGCGGCGAGGCAAATGAAAATAGGATTTCAATTTGTCTACATGAGAGGACACAGCAAACCCACCCCAGTGCGCTTCACATTTTTCTGAGTGCAAAATAGCAACAAAATGAATGAATAAATATCATTCCACCTACAGGAGCCACTTTGATCTCAGTATTCATCAGCCTCTGTGTGTATTTACACAAAGCAACGAGGCCTATTTAAAGAGGTTATAGGCTTTGAATGCGAGAATAACTCTATGATTGAAAATACATCACATCATTTGAAAACAATTATGCTCATATGACGTGTTGCTGTACCTTTAAAAGCTCTGGATCGATGCCTTTAATTTTGGGTGCTGGAACTGGTGGCAGCAGAATCATCATTAACCTGTAATAGCAGAGCAGATGGAATTTAATCAGCTGTTGGGAATGTATGCATATGCAGTCTTTTACCATAATTAGCTTTTAGCATTAGCAATTGTAATGCATTAGTATGTCAATGAGTCATCAGAAAGATGGAAGAACAAATGCATGTGCTTGTGTGCCTGTGGAAGAGTTTCTTCCTACCTTTGCTGCTGAGATACAGCAACGAGCACAATGAGCACGAGGATACTGACGGCCCCAAACACCAGTGCCAGGGTGAGAGAGAAGGGAGACTCTGGAAGACACCGTGAAACAACGCCCGTCATCACAGCAGCAGTGGACCCGAAAGCGTGATAACCAACGGCTCTACAGAGGAGCCTCCATCAACTCACCTCTGATGGGAATTTCAGTCACTTCAATCAAGATGGAGTCGCTGAATTCTCCAAACTTTTGGAACGCCTGCATCCTACAACGAATGTGCACCTCGTACTCTTTTCCTATGGTCAGGCCATAGATGGTCTGGTGGGTGTGCCGCTGAACTTCCAGCTAATGAAAAGACAAAGGGAAGTTTAAAAAAAAAACATAAACTGAATCTAAACAACTTATCACGGTGAGGCTGCTAAGTTTTAAGGCTTAGACCTCATGGGTAGGGTTACAAACTCGCACTCCTAGCTGCACATCACACAGTGGCTCAGACGGAAATGAATACGAGTCTGTTCGTGGTCCCGTGGCCCCTGACCTACAGATCCCTCCTTACACTCCCTCAACAGAGACGCTGTTTTGTGCTACCAACATAGCTACATGCATTTAGCCACAAGTGATCAGGGGGAGACAGGAAACCTGTGCCCGGGCCACCATACTTTAAATTAAACTAGATGGACCTGTGTCATGTATCTGTGACTTACTGCTTCCCAGTTTGTGGAATTCCTTTCCCTGTACTGGATCTCATACTCTATACGCATCCAGCCTGCCTTGACGTCTGCAGAGGGCGGGGGCTCCCAGTTTACGATGACATCATAGCTCAGCCCGGAGGGGCTTATGTTCAGCAGAGTCCAGTTTAAAGACACTGGTGGGTCAGGACGAACTGGGGAAAAAAGTGATTCACATGTTTGATGGAGTAAAGATTGCACTCGAGCCACTCATCGAGAGTCACTCATCATTTTTCACACGTGAGAACATTTTTTTGTGGGATGTGAGGCACCCCCCCACCCCCCCCACCCCAAAAACACTGTTTCATACACAAAACACAGCCTGGTCAGACACTTGCCATGTAAACAGTGTGTGTCTGTGATGTTTGATAACGGAAGAGTCCCATTTCCTCACGCCTTTATGCCAGCTGTCAGTAACACTGTCTCTCATGTCTCCACTGTGGGACGGACGTGCAAATGTTACGTACCGATGTTCTCCACAAAGAAACAGTAATCCTGATCAGAGTAGGTGACGTTGTGGCTCCGGAGCTGCATGCAGTAGTTGGTCCAAACCGAGGTGTGATTTTTGTCAAAGAAACACTCCCTGTTCGAATGGATATATTTTGGACACTCCTTCCATTCGTTGACCAGGGAGCTGAAATTAACAGGAGAAAGAGGAGAAGCGGAGCGAGCGGTTAGACCTGTGCTACGTGCAGACGAAGCCGAGGCTTTTGTGAGTGGAGGGGCCGTTACCCTGACTCCCTCTTCAGGTAGAAGACTCTGAGGGCCCCCGGTGAGGACAGGTTGTGAAAACTGCCTAGACTCCACCAGCACTGAAACGTCTCCTGGTTCCTGGAGACGCACTCGGTGAAATGAGGCTCATACGGGGCTAAAAGACAACAGGAGGAGGACAAAGAAATAATGTGAGACAAACCCTACAGATATCAAATAGCTCCGGGTAGATGAATCCCATTTGCTGACATCTCTGAGGTTTTGTGTAACCAAAGTTCCACAATGCCAGTTCCCACTGCAAACATGCTTAGGGTACTCAAGTACACAGTAAACAACACAATCACATAATATTTCAAATCCACCGAGCATACATATGGACCAAATTGGCTGAGAGTCAATAAAATGTTCCAGCTGAAAGGCTGTGACACGCTGTGCAATCATATCTTATTACTGCACAAGGAGCTATTTTACAACCTGGGATAGGAGAGCAGCTGGCAGACGCACACGGCGTCGGAACTGTGCTGTATATTTTTAGCGATGGACGACTTACCTGTAGCTGCCAGAGAGCTGCCACGAGGAAAACACACAGCCTGAAGGACCCCAGCAGCTGTGGCACTACAAGCAAGATCTAATCTGCTGTAGATCCACCTTTAAATTTTAACACAGTGATCGCCTTTTCTAAGGTTTTCTGGCTCTCCCTTCTCGTTGCAGAATGCAAAACGCACCGCCTCCCCTCAGCCACTGGGGGCTGAATTCCCATCCCCTCCTGAGTCACATAATAAGGGACTGTTGGCACCATAAATAAGCAACCGAGGAAATTATTGATTTCTCCTGTCCTCCGGAAAAGGCTGGAGCATTAAATCACGGCCGGATTGAGGACATAAACAGGCTTCACAAGACAAAGTCCGGGATTAAAAACAAACCTCAGGTTGTGGGAGGCAATATGTGGTCATGTTTTATTCTTTATGGGTTTCAAATAAAAGAAAGGCTATACTCACATAACCCCACTGAATGTTCTCACTTTTAAAGTATTTGCAAAACATCTGTACACAAGCATTTGTGCGGTCAACAGTTAACATTCCATTGTGCCCCCGCTTCTCATCCTTTTGGCCCTTTTCCGCTCTCTGCAGACTGCCAATGGTTGGGAGAGCTTTGGCCTGGTCCAGCTTGAACACTGGCAGTCGAAACACGATTGTGCTGCGTTTTATATCAGTTCAGAACATTTTGTTATGCATTCACTTTCATGGGAACTTTTCCCCTCTTTTAAACCTGCACATCTGTGCACATTTGTGCCATCCATTGCTCCTTGTTCCAGTTCTGTGCAGAAGCTTTAACAGCACACAGTGGCTCGCCCACCTCGGTGCGAGGACTGGAGCTCAAGGTCAAAAGGTGACGGAATTTTAGAAAATGCTTATATTTGTGAACCAGAAGTGTGTCAGAGGTGAAAAACCCGGAGCGACTCGTTATTCAAACTGAGGTGAAAACCGGCTGATCTGCTCAAGGTTATTTGGTTTTCACTGTCTCCTCCCGCAGGCCAGACCTGAACATTTTCCATGCAGAGACGCAGGCGCTCGGGAGATGAAGCCTGCCTGTACCTGCCAGCTGCCTTTAAACACGTGTGTGCACCCGTCTGGGTGTGTGATAAATAGCTCAAAAACCACTTATCTTCCTACATGTGAGCTTCAGCCATTAAGGTTTAAACTCTGCTAAAAAGTCCAAATAAAGGGTTTTCTAAGGTTCTTCTGCTGGCAAAGACCGCATAAAACTCATCAAGAAGCGACCCGTGAAAGGTTTTATTGGTCAGATAAATACTTGGCTGTCACGGGGGCGCGAGGGAACAGAGGCTGCTGCTGCGGATGAATTATTACCTTTTCCAGCTCATTTGCAGAGCTAAGTTAGCGTTGACGTTAATAACGCTTCAGGGGCCCACTGAAGGGGGAGAGAAGACACCGTGGTTTCAGTTAGCCTGCGCCAAGAGGCAGGGGTGATATAGCTGGCTTTCATATACTGAAAGCCATTTTTGGCAAATGTCAAAACACAAACACTGCAAACACTAGAGCTTCTGTACAAGCTCAGCTTATGTTATTAAATGCTATTAAGACTTCTTATCTTACAAAGCTCAAAGATTATTAGTTATTGCTGATAAGAGAGGTAATGGCAAATAAGCATTCTCAACATGAAGATAGGCTTTAGGCAGGATAATTATCAGGCTCCTTTTTGAGATCGAACATAATGTGGAGCAGCTGGGCAGTGCTAGCTCAGCCAACAAGGCCTCCAAAATATTGTCCTACTGCTGGTTCTGCCAGAAGAAATGTATGCAGCCTCCTCCAGGGTTCTGCAAGAGTCAATCTAGGTGAAGGATCTTCGTGACCCTTAACGTGCCGCTCAAAGGGATCTTAACTTTTAGACATTTTGGAGCAGCCAAGCGTTTGTGTGTTTGGACAGGTATTTCCTGTCTGAAGCCAGGAATGGAGGAAAAAGATATAGGAAGGTTTCGAATAACTTGTGATAAGCTGATTGGTGGCAGCAGATCCCAATTTAAGAGCAGAATGTGTCTCCGCTGCCCACTTTGTGGTCAACATACTTGGTGCTACTGTCCATGCCTGAGGATCCACATCACTTCCTGTCTGCGCACACTTCTGTAAACCAGATGGATAAACTGGCGCCACACGCTGACAGTGACGGTCAACACTGCACCAGGTTCCCCTCGCGCGCGCACGACTGCAGATGTTATTTGTCTTTCAGGAGGAATGTGTCTTTGTCCGTGCCAAGGAAGCGAAAAACGAAGAAGTTCAGAATGAGCGGAGGGAGCTGTGGTGTTAGCAGGCGAGGTGGGGGGGTGGTGGTTGGGGGTGGGGGTGGGGGAGGGATACTGCAACAGGTTACAAAACAAGGGACACAAAACAGGTCTTGTAAACAACCTCGGAGGAGGCACTTTCGCTCACATCTCCTCCCAGCCTGACTGTTCACTCCTCACCGTAGGTTCAGGATCAGGGGATCCGTCTGATTCCCATGACGCTTAGCATCAGCGTTCCTATCGTTCAAGTCCGACAGGCGGAATCTGGTGTGCTTCCACCACGCAGTCACCCGGTCGGCTATTATGATCTCAGCGATTTATTATCCAGTACTAACGAGGTTAATCTCCTCTAATGGCATTAAAAACCCAGAGAGCTGGCTCGGTTATGTCATCTTACATCCAATTGAGCAACAGAAGAGCAGCAAAATCTGGTTTATGGTGCTTTCTCTCTTTTGTCACACTTATTTTAATACCTTTTTTTTAGTTTTATATGCTTCAGTGTGGGAAAGGAGATAAAGCTGGACGACGCCCACTGGGCCCCTGTGGAGCACCTTTTATATAAAGTCTCCTTTAATGGACTTATTATGTGTCTGCGACTAAAAAGTGCAAAAACAGTGCTGACGGTGGTGAAGCCTGAGAAGTTTACCGTCTGCCTCCATGTTTGTTCAGGCTATCAAGAGCGTGCTGTGTTTACAGATGTTTCAGGGGTTGTTGAGGAAGACCAGGGCGAGATTTCCACTTCAGAGTCGATTTTAACGACCGAGTGAGCCAGACAGGCAGGATGTCGGTCCATTGGCCCTCACACGTCTCACAGCTGCTCGTCTGGGAGCTCATCAGATAAGCAAAGTGAGCCAACAGAGGCGGGCAGGCCCAAAGTCAAAAGGTCAAAGGGCAAAGACATGGGGCACAAAACATGGTGGGGTTTATTTATTCACTTACAGTACTGAGTACTGAGACATGTGTACGCATCCGTTTATTTGAAGGTTGAAACGTGCGTAGCCCTCTAAAGTTCACACCTTTCTTCGACCCTTCCTGGGACTCGACCCCAACTCTCTCATCAATTGCTGAATATCGTCACATAGAAGACGTAGCACGTGAAAAAGCCGTAAAAGAATCAAAAAGCTTTCTGCCATGAGTCAGTCTCTGCCGCTCTCCATCTGATCAATTTTCTCCATTATATTCCTCAAAATATTTACTATTTGGGAAATGTGAACAGCACAATTTCATAAGGCATTAGAAAATAAAACGAAATATTAAAGCAGAATCAAAAGTCAAACAGATTCACAAATTCAAGAGCAAAATCGATCTGTTCCTGGACTCGCTGTTAGCGTTTCGCTAAATCATGTGCTGCCCAACTAAACGCAGACTAAAGGCAAACAGACGCCCTGGCACACCTTCCCCTCACCTGCAGCTGCAGTGGCTTCAGCCATTAGTGAAGAAGCCAGATTTGATCCTTTTCTTCACCGTGGAATTTTTTTATTTTATGCCTCCTGGACACGGTTTTAGAGGGGTTTGGATTAATAAATGACACTCAGATGCTCTCAGCCGAGGCATTCTTTTATATAAACACATGTGATGGTTCAGAAAGAGCTGGGTCAGCTGTCTGGACATCCTGCATCATCCCGTCCCTGGACTTTGACAGAGGAGCTCTGATCATATATTTACCCCGGCTTTATCGATCAGCCTGGGTGGCGTTTGCTCAACAGTAAACATTTCCACACGCACCCCCAAGCACAGAGCTTTCTGCACTCCGCGTCTGACATAAGACGCGATAAGGAGTGTCAACAGGACAACCGCGATCGCACTTGTTAATGTTTGATGAGCACCGGGACGGGCAGGGAGGGATCCGTCAGGGTTTGTCCGGATGGCGCAAAGACGGCGGTGACCTACCGGATGATGTCGCGCCACCACGCTCCATCAAAAAGGCAGAGCTGCGATTGGACACCCAGCTCAGGGAGGAAATCAGGAACAGGAGCAGGAGCAGGCAGGGGGAGAAGGAGGAGGAGGAGACAGCCATGATGCTGCGGAGAGAATCAGAGCGGTCACTCACAGAGGCATTCAAATTATCAGCCAGACGCTATCGTGCCATGAAGGCGTGAACACACGTGAACACACTCTTCCTCACTTTTCACACCCATGCTCCTCCTACTTTTTAGTCACAATATTCCCATTTCTGGTTTTTTCCCCTCAAACGGACTATTTATCTACTTTGGCTCTGTTTGTGCAGAATGATAGATGAGAGGCTCTCTATTCCCCTTCTGTTCATATTTTTTTAATTAATATGGCACAATCGGGAGAGTGTTCGCTGCAGAATGAACCTAAGACTGTGATCCAGCTGCAGCCATGAGAGTCACATCTGTGCGTAACAGGCCCTTTAGGTCAGACGTTCCTCGTGGCAGAGGTGGAGATGTGTTCAAGACAAAAAAAGAAATGAACTATCAATTTAATGGATTTTTAGCTTTTCTGTGCAACTTTTTATTTTGAAAGAAACCTATCACATATATACTCATATATATAAAACCAAAAGGGGAAAAAGGGGCAGAAAAACAGTTCCCTGATGTTTTTATATAAAACGTTTGTGGAAAATGTAGCAGCTGAAAGGTGAAAGCAACCCTCCAGACAAAACAGCCACGGAGGCAGCTGGCAACATCAAGGACACCTACATATCCATGTTTTGCGTGAACTGTTGAACAGTTTAGGCTGCGCGCAGGTGAACAACATTCCAAATCTTCCAAATCCTGATTGTGATTATTACTATCATTCTGAGAATCCCAAAAAAATAATAATTCGGAAACCTCGATTTTCCAACATATTACCCCAAGAGGGGCTGCTAAAAATACTTCAAAGCATACTTTTACTGCGCCAATGTCATTTCCTGTCTCATACACTTCATGGGATTTGGGAAGGAAAGGCAAATCTGACGTTTGTAGCAAACTGGATCATAGTTGCCTGGGAAATAGAAAAATCCTGGACTTGCACTCTTTTTCGCCGTTTGGTTCTCCCAGTCTTTCTAAATATAGGTTAAACTTTGTGTCCGCACCCTTGGCTATATTTACAGCTGTGTCTCCACAGCGTTGCTGGGCTGCCAACCATTGAGGCTGTATTTCAAAGGGGACTCTTGCCAGATACTTCCCCACTCTGGGCAACATACATCTGGGTAAGCTTGCTAACATAAAGCTACCATCTTTGCAACTGGACGTCAGCTCCTGATACATTCACGTGGACTAAACCGCCACTGGGTAACGTTGCAGCAATAATAAAAGCTTTAATGCATAGAGCATTCCAAAAAAAATGCTGTGTGTGTGTGTGTGTGTGTGTGTGTGTGTGTGTGTGTGTGTGTGTGTGTGTGTGTGTGTGCGCACATTCCAATGGTCAGAGGCCATACAAGGCCAAGTAATACAGCAATTTACTGCTGAGTGCTGTCAGCCAGCAGCAGGCTCGTCTAGCCTGAAGAAAAGATTCTCCGTCTCACCATCAATTATTGCTCTTTTTCTGCCTCTGACAAGCTGTCTAAATCCTCCTTTCTCCAACAATTCTAAAAATATTTTAAAAACCTCTTTTTTCTTTGTTTTTTTAAGTAAATGGGCCTTACAATCCATGGAAAAGAAAGTTGAAAGCAGTTTTCATCAAAACCTCTGGTAGAGTTTGTCTCGTCCTCATCACTAGAGCATCCGTTCCCCATTCCCGACTCTCTTTCTTACCCAGTCAAAGTTAGCCTGAGTCAATCGGAGCAGAGGCAGCCTCTGCCCAGGCCTCCGGGGGTTGCTTGGTAAATGGCTAAAGCCTCTGTGGTCGACCTTCCTCCCAGTACCTCTGCTCTAAAACACACATGCAGAACATTTGGACTTCACATCCTCTCTGGCATCGCCAATCCTCTCCAAAGTTTCCTCAAACTCCCTATTAATCATCTGTGTTTGTTCCAAGGGAGCTGACAGCAGAGACAGAGGAGGGGGGTTGGGAACAGCCACGGTGTCAGGGTACAGCCAGAGAATGTTTACCGGGGGAAAGGTCACATGATCTTTGCATTAGTATCTCTTGAACATGCACACCCAATGCGAATACACCTTTGGGGTGAACATTAGGGAAACAGCGTTCATACATGACCCTGAAATGACCCCACTGGCCTGTTTGCCCAGGCTTGTTTTTCGGTGCAATTACCTGAGCGTTTCAACGTCACCCTTTTCCTTCTTATTGCTCTTTCGCTCAGCACTCTGCTAATATAGGACAGCTGCGCTGGTGAATGGAGCGGAGTCAGTCGCTCAGGCCAGAGGAAATTAAGTACAAGGTAAACACGTGTGGCGGGATAAACGGGAGAAAATCACACGAATCCACATCTGGATTGCAACCAAGTCGTTCAAGAATAGGCCGGTGCTGGTAGACATCGGGCAGACGGACTCCTAATGCGGCTGCAGATCTGCACGGTTTCATCCCTGGGCTTAGCCCCGCCTGAGCTGCACCTCCGCCTGACTGTCCTGACGTTGCTTTGGTTTCCCCCTCCTCCTTTGATTACCTCCATTAAAGAGGTCGGGTGATAGCCGCCACTCGCCTGTCTGTTATGAACGGATGTTAATGACATTTTCAGGAACTGTCTATACCACAACAAGGAATCTTTGCAAAATTGGAGAAATGGGCTATTAGGTGGAGGTTCGCTCTCTGAGTGATTTTCTAGTTTTAGTTCTGAGTTATTTCTGGATGTTGGGCAGATGATGTTTATTTTTCTGTTGCTCTTCAGAAGCACTGGCATTTCAAACTCATACTGCTGTATTTTAATTTAAAAAAAAGATATTTACAACTCATTGAGATGAACAGATACTGGTGATCTGAGGCTAAATAAGTGATTTGGTAAATGTAATCATTAGAATCAAAAGAATCTTTGTGATCCACATCACTTCCCAAAACTTTTTCCCCAAAACTTTGTGTGGACATCAGGGTAGCCAGAGAACAGCATGAAGAAAGCGTCCTGCAATGAGTTTCCACAGCTGAGCAGCCTTACATCACTAAGTGCAATGGAACATATAAGAATCTGGGATGTAAAGTGCCGCCAGGGGCTCTGGAGCTGTGCAGATGTGATCTTTGGAGGGACACATCTGCCAATCAGATGAACGGGTCTGGGTTGGGCCATTGCCAGGAGAACAGTGCTGGCCTGCCTGTGGGGTTGGTGGTGGGGGGACGGTGCGGGGGTAGTGTTTCAGGTTGGGCTTGACTTTTATTTCCAGAGAAAGGAACTTTTTATGCTTCGGACAACCAAGACTCCCAACTTTGTTGGAACAGTTTGGAGATGAACTCCTTCCTGTTCTAACACGAACAACAAGCAAAGTCCATAAAGACAGTGGTGAGTTTGGGGTGGAGGAACTTGTTTGGCCTGCACCGAATCCTGACCTCAACCAGGCAGAACACCTTTGGGAGTTTCTCTCTTTTTTCAATTCTATAACTTAAAGTTGCATTTAATGTCACGACAATTTTAATGATGTTTCCATGAACCCACCCAGCGCTAAGCCTGCTTACCGTGGACAATCTGAGACCACTTTTTTGGAGAAAGAATCTTGATTTTGGAGATTTGTTTCCAGGTTTCAGCTACTTACGCAACAGATCTTAGTAAAACCTAATCCCCTGGCCAATAGTGCAGTTTTTCTGAGTGAAAACTGAAGACAGACATATAATTAAGATGGAGGGAGGCAGCCTGCCTGGTGGACTCACACACCAATGTTCATGTTGGATGCCTTGGACTTCTATTCCTCACACAAATCATGGTGATTGCAATGGCCAAGTTCATATCCAGCTTATAATCAAGCAGTCCTGGAGGGGGAAGCTGTGGTAATAACCGCGGTGCTGTGCCACCAAACTCAGTTCCACGTTGGTTGTAAAATGGGAATGGGTGCTTCACCATCAGACTAATGCATTCCCATTTTGACTTGTGGTGATTTTAAGTGAGCAGGTGCTGTGCGTACGCATCAATAAGATTAACTTTGTAACAAATGTTTGGATCCTGCTATTTAGGAGCTAAGGTTGCTAAAACCAACCGTCCATTTTAAAAAGAACCCCAGAAATGACTCATTACTGCAAATCTGGCCGACCAAAGTACAAAAAGACACATAAGTAAACAATGAGTAGCATTCATACAGCAGGAAGAAGATGGCAAGATTTCATTAATTTCACATGTAGTATGCAATGCTGTCCAGATTTTCCAAAAAAAAACACAAGAAGAATTTAAACAGTCCTTAGTTTACAGCCATTCCCCCTTAAATTCTTACCTTAAACTAAAGAAAATGAGTAAACAAACCATGGACCAGAGCACGCAGGTCACCCCCCATACCCGCCAAACGTGCCTGACGGATGCGGTTTCAAGCACACGCTGCACGTGTTCAGGCTTTTAAGCCCTGGTGAAAATGTGAGAAGAGGGTATGTGCCATGGTGCACAGGACATGCAAGTTTAACCCCTGTGCATGTGCAGGCTCTCTCAGGCATTCACCTCTAATATCTCTGGCTCTCACGGCACAAGAGAGTGGAAAACTCAGAGTCAGCACACTGGCGTGAAAGGAGGTAGAGCTGGACACACACCGCAAGGCAACGACACGGTGCACGTAACCGAGTGTGTGTACCGGTGCGAGACAGAGAGAGGGCCAGCAGTGACTCCGGCGGGAACAGCGTGTGCTGCGCAGATGTGAAAACTGATCTTTGTGGAAAACCACTGCGCTGTAGCGTTCCGCGTGCTGCAAGAACAGGCGCGTAAATGCAGCCATTTGTTGAGTTGAATGACAACAAATGTACCAAACACAGTCCAAAGTTAAAGCATCCAAACAGAGCTGCTGGGTCATTTCTGGACAAGTCACGTGCAACACTCAGGGTTTAACTGGGTCAAATAAGTCAAGATAAAGTTTATCAAGCCGCTTTTTTGGTTTTGAGACTACACAATTTCCATGCGTGTTGAGCGTACTGGTTTCTCTGGGGCGCGGATCTGTCAGAGGGAATGGAACACGACAGACAGACGCTATGCTGCGTGGGAGGGAAGCTATGCTTTGCAACATCAAAAGTGATGGCGTAATGAAAATATTCCTGATTTTACTTGAATGATGCGTCTTATGAAAGCCGTCATTCGCCGCAAATACCTTCCAACACCAGCACGGCTTCAATCTCCTCTGCAGTGAAGTTCAGCTCGGGTGGATATTCAGCCTTAAGGTGGAAGGCTGAAATATAACTGGTAGCAGGACGACGTCAGGTGTACAAGCCTGAATCAAGCCAATCAGTCGATTTGCTGCTTTATTCAGTTAGAAACTGATTCGATCGAAATGATGTGGAGCAAGAGTCACAACTGGGCGTCTGTCATAAATGTAATAACCTGACTGGAATGGGCAATGGCCAAGATGCCCATTAGAATGGACTGCTGCTCATGACAAGAAGGTCCTTCCTAATTAAATTGCATGGAGGCACAAAAGCTTCTGGTCAGATCAACAGTTACAGGCAATAAAGGTCGTATTTCCTAAATCTTTAACGTTTTAATGCTAATAGTCAGGGGAAACTCCAGTTTTGAAAGGCACTTCACCATCAGACTAATGCATTTCTGCAGGCAGCCTTTGGGAATCTGCCAAAAATACAATAAAGACTTAAAAACAATTTTAAAAAACAGTTGGAAGTGGGAATTTGGAAGCCTACAACCTTCTGCTACGTTCGTATCACGAATATCAAAGCAGGAGATGTTAGAGGTGTATCAATGGTAGTGACCAAAACACGCAAACTAGTTTTGATCCACGCACAGATGAAGACGCTGCAGCTTTAAAGGAGAAGCAACTTTAAAGCGACGCGACATCCGCCGGGAGAGGCTATAGCAGCTCAGGTCCCATCCCCAAAAACCTCCCACGGGCCAATGTTTCCTGTGCAAGGGCTTCATGGGGTGCAGCAGGTTGAGAATACACCTTTAAGTAAAACAGAAGGCTGGAATAACCCGCCGTGCGTTAACAGCAGACTTTCCTAAAGTGTCTAACGCATGCTGGTGGTTGTGGGGGGTTAAGGTCTGCAAAAGCACTTACGTGTTTAAAGTCCCGGAAACACCGAACTTTAGCTCCTCACAACTTGGACATCTGATGGAGATGGCGCGGAGGAGGGGGGGAAGTCCGCTTTCTTCAGGGTGCTCCTCTCTGTGGACCCCTCGGCTCAAACCTCGTCCGCTTGTTTCCTTCTGATGGTGTCGCTTTCCCCGGTGTTTTCGGTGCGATTGGTCGCTGCTCAGGTCATCGTGCAGTTCCCTCGCTGCAAATTCTGAAGCGGAGCAGTGTGTCGAAGGCGGAGAGGCGCCCCCACCCGCCGCAATCTTCTCCTCTACTCCATTATATGGAGAGAGAGGGAGGGAGGGAGAGCCGGGACAAAACTTCCAAAATAAAACCCTTCACCACCCAAAACTCTGTGTGGTGGAGCAAACGTTCACTGCGGTAATACTTTGTCCCCCCAAGTTTACATTAAATTGCCTTTACAAAGAGCAAGATGTGATCTAAAAGCATTTTATCCAATCGCATTATGTCGCCAATCAGGTCCGACTATGGGCGTGTAATCCGACTAATCAATACTCATAGTGATGACCGTGGAGCTGTTTCCAGATTAGGACTGTCTTTCAGATCAATTTGAGGCTAAATTGCTGTTGGGGTCATTATTAGAATTGGCAGCACTCCCCCCTCATTTCACGCTTTATTTTATTAAGGGAATTTTCTGGATTTTCCCTCCACCGCAGCTGGAATTCAGAGGCACCAGCAGGCAGCTTGTGTTTACCGGCCCAGTGTTTAAACTGTAGCCCAGCAGCGGCTGCAGCTCGGGTGGATTGAATCAAATCTGCCACCATATAGATCACAGTGTTTCGTGGAGGGGGGGTTCTTCTGTGCTTGTCCCCCGGGCCACCGTCTCTCTTCAGCAGCTGAAACAGTCACCAAAGCTGCTCAGTCACCAAACATCGGACGCGTTTTATGATGCCCGGGATAAAAGTCCATTAATCTCAAAGATAGAATGAAGCCTCGACTGTATTTGCCATTAAAAGGATGTATGGGCCGATGGCGCTGGCTGTCGTATAAATATATTTAATGGCGATACACCTTCGTTGATTCATATGTTTAATGCCCCCCCCCCCCCCCCCCCAAAAAAAAGAAGGAAATTATAGCGACAAATATTTATTTCACCCTTTTCTTCTTAAAAAAACCCCCAATTTAAATTCATTTTTTAATAACTTAACTGTAACTGTAATAACTTTTTGATATTTTTTAATTTTTAATTTTCAAGAAACAAACAATTGAGACAAAAGATTTTCTATTAAAGTTAGGTTGACGCCTCCTCTTCCTTTGCTGTATGTACGGGTGTGTGGGTGTGTGTGTGTGTGTGTGTGTGGGTGGGTGGGGGATGTCCTCACGTGGAGGGTCCACTGGGGAAGTTAGAGGCTCGTCCTCAAATTCTGCTCTCTCTCTCTCTCTCTCTCTCTCTCTCTCTCTCTCTCACACACACACACACACACACACCACACACACACACACACACACACACACACACACACACACTCCTCCGATGACGGTCCGCCTCGACACGTGAGGAGAAAAACACAGACGCGCGCACAGCTGTTGCTGCCCCGCACTTTTTTTTTTCTTTTTTACCTCCGACAAAAAATGGAGTAAAGGGTTCAAACATGGAAGCAGACTTTTACAGAAGTTAAGTCCAAAAAGAAACACAAAAGAAAACAAAATCAAGTTGGAGGTGCATCAACAGGGCCTGGGCCCTTTTAAATGAGGGGTTTTTCCTCGTGCCTCTGAGCCCACTGTGTGATTTGTTTGTCTTGTTTGGATCGAGGCAAAGGTCCCATTGGTGCAAGCAGGAGATAAAGAAACAGACCAATCTTTAATGTCAGTGCTACCAACTGTTGGGAAAAGGGAGAAACAATATGTCTGACTGTAGCTCATGTGGAGAGACATGGACCAGAGTTGACCTTTATGTCCCCAGTGGAACAACCCTTATATTTATGATAAGCAGATTCTTTACGAATCATTGCACGCCGTCACAGATGCTAATTCACTCTGTCTTTGGGCACCGAGGAGCGTAATAACCAAACGAGGTTAAACACCCGCAAACAATTTGGAATGTTCGCACTGACCAGAGAGAGCGTCCATGATAGCGGTCGCCTGTGGGACGGAGGGCTGTGATTGGAGGGGAAGGGGGCGTCCCCTGAATTAGACCCTTTGTTGTACAATACTTGTTCCTATGATTGTCTGCTCTGAGTAAACACGCAGGCTGCATTGACTGTGACAGCAGAACAATGCATCACACTCAGTGCTGCTGCTGGCTTCAGAACGGAGGGTCGCAGTGGGTCTCGCAGTAGCCCCCCCCCCATCCGGAAACAGTCTGGAGACCGAGACTCTCGGATGCAGCAATCAAAGGAAATCATTTGATCCTTGCTGAATACGAAGCTGCTCACATTCAGTTTCAATGAACAACGATCTAACTCAGGTGGCAGTGGCTCCGGTCCAGGGAAGGTTGTTGGTTCAACTCCAGAGCTTTGGAGACACCATGACAACGTGTCTTTGAAGCCGCATCTTACACACGTCGCACATCCATTTCTAGGATTTCTTTAAGAGTACAGTGACCTAAACAACGAAGCCTCGGCCTTCTGCTGTTGAACACCATGTGATGACCGCATCGTTTCTATGATGACACTAACACAGACGCGAAGACATCAGAGTATCAGAGGGACGGCTGAGAGTGTTAATCAGATTCATAATTGAATGGTGTAAAGTGCAGCGTTTATCAGTGTTTGCTGCTTCCATGATCAGCGAGACCACCCGATAATGAGCAGGTTCTTAGGGTCACGTAAACAGACTCACTGTGTAAACTGGAGCTCTCAGAGTGCTCAGAGAAGAACAGAGAAGCCTTGTTTTCTGTCTGTCTGTCTGTCTGTCTGTCTGTCTGTCTGTCTGTCTCTGTCTGTCTGTCTGTCTGTCTGTCTGTCTGTCTGTCTGTCTGTCTGTCTGTCTGTCTGTCTGTGCCTCTATCTATCCCTCTCTACCCATCTCTCTGTCTGTCTGTCTGTCTGTGCCTCTATCTATCCCTCTCTACCCATCTCTCTGCCTGCCCAACTATCCCTCCGCCTGTCTGTCCTCCTGTCTGTCCATCTCCGCCCATTTCAGCAGCTGTAGCTCCTGGGCTCTTTAACGGAGCTCCCTCTGGAGCTGCGCTGGTCACATTCACGTAATTGTATTTTTTTCCTTTCAACAGATCTCCTTGTGGCCGCCTGTCTGTTTCTATTTTCCACATAATGAAAGAGTGCCCTCCGTGTCATCCCCATCCAGCCAGCTGTAATACATTTAGTGCCCAAAGTGTGGCCTCTCACAACTACTGTATGTCAGCGCTCTCCCACCTATTGCATTAGGGTACGAGAGAGGAGATGGCTGCAGGGGAAACAAGCAACGAGCCCAGATACGGGCCTGTTTACTCAGCCAGCAGCTGAAGATGGGTCACTTTGCTCCTCGTCGTGATGGCCACAAGTTATTCACACACATAATCCAGCATTGCAAGCTCCCAACGTGCTATATGTGTCCACAGAAGGCACGAGGGGTGGACGCGGAACACGGAGATGAGTAAATTGGAGAGACCGGGCAGAAGGAGCAAGATCCACAGTGTCAGCGTGAGAGCCCCACCATGTGCAAAACAACACAATTAGGAGCCACGCTTAGGCTAATCAGTGAATGCATCATGCAAATGATGCTGTTTTTTTCTTTTTTCTTTTTTTTTAAATGCTTGCTTTAATCTGGGCTGTTGTTGTGGCATACAAATCAGGAACTTAGCTCTAATGAAAAGAGGATGAAGTGGAGGAAAAGGTGAAAGAAAAGTGAGCGAGGGGGAAGAAAACAGCGATGTCATGCGTCTCTTCGCTCAAACTGGATGGTTTTTAAGCAATGCTTAATAATGGAGTGGTTAATTTGTATTTCCTTTGATTCTGTCTATAGCACAATGGTTGCTCGGTGTTCTCTTACCAACATTCTCATCCAGACATTCTAAACCGGATGAACGGAAAAACAGATATCAATTCTAACAATACGGAGACACTCAAGTGAGGAATTTAACTTCAAGTATGGGATGTTTTAAGGTAATCTGTTGAGGACTGGTCTGGGAAGCGGAGGGTTCTCGGTTGGAGCCCCAGAGCATTCTAAACATGGAAGGTGTTCTGATAGTAGGGGAAGGTGCCAGAAGGCCCTGCGATGAACTGGTGACTCATCCAGGGACCCTCCACGTTCCCTAAAGGGATAAAGAGGTTAAGAAGATGAGTATGAGGTTTAAGAAAAAAAAAAGATCTGATCAGAGCTTCAAATCAGCCATCACACTGTCCACAAACACACCCAGGTCTGACCTTCCAAGCAAGCTCACCCCAGGAGCATAAAAGAAGCCTCCAAAACCCCTAAAATGTCACCACGGGGCCCCCAGCAGAGGCTCTTGCTTCAGTTGAAGAAGGATGTGCAAGTTCAACTTTCATGGGAGAGAAAATTGAGGCTTCTGGAGTCCAGATCTGAGTCCCGCTGAAGTGCTGTTAATCCAAAAGGCCCCACAAACTCTCACCATAAAGGCACAAATGAATCAGAATCAGAATCAGAATCAGAGTACTTTATTGATCCCTTTAGGGGGTGTCCATTAGGGAAATTAGCATCTCCAAAAAAATGTACAGCACTGTAGAAAATTACCCACCACCATTACCCACCATAAAAACCTATTAAAGATAATAAAAATAGAGTAAAATAAGAAATAAAATAGAATAAATTAAAAATAGAATACAAATATAAAATATAAAACTATAAAAATGTAAATAAATGAACTGAATGAATGAATGAACTGAATGAATGGATGTCCCAGTATTATGTTATTGCAGTGTTGTTCCAGTTCTCCTGTTGGCCTCCTCCCCCCCAGTGAGGAGTTGAACAGCCTGATGGCTCGGGGGATGAATGAGTTCCCCAGTCTGTTTGTCCTGAACTTGGGGAGGCGCGGCCTCTGGCTGATCAGGCTTCTCTGGCTGTGGATGACAGTGTGCAGAGGGTGGCGGACATTGTCCATGATGCTCCGCAGCTTGTCAATAGTTCTCCTCTCTGCCACTGTCACCAGAGGTTTCAGCTTCATCCCAACCACCGAGCTGGCCCACCTGATCAGCTTCTCCAGCCTGGAGAGAAATGTAACAATGAGTTAGCATACACATTATAAAACAAAGTCAATTTCTGTTGTTTACCTGCAATTAAATCCCTTTTCTTTCTAAAACCAGGGTTAAGATGAAGCATTCCTAATAAAAAACCAAATTTGTGGTGCCCTATTTTTTCCCACATGAACACCAGCAGTATTCTCAAACGTAGAGCAAATTTGGTGGACTATAGCCAACATTTGACCCAATGTTGACTGAATTACAGCTGCCTGGCACGAAGTCAGCTTCTGGCAACACGAGAGGAGACTGTGGGTCTTTGAGAAGTTAAAAAGAAAACCTTTGGAGAACTTTTAAAATATTTAAAATAACAAAATGAAATGAATTCCTTTTTCCTTATAAAGGACAGTAAATGGAGATGCTGTTTGACCTTTTGACCTCAAATCACAACTGACACATTTTTTAAACAGAATATATGTTTAGACTAAATAAGATCTTTATGTTAACACTCAGTACACCACAGTCCTCTGCATCCACATCCTCCCCTCAACGCGTTACACAAGCCAAGGACTTATTGCGTCAATAAGCCGTCTGGGGACACAAACACCGTGATGTGTTTTTTTTCTCCTTTCCATGGCTGCAGATGAGAGACAGCTGGAGCTCTGGTCCTTATTCAACCTCCCAAACGGTCTCCCATCCAAATAAACAGACCATGAAAATACCCCAAACAATCAGAGTCCGTTCCAGCTGTGGGCCGAACGTGCGCGTGCTGCGAACGCACACTGGCTTTATTATCATCAAGAGTTCAGCAGCTCGTTACTTCACTCGTCCAGAGCGTGAGCAACATATTCCTGACAGCCTCCTGGCTCCAGACAACATTCCTCACTTCCTTTACGGACACCGTACAGATGTGGTTGACTGAAACCAGCATTGACATGATGGTTTGTGTCCCTAAACATTGTTTTAAAGCCAAAAACAGACATATCAGCCTTTCCTCTACGTCAGAACAGAGAAATCACAGGATCTGCTTTAGGCAGCTACATTAGCTTTTTAAATTTAAACCTTATTGACATGGATTGCTGCGATGAGAGAACCTTTAAAATTAAAAAAAATAAGAACCCCTTTTATTCTCAGTATCATCATGCAAACATTAACATCACATTTCTTGTATAATTTGGTATTATTTAGGAGCAAAATGTGGGTGCTTTATTTGATAATGGAACATCAATTACCGGTATTAAAAAAGAGAATTACTTAATGTTACAAACATTTTATACAGTTACTGAAGGAAGGTTTCATAATTTTAGAATGACCAATGACCAATATCTAAAAAGGTGAACAATGAAGGTAATACATCAATAATGAAAATATGGTTTCCTTAAATGATAGTTTTGTGTCATTTCAAGCAGCTCAGATTAGGCTCCAACTTCTTCCACATGACAATTTTTTTTAAAAAAATGAATAAATTAAAAAAGAGAAACAGGAGTGAAATAAGAGGATAAAATCTGTCTAAACCAAATTCTATGCACTTTTATTCTGAAGTCTAAATGAAGCATCCCACACAGTGACGACCTGATTTATCATCTAATGTTTTTCAGAAAATACTTATGTAATTGAATTTTAAAAAGGCGAAAACATTTTATTTTAATGGCACAAAAAGACCTTTTCTGCTGGTAGACTGTTGAGGAAGTATGCATAAACAGTCACAGCCTGTTTCATACAAAATAAAGTATCTCTATTGCACTTTAAACCAAAAAATGTAGGGTTTAATTAAAGACTTCCGTGGTCACTTTTATCTCGCCCAGGCAGTGCTGCAGCGGGTTCATTCATGAACATCACATTACTCCTGCATTGACCTGCACTATTTCTTACCATTTATGTATATGCTGTATATATGTCTTATTTTATTTTATTTATCTTATTCTAGTGTTGTGTTCTTTATGTTGAATGTCGCAGCGTCACACCAAGACAAATTCCTAGCTTGTGTAATACTGTGTATTACATGAACAATGGCAATAAACCTGATTCAATTCAATTCAGTTCAATTCAATTCAATTCAATTCAATTCAATTCAATTCAATTCAATTCAATTCTGACAGAGAGCAAGAGTTCTATGGTGTCTGGCAAATGTTTGTCCCTAGAGTTTAACCCCAGAACACTTTAGCAACCAGGAAATGCCATCAAGAAGTCCAGCCAGTGATTCTGCCACAACGTCCTGCACCTGAGAAGGAGGCAGAGACACAGGGGTCAAAGGTCATGGATGGATTCACTGAGATACATGACAGTGACAAGACAACTACCATCCAGGGGTTAGCCATTTTGGGTAGTTTGAGCCTCTTCGCCATGTCCACACATGGAGTTCGATGGCTCGCCTGGTTTCTGGCTGTTTCTGGGTCTTCTCTAGCAATACAGGAGAGCACCAGCAGCGGCCTGGTTGACGTCACCCTGCCAGAGCTCAGGACGGCTCGGATGTGAGCAGCCTCTGACGTGTTATCGCCTACCGTAAGAAGGATTACTTAAAATATATATAGTTTGGGTTTTTTTGGATGATGTGACTAACAAGTATTTAAAAGTAATATGAACATAAGTTCATCTGACCTCTCCCAGGCTCTGCATTGGCGACGTAGATAAAACCATCCACCACTTGGCATACCTGCTGCACCTGTGGGGCGGGACTGTAGACTGGGCAGCCTGTCTCATCCAATCCTTCAGAAATAAAAAGTTTGCTGCCGATGCTCTGCTGCTGCATACGAGCTTGTTCTCTCTCTGCCCTGTGCAGAAGCACACACACACACACACGGGTCAAAGCTGTGGGGGTTGTTAAAAAACGAACAAAAAAAACCCCAATCAGGTGATGAAGTTCACACTGCTTACCTAAAGGTTGAGTACAGAGTCAGGATATTAAATTTGTGTTGTTTGTTAAATATGTAACTGATCCCAGAGCCAACACCTATAACACAAAAGTGCAGTCATTTCGGTTGCGCAGATGCAGAAAAAATAAAGATTGTGGCATAAAACTGCCACCTAGTGGCGAAAAACACACTGCATTGATTTCTACCTAAATTATAACGGAGTATTAAAGTTACTTATACAATAGTATGGTTTCCATGACAGTCCCTTGTCAATTACAGGTTTTAGAAAAAGTATCACTTCAAACACACTCTTGGTTCTATGTTAATCTGGTTTAAAGCGTAATACACAAACTATATTAGGATTGTTGCATCACAAATAGTTCCTATGCCAATATTCAAGATAGATAATGTGATTTTGGGACTCAGTTATTGCAGTTTAATTTATTGCAATCTGTCTTTTTTTCTTATGAAGCTTACACATCAGGCTATTTGTGTTTTTAATGCATGGGAAAGGAAGATCGATGCTTCACACACATCCTCACCATTTATCTGCCTGTGCGAAATGCCAGATATCGGGAGCACGTCAGGGTAATGCAAAAGCCTCGTGACAAGAGAGACGTCCAGCTCTTCCATTCCAGGGCCAAACATCGCATAGCGTGGCTCAGGTGAGGGCACCAGGGACTGCAGAAATGAGGTGACAACCTCATAGGCAGGGCGTGAAGGAAGCCATTGCTGTCTGCAGGACGGGCACCCCTTCAGGTATCTGTTGTTTTAAAAAAAAACATACAAAATACAGTTTGAGGGTAGTTTTTTATTTTTTTAAACTGTTGAGTCACCATTACTGAAAATAATACCCACTCTGACATGTAGTCGAATTTCAGTTCCAGCCCTTTGTCACTTCCCTCTTCTCTATCTTCCAGACTCTCATCTTCATGGATCACTGGTGCATCCATTTGGGGCATGGTCAGGTGATCAATGGAGGTCCAGTAGGGCATGTCCCTGAAGAGGAAGTACCTCCAGAGTAAAGGGTCCCTAACCATGGCCCTCCAGTACCTACTGGTGGCTCCCAGGCGGCAGATATCAGCAGGAGACAGAAAGGTCATGATCAGGAACTGCACATCCACCTTTATAAATGGAAGATAGAAGTCACTCAGAGCATCGGGGGGCCATAATACAAAAAAATCAGGGTTGTAGTTTGTGATTTGTGATATCAAAGACACCTATACCCAGATGTGAAGACGCGAACACACTAGCAAAAGTGTCATTTAATAGCAGAGAGAAGATAAAAGTAGAAATGTAACCTTTGGCAGGATTAGCCCAATAATCCAATAAAAATTGGGAATTATTAAGAGAGTACGATGTAAAGTACGATATATTGTGAAGACACTGCGATTATCGTGTCAACTTCTACGAAATTAAAGAACTTAAAAAAGAAATGTAATAATACGTAATCGTACCGGTAAATTGTCAAGATATCCGGGTTGACAGGGCTCCGCGGCGTCATTTACAGGTGGAATCCCATCTTTTATAACTTTGTCCGTGTATGGAAAATATCTGTCTCTGAATCGCCGGAGGCTGTTGATCACGGCAGACTTATATGCCTGTCCGCTCTTGGCTGCCATAACTTCACAAGTGAAGAAACCCAATTTACAAAAGCATATTTACATCATCATGGACACCAATACACAGCTGACGTTTCCTCATTCACACTTCCTGTTTGCGGGCGCTCGCGGAGCCTTGTGGGTAATATAGTCCTGGAGTGTGGCGCTGTTCAGCAATGAGACACGGATAAGCGCGTTTTCATAAATGGTTTATTGTCAACAAGGACATAAAAAGCATTTTTTTTAGCAACACAACCTATTAACAGTTATACTATCGAGATTATTTAAGTGAAAGAAAATGGAACTTGCAATTGACAAATAGCTTCTTGCAAAAAATTGCCATAAACAAAAAAGAACACTTAAAATGGCCATAGAGCTTTAAAAAAACAAAGAAAAAAAACAACTTTGTAGTAGTTGGCATTAAAAGCATAACAAGATGGCAACAAAACAATAAATAAAATGTTACTGTGCAATGTCTCATTTTGAGTTGGATTATCTTCAATATTTAAAAAAGAAGTCAAATTTTATTAATAACATCAGTAAATTTATTCACGGTATTATAACACATTCTTGGAGCAAAGGAGGTGCCCCAGTCAACATTCTGGAACCAAAATGAAATCTGCTGCTGGAGCAAGGGAAAGTTGGGGGAGGGGGGGAGGGGGGGGTCTTCAATAGCTTCTTCTAAAGCATCTGCCTGTTTGATTCCACCCGTCTTATACTTCCAAACCTCTCATCGGCTTCCTTCACCTGGGCTGTTTGGCAAGAGCTGAGGTTGCCTGTAGACACTGATCTCCACATAAACCTTCTCCTCCCTCCTCTCACCCCATTACATTACGCCCCACCAAATGTGTTCCTTTTTTATCTAGCCAGGAGCTAACACACCTCTGAAATAATGACTTTAGATCTGTGGTGGCGGGCAACTTTCCTCACAGTTCACTGTAAAATACTAAGGATTTCCTTGGCATTCTCTGTGTTCCAGCCCTGGCCGTGTAGAGGACCCTCACAGGCGAGCACGTATTTATTGAGGATTTGTGTTCCAATGTCCCGAAACTGGAGGCGATCTTCTGTGCGGTCCATGGAGTCGGCACTGCAGTCCTCGTACTTGACTGCCCAGAAGCACATTTCCCCGATATACATCATTGTCAGCAGGTGTGTGTCTGAGAAGATGCCTGGAAGAAAACACGAGCAGCTAGCTAGTATCTTACCAAGATTTGAAATTGCCAACTAAAGTTATTATTCACCTTCAGACAGGAACCCAGCTGTGGTGGTGTCATGAAGCACCACGCCGTCATTCAGTTTCACGGAGTTTCGCACCTGAAGCATCCGCATCAGGTAACGCACCCCCTCCTGAATACACTGTTGAAATATGAGTGCGCATTAGACCCGGCGTGGGTGTGTGGCAACATCTCCTAAGCTGCAGAGTCAGTAAAGCTCACATTTCTATCTAGATCCTCAATGTGCTCACCTTTAGGAAAGTGTCCTTGTTTTTCTTTATCCACTGTTTTCTCTGATGAAGGGTGTGACAGTACATGTACAGCAGAGCCCCACGTCTCCAATAGAGGCATTCCAGCAGCTCCAGGCCCAACACAGACTGCACCTATCATTGCAAATAAGGCTCTCGTTAATACAAAGGGATGAACAAGTAAAAGTGTTTGATTTTTTTAGTGGCAAATAAGAGGAAACTCAGGTTTACCAACTCTCTGACGGACAAAAATGATCCAAATATACACACCTCTTGTGCTGGGGCTAACTTTCCAGCTAGAATTTCTGGTTCAGTCAGGTCTTGTAGAAGCTGTTGGATTTTAAATGGGGAACAGTCCTCTGGAAACTCTTGGTCCACCAGTTTATTCTCTTCATAGAATGTGATGTCTAAGATCACCTAATCAACAGAAGACAAACAACCTCACTGGTACAAAATTAAATCTATTTCCTTTTTCCTCCCCCAAATAATTCCACTAAAGCAAAGACGCAACCAGAATCAAGTGTTTCTCTTGCAACTGAGCAGGAACTGATTGTTATTTTTATGTTATCTAAAAAATAGATGGCAATACAGGGCTCGAGAATGGCACTAATATTTTCACTTCAATATTAGATTGTAAAATGTTATCTGTTTATTTGTAAATTGACATTAAAACTTGTCAGGAAGTGGTCAGATCCTTTTCAGGAAAGAGTCTAGCCTGTTACTACAGCAAGAAAAAATAAAAAGAGTTCTTTGAACTACTTCGAATGAGTTATTTCCTGAGCAACAGTTTAAATTACCTGGGTAACACTATTGTTAACAGCTTAGTTCTATTATAGGGTAGGTCTGTCAAAGCACGGCAACAATATCATGCCCACATATTTGGTAAAGTAGCAATCCTTGGTACTATCCATCCATCTTCTCCCACCTCTCCAGACTTCAGGGAGGATTTGTCCCAGTGTGACATGCCTTAAAACACCTCCTGATCAAAGGGGTTCAGGAGGCATCTGATACAGATGCTAGAGCCACCTCAGCTGGCTCTCCTCTGAGCTGAAGGTCACCGCCTGAAGGAGGCAGCAAGACATCATAGTCTGTGAAAAGCAGTGATGGAATCCAGTGGTTCCCAAACTGCAACCCCCCCCCCCCCGCCCTGGCTATGCCTACAAATACTGTCCATGACAACAAAGAACAGAAGGGGTGACAAAGGGCAGCCCTGTCGAGGTCCAACATGCACCAGGATCAGGTCGGACTTACTGCTGGCGATGCAGATCACACTCCTGTTCCTGTTCCTACGGACCTTTCAGCCCTTCTGACCCCTCACTCCCAAAGCATCTCCCTCAAGATGCCACGAGGGACATGGCCGAATGCCTACTCGTGATCACTGTCAACATTTCTTTAGTGGGTTACTGATCACTTCTTTATTTGAACACAACGCAACAAAACCTCCAAACACAACTAAAACTGCACTTGTAAACCTGGATCCACCAGACAATTTAAAGATGTCATTGACTTCACAATTGTGCTTAAATGTGAATCATACATTAACGTACCGATTAAAGTGTTGTATACATTGCTTGAAATTTAATATAACAACATACCTGTGTGTAATCCTGAAGCACCTTTGAAAGGTTGTGACCTTCTCCTCCTTGCCTATAATAGCTTTTCAACTTCTCCAGTATGGAAGATGCATTCTGTAAATAGTCATCATCTATGATGGAGGGAAAGACACCAGTTATAAAGGAATACTTAAATGAACTATAGTGAACAGATCAACTATTGTACCGATTAAAAGACCCACGACACTTCAGGAAAAACACTAGAAAAAAACAGTTTAACTGCCCGTCAACGAACCAGAGGGACAAAATGACAACGGGACATCAAATTGTTAAAATTTCTGTGGTTTTGCAAAACGCTGAAAAGTGATGTCTTACATTTAGTGAACAACAAAAAATAATCTGCCTGACTCCAATAGCTAGCTTACTTATGTCCTATATTTATAGCGTAAGCTATTTAAAAGATATTGTGCTAGCTTAATGTTAGCGAACATTGGCTAACAGTAAAAGAATAAAAATAATCAAATATTGAAAGCAACAATCGCCGGGAAGATAAGACGTTGCTAAAGTAATCAAGGAAAAACAGCGCAAATGAACTTGGATTACAAAGTGCGTGCTGTCGAAATGCAACATTTCATCAGACGGCAGCTGTTGTTATGGTAGCAACAAGCTGACTTAGCAGGCTAGCTAGTTAGCTGCTGGTAGACCTGGAAAATAACAGGAGTGCATGCAAAATGCCCGAAATGACCACGACGCTTATCGGAAACTGGCCAAAAATCAATCAATACCTTGCTTTTCGGCCCTGTGGCTAGAACATTTGATGTCTAACTCAAATATCCTTCTCTCCAACTCGAAACCTTGTCGCCTGCACTCGTCGGCCATGACTAAAAAGAAACCGTCACGTGAGTGCAAGATGGACCACGTGCGCGCAGGATGTCAACACGTCATTGCTAATGTTTATCTTACGTCGCATGGAAGTGGGCCGATCTCAGCTCTCTTTATAGTCATACATTCTATGCATTAATCAGGTAAAACTCGGCCTTTTGCGTTTTATTGCACGGAGGGGGGTTAACTTTAGGCATAACATGCAGCCTCTCGCGCTAGTCCATCCTATTGGGGCGTCAGCCAATGTCCTCGCGGCGCTCGCTTTTGCCACGTGAGCAGCCGCCGCTCTTACGTAGCAGTTAGCCTTCACCGCCGCCGCCGCGCCCCCCGCCCGCCTCTGCTCCTCCGTACGAACCCCGTGTGCAGCTCTCAAACATGGCGGCCTTCAGAGCGCTGTGCAGGACGGACAGCGTCTTCTTCAGAACCCTCTCGGGCTGCAGCAGAGCCAGATTAACCTCCGTTCATCTCCAGTTGAACAAGGTCGGTACTGAAAGGCTGCCCAGTAACGCACTGGCCTGTTGACCATTACAGGGAGAAGCTGTGCAATCCTAGAAGGTCAGATCGGGGGTAAACAGACCCCCCCCCCCCTCTTTGTTGTCAGCTGAATTGCTCAAAGTTTAACAGATGCTTTTTTAAATAGTAGCGTTTGGCATATGTATGTATCTGGGCCTCGCAATACTGCTGGCTTCACAAACCCTCTGTGTATTTGTTATTGCATTTTGCATTTTTATTTGACCACCTTGTGCATTGCATGTGACACATAACGTTACTTTCCAAGTAATAGATAGTATGTAGGATCTCGCATACCTCTAGTATTTTTTCATTGAGTCATAATTGGAGTGAAATATACCCCTGGCTGTTCTTTAGAAGTGCATATAAGCGTACAGGTCAAGGAAGGATGGACTTTAGTCATGCAGACCTGTCCAAGAGTGTTAGAAGCTGACCCCAGGTCTGTTGCTAGTATCTGTAAACGAAATTACAATACAGTTGGGACAAACTATTAATAAATATATCTTAATGATTGGAGAGCTTGGATGAATACCAACGATCTGATAAATGATGAAAGGGGCTTTTGAGTCTGTTGGGTTAGAGCTTGCCTGTGAACTGCCCGATATCTTCCTTATTTTGTTGTGTGATTTGTTCAACGGTTTGCTTATTTTTCCTCACCCATTACCAAATAATCTGGTCCAGCAGCACTGTGCAAACAGCAGCGTTGCCCTCGGGTACACGGGCAGTTGTTAATCAAGACTAATATTCTTGTGTGAGGGTAGTCTTTGATAAAGTAAATGGTTTACTTTTCAATCCGCTTTCAGCAGACCTGCAGCTGTTACTTCTCTACCTCGAACCAGAGAAGCTCACAGTTCTACTCTGACCCTTTTGAAGCAGTCAAAGACATCCCAAATGGAGCTACAGTCCTAGTGGGAGGTGAGATGGGGATTTAAGGAGTGAATCCTAATGTTTTGTTGGGAAACTGCATGACAGAATGTGTTGAGCGAGCAGCAGTTTGTAACTCTGTGGCTGATCACTACCAACGTAGCACCAACACATTCCTCTGCTTTTATTTATAGTCCAGTTATGAGTGATGTTGCTAAATATTTCCCAGCGTGTCACACTGGATAAATGGCTTATGGTTTTCTTTTAATGCCATCTGATATTAAACATTACCTTCACATGCGAATCCACTTTTCCTTTGGGTGTGTTGTCTTCATGGTAGATGTTTCATGTCTCTATAGCTGCGGCTTATTGCATTTTTCATATTTTGCTGTATTTACAATGACCTGTTTAGTGATCTCCATGTTTATTCCTACTCAGGTTTTGGACTGTGTGGTATACCTGAGAACCTTATCAACAGTTTGTTGAAAACTGGTGTGAAGGATCTTACTGCAGTCAGTAACAATGCAGGGTAAGAGAGTGTGTGTGTGTGTTTATACTTTACATGCAAGGCAAGGGCCTTTGTAGGTTATTCTATTGTTTACATTGTCTTCAATGTCATTGCATTTAAAAAAATCTGTTCTGTGAACTGATGAGAAAGTTGTGGTTAGACACAAGTTACCAAGTTGTTTTCGTATGTCCGGAGTCCTTGGAATGGTTAAAATTTACTTGCTCAGGTGACCAGTCCTTCAACGGTGAGATGGTTTTAAAAGAGTTGGCCATTATTGTGTAATTGGATGCAGTAAGTCTAAAGGTCCTTGTATTCTAGGCTGACATTGATTGTTCTTATTTACAAAACCAGGTTAATTTTATGCTTCCTGAACTCATGAAACTAGGGTTACATTTCCAGGCTGTGAGGGAAAACTTGGATGCAAAGGATTGTGATATTAGTATAGATCATAAACAATGAAATTAAGTGTGTCGGAAAGCTGAAAACTCCAACCTTGATCGGGAATATTTCATACGTCTAACAAACTCAACTCTATTGAGCCTCTAAACACTGCTGCATTGTGGGTAACATCAAAAGGGATGAATGGGACTTGGTGTTAGAGTGCTCAGCTGTGGCAGGACTGTGTTTTCTCTGGCCTCGTCTTCTTTAATCCTCTGCTTCAGTAACGCTCAGTAAAAAAAGCTGGTGAAGATTCTTGGAGGTGCTCTGTTCAGTAAGCATTTAGTAGGAAGCTTTAAAAGCGTTCAGCTGATCACTTGTAGTGTCTCTGTGTTTGTGCCTCTGGTTGATTCAGAGTGGACGACTTCGGACTCGGCCTGCTGCTCCAGACTAAGCAGATAAAGAGGATGGTCTCGTCCTACGTTGGAGAGAATGCAGAGTTCGAGCGGCAGTACCTGGCCGGGGAGTTGGAAGTGGAACTGACGCCGCAGGTGGGCCAAAGGTTGCCAGGGGCCGTCATAATGACCACAGCCATGCTGTAATCTCAAAAAACACATACTGGATGTTTGCATTGCAGTTAAGGTTGTCAGTAAGTAGAAAAGGATTTGTCAATACAAAGAAAGTATAGGTAAATATTAGTTTTTAGCTTCCTTGCGACAGTGGGGTTTACTACTATCTCTGGGACCAGGAACAGTCTTGGCTAACAGCTGGAATGATGCCCCACCAGCAGGCCTGCATACACAGCTCGGTCTCTACCTTGAGTGTCTATCCTTTATTGATTCCGGGGTGCCTGTTTTACAGTCGGATTTGCAGCTGCAGTTTGCATTCATTTATTGAAAATATTCTTTTAAACCCACCATGTCCTTCCTAACAGGGGACCCTAGCAGAGAGGATCCGGGCTGGTGGTGCTGGAGTTCCAGCCTTCTTTACAGCCACTGGCTACGGAACACTGATCCAGGAAGGAGGGTCTCCTATTAAATACAACAAGGATGGCAGCATTGCTATTGCCAGTGAGAAGAGAGAGGTAATGGGGTTACTGGTGTGGGTTGGAACACACTCAGCTGACTTTTATCCATCCTTGTAGAACATACATCAGGAAAGGCAGAATTTGGCAGCCTCTAATGCCTTTTAAATCTGATTTTTTATTTTATTTTAACAGGTAAAAGAGTTCAATGGCAGGCACTACATCATGGAAAAAGCCATCACTGGAGATTTTGCATTGGTTAAGGCCTGGAAAGCAGACAAGGCTGGAAACATTGTTTTCAGGTAAGGTTAGGAGGAACGCGGGCTTGAATCATGCTGAAAATAAAAAGCAGGCAGATTTATCAGTTTCATTTTGCAAAGGACTGAGCTTCTTTCTGCTTCCGAACATGGATGTGTGCTCCCGAGCTGCCTGTGTTTCCACAACAGTCTGCAGATCTGGGGACATGTGATGGCATTGACTCGTGGATAGTCTTTGGAACAGTCCATTACCAAACGCTCCACAAACATGACGTCATGTCTGTTTACACACAATCATCAACACATTTCTGAACACAGTTTAGACTTATCTACATCCACAGTTCAAATGCATTCATCTTCAGGAAGGTCAATCCCACCAAACTGTTAATGTTGGTGTTAAAGTCTGACCACAAGAGGGCAGTGTCGGCCGTTCAAGTAACTGCTACAAAGCCTTTACACTGCCCTAATTATTATAAAGTAATATTTGCTAATACGGGTTTGTATTTGTCTCCTCTGTCATCTTTTCTTACTTTCAGGAAGACAGCCAGAAACTTTAACCAGCCCATGTGTAAGGCAGCCAAGACCACCATTGTAGAGGTACGACCTTCCAGAAAACGATGCGTTTGCAGTAAACTGACATTCTCAATGTTGGAGTCGCTATTTTAAATTCTGCACTTGAGATTTTTTTGAGCGAATTTCCTGACTTCAGTTGAACAACTGATATTCCATGTAGCCATCCACACACAATGTGACAACTCATGCTAAAATGCTAATCTGGGCTAATTGATCGATGAATTTGAAATGAAACTCTGAACACAACCTCACGTGTGTCATCAAACTGACAAAGTCAAAACTGTAACACAGGAGAATCTTTTTTAAAATGACGGTCGTTCTTCGGGCAGCTGTATTTATGTGGATTCGACAAAATGTTCACATCTTTTTTTCACTTTACTAACATTAGAGTCAATCATTTGTAACTTGCCACCTCCTGTTAGTTGGCTGTTGTCCTGTTGACAACACGAGCTAGCAATGTGCTTTGGCCTTCATATTGACGTGCCCATGATACTTCTCCTGATGAGCGTGTGGCATGATGTGAGTTGATATATCTGCCTCCAACAGGAGTGAAAGGTAAAGCTCAGTAATGCTATCAGAGTATTGTAATGAAACCCTAATTGTGATGCTTGAAGCCCTCTTCTCTTATTTTGGAACCTGACTTGCCTTCCAAAAATGCAAATTCTTCCTCTGGCATCCACGTTTAAATTAGAGCGTGTGAACGTCTATTCTATTCCCAGTGTGTGTCTCCGTCTCCTCCAGCTCCTGAACGCACACATGACTTCACACCTCGGTATAAACAAACATTTAAATTGGAGAAAAAGACCGTGTGAAAAAGACTGTGAAAACCTTCAAACTAACTGGAATTCAATAAATGGTCCCATTAGCTGGAAAGGTACCAGTTATCCCATAGTAACCACGTCCAAGCTTGAGTTTGCGGATGACTAAAAAGGCCTAAAACCAAATGGGGAGAATCAATATTCTCTCTGTGGACCTCTAGTGCCCATTGATTCCTAAGCCTTTTGTTAAGTTGTACATAGCACCTGTACAGTATTAATTGGCCTGAAGCAGCAATATTCTGTCACATGTAACCACGGTAACCGCCCCTGAAGGTAATGATATCTCAATCAGTCCTGCAGGTCTGAGTCCTGCTGCTTTAATAGTGCCGATGCCTCCAAGGATTATTATGGGTGCATGAGACAGGTGTGAGCGGTGATGAAGAGAGTGACACATCAATAATAACACCTCTGCTCAGGGAGCTCTATCACAACGTGCCAGCGTAATTGGATTACGGTATTTCACATTAATCTGTCTGCGCCCAGAAAAGGCAACTTTAGCGAGGGGACGGGATGAAACAAGGTCCCGAGAAGCACATTCCCCAAATTTCCAGATGTGTTGGCAGGACGGTTTTGATGAATTTTCTCCGTCTCGGCTGCGGCGAGGCGGGGGAGAGCCAAAATGATTTGACAAGTGGAAAGGAAAAACGATATGCAACAACATCACAAGCTTCCAGGATGCGCCCGACACACTTCATTTAACAAGGCCTGTGAAAAAGCTGGAAACACAAATAGCCTTAGAAGGCTTGTGGATGCACAGATGCATCCATTTCATATTCATTTAACAAAGTCTGAACCAGTGTTTTTGCAATATTATTAATATTCCCATTGGACACCTGTCACATACTTTAATTCCCTCCTCATTCATCTCAATGTAGCTTTTAAAGCACCAGTCAGGGCGTTTGTGGCATCGGGGCCTTCGTTTTTTACAGCACCTGCTGAATGCTGCGCAGGCAACAGAGGAGCGATATCGACGACAACCCTGCTTATTGGTGGCAATAAAAAGACAGACACCAACACCAGATGCCCATTAAGCAGCTTTTTATCTCTTCGACTAAAGCAATTACTTCCTCCCTGAAAACAATTTATCTCAGAGCGCCAGTGCGTGTTCAGTCATAAATCTGGCGCTATATTGTCAATATTGGCCCTTTTGTCTTATTGACCTAAGAAGAGACTGAGAACCAACAGACGGGGTCAGAAAGTCTCTTGTGAAGAGTTCAGACCAGCCTGCAGTGAGCTCCCTACAGATGTCCATATAACTTGCTCCTGGAAACATCTTTCTCTGTAGATTATCCCAATCCAGGAACAGTCGGGCTGAAAGCGAAAGAATTAACAATCAATAGGTTGGAGAGATGGGGCTTTTCTTAAAAAGCAACAGTCAACCTCATTCTAGAAATATTGAAAGCAAACATATAGTCTAGTATTTTGTCTCATACATAGTCGGAGGATTTCTAGAAATCGGCCCGTCATAAAAGCCAGATTGTCACCCATACATCGACTTCCACGAGAGCTCCTGCAGGATTTTGCACGGTGTCATCACTCCACACTAGAAGTTTGCTCCCTCTTCAGCTGCTCCAGACGACATGTGAATCCATGTGGCTCCTTAACACGAATCGTCACAATGGGTCAACTTCAGCACCCTTTGTTTTCAAACCCCCAGCCGGGAGCCGCTCATCATACACCTACAGCTTATTGCTGAATTTGAACTGTGGAGGGCGGGGAAGGGTGCCGGAGCGTGAGATGACACGAAAGCACTTGGAAAAATTACCAGATCATCACCAGTTCCCGCCACGGTTGCTAGGCAACCCAAGCCTGCTATTCAGCCGTTGAATGTTCACGGGTATTCAACTGGTGCGCTTATTCCCTTATCGCTGGTCTAGTGAAAGGCACCGGTGCATTGTGGGATACAATGCACCCAAGGCTTAATCTAAGCAGCGGCTTTTGTCCTGAGACGATCATTTAAAGTCAAAGTCGGTGACTTTGCTCCCTCCCTGTGGGAATGCAGCATAGCGGTGTAGTTGTGCAAACAGACGGACAGTCGCACACGCGATTTAATCTGCGGATGCATGTGTGGGCGTATTTCTTTTAAACAGGTCTGAGGTGAACTTGATTAGCTTCCACAGTGCATTTTATGTAAAACCTGATGATTATTTATTGTTTGTGCCTTGTTTTGACAAAATATAGGTATCATCACGGCCGATTAAGTAATTTCCGCGCCATCACAGATGCCTTGTTAGCCTGCGACTGGAAACCTGATTGCGATCGGTGCCCTTGATTAATTCTATTATTCAAGCTGATGTCGGCAAATAATTAAGACTTCGGCGCATTTGGCATTTGGACTGGCTCCAGCATTCCCACTGTGTCATCGCTGAGTTGAAATTTCACTTTTAAAGGTAAAAAGCCCCCAAATTACTTTAAAAATCTAGATTATGTTATTTTACAACTGGTGTTGAAAATGACTAGTAAAACATCGCTGCAGCAGCAGGGATGTATCAATACATATTAAACCATGCAATCAAGTCTGATAGCATTAAATGTTAGATTATATATGGTCTTATCTATTAACAGAAATACCTCGCTGCCTGCTGTGGTAAAATATCAGCATTATTCAGCAAACACCACAGTATTCTACCCTCCTCCAGGACAGCTCAGCTGTGATGTGTGCAACCTTGGTGCAGAATTTTAATACTGTCATTATACTGTTAATTAGTTTGCAGAAATGGTTTTAAAGATGAATTGTGGGGAAAACCTGTTTCAAATTGCACTAGAAGGCTGTAATGAAACATTTGAGTTTTAGATTGAAGCAGAAATGAATTCAGCTCTGAAAGTAAACAGAGAGAAGAACAAGGGCTTTAGGAAAGGGCAGATTTATTGAACACTGGAGATGGCAAATTTACATACTGACTGCATGGTCAACATTCCCTAGTAGCTGTCTATCATCTGCGCGCACAGGTGAACAGAGTTTTATATGTTCTTTGCAATGTAAACATTGCACAGCGAGTGCAGCTGCAGGTGTCATCTGAAAATAGTGTATTTTTAGTCCCCGTAACGCCGTCCAGGTTTGCAGTGGCTCGCTGTCCCTCCCGTTTTCCAGATAGGATAGAGGATAAAGACTGTCAGAGGCAAAGGCAGCCTTTCATGGGGGAGAACAGATTGCTCACCTTGTCAGTATTCTGGGTTGGAAGATAGAGCCGCAGCTCAGCACCAAAAGTGGCAGCAGAGCTCAGCCAAGTGGCCAAATACACAGCCCTGCGCACACACACACACACACACACACACACACACACACACACACACACACACACACACACACACACACGCACACATCGAGAGGAAAATGGAATAGCTAAAAATACACAGGGTAATGACAGTGTGGTGTCGCTGTCATCCCCGTGCTCTGATAGTTGTAGCCATGGTATCGCTCATACTTGAAGGACATGAAGTTAAAATGTTTTAAAAAGAATGAATCTTAAATTGAAATAAAAGGCCAAAAGGCTCCTGCTTTGTAACAAGGAGCCCAGAAATTACCCACAAATCACGTCTGTTGTTCTTTTAGCATGAGGTGTTAAAAACTGCACCATGTAGTTGATAAATGATCACGTTAGATCACTAATCAACGCAGAAACGGTTTCATACGTTGCAGAGATCAGTCTAATTTTCTTCTCCTGATTGCCAGCCAGGAAGCAATAAAGAAAATAGCCCCTGGGTGCTTTTGACTTATTAACATACTGTTTCACCTGCAGTTGGCATAGACACAAAGTCAGCTAGGTGTGTGTGTGTGGGGGGGGGGGCATTGGAATTACAAATATGATGACCTTAATAATAGATAACCTGCACTGACGGATAGAGTCAGCCAAAATTAACAACTTTCACTGACGAGTGTTGGGTCAGATTGTGCAGTCAACATAGTTGCTGTGTGAGAAGCACGCTGGTGGTTTCCCTAATGTGGTCAGATGTAGGACCTTGGGTGGTTTTGGCCGAGCCATCAAAGGTGTTAAAAAGAGGTCCTGTTTGTGACAAAGAGGAAGCTCCGTTGGCGACCTTGGAGGCTGTGGATTCTTCCATTTTGAAAGGAAGGAGTTTAGCAGAGCTCACAACCTGCAAAAGCCCCATCTCTGCATGTTCTGACCCTAGGTGGCTCTTTGATTCCTTCTAATCTCCTGCCAGCTCACTTCTTCTCAGCCCTTACTGATGTCTGCAGACATGGGAATATCTGAATTTCGGCTGGTTTTGTCTCCATATATCTGCTCATTTGCTTGTGTGGCTGTGCTTTATTTAATTTATGCTGTATTCTTTTAATAGCGCCTTGGTCCCCATTCTGTTTGAGCTGCATCTGAGCGCCACTGCAGCCGGAACACATCACCTGGATGAAAGGACCAGAGTTTTTTTTTTTTTTAATGTGGGAGGAACATTTAAATTGCATGAGCTGGTTATTGTGCTCTGACTTTGCTTTAGAAGGCTAATTGAAAATTGAGTTGAATGAAGGGTGCCAACAAATAGATGAGGGAAAGAGGTGTGAGCTGCTATTTTGGTTTTTATTCTGGACTTGGACTGGCGCATTATTCAATACCTCAGACAACATTTGCTAGTGTTGCAGATGGAAACTCATTAAAAATGCCTCTCAGGCACGTTTGCAGTTCGCCTCCCCATTTTACGACTCCAGCTGTTCTATAATATGATGAGCCCGGTCCTGTTTGATAAGGATGTCTGTGGAAATTATCATTCTCACAAAAGACAGATCAAGCCCTCCAGAGAAAGATGTGGGCGGATGTGTGGGACTGCTCCATCAGTCCTGTTGCACTGCCAATCTCATCTTCTCTGGCCTTGTTTTCACTGTGGGGCATCCGAGACCTGCCATAACCCAACCGAGAGAACCAGAAAAAGAATCTAAAATCACTTTACGCTCCTGAGTGGCCCTCACTCGCTGCAGACCAAAGCCTGTGTATCCATGACAACACCAAGATGGGATTCACTCCCAGCCATTGACTCCTCTCAGTCAGCGCTGAGTGCTGAGGCAGGAACTGGAGATATGGAGAGATTCAATTTAATTTGCTGCTAAGGCTGCTTGCCCCCCCATGTAAATGGAATAAATGGGTTACGCTCTGAACTACACTGCACTGAATAGTAATCCTAATGCTTGATTGTGGTCATCTTGTCTTAAAATATTGTGCAATTTTAAGCGAAATGCCCTTGTTTTCTGTCTGGAAAATGAAAGAGAACTCTCCAGGATCCCATTTATCATGCGTGCTGTTTTATATGTTGTCTTACTGCGATAAGGAAAAGAGCAAGGCAGCAAGAGCTAGTTGAGCCCACACATTCCAGGTGTTCAGGATGGAGGCTGTAAACCGGCTTCATGCCGGTCCCTTGTTACCTAAGGAGAAAAGACCAGGTGCATTTGTTCTTGGCTTTCTATCCCAGCCACGTTGACCCTCTCCACATGGATCAATAGCCAGTTTCACCCCCGCCACGCTAGTCGACAGAAATAAACTTTCTGGATGTTACATATGCCACTTCCCCTGCTAATAGCATGCCAGTTCAGCTCTCTCAAACGACAGAAAGCTGTAATTTTGTTGGTGGAAGCTAAAATGCAGAGAGAGTTTAAGAGCCAGTGGCTCAACGGTGTTTGGTTTGAGCCGAGTTCTTTCAGCAGCGACACGCACTCCTAACACACACTAATTTCCATCCCCTTTGATCAAGGTTCAAGCTTTGTTCTCTGTAGTCGGTGTGTCATCTATTGGCACTGTGTTTTCAGACAGGCCAGCTCCAGCTGCACAAACACATTTAGTTATCACTGGAAATGTGGCTGCGGCCATCTCCTCCGAATGTTAACCTTTTCCTCCGTGGAGATGAGAACGTAATATGTTTTTTTAATCCTGCAGAATCCTATTTGGACAACAAACATCTCCTTGTGTTTCATCTTTGCTGTTCAGAGCTTCGTAAACTCCAGCAATCTCCAGCGGTTAGCCGGCGGGACGGCGAAAAGAAAAGGAAAAAAACTCTTATGTGTTGAATTTCACAGCTCAAAGGCAGAGGTTATTTTCTGGTAGCGTAGTTTCATCAACGCGTGCCGTTATCTGGGCTTTAATCTGAAGGGTAGCCAGACGTGTTACAGGTGAGGGCGGAGCTCATCATTCTGCATCTTTGCTTAGGTGGAGGAGGTGGTGGACGTCGGGACGTTTGCCGCAGAGGACATCCACATCCCCAGTGTCTATGTTAACAGAATTGTCAAGGGAGGCAGCTATGAGAAAAGGATTGAGGTAAAAAAATAGAAACCAACTGAGTTGCGTTGCATATTGAACATACAGTTCTATTATTGGTCCGTTTCGAAGGGTAATAGCCAAAATCTCTGTCCAAATGTGTCCCCGTACTTCCTGTTTCCTCTCTATGTTGACCGTGCCTCTGCATGCTTCCAGAAACGAACAGTGAAGAAAAGCCAACAGACGCAGCCCAAACCGAAGAAGGACTCGGACATCGTTCGGGAAAGGATCATTCGACGGGCTGCTCTAGAATTCCAGGATGGGATGTATGGTATCCTTCTACAGAAAAACAAGCACCCAATCCATAAATCTTTTCCCCGCTGATTACCAAAACAGGTCTAGAGAAACAGAAACCCTGACAGATGTGCATTATCTTGTGCTCATTTCCTCATGAATAATAGCATTTGGTTAAGTTGATTATGCAAATCCTTGATTTCTTCAGCGTTACCCATTTGCATGTTACAGTCGCAGCGTTCGCCTTCCAAGGTGAACGCGGCGTCAGTTTTATAACGCGCCGTCAGCGATTAACCACAGCGTTTCGGATTAACATCCCCTCAGTTAATTTGGATGTCGTTAATTAGTGCAGTGCCGGTTTCCGTTCGGCAGAGTTTTGTTCCTTGTTACACTGTAGCTGGTTTACATTGCAGCTTGGTTGCCGTCTTTAACCCCCGTGTTCAGCCAACCTCGGCATCGGGATCCCCATGCTGGCCAGCAACTTTATCAAACCAGATATCACCGTCCACCTCCAAAGTGAAAATGGAATATTAGGACTGGTAAGATGCACGCTCGCAGCCCCGCCTCCCTCCAGGCATCAGTTCTTTGAATTTCTCATCCATTAACAACCTTCCCATTTTCCCACTGTTGTTGATGCTGCAGTAAACAGATTTACATGGAACTGCACTGTGGGTTTAGCATAATGAAACGCCAGCCAGTACAAAGACTGGTTGCTGACTGCGTTTGAAACGTGCCGGACTTGTCATTTAAGACATAATGCACGCTTCTTGCCAGCTCCCATTCTCCTTTTCATTATGAATCGGCTGTAGACGAAGGCTGTGGATGCTTCTTCCAGCAGTTCCAGTTTTGTCTGAATGTACAGTAGGCCCTCTTGCTTAAAAGGCTTCTTTAAACCCGCCATACTGTCTTCCCTCCACTGCAGCCACAACGTTTGCTGCCTTTGTTGAACGCGGAGAAAATCAATGTCTCATCAGAAAAATGGGATGGCGTCTCAGCCTCCCATTGTGAGGTGGCTGCCCAGGTCCATTGATGTATGCGAGAGCACCGCATTTGTGACTGACAGTCTGTCTGTTGTTTGTCTAGGGCCCGTACCCCACCGAAGACGCCGTGGACGCAGACCTGATCAATGCTGGTGAGAGCTGTCTACATACGCACACAGAATCAAATAAAACAACTTAAAAGTCCTGTGAGGTCACGTTATCGTTACACCAATAATAGAGCGTTTGCTGAAGGTTTAGCTGTGTACATCGCCACTGTTTCCTTGCTATGATGGATGAATAATTTATCAATAAAATAAATCATTTCAGGGAAGGAGACTGTCACTGTGCTGCCTGGGGCGGCCTACTTCTCTAGCGATGAGTCATTTGCCATGATTCGAGGGTAAGCCCTTTTGTTTATGAGATTCGGAATCTTGCTGACTGTCAGCTAAACATACTTAAATCTACCAATACCATTGTGTTTTCCTCTGTCATGCATGGTCTCTGCCATTCACCGTAGGCTTGCTGCAGACAGCCTGCGCTGAGCCTGCTGTGAGTTCAGGTTAACCACAGGATGTAGCTCTGATTTGTACGCCTGGATATTAACAAATGCCTTCAATCACCAGCATAAGACGTTAGCTTTGCCAATATTCCCGAGGTCCCCGGTTCGTATTGATTCGCCAGCTGTCTGAGATCGCCCACCCGCACTCCCAACACCGTCAGTTCTATTTGTCCACCCAGTGGAAATTCAATAGTGCTCATGAATAGCTCTGTCCAGTCACACCAGTGGGGACCAAACAGAAACAGCCCGCGTGTGTGTGTCTGTTTCTGGCTTGCGTTGGGCAAACACAGTTAAGTCTGAAAGTGCTGTGAAATAATAGCACCACATATGGTGAATTGTGAGTCCTGTTCCCTTAAATCCCCCCAACAGCGTCTTCTTGTACTGTGATTATATTGTTAAATTTTCCCTTATTTATTGCAGAATGTATCACTTCCTAGCCTGCATTTGCGTGTCTCCTCACACCTGCTACCCATTTCTGCATCCGCCGATGGAGAATGGGAATTTTTAAGGGGCTTTTTAATTTTCCTGCAGGTTGCCTGAACAGATTTCCTGGTTTATTTTAGTTCCCCACATGTTGTAATGGTGCTATAATGGTGCTAACCGCATTTTAGACATTTAACCTTGCAAGACACACGGGGGAAAAAAGGATCATTAAGGAGAAAATGCTGACTGCACTGGCCTTCAGTACATCATATCATACATATATCATGCAGCAGGTTATAGGGAAACCTGCAGATTTAAGGGCTATTATTGTGACATTTCTTTTGTCAACATCAACACTCCAATTTTTTCTCTGGCTTCTTGGGTTGATTTGTGTCATCGTTTATTTTTTTACCCCCAGAGGTCACATCAACTTGACAATGCTGGGGGCGATGCAGGTGTCAAAATATGGAGACTTGGCCAACTGGATGATCCCAGTAAGTTGCTTTATTTTTTTTTGCCGGTGATGGCACATATCTCTTCTGACTTTCAAATCCTTACCCTTCAAAGATGATCTGTGAGGGACACCAGCTGAGCCCTCGCTCATATAAAACTCTTACGGCGTTGAGTTAATGGTTCGTATCAAAGCACAAACCAGGCAAGGACAAGACGAGAGGCGCATGTTGTCGTGCAGCAGCTTGGCCTTCTGATTTGTTAATATATGTTTTAATTGAAATGTTGGATGTGTATAACCCCCAGAATCCCCTCCATGTGAGCAGATCAGGGGATAAGAATTGTTTATGTGTACAGTAATGTCATGGGTAAACGAGTCCCTGCAACTGTCTCATCAGGTCAATTGGTTTCAAGACCACGCAGGCCCGAGTCCTCCTTGGTGATTACTAAGGTCAGAAGCCCATTAAAAGCCCTATGTGGGAGGGCACCTTCAGAATGCCCCCTGACCACAGTGGTTTCTGCTTGACTGAAGTCCACAAGGTTGTTTCATATTATGAGCTCCTCCCCTCAGAACACAGAGAGGACTGAAGATATCTGGCTTTTTATTTTAAAAGCAGAATAATCGAGAAACAGATGCACGGTCCATCTCTGCTAATTATTATTTACTATCAAAAGTGGGTGCATAGCGTGAAATTGGAAATGTACGTAGGAGTCGAGGACGTGGTAATTTCAGCGTGATTATGCCGTTTTTAAGCATTTTTAATATGCAAAATGCAGATGACAAATTTTCCAGCCGAGGGCTCAGAAATGCCCTCGCATCTCCATTCAGCCAGAAACCTGTAAAAATAATAGATGGTGAGAAAGGGATAATAGAATAAAGGGTGGCATTTTGGATTTAGCGTGGTGTTTTATTAGTTTGCTGCCCAAGCTTTATCGTGCTTGCCTCATCACACGGCTCTTTCATTCAGCACCTCACAGATGACATAGACGCTGATATTTTCTGGCACACAGTGTCTGTCTATGTACCCGCCTTGACTTTCTCCCAGCAAATTTTGGCCTCAGCCATCTGCAGATGTAACACAATTCACATTGTAATATTTTGTTGCGTTCGCGGGGCCGTGTAAATCCCCTAAAACTAAGAGTAAAGAGAGAGACTGAATGTGTAGGTGGGGAAAAAATAGACTGGATTCTCTTTAAGTGCGGTGATAAATATTCCTGTCAGATGTATGTATGTTGAAATCTGTTTTTTTTCTCCTTAATATTCCTCAAACTGAGAGCTGAAATTTGCAACCCGTGAAAAGGCTCAGTATAACTGAATCAGTGCTGCGATACCCTGAGCTGTTAGTAGCTCAAGTGCTTATGTCAGGTCTTAATGACAGTTTTAATGAAAGAGCTGCTTAAGAGCAAAATGCTTTTGACTCACTTCCCCTCGCCTCACTGCTGTATTATTAAAGGATTAATCTGGAAAGGGGTTTTTAGTTTGCAATAAGGTAAAGCTAAGCCGTAGTTTGTCTAGTTCTGTAAATGTTACCTGACTTGTGTGCACGAGACTATGGAAGTGGTGAGCTTGTTATTTTAGGCACTTTCTGTGACCATATTTGGGTTGACAAAAGACGATGTGTTTTTAATAATTATTATTTATTATTTAGCCTCCATCATCACCATCTCCATCCGTCCGTCCGGCCTCCCTTTCTCTCTCCCTCGTTTATAGCCAGGTCGTTCCCAAAACTTCCCTCTCCCCCGGCCACTTTCCCCAGAAGAGCTGGAGCTCCCAGGCCAGCTGGGAGACGCAGTGCTTCCTGGTCTACACTTGGAAGTCCTTCTTAGCTTAGCTCCTTCTTTACCACAACAGACAGCACGTTTGTTTCTGGTTGTTTGGTTAAAATCTCAGACTTATGCTTCCTACCACTTCAGCAGATGGAGAAGATTTTAATAATGGCTGCGGAAAGTGATGGAGATTAGAGCATCACATTGATGTGGCTGAGGAGACCCAATCAACCGAATTAACCGAACGCTTCCTCTTTTAAAAGATCGTTCTTTTCAACAGGAATAAACCCCATTAAGAGTACTTAAAAAAGCAGAATCAGGATCCCATCTAAATGTTAATTAAAGACTGTGATATAAACTGTGGGTCATCGCTGATGTTTTAAGATGATAGATGACACTGTGTCCAAAGCACATTTAAATTTGACAGATCTATCTTTGTGCCATTTTCATCCTCGTCATTACAAGTCTGGGTGGCAAAGACTGTCGCAGTTTCACCTCCAGAGAGACGGTCGGAGGTATTTGTTGGGGAGACAGACTCAACTCGTTGCAAGAACTCTCGGATGGTGATGAAGGTCATTTTCCCCGCTGCATCTGCCTCTGACATGAAACAGAATTCTTTCATAACCAGGGAGGAAATTGTTCTCTGTTGTCACGGCAACCCCACCCAAAACACAAGCCGCTGATAAGCCGAGTAAAAGTTCAGGCCAAATTATGACTCCCGGGTTGATTCTGAATACATCGAGGCCACGGCAGAATAAATTGGAACACATTTGTTTGTTGTTGTTGCTTTTAAGAGCTTGATAAAGCAAATCTGTCCCAGGTAACACCTCGTCTGTCCCTCACATGTCATGATAGATGTCATATGAGTCGAGCTTTAACTGGAGAAGTCCCGTCTTATCTGGGTTCTGCACCTCCTGCCATCCCCCGCATTATTCCTCACTTTAGACAGTGTATGAACGGATGTTCCGTCACTCACATCTTCTGAAACACAGATCTAATTAGCATACGGATGGGTTCCTGTATATCTGCCCCTGGCAAGGATTAATTTCAAAGACATAATTCAGGGAGCCCGAAAAAGTAAAATTGCGGCTTCCAGGGTTAAAAAAAGAAAGTGTCTGTGGGAGCTGGTGCATGGAAATATTCCCATTACTCTCTAAGTGAAGGATTTAAAAGCAGTAAAAGTGCACATTTTTATAGGAGTAGCTGTATATGTAACATTACAGTTGTTACGTAATTAATCGTTATGTAATGTTATGTTTTTGCTCAAAAATTGACTTAGCTGCAATTATTTTAGGCGTTCTGTTGCTAAGACTGGGTTAGATAACTGGAAACAGGGTAAATTCAATTAAAAACCAGCGGGGCTACAGTCAGACCCGGACATTGAATATCATCAAAGCTGCGCTAATTCTTTAAAAATATTCGCCCACGCTGCTGTTGGAAGCCTTGGTTATTGTAGTTATTAGCGCTGCCCTGTAGCCAGGTCTGCGGAGAAGCAACCCCTGTATTTAAGTGGAAATCAGACAGTAGACAGTATGGCGCCCCGGTAGATGTAGTCTTTAGACTTAGGCTTTAATATTTGAAGTCGGACATGTTGATTTTTAATTTTTTTTTTCTCAAGCCAAGAAATCGAACTTTGGACGAGTGAGTAAAACCACTTTGGTAAGCTGGAATAGGTTATTAGCACATCCCATCATGCCATTTCATAAATGACTTTTTCATCGCGGAGTTATTGTGATAAGGCCGAGGTCTGCCCCACAAAGCAGCTTAGATCAAAGCGGGAACAGATAAGGACGCAGCTATGCCAATCCCTCCAACAATTTGGGCCACTGGAAATGTAAGCAATGGGGTCAAGTCGCACACACGTTATATTCTAATAGTTTTTTTTAATATTGCTGTAATTATTATTATTATTATTATTGTTATTCCTGTAAGCGCGGCTGCTGTCAGGTCATTAAATGTTTCCTGTCATTCATTCAAGACTGAATGCCTCAGAACTCTTACTGCAACTTCTTACAAATGGTCCTTGCTATTCATGTTCCCTATTATTGCTGTTGATGTAGCATTTTTTAAATAGACAACCGTGCTGCTGCAGTGGTTTGATAAGCATGTTGACTTTTCTTGCCGTAAATTGGAGCGGCAGGTCAGCATGTGGAGGTCTGTGTTGCCCTCCAACGATGTTCCTCCTCCGAGCACGGCCGACCCACCACAGCCGTGGTCACGCTGGAGAATCCTCTCCACGGCGTCTTTCACGTCCATCACATCACCCTCATGGAGTCTGTTTAACAGGCGGATTCTTGGACAGGAGTGGACTGATGGAGGTCACGTTCTACAGTTCTGGCAGTCACCCTGTTCCTCCTTACTCAAAGGAGCAAATGGCAGTTCTGCTCCTGGGTTGTTGCCCTCCTACAGCCACCTCCACATCTCCTGCTGTACTGGCCTGTCTCCTGGCGTCTCCTCCACATTCTCGCCACTGTGCTGGGAGACGCAGCAGACCTTCTGGCCGCAGCGTGTACGGCGACGCTGCACTATTCGAGCAACTTCTGTGGGCTGCAGATACCACCTCACCCTTACCTCTATTGGCGAGGGCGCTTGGAAAAATGTAAAACTAGAACCAGCCAGAAGGGATGAGGAGAGGAAAAGGCTCCATGGCCATCACCTCTAAAACCATTCTGTCATGCTGGCATCCTTTAGGTATGATGGAGCATGTTTAAGGTTGTGTTGTCAGCTGTCGGGAGCTCTCTCGGTTGATTTTCTGTAAATATAATCAACTACATACGGGATAATTACCGTAAAAGGACCCTCAGTCTTTGCTTTTCTCCACCATTTTCACCCCACCACCGTTCCACTCCCTCAACTGATATCTTCTCGTCCCAGCTGGTCTCCCCAGAGGCAGACAGTAGCCTGGTGATGCACCACACCCGGCATACGTGTCCCCTGGTTATAGAGCGACGAGCAGAGCAGCCTCTTCACATGATTGATGTCCAAATGGGATTTTAATCCAGTTACTCAGTCATCCCCCCGTGGCTGTATCTGCATGTCAGCAGTCCTGATTTGGAAGCTTCCTTTATTGGGAACAATGAGGGACAGGAACCCATTTCTTCACCCAGCTGTCAGTTTTAGTCTTTTGACCTTTCAAACGGCTGATTTTGAGCATTCCTTTTAACACTCTGAATAGAAAATATTTTCATTTCATTTTAATTTTGACTTCAGTACACAAAATTTTATTATTTTATTAATTTTATTTGACCAGCTCACCTAAGCAATTCTATTAAATAAATTGGAGCTAGTCTATAATATATTAAAGGATTATATTTGTGAATATCATAAAATACGTGTTCTTATATGGCTGACCCCCTTTATCCAGCAGGCTGGGATTCCAGGTGGTCCATATCACCTCTGAAAGTGTTCTCAGGACTCTCAGCATTAAGTTAGCATTGCTTCAGTCTTACCTCAGGTCAGAGCTCAGCAATCGTGAGTCTCCCCGTGCCACCAGACCAATTTCTTAGACCAGTTTGAAAGGTTTCCTGTTTCTCCCCGTCAGACTAACGACACAAGTATGAGGGTGAAGAATTTTTCAGTATTTTGAGCAGCCCCAGATATCAACCCCAGCACTTTCATTTCTTGTCTCTAATTGGCAACGTTTCGTGCTTTTGCCACTGTGACCTCACCACCGTTCTCTAAAGCTGGAGATCCATCACAAACTGTGCAGATTTCCTCCCTTCTGAAGTCTTGTTGGGCATTTTTCGTGCAAGGATGGAATTAGTCGGTGGAAGAGAGCAGTGTTTTTACAACTTTCAGTGGGGGATATAACTCGGTATGCTCAGAAATATTTTAATTATAGTTGATAAAATTATCGTTTTTATTATTGTTATTATAGGGTAAGATGGTGAAAGGAATGGGAGGGGCCATGGATTTGGTGGCGAGCGCAGGAACCAAGGTGGTGGTCACCATGGAGCACTCGGCTAAGGTGTGTAAACATGTTTGTGTGTGTGCGTGTGTTTGTGTGTGATTTACTGCCCAACAAAGCCCTTACAAAGGACTCAGTCCTTTCTTAGGAAACCAATTAAATTTCTCATTTTTCCCCCCCACTTGGGCTTCACCAGCTCACCTTGTGTTTGCTTCTAATGCTAATGGCTGCCATGACTCATTAGGGATAAATTTGTTAATGGATTTGCTTAATGCACCTTTAACGGGCGTCCTCGGCCCATTTTTAATGACACGCAAACCATTTGTTCAAGTGAGGCTGCAGTTACACATGAGTATTCCCACACGGCCTCCCGTAATAGCGGTTTGGAACCCAGCTAAAGCGTCAGGAAGTCCAGCCCAGTGTGACGCAAGAGCCACGCAACGCTCCGTATTCATAGAAGCAGGCTTTTTTTCCTGCTCAGGGGAGCCTGTCTGGTGCCCGGCTACAGAATATTGTCCAGATGGTGCAGCAGGTGGACATAAATTTACTGGCCTGAAGCCAGTTTCCTTTTTGAAGGTGGCGGTGGGGGGGGGGGTGGTGGTGGTGTCCTATGATCAATGATTTGTGATGGTCACATCTTGAATGCGTGCTTTGCTTTTAGAACGTGAGCACAACTAAGCAAATGACAGCGATGTACATGATTTACATATCACCAAACACGCTGAATATGTTTGATGAGCTCAGTTGAATGTCCCCCTCCAGTCATGTTTACTGACAAATTGCTGTTTATTTCAGGGAGGGAAGCACAAGATACTGGACAAATGCAGCCTACCTTTGACCGGAAAACATTGTGTGGATCGCATCATCACTGAAAAGGTGTGTTTTTCTGTTTGCTTTACCAGTTACTGCAATCATCCACTCCCATAGTTGGCTGACAGCACCTCAAACACATCAAAGCAGATGGAGCTACTGAAGATCTGCTGAGTTTCATTAGTGGAAGTGAATTTGAACGCGGGGCTGTCTGTGCTCCCAGACGAGTTGGCTTTTCTGTCACCGTCGTGCACAATCGTAGCAAATAGTCTGGGTTTGTATTTCCAGGACGACATATCTGAAAACGCAGCATGTGGGACCGTGGATGGTAACACGACTATCGGGACACTCGGGGATGTGACTGTCAGGCTGAAATTGGACCATAAAATCATGACTGGTCCAATGAGCTCCCATTTCTGTTGCACTACTCAGATCATGCAGCCAATTTCTGGCCTCACTATCCTTACTGGGCACATTTTGAACCCCAAATTAACAAATTTCTCTATCGAACATTGATGCCGTTTGCGATTCCTCCAAATGGATTCACCTGCGCTTGTTTTGCCTGTTATTTCTTTCCTGTCCATCTCCACTTCCTGAATGTACAAAAACAACAAAACGCAGGCACGATGGCAGAGACCTGTCACGTCGCCACACGCCATGCTTTGACAGATTGGCATGTTGCGTCGCACACTGGCTGATGGCAGGGGCATTAATGAATTTACCACTAATTCATGATTCATCACGATTTCTGTTGAGAAGCTTATCAATTTTGCAACATCTTATAATTTCCTAGCGGTTGAGTGAGTGGGCTGAGTGCTCCATTTATTTATTTAGTTGATAAGCCTCATGTCTGCGTCTGCCTCATTCTTTCAGTATTGATTCTTTGAATTTCCTCATACTGCAAACCACACAGGGCTTCGGGTAATATCTCGAGTTTTGTGATAACATGCGGACATTCTGTTGGAAGTTGGTGGATTTTATAAGTGCCGCACTATATAGAATCTTTACAAGCATGTGTGAGATAAAAGCTCTGCGTATTTTTGTACTTAATGAATGCCAAAATCCACATTGTACTAGCAAAGTGAGGACATTTTGGCTGGTCCTCGGGTTAGGTGAGGTTAGGTTAGGTTAGGGTTGGGGGTTAGTTGGGCTGGTTAGGGTTCATGTAAGGAGCTTGGTGATGCACCATGCCTGTGATCCTACGTATGAGGATGTGTGTCAGGCAAATAGAGCAAAGGTAAGAACGAGACCCCTCCCCAGTGATGTGGCTTCAGAACATGCTTGAAAATATGACCTATCAGCCAACGTCTTATTGAGCTGTCCCCGTCTTATTTTCCCCTCTGTCCTTTTATCTGCTCAGTCGCCTTTTGTGGTGCTGGTGTGACTAATAACTGTCAATATTCATGAAGGTTAAATCCCGTTTAACAGCCTCGGCGCCGCCTCTCTGATTTCATCACCTCAAGCCAACTGTGTTACCTGGTGGCTTATTTTGATGAATCATTTTACTGAGCAGCACCATACGATCTTACTGTATTTCCATTGTATCAGCAGGAATACCAAAGGTGGAATTCAGTGGTTTAACAGTGGGAGTTGCACTCAGAAGGATTTCTGTGTAAATTAAGGTAATTTACAAAAAACTTGACAAATGTACTGTAAATCTAAATGAGTTTATGCTCCCCCAGCAAACAATCAGTGCAAGTTTGGCAGTGTCTGACAAAATCTTATTTTTTTATTCCTGACTTAATAAAATATGAAGTTTGAATAAATCAATTGAAAGAAACCTTGTTAGACCCAAACAACATTCAGGTGTTTGAAAGTAGAAAAGAAGAGCCTATAAACCAAGTTTGCAGACTTTTTATTGGCTTTTTGTATTTTATTTTTTGCTACTACATTTATTGGCTTGTTTCATTTAAGACTTGGAGCTTTCCAAACTTCCTAAACACACCCAAAGATTGTGAAAGGAAGGTTGTCCTTCAGGGTGGGTGGGAAACCTGTGGCTTCACTGTTTGACTCAATCGTTCAGGGTTAATATGATGTAGGTTAAAGTGTGAGCGCCGAACAAAAGGTGACGTTGCAGTTTCAAAATTCACTCGTCATCATCTCTTTCTTACATTGCACCCACCGATCACGGCCCCTGCAGTGTTTTCTGCACCGCGCCTTTACAAAATTTCCAATTTTGCACTGCCGGGATTTGCGCGGTGTCACAATTAGGGCTGCATGTCAGCGTCTCTGTTAACAGCAGACCCCCCCGGTCCTCCTCGTGACGTTCCATCTGTCTCGCTATCCTGGAGTGAGATATCTGCCTCCTGCCCTGTCACCGCGCTTGTGCTCTCCTAATGAGCAGAGAGTCCTGACAGGCTTTGCCTCGACGTGACTGTGGCTGAGCCCGTCAGCCCCTGCTGAGAGCAGCTCAACTCGCTCAGCCTCCTCCCCGCCTTTTTTTTCATTGTGTGCATAAATATGGAAATTAGCATTACTATATGTATTACAGTAGTTTATGTTCTCTTGTTTTGTCTCATTGCTCTTCTGGAGAACAGACGACAGACGTGATCAGGTTTGATGATCTTAAAACAGGCTTAAAATCAGCCGGTAGGTGGTATTTGCAGCTGGTAGTTGAAAATGTCCACCAGAATGAAGCTTAACTAGCATATTTTGTATTTAAACACAACTGTTACATAGACAAAGGCAGAGGCGCGGGTCCTTTCTGAGCAGTGGTACCATGGTGACATTTGAGGTCTGAAATTTAAAGTTAACCTTTAAGACAGAGCAGCTCAGTACTCACTGAAGGTCATTCATTTTTCAGTCCTACGTCTGAACTCCCGTCATTCCTTCATTTCCATCTCCTCCTTGTCTGCTGAAGACCAGCGGCCCTGTAATTCCTGCTTCTTTTGACTTCTTTTAAGTATCAAACAGCAGAACAACTAAAACTATTCTATCTTTGACAGTCGACATTGGTGCAGTTTTGAACGGCCCTCTGAGGATGCTTTAGACCAACGGAATTTTGCCGTTTGTGGATGACACTAAAGCGGTGCTTCCCACCCCACCTGAAGCTCTGCTGTCATCATTTCGTGGAGGCCGACTACATGACATTTTACTTGATAATTCTTCTTTCTTTCTGTCTCTGTCCTCACCAGGCTGTGTTCGACGTCGATCAGACTAAAGGCCTGACTCTGATTGAAGTGTGGGAGGGGCTCACTCCTGACGATATCAAAGCCTGCACTGGCACGGACTTTGAGGCGAGTGGTGTTGCCGTTTGCCATATTTTCACTTCATTCACAAATTACTAATGTCTATATTGTCCTCCTTGTCCTCTGTCCGTTGCATTTTAGGTGTCTCCAAACCTGAAGACCATGCAGCAAATTTAAGGGGTCCCGTGGTGAATCAAAGATGTACTGTTGATTTTGCAGTTATCAGATAGATTTATTGATCAGGGTTCATAGAGGACACCTTGGGCCCTCTGTCTTTATTAAATGAATTGTTTCTGGTAATCTAAGTGCAGTTATTACCAAGTAATCCTCACACTGACTGACTAATGTATGATTTGTAGCCGAGTGCAGAGCCTGAGTCCTCGCTCATCACACTACTGCCTCTCAGGTCAAAAGGTCAGACCGTCCACAAGTCCACCTGGGTGAAGTTGAACAATGTTAAAAATGTTGCATATTTGTATGTTGAAAAGAACGAAATAAGTGCTTTTCCCATGTCACTCAAAGGAAAATATGCAACTTTTACTGTCTCTAAAAACCGCAGTACTATTTTTTGTTCTGTATTTTCTCATTTTTCCTCTTCAGACATGTCAAACCAGGTCAGCAATCACTCATTCTTGAAATTGTTACACTTTGACATTTGTCGGCTTTTTTTTAAATAAAAGGTCACAGCCAACTTTGCAGAGTGGAATTTTCCCCAAATCTCCATTTCTCAATAAAAAAAGGCTTTAAAAAGCAGACGACTGGTATGTTCCAATGTTTGAGCTCCTCAAATCACACGCTGCTGGAAAGTGGACGTCTGGTTTGAGAGTGATGGCTTGTGACACGCCACAGGTTACCGCCTCCCGCACATGCCCGCTTTGCTTACTCTGACATTCTGGATGCGATTCCTCCGCCAGAGTCGAGAGGCGTTGCTGTTACCTGAGGCTTGTTACGTCACCAGTGCCGCTGGGCCCCACGGTTCAAGAAGACGGGTTGGATCGGCCCGTCAAGCGGAAAAATGGAAGGGAATGACAGGGGCCGCCGCCCCCAGCTGATGATGAGCACACCCCTCCGTGAGTCAGAGTGCTCGGCGTTTATCCGACTGACCACATTAGTGCCATATTTTAATGTGCGGTGGCTGATTTACAGTACAGACAGGTTGGCTGGAGGCCGCGCCTGGAAAGTACTTGAAAGCATCAATCTCATGTTTCAGTGGTTTATCGGGTGGGACTCGCTGTGACGTTTGAGTGTCACCTTCCCATTGGTGTTTGTTATTGAATATTGATTATTCGTCACCCTAATTCTCCCAATCCTAATCATCTTTCTGAGCCAGCCTTTCAGACCCCGGCATCAAAGCCACTGAACTGTAGTGATTTTAAATAATGGGCTGGTTGAAAGGCTGCCTCATTTCTGATCATGCTGGATGGCTAAATGTCAATATTGATTACATTTGACTGCAGTAGGTAAAAAGAAATTTGCAGTCTTTGTCCCACATACCAAACTTGGATCCAGATGACAAAGCACACATAATGGGTGTGTAAAATGAAATAAATAAATAATAAAATGAAAATCTGCACAGGTGTGTGTGCTAACGGCGTATAAAAACTGTTTTTTAAACAAACATTGACTGGGTTCCCCTCCGTGGATGCTAAATAGTAGCCTCGAACTGGCTGGAGTTCAAATTGAAGGGTTTTTTCAATGCTATTTAAGTATTTGTATTCATATTTCCAATGTTGTAGCAAAGTCAAGACGCACTGGAACTTTAAGGCTAACAGGATACTTTAATGTCACCTTGCAGCCGACATTTTCGACTAGACTGATCCTAATTAAGATTGAAGGTGTGCGTTATAAGTAAAAGTCCTGTAGCCTAATGAGAAGCCTGACAAAAGGCTGCGATCCAACTTCAAAACATCTTAGCGGAAGATTAATTATCATTGATTATCTTGGGGAAATGTCTAAATTGTGATGCCATTCTGGTGAGATCTGAGCGACAGTCGATCCAGGTGCCTTTACTGCCGAGACTTAGCTCCTTTAAGGTAAAACGCAGAATATTTTCATATTTGGATACAATTTTCTATTTTTCCCCAATGCTGCACGGTGACGCGCGCCTGGTCAGCGGGGTATAGGCTGACGCGGTGTGTGTGTGTGTGTGTGTGCGAGCGAGCGAGCGAGCGCGGAAAAAGAGCGAGAGAGAGAGAGAGAGGGGAGGGAGAGAAAGAGAGAGAGAGAGAGGGGGGAAAGCGCACCAGGTTGGCGCAGGCACCAGGAGATCGGAGCGCGCAACGGCAGCATGGCTTCGTCTCACGGGAGAAGTGACCTGCGCTTTGTAGACTGGATGGCAAGTTTACCGCAGAGCATGCACACCATCCCGCTCACCAACCTGGCTATCCCCGGTAGGTTCCTGCTCGGTCCTTTGCTCTTTATTTTAAAAAAAACAAAAAACGGCGCAGATGTCAGAGTTGAGTAGAAATATAAAGGGCTGAAAAAGCTGCCGCTGTGCGCAAGAACAGCATTTTACTGTTCTGCAAAGTTTGAATGATTTTACTTTACAGGCTGTTTCCTTGCTGCAAATGAAAATATTGCATTAACCCTCGGGCTGACTCGGTAACCTGTTGCGCAGGTGCGGCGCACAGTATTTTCAGCTCTCCATCTTTCCTCCAGTTCTCTGCGAAATGCTTTAAAATAGTGGAGAAGATGACTGCTTTGTCTTTGTTTTATAACAGCGATGATGCCTGCATTAAAAAAAGAGACTTTTGAAGCCCTTCAGAAGATTCAACATCGGGTTCACCGTGTCGCTTTATTTTGCGCCGGACTTTTGGGTCTCGGTGCTGGGGTGGTGGCTCAGGAGGAGAAGAGACACACGGAGAGGTTGGATGTGTTGGGTCTGTGCGCTTCCAGAATCACAGCGCAAAAAAAAACAACAACCCGCGACGTTGACGCCTTTAACCAATCGGCGCGCAGCTCTCCTCAAAGTCCATTCAAATTGGAAACGCAGGTTGTGACAACCCACCAATGATGGAAGCGACTTAGTGATTTAATAGCAGCAGCCTGTTAATTCTATATCTCTGCCTCTGTTCGGAGATTATCACCCACACAGCCGCGCGCTTCTTCATTCCCCCGTTTTCTATTCGCGGAACTACCTGGTGCGTTCAGGGTCTGGCACCCACATGGCTTGTGACCTAATAACCAGCACTGACAGCAGCCCTGAAACAAGCCAACATATAATACTAGTAATAATAATAATAATAAATCGAATGTAAAAGCAGAACAGCACGACGTCTCATCCGTCATCCTTAATTCTATTGAATTTGTGCTTGGTTTGGCTGCAGCTCGCCCATGCCAAGGCGACATGGAGACATGCTCTGTCCCATTTAATTAGGTATCATTACTTCCTGCAGCTTGCAGCTCAGATGCTCCAAATGTACCCTCCATTTGGATACTGAGTCTGTAAACACCCCTTGATTCTGTGTACTTTTCTTCTGTTCAGTGCACGCACACTTGGCATACGCTTTGTTAAAAATAAATTCCATAATCCACAGGATTTTGTGAGCGCTTATTCAGCCTCGACTGAGTGCTCTCCTCCTGGCTCTGTCTGCGTACATTGAGAAAAGTCAGTCTCATTTCACGTCGTTTCTGTCTGATCTCAGAACACAGCATTGTTCCAGAAGCACGTGTCCTATATTCTCCATTGCTCTGCCATTTTGGAACAATATTGCGAGCTCCTGCCTGCGTTTGAGAGATGCTATTTATTTTTCCAGAAAATGGAATTATAAAGTTCACCAGCCAAAAGCCGCCACCATCAAGGCCACAGGGTTTTGGCACTTCACAGCACCACACGGGTAACGTGATACCACAACGTTCTGTAATTGACTGGCAGGATTAGCAATATGGCACAGCTGCCCTTATATACAATTACCTGGTTATGGGTTAATTTTAATTAACCCATAACCAGGTGATTGGATAGTTGCTGTGGAAGCAATTTAATAGCTTCTTGCTGTAGCTTTTAAAAGAAATCCAGTTCAAGAGCAGATCCTGGTCACTGTGTTTGCAGAGCTAACCCTCATCCATCAGCCAGAACACTGTTTACCTCCTTTGTTAATTGTGTTGTAATTAATGAAGCGAGAGGTAAACAGTTGTCATTAATTTTACCTACGTTGGCACTCATCTCCAGACGAGGTGATGGGGAAAAAACAAAACAGCAAGATGGTTGAGACAGTGTCTTTTTCTGAAGCAGAGTGACAATAAGGGGAAAAAAAACCACATCATCAATCAACTGTCACCCACAGAGCTGACTCAGTGCTTCACGGTAGCGCAGGCAGGGGAGGAAAAAGCTGCGAGAGAAGTGCTTTAATAGAAACATATAAATAAAAATGGTCATTTTTACGTAACTAGGAGACATTTAACCAGCCAGCTCTTTTATTGATTGCACAGAAATGTCAAATCTTATGTGACATAATTCAAAATTTCAGCATGCTGGCATGTTCAGAGCAATTCTATTCATCAGCTATGAGTGGTGCTGACCTCACCCAAGTGTCACAAGACCCACTCTGGTTCTGTTCTAAAGCTGGAACCGTAACACAGTTGTTGAGGGCTTATTAAAGAGATGGGGGTCGGGAGGGGGGGCATTAAGGCCATACTGATCGGTGGGTAACACAGTGGCTATTGTTAGAGCTGATAGGTGAACAATGCAGCCTGGAAACGTGGTGGTCAGCGAAGGTGTGCCTTCAGTCGGTTAGACTGCATGCGCTTCTGTCAGTGGGAAACACACAGAGAGCCTGTTTAGCCTTAATGAAATCTCCAGTGTGTTTGTTTCTATCATCCACCACACCCAAGAGCTGCACAGGGTGATGTCATATATCTGATTCTGATTTTGCAGTCTTGACTGGCAACACAGCCTCTGACTGCATATGCAAATAACAAAATGGCAGCAGGCTGTGATCAACGGGGAGGGGAGCTTCCTATACTGCTAAGAAGGGTTTTTGCTACCAGGCTTTAAACAATTTTTAGTTTTGCTCAAAATATTTGCTTAATAAGGCAAATAATTTGATTAATGTTTCCCCTCGTTTGGACCAATCGCCTTCTGGACAAGAGAGGACCTGCACATTGGTGCATTTTCCAGTTCCTAAAGGAAACAACGATTACTTTGATTTAAGGCTGATTGTTATCAGTGGAATATTAAGCTGGGACCAGCATCAATCATTACATCTGATCTGATAATCCTGCCTGATCGCGCATGGTTATGCATAAGATGCAGAACCTTTTTAATATCTGGTGCTGAACTAACATTTTGGTGAAAGGAAACCCTGCTTCTCATCCAATGGGTTGAAGTCAAAATGCCCTCAGAGGAAGTAAATACAAATTTGTTGCAGGAAAAGAAATCTTCTGTACTGCCAGGCTCCTCTGGACAGCAGAAAAGGCCTCAGGTCTTGAGCTGTAAATGTGACCATCCGTCCCTGGGTGACATCACTCTGCTGCCACTTAGAAGGAGGAAGAAGAGGGCTATCAAATGGCAGGAAAGCATCCGGCTGAATAACAAAAGACGTAAGCGAGCAAATCAGCAGGAAAATGAAGGTGTTTGGTGAGATAAGGACCATTCCTCCCAGTGATATGATGAAAACAGATGACAGAGTTATTTTCCCTGATGGATGTGACCTTAGGAGTCGAGGCTTAGCGCTGGTTATTCCAAAGCTGTGATGCCTGGCAATGGAAGTGAGTTTGAACACTCGCTCGACCCCGCAAATGTTATTTTTTTATTTTACCAGGAGAATCCTGTTGAGATTAAAAACCTGTTTTTCAAGGGAGCCCTATTAGAACTGACAGCACAGGATAGATAATGCGTATCTAATGCGTAACCCATTATATGTTCCCAGATTTTCTGCATTAAATTCCCCCAATTATGTATTTACATATATAGAGTATAGATATTGCATTTTAAAGCTGTTTGAATTAAAGCTGTGTCATAAGGAAATGCGAATGGTTAGTAATGGCTTCTCCTCACATTATGTTTGCCGCTCTGCAGTTAATTGAGTTTCCAGCAGGAGAATATTTATCTCAATTCTACAGGGCAAATAATTCATCCGCTGAGGAAATGTGTGCATTTAGCACCCCTCCTTCCACACAAACAGGACAGGAAGAATCTCTGCACCGTGGCAGGATGAGACCGGGCCAATTCAACAGGAGTTTAAGGAACAGTCATGGTGGCTTACGCCGAGGGAAAGAGCAACGCTCCAATAATGAATCTGAAAGTCAGATTCACCGGGGACACTGTCAAGCAGCAAAGATTGGGGGGGGGGATGCAGGGTTATATGTGTCTGCATTGAACTTGAAGTGTAGTTTCTTCTTCTCCCCCCTCTGAGTGACATCACCTTCCTTGTAGCATTGCTAACCAGCTAGCGATGACCTTATTTAGTAATATTTGAATACCAATGAGTGTTACTCTTACCTCCTGTGGGGAAGGATCGGGGGAATTTGTAGTTTGCTGGTGTTTTCGCTCACTAATTGTCCCCGAGTCACGCCTCAGCAAATGAGATCCCGACATCAATTACTGTGAATGGCTGCAGCGCAGATGGCAAAACCCCTCGTCGGCGCGTTCTGTCCGTCGCCGCTCAGATTTCTCTGCACATTTTCAAAGACGGTCGGAACACGCGTGGCATGGTTTCGCCCGTCGGTCTCAGCGTTTCCCACGAGGCCGCTTCTCCCTGCAGCGTAACGATGCACTGGCCTCATTCGCTCCCATTTAAAGCAGTGAGTTATTGTTAAAACTGCCACCGATGCTCCTGTTCAGAGCTCTTTTGAGGTGCAGGTCCTGGCTGCAATTCTTGGCTTTTGAATTCCAAATACGCAACATTCTAATGATGGAAAGAGATCAAGCCTCGGCCTAAGGCCTTCAAAACGCGAGGAATGGCAGATTTTAAAATGTCTCGCGGTCGTGACGAGGCGGAGATTTGAAAGCGTCGCCTTACGTAACGCGAACAGCTAATGAAAGAGGGAAGACATTTCAAGAAAGAATGGTACGAAACATCCACCAGAGCAGAACAGCGACGTGTCTCTGCCACAGGAGCGGAGCGAGGTGTTGCGACTACTTAAGGTCAGCCTCTGATAGGTTGTCACCGTGACCCTGCTGATGCGTTCAGCCTGCGGTGATGCTATTCTGCGTCCCGCCCCAGGCTTCAGCTGTCTAGCCTGCTTATGGTCATTCTGTAGGCTGGCTGCAAAGACCTGGCACCGGCGTAAAAAGCTGAAGGTCAACCCAGGATATGTGCGCGCACGTGCACGTGTTACTTGTCTCACTCCGCCGACCTTCACACTCCCCGCGATCAGTCACAGCCACTATTATTATATTGATACACGTCCAGAGGAGACGTTAGATTATCTGTTGAAATAAAAGCTGAATAAATGTTGGCTGAAATATAAACGGATGTTTAGGTGGTTTATAGGAGGTTTTAGGTGGCTTCATAATCCTGCTAAAGCAGCTAACGCTGTTCATGTCTGTTGCAGACATCCTTGAATGCTGATGCTGAAAGGCTGTCGGGGGTGTGACCACCGTTTAGGTGAAACATCGTGAGGAGATTAGGAACCTGGATGAGCTGCAACAGGATTGATGTAATTGACAGATGGTTTAGGAGCCAATAGATCTATACATTCTAATTAAATCTGTCACAGTTTATTAACATTCATTGGCTGTTGCTGTTTACAGACATGAAACAAAAATATAGGTGTGTTTTGACCTCTTGAATTTAACCAGTGCAATGAAAATTGCTTTCTTCCCTTACCTGTTAATCCTTTGTTATTACTAAGATTATCAGCCTTTTTCCAAGCTCACGTGACAGCTCACGGTTATTTAACGGAAACGGACGTAAGGCTTGAATGAGAACTGAACTCACGCTTGGTCCTCCATCAAAAGCGGAGCCAAACGCAGGCACAGAAAGTCCAACCTGTGTTTGAGGAGCTTCTGAGTAGCGAACCCTTTTGAAGATGTGCTGCTGAAGCTCTGACGGATGAAAACTGTTGGTGTAGGTGAGCACGGGTTCGCTTCTTTTCAAAGACTCTGGGGTCACAGTGGGACTATGGAGGCTGTTGTTCTGTGCAGCTGCCCCGGGCTGACCCCCCCCCAACGTTTGCAGCTGTGTCCCTCACAGAAATAAAACGGGCAGCAATCAATACCTGCAGGTTTCTGTCTCCTCCAGGTTCCCATGATTCCTTCAGCTTCTACATTGACGAGGCGTCTCCAGTGGGTCCCGAGCAACCGGAGACGGTGCAGAACTTTGTTTCTGTTTTCGGCACGGTGGCCAAGAAGCTAATGAGGAAGTGGTTGGCCACGCAGACCATGAACTTCACCAGCCAGCTGGAGGCTGGGATACGCTTCTTCGACCTGCGCATCTCGACCAAGCCCCGCGACCCAGAGAACGAGCTGTTCTTCGCCCACGGACTCTTCAGTGCAACGGTCAGCGAAGTCCTGTTTCTGTCCTCTGTAATGAGCACCCAAACGTCCAAACAGAGCGGGAGCTCGACTATACAGGGATCAGAGTTGATGTAAAGCAAAGTTAGGTCAGGGATTTTTTAGGGAGGGATTATCAGTGGTGACTGTGACATTAACTGCCCCAAGATGTCACTTTTATGCACCCCGAGTTCGTAATGATTGAATTTATACAGTTGGAATAATATATCTGACTTTGTCTTAGTGCACAATAAACAGCTACTTATTTAAACATCCACTATAAACAATATCCTTGCAACAAAAATAAAATACATTCTGATATAATCCCTCATAACAATCGACTGGATCACAAAGACAATCCAGGCTCAGTTAATTGGCAAAATTCAAACCCTCTACAGTCGCTAAATTCAAAAAAGACTCTAAACACAAACCACCTGGTATATTTACTGAATGTTTCTTAGGTTTCACAGAAAAAATACCCTTTCAGTACAGACTAAATAGCTTTTTAACGTGCAACTATTCAACCTTTAACAACTAAAATATCTCTTTCACAACTCAGTGGGCCCACACACAACACACACATACAAACAGCCAAACCAATATAACCCCTTTGCAGGCCTGATATAGTGATCAGGTGCGAAAAATCCACAGTTTAAATCCAAACGGTCCTCAAAACCATATAAAAAAGGATGTTACCTGGGATATAGCTCAACTCCAAAGAGCGGCGGTTTACCGGTGCAGGTCTCTGATGAAAGGAGGCGCTGCAGGTTGATGTTGGGAGGGATGCTGTAGTCTCTCCCAGGCATCCCACAACTACCTCCAGACCAGTCACATACACACTGGCAGTGGTCCAGGCCGATCCTCACCGTCACCGTGACAGCAACGTACAGCCAACAGCAAGAGCTGGTTCAGCTACTAACGAATACTAATACGTGCGCAGCTAACGCTGACCTTTCGAGCTGAAACGTCTCTGGCTGCTCACCATTACCAACGTCCAGAATGTCGAGGAGACAATCTTTTAAATACTGATACTACCCACTGTGCAACTCATCCCAATAGCATTTTACACCTGGCCCACCATTAACACCTCAACTGATCAAGAATCAGTGTTCCACTCTTCCTCAAGCCTTGCCTTTAATAGTTTTAAACAAAGATAAACATTGTTCTTGTGAATAGAAATGTTAGCTGGGTTGCATGTGAAACATTTCAGATCAAGAAAGGCAGCACAATTGCAATGCTAAAACAGAACCAGACTTTTTATAAATTTGATATAATTTTGCATTAATAACCTGAACTGGAGTAAAAGCTGCATAAAACACAAAACACTTAGCGAAACCTGGAATAATAAACCGGAATAATAAGAAGCCTTGACGGTTATTTCTTTTGTTTTTATCTCTCAATACTCATGAACGATCTTTCATTTCTGATTCGTGTGTCTTGTTTAGGTGAGAGCGGGTCTGGAACAGATCAGTAGCTTCCTGTCGGCTCATGCCCGAGAGGTGGTGTTCCTGGACTTCAATCACTTCTACGGCGTGCAGAACCTGCACCACGAGAAGCTGGTGGCCATGTTAAAAGAGGTGTTTGGAGACAAACTCTGCCCGGTCGTCTTCGCACAAGAGGTACCGTCGGATTCAGACGCGCATGTCGAGTGGGAGTTAAAGCCATTATGTAAACAACACGCGGGCCTCAGATATTTTTAAAGATCTCTTTTCACATTTAGCAAGTGTAGCCTGTAAACACATGGATGCAGATTTGGTGTCTGTGCACGACTTTATAGCCACTGTTTTCCCAGGCTGAGGGACATTGGTGAAGCTCTGCACTGCGTCCATGTTCTGATATGTGCTGCCTATTTTTAGTCATCTTTACAGTTCACCTTCCAAATCTAGAGAGACAGAGACAGTGTATACAGAAACATAAATATCAGGTTATAGCTGCGTGTTGAGGGTGATTCCGAAGAGCAGGCTGACATCTTACCACCATATTTATAATTATCGTGCAAGTTTCTTGATTTGATGCTCTTTAACTTATTTATATACAGCCACAAGAACCTTCCATCCTTCTTTAAAACTAACTTGTGTTTACTTGATATCGATGCTTAAAAGTGCGATATTTCTGGGTTTATTTGCACTTCTCCTAAACTGACTTTAACAGCTTGGAAAATTGTAAATTACGCTCTGAGCGGTTCCAATTCTCAAGCTCATTTCTCCGGAAGCGAGAGGTTGCGATTGGACATAAAACGCCGCTCGCTCGCTCGCGCGACAAAGCGGTGGCGGCATAAAACTGCTCACAGCTTTGGCGGGCAGGCACAAGCAGACATCAAAGCCATTATATCAGCTCATTTGATCAATGCTTTTCTGTTCTTTTGCATCCATCTCAGTGGAGGAGGTTGGCAACAAAACATGCTTTCTATTCATTTATCAAATTTCCATCGTCATGGTTTCCCCTCCTCCATCCTCAGGTGACTCTACAGTATCTGTGGGAGAAGGAGTACCAGGTGCTTGTCTTCTACCACCACCCCATGGCCCTGGAGGTGCCTTTCCTGTGGCCGGGCCAGATGATGCCCTCTCCCTGGGCCAACACGACAGATCCAGAGAAGCTGATCCAGTTTCTCCAAGCGTCCGTCACTGACCGCAGGTCGGGATTGGCACTCGTTCTTCGGCCAACGCCCTGTTGCTAGCGTCATATGCTGATATTTATCAAAGGGTTAATGGTTGCTGGGTTAATGAGACAGAATGTCTGTGTTTGTCCTGTAATCTACCACCGTGATGTTTTATTGTCATATTATCAGTGCGTCATTACTTTTGTTCCACAGCTCCACAAATGCACCAAAGTCCAAGCGTGATGCTGCATTATAGCATCATTCTGGTTGTTTATTGCGGGTTCAGAACGCGGGCAAAACAACGCTAATGGCTACATATTACAGAAAATCTTTATCACGAAAGCAAAACAGCTGAGAAGGAATGTTAAAATGTTCATGACGTGCTTTTCAGAGCTTAAGTACTTTTGGCTGTCAATGACTTCAGATGTTCTGTATTAAAGTGCCAAACAAACAAGAATAAATAAGTAAAAATGCTCTAACTATATTTCTTTGTATAGGAGGAAAGGGACATTCTTTGTCTCCCAGGTGGTTCTGACACCGAAGGCGAGCACTGTGATGAAGGGTGTGGCCAGCGGGCTGAGGGAGACCATCACAGAAAGGTGTGTTTTGTGTGTGACAGAAACACAGCGAAGTGTGTGTGTCCCCCCCGTCCATACGTGCCAAAAGTCGCGCCTGAGTCAGCGTGGCATTTTGAGGCTAAATCCTGCGGCGTGCTGGCTTCCACTTGCATCTGGAGGCGTTTGGTCACCGAGTGAGGTCAATGACCTCACTCAAGTCTTGTTTTGGAGAACAGCTGCCACAAACCCGGTGCGCCGCTTCTCCTCGCCCTCCTCCCTCTATATGTCCCCAAATTTCCCCTCAGCTTTGCCTTTTCATCTTAATGTCACCATTTTTAAAAAAAAAAATAAAAACCAGGGCCGTGTCAGCCATCAGTCTATTCCTGGAATGAATAATTCATTTCGTAACTCCGCTATCAGCCGCTCTCACCAGGCTGTGGGTGACTTTGATCTAGACGTCCTTCGGTATTCCTTCCGTGGCGCGGCCTGTCAGCTGTAACGCAGCTGGTGTGGGCCCTGTCGGAGTGTCACGCTCACAGCTGGTGTGGACGCGCTGCATGACACGCGTCTCTAATTGCGACGGTGCCCCTCTCTGTGTAAAACCCGCCCCTTTCTTGCCTTCCCGCTGTTTGTCCTCCCAGGGCCTTGCCCAGCATGATGCAGTGGATCCGGTCGCAGCGGCCCGGGGAGAACGGCATCAACATCATCACGGCCGACTTCGTGGAGCTGGGAGAGTTCATCAGCGCCGTCATCAGCCTCAACTATCACCTGGACGACGACGAGGACGACGCCACCTGAGGCGTCGCCGGGTGGGGGGGAGCGCGGCCACCTCCGGACGAAGGCCAGTGCTTCAGTGTGTGCTCTCATTCTTCTCTGTGGCGTTTATTTCAGGAGGAAGGCTGCACTGCTTCTTTCACTTTATTTAGGGCCGTGATGACTGGAGAGCTCAAACGGCTGAAGGGACGATGAGGGAAGAGGAGGAGCGACTTTGGTGTGGCGCCGTTGCATAAAGACAATGACGTGTTGTGTGTCTGTGTCCTATTTGGGGATATAAAGTGAGGTATTAATTTCATTTCCCTCCCCTGCTGTAAAAATACTTGCTTCCCCCCATCCCCCCTCAATCAAAAGCGCTGTTGTCAGTTAAAGATAAAGATTCCTCAAAGCAGATCAACCTTATACTAAATGATCTGCCCGTCTTTGGTGTTCTAGCAGCGGGGACCTTTAAAGGTCATTCATACTTGTAACCTGTTGTAAGTGAGTGTCTGTCGTCCTTTTTTTTTTAAAAAAAAGGTTGTTTCGGGGTGTTTTACTCAACCCAGACAAGAAATGAACAGTTTTCCTTTGGCCCGTTATCTTCTGTAAATAGACGACCCGCTGGTCTGTGCATCTAGAACCAGTGGCGAGAGCAATATTGTGAAGTGTAACAGTTCTGCAGCTTGTGGAGCCTCTTTACACGGCTGAGAGACAAGGACGAACTGCTGCTGCGTGCGTGTCTCCCACTCACGGCCCAAACAGCTAGAAATCTCCTCAGTGGTCCTGCTGATCTCAACAGTGCAGGTGACAGAGCCGTGGCACAAAGCTACCGTTCATGTGGGGTTAAGAGTCTTTCTGCTGGCTGCTGGTTTCTCCCTTTGCATCCAAAATCGAAGATCCACTTTATCCAATCAGAATAGGATCCATCAGCCGGAGTCGTTCTGCAACAGCAGCGCTTTAACTCCAAATATGATAAATGTTTGATAAGACTGTGGCTCCTTGGTTTCATGGCCTGAATGCACATATCTGACCCATTATGTTCGTCGGATGCATTTCCGGCATTAACCCCAATATCCCAACCGGCGCCCCGGTCTTATTTTTCTTTTCTTTTTGTGTACAAGTTTCACGATCTGTGTGGAATTTTCTGCAGCGAATGTGACTGGTGACGCCAACGGGAGGAAACTTTTGCTTTTTTGCATTTGTGATTGTTGGTGTAGTGTCTGTTGACCGTGCTGTTTTCAGGAGGGAGCGACCCGGGGTCGGCGTGGAGGTCGCTCTCATGCCGTTTAGCTTCAGTGTTAAAATGAGCTTCTTTCACTTCTGTGTGGTTCCGTGTTGAACTGTTTTTTTCTATGGTGGAACATTTGTACATAAGGTAACTGCAGCAACCTGTTGGTGGACTGTAAATTATAGAAAACTCTGCACAGAGTCTTTTTTTAAAATACAAATACAATTCCTGGTTATGTTTTTTTTTTTGCGTTTTGCATGAATCCAACTGTTTCGTTGGCGCTTCTCTCGGTTCTCCGTATCTGTTGATTTTCCTGCGCAGAACGTTCCCGTGGGAGCATGTTCGGATACAGCTCTCGACCCCTCGCTTTTGAATGTTGCCCCAGTGCAGGTGAGGAATGAGCCCACACAAAACCAATCGTGATGTAAGGACGTTGGTGTCGTCCCCCCAAACTGTTGTCACTGCCTTCATGTACTGGTGTGAAGAGTCCTTCTGCTGTTGTAAAAACTCAAAACCATTTTGTTGAAAAATGACTGTTCTAAGTGGAGAAAAAAAAGAAAAGTGGCACTGAATAAAGCTTCTGAGCCTAATGACCCACTGTGTGCAGTGATTGATTAGTTCCTTGATTGGGTTTAATGAATAGGACCAGTCTGAAATGATGTGGGCGGGTGGGCTGCAGCCTTGCGGTGCCTCTGAGACCCCTCTTTGGAATTCAGCATCTTTCTGCGGGCCCCATCAGCCGCAGTGACGCTGGTCAGAGGATCACGAGAGGGAAAAAAAATCACTTTATCTGTCTAACCTCGTACTTTCCTTTCTGGACCCAATCAGGACAGATCTATGAATGCGTGGTCAGAGGCGACCAGATTCAGAAATGGGTGCAGACGTCCTCACAGAGAGAGAGAGAGAGTTTGTGGGCATGTGCTCGTGTCTGGCTCGCTCTGCCACGCACAAACGGATGAGGAGGAGGTGGAGGTGTGGGAGGCAGAGATGGATGATGGCTTTCAGACAATTTGAAGGGGGGGGGCAGTAATGAGATGCACAGTTTGAGGAAAGTTTTGGAGTGGGAGGAGGAGGAGGAAGAGTGTTTTCACCAGCCACTCCTGTCGCCATAAACAACTTGGAAACAGAGTTTATCTGTCCAGCGTATCTATTAACACTTGTATCAGGGCCTGCAGGAAGGATCGCAGCTCTTGTGACAGCTCTAAGTATCATTTTTTTCCCCTTTCGAGGAGACATCTCAAGGCACCTGTCAGCAGCTTCACGTTGTTGCTGAGTGCAAAAAAACAAGCAGACAATGGCAACTTTGAACAAAATCAGGTCAACCTGTGTTAGTCTGAGTTTGAGGACAGACACTTGTGCTTGGACGACTTGCCTGGATGCAACCGCGGCAGACGTTCTGCAGGGGTTGAAGAGGAAGAAGGAGGAGACGCAGGATTGTTGCCACATCAGACATGGAAGAGCGTAATGCTGAATATCAGTCTCAGTCAGTCGTCCTCTGGCAAAACTCTGACGGGACTTCCAGGGCAGATGGCGGTCAAATATGCCTTCAATCAAGAGCTCTACAGGAGCAGAACTAATGGAGGCCACGGTCTGGTGGTCCATTGCCAATCCAACTGCTATTCTTGGTCAAGTTGCTCCGACACGGCCTGATGCTCTACAGTAGCTGAGTCATTTAGCCAGAGGTCACAGGACAGGAAGTCATTTGTAACATGACCTGAGGGGCAGAGTTACTCTCAACACAATAATTTATGTTGGCAGAGATTCATTCCTAAATTACTGTCAGTGACACATTCAGTGGCTGATTGTGTTTAAGGCCCCCCAGGGAATAATAACACATATGAATGTCAAACAGGAGGCTCCATTTGTGACCTCCTTGCTAGAGATGAGGGGAAAAGGCCTGAAACAGCCACATCAGGAAAATTGCTTTGGAATAAGAAGCTCACCTTGAGGGAGCTTAATTTCCGGGTAAACGACAGCCCATGACTGTGTGCACAAGCTGTTTGTTTCAGCCATGGGATTCCCAATTTTCCCTGCTACTGGTTCAGAACCAGAGAATGAATTCGACTCCTCATGAGCAAAAATCACCAGGATGCAACCAGCAGCTTCTGTTTGTCGGACTCCCTCTTGAGGCACATGCTGCAGGCAAAGGCTCAACAGCATGGCAAATTCCAGAATTCTGTGGAGCCTTCAAGTATTTAAATCGATCCTCTATATTTACTTTTATAATTACATCGAAATCCATACATTTACCCAGCTTTTAATCACAAGTTAGTCACGAAGCAGTCGTGGTTCTCTGCTTCCCCCTAGTGTTGATCAGAGCGCATTACAGTTCAATTACGTCTCAACTCCGGCCCGCAGATAAGTTTTTGCTGTATTTTATTTTTGGATGCTGCTCAGTGTAAATGTTCAGATATTTTTTGGCCTTTGAAATAACTTTATTGTCTGAACACAAACGGGCTGACTTTAGAGCAGTAACAACAGCTCACAACAATAATTATAAGAGTTTTATCCAGCAGACTCACACAAGGTTGAGAAAACTTGACTTTCAGTTTCCGAATGACTTTCTGGCCTCTGGCAGAGGATGCTGTTTTTCTTCTTGATATTGCTCAATGGAATGTGCCTGGATTAAAAAAAAATGAACTGCTAGCCTTATACAAGATAAAGACGCAGTCTCAAACTGCTGCAGCTGCTCTCGCTCAAGATGAAGGCAAGTTTTTAACTCTGATCCTTTATAATCTGTAAACATTTAGGATTAATACTATCGTGACAACACTTTTTAACTGTTTAGACTTTACTTTTTTTGCACAGCCCTCATTGGTCTTGCCATGGCTGCTGCTTCTTTTCATTTCTAAAGGGTAAGTCAAACTTTTACACGTATTTCCTCAGCTTATTGAACAACATGCATTTGTGCACTTTTGGGATGTTCACGAGGAAGGTTTGTCGTTATGCATTTGTGTTTGTGCATAAACGTTAAACGTTTTCTTCCCCGATTTCTAGTGTTATTTGGTCCAAATTTGCTTTCCTAGATTGTGCAATCACATGATTAATTGCCAGTGGGGGCCGTTTGGTGACTGGTCAGAGTGCGACGGCTGCACAAAGTCGCAGGTCAGAATTAGAATCACCAGAATATTGTTAAATGATATTTACAGACGACTTCATGTGGCTCTCTCTCCCCCCATACTGCAGACTAGAAGCAGAGTTATGGCTGTTTATGCTCAGTTTGGAGGCAACCCCTGCCAAGGAAGTCGGAGTGAAACCAGACCCTGCGAAACCACTAAAGGCTGCCCCCTACAGGAGGGATGCGGAGATCGGTTTCGTTGTAGATCGGGTCAGAATTCCGTCGCTCTAACGCATCTGTATCATGCTGCAGAACTGGGGTGAGAAGGGTTGGTGTATGCGTGTCGCCCCTCAGGAAAGTGCATTAGCCAGTCCCTGGTGTGTAACGGAGATCAGGACTGTGAGGAGGACGGACTTGATGAGCAATGCCCCACTGAGAAGTTCATCATATGTACAAAATCAACCCTGCCCCCAAACATTGAACTTTTAGGATTAGGGTAAGTGACAAACCTCTCTCCACACACTCCCCAGAACTAGATCCAATCCAATCCGAATGTTTAGGGTAAATACTTTAGTACTCTGTTTTGATAACTGCTGCAGGTTCGACGTGGTGTCAGGAAGGAGGAAAGCCAGCGTCATCAACACAAAAAGCTTTGGGGGCCAGTGCCGAACCATCTACAGCGGCGTCCACCAAACCATCTACAGGCTTCCCCTCAGCACACTCCAGTACAGCTTCATGGTGGGTCACCCTGGATGGTTGCATGACATCACTCAACTCCCACCACAAAGAACCAGCTTATTTTATTCCAGGTTTAGATTGGGGGTCACCTTTGTTTGAATATTAATGAGCACATCGAGCAGGGAGAGACTTGCTACAGCATCTTTGGGCACCCTCAGAAAACCCTGTTTTAAGACTGCAAATGGTCCTGGACGGATCCAGAAATGGCTGAGGAGGAGAGGTTGTATATCTGCTGCTGAACCGGAGAAAACTCAGTGGAGTACATGACTTAAAGTCCTTTAACGGCTCCTTTAAAAGCCTGACCGTTGTCAGTGCACTGTAAAAATTGTGGCAGTTATTATCCTTAACCCTTTAGAACAACATTATGAAATTATTAAAAAGGAAAAAAAGTGGCGATAGTAACTTAAATTGTGTCACTTTGCTTTGGTTTTAATGTGCAACTTAACATGGATTTTTCGTAACGAGACAATTTTTTTTACAGTGTTTAAAGTGACTCCTTTTTCAGGTCAAAGTTCAGAACGACTTCAGTGATGAGATGTTCTCCAGCAAATGGCACTACGCTAAGAGCATCATCCAACGACAAACAACTACCGGAACCACGACCGGGTACCGAAACTACGACTTTCAAGAAACAAAAGACAGAACTCGGGTGAGCGGCTCTGACGGCAAATCCCAGAAAACTTTGGGATCGAATAGTGCGAAATGTTTTTCTTTTGGTGTGGCTCCTTGCAGATGCAGAAGGTTTTGATTTTAAAGAATGACGTCGAGGTGGCCCAGTTCCAAAGCAACTCTCCTCGGTACATCCCATTATCCGAGGAGCTGTGGAAGGCGCTGGTCAAACTCCCATCGGTTTACGACTACGCCGCCTACAGGCAGCTTTTGGAACGCTTCGGCACACACTACCTGTCTGAGGGAAGTCTCGGGGGGTCGTTCAAGGTCGTTGCTAAGATCGACGAAGAAACCGCACAATACATGAGTGAGGATTCATCAACCAGCATCAACTTCCTGGGAGAAAAACAGATTTTCACAACTCAAAATCAACATCGCTTTAGTCCCTTGTTTGACTGTTTCTTTTCATATTTATCATTTTCAAGGGACAGAAAGAACTGACTACAATGAGTGCGACAGGACCAAGCGCTGGATTCTGTTCTTCCCCATCACTCACGTTAAATGCAGAAGTGGTCACCAGTATAACAGATTCTCAACTGGTACAGTTTTTAGTTTAATTTTAATTTTTAATTTAATCCCCAACCCTAAACTTTCCTGTCCGGATCAGGCTCTGTAAAGCTTTTCTTGTTTCTTGAACAGGCGACAGGAAGAGAAACCACCTGTCTCGGGTGGACGTGGACGGAGGCGGCGTCCAACATATCGCGGCGCTGAAGACCATGAACCTCGACGATCCCAACAGGAACTGGGAAATGTACTCAAACTGGGCGGACTCCGTGCGATCGTTTCCACAGGTCACAAAACAAAAGGTGAGGGGAGGCGGCGTGAGATATCGCGGATAATGCTGGATTTAACCGTAGAGGGTACGATTGTGTGGGGGATTTGGCAGCCTCTAGTGGCGAGGCAACAGATTGCAGGACTTGTCATGAGCGTCAGACAAACATCTGTATGTTTGTGTCGCTGCAGCTGCGGCCGTTGTCAGAGCTGGTGAAGGAGGTTCAGTGTGCTGGCGTGAAGAAGATCTACCTCCGCAGGGCCATAGAACAGTACCTGTCTGAGAGCGCCCCCTGCCACTGCCGGCCCTGCAGCAACAACGGCCTGGTGTTCACCGACGGAGACAACTGCAAATGTGTGTGTAAGCCTGGAACATCGGGCCTGGCCTGTGAGCAAGGAGCTGAAGTAGAGGGTCAGCCGGGTGAGTCTGGGCCCTTTGCTGCCCCCGTTTCATGCCTCCGGGCAAATGCTGGTGATGTTTTATTGATCCTGCCTGTTTCGTCTTGCTCATCTTCGCGAAGGCGTGATTCACGGTAGCTGGGCCTGCTGGTCTGCCTGGTCATCGTGCTCTGGTGCCCGGAGATCAAGAAGCCGCTCCTGCTCCAACCCTGCCCCCCAGAACGGGGGGCAGCACTGCTCTGGAGAATCCACCGAGACATCCGACTGCGAGGAGGACGAGCTGATATACTTAAAGTTAGTGTATTTAAAAGCCCTGCAAAGCGAATGATGGTGTGAGTTACACGCTGCCTTTGTGTGAGCAGAACAATGGAGCCGCAGTGCTTTGACCTAACGCTCCCCGAGAGTCACAAATGTGGAAACCCGCCTCCTCTGATCAATGGCTACATCTTGGTAAACAGAAGAGCCTTTGTTTTGTTTTTCAAAACTGTGTTTTCTTAATATTCAGCCTGCTTTCGGGGGTTCTGTGTCATATTAAAGAAGTGATTTGGAACTTTACACAGGATCCAAAGGACATTTACATCGTCGGCAGTAAGGTGGAGTACACCTGCACGAGTGGATTCTATCTGACTGGTCACAGCACAATAGAATGCACTGAAAACAAATCCTGGTCCGGCAGGCCCGGATTCTGTCAAAGTCAGTAAATCCAGAGTAGCAATCGTTTAAATTGCGGCCGACTGCGGCCTGACTTTGACGTCTTTTCTCTCAGTATCAGCGTGCAAACTGGGACCGCTTGCTGACGGCGTCATCGCTGATCCCATACACAAGGTCTTTGGCATCGGGGACATCGTCAGCTTGTCTTGTCCGGAGGGCCGGCAGCTTTTAGGGGAGTCCACGATTATGTGTGACCCCAGTCTGAATTTTTCACCTGATCCGGCGACTATCAGCTGCAGCCCAGGTCAGTGATGCTGCAGACTCACAGCATGCGGGGGTTACTGCGTTAACAAGGAGGGGGTAACAGGATACTAACAAGGAGTCATTTCAACCTGTCCGACAGTGGAAAAACCAAAGATAGTTCCTCAGATCCAATGTCAACCATGGGAGAAGTCTTCGAAAGGAAAGTGTGTGTGTAAGACGCCTTTTGAGTGCAGGTAATTTTACTCCGAGTCCCGAATTTGTTCACCTTTTGAATGTTCTTTTTCTTTTTAGTCCCTCTGTCAACGTATTTCCTTCTCCCCTCAGTTCGTCTCTGGAGGTGTGCACCACCACCACCGCCACCATGAGGAAAAGGCCCATCCTCCTGACGGTTTGTCAGATGCAGGCGCTGAAGTGCATGGGGAGAATCCATGTGCTGGCAGATGAAGGCGTTTGCACATGGCCCAGACGTAACACGACAGGCTGCCGCAACTGCCACATGTGGGAGCGCTGTGATGGTGGGGAGGATCAGACGTGCAAATACTCAAGAATAATAAGACAGATTGTGCACTTTTATATGAACTTTCTTTGTTTTTTAGATCAAACCAATGAGTGCAGCTGCCGGGACTCTGCAGACTGCTCCAACCCGGGAACAAATGTATGCGTCCGTGTCGGGGAAGATGGAGGAAATCAGACAATGAGTGAGTGTGAAGCTGGACTAAAGCGCTGCAAAGGAGAACAAGTGTCTGTTGTCAGTATCCTGCCTTGCGCCGGCTGAAGCTTTGGGCTTGTGACCAGCATTATCCTTTGCAGTATGTCGAAAGGTAAAGCTACAATGTTACGCTTATATGAAACCATTCTATACCCTATGTTACCATGAATAAAGAGCAAAACTCCAGAAAACTCTCATTGTTTCAGTGTTTTTTCTCCTCACTGAGATACAAAATAGTTTGTGCATTTTACGCACTGTGAGGATCTATTCAAAAACCTGTTTTGTGCTTCCTCAACCAGCCTGTGTTCAACCTGCCAAGCACATCCCTGCTGGTAGTTTATTCCTGCCTCTGGCTCGCTGCCCTCTCATGGCGCGTGTGCACGTGTGGCTTAACCTGCCTGTAAAATTGCACGAAGACACCGCCTACATAATTTCTCCTCAACACAATAAAGTTCTTTAACGCAGATGTGCTGTCCAGCTTTGAATAAGATGGATGAAGGAAAAATATTTCAAAGATGCCACAGAGATGAAGTCTTTCCACCTCCTAAATTAACCTTAGATCACATCATCCTATAAAAACCTGTCTAACACTCGTTATCCTTTTCCCACTTTTTCTGGAATCCCACAGAAATAAAGAAAACAAAGTGGAAGGAGTTATTTATAAATGATCACAAACTATTTTCAATACGTTGTCTCCACCTAGTGGAACTATTGGTGTATTACATGCAACAAACTCACTGAAACATGTCTAGTTTCAATAACAAAACTTTTATTAACAATGTAAAATGAGCTATATAAGCTTTGACTACTGTACCTTTTACTGTGCCCTAAACATTGATGACTATCATTGATAATCCAGACCCATGCCGTCCCCGACCCTGTCTGCATTTTGTGCCCCAGACAGAGGGGGGGCCATCCCAGGTTTGACCCACCAACAGTTTCTTTGCGAGCTCATCTTTGCGTAGAGAGTATGTGTATATACAAGTCTAATGTCTCAATTTCTGGATAGATATTGTGTGCAAACACCTTTTCTCTTTTGCGTTTTCTATCGTATATTCTGTTTCGAAGCTGGAAAGTTAAAGTCGTGTACAGGTTCTTGGTTTATGGAAGACTAAATTAAGTACATTGAGGAGGCAAAACAAGGAACAGACATTAGAGAAGGTTGCACACTACCAACGGACTATCTCGGCATAGACGCAACTTGACCTTTGCAAGTGTTACCCTCAAATTTGATTTGGCACCCGCTCAAAAGTTCCCACATGAACTCTGACAACACAGACAATCGTATTCTCGTGAATCCTTAATCCGCTCCAGTTTGTGACGGTAACACCGACGCTGACTCACTCGCTTCCACATGGAACAATAACAGACGTCCTTTACCCATGAAAAAGGTGAAATAAAATCATTCGCAAAATATCTTAAAATATATGCTCGTGACTATTGTTTTCTTCTTTTTTTTTTCCAAAACATTGCAGTTACAATTCTTTGTATTACAAAATAAAATTATAAAATGGCCATCCTAAAAAAAAGACAGACAGAGACGATTTATTCGAAAATGGCAGTAATCGATCGGTGGGAGACACAGGTGGTGGAGGACGGTGCATGATGGTGTCTTTTTTGCTGTCTCCCACCCATGAAGGCAGGGCCCTTAGCTGGTGACCAAGCAACACAGCCCAAAGAACCGCCTCTTCCTCTGCCGGACCAGTGGGTAGGGAGTCAGGTTCAGCAGGCTGCTGTCGTCTGGGCACAAGAGCGCACACATGCACACATGCACACCCTTGTACTTCTGTGTTGGTGAGCCCAAAACCCCAACCCCCAACCCCAACCCCAACTCTCACCCTAACCTGAACCTAATTCTAACCTTAAAACCATGTCTTAACCCTAAATTGGCCTTTGAAGTTGTGAGGACCGGGCAAAATGTCCTCAATTCCCAAAAATGTCCCCACTTTGCTAGTGGAATGCATCGTTTGGTACTCAGTATCTAGCAAATACAAGAACACACACACTCTTTTGTAACTGGGTTGATGCAGCGCTGGTGTGTACCTGTGTGTGTGTGTGTGTGTGTGTGTGTGTGTGTGTGTGTATGTGTGTGCGTCCGTGTCCTCCTCACCTTGGTTTTTCAGCGGTAAAGGCATCGTCTCCCTGAGTTTACTGAGAAGATTCTTCATGTCCCTCATGTCCCTGAAATAACAGAAATAAGACTCTTCTGGGTTGACCTTTGTACTTTTTTAAGTTTTAGAATTTTACTACTGCACCTAAAAATAACGTTATTCTACATGTCTTTTCATTCCTATTTGCCATTAGTCTGTAGTTCATACATAAAGTCGATCCGATATTATATATATTCAAGACAGCCAAGTCTTCATGAGGAGGAAGTGGCCCTACTGTGAATAACATTTCGTGACATCTGCAGACCTGCTCGGCTGAGACATTTCCTAAAAGTGATTCATCCTCTTCGAGAAGTCTGTTAAATATCTAAATTCCATTAAATTCCACCTACTTCTCGATGTTTTCGATGTCAGTGGCCACCAGCCAGCACAGCTGAGGACAGTCAGTGTGGGAGGAAGACGTGTCCTCCAGGATGGGGATGTCTGAGCTGTCCTCAGCCCGACTGTCCACTCCGCGGGGCCCGCAGGGTTCTCTGCCTGCAGACAGACACACCCGGCTGACTGTACCAGTGGAGGTGTTTAAAACAGCCAGAAAAGGTCCAAACATTCCCACAATTTAGGAATCTGCACCTTTCCTGTGGAGCTGCAGGGATCCGAGCAGGCAGACCGATTTGAGCATCTCGGTGATGTACATCTCCAGACAGCACTGCAGCTGGATGAAGAGCCTGCAGATCTCAGGGTGGATCTCCCCGTCTTCTGGCCTAAAGACGCCACAAGCTTGGGATTAGTGGGGGATCCCCTCACGGACCACTGACCATGGCTAGACTGCACAAAGACAAAACTGAGACGGTGGAGAACTGGAGCCGTCGCACATCTTGAAGTTACATAACTACTGACTCACCCAACCGTCTGAAACGAAAAAAGAAGTGAAGACGAATGAATGAAACCACCACCCGTAGCCCTGCGCGGCTCACAGGTGAAGGACCGACCTCTGCATCTCCTGTGGCGGGAGGCTAACTCAGAAATGGCCTTGGGAGCTTTTAGAGAGGGGGGCTTTTGGAGTGTGTGCCGGGGCAATTATGCCAATGATGCTGATGCTGTTATCAGCAGAGATCACTCTGGGGCTGCTGCATCGGCTCTATTTCTGTAGCAGCAGCAGCAAAGTCAAGAACAGGCTGGTGCTTGGCAGAAGTGTTTAAGTGCGTCTGCGATTATCAGCCACACATAGAGGGGAGGGGGGGGGCATGGAGCAGAAGGTCACCGGCTGGTAATCTGGGTTTCAGAAAGGTTGTTATTACACCTGGCAGGAAAGATCCCTGATGTCACACACACCGCGTACAGCCATTGTAGTAAAGGTTCAGGTTTATTCTTGAACCAGTTAAGGGTTGACTGAGAGGCGAACGTGTCTGAAACTGGGAAGCAATATGGCGGCTAATGGGGGGGGGGGGGGGGGGTGAATCGGTGGGGTTGGACGCTCCAGTGGAGTCCCAGATTTGATAAATAGCGCAGCTGGTAGTGCACACATCCCATCAATATCTGTGAAAAGATCACCCAGCAGTGTTCCACTTTGGCTATTTTGCTGTAGAAACTCCTTTAATTGAACAGATCCTGATGCTGGAAACATCAGGGTCTCAGATGTTCCCAACGGGAAGAATCCTTGTTGGCGTGTTGTGGTTTCAGGCCTGAGCCGCAGGGCCACAGGGGAGCGGGCAGTGAGAGCTGCAGCTGGAGACACCGAGGCCACTGGAGGTCTAATCTCATGTTCTCTCTGCTCGGACTCTTGCGGGACGCACGCTGGCTGAGTTCTTTCTAAAATGGGTGGACGCTTATGCAAATGAGAGATTCGATCTGGAGACCATTCGGGGCGCAGAGCGCAGCAGGCGGCCGCGTCCGCGCCGACTCACCCCGATATCAAGGAGAGGCTGTGGTGCGCGGCTCTCGCAACTTCACAGCCTTTGGTTCGGGTCTTCAGCATCTCGGCCCGGAGCGAAGGGCAGTCCACAGTGATTTCCCCGATGGAGATGACCAGCTCACGGTACAGAGCCACCAACGTGTTGAACTCTTGAACGACCTGCGCCATTAAGAACGATAAAGGCAAGACGTTAATAAAGGTCCGCTCACCGTCTCGCACTCGCACACGCACGGCACGCTGCTCTGATCAGTGGTGGGGCGTTCATTCTTGGCCTGCTCACTCAGTCGGGTTTTAGGTTTGTTCCATGTCGGTTCGGGACGGTAACCTTGCGCGCTGGGGCCGCTGCTGAGCTCCAGGAGAAACGTGATTAATCAACAAGTGAAAATTAAATTGTCCCACAGCCTGGGCTATGTTTTTATCAGCTCAAGTTTGGCTCTTTAACTGGCGCATTGAAGCACAAATGTGGCATCGATTTCCTGCAACTCCTTCACCTTTTCTTGCGTTTTCTCCCTCCGCAGCAGCCGCAGCGGCGGCGGCGGCGGCGGCGGCGGCGGCTCCTCGCAGCGATCACGAAGCCCTGAAGACAACCGCGTCCGATTCACGCAAATGGCGAAAAAAAACCCAAATCCCCAATTTCAGCAGCCGTTCAACGGCCACACAGGCGCCAGTGTCTCGCCTGTGTCACTGATCTGTTTGGCTCTGCTGCCGACAAAACGATGCAAATGTATGCAGCTATTTTTAGGCTCCCGGACCCGGTTGAGGGCTCTTTGATTTTTGCAGCTGTGAACATCTGTCATCTGCATGTGCGGGATGGTCGAGCGTGCTGGAACAAAGACATGTTATGAACATGACAGAACATCAGGGGATCCATACCATTCTGCAGTCGGCCACGGCGCGCTGGGCTTTGCGGGTACTCTCGGTGCTCTCCCTCCTCTGTGGGTCTCGGTAAGGAGGCTTGCCGATCTGGAAGATATTCCCGGCAGATCTGGGGCGGTTTTTGCGCCCATTCGATGCAGAACTCATGCATACACATCCACTAATAAAACAGCCCCGATGCAAAAGGGTTTCGTCTTCATACACCCCTCAGACTCCACCACTTTCCTCTTCCTGCCTCACCGCCCTGCGCCTTCTGGTCTCTCTGCTCTCTCCTCGGTTTTACGCTAAATCCCCCTCCGCCAGCTACAGGCTGGGCTTTGTGTTGTTGCCCTGTCTGTCTCCACTGGCGTTCCACGCCTCTACTGCTGGAGAGGGAGCAGATCTTTTTTCCCAGACGAGCCTCAGAGCGCAGGGAAAAGTACCGGATGAGCGCCTGTGACTCTTCTCCGCATTGCTTCGACTGCGACGGGGGCGCAAGTCACCTTCACTCCAGCAGCAGCGGACAGTGAAGACTTCACTGAGAGGAGAAAAAAAAGCTGGAGTTCAGCTAGCTGAGGGGTCTCTTCTGACGCACCGATGTCGGGAGCAGATGATCGCATTCACGGCTGTTCTCCATGTGCAACCATTTTTCACGATTGCGCGCTGCTTCCATCAAGCACCTGCAAGGCGGACGATAACGATCTTTCCTTAAACGCACCGCTGATGTCTTTTTTTGTGATTTCACAGCGCGCCGCCCCTGTATGCTTCTGATTTTTCAAAAATAATCACCCTTTACCTCCCGGTGCTTGTCCCCCCCACTCCCAGAGTTTCTCCCAGGTCCTCCAGGCCCCACTCTAACCTTGCACACACGGGAAAAGAAGAGCAGTTGCGGCTCCAGGCTTGACGTGGCTGCTCTATGAAAAGACGGACCCATCAAGCGCGACCCCCCCCCCCCCCCCCCCCCCCCCCCCCACACACACACACACACACGAGAAAGTAGCATTCAATAAACCCGAGTTTATGCGTGCCAACACAGTTAACTGAGCCAAAATGAAAGTGTTCCCTTTCTTCATCTGTCCAGGCTGAAAACTGGAGCACGAGTAACATCCAAGTTTGTGATGAGCAACAGCAGCAACCCAGAAAACAAATGGCTGCTTTTGTCTCTTTGCCTGCGTTTCCAGTGAAAGTGTGTCAGTAATCATTTACCCCGACCACAGAGGTCAACGTTCCTGCTCATCCAAAAAGAAGCATTTGCACAATAGTCAACTGATTAGATACCGTGTGCAATAGTGACATTTGTCGGCAATTTCAAAGCTGGGCTACGTTGTGAAAACAATTGTCTTTTAATATTGGTTTGCAGGTAAGTGTGAACGTGATTAATCTTTGTGAGAGGCTGAGTAAATGTTTCTGACATTGTTGTAAAGTTATTGTTGTAATATCTAATATAAAATTGTATATTGTCTATTGTCTGCAGAATTTAATAAGTGGAACATTTCATCCCAAATGGGGCAGTGATGGAAAAATAAAACTAATACCAATAATAAATACAGGGCGTTTATTTAAAACCTCACAGGAGCTGCTTTAATATCATTGATGTTTGGATGGTAGAGGTGTTGTGAACCCTCCGTTGAATCTGTGGGTTTAAACCCATCATTATTTACACTGAGACGGTAAACAGGCAGCCTGGAAGGCTGTCCCGCGCTGCCTGTCTCTCTGTCTCAGGACGCTGGATTAGCTTCTCCTGCGTTCCTTCTGTGCCGTCCGCTGTCAAAAAGAAGGAAAGAAGAGGTAACAGAGGAAGCAGAAGACGAAGAAGCCGACCACCCAGTTGACCGAGTAGATGTAAATGATGACCATGTCCATGTCCAAGCGCCAGCCTCGAGCATCACCCCGGAAGTCCAGGCTGTCCAGCTGGTAGCCTCCACCGCGGGGGAGCTGACGTCTGGCCACGGTGGCAGGCTGTCTCTGAAAGCCTAGGAGACAAACGAAGAGGCTCGTTAGGTCATTAAAAAGGAAAGAAAGACCTACAAATGCTGCTGCAACGGAGGAGAAACAATCGCAAAGAATTCTGACAGGTTTGAGTAGAACCTCGTTAGTGGTCGTTCTGGAGCGGAATTTCCTTGGACACACTTTTCAAACTTGCCTCCAAAGATGTGGAAGAGCTTCCGGCAGCTCGGGAGGGGCCACTTGGCGCAGCTGGCCTTCTGGAAGTTCTGCTTCCGAGAGAGGTATTCCTTCGGGAAGAACGTCCTTGCCGTTTGGTTCAGCTCTGTCACAAAGGCAGGAGGACGGACTCAGTATTATCACGGACGAGCGTCTGATTCAGGCCGTGTCTCGATTGTTCAACACAATCAAACAGACTGTTGGATTTCTTCAAACATGATGGCGGACGCAGCGGCGTCAGACCCTCGCTGCTCTCTCTCTCTGAGCGACCTTGCCTTCATTAATCAGGACAGGCATCTGCTCCGAGATCCTTGTCACCTAATCACTCAGCAGAGCCCTCAGCGTGTCCATGGACACTAAAACGTCACCGCGGAACAGCGCTGACTCCAAACCGAAACCTTAACTGGATTTTGATTAATCAATGGAGCTGTTCCCTCACAGCTTCCACCCGAAAAGGTGAAGTGAAGGAATTCCACATGTGCTTTGGATGCATCCCCCTGCCCCCCCTCCCCCGCATGGGTGACACATCTGCTTGGAAACTGAACCAAAGGCCTGCTCTGCTCCCATGAGGGACATCTACAGCTGCGTCCGCCGAACAATCTGCTGAAACGCCAAACATGCGACATGGTGTTTGCACACATTTGCTGCTACCGAATAAGGTCAAGAACAACCCCCCCCTCCATTATCTGATAATGTGGACGGGGTAGTGCAGATGAGGAGAGCGCTGCAGGAAGTCCCCCGTGCCCGTTAGCTCACCCTTCTGGAAGAAGACGTGTGTGATGACCGTCCTGCAGAGGGGGCAGGGAGTGTTGGCGGGGCTGTTCCTCGCCAGCGTCCTCAGACAGGGTTCACAGAAGATGTGGTTGCAGGGGTGACACATGTAAGGACTGAAGTAGACGTCCAAGCACACCGCGCAGATGTAACCTTCTCGCTCCCCCGCGCCCTCCTCCTCCTCACTGCTGCTGCCGCTGCTGCTGCCGGATGCGTTCCCTGTGGAACTCTGGTAAATGAGGGAGACACTCGTAAGGAACGAGGGATCAAATGGCCCGTGTAAGAGTGACAGGTTGATATAACACCCATTTAGATCCTCGTAGCTCACTAAAAACTTCATAAGAATGCAGCAGCAGAGGGGGAGCACTGACAGCTGCCTTTTAAATTTTACCCCACATTAGCTTTTAAAAATAAACTGAGTGTATAAATTAATGACTGTTTCATTAAAATCAGTTGGTTCTAGGTTTAGGATAGTGAGAATTAGCTTCAACATTATTGTGAGTAAATAAAGACAGGTAAGGTGCCAAAGGAAAGGTCTCTTTTCTGCCCGAGGGTCTCATAATCAGATGTGTCGCTCTTTCACTCAGCAACCATTTGGGGACAGTTTGAGACTGTTTGCTTCACTTTTCCTTGAGGATTTTCTGGAGCTGGAAGATTTTTTTTATTCGCCACTGAGAGCGAATTGGTGTTTTAACTCAGATCTTTTTAGAGGTGTTCAATTAACTTGTGTCCAATAATGAAAGGTGACTTCCGTCCTAAGGGGGCCCGGATCTGCACTTTCTGCCTTGTTTATCAGATTAGCTCCACATTGCACCATCTAAAAGAAGATGGAACGGATTTGTTCCAACTTTGATAAATCCTCTGCCCGCTGCCATATGAGACAAAACCACGTCTTTCTCTGAAGGATTCAAATCTTCTTTCCCAACATGTCAGTGCACAAACCGGGTGAAAATGTCTTTACTGGCGTTCCTCCTGAGACTGCCTTAAAGGCAGAACTCATTTCTTTAAGGCGCCCTGTTGCAAATGGCTTTGACAGCCACCTGAACAGCCTAATGTGTGTGAAGAGACGAGGGTGTGAGGTGTGAGCTCACGGGAGATGTGCGCCCTATATTTTAATGTGTGCAATGCACTGACATCTTTAGAGATAGGCTTCCCCTGTCCTCCAAGAATCTTGTTGCCATAGGACACGTTTTTGTACACTAAAGCAAAAAGCCAATGGTTTGTAGATGATGCTTGACCTTGTATATTTCTAAATCCCTCATTTTCTCTGATAACACAATATTTCTGCTGTCTCAAAAGCTCAAACCTCTCATCTCCTCAACAGTCTGATTTTCCCTCCTCCCAGGTGCATCTCTGGCTAAACCCACACTCTGCTTCCTGTTTTGTCGTGTCCTGACACGGCCCACATGAGACGACAAACTAAAACTCATTTTCAAGACGATATCCAAGAGCCCTCAAGTCCTCCTTTCCCTCCTCAGACGCGTGCGCGTCGACCTCTAAGGACTCAAGTCTGGAGTTCTAGACTTGGAACAAAAATAAATAAATAAAAAGCTGAGGCGCGCTTCCTGAGTAATTACCATTTTCTCACCTAGGGGGAGCTCTGGGGACTCCTCCGTTGCACCTCCGCTGCCTCCCAAGATGTATCATTAACACAAAAGTTGGAACACAGTGCACATCTGCTAAGCAATCATGGGCACCGAGCTAGGTCCCCTGACGGAGCCAGACTGCAGCTCTGTTCTGGTACCAAAGTGCAAGTGCATCTACTCCTGATCCCATAAAAATGAGACTTCAATTAAACCTTTTTAACCAAATATCAAGCAAATGTCTCTTCGCTATCTCGATAGTCGATGACAAAATTAAATCCACGCCAAACAGAGCTGAAAAAGGCATTTTGTGTTTCTTAGGAAGCGCAGAAGAGCAACAAAACACTGTTATTGTGCTGCAATCCAACCATCCAGTAAAGAAAACAATAGTGCTGTGATTGCCTGTGTCCAATCATTCCCTTTAAGAAGGATCGTAAAAATAACACTGATAATAATTCTGCCCTTTCGCCTGCTGTGCACTCACTGCAACCGCAGATTGTTTAGAAGGGATTAGAGCAAAATGAAGGTCGAAAATTCAGCCAGGAAGTTAAAATATAACATCGACACGAATGACTGTGCTTTATACCGTCTGCTAGAAACGTTGTGTGAACCTGCATTCTCAATGATAAACAGAACTAATGAGGACTGAAGGCAAAGGTTGCCCGAACGTGCTTATTCACCTCTTCTGTGAGAGTTAGGCTTGGATATCAATACATCTCTCATAAATGTGCATCCTCATCCTCACCCTCATCCTCATCCTCATCTCATCCTCATCCTCACCCTCACCCTCATCCTCATCCTCATCCTCACCCTCACCCTCACCCTCACCCTCACCCTCACCCTCACCCTCACCCTCATCCTCATCCTCGCCCTCGCCCTCGCCCTCGCCCTCGCCCTCGCCCTCGCCCCCATCCTCATCCTCATCCTCATCCTCATCCTCATCCTCATCCTCATCCTCATCCTCGCCCTCGTTCACAGTCAGAAATGCTTAGAGGTTTGGACGTTGACGACTTTTTGCAGGACAGCTTTTGCTGATCTTGCAGCGTTCTCATCTCCCAGCCTTGGAGCACGCTCACACAACCCTGGCAGGCTAATTTAGACATGCAAATCACAACTCAACTGCTTCGATGTGGGATTTGAGGTCAGGCTGATGACGTCACCTTTATCTTTAAATATAAATTCAACATTTTTCTGGTGCTCAAAAATCTTTTCTAGTCAAGAGTAAAAACCAGGAGCCTAAAAGATTAAATTAAAAGAGAGCCCTAACTGGTCACCATGGTACAACAAGACGATTCAGTTTCATCACATTTGTTGCCACAAACATAATCCAGGATGCTTCTGTTCAACCTGTCGGAGCCGGAGCGTGCGTCACACTTTAACAAGCAATTTCAAAGCCGAGGCCCCGAAGATACAAACAACGGTAAATATCCAGCAGGCGAATGGGGATATCGATTGTTTCACAGCAGCTATCGTTGTTGAGCAGTTTCAGAATCAGTATGATAAAACAGCCAATGATATCAGGAAAGAAAAACCAAATCTGGGCTTTGGTCTTGTTGGTTTTAAAGTTCTCTCCAGCCGAGCCTCATCGTGCCGCTAATTCACATGTTACCCTACTTGAAACCACACAGACGATGGCTGTTGAGATTAGCCGGGCGGTTTAATAGTGTTGATGAAAACAGCACTATTAGATAAAGTCACCTGGAAAGCCCCTAGTGGCAGGCACAGGAAGTGCAGGTGCTCTTTGCTGCCCACATAAATCCTTAGCATCATTAGCCTCAGTCAGAAAAGAGTGACGACATATGCGTGATTAACCTGCTGACTCTCCTGCAGTTGACCTTGTCTCCACACCTCCCTCCTCCTCTGCCTCCTCCTCAGATACTTCACCCTCTTCTTCTCCCGTTTACTCATCCTCCTCTCTGCTGCGGGAGCATGTGGCCTCACAGCCACCGAAGTCACGCCTTGGCTCGTCACCTCCATCACACCTCCGCCTCCCCCGTCACCATCTTCTCCCTCCTCCTCCTCCTCCTCCTCCTGCTCCCCTTCCTCTTCACCTTGCTCGGAGCCGCTGACAGATGGAATGGGGGTCCGAGTGTGCTGGTTTTGGGACGATGTGCCAGCTCCTGCCCCTGTTCTCACCACCACCCAGAATGGATCTGGCTCCCGGCTTGAAGTGCAGGGGTAATGGTGCGGCTCCTCAGCCGATGTCCGGGATGACAGAGATGCAGATCTAGTCTGGATGGAAGGATGAAGAGGAGCAGAGCACATGGCGCCCGCTGGTGACCGAGGAGACGGGGCATTTAAACAGACGGTTGAGGTGATAGTGTCACTTTTTCCCATCTGGAAGCTGGATCCTTCAGCAGCTTCTGAAACCTCATTTGACAGGACGTCAGAGTTGCTGCCAGACAAAGTTTCAATAACTTCTCGTCCCTGCCTGAACGGGGAACTTTCAGCATGCGCCTCGGTCCTTTCAGTCCATCTCTGTAGCCCTCTTCTTCTCTCATTGTCCACTACGTGTTCAGCCAGTTCCCTCTCTTGGATTCCCTCTCTCCATCTTCCTTGGTGGGTCTTCCTGTGGGCCTTCCGTCCTGGCAGTGGAGGCCTCGCCAGCTGCTCCAGGCCACCAGACCTTCCCTCTCCTCCCGGGCCTGCGTCCCCTAGCCTTTGTCTTCCTGCTCTGCATGTGATATTGATATTGTTGAGCTCCTCACCGGTGTCCTCGCAAACATGATCTCCAGCCCTGCTTGAACCTGGAACACCAGAAGCTCCCACGCAGGAGCTCATGACCACGTTTTGAGTCAGTCAGCAGCAGAATCCATCAGACGCTTCTCAGCAGCTAACCTGGTCTTTCCTGTCGCCTTCATCAAGGATTCCTCTCTAACAGCCGCTTCTTCTGGTGGAAGCTTTTTCTAAGACAGAGGGGACGGTTCCAGCGTAGAGGAGGTAAGCGCTCCTGCCCTCTGGCTTGTCCTGTCCTGCCCCCATTATCCCTCTAGGACATTCCACTCTGTCAAACAAACACAAAGTCCCCGTGCTGAGCCCTGTTACAACACATTCGCTGTCCGCGGCCTCCCCATTGTCACTGTGACCTATAGAACACGCAGAGCGCTGCAGCCAATGAATACAGAAACATAAGGTGAAAAATCCAGAGCCCGGGTTTTATCCATCTCACCACAGCATTGTTAGGCTTTTAGAAATAGTCGTTTAAAAGCAGAGCATGTAGGAATGGGCGTGTGATCTCAGTCTTCTCAGAAAAATGTCATCTCATGGTGATGATACATGGTCATTTTGCAGAATGTTGGTACTCGACTGCAGACGTGTTAATATTCCACTCAGTTATCTGCACTCCTTTCCGATAATCACATGCTCAATTTCCCCTGCTGAATATTGTAATTAATCAGCCTTAAACAACTTTATTCCTGTGTTTATGAGATGGCAAAGTGATGAGAGAGAAAACAGAGGAGGTAAATTAATTTCAAATGTATTGTGGGACTATCATTCTGCTTTGTTGTTGAATAAATTATGAGCACTTGTTATTTCCACCTGCTTAAAGAGTTGGGAAAGGTTTGGGAATTCCTGTCAAACAGCTACGGTGTTAATATTTAACAGCTCGAAGAAATATGTATTCTCCAGGAAATGAGTCCCACCCTAATTCAACCCCAGAGATGGGTTACACACTAATGTAAGAGAGCGGCGAGGTTTCCAGTTCATAAATATAAATAAGTTTCTTTTTTTCCAGCACCAAGTAGAATCAGGGGCTAACTCGTGGAGGAGGAAATAGGACATAACATGCTTCTAGACCTGCATTACTAGATACAGTACATATGATGAAATTAAATATGTTGTGACTTTGATAGGGTGATAGCAAGGTACATCATTTTAAATGATGTTTTCAGGTTTTTTCCCCACCAAGCATTATTTTATGTGGGAAACAAATCTATGCTGAACAACATGCCGTCTGTCTTCAACAGACTTTTTCCCCCTCTTTTTTCCACTACTTTCCACTTTTGATCATATTAATGAAGAGCTTAAGAAGTGTTTTCAATCACCATTTGATTTGGATGCAAACTACCCCCCAGGCTCTAATCTATTTTGATTTGCAAAACAAAACAAACCCTGGATCACACCCCGCCACACCGCAAGGGAGTGTTTGTGTCCCACACCAGCTGCTGTTATTGCGGGCTGATTCTCTGCTGCTCACCTCTGACATCATTAGTTGGCTAAAGTATCTATTGTGTTTCAGGGCACAATGTGTGTGTCATTCTGTCTCACGCACGCGTTTCCGCGGCTCGACCCATCATCTGCTGCAGTACTCTGCACGGACTGTAGATGGCAGCAGTTCTCCTCTGTGGCCGCTCCTTGCTCATGGTGCGCGTGGGGCTGAACCGCCCGCTCTCCGCGCATTTTTACTTTGTGCACGGAAAGCATGTTTAAGTCCGAAGAGGCAGATTAAATTAACCTTTTACATTTTCAATTTAATTATGTTTTCCAAAATATAATTTAAATGAATTCCCCAAGATCAAAGTAGGTCATTTTTATGAATTGAAATGGTAAAGTTTGCCGAAAATCTCAGCGGATACATACCCAACTAAGAGACTAAAATAAATCCCGAGTTTTCTCAAAAATATATACCGACTCCACACAGTATAGCAGTTGCAAAGGAGGGAAAAAATGAAGGAGAGCTGCGCGCTCTTGGCAGCTTCCCTCAGACAGAGCGGAGCACCCAGCGGAGCCAAGGCACAAAACTCCGGGGCGACGTCCACATGGTCTGACGCACCCGAAACTGCTGGTATAAATGAAATCACGGCGTCACCAGCTCAGCTCACTCGCAGCACCATCGTGCGCACTCGGCCGTCTACACACAAGCGCCCCTCCTATCTTCCCCTCTCTCTCGCTCCAAAAACACACACACACACACATACACGCGCGCCCGCGCGCACACACACGCCTGCGTCATGCGTCCTGAGAGCGACGGAAAGAACGTGGCAACACCGATGGAACCCAGTAAAACGCTCACGAGTGGCTGATGGACTGAATGTGTGCCGCGCATCCGTCCGGCTGCGGGTCTCCAACTGCCTGTGGAAAGTTGCGCTCTGAGTGTGGTTGCATAATGGATTTGAGAGCAACAAGCAGCAACGACAGCAATGCAACTAGCGGCTACTCTGACACGGCAGCTGTCGACTGGGACGAAGGAGAGAATGCCACGGGGTCTGGGTCCCTGCCAGACCCGGAGCTGAGTTACCAGATTATCACCTCTCTCTTCCTGGGGGCCCTCATCCTCTGCTCAATATTTGGCAATTCGTGCGTCGTGGCAGCCATCGCCCTGGAGAGATCACTCCAGAACGTGGCGAACTATCTGATTGGATCTCTGGCTGTGACAGATCTCATGGTGTCGGTGCTGGTTCTGCCCATGGCGGCTCTCTACCAGGTGCTGAACAAGTGGACACTGGGGCAAGAGATCTGTGATTTATTCATCGCCTTGGATGTACTGTGTTGCACTTCATCCATCCTTCATCTGTGCGCAATCGCTCTGGACAGGTACTGGGCCATAACGGACCCAATTGACTATGTAAATAAACGAACACCGAGACGCGCCGCGCTCTTAATTAGCGTGACATGGCTTATTGGGTTCTCCATCTCTATTCCGCCTATGTTAGGATGGAGGAGCGCGGAAGACAGGGCGAATCCCGACGCGTGCATCATCAGCCAGGATCCGGGCTACACCATCTACTCCACTTTCGGGGCTTTTTATATACCGCTTATTCTCATGTTGGTCCTGTACGGGCGAATATTCAAGGCCGCGCGGTTCCGGATTCGGAAGACGGTGAAGAAAACAGAGACAGCGAAAGCGTCGGACATGTGCCTGACTTTATCTCCGGCCGTCTTCCACAAGAGAGCCAACGGGGACGCCGTGAGCGCGGAGTGGAAACGCGGCTGTAAGTTCAAACCCAGCTCGCCGTGCGCCAACGGCGCGGTGAGGCACGGAGAGGAGATGGAGTCGCTGGAGATCATCGAAGTTAGCAGCAACTCCAAGACGCACCTCCCCCTGCCCAACACCCCCCAGTCCTCGTCGCACGAGAACATAAACGAGAAGACCACTGGGACGAGGAGGAAGATCGCGTTGGCCAGAGAGCGCAAAACAGTGAAAACGCTCGGCATCATCATGGGGACGTTCATCTTCTGCTGGCTGCCCTTTTTCATCGTCGCGCTGGTTCTGCCTTTTTGCGCAGAGAACTGCTACATGCCGGAGTGGCTGGGCGCAGTCATCAACTGGCTGGGCTACTCCAACTCTCTCCTCAACCCCATCATATACGCCTACTTCAACAAAGACTTCCAAAGTGCTTTCAAGAAGATCCTGAGATGCAAATTCCACAGACACTGACCGCACACGCAGGAAACAGTCATAATGTTAAGCAGCGTCATCATTCTGATAACAGAAGTGCGCAGATCATTCAGGGACAGCTCTTTTCTCTGGGTTGGCGGACCGGTGACAGCAGAGGCGACGCGAACTCTCTCGGTGTACAAGCTCATGTTTATTCCGTGTTGTAGCTCCAGTTTAAAGCTTATGTGCGTCAACAGCCATCGCTGTATTCCAATGCAAGACGTGACCTGTGCCGATTCCATCATGCCTTCTTAATCACGACACGGGCGGGGGTTCCCTCTCAACTCACGAGCTTTGTAGCGTCAAAACAATAAAGGAACAATCAATAACATCATTAAGAATTATGACTCCAATCTTTTTTTTTGTAAAAAAAAAAAGAGGATTAGAAGTTAATGAGGCGGGACGAGATGACGAATCACGCTCTCACTCGCATTTGTCTGCTAATGCATCTTCATATGGATCACAAGCGATGAATAATTTACTGTGCTGCTGAGCAAAGAGTACTGAGCATTTTCTCCAAAAGGCCAAGCAGATGACGGGCAAGTGTGTGTGCGCGCATGTGTGTGAAAACGTGTTTCCAGTTTATGGTGTGTATTAGAGCAAATGGGTATCAAATGAAACCGCTGTCCATCCATCACATCCGCCCCGAACGCCAACAGCAAGAGGATATTGGCAATTTATCTGCAAAAATGAGAGCCGCTGTTAGAATTCAGGCTGCCTTTCTTCCCATTTCGCCCAGATTTGCCATCGTTCTACCCTGCCAGCGTGTCCCCTGTGTGTGGGAGAAACACAGAAACAACAACAGGTCCGGAGCCGCCGAGCGCCCGGGAGAGGAATCAAGAAAAGCATAATGAGTTTTTCCTGTTGAGGGTTGGGCAGAGATTTAAGGCGGGCCGTCATAGTGGCATAAATAAATCAGGGGGTGAGTGTGGTGGCCTCCAAACGCCGCTCAGGCCGCCGCTGGATATGCGCCCCGCATCAGAGAGAGGAATCGCAGCAAATTTCATCACTGCGTAACTGCTCCCGTCCATCACGGCACAAATCCATTTACCGTCGGGATAACGAAGACGCGAGAGGAGCGCCGAGAAAAAGGGGTGTGAGAGTGGAGTCCCGGCACCTGAGGCGTTCTGGACCGGTGAGAGAGACGCCCGGGGCCGTGACGTGGCTCATGTTCATGAGAGGTGACACACATCAAACTTCGGTCTCACTTTGTTCTTGGTTATTGCAGCCGAGAACCAGGAGATTCACATCTCCAGGGATGTTTAATAAAGACCTGTTGCGTATAAAAAGTTTCTATAATACAGTGTAAATACACCCTCCCCCTAAAAACATGAGCAAACCTATATTGACTAAACTAATTGAACCCTTTTTAAAAATCTCCTCCTGATGACTTATCCTATTGGCCTCAGGTCTCAGTTGTTCCTCAGCAGGGAGGTGGGGGAAATGCTAGTGCTATTTGAGGAATCAGTTAAACCTTACCACATTTTTTATTTTTATAAATGCAGGGATGCTTTAAAGTTGCCGGGGATTATGTGCCCATTTGAAATCTTCCATCATTTTTGACACAATCAGGTGGAACTTCTTCTCATGTGGCAATAAAGGAAACCCAGGTTACAAAACCCTGAAGTGGCAGTTTGTGTCACACTTTCAGGCTTCTGATGCTTAATAAATCCTTCAGGAAAGGTTAAAAAAAAGTTTAAAATGTGTGTGTGGGGGGGGGGGGGGGGGGGGGGGCTCTCCTGTCTCTATCTGATCAGGCCGATCTCGGCGGCGCGTCGGTGCGACATCAGTGCCCTCCAAACACTTCTGGCAAAATGAATCTCACACCTGTGACCCGCCAGGCGCTGGCTTAATGACGGACTCCTACAGAGGACGGCTGAGCTCCCCAGCAGGTTACGGCTCTCGGATGTGATTCAGACCATTACCGTCATTACATTTCGGCTCTGATATATGGGATTACGCAGCTAGGCTCCTCTGAACTAGCTGGTGATATTTCAGGTTCCGACTGAAGGACTGCATGAATCCCGCCTGCCCGTCCTGGAATTCATGCAACATTTATTGTGGGAAGGTGTGAGAACATTAATGGCCACAGAGGACAGGAGAGAGGAGGAGGATTACAGTAAACAGCACCGCTAACAGGGGGATTAGAGGATTTATTGTATGTGTTCCGCTGCCCTCTGGCCTTTAACTCAGGTTAACTCAGGTTTCAGCCTTGGTGGATGTACACATGAGTTTAGCCAGCAGGAACAGCAGAAAAGTTCCATTATTTTCATTTCCCACTTGACAGGGACAGCAGATGTTCAGGTCACGTGCAAGGAGTTTGCTCTGTCAGGAACTAGGAGGGAAACTTTAATGTTCGACATTGATGTTTATCATGCAACATCAATTCATCAACATCATGCAAATCATTCACCAGGGAGACGTTAAAAATGCACATAAAAGAGGATCAAAGGGGACGACAGACACAGGCCGAGATACTTGTTGGTGAAGGAAAATCTGGAAAAAGGTGTAAAATAAGCATTCTGTGTGTGAGGGGAAGTGTTTTAACTGTTGTGTAGTTTTAGGTTGAACCCATTACCGACCTATTGCTCAGTAATATAGGTCGGATGTTATAAATGTCTTGTCTGCTGGTGGTGGCGGGATAAAGGACGGGAAAGTTCTGAAGATGGAGAGACTGTAAAACAGAAACGAGGAAGCAGCAAAGTCACCTAAATGCACTCGGGGGTGTTTTTGTTGTGTCAGATATTTCTCGTTCTGGTTTCTGAGACGATTTCATGTAGTCCATCATGTCCTGGAGGCGCTCGCCGTCCTTTATAAAAGAGATGAGGGCAACAAAAAAGAAGCACAAAATCACAAACATCCTCCTGACGCGCAGAAACGAGGACACTTTCAGACACGGACGGTTTTTCATCTCCTTACCGGAAACTAATGCGCCTGTTTTTGATGCTGATGGATGGAAGAAAGTACGTGCACAGATCATTTTAAACCCTCCGTCTCACACCCACACACACACACACATCGCCGTGATGGAGGGCGTGTATCAGGAGCACAAGGGCAACAGCAAACAGCCCTAATGTTAAAAGCAAACATTGGGCCAGATTCACCAATATGTTCTTAAGAATCTTCTTAGATTCTTTCTTAAGTTGTGTTTAAGAAGTTTTTTAAGAAAACCCTACGTCGGATTCATCAACGCGTTCGTAAGCCCCAGAATTGTTCGCAGCTGTGTTCTTAGATTGATGAATGCCATCTGTTCGTAAATTGAAAGCGCGTGCCAGGTGAGTCTAATTAACATACGATTAGCATAAGTCACCGCCCACTAATGCCCATAAAAGGAACTGCAGCAGGACCCGGTAGACAGAGCAAAAAGCAGCCAAATGCCCAAAGCGAAATGCCCAAAGCTTGCCTCTCCACGCCTGATTTCTGACGCCGTGTTGAACAATCAAGAAAGGATGGCTAACACGCTTGATAAAATTGTCTCAACCCTGATGACTATAGCCAACACGCTTAAAGAAATCAACGAGAATGTAAAAAAAAATAAGAATGTAAAAAAAAATAAACGTGTAAAACCTGTGCTCGGATTGTGACAATAATGCATTTTATTCACAAACGGGCAATTAATCGCGCTCGAACGTGAACCGCGTGCCTGCAGTCTGGCCCCATCATTGCGTCAGGACGCACATCCTCACGGGGTTGTGGCTCTGTGTCCAAACACATCCAGCGCCCCTTTAACATGCCGATGGTGCGTTCAATGGTGGAGCGACTGCGCGCATGCATCTGATTGAATAAAACTCCTGTGGAGTCTGAGGGTTGGTCAGTGGTGTCAACAACCAGGGAGCCAGGGCATATCCTCGATCCCCTAATAAAATAAATCAAGATAAAATCAAATAAAAAGACAGTTTTGGCATGGTTTCCAATTTGGTTGATTAATGTTAAGTCATTGGCACATTTACGTAATTTTAAAATTCTCCGTAAATCACCAAAAATAGGAAATAAACAAATAAATAAATAAATATGACAGAATTATCATTGTAATATTGAATTTTATTGAACTGCACAAGAGAAGAAAACACAACCATGCCAACATGTCGGCACTGAAATGTGCGCAAGAGTACTCCTGAGTGTTCGTAGGATTTGTTCTTACCTACGAATAAATCCAGGATAAGAAGAAATTGGTGAATGCCACAATCTTCGTAAACTGTTCGTAAGTGGGACTTAAGAACAAATTTGTTCGTAAGAACGTTTCGTGAATCTGGCCCAATGTTCAGACGGATGAAGAGCAGCTTTCCGGCTCATGGCTGGTCTGGAATCAGCGGGGGGCATCAGAGACACTCCTTCAACCTGGGAGAGTCTCATCAGTCTGGCTTCTGTTGGTGAACCTGAGACTTTGACAGACTAAACATCTACATTAGCATATACATTCCATCTCTTGGTGTAATGTACTCCCTAAACGTGCATGAACACCAAATGAAACAACATAGATTTGACCTATCGCCTTAAAATGTACCTGGTTAAAAAATAAAATGCTGTTTCATCTCCTGCCAACTGCAGGTTTTCACAGCCTCTCAGCACGTTCACGGTCACAGTATTAATATCTAACAGGCCCCTTTTCTGCCTCACGGACTACATTTGATTTATTTTAGTTATTTTATTCATTTGACATTTCCCACCGTGCCCTTACAAACTGTGTCCTCGCTTGCAGCAATTCTTGCTTCCAGCTGATGTTGTAACCTCTAAGGTGACACTAATAAGGCTCTAATGACGCATCTTTGACTGACTATAGTGATACTACTAATGATAATAATAATAATGAGAATTCGGAATTCTAATTAAGCCGCGGGATGGCTGCAAGCAAGTAAAGACAATAAAAAGCCAAAGAAGACATAAAACCCGAACGAAATGAAAATAACCGTCTGAAGGGGGCTGATTTAATGAGCCTCTCAGTGAAGGTGATTGTCAGGGTTGTTGCAGTTTATGAGATGACACCTGGAGATTTGCACTGGGGAGATGGTGGCCTGACTGACCTTTGGGGAGAGGCACATTTCACATGACTGACTGTCTTAGCTAATACACTGACTCTTACTGCATGCATTGCAATGAAAAGTTAATAGCTTCATAAATCAAAGCAGGAGTTGACTGCACATGAAAAGTGGGGGGGGGGGGGGGGGGTCAATGCTCTCGGATGGGAACTTCTGTGCTCCCCAGACTTTTATTTGAGCACAATTTGATCCTGTTTTAAAGCAGTGCTTCTGGGGTTTGTCCTCAGGGCAACTGTGCGGATTATTTGGGGTCCACTTGTGCCTGTGCTCGGCAGGTTTTCTGCACAAGTCGTATGTAGGGAGGAGTTTACTGCGGTTTTATCGCCTCCTTGCTATGAAGTCAACAAACAAGCCCTCCGTCTCTTGACATTCTCCAGCTTTGACGACAAATTCGTGCCAAACTGGTGAGCTAGCATCCGGCTGTAGAATCAATTCCTCCACATCTGCTGTAACAGCATGCTAGCATGAATCAGCTCCGTTTATTTCACACGCATGACTATTGCTGTACGCCCCAGAAAAGCACACAGTACTTCTTGTTTTTTTATATAACATATGGAGTTTGTGCTTTATCTCAGGACCACCAGAGTGCAGGATAAAGCTAACCTGGAGTCCCCCAGATGAGGAAGCTCCAGCTGTTTTCATCCATGTAAAGATTCTCAAGCGTGAAATTCAGTGGCTACAGCTCGTTCCTATTTCCAGCAAGCGACTGACACATATACATATGCGTACATATATATACTGTATATAGATATATAGTTTTGCTCATATGTTTAAACTGTCATGGTGGACATGAGCATGAACCCTGAGGATGTTCACATGCCTATATGGAGTTGTCAGATGTGATCAAGCACTGTGCCGGCGTACGAAACTGCTTAACACACCTCTGTGCTTGCGTCTGTGGTGTGTGTGTGTTTGTCTGCTCCTGAGCAGCAGCGGCGGAGCCAGTGGCGGCTGCGGTCCCCACGGCCACAGTCTGTCCATTAGTCCCTGTCAAAGCCCAGCTGCAGTGCCACAAATCTGAAGGATAAGTGCTCACTGACACTTCATCATTTGTAAACTCGGTCTCTAAAGAGACCAATGAAATACGCGCAGTACTAACATCGGCCGGCGGGGCTTCTCTTTATGACCAAATGTGACATTTGGCAGAGAATAGTACATGAGACTGCATGTGCAGAGCTCTGGGGTTAGTCATACATGTTTGTTTTTTTGTTTTTTTTAAAAAAACCCTTCATAACAGGAAAGAAAAAACTCAATTTAAGGCTATTTGTACAATGCAATAAAATCTTGCCCCCTTTGTTGACCTGAAGACATAAAGTTGTCTCTAATGCATTCGACCCGTCTTCTGTCAGGTAGAAAGTAATCTAGGAGACTGATCAATATCCATTTTTATGGTGGTTTTGAGCTCGCCCAAAACCACAGCGGGCTCTTTTCCAATGGACTCTCTCGCATTTAGAAAACTAAAAGAGAGATTTTTGTGAGTTTAAAGGTGGAAATCAAGTGGGCGATGAGGCAGACAGAGATGTCAGACGGATGGGGAGAAGCACTGGATCCTCGGGAAAGCCCACAAAGACAGCAGACATGGATCGCTTAGGAGAAGGGTTCAGAATTTGTTCCTCCCACTGGCAGAGCCACAGAGAATACAGATGGGAAGTTTCCTCACAACTCCTAACTACTGGTGGGGCGGATGCAAATGAGTCGACTCTATGAGCCTTTGAAGTGGAGGAGGACAGTTGGCTTCTGCCTGAGCGCCACTTTTCTTCACAATGCAGCATTTTTCATCGTCTAAAAGTCTAAACTGAGAGGCACATTTGCCAGAGTTAAATCCCCCGGAATGATCAGGCAAACATTTGGGAAAGTTAAAGGAGGTTGAAGAACTGGATCACTCCAGAGGTCTTGATTGCTCAAAATGATGCATTTTGCCCCGAACCATCAGCCCCTGAGTGCCATAAAAGTGTCGTATATGCAGATGGATTGATACTGAGGTTTGGTAAGGTGTCATTTGGGAGCTAGAGAGCAACCTAGTGTTGAGCTGAGCCAAACGGTCGGTCTCACTTTAAAGAGCTGGAATTCCCATCACAACCCAGAGCCCCTTTTCCCACCTTCGGACCATCCCTCTTTAGTGTGCAACTAGCACGCTCGTCCCTTTTCACCTCTCCATTCCCCTCAGGGAAGCCCCACACACCCACCGCCTGCTCCGATAGACTTTCCATTTAACATAAATAAGTCTGAGGGGAGCAGCACTGTTGCTCCGCGTGGCAGGAATCCTTGACCTTTCGATCTCGGTCCATCTTTTCTGGCAGACGCCTCCTTCTTTTGCATTGAGAGCATTCATGTGTCGCCGAAGAAGACGGATCCAGACATGCAGGCAGAGAAGCACAGCCATGTGCTGTCAGGCTGCTAACATGGTTAAATTCGTAGCTCATGTCAGGATTTTAATGTAAATGCAGCTATTAAATGTGTAAAAATGAACAAACACGGCATCCAGTATCGGCACGCTTATCCGAGCAGCTACTTATATTTTAATTTGATCATGTTAACAGTAGTTGATCTATAATCACTGAGCCGTAATCAGTGTGCAAAAGCATCAAATTCTTAATACTCACAAACCTTGACTAGAGGCTAATACCATCATGCTAATAGTTAAACAGAAGTGACACCAGAAAACGCACAAAAAATGTGTATGTGTGCTTGGTTACGGGTTTGTGGTTTTCCAGCAGTAATCAAAATAGTGGGTTGAAATGGGGCATTTTGAGTGGATCCACACCTCACAGGAGAGAATGTTCCCCACTGAGAGGATGGGCCTCTTAAACAACTGCAGCTAAGCTATAGATGCCAAACAAAAGAAGGGCAGAAAAAAAGAAATGCACATAATTTATGTAGCACAGCCTACCCATAATGTACACCGACAGGAGTACATGCTCCGAAAACATCCCCGAAGTGTACCAAATTAAATTCTGCATGCCATTAGTGATGATAATAGCCTCAAAACATTCCCTGTCCTCTTGAGATGTGCTGCTGAGACAGCAGTTAGCGCACGTGGACATGCACCAATCGGGCTGGAGTTTCTGGAGTGATTTACATTTCCTGCTGTCAGCATGTCTGCAGCACCGCAACAGCTCTGTCAAGTCTGCCACTCACTCGCACGGATATATCAGGGCAAAAGGTCCCCTGACGTGTTTTATGATCTGGTTAAGTATGAAAGAAGTCCCGCAGTGGTCCGAAGCTGCTTCCCAATAACGCTGCCTCGAGCAGCCTGCTGTGCCCCCCCGCCGTAGAGGAGCTGCATTTTTGATGCAAAAGGCCACGGGGAGGAGGGCAGCGGCGGATAAAAGGAACAAGAGGCGAGCTGCAGAGAAACTGTCAATTAACATAAAGACGTGTGGAGAACTGGGTCATGACCAGAGTTAATGAGAAACAGCGAACGCATCGCAGTTGGTTAACATGACAAGAAGAAAAGAACACGTCCTCGGCCAGGGCAGCAACGGGAAGGGGACGTCTCATTTCAGGCCAGAGCAGAATGGAAATTTGAGTCTGGGCTGATATGATGAGCGCAATAACCCCCGAAATTCAAAAGCCCTAGATCCTTTCACCTTCAGTCCCTTTTTTATACCCGCAGACGTATAGATCAGCGGAAGGAATGCGTTCAAAGTACGGAATACTGCACATTTACCCATCTTAGAGAGTGGAATAAATCAATCATACGAACATCTCCCTACGTTGTTACACTAGAGGCAGAGCTGGAAGGATTCAGGATTCGCTGTATGGAACTCCAGAAGGAGCATCCCTTTCTTTTTCTTAGGTTCTTGTTGGTTTAATAGTTACTATTCTATTTTGCTATAAATTAAGGAAAAAGCAACATTCCCACAAGAGCGAACCGTCCTTGAGCGTTCAGCTGGAGAAGGAGGGCGTTCGACAGATAAAGGGCAGCGGAGCAGGAGGTCCAGTCTTCCGTGGTGCTGAGTCTGGCCCTGGAGGAGGAGACGGACAGAGCTGAGGCCAGCTGGGGTGAACCGAGTGAGCGAGAGGGGTGAAGATAGGAAACCAGGAAAGGGAACAATCTCTTCACACACATTCCCAAAAAATGCATTTCTTTTTCCTGAAATGTGGCATCGCTGGCCTCAGAGCAGGTTTAGAAAATGAACCTAAAACAAAAGCTCTGATTTAAAGAGTCAGCTGTCAATCATAAACATACAGATGAGGATCGAAGAGGTTAAAATAAGTAACAGCCTTCCGAACTTTTATCGAGATGGGAATAAAAACAGCTGTTTTTGACAGTAAAGGAGCAAAGTAGCTGCTGTGACTTTAACCATCTGTGACGGTATAAAAACGGCCTCGGCAGCATCACTGTTTACGTCTGAGTACTGTTGTCCCACACACAAGAGTCTGTAAACGGTTGCGCCTAAAAAAACTAATAATGGGAAAATGATCCCCGGGCAGTTTGGGAGGCTGCTGTTTCCAAGAAGGCATTTACACAAAACTGAAGCATCAGGAACTGTCGGGTTTCAGTACTTTACTCAAGAACTCGCTGTTTGAATTCTCCAGGTTCCTCCTTACCCTCGTCCTTCATGTCCATGTATTCCTTGTCTGGCATCCTCAGTCACACTTCTTTCCTGCTTCCATTCTTTTCTGCCTGCTGTCATCCATATGCACTGTAGGAACACCAGAAATAAACTACCAGTAGACAATGATCAGGAATGTTGACAAAATTCATCATCTGCAGTTCCAATAAGTCTGAGCTAATAACAGACTGTAGCTGGTGCTTAATGCATAAACCGTTTCTACAGCCCTCACCAACACTGGGAGAATTTATTCCTCTATGAATCACGGTGCATTATTATGCTCGAGTGTATATAGAGATGCATTAAAGTTGCAGCAACAGCCGGTTAGAGTCGGAGCGTAGCTGGAAGCCTGTGCAGCCTCCGCCGCTGTAATTGCATTTGGAAAAATCTGATGCTAACGACTGCAGGGCGCGAGCTGGGCAATTGCATTGCTGCACTGGACTGTGGAGAAGAATGAAATTGAATCTTGAAATTGTTGTAGCTCTGAGGTACGGTGGAGTTTCAGGCCGTCCTCGAATCTCAGCCAGGCAAATGAGACAGGGGCGGATGATGCAGAGGGGTGGGTGGTCAGGCCTGGATGGGGTGGCGGCCCCCAGACAGTAGCTAATAGGGTTCTTCATATTAATGCCTCAGTCAGGTGAGAGTTGGTGCACAACGCCGTCCAGACTCAGGGACCACGCACTACAGACCGACCTTCTTATGTGACACGTAGATATACCCTTGATATTCCCAGCACAGCCACAAAAGTTACATTAACAGCCTGAGGATGTGTCGGGGCGGGAGGGAGATGGCGCTTTGAATGTTCCGCCTGACAAGCATGCGGGCGCATCGAAACCAGGGAGGCAGACACGACGTCGTGATCCCAAGGTCACCGATTCGCTCCTCAATCAAATGTCCCATCTTGTGCGAGAGGATATCTCCATTCCCCGGTGAAATTGAAGTTTGACCTTCAGCTGGAGTTTCGCAAACACTGAGTTCTGTATCGCAGAGGTCGTTCTAAAAGACGCGCTTCCATGGGTCTTCCTGACCTCCACGTGTCGGGGAGACACGCTCCCTCCTGCCCGTCCTCCGGTCTGAAGTGGGCGACTTGATTCAAAAGTTGGAGAAACTCCCTCGAGGTGTTTCTGAGCACGTGTCTTTTTTAAAAAAAATTATTTTTCTTAAATGAGCTTGACATCGCCACAGCTGGGGGCGGCACAAGCATGTCCGTGCGGTAAGATTGGCAGGAACGGCTCTCTCAGTAATCCCAGTGTGCATTGATTCCCACAGCGTTCATTTAGGCGGCATTTCTCCGTAAAGAGGGCTCTAATTTCCCCCTCCAAGCCTCACGTTCAGCTCTAGAATCTGCTCGATATCCATCCGCCTCCCCTGTTTGGAACGCTCCCCTGCTGCTGTGTCTGCCCGTCTCCGGAGCCCCAGGTGTGCAGCATCACGACTCAAAGGCTCACTTCTTCATCAGCTTACAGTGAACAGTTGTTTCCAGCATGGAACCACAAACATCATCACCATGGAAACTCCTCCATCCCGGGAGTGCTGAGTGGCCTTTCCAGACTTCTGAAGGGAACAATTATCTGGTGACATCAAAGACAGGTGATGGCGTGAATAAAAAAAAAATCAAAGGGAGAGAAGCGACCCAGAGGTGGCGTCACAGAGGTGGGAACACACACACACACGTGCGCGCACACGCACACACACACACACACACACACACACACACACACACACACACCACACACACACACACACACACACACACACACACATTAAGACCAGCCTCAGAATGAACAAGAGTAAAACAACAGTTGAACAACAAGGTGACTAGGAAAGTTCCCGAGGTCATTTAAGTGTAAGAGACGGGCACTTTTTTTTCTTTGCCCCTGCTTGTAAAAGCTGGCAACGCTTTTCAATGTGGATCAGGTTTGAGAATATGAAGCTGACCTCAGGCCACGCCTGAACGTGATGCTGCTACCAGAATATTGCCAAACAGATAGAAGAAAGATTTGAAAAGATAACCAGATGGGAGGGGGAGGGGGGGGCGCTCAGTAAGTGTGTCCCAGGAGGGAGGATGACCGTGCTGCCTCCTTATCTGGCCAGTATATACCGGTATGATTGAAAAGAAGATCATAACAAACAAAGGATAGGAAGAGATTCTGTCTGGATTTGGACGATGTGATTTTCTTTTTCCCCCTTTTTTTAAAAACAAAAATCCCCAAAATGATCAGCATCAGCCGTCCAAACCTGCAGAACGCAGCGGAGCGTCGGGGCGGAAGAGCTCAAAATCAATGAAGAGCAAAAGATGAGACTGAAAAAAATGAATACTTTTAGCGCTTAATGGGAAATGATCTGCCGTCCATACTGGCCTGTGTGGTGAGTTGAGCTAAGATCTGCTGGTCTGAATCAGTGATTGCAGCATTAACTCTCCGGTTCTCCAGGATTATTTCCACCCATGAAGCTGGAATAAAACAGGTTTCAGCTACTCTCCTGAAATGTTGGTGACCACGAGACTATATCGATCAATCTGTTCAAAACTGACACATATATAATATTCCCAATGAAGAGCAGACGTGAAAAGAGATGACATCATGTGATTATATTGTTCATTGATCTATTGAATCTCTTTGTTTGGCCTACAACTTCATATTCTAACAGTTGTGAGCTTTGGAATTTCCATGTCGCTGCCAAACAAAGAGAACCAGATTTTCAGCATTTTCTCGTCCGAAACTGCTCCGTCTTTAATAACGTACACAGCGAATTAATCGATCGATACAGGCGAACATGCTCTTGCAACTGAAGGGAAAAGGTTTTATTCCTCCTCTTACGCAAATAAAACTATCACACAGGTCAAGGAAATAAAAGTTAAAAGAACATAAAACTAATAAAAAGGCGTCCAGGCGCCACTGTTACATGCAGGATAGTTTTACGTTATATAAACATTATAATGAGCTTCAATAAGTGAACCGCGAGGGCATTCGGGTGAGTCAATGTTGAATGTTTTTGACATTTTCATTTTAGCATTAGGAAATTGATTGCAGTGTTGCTCTCTTAAGAGCTGGGCTGGCATTTTCATACGGGAGCTGGAAACGCTCAGAAATAATTTATGGTCCATGGAGAAGCAATCTCATTATAACCAAGAGGTGTTGATCCTCCGCAAAGTTCAACAGGAAAAATGAATTGCAATCCAGTTCCCTGAAGAGTTTCCCCACAATCAGGATCCTTTTACAAAGCGAGTCAAGGGCAGGTGAAACCAATCAGCGATAACAGGACGGATGGCGGCGTGTTGGGATAAAGACTCGCAGGAAGACGGGCCTCTTGTTCCCGCTACCGCCCAAACTGCGCGCGGCGGCTAGCGCCATGGCCTCGCCACTGTTTCTGGAGGCTGTTAGTGGAGTTTGCACGTTCTCCGCGAGTTCTGTGCGTTTGGCGGTGGTGAAATGATGACTCTAAACTCTTCACGCCCGAAGAAAGAACCACATTCATCCCCACGACTGAGTCCTTTTCTGTCATTTCTTTTGTAGCTTTAGGCAAACGGCTCGCACTTATTTTTCTCACCAGGTTATTTTTGATCCATTAGTCATAAAAGTATTCTTTTCTATTCTGCTACAGACCGCGATGTGTTCACTGTCTGTGCCTCACACTGATAATTACTGCATCAGAACTCCTTCCTCATGGTGAAAGTGTAATTCCCTCGCATCCATATTAGGAATGACGCCGAAGACCCCTCTACAGGTGTCAAACGATTTTAAGAGCGGCGCCGTTGTTTCAAACAGGCGTCACAAAGCTTCTCATGTTCTCGTTGTTTTGGCTACCCTAACCCTAACCCAACTCCATAAAAGCATCCAAGGGCAGCAATTCCACAAAGCAAACAGCCTTTCGCCATTTGCATAATTCCCGCAATTTCCACCAGTCTGTTATGGCCATTTTTTCCCTCATGTGTATGTGACTATTCCAAATCCTGGAGACAGAAGACAAAGCTGGCAAACCTTCATCTTTTTAACAAAGGTGTTTGTTTATAGGGAAGATGATTTGATAAAATTATCATTGATGATTGGAGAGTTTGGAATATTTAAAGAACTCTTCCTGTTTACAGCAGATCTTTGTTTAAAGGATTGTTTGATATTCAGGAAAAACAGCCGCTCAGAAACTGTTATTAATGATTGTTGCTTTCTTTTTTCCTGGCACTTTTAATCACTTTTTTAAAGAAAGTATTCACAGGTCTGTGCTCAAACACCATCAAATAGAATAATCAAGACATCAGCAGAGCACTCAAATAGCCTGTGTGTATGTGTGTGTGTGTGTCTGTGTTCTCATACTTCCTACATACTAAGTACCAAAAGACACATTCTACTAGCATAGTGAGGACATTTTTGGGAAGTGAGAGGATTTTGGTTTAAAGGCCTGTTTGGGGGTTAAGACATAGGTTATCTTAAGGTAATTAGTTGGTTTGTGATGGTTAGAAGAGCAGGGTAACATATACTAAGTCCCCTCAAAGGTAGGAATGTGAAAATGTGTGTGTTCAATCAATCAATGCATTTAAAAGATCTGAGATGAAGCCTCAGTTGAGTTCAGGACTGGAGGGCCTCCGCTCAGATGTCTGCCGTGTGTTTCAGCTTCTCGCATAGTCCTGATCAGAGGTTTGATATTGCTCTCAGATGCTCGAGTGCTTGTTCTGCTTCACGTTTCCTCCGAACTTTGTTTTTAGTTGCCCTTAGCGCACATCTGTGTACATGTGCCGATGGAGTCCTGCAGGCCTGGGCTGTGAAACGCAGACCGGCGGTGTCAACAATAATCGCGTTGCTTTGGGGTTTAATCCCCGGATTATTCATGCAAGACGTGTAACGTACATGCGTGTGGGAGCTCGCCCACGCCAGCGCAAATGTTGCCAGATGTTGTTGAATCCGTGCATTTACCTCCATGATGGCAAACGTAACATCCAACTTCTGCTGATCCAAGTTTGAGCAGATCCTGGGGCTCTTTGTAGCGCGCTTGTAGTCTTGATTTATTTTATGTTGCAGGTGACAGAGTTGAGTTTCATTTTAATCTTTGTGTTTATTTGGCGTCTGTAGTGTTCACCCCTCAAATCTTGGTCCCATATTTATAAATAGATGCTGAATAACGCAAAAAGTCTGCAAAATATTAGATTTTATTTTTGTACTTCTTTTCAAATAACTGAAGGAACAGCATCTGTGATCCAAACTTTGTGAATCAAAGACTTTCAGAAGGCCTCAGGGACTCTCCCCCCCCCCACTTTGACTTCTGTATAGTTCATATACACTATAGTCAGATCGTGAGCGCGGCCTTTTTCAAGTAAATTCAATTCTTCATCCATTATTCATTCACGGGATGAAAACCTCCAATAAATAATTCTGTTTCCTTTTACCCACAATTTCACTATTATTCAGGGAACAGCAGCATTTGTTGAGTAGGTTAACAAATACCCAAAATATCAATTTAAAATAGAAATCAATGCAGCTTTTTTTTGTCCTCAGCAATGTCGAGGCTCCCTAGTGAGGCCGATAAAGGTGCAGAAAGGGATCAAAAGGAAAAACACACCAGGGATCACCTGACTTTAAAGCTACGGCCTCGTTCATTCCTCTGATTGAGCCTTTATTCTGCACACATAATGGCTGGAATCCTTTTCTGTGTGTGAAGCTGCTTGGTTACCAGTAATGAACAAGGTCGGACAGGTTGTTTTCCTCGTGCCTCCTCCTGATGTGCACGTGTGTCTCGCTCCTCATTTCCTGACGCTCTCATATCAGCCGCCGTCATCGCCTCTCCGGCCGATGTGCCATCATCACACGCGTCTCATCTCGGCCCCTTCTGAAGCTCCGCCCGCTGCCCTCAGCACCCCTGTGCCGCCGTTTTGCCCCCCCACCCCACCCCACCACACCCCCTGTCGCCACCCAGTCTTGGCAGCTTCTCCAGCTGAATATTTCATCACCCTCAGCACGATATCAGCCTCAAACTCAGCCCTCAACCTCTGAGTCTTCACTCTGTGGGGGATTAATCTTTCAGCTGCTGCAGACAGCATCCAAACAGCCCAGACTCTCCTAGCCTGCCTCATTAGCATATACCATCCACATGGATAAGCACTTATTCTCTATTGACTCATCTTTGATGACTGAAACTGAAGTCGCACTTCCAGTCAAAGTACCATCCAGTTCATTATGACTCACGCACGCACGCCCGCACACGCGCGCACGTTGAGCTGTTGGGGAAAAGGAGCTCAGAAATACCTCAGCATCAACAAATAAAATTTAAAAAAAAAGACGGCATATGAAGTGTGGAGCGCGGTGGCGGGAGAGGGGGTCAGACTCCATTCCTGCTGTACGGGAGCGCCACATTTGCTCACTCCGACGACTCGTCGCTGTTCCAGCTGGAGAGCATCAAATCTGAAAAGCCAGAAAAAGGTAACGGGGGTGGGGGGCTTAAAAATAGACGAAGAGGAGAATGAATGCGGTGTTCCCATGTGTTTATACCTGTGAAGCACCATAAGCTGTGTACATACTGTACACTAAATGCTTTGCAGATGCGGCTCATACCCACACGCTTAAAAGTGAAGGCGGTAATCTGCCTGTAATACACCAACTACACACGGGCGACTTGGGTTTACTGTATCATTGTCTCCCTCTAGTCCCATCCAGGCTATCCACAGTCTATCCCTGCAAACCCCCGATTAGAGTGATCCTACGACAATTCCTTCATCTTATCCGCCACTCCGCCATCTCCTCCTTTTCTCTCATCTTTAATCTGGGATTACTTTTGCCTCCTGAGCTCCTTGTTTGTCGTTCTGCATCGTTTTTTCTCTTTCTCTTTCCTCTTTCTCTGGCAAAGAACGGAAAGACAGAACGCTGCTGCTGCACCGCAAACCAGCTGTCGCACAATACCCCACTTATTTTTATTCATCCCAAAACAACTCTTAATTAATACTTGATAGATTCGTTGCTTATGCCTCACACTGACTATAGTGACTGTTTACTACATTCAATGCTATTAAAATGGTTTCAAATGCTGAATTAATTGGGTGTTTCACATGTCTCCCGTCTGTTAAAGTGTAGCTCTTACGACAGAGGTTTGATAATTGGAGCAGCTGACACATGGAACCGAGAGAAACGGTCAGTTTTCCCTGCTATATTGTTTATTTTGGTGTTTGCTCATATTCTGCTTTTCACAGCTGTGTTGGACCGATTAGCTGCCTGAATTGGCAGCTGCAGTGGAAGCCTGGCGCGAACCTGCGGCTTCATCCGATTATTCCGACTATCAGAGTCCAGGGGACAAATTGGAGAAGGCGAGCAGACATCTGGGTGGAATCCGGAGAGACGGGACGTGTGTTTATACCGGGCAGCTTTTTGACATCATGGTGGTGGTCGTGGTGGGTGGGGGGGGGGACGGTTTAGAGCCAGAACAGACTCTTTGGACCAAACGTGTGTGTGGAGCTTGTGTTTAGGTGATGTTATAGAACACCAAAGGTGGAACAGAACTCGACATGAAGTTAACTTCAAAGTTAGCCGCAGCCATCAATTATGTCACACTAACGACACACTAACGACCTCTAATGACCGGTTGTTATTCTACGGTGTAAGCGATAGATCTGTGTTATGGGTTGGTAAACAAACCATATTTTAGTCAAATGAGGTGTGTGTGGAAATCGTTCATCACAGTTAGCTTTGTCGATTATTAGGTTACACCCCCCCCCCCCCCCCCACACACACACACACACACACACTCTGCCCTCTGTCCGCTGCATTTACAGGATTGTACAAACGTGCTGGTTGTATTTTAAATTTTACTGCATTACTTGTTGGCGACATCTAGGGCTTTGGCCTATGAGACAAAGAGCAGGTTCTGGTTTACCCTTCGTAAACTGGCGCCGCAGTAGGAGCACGGAATTAACAACAAATATTAGAGTGAAAAACTGGCTTGCTGTCGTCATTCTCACCATTTTGAAGCCTCTCTAGCTCTGTTTTCTCTTTCTTCCTTTAATCCTTTTGCCTAAAAACAAATTAGCCTCTTGACACTGCTGCTATGTATCTGTCAAGACTGAGAAATGCATTTATCCGTTGATAAGTCACGTGTGTGTGTGTGTGTGTGTGTGTGTGTGTGTGTGTGTGTGTGTGTGTGTGTGTGTGAGACTGAGACACATGCCCAAATGCTGCAAGCATAGAAACTGCCAAGTACTGTAAACTACGCATGCGTGATGGATGAATTTGTCATGAGACCTGAGGCAGATGTAGCGATTAGCCCTGCAGACACAACAGGTGGCAGCCTCAAAAGAGTCTGAGCTTATTCATGTTTGGTTTTTATAGGGTGTTATTTCCAAATCAAATAACTTTGCGCGCAACGTCAACACTTCCTATCAATATTTGAAGTGTCTCGATTCCGAAAACTGCTTCACAGCGACAGTCAGGGAGGCAAGTGTTTCTCCTCAAGTAATGGTTGGAATTGTAGTCAGGAGAGTAAAACAATTTAGAAGGACGCTCACTATCTTTTGATTGTTGCTTGTTTGGTTCGGTCAATGGTGGACCAAGTGTGTGTGTGCGTGTGTGTGTATCCTCACATTTGCTGCCTACTGAGGACAAAAGTCCTCATTCTAACAAGTGAGGCCACGTTAACAAATTGGTTACACTTTACTGGCCACCACAAAACATGCTGGTTGAAGGTTAAGACATGGTTTTAACGTTGAGGTTAGAATTAGGTTAGGAGGAGGGAGTTAGTTGGGATGGATGGGTTTAGGGTAAGGAGCTGGGTAATGTATTATGTCTGTGAAAGTCCCTACTAAGATAGAAATGTGTGTGTGTGTGTGTGTGTGGTGTGTGTGGTGTGTGTGGTGTGTGTGTGTGGTGTGTGTGTGTGTGTGTGTGTGTGTGCGTGTGTTTGTTCAGCATTCCTGTTAGGATCATTCTCCTGTGACAGACCACTCTGCCTCATCTCTTCTGCTCCCCAACTCAACTCATTGCGCTCTCATTTCACACTTGACAGCAGATGGAAAAAGAGAGAGAGAAAAAATGGAGCGGAGGAGTGAGAAAGAAGTGGAGAAAAGGTGCTGCAGGACAGTAAGGTGAAAGGACAGGCTGGGTCAAGAGAGGTCAGGGGAGAGCAAATGAGAAATGATGCGGAGGTGAAGGAAGAGAGGAGATGGATGGGACCCAGAACAGACAACATAGTTGCCTCCGATTGCACTCGTTCCTGCTCCCGCTACAGCTTTATCTCCATAATTAAACACATTTGGGATGGTGACAGGACACACATCAGAGAGACACGTCCGTATAATGATGTATGTAGGTGAAGTTTTACAACAGAAAATGCACAAGCAGACTGTACAACAGCAGAGGAGGGAGGGAGGGAGAGAGAGAGGGACGGAGGGAGGGAGGGAGAGGCAACTACTGCGCACCGATCCGCAATAAAATGGATGGAGAGCGTTCAGAGGTATTATGTGGCTCCCAAGCTCGTTTTAGATTGCAGAAGGATTCTGGATGCAAAGAGTTGCTTTGGGCTGACATTCAGAGATGCTGCCATGAACAGGGTCATTAACATAATCCCATCATTCGTTGCATGCAGACGTTCCGGGTGGCAAACAGCAGCGGATGACTGCAGCCTCCCTCCTATCTGACACGGATTTAGCGATGTCTTGCTTTTTCCCCATCGCTCCTGAAACCGCGAGCATTAGCGATCCCAGCGCGCTGAAGCTAACCGTCCTCCTGTATCGGAGGCTCTGCGTCCTCCAATCACTGCCACTCTTGTTGGAAAGGGTCACAAAACCCCTGTTTTCTGCAAAGCTTGAGCACAGCCACATATCATGCATGTGACAGCAGCATTCTGGGATGGATGGGTGGCTTTAGTTTCCCAATTTCACACAGATTATCAACAAAAAATATTTATGCTTGTGTGGAAATTTCTCCAGCAAACTTGAAAATGATGTACTTTCTGGGCGCCTAATTATCGAACAAAGTTTTGTTGATCCTACTGTGGGCGGCATCGAATGCAGCGTTGGCATGTTTGACAAAAGAACTGCTGAGCTAAAGACGGACTGTCAGCACCATTTTCTTTATGTTCTGGGATGTTGCATCCCTAAAAATATACATATATAAAGAGATCACCACTGTCTTTAAGCGTTGGTGACTGTAAAATAAGATCGGTTGGGAGTGGAAGAACTTTTTCCATAAAAAATAAAAAGCAGCATTCCTGATCACTCTTATCACTTAAAATGTTGACCAGTGGACTTCATTATAAAGTGATCCTTTATTGGTACTGGATCTCTGCAGAGATGGTACCTCTGACGTGTGCGTTGTCCCTGCAGCTGTCTGTGGTGCCGAAGGTGACAGGGGCCAAAATTCCAGCCACTAAATATTTACCATCAAATTTCAGGATCAAAATGTTGGTTTGAAAAGTCCAGAATGTGACATTAGGAGGCTTCTAATTGTGGGAAATGGAACACCTGAAGGGAAGGTTCTGCTTTGGATTAGTGAGGAGTAATACTAAAGTTCATGCTCTGGCCTCCAGCAAAAACAGAAACCGGTGATATTTCAATTATTTACTGCCAAATTCAAAAGCCTGGCACGTCTGTGGAGATTCATGTTTGAAATCCTACACACCCGACACGGGAGACGAAGGGATAAATATGTTTTCTGGCAAATAAATAAAACTTATTTGTGCTGATCTACTTCCTCTGAAAAGCTGACCTGGAGCAGATGGGTCCCCCCTGTGAGAGACGGGTTCCGCTCAAGGTTTCTTCCTGTTAAGAGGGAGGTCTTTCTTGTCACGGTTGCCTCGGCGTTCGCTCGAGGGGGGTTCCGGCTCTGGGATGCGTGAAGCACATCGATGAATTGAGCCTCACAAGTGAAATCTGACTAAAGTCGTTTGACAAGGTCATTGTTTTGACTTGACTTGGAGGAAATAGGACAACAATCTGATCAAATCATCACATCACGTTTCTTTAGGAGAAAAAGAAAAGGTAAGAGATGGTCGCTGTGCTCACGTTTGGGAGCAGAAGAAAAGGCGCATTTGTGGCGAGCTTCAAACAACAGTCGGCTGTCTTTGTTCTGGCACTGGAAGCTTTTTCTGAAAGTCTCTGTGACTTGAGAGCTCCCACTCTACCCTGAGCCTTAATCCACTTCAGTTTATGTGAGGGCAGCCTGACAGCAAACCACTTGAACATGGATGTAACCTGGAACCGCACAAAAGCAGGAGCTTCCTTTTTTTTTTTACTTTCTTTTTTTTACATTAAAGTTTCAACTTGACAGGAGACGTGGAGGAAGAGAGGGACGACACCTCCATCAGCTCCGCCAATGTGCTGCACTTTGGCACTGTCTCAGTTATATGAAACAACTAGCAGCAGAAAGCCTCAGATTCAGCAGTTAAATTGCACGATTATCTTTCATGCTGCACAATTAGATGTGTGTTCATTTGCATATAAGCCGAGGGGCTCGAGTGTAACTGAACCAAAAAGAAAAGGAAAAAATCAGTCATTCGAGATGGGAGTCGTAGATCTGGACCAAAAGAGTTTGAGATAAAAGTCATTTCCTTCAAGAAAGTGGCGCACTGACGCTTTAATAGTTGCTAAATGGACCTTTGCCGAAATGGATCGATACACTGGAATCACGATTGCAGCACTTGGAACGCGATCAGAGCCAATATTGCGCACGTGCAAGTCCAACTACCGGAGACGTGGGTGGAGGAGAGGGAAAAACACCCAAATGGATGGAGAGAGGTGAGAGGAAGAGCACCGTGATGGGCAGACATGCCGCGTCTGGGTTCTGTCAAAGCTAGCTTGTTTGAGCTTAAAGAAAAACGTTCCACTGTCGGAGCAAATTTTAGACCTTTGTGGAAATATGTGTTTCAAAGGCTTGACAGAGAGATGGAGATGTCATCGTCCGCTGCGATGGCCAAAGGGAGGAGAGACAACTTTGGCCTCCTGTGGAGCAGCTGAGTGGTCTCAGTCTGTAGTTAAGGGGGGTGTGACGCTGTTCAGACACTTCTTCCGAGGGCTGCGGTTTAATTCCCAGCTCTCCCCATGAGTTTCTTCAGTTCATCGCTGCGTAAAACAGGACACCGAGCGATAGAGCATCTGTGGTGTGGTCCTGCAGACAAGACATGAGGTTCCTCAGGAGGAAGGGGAACAGTGGTGTTACAGGCGCCCTTCACATCAGCATAGAGCAGATGTTGTTTGCTCTAGAGATGCTATGACAGCATAAGCGTGTGGAGCCTGATGGTGGCCACAGTGTAGGAAGACTCTAGGAAAAATTTAGGGACTGAAACGCACTGCCAGCGGTCGTCCGGGCAGCACGCTCGGTCCTCAACTTTAATGTGTCCAGGGTGGCGCCATCTGTTATTCATGTCCCCTCCGACATCCACTTCTGTCTTGTTTTTTCAGGATTTTCTGTCCACCTGCAGACACTGGAAAAACAAGCAGAGGACTTGATTAGTCCCTAAGTAAGCTGCCTTGGAGAGGTGCTTTGAGCATTCGGGCGCCATGACAGGACAGCCTAAGCTACCACCTGCGCCCTACACTTTCTGTAGCGTCCATACTTCATCTTGGTGCTTGGTATCTGTGAAGCACGTGACCGAGGCGTCTCAAAACGCAGCCCGACTCCTCGCCAGTGAAGTTGGCCTGTCCATCATTCATTCCAAGTGCCAGTTTCTTCAGTGCCCACGGGGCTGCGGAGTTGCAGTCACGCGCTCCATTTGCTTTCATTGCCGATCAGGCCTGATCCAGACACACTGGCAGAAACTGGGGAAAAAAAAGAAACGCTAATTGATTTTCCTTCTGTCAAGACATCATTATCGACCCATTAGCATCATGTTACCACCGGCGGGCAAATGAGGGAACAATCGACTTTGGCCAAATCAAAGCGGCTTGTGCAACATTGCTCATCGTGCGTTCCACATCCATCATGGTTTTGGTCCAACATTTATGTCTTATTTGTCATTTTAAGCTGTTTTTTCAGACAGGCTCACGTCTCTGCCAGCGCTTCTGTTTAAGCCCCATCTGGCTTCCATCAAAGACCAATTTAATCAATGCGAGTGATTTATATCGAGACATACGTGACTGCTTCTGTGCCAAGGATGCCGCTGGACACACTTGAACCCAAAAGACGCGCTTGTGTGATGCCAGGTGGACCATTTGTTCAGGCCGATTTATTATGCCCCGTGAGTGTTGCTTCACAAGCTCGTCCACTCAATGTGTGATTGATTCGCTGTTTGAGACTGAGAATGATGAAAAAGCTGAAGAGTAATTTACCTTGTCAGAGTGAGCCGGACATATAAAGCACCCGATTAATGACCAGAGGGCAGGCAGAGCCCGGGGACTAATAAAAAGCCGTAATAATTCGGAATCACCCTCAAAGGAAAGGTTGTAATTCTGACGTGTTAAAGAGGTGTAAAGATATCACACAGCATTACAGGATGCGGATGTCCTGATTTTTGTTGGAAGAGTCTCTGCCAGACGCGCAGTCATTAAATCACAGGAGTTTCAGACCGTGTTGAGTGGCGGCGTGCAATACCAGCGACAGGTGATTTCCCATCATGCACCCTGAGTGGGTGGTAGACCCGGGCAGGAAACCACGGTGGGCACGGTCGCTTTGATCCAGGTTAGTGACTGTGCAGACGATCATGGTGTAGCAGAAGGCATGCTAAGCATGACGGATTCATTTTCCTTCTTGGCACTACGCAGCAAATCATTTGGGACATAACTCTCCCTGCAGTTATATATTAATAACACATGTTAGAATGAGACACTGGCATTATTATCAGGTTAAATATGACTGTTGGTGTGTGTAACTGAGACAGATGCGCCTGGCGGTGGCTGAGAGGGTGATGCAGTCGTCCTTTATCCAGCGTTTGCACAGCAACAGGCTGTTTTAGGAGTCCCTCCTCTTGAGAGCCTTATCTTCATGTTCTTGGGGATCACTGGGCGTTCTCTATAATCCCTCCAGCAAGGTCCTGGTGTCCTCCTAGCAGGACATTCTCTCCGAAGCGAGACCTCCTGGAGACATTTTAATCAGACACCCGAGAGTCTCTTCATTCGCTGAAGGAGGCGAGTTTGGTGAGACACATCACGTCCAATCAGACAGTCAGAGCTGCCTTCGGGCAACTGGCGCTTGCAGAGTAAGAAAGCAAGGCTGTCCGCGTGACTGGCAATCCTGAAAGACTCTCCGAGAGTCTGTCTGTCAGGCTCTGTCGGAAGGCTGGTTTCACGGTCAGATAATGCGTCTTATTTATTTTATATGCTGGAGGATGTGCTAAAATGTCCCCTGCATCGGCTAAGACAGCAGGAGAGCTGTGAGATTGACAGCTAGAATGATACCTGGGACACTCGTGCAAAAACTGAGGGATGCTTGAAATGGGTCCCACGTTATTTATCACAAAAGAATCTCCTCCGACATTGAGCACTGTAGAAACACGATAAGAAAAAGAATCCACCAGAGGCCTTGGCAAAAGAAAAAAAATCATTGGGGATCAATTGTACTTGGGCGCGTTACTTCCAAAGTACTAGAGGCAAACTTTTGGAAGGAGGTGTTCTCTCTCCTGAATAATGATGAGGATGGATTCATCACTTCTCTGACTGTATGACAGTGGATGGCTCAGCAGTTTGTTAAACCCTCGGATGTATCGCTTTCACCCGTGGAATTTTGGGACAGATATTGACCACATACTAACATTTATATATTTAGTCACACAGTGACTTGACAAAGGTTCACAGCCCAAATTGAAATACTAAAGCTGGTGGTCGTGACTTCAAAATACTATATTGTCATCAACCCCAACAATGGGGGCCCAGTATAGACCTCTGGAACACCAAAATCTGAGACATGAAAAAGTATCCAGTTTCAGATAATTAGGATAAATATACAATAGACTTTTCGGAATTTCCTGGGAACAAATGTAATGAAAATGTAATAATTCTGGACATTTTTGCTAATCCACACATTTAAAGTGAATGTTGACTCTGCAGAACTGAGATCCAGGTCCAAAATGTGTCCGTTTCAACAATGTCAAGAGCAGCATTGAGGCCAGTTTAAAATGAAGGATTTTTCGTTGTAAAAGGAAATTACTTTTACAATTTAAACGGTTGACATCATGTTGAGGAATGCAACTTTCAGGACAGAAATATGGCAGCAGATTAAAATCGTCATGTAGATCATGGAAATTCAAACTTATTGAGCGCTCAGATTTGCTGACTTGACGTTATAGTCCTGCGACCTTCACTGAATTCCTCTTTCTTCCACAGGGTCAGACTCTCTTCCTGCTTCAACCACTGCTACAGAAACAGCCTGGAGCTTGCAAACTGGGGACCCGGCAGGAGCCCGTTTGCCAGCAAAGACACGTTGAGAACCATCCCTGGTATTCCACAGTCTCCCCTTTTTTCATCCTGTAAAATAGCGCCGAGTTGGACGGGCGAAAATAATCAACGCTTCATCATTCCAGTCCTTCACAACCACCAAGCATAAAGTAATCATTTACTGTCGCAGGCCATCGGACATTTCCTCGAATGTGCGGCACCACCATTTGTCAAGCCTCGGTAATAGCACGGCCCTGACTGGAATTACATCCAGCTGGACTGATGGAAGCCCGTTTTTTTGAATTCCATCACTTGGTCCACAGAGAACATGTATAGAACGCTGCAGAATGTCTTGCTTTTCATTTGGCAGCCTTATTTTCTCCCATTTAACCACTACACACGGGCTCCATCCCATTTATCTGCCAATTTTAGATTAAATCATTTTGCCCTGAAAGCCTGTTTGTCACGCGGACGCCTGCGGCACAAATTCTGCATTTGTGCAGTCGTGCATGTAAATAAATATCAGGCTTTTATGCATGCCTGTTGTTTGGATGAGTCATGATTGAATAAACATGTTTTGTGTCTCCTAATAATCTCTTTCGATTGTGGCGTTATCGCCTTGGCAACCCAGAAAGGGGAGCGATGGTGAGGTTTGATACTGGATGGCTTCGCCGGCTCATTCATAACCATATTCCCTGGGACCAGCTTTGAACATAAGTGCTGACGTCCGCGGCGCTGATTTGATGTCCACTATTGCCTCTGACGGTCAGCCCGATGAGGGGGATTAAACACGGAATAATCAGGACTTTCCAGGCATTCCCCTCTCAAATATTTGCATCCTGCCATTATAGGGCAGCCGCATCACTCAAGGAAATATGTGCTCCATACATACAACTGAAGCAAAAAATACTGCTGGTCCACCCTCTAGCAGAGATTATAAAGGAAAGCACGTATCTCACACATGACAGGTCTGAAACTGAGCTGTATATATTCTTACTCCCACGTACTTCAGTTTGTACCCATGATTATGACTCGAAAGGAAGTAAAATAGATGGAGATTGCAACGTCACGTGGGCAAGAACATCCAGGGTAAACATCAATTAGTAAATAAATATAAGTTAGAGCCTGCCCATATGTGCTAAAGTGAGGCATCTTCACGTAGGCGAGCATCTCGGGTTGAGCAGAAGGGGGCGTCCAGGTGAGGAAAATCCATCCGTGGGAGAAGGGAATCATGCTCTTTAGACATCGGTTCCAACGAGGACGTCGCTGTTGTGGGGAGGTTTTTGTGTTTGTTGATAGAGAGGGAAGACGGTGGGAGAAAAAGGTAGAACGGCGTGTAGCAAACGCCCCACGCCGGAGATAAAACCAGGTCGAGGACAAAAGCCTGTTGCACACAGCTATCACTGGCACTAATTCTGAAAATCTCTGATCATACTGCAGCTTTGTGAGCTTGAAAACAGTGGTGGTGGGGGGGGGGGCGTGTAATTGGAGACCTCGAGTTCACCAGCCCGCCTGCGACAGAGGAGATGGAAGAAGAATAACGCTCATCACCGCTGGGGTGTGATCAAAGGGAGTGCTCGTCGTGTGATGCTGCGGCGGCCGTTCCACCCCCAGCTTCCATATCAACCCTGCCGAGACATTCAAGGCAACGTTCATGCAGATGTCGGGACGAGCCCGGGATGCTCTCGCACGTCACTCAAGCACATCACAGAACACAAACCTTTAGTCTGATTGGCTACAGGCGCATTTCACATTCACGCTTTCAATTTGCAGGATTTTCAGAGCAACGCAGAGGTGCTTTGCCTGCGTCAGCCCCGTGAGCCTCAGAACCCGACCATCCGGGTCTGCAGTGAGTTCATCAAATAAAGTCAACCAGAACAAAACCCCAGCTCATCCGTCAAGACTCTGCCAGGTTACTCCACCCCTCCGGTGCTGATGTCAGGGCCACTTATCAGCATTACCTACTTATACCCTGTTTGCCACGACTACCTGTGGATCTCTGTGGCCCCCCCAGATGACCAGACACAATCAACTTAGACTGGAGCACCTGTTTCAGATTTGAAAGCTGCTTATCTGGCTCATTCACCTCCGATGTCACTGCCATTTTTCAAGCTTTTAGTCAAATTTAACCCAGTGTGCCGCCGGTTACAGTCAGCACTCTGCTGCGCTGCCCAGCGTGATGGAAAAAAAGAGTTTGTCTGCTCTCCTCCTGCAAAACGGCCATTTCAGGCACTCGGCGCCGCCATCATCCGTTCACATTGATGTGCCTTGTTCTGCGCCCAAGTGTGATATTTGGTGATCTATGTCCTCCAGATCCCTCATTTCTGAGGCCGCACCTCCCCAATACTGCGCTCAGGGGGGTTCATTAGTCACAGACAGCGGCTACCGCGTAAATGCAAGATTTTACTTTCGTTTTTGCTCCGTTCTTGCCCTTTCCTTCATTTATTTCCACTCATCCATCCACTGCATGAATACATTAACACACACTTGCATATATTCCTCACACCGTCACCGCGCTTCCTCTGCAGCACTTCTCCCCTTTAATTCACCTTGCACCGGGTGCCATTAGACAGTGATTAATAGATAAGAGTACATTTTAGTTTTATAATACCTCCGATAAGGCAGAGTTGGAGCCGTTTTAGCTGCAGGTTTTATCTGCTTCCCTTTATGGGCGCCGCTTATCAAACATTACTCTCCAGACGTTTAAGTGGATTAGGCAAGCTTTAGTCCAGAGCGGTTTCTCTTCCGGACTTTTACAGAGTAATGTCAGAGACGACGTGATAACCCAGTCTGAAACATCCCTATTTGGGAGTGAAAGAAGGTCCTGTGCATCGAGGGGGGTGCTCGAACCCCCCTACAAACTGTTTCATTTGAATGCATCTTATTTCTGTTCAAGTGCAGCGACAGGGGCACATTTTCGAGACATGAAATGATCCAAGGACCTGGCATTTATGGAACAAAGAATTACAGTTTTTCAAAGTCCTGTCGAGTCCAATCAGGACTGACCACTTATTTGTTACCCGATTCTGTCTGGTGAAAGCTGTCGAACGACTGCTAAATGAGCTTTTTGTGCCTGGAGTGGGGCTGGAAGCTAAAAATAAATAAATCAAAAAACAAGCAATGTGCTTTTGGAGGATGGGGGTCATTTCACAGCAAAGGGATTGATAATTGATTTCCGCAGATATGCAGCACTTTAAAGGTATCAGTGGGAGATGATATGAGCCGCATCCCCAGGAGTGTCCTTCTTAAGGACTCACAGCTCAATTCTTCACAGAGTGTCCTAATACTTGAGTGAGCGCCCCCTCAGTGGGCCATGGTAATAATGGGCGGGGAACGCAGGCCTGAGCAGTGCAAAAGCACAAGCTACAGAGCCACCAAGCAGAATGGCTGCACTTTGATGAGGCTGCAGATCTCAGTACAGCTCTGAAACAGAGACGGATCATTGTCACACCTACAATAACCGTTTAATACGATTAGGATCTGCAGCCCGGAAGGCCCGAGGGACCGGGAGCAGATGGTTTCATGCCGTCTGTTCAGCTTGACGTGACATCATAAAGACCGCGACACCGGGAGATTGGAGACACGTTCCGAGAGCATCTCCTCCTCCGGCCGCCTGTTGTGCTCAGCGCATATTCATTTGCATCCCGTTAGGCTGATCTCCTGACAGCTGGTGTGGAAAGGCAGCTCGGGAAAGGTTGCTGACAGACATTGAGGACAAAGGTGGCATTTCGAACGTTTTGGGTTTTCCTTCCACCATCCCTGTAGCACCACTCAATTTTACCCTTTTTAAAAAAGGTTTTTGGCAGTTAAACATTTCCTCCTCCATATCTCATGAGGGGTGAAGGGTTAATGGTCTGCACTCACCTCACTTCCGATGATGAAGACCCCTCTGGAGTGGGCCGCCCATATGATAACAGGTGCGGGGTGGCATTTCGACCTTGAATACCAGGATCAGCATCTCCTGGCAGCTGGGCCGTGTAATGATTTCACATATACCGTCAGACTTTAATTACAGGCTCCGCTGGGGCGAAAGTGCCCCTCACCCACCCACCGCCGCTGATGCATCGCTGCTCAGGAAGACAATTAGTATGACAGCGGAGGAAAGTAAGGGGCCGATCGATCAGTACGGGTAAATCAATGGTACTGATGCGAGCGGGAACGACACGAAGGGATGTACAACTGTGAGCAAAGAGCCGCAGGAGTGTCAAAAGGTGGTTTGGGGGGGATTCAATTTAGCCTGTTGAGGTTTTAGCACGGCCTCATTGGGGTTCCAGGCTGCGGCCGGAAACTTTGACTCATGTCAGGGCACATTCATCACACACATTTAGAGGTAGATTTAAAGATGAATTACCTGCTGTTTCCTGAGGCGCTGGCGGAGGACGACTCAGCCTTCGGGATAACTTCAAGCAAAACGGGAAATCATTTCTTGTTTAGCACAGCAGTCCAGAGATCCAGAAGTTTCAACGGAACACAAAACCTCTCTGTGATGCCGCTAAATTTCAAAAAGATGCATCTTTCGCTGATGAACTCACCGCGGTTCATCTGAAGTTGTTCCATCATCTTATTGGTGATGTTCATCTGAGCATTTGCACATCTTTCTGAGAATAACTGTGCTGTAACTCCATTCACCAAAACAAGATTTATGCTCCAGAATAACCTGGGTTAGCTCACAGAAAATGAACCAAAACTGAACCTAAACTCTTGAAACAGATTTGACAGAATCTGAATTGTTGGGTAATTACTGCACTTTATTGGAAGCTTTGGAAAACACAAGGAATATTTCCCATCTAAACATAAGCAAAGAAAACTGAAAACCGCTCTAATGTTGTGTTCTACCATCAATAACACAACAGGATTACTCTACTACTCAAATGTTAAGAAATAAAGATAAGAGCTAAGGTCGTTTGAGTTTCAGGGACAGGTAAGGCTGAACGCATAAGGCCGTGATTGTGACCGCTACTCATATCCGTCACAGTGTCAACGGAGCCAGTGTCGGCTTTATTTCCTTCGCAGAGCTCTGATAAATCAGGCAAGAGCAGAGAAATCCGCTTTGACCCACACGCTGGAGGAGAATTCACTGTAAAGGCAGGGCGACTCAAAGAAATCAGGGCGCGGTAACAGGTCAAACACAAACGCCTTTCAGAAATGCTGATGGGACACAACTATTGAGACAATGTTGAGAGGCCACAACGCCGCACAATCTACCACTGTGCGCCACTGTGCGACGGCTCAACGGAAAAAAACAAAAAGCTGGCAGTGCGACTTCTGACAGGATGGATCGAATCAAACGGAAAGACAGAAAATAAGAGCGTCACCGGCCGCTTCACCGCCGCCCCCCCCCTCCCCTCCCGCCGTGTAAATGATGTGAGGAACAGGTAAACACGTGAAACTGTTTTTGGTTATTAAAGTGCTCCGACACCCCATCAATTAGCAGCAGCAGCATGTGGTTATTTATATATATATATATATATACACACGACGACATGGTTCAATCATCTGTTTAAAAATCGCTCCAAAAACCCGCCAAAAATACAGGAAAGAACATGTCCCCACCCTCTCAGTAGTTACTTCAACTGGATTCTCTTTGTCACATTTTTTTAAAAAAAGGAGCAAACGACTTCAAATAAAAACAAAGTAAAAAGCAAAACACCATCATGCAGCATATCATCCACACAGTTCTTCACATACATACATACAAAATTACATGTCCTTTTTTTGTCTCTTTTGAAGAATAGATTCTGTAAACACTGCTTTAGGTCCTTTAGGCATGGGTCGTCCATATCTCTGCTACAATCTGTAAGTTCTTATTTAGTAGAAAATATCCAGAGACTCCGGCTCTGGCACTTGCAGAGTTTGTTTTTTTTTTCTTTAAACTTCTTAACTCCAACCCCCATTTTACTTGAAAACCGTCTGCCCAATCTGCCACCCATCCACGCTGAGATCACAGAAAGAGAAGATAGTGGAAGAACGGAGCGAGCGCTTGACTGTAAGTCATCGTGCTCAATAGACAGGAAGGGGTTTTTAAACACAGATCCTCCTGTGATAAAACAAAGGAAACACATAAAACAGACATGGGATGGAGGCTAATAACAGGAGACCAGGCTAGACCAGAAATATAGATAAGGCAGAATTTAGAAGGGTTTCATGAAGGAGTCCACACTCTGGGCACTTTAAAACTTTTTAGTACATGTTCAAAAATGGGGCTGGGTAGGGAACACTGGATAAAGATGTCTGAGGAGATGTGATTCAGAACCCCTGGAGGAACTCCCGGAGCTGCCTGACAAGCTCTGTGTCCACGAGCTCCATCAGGGCGCCGAAGCCTGGGTCTCCCATCAGGGTCTGCTGCGCCTTCAGCTTCTCGTAGACAAACTGATGGAGGGAAACGGCGTGCACCGGGTCCTCCAGGGCCAGCTGCAGCCGCACCGAGAAGAAAAAGAGAGAAGACGACATTTCACAACTCATTCGAGGTGCAGGAAAAAAATACCTGGGAATTTCTGAGTCATTGTTTATTTTCAGGCAGATATTTGATTGCTTCTCCATTTACAGGTTTCAGGTTGTGCAAATTCCAGCTTTGGTTGAATGAGTGAGAATCCAAAACTTGCCACTTGCACGCCAGCAACAAAAATGTTGATTTAAAAGATGGGGGGTGAACGAGGAGGGAAGAACAAGGAGTGAAATTACGTGATTGCGACTTCTGCTGATGAATAATTCCATGAACTCTTGGATTTTATGTAAATATCCTGATAGTTCAGCACGTGGGCAATACAAGAGGACAACCGTGAGCTGTCCATGTGAAGACATCATCATCTTTGCTGCGTTCTTCATGGAAAAGTGCCAATTTCTCCTCCTCTCATTCGATAGAAACTTGCTTTCATTAGCAAGTATAACTGACATGACACTAATTTACCAGCCACTATTCCTGCTTATTCACTTTTGAGTGCCTATTTAACCCTCCAAGTTGAAAAAGCACTCTTGTTTGTATTTTTATTAAGAAGGGTAAAAGTTAAAGAGAAAGTCAACTGTCTGCCTCTGATGGAACCTTTTTCACAAGAACGAAGACACTTGGAGCAGATATTTGTCATTCCATCAAAGGCAGGCGCAGAAATTACTCAGTTGATTTGCAGCTCTTGTTCATGGAAAGAGGGAACATAAAGCAAGCTGTCTGTAAAAGGTGAACTAGGACAGATGTAAATGAGAATTTCTCTGAGAAATCAAACTGGTTCTCTGGGGAAAAACAAGGGAAGAGACAACAAACACATTAGCATGAAAGCTTTCTGAGCCTGCACCATTACAAATAAATTAAAGGGGTTGATACGCGCAATCAAAGCTCTGCTCTTTAGATTATGTCCACCTTTTAAAATAATTTGTTGTCCTACAGCAGCTTATTTTGCTTCAAACTCCCCATTTTTCATCATAATTCCCACGATCTCAGTTTGGTACTGGAGCTTTTCTATTTCTATTATGTTTCAACCTCCATCCCTTTGGAAATCCAGAGGCAGAGCAGAAGGCAAAGAGTGTTTTTGGTTACATTTGTGGGGGTACTGGTTACAAGGTGGAGGGGGAATAAGTGGAAAGAAGCCATCAAGACAGCCCAAATGGCAACAAAGCAAAGAGAGAATAACAAAACTGAGATGACGTTGCGCAGACTAAAGAAAAACAACAATCAGCTGAACCATAAAGCTCGGAGTAGAGGAGGGGAATGGCAGGAGTGGGTGCCACTGAGGGGGGCCCAAACAGCTCTCATGCCTTCTAGGCTTCGTTTATGCTTCCAGCCTTAATGCTACATTCAGACAAACAGAACCATCAGTGAGAAATCCTCCCTTCATTCCTCCAGACATCCAAAGACCAGTCAACTATGTGTGGCGCTGTTACAGATATGATCCCTGTATCTGGTAAAAGGATCGATCGATTCACCAGTACTTCAACTGAACGACACTGAGACCTGCCGCTCCAATGCGTGGATATCAAGGTTACCGTGGTGCCTATTCAACTGGGTCTCCGGTGTCATAGAACAAATACCACGACACCAGGAGAGGGGAGGCCACTCAATTAACCTTGCTGAGGATCTGATGCACGGCAGGATGGAAAGAGAAATGCATACATTTTACAACTGCATACTGGTGAACCATTTGAGGGATGTCCAGATGTCCAGATGAATACTGCTCCTGGAGCACATTCAGGTTTTTATAAACACTAAGCCCATCAATGTTGTGGACACATGAAGAAGAAGAAGATAATCTCTGGCTTCCAGGCATTCAAAATGATTCTGAGTGTCAGCAACATTTGCACTGAATGAGAAATAAGAAATCGATTTGAGGCATCGGACATTGGCTACAAGATCAGCTATTACCAAAGAGTAAGCTTCTGGAGCGCTGACCAAGAGATCAGCAGCTGGTGTCCCTCTGCTGGGTTTGGCGCCAGCCTGGTTCGCTGCCAGCCAAGGAGAATTTGATGTCCCCAATCCTAAACGCCAGCACTTCTGTTGCTCGGGTAACTATGAGGTGAGCTTCTCTGTGAGACTGCTGATGTCCCCAGGGTTCTCCTCCTCCTGTATAAACCAGAAGGCCTGATCACCTACATCGGTACTAACGGACCTTCCTCTCAAAGTTCTCCACAATGGACACTGGTAAACCTGCCTGAAGTTCAGACACCTGAGGGACAAACAAAGCCTTTCAGTAATCATCACGATGATTTGGCTCAAAGCATCCCGGTACCTTCAGGTGTTTAATCTGGTGTTCTTCTGAGAAGCAATCTAAAGTCTTCCTTCTTAAACCAAAGCCTAAAGCACAATTGTGGCCTGTGAATGTGCAGGGAAAGTAGAAGTTCAGCCAAATTAAACACAAAACTTCAAATGGAACGAAACCTCAAGTGAAAATTAAGATACAGGTACTAAATAATTCACTGAAGGACCACATGGAACAAAGATGGAAGATGGGGAGGAAACATGGCACGGCGGGTTTCAGAAAGATCAGAAATGTGATGAGAGGAATAGGTAATGGGAGAGTGACATGCCCCCTGCTGTGGCTGACTGGTAGAGAAGCACTGGGCTTCATGCCTGGAGAGAGACAGAGATAAATGACAGGCAGGATGATGAAGAAGAAAGAGGGATAAATCTAATGACAACGTAGGGAATTCTGAATTGGGTAAACTCATAAAATCACAGCTTCTCATAATGATGCTAATCTGTAACATACCTAAAAATTACAAATTAAATCAGTACATAAACAGGAATCGCTGCAGTTATTAATTTTAAAACGCCCAAAATAGATCAGCCAAATCTTGGCAAATGGTGCATGGATAATATACAATGGCTACATTCTGCTAAAGTCATTTGGCAAGTTAGCACAACACATTTTTCCCCTGCTTTTTGCTCACAGGTCATTTAGCACCATCTGTTTTGAGCTTTTACAGTTTTAGCCTTGCTTTTGACAGTGTAAAAAAAAACAGATTGTGAGGAGGACGTGGTCCAATAAGCGGTGGACAGTGATCCCACGGCTTCATGCCCCAGATTAAAAGGACTAATCTCTGCTCTGCTCATATGTGAGTGCAATATTGTAAAACGGCCCTGAGTAAGTAGCATAAATTAGGTTGATTATACAGATAATGACCCGGCGTGGTTGAGTAGAGAGTGTTGTTTCCTGTGTGTCAAAAGTGCAGATGGTGTTAAAGGGATTACTTCAGAATTACAAGACCACGTGTTTGTTATACGATATGAAGTACTGTTAACATAGATTGAGTTAAACGAGCTAACAGATGTGGGATGCTCTTCATTTGCCCTTCAAGGTCATAATCTTTTCATCAACGTGCATAAAGAAAACTTAAAAATCATAATCAAAAAGCCAAAAACCACAGATCAAAGTTCAGCACTTCAGACGGAAAGATTTATGTTGCTACCCGAGGTTACGCAAGTTTCCAAATTTATGCCAGAATAATTGTAAAATGTAGCCCAGAATCTCGATTTACCTCAAGGCTTTCTACTTAATTATTTGCGAGCTCAGCCTATCAATGCAAAATGGCCTGAGAAAATAGATTGAGTACATTAGTGGCAAAGTTTGTAATTGGCCATGGTGTAATTTTCTCTCTTCAGCGTAGGGGCTGTGAGAATGTGCCTGCTGCTTTGCCTCAAATTAAACATTCTTAATTAATGTTATTGCTGTAGTTCAGGCGTTCCTTTGGGTGGAACCGTGCGGCTCCCCAGAGAGTGGTTTGTGTACCTTAAAGACAATCTTGTCACTACAGGACACCAGAGACTCAAACATGCTGGAGAGCAGCAAAAGCAGCTCCGACAACCATGTTGGATGGTGCATCCGGGCTTCCATAGCAACATCTAAACTTGACCAGAATGAAAACCAAAGAGCAAGAGAATCACCTCTTTATTGTCTAAAACCAACTCGGTAACTTAGAGTGAACCTTAGAGTGCCAAACATCTTCCTGGTGAGGTGCAGAGCCTCCAAAATGAGCCTGAATGTTTAAGCTCCTCCCCCTGTGTTGTTGATAATTGGCTTATTTTGAGCTTCGCCTCTTCACACAGGAGTGTGTTTGCCTGATGCTGGAGTGGGCATCCTCCTGCTGATGCTGCACCAGTCCATCAGGGCCTTTCATACTTCACACTCATGCATGAATAAACACAGTCATACATCAGTAACACTCCTGTGGCACCAACACTGTCCAGCAGACCCAAGGCCTAAATATGCATATACTGTATAAAGACTCAGCATCCACACCATTAGGCACATCTGCTCCTGTGGAGACATATATATTTACAGATATAAATGGAGCATAGCAAAGAAAAAAGTGTCTAAATTTAACTATCGCATATAATCTGACTAATAGTATACCAAGATTAAGCATAATCCATTGTTTTTCAATGTTCTATAGCATAAAACCCTGATCTTGAGACATTAAACAACAGTTGTCACAGGCATCAACCACATACCAAAATGCACCGTCATGAAGCCACTTCTGTGTAAAAACAGAGGGGGAGCGTTTTGATTAAATACCCCCCTGAGAACGTGGCGTGGGTTTGTGGCTTTTGCGATGTGCTGGCACTGAGCTGCTCAACACAATCAAGCTCCGTCACTGACTTTGTTCGGAGTACTGATGACAAATGGAACAGTCTTAAATGTGAGGAGGCTGGTAGGAGGCAGTTCTAAGGACCGAAAGCCAACAATATGTACAGTGCATGCTAATCAAACCTTGATTAGAGGCCACAGCAGCAGAATCAATAGTATAACTCTATAAATCACAAATACAACTCAGTAACTACATAGAAAAATCAAAAGTTCTGCCCATATTATGTAACAATAGAACATTGAAAAGAAAATAATCACAACTATATCAAATGACAAAAGTGAGTCTTCTACATCATAAAATCGATCACAGCAGCAACAAAGGACGTCCGTAAACTCGTTCCTGGATGGACCCATCTATCGCCGCCTCCTCTGATCTCTGGAGTCAGTGGGCGGATTAGAGCTCGATTATGGTGATATTCATTATTAAATGAGCCAGGAAAAAAATTCTAATGCCCTGATCACTGTTGCGGTGCAGAGTTTAAAAGCGAGAGCCCTAAAGCTGTCACAAGGGTGCCTGCTGCTTACATGCAAGGCACAGAATATGGAAAAAAAAGAGAGAAAACATGGAAAACATGAAAATCTGCTGGGAGCAAAGACCACCATAAATATGTGAGTGTGTGATGATGAAAAGTGCATAAGGCTCACTAAGCCTGGAAGCACAGGATCACAGCAATGGCTGCATTAACATTACAAAACCTCAATTGTAATACCACATGAAATAAAATGAGTCCTAAGAATTTACAAAAATCACAGGTTTTCAGACAATATTGCTGATTATAAGCACTAATATTCCCAGACCTGGACTCTGCTGTCAGTATGTAAACACCCAGTACTGCAGCTCAGGATGGCGGTTTAACCGCGTGTCCAAGATCTTTACAGCACTCTCTGAATGTGTTGGAGCCACATACAGAGATAGTAGTTTGCAAATGGAAGCCCCTGCACTGATATGAACAGACGAGCAGCATCTCTAGTGTCATTCCCTGGCCACAGGCTTGCGTAAGCTAGTCTGAGGTATTTGCTGACATGCTGCGCCAAAGCTCTGTAAAGCGCTGCACGACCATATTAATCCCAAGGACGAGGCTTCCTGAACCCAACGCTGCTGATATTTCAGCCTCCACATCTAATCGTTCGCTACAGCACAGGGTGCTACATCACCTCATCAGCTCTGCTGATCAGCATTTATAGTGAGTGCTGACTTAAATATTTTAACCTCATTAATAGCCAATACAAATCAGCAGTATTAGGCTGGCTGCATTGCAATTGCTTCAGATGGCCAAAAATGGTAGTAGAATCAAGGCTCTTGACTTCAGGTCTCAAGATTGCTGCAATATTTCCTCAATGCAGCAGCTAAAAAACAGAGAAAAATACATGATTGTATCATAGGCCTTCTAAAACAACTACAAATCTGAAGTTATGACCCTGAAAATGCCTTGAAGGGGCAAATAGCTGAAACTAGGGCTTCCCTTTTATGCATGAAAGTCTGAGGAAGCAGCAATATAAGAGAGACAAGACTTTTATTACTTTTCTAAATTCAGTGGAAAAGCATAAGGAAACTGTTTTATTTTCCAGTGGGGAGGCTGTAGAGAGGACTGTTTTACATAATCTGCAAATCACTTTTTGCATGCGAGGTTTAACTATGTAGCATTATTAGCAAAGATGCTCTCTGTTGTGTTGTTCAGGAGAGTGAGGAGCGTTATTCCCCATGGTCAATATTCTGTTTAGCCAGCCATCACTCCTGGTTATCTCTTGTCTCTTTCTCAGCCATTGTTGGGTTTGGTTCTCTCTTTTTTTAAACTTCAGTTTAAACTGCTCAAGGTGTGAACACTTGGCTGGAAACAGCAGTGGCGCTTCAACATGAATAACGTTGCCTTTGTCTAACAAAGGGATGTTAATAACATTAGATGGGCCTTCAGTTATAACGGCCACATTTAGCACTTTGCAAAATAATGTTGGAAACCGTCCTTTCATGCAAACCATGCAAATAAAATCTCCCAATGTCCCAATGTGTGTGTGTGTGTGTGTGTGTGTGTGTGTGTGTGTTGCGTAGAGGGGGTTGGCTGGTCTAACTCTGACTGACGCAGATAACAGTGAGTGAGAAGCTTTGCTGAGGCAAAGGAAACACTTTGCAAAGTGTAAATATTGCTTTAATCATATTGCGCTATTGTGATGGAAAAGGTTAAACTGTGGTGCTGCTCAGCCTTTAATGTTCTAAATAAATTATATTTAAAACCTGAGGATTTAACTGTCAGGTCTGGACTTCTTTTTATTGAATGCAGTGCGTGTATTATTTCAATCTAATATTGAATACCTGCTGTCAGAAACGTTTAGGTTCCGACATTACAAATGAGATACTTCTCTAAACTTCATCGTCACATTCAAAACAATAGTGCTCTGGAAGCTCTCGTGGGCAAATGGCTATAAAGCTGAGAAGTAACCCAGGTTGCAACTTGATAGCCTTCTGTGCCTCTGGCAGCATAAAGGTGAATATTTCTTTCCTGTGCATCAAAACAACACAGTAGGAGAGGTCTGCTGTACAGAAAAAACAAATTATGTCGACAATGATGGTCTCCTTGAGCCTTGGAGCAATAATAAAGCCAAAGTGGCTAGTCTTAATTGCTGTGACTCGCTTCGTCCCGGAGTGGATTGATAAGACATTGAAACTCATTTTCAACCCAGACAGAGCTCAGTCTTATCCCAGGAGTTGGTCTTATTGTTCAACAAAATACAAAAAAAGCCCCAAAACCTCAAGGACAAAACAATTTCATGCTTAATCACCAATTCATCAAAGCATTAAAATGCATTTGCCATTGGCTAATAATGTAACGGCATAATTTTCAATAATTTCTTATCTTAAACAGCAAAATATGATTTAGTAGAAAGGCTGTTAAAGAGGAAATCAATCATGTGGTTGCTCTGCAAAATGAAAATGAAAAAAGAAGGCACAGACTAATTAATAAATGCTGCAAAAATGTTCTCCAGCTGAACTGTTAATCTTCTGCATTAGCTGAGCTGCCATTTCAAAAGAACATATAATCAGAAAGGAATATCAACCAAAGAACTGAAATGCCGTCAAATTAAAGACGGCATTTGTATGTAGTCAACGTCTTTATCGCTGATTACCAACTAAAAGTGGAATGGATAACTCGGTTATTAATGATCCAAACGTTGTTTTCATGTTAGAGGAGCGACTGGAAGCAACTGACGCGACACATCACAAGAACCAGCCAATGTTTGACCCTTGTCAACAGAAAAAATGTATAGCTTGGCTGTGTCCCCACAGCAAAGTGGACAGCCTGGCGTCATTAGTAACCAGTAGCAGAGTCTTTGATGTGGCCAATCCATCTTCTTGTTTGATAGGACTGGCCTTGGAGATGAAGCGCACAAATCAAATGATGTATTATGCGTGAAGGTCTCAGACACAGCATCGGTTAGCCTCTACTAATAGCAAGAAACACAGATCAAAAATGAACCCGAGGTTTAATGATGCCAGGCTCTCAACTTATAGGTTACCTATAAAACAAGATGAAGGGCTTGGTGTGGCAGAAGCTCTTGACTGCTCCAGAGTCCTTTTTATTCAAAAAGAACCAACCAAGCATCTCCACAAACATTAATAATCTTGGCTCCAGAGAAAATTAAACTCATGTAAATTAACTGTCCAACAGTGCGGCTCAGTCAAGCATGAAGAGCTGACCTGCTGTGGCTTCATGAGACATTTAACAAGCGTTTTACCTGCACGTCATCTGGTGAGGAGAATATCTGCGAGGGAAACGCCGGAGTTTCCTCCCTCATTAACTTTCACCTCAAACTGAAACCTGTTTCACATGGGCACACCTGTCTCACGGATGCATGCATGTCCCTCAAGCACGCTTTAGAGAGGACGGTTTCCTCTATTCCCTGGAGCAAGAGCCAGGGTCTGGACCGAGGTGATAAGAGCACTGAGATCCTTCCCAGCAAATGAATCCTCTACGACTGCAGGTGTTGCGTTTTTCCCCTGGTTATAGCAGAAAGTCAGCAGCTGCCGCTGCAAAATCTACCGCAAGGAACTCTTCCTGGAGATTTTAAACAAAGTTCTGTCTTGGGGACCAGAGGAACAATCTTTCTTACAAGAGGAACTTTTCATTTGAATGTTGTAGCCCATTCTTCAATATGTACTTTGAACCAGGAACTAACATTAAGATGAGGGATGCTGTGTGGTTGCAGGCATATACAAGACTCAGGAAACCATTTTAAAAGGCTTTAACAGGCTGTAAAATTGATGAGTTGCAGCAAATCTTTAAATTCAGAGGGCCGCTGTGCGCCATTCGCCTGTCTTCCCTCACAGGGTAAACAGACTTCAGGCAACGGTATGGGGAGCTCCAGTTTTCATGGCGCCATGGATGAAGAGAAAAGCTGGGTAAATTATTAGATTTCATTCCCAAAATGAAACGGAGTATTACAGTAATGATGCTCCAATCTTATGGGAAAAGAGTGTGGTAGGTAACAACATGCTGTGATTCCCCAAAAACAACATCTGTTGTCCATTCAGCAAAATGACAACAGCTGTCGCTCCTGATAGCACAAACAACATATGCACATATGTGGGATACAGACGTAATATTACAGCAAAGGAGCCAAATAGATGCCAAAACACGTGTGAGGTTTGTGAGTCATAAAGAATTAGTGCAATCAAAGAAATCGAGCGGGAAAAAAACAAATGTAGCTGCAAGAATCTGCTACAACCACCGAGCTCTGTGTCTACAAACAGTCTGTGCTCGTCATCTGTGAGGACATAGGCTCATGTGGCGTGAGGGGACGGTGAAGACCGCACCACCCATTCTGGAAGCACACAGCGAAACCAATACGAACCCAGAAAACTAGAACACGCGATGCCATTCTAAAGCTGAAAGAAGGTGAAAAAAGATATTTCAGAGTTGCTGAAGTTGGCAAACACAGCACCTCTAGGGTGACAGATCCCTGTGTACCTATCACTTCCCCTTTCATTTCTAACAAGTGAGAATTAATGTCTAAACCACAGCCGTCGCTCCAAACTGGGTAAATGGGGGAACAACATAGAACTTTTGAGAGAAGCAAAAAAAAAACAAAAAATAAGAAGACTGAGAACTATACAAAGTAATGGATGTCTTTTTAGAGCGGTAAATATGTGCACTTTCAAACATAAAATACTCCCTTCGTTGAGGATTTGGGGAAAAGACTTTTTGAATCAACACCGCATCAAATTTAAAGTTGCCGTACATATTTTATCAGAACTACCACGATACGCAGAACATAAACTTTCACAGCTATAATTATGCCTCTTCATAAGGATTGTATATTCCAGCGCACCTTTTCCCTGGCAGACTACCGCCCCTTTCTGGGTGACATTTATAGGCACTCAACAACTTCCATCTTATCTTAAAGTGATGTGACGCATTCTAAGATGCCTCAATCCTGCAGCTATATTTTAAAGTAATTATGCTGAGCACTAGATGAAAATCTATTGCAGCCGCTGAAGCCGAAAGGTGTCTATAATTTATCAGAGGTGTCTATTATCTCTGGGCTTGACAGAGATATACCTTTGCTTATTTTTGGGGAGGGTTTTAATCTTGTTTCTTGGCTGCCAAACGGCATAAAGGCTATAGCAGGGTGCCATTTCTGTCATCAAAAGACGGAAAGAGGCACTCTGCAGTGCAGAAATAAACACCTCTGCCTGCAAAATGATTTTAGTGTGTGTGTGTCTGACCAGTTTCTTCCTCTTGTCTTGCTCAGTCGGTGGCTCTTCATCGTCACTTAACTTCGGTTCTTCAAAATGGCTCATCAGCATGCAGCTGCAAGCACAATAATGTTCGAGTCAATATTAATAAACACACACAAAACTGCACAGTAGCAGGCAATTTCAGAACAGTCCCAGGCAGACATAAAAAGGATGAACCCTGTGGCAATGTTCATATTGGTTTTACAACATGCAGAGAGAATTACCTTTGAGTTAAATCCAAAGCCTCAATATATATATATACATTTCCCTTTACACCCTTTGTTCTTGTAATACCTTGTTCTTTTCATAACTTCATCCATCAGAATTTATGACAATTTGGAAAGAAACTAACAAAACTGGACTCTAACTCTAAATCTAACAAACTAGTATTGAAAGTGACAAATGAACAGTAATATAACAGAGAGAACAGCAGTACTTTAGAAAATAAATCTTATTAAAGTGTGCAAAACTGGAAAAAAGTCTTTCAACTTTAATGTTGCTTGGATTCTTTAATACATGGGCGATATATCAACACCTGATTCTGCACCGCCCAAGAGGTTTAACCAAAAAAACTGACGGCTAGAGTCCCATAATGTATACGAACCAGATTGAAGTTGCTGCTGGCCGAGCAATTGTATCTTTTTTTCTTAACCAATAAACATAAATAATATATTCAATGGTTGTTTATTGCTGTACTATTATAGCATTAATTATTAATGTTATGAACTTTATATCTAGCTTCTTGAGTGGGACTGCAGAGAATGGTATACTGCATACTGCCTGGTCAGGGAGCATTGGCTGCACAATACTTTTCACAAATCATTATGGGATACATGCAAAATAATATGCACAATGGGATAACCTGAGGGCACCAAATAGGGTCCAGAAATCCCAACTTAACATTCAGACAGTGGTGATTTTTGAGTAAACACACTCAACACTGGTATAGGGGTTTTTTTTGTCCAAAATCAAGAACAGCAGGAACAGAACTCACATGGAATGAAGTCAGTTTCTTAAAACCTTTGCACATAAATGACTCTGAATTTCACACATTTTTGAAGCCAAGTGTGTGTCTCCACAAAGAGAGTGCTTGTTTGGATCAACATTGGCTGAAAAAAGCGCTACAGGGACTAAGAGAAGGCGGGGAGACGATTAAGATTTGCAGTAGGGGAAATGTAATTACTGTCTCCATCCACAGCCAGCAAGTGTTTTATGGCCGGAGGCAATTATATTTCAACAGAAATATGTCCTATCCAACTCTCCTACTTGGACTCTTTTAGCACACTGTCACGCTGAATGAATAAAGAATCGCTTATATTATTATTTCATTTAAAGACCTCAAAGCTTGTTGATGAATATGAGCTGCTAAAACTCAGTGACAGTGGCTGGTTTAAGTCATTGCAAAACAATTATTAATATTTTCATTATTTATTCACAACACAGAACTCTATGATATTTAATGTTTGGAAACTTTATTTCCTTACTCTTTGTATGTGCCGGTGTCAGGGTCTTCAGTCATTACGTCATGTAGCGCCTCCACACAAATGTTGATGATGCCACAGAACTTGTCCTGGATGACACTGACAACAGAACACAGGATCGGTATTCATTAACAGACATGCCTACGATAGGTTAATAGATCAATAGCTAAATAGATCACAAACATCTTATGGTAAATCTTGGCCTTTCGGAGTGATAAATTACCTGTCCAATCCAAAAAAGAAAGAGAAACTACCCAGAGAAAGAATATTTTTCTCATCCATCACCTCACCTGTCAGGATTTGTGTGTTTATCTGTGTGTAACAGATTTAATACCAAAGAGTGAGAAAAGTTCAAATGAAATAATCTGTAGTTGTAAATGTATATAATGTAAATCACACACTCGGGTCACTGTTTCTGTCACTGGTCCCCACCACAATACATCTGAAGTAAAACAAAAAGAATCTTGCCACAAAGGCAGTTGTCTTTTAAGAGGCAAGATACAGCCAATTTCACACTTAATAACTCTGTAATGAGGGGTCCGTAAAGGTTTGGACAGAGGTAGAGATGCTTTAACTTTCCTCTCCCGTCTTCAGTGACAAAACTTGCTGTGCTGATGTTGTGATCATGACTAAGTTGGGCCCTAAAGACAAAAAAACTCTGCGATTCTGTAATCAGACTATAAACCAGCAAAAGTCCTTAACTAGTGTGCCAGATCCACTGAAGTACAGGCATGCAAACATGTGTGATGGTAATAACCGATTAATTATTAAAGTCATTATTTGAACAACCTTCGCAGTTTTCCCCATGTCAATCAGAATAAAAGAAACAAGAGTAAAAAGCCCCAATGAAGCTGTATGTGTTGGTATTGATGCAACAAAACCTCTGTTGCCTCTGTGTGGGTCATTAGACTCCAGGCAGTGCAGCACAGGATCACAGAGCATTAATAAAGAAATGAAAAGCCAGTGTGTGTCAGTCACATAGCCAGCCTGTAATTTAAACACGCCTTGTTATGACTGAGGGAAACTGGCAACATGATGAAATGCTCAAACGACAACAGCGGAACTAATAATGACTGGAAACAGCCAAACACTGCTGTCATAAGTTGCAAATCTGTATGTGAGAAGCTGCCATAGCCTCAGAATGTAGCTAAATCCTAAACTGAAGTGAAAGTGAGGATGGATCAACAATATTAGATTATATATATCAATATTTCATCTATAACAGAATTTTCTACTTAAAAGGCTGACAAACTCAACAATGAGGTAATGCTTCAGTGTTTCACAGGTTGTATACCGACTCATCTTCGTACATGTTTGGCATGTTATTACGTTTTATTATTACGTTTTCTCTTGGTTAGTTCGAACAGTTCTTTGCACAACTTATATTTAGGAGTATAACACCCACCCCCCACCACCAAAGAGCACTTAAGAGATTTTCCTGAAATAGATAATAATGGGTAGCCATAGCAACGAATAGCTGGAGGAATTACATTAAATGATCCATTATCAAGCATTTAAACATGTGTCAGTTATAGTTCTATTCAGCCCAACAGCTTTCGAGTGATTACATTGTAATTACTGCCTGCTGCTTTGTGCTTGCCACTCAAAAGGACCCAAGTAGAAAAATGATCTGAATGCTGGCAGGCTGCCTCTACTAAAACTAGTTTCTGTAACAAAGCCCTCATCAGAGACGTCACTCCCATCAGCCTCCGCCATGACGGGGTGAAAGCTGCAAACAGTTTTTAGGGTGTATGCAAACTAGAAATTAAGGTGCGCTAACCGATTTATGGTGTAAACCAGGTGTACAGTATAGTCTTCCGAGGTCATTTTCAAAAATCTAATCATCGAAGAGTGCCGAAGCAGAACCCACTACATGATAAATCCAGATTAACTGCGACAGGTAATCAGTACTTTTAATGAAGGATATTTGTTTGCTTCGAGGAACTAAAATCGTGATAAAACAAACTGTATGAACAGCAGATTTAGACAAGAAACATTTGCATATTGATTTGATTTGTAAAGGTCACGACTCTCGTTGCATATTTAAACAGACACTTTTGCAAACGCAAAAGTGTCTGTGGTGATGAAAAGGCAGAATAAAGGGGCCTGATGACTACAGCAGTCTTTTGTAGAAAGGACCTCGTGGCTGTGCATGTAAAGTACATTACTGACATTTGTAACCCCAGAGTGTCTAAGTTTTTAAAAGAAACAAAGAGAAGATATTTAAGTGTTCAAGCAGTTAAACTCAAATCAAAAGGTTTTAACAGGAATGACATATATGTCAACGGTTGAAACTGTATGTACCAGCACTCTGCAAATTAAACCCAGCTTAATCAGAACACTGGTCTACATTAAATAGAATAACATATTATGAAATCATACAAAAAAAAACTCAAATCCTGGAACTCTCTAAGAAACAATCAAGTAAATGTCTTGCTGTGTTCTACGATGCTAAAAACCCAAAGCTGTAGCGAACGTCTTAGTCTATGTGGAGGAATGCAAATACAGCTTCAAAAGTGTTAAAAACAGCCACTCTTGTACAGTGAGGAGGGATTTCAAGCAGTGGCTGCCCTTTGAAGCGGGTCTAAAAGAGGAATTTAAAAACTCTGATGCTTTCCTGATTCACTTTCTGAGGACACTTGAGCTGACAGTGGGGGTCAGAGTTTGAAGTGCCTTCAATCAGCTTCAGCTGATGGCCGCGCTACCTTCTGAGCAACACGCGCAAACAAGCGGGAGAAAAATCGGATAGTACATCATCAAAAACCTTAAATAAAACAGAATCTGAACTGCGGGAATGAACGTGCTCTCACCTGTTGTCAGACGGTAGGAGGGAAAGCAAGGCGAGCGCTGACAGCTTTCTCCTCTCAGGCTGAGTAATGTTGTCCATGCGGTCCACCCACATTTCTATCACGCTGCCCAACAACTGGTCCATCTGATGAGATGTCATGGGTGATGTGGAGAAGAGATGGATAGTAAGAGGAGTTGTGATTATTTTTTTTTGGGGGGGGGGGGGGGGGGGGGGGTGTGTCTTCATCAGAATTCACAATAGCAAGACACATCTAGTGCTGAGTATTATTCCCAAGAAGTCTACTGTGAGAAAACCCTCACACCTTAGCTCATAGTCAATGGTCATAATGAAATCTCTTGAGAAGCTTGTCCTGGCTGACCTGAGCTGACAGGTCTATGCCTTTCACGGATCCTTGTGAATTGCCTTGGTTGAGGGGAGTGCAGTCATTTAAAAAAAAAAGTATTTCTCCTGTTATTACGGCTCATCGGGTGGTGTTGTCCTTCTTGAGGGCAAAATGGAGGAAGAAATTACAACAAGGTGATGTTCAAGAAGGCCTTTCAAAGATTTATCTTCCAGAGACCCTGTGAGAGATCTTTACACATCCTCTATCAGGGAAACGTGGCTTTGTTTTTTTTACTCTGCTTTCCTGGCAAACAGCATTCGTACTGATGTAAAACCGAAAAACGAAGCAACACGCTGATCATAATAATTGGCTGTGTGACTGGTATGAAGCAGCACGCATTCTCAAAACACAAACAGACCAAATCCAGTTGGGCGATTCCCAAATAAGCAAGAAGACGTAACACCACACGTAACACCAGCCTCGAGTAAAGACAGACGTACAGCTGGATAATATAAAACCCAGATGACGTTTGATTAAATGGTCTGTTAACCATAAAAGTTAATGGTGTCAGAGACAACTCAAATTACAGTGTAGCAATTTTATATAAATGCAAAGAAATGAACAAGAATAATGACTTATTCATCCCTTTGCTTTCTCTTCAATAATCACCAAAGGTAATACAATGGTACTGGAGCCTTTCATTAATCCAAATTGTGTTAGAAATAGCAAAATAAATGACAAAGACTTCACTTTGAAAATTTCAAATATTATACCATTTTGATTTCTTCTCATTCAGAATAAGCCAAGTCACCTTTCAAAGGGATCTTTGTAGCTCTCGCTCTCAGTTTTCAAAGTGATCAGACAGGAAATAGAGACAGAGGAGAGACTCACCTCCTGGTTACACTCAGATGCCATCTGAGTGAGCAGGGATGAAAAGAAAGTGGAGTTCTGAAGCAGAACCCGGCCCATAATTCCCAGGTAGGTGGACATCACCACAGGATATCGCTGCGGGCACACAATGTGAGGAACCACACAATTATATAACTTCAATTACACTGAACAGCCAATAGATGTCATTATCTTCTCTCCATATAATTACGATATCGTAGAGAAGAATAAACTGTAAGAATAGACTGGACAATTATCGGTGGCATTTAATCATTTGTGTTTTAATATATCCAGTTCAGATCAAGCTGAGATGTTCCGGTTAAACTCACCTCCCCGTCTACAATACCTCTGAAGACAGCAGGGAGCAGAGGCTGAAACATGTGGGCTCCCAGCACAGGGCTAACCTTCAGAGCTATTTCCACAACCTGCAAGCACATGAGATGCATGTTAAGGCACAATTCACACAGATGAAGAACTGGCTACAGCAGCCAAAAAGTCTCAATCAATACAAGACCTACATTGTGAGGTGAAAATCAGAACTCCTTAAAATTAAATCAATAAACTTTCCCCACTAAGGTAATCTGGATGAGTTCTCTTTGAACCGTAAAAAGTCCAGCTGCCTGTGAAAATGAGTGTTCAAGTGGGACGAATGATCTTAATTTTTTAGACAACTGTGACGATAAAGAAGATGCAAAGCCAGAGCTCGAGTTAAGTCTCAGCACAAATGTTCTATACTGCAAATAACAAGAAGGAATAAAAACACACAGGACTTAATCAAACCCTCAGCTCATTTAAACACCCTTTTTAAAAAAATAAAAGAATCAAAACGAATGTGAGAATTTGCAGCTGTTTTATCTGCTCTTCCCAGAGTGGTGAGCGGCTGTTTCACTGTTGTGTAGGTTGTCAGGGTTGTTGTTTATCAGCTCTCATTTCACAGAACTGGGGATTAGCGCAGCCAGATGTGCTGTAATGCCACTAATCTTTCTGTGGTAGAAGCTCTTATGTCTATTCCATCCAGCATATACAAAACAACTGAACAGGGACACAGGAAGACAATTTTCCTCTTTTAACCATCACAACAGATTTGGAAACAAGAGTATCACATTAGCTGTTTAGCAATAATAGTCATTTTAACCTTGCTCCCAAATTACACAGGCACAAATGGAAAATTCACCAACAAGCTGTGCCGTGGGCAGCTGCCAGGGTCCCTCCTGCACTAGTGAATGATGTGTTTACTACTGTTTTTGCACGTGATTAACAGAGATGTCAATTCATGTGAAAGATGTCAGCATTCGCCCTAACAGTAGCAATACCTTATCACAGAGACAGCAAAAGCATGAGTGGCCTATACGGAAGCGTGGAACTTGGAAGTACGTGGAAGTACACATTGTGGACAGAGAAAACCAGTGGTTTGAGAGAGGGGGGGGGTAAAGAAACTCTTTGTTAAATTGAAACATCCGACTCTAAAAAGCAGATGGTGGCCTTGGGCACAACTATCTGCCCATCGCAGTGCAGCCAGTCACAGCTTCAAGAGACAATCCGAACTTTGCTTAAAAACTTCTGACTCAAATCAGTTAATCACTGAAGAAGCTTTTGGGTTGAAAGATGAATAAAAGTCCAGGAGTAAGAGTAATAATAATAATACAGTATAATAGGGTGTTATTTTGACTGTGATATTCACTTTAGACAGTACCTTCAGAACTTGGACCTGCCCCTCGTTTGTGATGTCTTTTAGCAAATCACAGAAGGAGCGACACAAAGACTCGGCATAGTTCTGTGGGGGGGGGGCAAAAGATATATTTACATAACCAACAGAAAAAGGGGAAAATTATACACAATTTCAATAATTTGAGTGTCTCACCTGTAGGAAATCTGTGGCGGACAAGTATAAATAGGCATTAACAATCTGAAAGCAGGTGCGCAGGTTTTCGGAGCTTAACTCTGGAACAGAAAAAACAATGAAAATCTTTACTACAAGTAAAAATATAAGCAAAAAGAAGTGGAAACAAGCCTTAAAGGGAACAAGTTTAGGCATACTGGCACTAATCAATATCATGTGAAAGTGAAGAGTGATGCCATCTGTCTGCAGTACATACATATAAAACCTGCAAGTAGAATGCTAAGTAATAATTCTAAGTTCATATAAACACATTTCAGGGCACCAGTGGTGGGTCAGTGAGTCCAGGAGGATCCAAGAAGGAAGGCACGCCAAGACTTCTGTGTAATTTTCTAACATTGCGTTATTTTTAAGTGTTGTGAATTGAGACATGTTGGATTCATGATGACCTGAAGTCCACTGAATAGCATGAGGAAGATCAATCAGGGACAGTGGAGCAAAGTGCTATGGACAAATGCCACCTGGAGCTGGATCTCACTACTATACCTACACATTATTTCTCAGTCCTGCTCGGTGTGTAATTCCCTGCTGCTGCCTGTGAGATCAGTGGCTAACAGAGTTAATTCAGCAGCTGTACTGCCAGCTGTGGCCTCTTCCAGACCTGGACCTCTCGAAACCCTGACATCCGTGGTATTATTTTCTCGTACAAAGAACAAAGCTCTATGAGATTCTTGACAACAAAAGATTCCACAGGGTAGCAGAACCACCCGGATATTTTAGATTTGACCACGGTGTGCATTTGAATTCTCACAGTGAGCCTGCCAGGCTGAGACCAATGACCTGCTTCACCAATGGGACCTGGAAATGTTTGTTTTCACTTTGGTGATACCTGCTCTAATTTGAGCTGTTGAATAAAGTTGCTTTTACCCCATAAGGTAAGAGGAAGTGGTTTAGTTAGGCATTCAAAATACACTACATGATGGTACTCCTCTTAATACACAGCTAACAGGCTGTTCACATGCACACTCAGCATTTTATTAATAGTCATAGAGCACTAGTCATGAAATGTGACAAACTGAGGTTAGGCTGCTGTATGCAAAGAGGTTTGGACCCGATACATCTTTCAACATCTCTTTCCATCACTGATGCAAATGAACAAAATGGCCATGTGTTCTTTTAGCAATGAAAACACTGCCAAAACGGCACTCCAAATGCTTCATGAAAATACATTTCACGATGTTACAATTATCCTTACAGCTTTTCTACTAACCGGTAGAGCTGGGAGGTACATTTTCTGAAGCTCGACATCTGCAGCAATATAACAACATGACAAATTACAGCCTTGTGGGTGTTACAGGATTACTACAAGGTGTTATGAGTGACCTTTTGTTCTTTATAGCTCATCTCCCATCTAAAAAAAAAGGAAATACAGCACATAGGAAAAGGATAGATAAGAACCTCATATGCTCAAGTTACCAACCCCCTCTGATGAATTAATTCAATAAGAATTTAAATGACTTAACTAAGCATTGTGTAAGGCTGTGTAATTAAACATATTAAATTTGGGATGAAGATATATCATGACACGTCATATTGCCTTGCATTTAAAAAATGTTCAGAATGCAATACTAACTAGGATCATTTCTTGAAGTTCCGCCCGAAAATCTCCAGCATTGTTGAGTATTTATCTAAAATAGAAACGTGCTGATACCGTACTTTCTTTAGGTGTCAGTCAGGGTTGATAAAAGTTTACCAATTACATGTAGTGTGGAAAAAAAGCATGGTGATACATGGTGTGTTGTTCAGAACATTTAATTCTAAAGAGCATTTGCGGAGACTTACTGAAACATGGGATTGTAATACACCCAGAAATATTTGATGATATTCGTTTAAGGGTGTATTCCAACAGTCCATCCAGCTGCTACAGCTTTATCCCTTCGTGGGGGTCGTGGAGGGGCCTGAGCCTATCTCAGCTGCATCCAGGCAACAGGCAGAGTACAACCTGGATAAGTCGCCAGCTCACGTAGAGGACAAACAACAGTTCACATTCACAATTTAGAGTTGCCAATTCACCTATCAACAAACGTCTTTTGGTTGCAGGAGGAAGCCAAAGCGCCAGCCAAAGCACCTCCATCACTTTCTGACGATAATCACCGACATGCCAACATGAAAAACTTTCCTTCCGCTCTATCACATTGTCAACGCAACATATTTAGCTGAAATATGTCCCAGTTTGGGGAATAGTGGCATTGAGACAGGACGCAGCAAGAGTGCAACAATTTAACCACGGCAAGGTCCTTGACATTCTAATTAGGGATTTTGCTGCTCCAGTTTAGCAGTGATGGAGCAGGGCTCTTTATCAGGCAGCCCAGGCCATGCACCTGGCAAGCTGTGACAGCAAACAGAGCCAGACTCTCAATGCCCCGCGTCCCCTCTTAAGCTCTCCTCATACTAAATAAATGTTGTCGTGAAAAGCAGCCAAAGAGGATGACAGGCTAGCATTTGATGACAAAAGGCAACTGGCAAGTAATAAAAACTTTCTCCAAATTAAATACTTGGCAACTGATGTAAACAAATGCATGAGAGCTAAATTTGAATATGTATCTGCTGTAGTTGTGCTTTTAAAAAGCGGGGAAATGTATTGCTAATAGCATATTAATTACATTCAATGTTACTAAGGACCATGAGGATAACATGTTATATCAGTATGAAAGAGAAGGAAGACAACAAAATATTCGTGAGAAAACAGATGGTGAAAAATTCCAAAATAAGGAGGTGTGTTAATAGGTTCATTCAAGAACACTTGTCCAAGTTTTTTTTTTTTTTTTTTTTTAAAAAGACATGAAACAGCAGTTAAATTATAACTAAACAACTGTAATATGTCCTCAGTCACATCAATGTTTGCTTTCAAATCTGTTTCTGGGGAACTGTCTGTTGATTATATCTTTGCTTTACTCTGTCACACAGTGGACTATAATGTCTCCACCTGTAAAGCCAAAAATAAACTTATTACTTTGGTAATAAAATAGGAAACAGAATCGGCCTATTTTCCATGGTGGCATGCAGACCATGAGTGTATGAGCACACTACAATGTGTTATTAGTAAATTATTTAACAAAGATTTGTAATAATTTATGTTAAGTTGGGAATATTCTCCATCAGTTGTGGACTGATGACTATTTATTGTCACCTATTTTTTAACAAATAAACTCAGACAGCCTGGGACTTCTATGTAACCCACCATTGTAAACCTTCACTGTAAACCAGTAGATATTCCCATTAGCACGCCCCGAACGACTATGTGCTATGTATTCCATAGGTACGTCTTTGTGCTTCCACGAGTAAACCAGTCACATAAAATCTCCTGGTGAGGGACCACCAGATGTGTAAAGCACACCCGCGCTACATTAAGGCAATTGATCTTGGAACCGCATCTCCGGCTGTAGCGGCCGAGACCTTCACCAAATTTACGGTGACAGCATGATGAACGACCATAAACATGGTGACCCGTTTGTTTGTGAAATGGGGGCGATGCCATGAATCAACAACGTAACTGACAGTTTAATGGGAGGCAACCTGACCAACATAACCCGTCCTCTAGCAGAAACACAAAACACATAGAACAGGGACTGAGGTGTAGAGCTTAAACTTAACAAAAGCATCAACTTAGCAAATATATTTTAAAAAAATGCTCAACATAAAGATAACCCATAACTTTTCAATGGTGAGGTCTGTTTTACAGGTCTCCAAAAGAGCAGGAAACAGTATAATGCTGTCAGTATCACAGGTGTGGAAGATCTTTGTACAGCCTGTTAATTAATCATGTTTTCTGATTACTGTAACGACCTGCAGATTCATACAGTACGATACTAAAGCACCATTCACCTGTTGTCGGTATAAAAGAAGAATTACAGGGGAGCCAACAGAGATGCTAAAGAACTGCGTAAAGCTGTCTCAAAAGGTAATAAACTAAAACATTACTAAAAATATTTAGTGTCAATAGCAATAATGGCAGTAAAAAGGGTATAGCCAAGTGACCCTTCTTTGAAAGCATCAGATGATCCACCAAAGATCTACAATAACCTCCCGCTTGATAGCGAAGCCTCCCAATGGCTGAGCCGTGGAAGCAGACGTGTGATGCATGCACTGGGGAACTGGCTCAGTTGGGGCAATCAATGTTCCATTAAGAGAAGGATGTGTAAAGTATACTCTCAGGATTTGTCAATAGGATTTAATTAGTCCCCCTTCATGACTTCCTCATTCCACTGAAATAATAATAGTCAGTTGAGACGCAGGCAATGTAGTGAGCAATAGCCTGAAAAACTTGGGTGACACCTCCAATAAGTCATGGGTCAGACTACATGATGCTGAATTACATTTAAGGAGCAAGTAGTTCAGCAAACTATCTTCAAAATGTCACAGTAGTGAACTATCCTCTTATATCATTTAATGGGATTTTTTAGGCAATTCAGCTGCCCAAGTGGTCCTGAATGACGCCAACCAACCTGGACTGTGTAGAGTTAATAACATTTTCTATTATCAGTTAACTGTTACATTCAAACTGCAAGGAGAGAAAGAGGAATCCATTTTATTCAACTGCCCAGATCAAAACACCGCCCATCAACATGTATCATTTTTAGCCGCTGCTTCCTGCTTATTTTTCAAAAACCTTCCCCTTGCTTTTTTAATTCTCTCCTCCCCATCCAATAAAACATTTAATCTCTGCCAAGAATTCTACCGCTACACTGTAAACAACTGCTATAATGTGATACAGCATTTTATGGCGTCAAAAGGGCTGCAAGTTGTGTTGGTCCAAATCAATACTCTTCAGTATCACACTGAAGGCCACACGCGCACGCACACACAACACACACCTTTGTACACTACTTAACACATTCCAATTCTCCAGGCCTGTGATAAATCATCTGGCCAGGTCCATTCAATCTGCCACCACTCACAGTTATCTACAGTTGCAGGTCCGAATGCTTGGAAGCTACTGCAAAGCCATATGATCATTGCATAGAATATAGAGGAAAACCTATGAAATTTAAGGTTGTCTCCATGGATTGCATCAATTTTATCTTGTGTATGCCCAGATTTCTTTTTTGAGTTTAAAAACATTTGATCCTTTAGAGGTAGATTTTCTCTCTCTCTCATTGAAATGCAAATACCCTGTTGATGTCATATCTTACCACAACAACTCCTTCTGATACACCAGATGGTAATCGGTCACAAGATAAACACTGCTTTAAATGCTCACCATATCGAGACAACAGAGGCAGAATACATCCATTTTTAGGGACTTGATGGGATTTGAACTGACAATTTTTACATCCAGTCCAAGTCATGGAATAAGTTGTAATTTGGGGTGATTAAATGGAGAAGTAATCTTATCAGAGCTAAAAGTCTTAATCCATAAAATGCTTTTATGGTTTCATTAAGACAAAATATGCCAACTCATCAGTTAAACATAGTGGAGGCAAAAATGGAGCAAAGCCGTTTGCTAATGATGCGAATTCTGTGATAAATAAGGTGAATTTGGAACTGCGGCAAAATCTGTGTCACAATTCTCACAGAATTTAGAGGAAAAAACATAACCATGCACACAATTCATACAAATTTACCTAACAAAGCTGACATGTTCTGGAAAATTCGGAGCAGCTCGGGGGTGATGGCTGGGCTGTTCTCCAAAGTCACCAACCTGGAAGATGATAGGAAGAGAGGGGAGGAAAAGAATAAATGGGAAAAGCAAAACCAGAAAATATAAATTGGTGGAAGCAGTGACCAAAGAAATAATAATAATAAAAACAATGTGGACAAAAAGGGTTTTAAAGCATCCAAGACATAACATGTGGGGAAAAAAGGGGCATTAAAGTTAAAGTTCTGAAAATACAGGGAAATATTATATAAATATTTGGAGTTTAGTATCCAGTCAATGGCACCAGTGCCTCCTGGAAATTGTGGAGAGTAAAAACAACACATCGTAATCAAGGTTACTAAAATTACACCAGTTTTAAAATTGGAAAATCCTTTGAAGCTTATAAGAAATGCTCAGCAGATGGAAAAACCAAAACAAGGAAATGAGACCTGAATGACTGATAAATATGCATAAAAAATAAGAAAAAAGCAAAATAGAGATTGAGACACAGAAGCAGAGACAGTGGAGAGAGAATGACTTTGTAAATATAACCAGATGTTTAGGGCACTGCTGTTAATCTGGTATGGATACAAATGTGACGGGGAAAATAGGCGTGTGGCCTTGGATGACAGGCAAACTTGTATATTATTAGCTGGTAGAAAAGTAAGATGAAGAGGAAGACTCTTGAGATAGCTTTAAGTGACATGCACCCAAAAAAACAACATAAAATGCAAGCTCACATCAATTTCCAAGCGCTTCATCTCCCTTCCAGTGACTCTCAGAATAAAACTTCAGAATACACCCCTTTACCGCTACTTTTCTGCAGAGTCTGGCTTCTAAAAATATTCTCAAAGGATGTTATGCTGATGAGTGATGTGGCAAAAGAAGAATAGGAGCGGTAGAGCGACAGAAATAAGGAGAAAAGAATGTAATAAAGACGACTATGAAGTGTGGGTGTATGTCAGAGTGATCTGAAGTGTGAGGGTGGAAATTAGATCAGCCGGCGTTGCCAGAAGGCACAGGTACATCTCAAAAATTAGAATATCATGAAAAAATGGAATATTTTTTTTACTTAATTTAAAAAGTGAAATCCACATATTCAATAGAATCATTACACACAAGAGTGAAATAGGTCACGATTTTATTTCTTGACACTTTGTGGCTTACAGATAATGAAACCCCAAAAAATCAGTGACTTGGAAAAGGTTAAAGTCACGGTGTCACATCCTAATAAACGAGTTAACCCAAAACCTGCAAAGGTTTCCTGCGTATTTAAACGGTCTCAGTCTGGGTCAGGTGCCAGGTCAGCTCCTGGTGTTGGTCCACTGCGTTCTCTGAAGTCAACACAGATTCAACTGAGGACACGTGCTTCCCCCTGCCGACAAGCTTTTTACGGAGATGCTTCAGTCTCCAGCAGGACTTGGTTCCTTCTGGTCCTCAAGGCTGCTCTCAGAGTGACCCGAGCTTCCATTACCCCCGAGTAGTACCACTGGCTGATCATCAAATTTTCAAAAAAATAAAAATTTGAAACATTTCACTCTATGTGTAATGAATCTATATAATATGTGGGTTTTTCTTTCTAAATAAGCGACAAAAAATAAATAACCTTTTCATGACATTCCAATTTTGTATGTTTCAAGGTCTTTTGGTTCTTCTGCTTTTGTGTGACTGTGCAGCTAATGTATGGATTCATACCAAAGCTCTAGTCCGTCCTCCAGCAAATACACATGCGGGGGCTGGGAAACATCAGTGCTCAGCTGGATGACAGGCAGAAGGAAGGGGTAAAGATTCTTACTCTCTGCTCCGAGACCCTGTGAGAACACAAAGACAGCAGAACATCAAGGCCCAGTTGGGGGAAAAAAACCCACAGTTCCCTCTTCAAAGCATTGTGTCGTCAGATGAGAGCTCAGCTTGTGGGCTGTAGGATGCTTCATGCACTATCGTAAACTATAAAGTTACACGCCAGCCCCTTTCTGTACTTCTATTGATCCGCTTTCAAAGCGGCGCATTTACTCCTCTACGCCTTCCGACACGGGGCCCAGCTGGAACATTCACGGGGCTTTTAAACCGACACGGTCGCCAGGTGGTTCAAGCATCAACAAAATTACACGTTTCAATTACATGAACGGCACATGCACTCACCGCAGACTTCGGCTCCCTCGTTATTTATGAAATGAAACCTTTGGCCGGACTTTGTGATGTTCAAGAATGAAACAGAGCAGTGAGGAAACAGCTCTCCAACCATTGAGTGCAGAGGGACCCTCGCTGAGCAATATTGCTCTGGCACAACAGTCCAAGGCAGAACCACTCCAATAAGAATAAATAAGAGGCATTCAAGAGATAATAACTATTTACCATCACAATAAGGCTCTGGAGTATGCTTGTATCAGCTGCAGCTATATCAAGTGATCTTCTAAGACACTTTAAAAACTATTAGCAGCAGCAATGAGATAAAAATATTTTATAATAATGTTCCCAACAACTGACAACTAACTGGGCCTGGCCTTTCATATTATTGACTAAATAAACATGGTAGCAATGTAAGGATCTGACTTTTGGAACATCAGAGCAATGCTTTGTCTTTTAGCCATAAAAAATAATTTGACAGATTTGTGAACTCCACATTGGCAGCACTTTTATCACCCATTACTTCCTGTCTCAAGTGACAGACGGACATTCATTGTCCCCTCTGAGTTCTTCTGTGGCAGGAAATGAGGCGGATAAGATTTCTCCACAAGGTGATGATGGCATTTAGGACTGATGAGCTCAGAAAACGCTTCACCCTGCATTTTGTAAGTATAACAACTTAGTAATATGTATGGCATACAATGGGATATGAATAACCAGGTCTCTCTGTGGATCTTAGATCACAAACAGGAAAAGAGCCACAGCAACAATACTCAAACCCATGTAAAATTAGTTTGGCTGCAAATTCTGCTGGTGATTAACACACTTTAGTGGATGAAGGATATTTTTCATGAACATCGTCTTTCTAACATCATGTCCAGTACATCAGCAGAATTGGGGAGACTATTTCATGCAATCTAATGTATGTGTCATGGTCAGAAGTAAACAGTTTCATAGGTGACATATGGACAAGCAAGGCATGTTATAATTATCCTTTGAGAAGAATTACACCCAAGGGTGAATCATTAATAAAACACTGGAAGGACAGTATGCACAGACCTTCATATAGTTTAACACAATAAATGCCCCAGAGGCAACCAATTTTCACCATTTAACCTAAAATTACTCTTGGTCTTAACTGATTCTAAAACATTTCTTCTTGTAGTTCACACATCGGAACATTTCTTAGCAACCACTTAAAATTTGAGAACTCCACATAACTGTGGCATCAACCTGCTAAACATTTCACCAGCAAATCCACTTTACAGGATGCAAGTTGTCTTTAAAATCAACTACTCAATATAGAACTCAAAGCACATGTTTCTTTCAGCTTTTTACATCAGCACCCTTGTATATGTTGAATTAAATTAGTATGCAGCTTCCTAATGTGCTAATTGACCTTACAGAAATCCTACAGTTTCATAAATTCTACAGAGGGGGTGCATCTCTATCATCTAACATTTCCTCTCCCACTGTGAGGTAATGCAGCAGCAGCAACCACATGGGGGTCTAATCTTCCTGTTGGATGAAACATGCTACTGCTGTGCTACAGGGAAGCCAGGCTTTGTTGTGTCGATTATACCCAGAAAAATATCAGCATTTTCCACAGTATACACCCCCGGACCCCCACTGTGTGGTGCTGCTTTAGCAATAGTGCAAAAGTCACTGTGCTGTGTGAAGTACTATGGATAAGTATGACTCAATACAGACTTTTAAATATATGGCCCTTCAGGGTGCTTGTTGGCCAGCTGAGTAAAGCCTGTAAGTTGCACCATCTGGCAGAAGTGGATGATCAACAAAATCAAAATGTCAGAGATAAGGACCAGCAAAAATCATCCCATAGCAATACCTTTGCAATACGTAATGCGTATGCACTATGACAGGGAAAAGGCACCAGATGGCTCTGGTTGGAGGATTACAGGCTAGTTTCTCAGATACTTCTTACACCCAAGTGACTGCGAATGCTCCAAAGAGCAAACAATATGTGGCCCGACATTAAATGAAAAAAACACTTCTTTAAAAGTGAGACTTAGGCAAATTATTAAAAATACACACTTTAAAAGCACCTGACTTTCTACACTTCAGAGCCAGACTTTTGAAACAAAGAAAATTGGGTCTGGCAGAGGATGTCCCACTGAGACATTTGGGAAGTAATGAAACGTGTGATCAACCCGGCCATAGAACCATGTGGCTAGGCCAGTAGACCCACACGTATTGCCAGATCACATGAAAAGCACCACCTGTCATATTACAGACCCCCCCCAGCGAAGTAAGCATAATACATTTTTAATGAGAAAAAAAAGTTCTTCAACCTACTGAGTCTTTAAATGTTACATTGGTGCAAGAAACTGAAAATATATGCTTCGACAAAAGGAAAATATACTAAGCAACTTTTGTGATACAAGCTGTGTAGGTTATTTCCACTGCAGACGTACCGATATAATGGAGCTAGTTTTTGAAACGACGTTTAACATTAATTCAAGCTTGTTTGGCCAATTGTGCGAAAAAAAATTACATTCTACAAATGTAACACAATAAGAGCACACTGCTCCCCTTGCAAAGAAAACATATAATAATTACAAGTGCATTTCCAGACCAAACAGAGGAAAACACTGCAAACGTTCACTGCAAAGTCTCAGTTTTATCGCTGACATGGGTCTCTCCATACCTGCACCAGATGGATGAGCGTAGTGAGTATTGCACATCGAAGCATGTTATGCTCCTCTGACTGCTTCCACAGCAAAGGCAAGTACTGAACCAGGCAGCCTACGTATGGTCGGATCTGAACCGGAGAGAAAACAAAATGACAAATGTGAAACAACATATGATGTTGGACAGATGGAGATTTGCTGCATCGGTTATGCAAATAGCACAAAATCAGAGTAATGTCACACAGGTTAGCTCCAGACAGACATGTCACGTTTCTCTTATGACCGATCAGATTGCAGAAATGGATCTTGCGTCCATGCTTTTGACCTCAATTCTACCACCAAGGGGAGTGTTTTTTTTTCCTGTTTGTGTTCTCGGATCTCTTGACACAGACCAGGAACCAAAAAATGGCACAAAGCTTTAAGGGCAAGGACATATTTTTAAAACAGAACTAGGATGACAGCTATGTAATTTATGTGACAGATAGGAGCTAAATCTCATCACATCTGTCTCATGAGTGAATTCTAACTTCATTGACTGGTTTTCTTGCTGCCAAAACAAAACTGGTTAGAAAACTAATAGAACTTTCTGTTTGTAGTTTATTTAGGGCCAGAAGCTGGTGAAGACTTAACCATAGTGACACATCACAAGAACGAAAGCCATTTGTGTGACAGATTTAGTCAAAGGGATCATTTGATTTAAAAAGTGGGCATAAGAGTTTGGAAAAGAGCCTGGAGCAGGTCGAAGAGAAGGTCAATTTTTTCTGCCTCAAGTCTGACTAAGTGGATTAGAATGACTTATTGAAAGCCAGTTTTAAAAAAATCCATACGGCCACACTGTAGTGGTAGAGCGACTGTATCCTCGGGTTAAAAAAGAGACAGATGATGATAAGAGGGATGACATCAGCGCAAGAGCTGCCTTTGGCTTGGTTATTTACAAGAATTTGATGTGCCATCAAGTAATCTGAAGGGAAAACAATTCTCCCAGGCAGAGCATATGTTTTCAGCTTTTAAATTTCACCTGATGAGTCAGTAATAATGGGTAGTGGTGCACGACACAAGGCTTTGATTGGCATGCTGTAGGGAAGGTGATATTACTGTGCATTCCCCAGGTATTGCATGTGAAACCTCACCTGGATGCTGACTCTCTCGATGACGCAGGAGATGACATGGAGCACCTGCATTTTTGTGTCGCACTCCGTTACCTGCTGCAACAGCTGGAAGAGCAGCCCGAATATGGACTCCAGGTACTGGAATGGGGAAGTTCAAGTCTTGAGATTGGATGAACCATGCTGCCATTGTCATATGTTTACAGGAGAGATGGCATTAATAAAAATATACTGACCGGGAGGAACTGCTCTGTCCGGAACTCAAAGTCATCAACAGGTGACAGTGAGTTAAGCAAAAAATACATTTTAATAAATGGATCGTCATCTTTTTGCATAAGCTTGGACTGACAAAGCGTTTGCGCTCTTAGATGCAGTAAAGCTACACAGCATAAAGGCGATAGTGTGGTGGATTTTTCTTACAAAAATAAACTATTGCAGCCACCCCGAATCACTCAAAGAAGGATATTCAGCTTCAATGTTGTTGCCGTCTCAATCCGCACCTATAGTGGAGGGAAAAGAAAAGATTAAGGGGAGAGTTAATGACATAATTCAGGCTGCACATTTTACCTCTTCGAGGAGCAGATCTGGGCTATTAGCCATTCAAAGCCACGGAAAGAGAAATACTGAGCATGTCGGGAGTTAAAATTTGAAAACAAAAAGAAGAAGAAAAATCCATAAGGAGAAGTTGACTGCCACAGCTGCACAGATAAGAATACTGTTCACCCTCAAACAAAAGCTTAAATTACATTTTTCCTGTTATGACAGTCTGCGAAACAAGGTTTTATTATCCTCTCTCCAAGCGTGCACCTGCAGTAAGTTAGCTAAATTCAAGCTATCAAATTGTGAGGAAAAAGAAGCAATTGTTCCACTTGTAGCGATTCTAACGACGTCAATGTGATGGAGGGGGTAACACCTGCCAGAGAGAGTGATTAGATAGAGGAGATCACAAAAGGTAAACAAATGAAGAAAAAGAAGGAGCTGGAACTCAATTATAGCCCATCTTTGTACTAAACACATTCAGAGAACGTAAGACACAAGAAAAGTCTCGTGGGCAGATTTCCAACCTGAAACAAATGCTAGAAAAGCAAGAAATTCTGTTACAAGACCGAAGAGAAAGTTTTTATGTAAAAGACATCTGTGTTCCTGTAACTCGGTGAAGAAGAACTCTTTCATGAAGCATTGCTATGAATACAAACTGAACAGGAAAACCATATCAGCAACTGTTTTCTCCACGTTTCTCCTTTCAAATTCATTCATTATTAAAAAAGATGATAACATAAAGTACATTACAGAGGAAAAAAGTGTGTAATGATCAATATTTTATTTCCAAACCATAATTAATGCATCGGCTATGCAGCTTAGTTTCTTAAAACACAAGGTGTGATGTTCTCTTCCAGACTTTGTACTTTGGATGCTATAATTTACTTCAAAAGTGGAGCCGGCCTCATTAGAATGTTTCACCGTTCTCTGCGCATTAAACCAAGACCTAGCCGGTGTGATATCACAGCTCAACAGCTTGGACGTTTTTTGGTTTCTGGGCTAATTTATTTAGTTAATAAGCAATCATCTGCCATGTCGTCAGCTCAAATCTGCTGCACTAAAAAACACACCATGTTACCACCAAAATAAGACAAACCAAAAAAGCTAATTAACTGTAATTCAACTTGGGTGTGTTGGGAATTTAAGATGAGACCTCTGAGAAGTTAATTTCCTGTGGGGGAATAAATTCATGAAATTAAGTCACATGAGACATCTTAAGGCTATTAGAATTAATTTCCAAAATCCACCTGAAGAGATGTTTCAATCTTCAGACTAGGAACTTGAAAATAGGATTACGGCAATGGCGTGAATATAGTTGAATATAGTTCAAAAGCAAAATGAGCTTAGCCATCTTCTCTTCAAAATCACTTTAAAATAATGTGAAGTCATTAGCAAATGCAGAATGAGCTACAAATGCCCAAGGCTATTCTTGAAAATCATAAAAATTTGGAATATTTATATAAGACTAATAAGTCCAACACATTTATCAGTAATAATTTAAAAAAAAAAACTAATTTCAATGCTAAGCAATGCGGAGGAGATTTAGTGCTTGAGGAAGATTGAAGGTCTCATAATAAACACGCACGGTGCCAGATTTGTCAAAACATTTGCTTCACATGAATATTTAATCTCACAGCATCTTCAATGAACACAGCCTCTGGAAACTGAATTTTAAATTCAATTGCTTAAAATTACATGAAAGTGAATGGCCAATTTGGGAAATAACACAGATGTTATTTTTTTTAAGAAATCATTAAAAAGCGACTGCCTTCAGCCACCTCTAGACAAACTAACAGACATATTAACATAACATAAGTGCGCCTGTAGTTACAGCCATCCCATCACTAACATGACTCAAAAGATTTTGAATGTTTCGTAAATGAGAAAAATTATCGCCGACGAACGCTTTCAACTCACGAGAGTCTCAGAAAAAACTATATAATTTAAGCTGAATTAAACTATCAAAAAATGCTGTTGACATAAAAATCTGTAGGAGCTTTAAATAAAAAAAAGAAAAGAAAAAAGCCAGTTGCATTTGCTCGCGCTTTGGGATGAGAGCTATTCCAGGACTAAAGTCAGTGGAGTCAGTGATTGCCTGAATACTGCAGTTAGTGCACCTAAAGCAAAGACACAAAATATGCAGCATTATGATTATCAGAATAAGGCATTCAAAACTGGCGTTAATGGTAAATTCAAAGAAAACTCCATCATCTCCCACTAAGATGGTAAGTAGCCTGAAGTCAGAGGGGGTTCAAATTGCCGCCGTGAATGTTTAGCCTCCATTTACAGACTGCGGGGAAAAATCAGCGAAGATGGAAGGAGGGAATGAGGCTTCAGCTTCGTGATAAATACCAATAGAATGATGATGAAAGAAGGCAGCACACGCTAAAGCTCCCAAGGGTTGGGAATACATCGTGCAGATCCGCACTTTCAATGGGGCGTAAAAAAAATAATTATAACATGACATCAGAGAAAACTCCAAAAGCACCACTGAAATTAGACCATTTAAATTACATAATTTATTATAAACGATGATGACCAGATTTGAAATTTTACATCATGCATGGAACGAACATCATCAACCGAGAAATATCCAAAACGGAAGAAAAAGCAGCATTTGATTCTATAGTTTAGAGTTCCCTTACACATCAAAGGTCTGGGCTATGCAATCAGTTTAAGCACCAAGTCTGGAACACCTGCCAATCCTATTAGGTACTGCAGCCACCAAGGTATAATTCAATGAAGCAAAAACCACTGAATTCAATTTCTGAAGCTGTATCATTACTGTGATGCTTGAGTCGAGTTGTTGTTGCGCATCTACGTGTGTGTGTGTGTGTGCTTCCTCACATTTACTCAATATTATGTACCAAAATCCTCATTCTCCTAGCAAAGTAGAGGCAGTTTAGTTCAAAAGATCTGTTTGAGGGTCAAGGCACCGTTCTAAGGTTGAGGTTAGCATTGGGCTTAGGTTTGTGTATTATGTCTATAAAGGTCCTGCAAACAGTGAAAAATGAAGGTGTGGGTGCTCGCAGATATAATAAGGAAAGAAGTTATGATATGATACAAGTTGGGATTTCAAGGACAAAAACCATCTTACGGTCCATGAATTTGCTGAAACACAGCTGGCAGCATAATAACTGTCATTTCACGCTGTGCTTGTTTAGCCAAATCGGCAGTTGCGTTAACGACCCATTCAGACAGTAACTCATGTAAATTTAATAACACATTTTTTATTTTATTTTTATTTTCACAATAAAAGAGATGGGAAATAGAATTTTGATTAGATTTATTTCCACATCAGGATAGCTTTATAGAATTCATCTGTGTAACAGCCAAGACAAATTTGATGTCACATTCATGGTTTGTTGTGGTAAAACTGATGTTTGATGCTATTGTTGGTCATCATGTGAGTCAAATTAGGGGAAAAATATAAAAAAGGTTATCAAGTAAACACATTAAGAAACACAAAAATAAAGGGGTAAATTGCTAGTGGATAAGAAGCCATATTATTATAAAGAAGGACTTCAGTGTAGGAGACAAAGAAACTGTCTGAAGATGCCTTACCACCAGGTCAGGATCCTGCATGAGGCTCAAGATGATCTCGTAGAGTACGGGTCGAAGGTCAGATTTGAACTTGACAGAGATCCATTGTCCTATTAGCCATATGACTCGCCTACGAATCAGCTTGTACCTGCAGAAGAAAACAAAAGAAGCAGATTCTTCACACTGCATTTCTGTGTGTGTGTGTGGGGGGGGGGGGGGTCAGCGGCATCACGACCACTTTTGAGTTTTGACTGAAGAGTTTATTAAAGAATTTCAGCTCTTGAAGTGCAGACACACTACGATAGAGTGTGCATTCTGGTCCATTTGAAAGTACTGTATGAAGTAATCTAGGCATGAACCTCCTATTGTGACGCAGGTAGAGAAAATTAGACCATCAGACATTCAAAGAGCCAATTAATACAATATAGAAAAGTCAAACACATAATCAGGTTGAGGTGAACACGGCTGCGGCTCATGAAGACAGAGATTGGATGTCAAGGTCTTTTGCTAGAGACATTTATTTCATTAATTGAATGACCCGTATGGTATATGAAAAAAACCAGAAAAAACAACAAAATCACATAAATACAAAACAAGATTTCACACTGCTATAAATTAAGCATCTTTGCGATGTTGTGGCTTTAGTCGTTCTGTGATTATACTGACCCATTATGCTCTGTGAAAGCAAAGTTCTGAGAAAATGTTAAAATGACATCTAATTATATGATCGCTGTCCTTTTATTAGATGTCCTAATTAATGCCGCGGTTCTCTCAAGCATTGAGCCTCCACCGTGTTTCAAACATAATTTGCAGTGATGAACTGAAAATGAGACTGCAATTGGAATAACATCCACAATATCAGATAGAAAAAACTCTGATTGGATATTTGAACGCACGCAGGCTGAGAGAGGTGTGATATACTGTAAATTAAATCTGGGGAAAAGGGAGAATGACCCAAAGGGGGAAAGATCAGGAACTAATGGTTTATTTAGCAGTTGCTAGGAAAGCCTGATCTGAGGGTCTGAGGGTCACCTAACCATAATGAACTGGTGTAGGGTACAGACAAGGAGGGAGGTGAGGACATGGATGGTCTTGATTGATTCTCTTCAAATAAGGAAGACACCAAAGTCTTGGCCACTGTAACACAACCTAAACCTAACTGAATCACCTTCAAAGGATTATCTTCAGGACCATCATTTCTAAATGCAAATACAAGTGAATTCTGATTTTATTACCACTAAATTGCAGCTAACTAGTGGTTGTCACTCTAATGGCATTAAGCTGACACTTCTTGTTATTATTTATTCCACACCAATACCACCAAATATATCGATCAGATTTTGACAGTGGTCATAACATCGACAGACTCCTCTTAAAATGTCTGAATGTTTTCAGCCTTGAATGTGAACCACAGTGTCAACAATTCATTTACTGTAATTGACTTTAACTCTTTTAGAGGGGAAAAATAATAAGACTTTTAATAACCTGGTTGCAAACGCATGCACTCACTTAAACCAATACTTTGTTGAAGCGCCTCTCAATTTTATTGCGGCTCTCTATTAACACAGCGCATCGTGACTTGGCAATTTTTACCCGCTCTTCTTTGCAAAAGCGCTCAAAATCCACCAGATTGGGAGGGCCTCTCCTGTGAAGGCCTCTTCAGATCAACCCACAGATGTGCAGCTGGATGCAGCTGGACCGTTCTAAAACTTTAACCTTTGCCTGGTGGCAGCACGCTTTTCTTGGGTTGGATGAATATTTTGGGGGGTTTTGTGCAGCTGAAATTTGTCTTCCTGCCCCACTTTCCAATAGAAGCCTGAAGGTTAAGACTGATAGACACAAGTGTTGATGAGTCCCACCACCCTGACTGAGGCTGCCGTTCCAGGTGAGGAACAGCCCAAAAGGATGACGCTGCTGCAACTACTGCCACCATACTTTACTGTGGCTCCTCAGGATGATGCACAATGTTGTTTTTGAGCCGGACACACTTTTAAGAATCTTTTCTTTACTAAAAAAAGGCTTCAGCTGTGCATCAATCAATCACATAACCCAAACATATGAAGGAATTCTGACATGGTTTCCCTTGATCTCATTTTTTATGTCGCGAAATCCTGACATTTTACCATGACTGTGTAGACATTTATTACCTTTTGACCTGCAGAAACAGTTATGACATCCCTCTGTATACTGATTTTTATCGACAGATGGAAAAAGATAAAAAAAAATTATTTGGCAAAGTTTAGGAAGTGAGCAAAAGGTAGAAACTGTAGTATTTTATTACCAACAAAGTTTGTGATAATGGGATGTAAAAGCACAGATGCTAGTTTAAACACAGCATGTCAGAAACTGGAACCACAGAACTCTCTGAGGCGCCCCGCTGTGCGTCTCTCAGCTACTCATCTCAGCCTGTCTAGCATAATAAAAAGGTCTTAAAATGGTTAAGCCTGACAAGGACACTGCTACTACCAAACTCACCACCACCATCCCAATCTTTTCTCAAGGAGATTAACTACAGGTCTCTGTCACCTCAGTAGTTTTTGAAAACTGACAAATAATTGCTCTAAACTGAATGAAAGAGGGTTTAAATCACAATAATGTTAATAGGGTCCATAAAGGAAGGAATTAATAAGCAAGCTGGAATCCAGCAGCATCTAGTTATTGATCTAAAGCACCATGACCGCTACACTCCCTACTCTTCCAACTAAAGGACACCAAGCGAACCAATGCGAAAATCATCTTAAAGTAACGCAGCGACTACATTAATGTGTAACAGGTTGAGGTGCAACTATTTATTACAGTGCCTGGGTGACCATATAAATATAGATGGATGCTGAGGGGTCAGTCTCACCTTGTCAACCCCTTAGCTGGCTGTCAAATTAAAAGAAAACTGGATACGGAGCCAGTCAACATGGTTAAAGCTGTGTGACGGAGAATTATTTAAATATTGCCCCTTATATTTGATGTTCTTGACCATTGACAAGTAGCTCCACCTTCTGTTCCCAGTTCTACAGTAAAGTAGCATGGACTCCTTTCCTCCCAACAATAAAGTTCAGTGCAATTATCCACTGAATAAACAAAGGACATGTATTTGTTCGTTGTGCAAGAAAGGATTATTTGATTGTTGTAGATTTGCAGCATTTCTCCTCTGTGTATGTACTAGAAGGTAAAACAGCCAGGCAGTAGAAGTACTTACAAGTCTATAATTCAGAGTTATGGGTACAAAATTCCCCAATATCAATCCACCAGAAAGCCCTTTGAAATGAACCCAAAGCAAAGTAAGTAAAAAGCACTCCTCTACAACACCCATGTCTACATACTAGCTTTGATATTGAGGCTATTTGAGTCCTACGTGGATCCATTTTATATACCGGTACATGCATTTAGTTTTTATTTTATTCAAAAGTGATGTGTTGTTGCCAGCATATCAATTTAAATGGACAACGGTGCAGATTTGTTCAAAATGTATAGAGATATAGAGGTGGGATTGCCATACAGAGCAAAAATGCAGCTCTGTATATAAGCCTGAATATTTTAAGTTCACATTTGGGGGAACCGTTCCTTAAATTTGCCATGACCTCATAACGTTTCTCATCAAAACAGACAAAGATGAGTGACAATTTAACAAATCGACACAATACCTGTGGTGACTGACTTGTAGTTCTCCAAGAAGCTGATTCTTGAACCACTGATCGAAGTCCACGTTGTCAAACAGCTCATATGCTGCAAGACCCACTGCATTGTATACTGTAGACAATACAATCACAATCAGTCAGAAGAGGAGGTTTTTATATTCTGTCAGCAAAATTAGGTCAACTAGCACTAAAAATAGACATAATCTGATAGAAATTTTCTTTATAGCCTTAAAAATTGACAATATCAACACAATGCAAGCAGGGCTACTTTCTTCAATTTTAAATAATTATTCTTCTAATATTTGGATACGTTGTATGCGGAAAAGAGGACATGCGACATTACAGAGTATTATACAGTTAATTCTAAAAGCTTGTGGTACCTGAGTGTGTCCATAGCTTCTCGCAAAGTGACCAAAATAGAGCTTCACAAAGAGTCCAATAGTGTCTAGCTAAACTCAGTGCAACTGAACAATCCCACTGGGAATTGCTAGCACATGAAATCATGGGTTTCAAGCTAAGGACAACTTATATTCCTTTTACAAGAGTAAAATTAATATGCTTACCTTTGTTTTATTTTACTGTCAATAGACTCATCAGGAAACAAGATTCAACAGTTCCATATTATATATTGGTTCTTTTCTACTGCGGTTTCTACTACTACTCGCTTCTACATGGTTCTGGATGTGTTCCATCACAGTGGAGCACCACTTAACTGTAAATCGACCCAAACGGCTGCCCTTTGGTCATTTAACCAAGGTGATGGTTTTGCCTGTAGCCGTTTACTTGCTCACAGATACAAAACCACGCACAGTTGCTGTTGCCAGGACTTAAAAGTGACAGGATTAATTCTTGTGAATGATTCACATCACGCCCTGCCCATTCAGTGGTCTGAAGGCTGTTGATGTCACATGAATCCCTGCTGAACAGGTAATAACAAAGTACCATGCACAATCACCTAAGGAAATACCCAGAAAAACAAAGTCGGGCAGAGTGGCATCTTTATATATTAAAAAAAAACAAAAAAAAACAGGGTAAACAGCATTAAGAGCTATAAAGCAAGGATACAAACAAGATGCTCACAGGCATTAGAGTAGTAAAAGCCAGGGAATCTATTAGAATTCAATGCAAAAGAGGCAATTCAAGGGGTTCTAACTTAGTCTCAGTGTTTGTTGTGCATACATTAGCTCATAAGTAGGGTTTTAGTTGATCACATCTATATGTCTGGACCATTTCTTTAAGGCACATGAAGTGTCATGTTCCTGGCGTGGCCAAAGATTGAAGCATTTTACCTGCGTCCTTCATTAGCAGCTGAACAGGATCTTCCACATTGGTCGGACCTAAAAGACACACATCATTTAGACGTTCTCCTTTGCACGAATGCCCAAACCATTCAAAAATGATTTAATTCACTGTCAATAGTGTAACTAGGGGGTAAATTTCACTATCACTAATTGGTTTGTTCAAATATTTTGATATGTCACTCCTCCTCAATGCTACATCAACATATCACCAGACTAAAGATTTCCTCTCCATTAACACCTGTTATGTAGGTCTGGAGACTTCCTCATTTGGAATGGAGGAATGTAACGTAGTAGACAGGCCCAGCTGTTCTACTCGGAGCCATCGGTGGAAGAGTGGCTGTGCTGCATGTACAGTACATGCATATGTGGCAGAGCACACAAGATGACGCTGCCCTTCATTTGTTACCTGGTAGTTATATTAGTGATGGGGCCGCTCTGATCCAGTATCGGAGACGGGTTACGATACCAGTGTACTTCACAAGAGATCCTTGTCAGCTAGTGTGTAGCTGGGCAGCTAGTGGGCTAGCATTGAGCAGCCTTGGGGCTACGGAAACATTGTACACTCAAAACACTGCACAGCAAGATAGCAACGTGCGATGTTTGCAAGCCATTATTTGAGGCCGAAGCTCTGTCGCAACGTTTAATACTTTTGACGTAATCAAACCTTTGAAGAAGCACCACTTCAAAAGAAAAAGTGGAGCGGCGCATCCCTAGTTATGTGTCATTTTCAGGCCTGTTTCTTTAGAAGAACTGGGAAGGGACATTTAAAATGTAAGTATGTGTATGCAGTGTAAATTTCTTAAGATTTACAAAGGATTCGATTTCCCTTCATGTTGTTTTGAGCAATATGTTAACGGTTGGTGCTGACTGAGCTGCTGTTTAATGTTCATGTCCATAAGATGACACTCTTTACTAAATGAGATTAAAAGAATATGGGATAAAAACTAAAGAGATGGGGAATAGGGGATTATATCATTACATACAAAATCAGCTTATGACAAGCTGCTGCCAGCACGCAGCGGAGCGAGTGCCAGATACGGGATCCTCGGGGAAGCCTGTTTAATGAAGCTGTAATGCACACAACTTTGCAGCAAAGCCGCCACTTAAAACAATGCTCCTTAAAATAATTTAGTAAACACCAAATAGCTAACCTTTTTTTTTTTTACATTTGTGGAGTGGTTCTGGGTCTATTTGTTATGTTGTCAAGATTGGATTAAAGGCCACATGCTCATTCCCCATCATTGGAGCAAGTGTGTGACTCATTGCCATTATGAATAGTTTTGATCCAAATACTAATTTGAAGGGCTTTAGCATAGCAGTCACATCCTCGGTCACAAGAGCCTCCATCTAATATGGAAACAAAGTTTTTCCTTCACATATTGATTATAGCAACATTTATTTTCTCCAGAATCGCTCAGAATATTAAAATATTTGCTGTGACAATATTTTTAAGAAGATTTCACTGACCCTGGAGGTTCTGAACCATATCCAGCAGCACTGGTGTCAGAGTTTGACTGTAGTTGTGGAAGATATCCAGGAACAAAACTTCTGTACAAGGCTGAATGAGAGAAAAGTACAGAGGTTTCATTGAATTGGGAGAATAATGTATAGGGTGATAAGTGAGATGTGACTGTGAAGGACACACAAGCATAACGGAACATGTAGACAATGCTAAACAGAGCCGCAAAAAATACTGATAATCAATGTGTGACCACAACCATGGCAGAGCATAAGCTCTGGGGTCTGACCTAGAGCGTGTAGCATTAACATTCATCCTCATGCACAGGTGCCAAAGGACGGGTGACACACACAAAAAAATTCAATGGGACATAAAAGCCATACAGTGCATCTGAATTTAGATGTGTTCCTGCATTTAGATGGAAAACTCTAATATGAACCTCTGAACTTTCTTTCGATGTAGCAATAATATTGAACTGTGTTTTTGCCAACCTTCAGCCTTAGACAGCGATCTTATCTGAAATTCAAATGTTACGTTGTGACCAAGAAATGAAATGAATCCAAAGGGAGCAATAAACAAGAACAGATGTAGAACGAACTGACGGCTTCCTTGAGGACAGTGATGCGGCATTTTAGCCTTGGGAAAAATGTGATCGTTTAGAAAGAGTCCTCAAAAATGAGGTTTAAGAAAACATGGTAAAGAGGGAAAATAACAGTTGTGGAGGCAGATTATGATGTGCTTACAAAACTAAACAAGTGAGGGAGTGAGGGACGACTCGACACCACCAGAGAAGATCCTGCATGAGCACCGCCAACTGTTAGTTGTCCGATAATGAATTCATGAACACAACAGAGTAAAGTAAACAGAGTAAACACTAACCCTCTTCAAAATAATGAAGTGTTTGCTCCACTATCAGGCACAGACACTATACACAGCCGGTAACCCTCAGAAATTTTGATTTTTACCACTAAAATAAACATAATCAGATGATTTAATGCCTTCACTTACCCGAAGACTATATTTCCACGAGTCGCCACCCGTTTCTTCAACAGCTGTAGGAAATGAGCAAACAATAGTCAAGATGTCATTACATATTTGCAGGTATGTGAATACCAATACCTCATATCAATACCATCAGTGTATGGTGGATTATCTATTCTAGATCACAGGACTATAAATGTGAAAGATTACTACGTACAACAGTTCCAACTTGGCACTGGTGTAACACTTGTTCAACTGCGATTCAATTGCAAACCTAACCAACCATAGTTTATCCTGTTTTCCAGCAACATCTGTGCACTCTGAACATCCTGCAGGTCTAAATAAGTCTAAAAAGGTTCCGTGTTTCTGCAGAGGGGCCACTACCAAAGCTCTCGGGGTCCTCTTCCCACATCGTCAGCTCTTCCTCCGTGAGAAGAAAGTAGTGCGAGACGAGACGGCGTCCAATTTCTGTCAGCGTGGAGTAAGTGAAGAAAGCCGTCTTGATCTTGTGAGCCTCCAGACTCTCAGGTTTACTGTCTAGTAGAGGAAAAGGTAGAGGAAAAATAAATTAAATAAAATACACGATGAAGGCTGTTTAAATATTAATCGGTCAATTCAAAACTGCAGTTTCTTGAACCAAAATGATACGTACATATTGGGTTTATTCTTGCTTTATGGCTTCTAGATTTACAGGATTGACAGTGAATTTTTTTTCCATTGTGTGGTAAAATGCAAATGGTTTTCTGTCTTCCATCTTAAAACTTCAGCTCTGCGATGGCATGTTATGTTGAAACTGGGAAACATTTTGTAAAAACTGGATTTTAAAAATTCGGTGGTTTTGGAATCAGTATCTTCCGACGCCTTCCTGAGGAAAAGGACATCCATGCAGTTCCAATAAACAAGGCCACACAGCATTTTCATATAGATGGATCTAAGGATTAACTCAGATGGCGTTTCTGAAGTGAACCTTGTCAGACTCAAGGATTGAGGCAATGCATTCCTACTATATGAAGAAAAAGAAACGGCTTTGATAAACGTGTACAGATTGCACGAGTAGGCAGAACAAAGCGCTAATGTGTTCCATGGCTAACGATGCCTGAACTAAACATGAGCTGTAACAACATATGGCAAGCTTTCTTGTGAACGCGTTCTCTCCTCCTCGATCATCAACCGTGGCATGCCCTTTACTCCCCAGCGTTACCACATCATCGTTAACCGTTGTTGCCATTTCCCCCAAAGCCTTCCTTTCGCTTCCTACCGTCAATGTTCTTGGCAGGTTTGTAGGCGTCGTTCTTTACGATCATCTTGATGAGGTTCATGCACTGAACAATGAACCGTTCAAAAGTCACCCCCTCCCCAGCAGGAGTGAAGACGTAGCTGACGGCAAACTCCAAAGAACGATGGATGAGTGGTATAAATGCACATGGGTGGTGCTCCAGGAAATCTAACAGCTAAACATATTGGAGGTTGAAGAAGAGAAGGCCAAGGATTAAAATGTGATGGGCACCCTACATTTCTCTAAAAGAACCCGTTAGTTCAATGATCCAATCATTTACCACAATGTCATTTGTGACTGAAGAGTGAACTCACAACTTTGGTGAAAAGTATGATTGTCTTCTCAAGCTTTTCCCTGCACGGGCTGTCAGAACCAACCTGCCGACCTGTAAATCACAGCAGTTAGACAGTGAGGTTTCCCAGCACCTACAGTTGATAAGCTAACGGACCCAACAGAATAAATAACCACAAGTCATTTCTTGACACAGATGCTGCAATTGGATTAAAAATACTTTAGCAAAATTTGCTTTCCTGGCAAATAATATAGCTTCTTGGCCAACATGGTGGTTTGGGATACATTACTGAGGGTTGACCTCAATATCCACCAGATGATTCTTTTGAGACAGAAGTCATCAGAGGTGCTTTATTAGCACAGGAGTGGAGCGTCTGTATAGTCTTCCTTCATGTCAAACTTATTGAGAAATAAGCAGATTGCAGTCTCTGACCTTCTTTGTCCATTTGTAAGTAGTCTGACTCTCCATTTCTTTTCAACAAAAATGAGTCTCAAACTATTGAAGCACCGGTGGATAATATTGACTTTGTGCCCATGCAAGTGTTTGCTTGTTTGCACCTTGGTGACAGAGGATGAGCAGTTGTGAAAAGAAAACAAAGTCACCAAGGTCATTCATCAGAAGGAAGATAACAAACAAGAGGATGAGAATGGAGACACAGAAGGGTTTAACTTTGCAAAGCTGACCACAGCAGAAGAGAAAAATCTCCAAACAGGAAGAATCAGACATCTGTACAGGAAATAAAGAGCCCAAGGTTATATACGGTGGCTGAACTTATAAAGCTGTGCAGCGCTGCTGTTTCTTCCTGCTCAACAATGAGTCTGGAGTTATGTCTGTATCTCCTGGGTCCAAACATCTACAGGAGCCTGACCCCATCTGTATTGCCATGAGCAAATATTAGAGACGATAGCAGCAGCTGATACCCCAAAATGATTGTTCTGGGAGGGGGGATGGAGTCACATGGATTATAAGTGTGAATGGACCATAAAATAGATCCAGCAGCAGTCTATGGAGGTGGAATATACCAGCAGCTTTAAGAACGTCCCGTCTATATATGACACCAAACAGTGGAGGATGCCAGTGAGGTGTCTTTTTACTGCCTATTTTACTCCACTATCATACCAAGATATCTCACTGGATGATGGGAAGGTGGGACCGATGTCAGGTAGCAATATGTCAAAATAAAAATTGAGCCCTAAAAAAACAAGATAATGGTGTGATGGTGTGAGATTGGCATGGCAATCTATTGTAGGAAAGAGTATAACATGAGCGAAGATATGGAGGGGACAAGTGGAAATTGTTACTTTAATTGTAGGACACTGATTATTCATGTGACTTTAGCAAACAATCTGAAATGGTGTTCTTAAATTATTGTTCCATCTGACTATACAGAGATTATTCCACTATATCAACATGAGAATGGCCCGAAGAAGAAGAAAGACTGTTAGGAAATCCTTTTACAGTACACTTCTGCTATATGGCAAATTACACTTTTGATCTTCAAACACCTGAGTAAATGTGTTTAATCCTGAAATGAAAAGCCAGGGATCATAAAAATGAAAACCAAGGAGACAAAAAAGTACTCACAGCATTCCAGGAACTGCTTTAGTCGTTCAAACACTGCATTCAAGAAACCCTGAAAACCAAGAGATGAAGGATGGTTGAGGGAGATTAACACTAATCTTTTTGCCATTTCTAGGGATAATCTCAGGAAATTCACAACTGCTTCATCAATACTACAAAGAAGCAGGTTTATTAAAAAGATAATACAGCTTCCCAATCTTTCTTTGCCGAGCAGAAATTTGTGTTTACATAGACAGTATTTTGGTCCTACTGCTGATTTGAATACTATTACAGAACTCTTCCCTTTGACGCCACTCTTACAAAGGTCAGGATCTTGTGATGGCTCTCCAGTTTCTAACACTCAATTATGTCCCAATTATGTAAATATGTCCACTTTGCATGGTGCGGGACCAACTTTTAACTTCCAATTTGGTGAGAAAGCTTCAATTTAATGGTTTTGGAGCATTAATGACAGTAAAATAAGACACGCTACATTGATAAATTCTTGTTATGCTCTGATGACTTATGGTTTCAAACCATCCATCCATCCTCTACCGCTTTTAATGGTTTCAAACCATCATAGGCAATATTTGAAAAACTGCAACAGACCATTTAACTTTCCCTGACCATTATGAATGAAAAAATATTTAAGGATGAAGTTCACTGTCAAAATGATTGAATGAGAATCTATTACCCAACTGAAAGAAGCTCACCTGTGTAATCAGACATTTTACCTGGAAAAAACTGAGCGGTATCAAAGATTACATCTAATAAGCAATTTGGATTGCCTTTAAAAAGACGCAAAACCCAGGACAAAATGAATCCATAATAAACCAGAGGGAGGCACTACGTCTTGGCATGGACCCGCATCCATCTGACATCAGACAACTAGCATAAAAGACATAAAACCAATACAGAGATTAAAATAACATCCAAAACTCTCATATATGCTCTGAACACTCATGAGAATAAACAAGTCTTTGAATCAGACTTGAACACTTGCAATGAAAGACAAGTCTAATCTGAGCTCGTTCTAAAGCCGAGGGGCCACTACCTTGAAGGCTCCTTCTCCCCTGAGCTTGACCCTTGATTTGGGAACCACAAAAGCGACACTGACCGCCAGTACAGCAAGACAGCGTGGAGCCAAACCAAGGACAACTTTGTTGGTACTGTTTTTTTTTTATTAGTTGTATTTGTTGATCCGATTTAAAATCATTATCGATTTGTTTGTTTGGATCATATAACCTTCAGCTGCTGTCTCTGTGTAAAAGGGAGCTCGCTCCAAGCTGGACACTTCGCATGAATATTTAAACAGCGTGACCACAAGTTATTGCTGTTCCAAACAGAAAAATGATTCTTTGAACCACTGTGAAGATGGGAGACGGTGTATTGCCCTTCATCCAAAGCACTTTTTCCAAATAACATTACTCAATGGAGTAACAATAAATACAACCAGCGTTTGAGACAAAAACAAGCATGCGCGTAACCAAAAATCATTACGTCTGCTTACTGAGCAGATGCTAAAATAACCAGGGATGGCTCGAGACAAATGACATTTTAAATGTCACAACTTGAATTATTATAAAACCATCAGCTATGACAGATACTGAGAGTCATAATAATGGAGTATTAGACTGTGGTTAGCTAGGAATGCATTAAAGGGTACATATTAAGATTGATGCATCTGCACGTTGCACAAGGGACCCAAGAGTTTGATAGAAGAATTCAAGTCTTCTGGAGCACTAAGATGAGTTATGGGAGGAATATAAATCAGTTCTACAGTCACATAGGCAGAAAGCATAAAAAGAGTGGGAGGGATCAGTTATAACAGAGACTTTGTCTTAGTTAAGCTTTTTTAGACTATTGACGGCCCCAGTCTAGGAAAACTATCAAACTTTCTTTTTATGTTGACAAATGTTTCATGTGTCATCATTTTAAATAAGGAAGAGATGTGTAAGAGATGGACTAAAGTTAAATTAACAGTTTTGAGAAGTTGGAAGAGTTTATACAGACCCCCCTCAAGGCTTAAGGCACTTTCAAGCCTTCATATTTCGCACACTGGGACAGGACTCACTCTCTATTCAAACTCAACACAAAAAGCAGCAGGTTTTATGGCGATCAAAGCCGAACGAATACTCACCATCACTTCAATATTCTGCTGCGGTTCTTGAAATCCATGGACCGTCAATTTACGAAGCACTGAGAGGGAAGAGCGGACAAATATATTATTAAACCGCATTTTGCTGCGCCCGATTTTTATTTTGAGCCATTAATAAATTATTGGCTTGCATTGTAGAGGATGCAGGGTGTGTGTGAATGCATCTGATACCTTTAAGGGAGAGCAGTGTCCTCTCCAGCGAGCCCAGTGCAGCGGCCTCGTCTCTGGCGTAGATCTGCTGGAGGAAGCAGTCTGTGTGGTGGCTCCACAGAGAGCACGCAAAGCTGTAGATGCCCGATGCCAGCTGGAGACAGACACAAACAACCGGCCCATCACACGCAGGTATTCGCTGCTGAATCTTGAAAACCGATCAATTGCATCAGCCCACGGATGCATATTCATCAAAAAGACTAGCAGCTCTGTAAAATGATGACAATAAATATGCAAGGGCGCAATATTCTCCCACAAAATCGAACACACAGAGAGCTAGGAGGGCCCGCTGAGTCACAGATGTAAATTGGCTCTAAATGAAGTTCCCGTTACAGTCGTAACGTTATTTGAATCCAAGCCAATTACGTTTTGTTCGGTGAAGCTTTCTGTTAGGAGGAAAACAAGACCATCAAAAAGCAGAGAGAAAAGTACCAATGGTTCCATTTATACAGCCTGGCCCTGTCGCACAGACAATATAACCAATCACCCATGGGATAAAAATGAGTTTGGGATAACGCTTTGCTTTGTTCGTCTATAAAAAGAAATGAACAGGCCAGAGGAAATCATTACATTTCCACAAGGAAATAGAGTAGTTTAACGAAATATTGCAGGCCAACATCTGTTTTTGGTCCATCGGTATTTGCAGTGCGTAAATGTGCATCGCTTCGATCAAACCTGAAAACCTGAGAGGAAACTTTTGTTGACTGAAGTAAAATATTGAATTTGTGAGTTTATGTTGATGTTGAATACACCGACAGCATGTTTTTTTTTAGAAAGATACTTTGAAAACGCTTCTTCCCAGACAAATAAATAAATAGTGTACAAGGGATCATTAAGGGTTTCCTTAAATACCAGCACAGCCAAGGGTTTACTTTGATCCAATTAGAACTCGAAGAAAACAGATATTCAATGCTGTTGCTTCCACAGAACAATTAATTTTCCTACCCACATTTGTTTTGTTTGTGACAGAAGTCTCTGCGGTCGTGTGACCTCTGTGCATTTGGGTGAATGCATGGGCGAATGTTGTATACTTTCACAAGAGCAGGCAGATACAAAGCCAAATAGCATTAAATGTAAATTATTTTCCTTTATCAACCAAGTGATTTCCTAAATCTACAGGGAAGAGCTCACAAGCCAAGGCAATACCAGAATCTACACATCATTTCCCCTGACCATCTTTTCATCAATACCCATTTAATGGAATATTCTCCCTCTATTTCTATGCAGAAACAAAACACCATCACTTTGTTCCATACTGAAGCCACCAAGTTCTTGGAAAAGGTATCCAGGTTCACTGCATCCAAGTGTATCAGCATCTTGGCTGAAGATGCTTAGTTCGGGAAAGTAACTGAATCTTAAGATGTTTAGAAAATACCTATGAAGCTCTCTGACAAAACTGCAATTTTATTATTCATCTCCACTATAACTATAAATGTTAAAAGCTGTTTTTCCAGCCTTAACTTAATTAGGGTGGCCTGCTTTATCCATTCTAAAGAAGATCTGAAAAGAGGCTTCGAAGCTCCAGTCCATGATATTTAGTTCAAACAGCCCCAAAACTCAGACAATTAGGGTTTGTGGGTTTAGTCCAGCTTGTGTGGAACTAAGCTTGGCGAGCTGCACGTGTGGATTAAGCTGTTTGACGGAAATGAGACAAAACATCTTGGCTGTTGACACTGTAGCAATGTATTCGTTATTGCTGCTGTTTTTGATTAATTTGCTATTATTTTTCATTAAATCAGAGTCTGGCCATGAGGGGTCTGATGTGCAGCCAGAAAAGTCGTGTCACATTCTATCCAACTTTTATGTTGGACAATCACTGACAGATGCAGCCACATCCTTGAACATTGGATAAAATCTGTTTTGAGGCTCATATCCCAGCCTGCCTGGCTCTGACTCCCCATCCACCCCAGTACAGAAGTACAAGTCATTGCTCCAGGAAAGGTCACTAAAATTGCTTTTTGCCCTCATCTTTTTTCCCAGTATCAGCTAATTCTTTCATTGCTTTTTCACTGAGCTCAGCTTGAAAATTAGACCATAAACTTCGAGTGGAGGAGCGCACATTTTCTTCTGTATGCACAACACACTGCGCCTAAAGTTATGTTATTTCCATGTATAATGTTCTTCTGCACGTTTGGGGTCACTTCAGGGCTGCTGCCTATTCACACTGGTATTGTAGTAATGCAATATCAAAATGTATTAAAATCAAGACCATGCAGAAAAACAAAAACGAAATTGTTCCATTCACGTGCTCCATCCAGGCAGCTTGTCAATGACTTTGGCTCTGTCCCCTCGTCCGCTCACCACTTGGCTGGTTCCATTTATTCTCTTATCCACTATTAATCTGCAGTGTAGCGTTCAATACTCATTGTGTATCATTTATATATCAGGTTTATGTACCGATGCTTGCTCCGAGGGGGGGGGGGGTTCAGGCTCCGGGTTCTATAAAGTATCCTGAGACAATCGATTGTTATTATGGATGTATGAATAAAAGAAGATTGAAATCAACTAATGCAGGGAACTTCAATGTGACATTGTGCAGTGGCAGTCACTCGAATTTCATTAGGAGAATAAACTGAGTAACTGTGGATCACAACGCCGTAAATGGAGATGCTGTGAGGAATAGATGCCTCTGAAATGCAACAGGATGGAAGAACGGTGTAGAATAGCTTTGACATTTCAAAATGCAGCACAAAAAGGACAATTTTATATGAATCACAGCGATCCGGAAGCATAACAATCGAAGGTACGAATGAATCATCAAAAAAATAATAATAATAAACAGCATTCGATCTGTTCTGTGTGGTCACATAAATCCATTCGGGTTTGATGATTGTGTTCCTGTCCATCAGTGGGAGTATCTCTCTTCTGAAGAAAAGTGCATTCCTGCTGCGATAACTCACAGCCGTCGTTGGTAAATTTGGTAACAACGTGGTGGGTGTTACACTGTACAGCCTACATTTGATATACCGGCTTCTGGAAAAATGTCTGTAGCGGGTTCAACCATTAGCATCGTCCTCACTAAAGTTTAATTGAATAACACATTTTTCAGCATACTTAGCAGTATGGAATATTTAAAAGGCCATTTCAGCTGAATAAAGTGGGCTCTGGAACTATTATTCCAATGCTGTCCAGTATTTGGCAGGTGCACAGTCTGTTTGGTATCTCAAGGCATAAAAGAGGGGCTGGTGCAGTGGGGGGGGTGCAGGGCAAACAATGCACAGCTGCTATCGGTGACTAGCAGTCACAGGGTGACAAGGTGGAAGCAAGGGGCTTTATGGGTCACTGGTGCAGTAGAAGCATGCGCTGGGGCTTCCTTCCAAAAAAAGCCACCTACTGCAGCCAACACATTTCCCTACAGTGGCTGGAAATAGCAGCGAAACCAAAAATATCTATATATCAATTGACAAACTGCCTCTGCAACAGCCTCCTGCCATGTGTTTGAACTTCTGGCTCATCGGGACAACTGATTTTGCTTATCAGGATGGTTCACGTGCAGGCAGAAAAGTACTAGTATCATTTATTTGTGTGTTTGGCTCACATTTAATAATCAGTCTGTGGGGGCCTGAAAGAATCATAGCTTTCTGTTATTGCCCAGACCTATTTTTTTTAGTATTTTGATTGTTTGATTTTAGACAAAAAAAGAATAATTCCACTCCAATTTCTCTTGCTCAAGATTCACTGCTTGGGAACACTTTACTGTTGGAGGGAGTAGATGTGGCAGCAGCGCATTAATGCATCGTCTCTCCGTCTCTGCCGCGTTCTTCCTGTCATGCAGTGAGTAGATAAAAGTTAGCAAAAGAGTGGAACAGGCTCAGGTTTCCAAAAAAATAGGTGAGTGGTGAATGATTATATTGTGCCCTTGTTCAATCACACCGCTCTCCCTGGTCCAAGTGTTGGTACAACTTGAATAGCATTTACTCTTTTACAACATTTACATGTAGCAACAAATTTTGCAACAAATTTGCTCCTGCAATCGAACGTGTGTGCCGAGAACCCAGCTGCCACTATTCCCAGCTTTGAAAAGTTGTATACAGCAGCTAAACAGCATCTCCTTGAGGCAAAATATGAAAGTGAAAAATCAAGCACCGTTCCATGGAATCACGTCAAGGGCGAGAATAAAAATCTGACAGCACAGACAAAGAAATGAAGCCAAAACCACCAGCATATTCTTCTTCATATTCTATGGCAAGGTTCAGTTTTATGCCGGCGTTCGGCATCGCTGCACACATGGGACAAAATCCACAAACTATGTTAAATGAGCTACAGGGGAAGAATACCAAAAGGTTTCCCATAGAAGCGGCAACAGTGTGGACTTACATCCTGGAAAAGCCTTCTGTCCTGCGCCAGGCGCTTGGATGCCAGTGTTTTGGTGACGTGGTAGAAGGTGAGCAGCGCTCTGTGCTGTTGCAGGCCATCCTGGCTCTTCACTGACTCCAGCAGAATGGGAATGAGCTCTGGCCACTGCCTGGGGCAATCCAGGCGGGCCACCTTGGCTATCAGCACCGCAATTTGGGTGGCTATCTGTTGTAAAACAGAGACAGAAAACAAAAAATGACCTCGGGGAAATATTACCAGGCAGCAGGTGGCTCTGTTGGAAGAATCGGTAATTTCTGGGAAAAACAAATCTTAACTGAGTGCAATATTTGATTTAAATTGTTCTCTGGATTATGGTCAATCCACCTATCAAGGAGACTTTGAAGCCTTTCCCTGGAATCACTGGGCCAGGACAGAGAAATACACCCTGTTGATGCCCAGCCTACCAAAGTTTGGATAACCATTCTGGTTAACAGCATTAATCTCTACATGCAACCTAAATAGCCATATTGGTCTCCTGATGTATACTTCAGTTTATGTGGTGTTGAGCTCGTCAGCAAGAAACTTGCTATTTTGTCATTGCTAGAGTGCATTTCAGGAGTTTCCTTTTATTTATTTATTTTTCCCAGCTTGGTGATGAAGCACAAGCCCTTCTGGGGTTTAAAAATCGACAAATAAAAGGTTTTTCTATGGCATTCATTGCTTGCTATATGGAAGCCGTCTGTCCTGATACTAGTGACAACTCTGCCTTGCGGTAATACAGGCTGGAGAGACCAGGATGGATGGCCACGATTCAGGACCGCCCCTCCTCGTATGTTAGAGACAAGCTACACCGTCACTGAGTTTACGTTGGCTGCAGTAAAAACCATAAAAGAGGCTATCCACACACCTCTGCTCACGTTAAAGTAGAAGCCAATTAAAAAAAAAACATTTCCAATAAAACAATCAGTAGCTGCTAAAATATCCAAGAATACAGCAAACGTTTTTTTGACTGAAACATAGAAAAAGAAACGTAACCTTAATCTATTAACCGTTTAAAAGAAAATCTATTGTTAAAATGAATACAAATTACAGCTTCATTTTAAGTGCTTTATTCAAAGTAGTCCCTGAAAATGGGCACTAATAGTTGAGCATTTCATCCATATTTACATAAAGGTGGTCCTTTCAATGCCATTCCTCTTTAACTATGCAATGGAAATCAGCCTTGAATTTTAAATGTATGATTCCATATGTATTTGAAGAGGACATATGCTGCAAGGTCTAAAGTCTGTAGGAGGCATAGAAAAGCAGGAAGGACAGAGCAATTGGACAGGCTGTCTCACTAAACAGAGGACACAGTAATTCTTCATCCTTGGAGGGGGTCCTCCAATTCACAGATTTACACAACAGAATGCTAATGAGTCTAAATATTTAGAACAGCCTGCATTGTGGTTTCATCATCTCTTCTATCAACTTGACTCTGGTGTGTGATTTTTCTGTGCAGGAGAAATAGGGCACTACATCTTCAGGCTTCCTTTTTTTGTGTGGCTACATTTGTTTGTCGCTCTAATTTAGCTAGCGTGACCAAAACATTTTATGATGTGCTAAATTTTACACGAGTCAGAAAAACTGAGTCTTCCTCAAACTGGAAAGAAATACACAGGCAGTGATCATAATTGTTGCCCAACACCGACACTCAGTCTAACACTTACATCGCAAAGCTGTTGCATTTGTTTAAAAGGGGCTTTGAATCCAGTTTCAAAGCACCTTCATCAAACGAACGGCCAGACTTCTTGTTCTCCGTTTCCTTGTGTGAGTAACACAGCTGACCTGCAGTGTATCCATTGATAATTGCAGCCTCTAAACATTCGAGAACTCCTCATCAAAAGTGAAATAATAGTCTTTGGGATTCAGAGCAAACAGCCCCATTATGTTTCGGCTTGTTTGAAGTCATGTATCCATGTCAGGTTAAATGTAAATAAACAGGTGAAGTGAAGGCAGTTGCAGGGATTCAAATCTGAACCAAGCAGCAGAATCTGGGACCACCAGAAAAGAACTCTAGCAGATCAAGTCAAGACCTGTTTTTAAAAAACCTTCTGCAGGTTTGGTCATATATCTGAAGCCATCAATAAAATGTTATCGAGCAACATGCCACTCTCTTTTCACCAACCTGATTGACGGGCTCATTGAAGTTTGTGATCAGACCAGCGCGCAGCAACGTCTTCTCCTCCTCTGATAAAGCACTGTGGGTGGGGAACACACAGAAAGGCAACCATGAAGACAGGGAAAGAGTGAGAGGAAGGGGTGACATCAACTGACCAAAGCAAAGTGGATGTTTTGGAAGCAGGAGATTTATTTACACCTCATTGACCAGTCCAATGGGAACGTCTGCGCACTGACAAATGTCTCCAACACGTTTCAAGTGTCTCGCATCTCATTAGTTAGCAAAGCCCTTTCAGGTCGGCACCAATTGGAGCACCTTTGGTGACATCAAAACGCATCATTGAGCTAAAAATGAAGCAGACGGTTCGTGCAAGAGTCTTCTCTAATGCTGATGATCCATCGTGCCAGTAAGACTTATTTTTCGTGATCTGCAATGTTTGACTTCAAACATAAATGATGATGATAATGACACATCTGCCAAGTTGTTACGGCGCCATTTAAATCCCTGTGTAATGTTGTTGCAGAGCTGGAATCCGAGTTGAGTCAGGACATAACTTCTCTGCTCTGTTCTAAGTGGAATTCTGCAGCATCAGCCAATGTTTTTGCCAGAAGTTGTGAGGGCATATGCAAAACTGTGATGGTGCGAAATTGTAAAAACATATTGAAATTACCAAAATTCCACCACTTTCGCCTACTTCAACGACTGCTGGAACAAGATAAAGTGAGACAGCGTTTGATGTAAGGAATGAATCATGCTGTAACCCTGGGCAGAGTGGAAAAATATGGGCGCAACCAAAATTACTCGGGGTGAGGCTGTGAATTATTAAAACAAGATTTACAGCACAGATACTTCTGGCAGTAGGGCAAGAAATACGTCTCCATGTATGTAGCCCCTCTAGTCCTATCCCACAGCCAGAGGAATCGATCACTATCCGTTATTTGGAATGATCACATCAATTAACTGCCCATGGAAACAGCATGATGTGATATATTTCATCAGATAAGAGCAGATCTGTTCATGAGAAATCTGAATAAGACGCCCTGTTTTCTCCCCAACACTCCAAGGTCTTCATGTCTTCATGCATGTATTCCCCTTATCTGCATGCATGTGGAAAACAGGAACAGGCAGCAACACAACAAACATGCTCACATACTCAAAAATAAACTGGATGGAACTGAAATGTGCACCGGGGTTTATGGAAGAGCATGTAAACACGTCCAATTGGATTATTCCAATGAGGAAGTCGGGCGGGGGTCGGGGGGGGAGTTACATTCAAATGGGTTTCCAAAGCAAAGTAACATATCAGGAAGACGGGAAAACACCTGCCAGTAACAGGTTAGAATTATGTTTCATCTGCTAAATGTCAAGCTAATCTTTTCAATCATAATTTCTCAACACCTTTAAAAAGGTCCAAACCTATAGGCCACCTATGCCTGACAGAGCAAAGCCCAGGAGTGAAGCTGCAACCACAATCAAATATGAACAGACATCTGTCTGTGTGCATACACCCATGTGAACGGACTCATGTCGAGCGTGAAAATACACACTGGATACAAACCGCATCCATGACACCTGGGAAAGAATGTTTTAATATGAATGTTGATGTAATAAACCTCTGTATTCTGCAGACTTGCAGAGATGATCCACATTTGTGTTGAGGTATTAATGAGATATTGCTCTCAGAGGGATGGGATGGAAATGCATGGAATACATTAAAAAGCTGCCTCGGTTGTGAATAAAACTGTGTCAGCCCAAGTGCGCGTGTATGAAATATGCAAAATGCAACAATGTACACGAGTATTTTCCAGTCCCTTCCTATGAAAACATAAAAAAGAAATGTGGAATTCCAGAAGGAACCCGCTCACAGTCAGAAGTGTGTCTCTTTATCAGCGCAGACTTGACTACAATCACGTCCCCCATCGAGGGACACCTTACGCACTCAGGTTATGAATTCAGATTCATTCTAGGGTTGAACAGACTAATAAGTCAGGAAACAGAGAGAATGCACCATTTATACCTGAAGTCTTGAACTGTCAACACTAGAAAACACAACAAAAATGGCTCCATGCGAACATGTGAGCATCAGCATCATCTAAAATCACATATTAGCATCAATATATTAGGACTACAGCAGAGGAAACTAACTAAAGTGTAGGGATCTTAACTTGTTTACACAATTACAGTGATCAGCAATGAGCCGAGATGGGATAAATGACTATTAGCCGCATTATACAAAGTAATGTGTCCACTCTGTTCTGTGGTGGCAGCATGTGACCTGATGCTGCATCCAGCAGCTGGATTAATGGTACAAAACCAAAAGAAATCGGATACACAATTGAGGGGCTAAAGCCCCTGCACAGCACTTTGGTAAATTAAATTCAGTTTACTGATGAGAGTGAAACTTTAGGAAGAACTTTCGGAAGAAACACGAGAAGAGCAATACTCCGAAGCGGTCAAACAGTGTCCACACACTGCTGAGGTGGAACTGATTACTTATGGCCACTGCTGTCCCGCAAGTTTTAGAGCAAATGTTTAATTAAAATCCAACAAAAGGCTTCTCGTCGGGTATCCAAGGACAGACGCTTGGCTTTGAATACTCAGCCAATCTACCACCAGGCAACAAAAAGACACACACGGGCAGAAAAGGTTTCATATCTGAACACAATATGAATAATCAGCTGTGAAAAGAGGCTGAGGAGAGTTATAGAGGTAGGCACTACCTAATGAGAACAGGGGAGATGAGGGGAACAAGGAAAAATGTAAATCCTTGAACACAGGGAGAAAGATTAAGGTTGAATAGAGATAGAGCGGATGAGGCTGACAGGAGGGGATGAAGATGATAGACCAAAGATCGAAGAAAAACACTGCGAAAGCGACGCCAAGGAGCTGGAAGCGATTTAAGACAAGAGAAAAGACTTACTGAGGTGCTACTCTCCTCCAGTATCTGTCGATGCCATTTTTGAAGTACAGCACAGCCAGCCACCTCACGTTCACGTCGAGCATGTGGTTATTAAAGATGCTCTGTGGTGGAAAAACAGAAAAAAAACAACAGGTACGCACTTAGGTGATGTTTAACTCAACTAATTGCAGGCAAATTAAAGCCTCACAGCACATGCCCTGTTTGCTGCATAAACACATATCCAACCTCTTCCCTACCCTCGGCTCTTAATTATGACTCAATTATCATTAGTCTCGTTTTGGCGTTCACTTGTTGCACAAACAGTTGCTCCAAAGATAAAAATAACCTGATTAAAAGTCTTGATGTGAGCAGGGAAAAAGTCACTCAATATTTTCTGCCCCATTTGCGCCCAGACTAGCTGAAATACACACTGGGTTTATGATAACACCGACGTGCTCTTGCAGCGGAAGTGTCACACTTTCCAAGGTCATTCTTTATTCAGTGCAAACACAGGAGGCCTCAGAAGGCAAAACTAATGTTCTTACAGCTTTCTTCTGAAGACACAGGAACACAAGTGATTTTACAAAGTTTTGCAGTCTCTATGGGATATGTTTTTATCCAAGACTGAATTTAGTAAGCATGTAACTTCAACCTTGCCCCTGGTTGATTGACTGTACCTGGTGCCATGACGTACAGGCATTTTTCTAGATAAAGTGAGACATGACACATAAAAACACAAAAGAGGACTACAAATGCAGTTTTTGTGTCTCTAAGAGCCAACAATGAATCAAAGTTGAGTGAATAATCAGCTTGAATAATAATAATAATGAAAATAATCAGATGAAAAAGTGAAATTGGGGCTTTGTGATAAAGCGTCTCCATATGCCAGTCACGTTCCATGCAGTGTGCATTTTTTAAACTGTGTCTTACCAGAAGAACGGAGTAAAATCCAGGCTGGGTTTCCCACTGTCGGAGCTGCTCCTCTGCAGGTTTGAGCACAGCCGTGTCCTGACTGGTCGCCTGAGTTAAGGCCTGCAGCACCACCGAACTGGCACTGTCCATATCCATACTTGGATATATCCGCACTAGGAAAGATCAGCAAAGAGAGCAGTTATATTTGTGCTGATTAAAATTACTTTCGTTTGGAGAAGAAAAAAAAAAACTTAAGCTCCAAAAAAGACTGACCTGTTAAAAATGTTACGTCACTAGTTCTATGAAGTGATTTAGTATTAAAACTAGTCTTAGCTGAAATTTGCTACACTTTGTATCTCATTATCTTCAAAGGCAAAAAATAGAAAACAGAATAAAATTAAAGCATATTTATGTGTTTAGATTACATGTAATTTTTTCTCCTCTTCATCTATAGCTATCACAAAAACTGCATCTGTTCAAACTAATGCATATATGTAAAGTACAGATTAGAAATCAAGGCCTCAGACTAAGATCTATCATTTTTCTCATGTATAAACAGGTTAGGAGCCTACTTCTAAAATAACAAAATGATAGGCAGTGGGTATTTTACTAGTATTATCAGTATATAAGACGGTGGTGTTGGCCCTGAGACTTTAATAGGATTTTAATAGAGTTCACACAGTAAGCAATGCTGCCACCTGTAGGCCAGAAACAAACGTGCAGCACTGTGTTCCATCAAGGAGCCCCTCTACAAAACAGGGCTTCTGGCAACAGTTGTCACACAATAGAGTGATTCCTTCAATAAACAGTGCGTGAATTATTAATTTAGGAGAAAATTAGTACCCAAACATCTGTCATGTGGAGTGATTGTATCTTGAATCATTAATATATTGGGGAAACACCTATATGCAAAATATTTTTGGTATATATTTAGTCAATTTGCCCAAAAAGTATTAATTTTTTTTCCTTATAAAGACCCTGTTTTAAACTACCAGTACTCATAGTGCTGAAAGTGTGAAATAAAGAAAGGAATGTTGTCAGAGACTTTCATTACCTTCAGCATTTACTAGTACAGGAGTACACACATTGGTGGCATTGGTTTGATGAGCTTTTGCAAGGTCACAAGATTTATTTGCGTTCAGTGTTGTGTTCATTTTTCACCATGATCTTGGAGAATGGGACCACTGTGCAAGTATTCTTCAGCACATCCCGAAGGTTCTGATTGGGTTTAAGGTCTGGACTGTGGTGTGAAAATGATGTTTTACATTCCATGAACCACTCTTTCACAATGCGAGCCTGTCATTACTGTCATCTTGGAATATTCCCAAACCATCAGAGGAGAAAGAAAATCCATTGATGGAATAACCTGGTCATTGAGGAAGTTCAGGTTAGTCAGCTGACCTCATTCTTTGGGAACACAACCTAAACCAGAGCAACTGCGGTGACCCCAGGCTACAGCACTGCCCCCACCAGCTTGTGGAGCAGGCACTTGGCATGATGGCTGCATCACTTCATCTGCCTCTCTTCTCACCCTGATGCAACCATCCTCATGAACAGGAAAAATCTGGACTCATCAGACCATATGACCTTCCATTGCTTCAGAGTCCACTCTCTATGCTCCCTAGCAAATTGAAGTCTTTTTTTACTCAATTGGGCTCACTGATTAGGGTTTATCTCAGCTTTTCAGTCCCAATCCCTTGAGTTCAGTGTGTAGAAGGGAATACTTCTATTTTTAATTATTAAAACTCTTCTTCACTTTTCTCTGGGCCAGCCAGTGTTTATAAATATCGCCAATCACTGCATTTCATGGCGCAGAAGCACAATGATAGTGAAGGCTAAACTTACAGTGAACCAGATTCACCGACAACAGTTCAGCACCACGGCTGAGAGAAGACAGTCATGGTTAAGCTGATCGGGGAGAAAAAGCTGCAAAAGTGAAAACAGCCATGGAAAAAGTGGCAAAAAAGCTACTTTGACAATTTAAAGGAACTTCACAAACATTTGACCAAAGTGTGCAAAGGAAGGAGTGTCAATTCACATTCAAACAGACCTACAACAGCCTAAGGAGAGGGCTTAGGAGAAAGTAAAATAACTGAACTGCTGCCCAGACTTTCAATCAAAGTCTCCCAGTCTGGATGGTGACTAAACACAAAATCAAATTTGCTTAAAGGCCAGTGTGTGAACTCTGAAAGCAAGTGATGATTCTGGATTGCAAATCCTGAGCTTTTCATTTTATTAGGTGCGCGGTCGGCATGCCTACCAGGAGATTCATCTGTTTGTGTTGTAGAAATCTGCAGACAATGAAAGAAAGGTGCTGGTAAATGGTTTGTTGCCTGGTGTTGCTGTGACTGGCTGCAAACACCCCACAGAGAATCTATGATGTGCAGTATTGTCAAGGAGAGGAAGATGAGAAACAGACCGACATTGCAGATGAGCTGATATCAAACCTCCGCGTGTTTGAGAATATCTGACATCCCATTCAAGAAAGGCCTCCGTTTGTCCAATGTACAAAAGTATTAATGCCATTATTTCTGTTTAAAGTAGGTTTTCCTTCCTTTATGGTGTTGCTGGGGTAAATACTAGGTGCTGGAATCTATAAACTGGATTGACCGTACTGTTGCACTTGTAAATACGTCTGAAATAGGGAAAAATCGGGGTGGATGTAAAGGGCAGAACTGGACAATGTAGCAGGTAGACAAAAGACTGATGAGCCAGTGAATGCTCATGTCACCGCTGAGTCTGGGGGGGCTTATTTGGCGGGGGGGTGACTGAATGATGTTTAATACTTTATTTTAGCTTCTATCAATATATGGGCTCAGAGTTCGCTGTTCTTAAATACATTCTGCCACTAGATCAATGCATGATGAAATGATGGAAAAGAATTGCTATTCATGAGTCACTGTCGCGATCTGTAAATGTTGGGGTGATAAATATTTCACTGTCGTAACGCAACCGACCAAATCCCATGGGAAAACACGAGTCTCTTATTTTCTTTTAAAGAAACATAAAGGGGAAAGGCAGTGATGGTCGTAGAAACGACAGCAACTACAACCTTACGGTTAAATTTACAGTTTATCATTTGCATTTGACATTTATAATGAAGGTTCCTTCCTTTCTCTTAGGGCAGTCTAATAAACAAAACAAACGACAAAAGAGGGAACTGATAAGTAACAGTAACAGACACAACAAGACCCAACGCTAACTTTTAGCAAGCTAACAAGCTACATTTCAACACAAAACGCAGGGCCGACAGCGTCTGTAGGGCCAAATAAGATGTTTCGTAAAGGAAATGTAAATGTAGACGTGCACTCACCCAGAAGCCTGGCCGTAGAAAATCAGGATCTGCGGTTGTAGAGCGGCAACTGAAGCTGTGTCAATGGTAATGTAACAGGAGATGAAAACACACGCTTGTAGGAATGGCGCGACCAACGCAGCAGGCGCACAATGATGACGTAGGATGAAGCGGTCTCTCTACATCTGGAGGGTATGTTGTCTCAGCAGTTGCATGAATGTCATCTGTCTTAAAACGTGTGATACCCTATCAAATTAAATGAATCGCTATCAATATTCTTTACTTTTAATTTTATTGAACCTTTATTTAAACAGGTCGGCCCCACTGAGATGGAATTATCTTTTTTTAAATATCAGTCTAAGATACATTAACAGTTGAAGTCACCCAGAAACAAATAAAATGCATGGTGGATAAAAGCAACAAAATTCGAATGCAAATGTACATTCAAACAAGTACAAGGGTGATAAGCGCTCTTCAGACTTTGTTTTGTTATTTACTAACCTTTTGATACTCTTCCTTCATAATGTTTCCATTACTTGGGTTAACTATAAAAATATAATCCCAAAATGTATGGTTAATCAGTGACCGCTTAGATTTATGTAAGCCATGCATGGCTCCATTTTACATTTAGATGCTTTATGCTGGACCGTTACAAGTTTTAACATTAAAATCACTATGACTGTGTTATACAGTCCAAACTACAAATTGTCAATTTTGGGTTCGGGTCCTTTATTTGTCCCACACAAGGAACTTTTCAGCGCAACAACAGCAAGAGCACGCAGAGAAAAATAAAATAAAAATAGAAATAAAATAGAATACAATACAATACAATTAGGAATATACAAAGACGATGTGTATATACAATAATCCAGGTAAATGGATACTCAGCTCCTGTATACCTGTACATGGTACAGAGGGTGAATACAATAATAAATCTCTTCCTCGCCCTCCTGGGCGGTGCCTCCTTCCTTCAGACTCGGGTTCTCTACCAGAGGCCTGGGAGTCTGAGGGTTCTGCGCAGGATCTTAGCTGTTCCTAGGACTGTGCTCTTCTGGACAGAGATCTCTGGTGTGGTTCCTGGTATTTGTTGGAGCCATCTACTCAGGTTGGGTGTTACTGCCCCTAGTGTCCCAATCACTACTGGGACCACTGTTGCCTTCATGCCCCACATTCTCTCTATCTCCTCCTTCAGCCCTTGGTACTTCTCCAGCTTCTCGTGTTCCTTCTTCCTGATGTTGCTATCACTCGGGATTGCTACATCTATCACCACCACTGTCTCCTGGTGTTTATCCACCACCACTATGTCAGGCTGGTTGGCCACCACCATCTTGTCAGTCTGGATCTGGAAGTCCCACAGGATCTTGGCCTGCTCGTTCTCCACCACTTTCGGAGGTGTCTCCCACCTGGTCCCTGGGACCTCCAGCCCATACTCAGTGCAGATGTTCCTGTACACTATGCCAGCCACCTGGTTATGCCGCTCCATGTATGCCTTGCCTGCCAGCATCTTGCACCCTGCTGTGATGTGCTGGACTGTCTCAGGGGCATCTCCACACAGTCTGCACCTGGGGTCTTGTCTGGTATGGTAGACCCTGGCCTCTATTGCTCTGGTGCTCAGGGCCTGTTCTTGTGCAGCCATGATTAGTGCCTCTGTGCTGTCTTTCAGTCCGGCCTTTGTCAGCCACTGGTATGTTGTCTCGATATCAGCCACTTCCTCAATTTGTCAGTGGTACATTCCATGCATGGGCTTGTCCTTCCATGATAGCCCCTCAGGTTCCTCCTCCTTGGTGGGCTTTTGTTGCCTGAGGCATTCACTCAGCAGTGGGTCAGTGGGGGCCATCTTCTTGATGTACTCTCAGAGGCTTGTTGTTTCCTCCTGGACAGTAGTTCGGACACTTACTAGTCCTCGGCCCCCTTCCTTTCGCTTTGTGTACAGCCTCAGGACACTGGACTTAGGGTCAAACCCTCCGTGCATGGTGAGGAGCTTCCTTGTCTTGATGTCAGTGGCTTGTATCTCTTCCAGTGGCCAGGGTATTATGCCAGCAGGGTATCTGATTACTGGCAGGGCGTAGGTGTTTATGGCCTGGATCTTATGCTTACCATTCAGCTGACTTTTCAGGACCTGTCTTAACCTCTGCAGGTATTTGGCTGTGGCTGACCTCCTAGCTGCCTCCTCGTGGTTACCATTTGCCTGTGGGATCCCCAGGTATTTGTAACTGTCCTGCACATCTGTGATGTTCCCTTCAGGTAGTTCAACAATATACATATCAGAATATATAATATTCAGTCTGTATGTTTATTGTGCCGTCTGACAGCAGCCGGCAGGAAAGATCTGCGATACCTCTCCTTCACACAGCGAGGGTGGAGCAGCCACTCACTGAAGAAGCTGCCCAGTGCTGCCAGGGTGTCCTGTAGGGGGTGGGACGTGTTGTTCAACATGGATGACAGCTTAGCCATCATCCTCCTGTTTCCCACCACCTCCACCGAGTCCAGGGGACATTCCAGGACAGAGCTGGCCCTCCTTACCTCCTTGTTACATATCAAAACATTCTTACTGTTCTGTATTCAGTATTTTGGATTTTGGTTAAAATAAGAAATGGTTAAAGTCCGGCTTATAGTTGACCGGGATCAGGGCAATCTAAAATGTGTATGTGCGTGTAAGTCTGTGGGCGTGCACATGTGTGTGTTGTAGGTGTGTGTAGGGAGAGAGCCAGAGAGAGAGAACTGGGCGTGCCCCCTGTTCTGGTACACTTAGTCCCAACTTCCCCAACTTTCATTTACAGTGAATGATGAAACTACCTTCTGTCAGAGCAGCAGGCGCCCAGAAATGAGCATGGAGTTCAGCGAGCAGTTCTTTATTTGTGTGGGGACTGTAGTCTTTGTCTACTATGGAGTGAAACTTCTCATTTTCAGCAGGATGCTTTTCCCCAAACTTTGTTTTCCATTGCCGAATGCCTTCATGACATCCATGGGAGAGTGGGCAGGTCAGTACGTGTCTGTCTGTCTATGTATATGTGTGTTAAACATTATTCGGTAGGTTATACTATTAGCCATTAGCCAAAAAGTGCCTTACATAAGCTCACATTCCATTATTCGGTAGGTTATACTATTACCCATTAGCCAAAAAGTGACTCAAATAAGCTCACATTCCTTTGTCACAGAAGCATAAGATGCGTGACCAGAAAGTCTAAAGTAGCCTGAATGTGTTAAGATGTGTTGAACTTGCTATATCTGATGCAATCTTTATGTTTGCAGAAGGTATTTTTTCCAGTGAATCTTTATTTATATAGCGTCTTCGGCAATTATAATTGCCTCTAGGCGATTTACAGGACCCCAGGGCCTGACGCCTAACAGTGGCAAGAAAAAACTCCCCTGTGACTGGAAGAAACCAACAGGCTCATATGGGGGGACCCTCCTGCTGAAGGCTGGCTGGTTAAAAAAAGGAGAAGGAGAGGGGAAGAGGACAGATAGAGATGCAAATACAGCAATCTACCAATAGAGAAAGAGATGAGCGGGTGCATATTCATCATCGGTTATGGAATCTGCTCTGCACCCCAAGAGAAATCTGATATTTGAATGAATTAACTGAGGAAATTAAAGATAAGGAGATAAGATTAGCATTTCTTCCATTGGTGATGGCAAATTTACCTATATATGAGCTGGGGAACAATAACAGGACACGTGAAGGCAACTGTGAGAACGCAGCCAGGGTTACGGTGAATCTCTACTTTCGTGGAAAATTCTCTCACAGATTCAAATCTCTTCCTGTTTCCTTTAGAAGCATCTGGGAGAGCCAGAATGGGACCAATTAAATGAACTCATGCTGAGACAAGTTTCCCTTCCTTTTTAAGCTCCAATGTCATTTCATTTCACAACAAATTATCTTCAGTGCAGTCCTGTGTTTTATTGTCTGCTGACATTTGTTACACTTCTAAATATGGACTTTGGGATAGCCCTTCTCCCAATCCTCACGTACTGTTCGGAACGGCCGAGCACTTAATTCTCGTTTTCAGAGCCAATTAAACCACACGCTGAGGCCAGAGTCATTTCCCAGAGTCTTTAGTGCCCAATTGATATATAGTTGTGTTGCTTTATTATTGTTTCATTATCTTCACTGACAGAGAATAATATATTTTATATATATGGTTATATAGTAAATACTCATTAGCTTAATTAGAGATCAAAAGGTCTGAATGGCATGTGGGCCCTGTAATAGACAGATTACTTGTCCAGGGTGATTTAATGGGTAAATTGATATCTGACAGTGCCATCAAATTTCATAAAACATCAGAAAAAATGTTATAATCAATTATAAGAGTGTGTTAATAAAGGGCTTTTCTTATTATAATGTTCATAATCAAAACCCTGTAAGAAATTCACCCCAGGATTTATCAGCAAAGCAAACAAACTTTCAAAGCTAACATTCCTTGAAGAACGGAAGCACCAACAGGTTGGAGCTCCTGAGGCAGGCTGAAGCTTCTGGAGTGTCTGTCGAGCCTCTGCTGGTTGTTGCTTGGACCCCCAAATGTTCGTGGTCACCAGTGGTGATGTGTCACAAGAGCCACAGTTTGGAACAACAGTGCAGGAAAGAAATATCATTATTACTTAAGAATTTTCACAGGGATGCAGCCAGTTGGGAACGTGTGGTTTCTTGCAAAGAATTCAGAGAAGCATCCTAAACAAACACTGGGAGCTGATCCAGAAGAGCACAGCCAAAGTCCATGCCTTCTTTGCCAAAACTCCCAAATTTTGCCAAATTTCCCAGTCCTGAAAAATAAAAAAAATAATCTGTCAGTGAAAGAAGGGCCTGTTTCCTTCATAGGCATGATCAGACGGAGACGGGAGAGAACTCAGAAGACCAGCAGGTTCTGTTTGTTCTCAGGAAATTCTTTCTCGGAACTTAGGAAGACACTGTACGACCCGTTAGGACAGGATGGGTTTGGAATAGTGAAAACAAATACCACTACCACAAATACAAACAAGATCGTGGGAACTACCTGGGAGCAGCAGGACGGGAGATGATGGCGTGCAGCTTTGGCTGACGGTGCTCCTGGTGATGAGAGGAGATGGTGCAGGAACCTTAACGGATGCTTTCATGTTTCTCATCCTTTAGTGGTGACCGGCTCTTCAGAGGGCATCGGAAGAGCTTATGCATTTGAGGTACGTAAGTAACATTATTATCACGTCGGGGAAAATGTTGTATTTTGATTCGTCACCTCTGCTGGGTTTTCTTATCTGACCATTCACCACTGCGCTGCCGGTTCTCTCAGTTAGCCAAACGAGGAATGAACGTTGTGATCATGAGTAGGAATAAGGAGACGTTGGACCAGGTGGCTGCGGAAATAAGTAAAGGAATGCTTTTTAAATTCTATTTTAACAGCTTTAAAAAAAAAGACCTGCTTATGAATATATGGACAAAGATGGCAAGCATGTTGCTAAATGGCTCCTTTTATTTTTCTTGTCAGCTGACACCACTGGAAGGAACGTGAAAGTCATAGTGACAGATTTTGTAAAGGAAAATGTCTTCGGTGAAATTGAGGACCAGCTCAGGGACCTGAACATTGGAGTTCTAGGTGGGATTAACACCACATGTAATATTAAAAGATCCACCTCTCCTCTGCCCTCCCCTCTCCTCTCCTCTCCTCTCCCTCCTCTCCTCTCCTCTCCTCTCTCCTCTCCTCTCCTCTCCTCTCCTCTCCTCTGCCTTCTCTTCTCTTCTCTTCTCTTCTCTTCTCCTCTCCTCTCCTCCTCTCCTCTCCTCTCCTCTCCTCTCCTCTCCTCTCCTCTCCTCCCCTCTCCTCTTCTGTAATTAGTATTCTTTATGTGTTCTAGTCAATAATGTAGGTATCCTGCCAAACTACATCCCCTCAAAATTCCTTGATTCTAAAGAGTTGGACCAGGTCAGTGAAGATAAGGTGTTCCCTTTAAATAACGTGTTATTATTGTATTGTCAGCTTCCAACAACCGTTTCTCATTTCAGGACGTGACACGGGTGATTAACTGTAATGTGAGAACTGTTGTCAAGGTAGGAGTTTGCTTTTACACATTTTTTAAAAAAGCAAATAAAAAAGGGGACAGGAAGTGACCTCTCTATCATGGTGGTTTTCCCCTGGATGCAAAAGTGAAGGAAGGATCGAATTTCGAAAAGTCAATTTCAACTTTAAATGCATTAAACATCTCCAGTGTTTAGAATCTTTGCATACAAAAGGAACAAAGTTCACATTTGAATGCACCTCTAAAGTCAGTGCAGAGTCCATATTTCTGATGTGACGATAAAAGAACAAGTTGAGCCAGAAAAACAGACGGATGGAGGGAGCAAAGGATGATCAGATAAGGGAGGTTTGACAGGAAGTCAAATCAAGACGAACCCTGGGCGACACCTAAAAGGAAAAACCCTGTCCTAAAAAGAAAACACACACGAGGAGTACTAAGAAACACTTGAATGAAACAAATGATAACATAATTTAAAAAAAGATAAAACAAAGAAATACACAAGAAAAGTAGGAAGTAAGGAAGAAGAAAAGAAAATCTTTTTGACATTTCATTCTTTTTATTTCCCCAGATGTGCAAAATGATTCTTCCTGGCATGGAGAACAGGTTTTCTTCCCATGTTTACATGGTCAGATGAAGTAACCCAAGATTTTACACACACCTGTAAACGTTGGTCCTCCTTCCACAGAGGGAAAGGCCTGATTTTGAACGTGTCCTCAGGAATTGCTTCCATTCCATTCCCCATGTACACCCTGTACGCCGCCTCCAAGGTGCAGACCTGCGCTCCTGGACTTTCGCTCTTCATTTGCGCCCTCACAGGTATTTTCCATCCCTGCAGGTGTTTGTGGAGCGATTTTCTCAAGGCCTTCAAGCTGAATACAAAGACAAAGGGATCATTATTCAGGTACCTCCTGAGGCTCCGCCACCTCCTAAACCACTGCCGCCCTCTTTGATCACCTCCTTGGGTTTCAGGTGGTGTCTCCGTTCGGGGTCTCCACTCGAATGGCGGCGTTTCAGCAGACCAACATGGTGACTCTGTCTCCAGAAGACTTTGTCCAGCGTTCCCTGTTGTACCTCAGAGCAGGAGACAAAACGTACGGCAATGTCAGTCACATCATTATGGTGAGAGAAAGAGCCACAGGATACATTCATTAACAGTGGAAAAAAGACTTGCCTGATACTTGCCTGTGATCTGTGTGTGAACAGGGTTGGGTACTGCAGCACATCCCTCTCAAGCTTCTCTACGCCGAGGCTACGCAACGCAGCCTAAACAACTATGTCAAGAGGAAAACGGCAAAGGACCAAGGCACCAAATAGGAATTGTAAAATCCGGTGACTCCAAAATGTACCGAGTGTTTGTCACTTTAATTATGTGTAGACATGATGTCAAGCTCAACGTTTTTAAACCCAAAAACCCAAGGTATTTATTTACTGATCTGCAACTTGTAACCTTTAAATGGAATTTTGAGGCAATAAAACCTTTTCACAGTTCTCCCGAAGACTGAATCAGGTTGAATTTCTCTGTTTTATGTGCTCATTTTGCCTTCCGCTCACGCACAATGTTGATTTTGATTCCACAGGTCTGCATATAAATCAGGCTGAGTTCAGAGTCGTCTCACGCATCTTCCTCGGGTCCTTTCCACACATGCACTGTTGCTCACTAATGTTTGGCTGTTAAGATGATGCTTTTTTTGGTCCATTTATGGCCTGAATGTTGACTAATTCACCGTTATTTCAAATGTAATGGATCTAGACTTACAAATTCTGTTTCTGCCTAATTTGATAGCAAAATATGAGACTGAGTTGTGAGAAATGAAGCCACAGGTAAACAGAGATGAAAGCAGATGTACAATCTAAATAACCTAAGTGCTGCTACAAACGGTTCTTTTAAGACCTCTAAATCGGTGGTTTTTGAAAATCAGAACCAAGTTTTGACAGCCCTCCCTGGCAGGGTCGTCCACAGACTCAGCTGGACCTCTGCAAAAACCAAAAAACCCAGCAAAAACATCAGTTGCCTTATTTCCAACTGATATTAAAAAAGAAAATCTTCCTAGGGCTTGAGTCCAATCACCTTAGTACTCAGGGAAGTTTAACATTTGAGCTTTGTGATGAAAATCTATCAAAGTATTTCAAATATTGCAGCTGCATTCACCTGATTTTTGAATGTACATTTGAAAAATCTGACAACAGAAATAAACAGACTTAAAGTCATATTTCTACATTTTCTATGAATAATGCATTTTCAAAAAATAATGTGTCCAATCAATAGGAAGGATACTGAGGTGACACCATTTCATATATGAAAATAGAGTCTCCTGAATTCTGCATGCACACGTGCGCACCTGTAACTCACATTACCTCTCCTCTCTGATGAGTTCAGGTGTCAGTCACTAGTCTGACATGCACACAAGCGGTCGGGGGTGGAAGAGAATTGATGAGTTTCGGCATGGGGCCTGAGAACCGAGGAGGTTGTGGAGAGGTGGGCTTGATGGCCTGCTGCTCACAGGATGATATACAGTGTTTGGAGCATGCACAAACATTCCCCCACATGTACCTGAGCTTCTGCAGCAGAAGGCCTGCAGGACTGTTTGCAGCACATGTTGCAGGGATGTTTTACCTAAGAGTCACTAATCATGGGGTGACTGGGCTGTATAGGCAGCCCTGATAATTGATGCTCCCCATGAGAGAAAGGGCAGGGAACAGGAAATATGCTGCTCAGAAATGGAGAGCAGGAGAGGGACGGTCAGAGCAACCTGGACAAGCCACGTCTGGCCTGACAGAAAAAGAAGTCATCTTCCGCCAGAACAGTCAGACAGCACCGTGAAGGAATTAGAATGACCTAACAATCCATTTGTGAAAGCTGACAAAAGACTTTCTTTTAATCTGCTGTGTGTTCTTTTGAATAGGACTAAGTTTAACAGGTCTCCCTGCACCTCGACAATATTATTTCACAGTGAATACAAAGGTGTAGTTGTGAAAATCATTTTTTTAAAGATATCTTTTTCTACATAAAATGGAAATATTGATACTTTTCCAAAATATTCAGTCACATTTTATTACACATGGTAATTTTCTCTAATAACGGTATGAATTTTTAAATTTTAAAGTAAGTCCTCTGACACACTCGCAGGTAATATTCAATATAACCGCTAGATGGCGAAACAGGCAAAGGTTTTTTCTGTTCGGCAACTTGAAGTCGCACCACACACACAAACACACACACACACACACCTACCTTTGTGCAGTGCTTGAATACACATACACACAACCCTTTAATCAAATTAATATTATGTGTGATCACTTTAAATGTGTGAAATATAATATAATGTGATGAAGCCTCACATATTTCAAGGTTATGTGTTGTCTACATCTCCCCACAACACACACACACACACAAACAACTGCTATATGAACACAATATGTTCATTTTTACAACAGCTGATGAAGGCTGGGGGTATTCTTCGCCTGAGGTGAGCTAGAATTCATTTTTGCCAGCTTTTAATCTTCAATTTTCAAAGTGTCTCCAACATCAAACGGTGTTTTATCAAATGGTACTTTATTACTGCATAATAACAGGCTAGCAGGAGCATCAACATGCACGGTGGAGCAACGATTTTACCATCCCTGGATCACATTATAGCACAGATATGAAGTCGGGCCAGCTTCGACGTGTCTGATGCCTCGAGCAGATGAAAGATTCATTGAGGAAGGGGTGAAAGGCGAGTCGTTCTCGTGTCAGCGAGCCGCGGTGGCGTGTGTGTGTGGGTGGTCGGGACTCTGTGTGTGTTTGAGCTGGGGGAAAGAAAAGGAGAAGAGGGCTTGCTTCTGATGATGCTCCCTGCGTGACTCCTCTCTCCTCCGTGGACACTGCTCGCTTGTTGTTTTAGTAAACACGAGGGTCCAGAGATGAGCCAAGTGGAACCCGCAGCCGCCACAGCCCACCCAGGAGCCAAGGTCAAGACCACAACCTTCAGACACACAATACACAAAACCTGCACCTCCTATAATTTTCCAGTATTGGCACTGGAGTTTAAAAAACAGTAAAAATTCTATACCTTTATATTCAGAGCTCAATAATTCCCTCAGACGTCGGGGAGGGTTTGAACATTTTTTGAGATAAATCTCATTTTAAAGCGAGGTGACCAAAAGAAATCTGGAGGCTGAGAGGGATCAAAAAGGGTAAAAGAAAGAGTGGGCCAGTTCTCCGGCAGCCCCGCGCTCACATGTGGCCCGGGCTTTGCTTATGTAGCCTCACTTCAAGGCAAAGGACCGAGCAAACGTAAACAGCAGAGGAGCTGCAGCTGGGGCAGGGAGGCCGTCGCCTGCTTACCGAGACCTCCGTACGGTAAACAATGGATCCAGTGACGCACAGGACTTTGGCAGCGCAACAGACGAGTCGCTGCAGCTCAGAGAGGCCTTTGCTTTTGTACGTTTACATATCCGCTCTGTCAATATTTACCCCACAGGGAAGCACGCAAGTTTCCATTCCTTTTGTACCGGGACGACGGTCCCTCCATCCCATAGGAATGATGTCAGACCAGAGAGGACAAGTCTGTCTGGGCCCTGGAATCCCACTGGATGCTGAAGGTATCGCACGGAGCTGTGGGGAAGGTGCCGAGTGCAAAAAAAAATAAAAAATGTAAAAATCAACATTTCAGTTCCAAGAGTTGAGCAGCAAAGAGTTCTGCAGTTGTAGGAATTCACCAGCTCGGCCTCTTACAAAGGTGACATCAGCAGCAGCCCGGCCGGGCCTGGCGCTCCAGAGCCATAAAAGTCCCAGCAAAGTCTAACTAAAAGACAATCGGAGCTCCAAATGTGATCCACTGCCGATCGCTAGTACGTACTTGGTCCAGCAGAGTCAACAGACTCACAAATTCATTTCCATGTGAAGCAGAGCTCTTAATCAGCGAGTCCTTAACGCTTTGCAGATTGACCGGACGGAAACCTGAGCCGTAAATGACTCGGGACCTGGGTCAACGGGGGTCGGCGCTCATTCACGGCCTTCGCCTCATCAAATCAAATCAGGTGTCACGGTTTGATCTCTGCAAATAAACCAGCATGGCCAGAGCCGCCTGCCTGCCGCTCTGCCTGGATGTGTGGTTTATAAAAGACTCAAACAGACACCCAGGTTAAAGTGACTGGAAACCTAAACACACGTCTCATCCAGACCTTGACATGAGGAGACAAGACACTGATGGGTGAGGTGGAAAACACCGCGGTACAGCTCACACTATGGAAAAATTCCCCAATATGTAATAAAACACCACTATCTGACACTCCAATAGTGCTACGGACACAGGAGGTTGTGTAAAGGATAATCCGAGATATGTCAGAACGCCAGCCGATGCTAATGCTAAGCTAACATCGTCCAACATGGCTGAAAAACGGGTTTGGCAGGAGTTTGTTGGCTTTTGTCAACTTCGGGCTGAAACGGTGTGATGTGTGTGGTCTCGGTTGAGATCCCCCACCCAGTGGTCCGCGTACACTTCCTGAGCTGCACGCCACCTCGTTTTTTTCCCACATTTGATGGCTATCAGCACCTTTACATTTGTGCTTGACAAAACAACGCTTGCACACAGCAGCTCTCCTCTGGGCGCCGCGCGACAGCAGAAAGAGGTCCCACGCTCAAAAGACCTTTTTTCTGCTCCACATATTTGGGGATCGGGAAAACGTCAAGAAAATGTCGGTTTGAGATCGAGTTGTGTCTGTGCGGGTGAGGATGAGGATGATTTAAGTCTGAACAATAGTTTTGATTTCAGGGCACTTTAGTGGAGTTTGTGCCGAACGGTGAGCGAGGTCAACTCAACCCGCAGCATACTGTATGCGCTCGTGTGGAGCGGGAGAGGAGTGTCGGGGACTGAGATGTTTTTACTGAATATTTCAAAAACATCCTTTTTAATTCTTCCCCCTCCCCCCACATTGCCATCACATTATGCACTGATTTCAACAAACCCCTCAAAAATGGATCAAATAGTAAAAAAACAATAGGCAGGATTTTAAAATTCAAGAAAATGAAGCTAGTAACAGTCGTTTAAATAATAGACAAGAGTTAAAAGAGGGTTCAAATTGATCTAAAAGTGACATTATTTCTTCCACAGGAACTTCTCATTAGTCTTCCAGAGACTTTTGCCCTCCGTTTCTCCAGACCTGCTTCCAGCTGCAAAGTTAGTGTTGATACAAACCCTCCTCACCTCTGCTGGGTCCGTTAGTCTGTTAATACTCTCTTCGTTACCCTCGCTGAGAATGTCCCAGAAGTCTTTGCGACTGCCTTTTGATCGGGTCTGCTCGGTTTTCGAGTCTGTGCTGAAATTCCTTCCGGGGGTCGGTGTCGCCGGATACCTTACTGATGAGCAGGTGGGGGTCCGTTGGGCGCTTCTTGACTTGGGTTTTAGTAAATCGTCAAGGATGGAGGTGTCTCCTATCAGGTCAGTGAGGAAGGAACTGTGAAGGGAGGTAGGTGTGTTCTGCCTGGGGGTGTTAGGGCTCTCAACATTTTCCCTTTGGCCTTGAACATTTTCACTGGTCCCGGTCGATGATTTTGGCTCTTGCCGATGTTCCTGTGCTGTGGGTTTGGACAACATGGCGGACGTGTCATGGCTGAGGTCCGCAGAAGAACGGCCGTCTCTGTCTGCCTCCGCAGACCCCAGACCACTGCTGCTGGCCTGATCCGAGCCAACGCCGCCGCCCGCCCTGGAAGCTCCAGAACCAGAAACACTGGCTCTCTTTGTCCTCCTGTGTTCTCTGGTCCTGCAGACCATCTCTTCCTGACACTCTGACTGCACACTAGGAACATCACTCGGAGCACCTAGACTGTTCTTGCGGGAGACTTTTTCACTTTTATGGGGTTCCTCAGCACCAGTTTGTGGTTTTCTGGGCTTTTTCTGTGATGAAGTAACACTGTTTTGTGGGGTTCCAGGCCTGGATTTAGGATTCCTCCGAGTGTATTTAGGAGTTCTCTGGGCTAACTGACAACAGTTTTGTAAGGTTCTGGTGTCTGCGTGAGTTTCCATAGCAGCTATTATTGTGGATGTAGAGGAGGTGCTCCGCGTTGAGTCAGGTTGCGGGAAGTTGTCTGTGACTGTAGACAGGCCGGGACGGTCCAGAGACGTGTAATACTGCCTCAGCCAAGTCACCCTCTGCCCCGGGTCTCTTCGGAGAAGCTCCGCAGCAAACTGGTGCACCGAGGGGAATTGGAATTTCACCGCCATTTCCTCTAGCTGCTGCCTAACAAATGTGAAAAATACACAGGAAAGAAAACAACATATTTAGACACTTTAATTTATATATGCGATGCGACGTTATTCAACAAGTTGTGGTTTAGGATTAGCGTTAGTCTACGTATAGAGTCTCATGGAGCATGGGGTGGTTTTCTTCACCCTGTAGGCAGGTTGTAAAGCTTTTGCTCTGACCACAGGTCGCTGGTGGTAGAGCCGTGTTATGATGGTGTTACTAACATTTGTGGGTTTCAGTGGAAAAACAATAAATTAAAAGTGATGGCAGTAAAACGTGACATGCCTGTGGACTTAAATCATTAAAACAGTGAGGTTAATTAAGGGGACGTCAATATAACTTCAGCCATGGGGGGCAGAAACAGGCTTCCCTTCGGAAAGTGAGATTAGTACCACAAAAGGTGTCTGTGCGTCTATATGAGTGTTTTTGATGGCAGTGGGCGGAGGCGATATTATGGGACAGAGGTGTGTACTTGTGTGTGTGTCTGTGTGTGTGTGCATTCTTCTGAGGCTGCGCGTGTGTGCGTCAGTGTGGGTTTGGAAGTCCTGAGGCGATCATTTTTGGTTAGTCTCAGGAGGTCTGCGGTTGTGAAGGAGAAAACTCCTGCACTGTCAGGCATGAACATAACGAGGTAATCTTTGGCACGGTCCTGGGAAATAGGTGGAAGGGAAATCTCAGCGGTGGTCTCGCTGAACACACGCACACAAAGGCCCAGGTGGGGGTGCTAGACATCATATCTGTGGCGATTTTTGAACCGTCTCTCTACAATTTCAAGGAATTTCTTTGAAGCGGACATGCCGACTTCAAACCGCACATTATTTTCAGCCCTTTCCTCCTCTCAAAAACTCTTTTATTACAGTTTAAACATTTTTTTAATGTTCCTGCTGGTCACCACTTCAACCTTTCATGCCCAACCATCTATTCAGTCCATCTCATGTCCCGGTTGTTTTTTCACTTGCCCTACCTGCGTATGGCTTGTGGGGTCTCTCCAACGATGAAGGTGGTGTGTCTGGTATGGTGCACACTGGTTTTGGTGAAGATTACTGGATGGTCTGCACTGGGCTTCTGCGATCTAACAGCTGAAGGGCAGGGCCGATTGGCTGGGCTCGCTGACAGGCTCTGCTACAATCAAGATTTACAGAAGAGAATACTGATATCGGTGTCTGGGCTTCTGTTACCTCTCATCAGTATGCTGTACTAACATACTACCTGCCCATCTGATGTATATCTTTCAAAATACAACACATGATGTGCAAAGCTATAAACAGATCCAACTCTTCGTTCTAACTACTCGGTAAAATTGGCGAAACAGTGCAGGCTGTTGCTGAACTGGTGTGGGACAGAGATGCGCAGCCTGACTATGGTTGCCACCCTCTCTTGAAAAATGGAATCATCCCATTTTTAGAAATAAAGGGAAACGCCCCCGTATTGAGCTGACACGGGAGTGCTTCATCCTGAGTAATCATGAGAATCAAACATAAAATATAAGATGTCAATAGAATTAATGAATGATATATCCGGCTCATGTCATTAGTCCTGGTACTGTTGCTTGCAAAAAAATATCAGTTCACAGTTCAGTCTGATGTCGCAGTGTTTCTGTAGCCTGTTTGCTGTGACTCAGCATGTTTCTAAGAGGACTTCTGTTAGCGTTTTTCTAATTGCACTAACTGCAGCATTACAGACATGCTCTGCTTTCAATTGCTTTCTGTTATTTCTCACCACTTAAGTTAAGCAGGACAGAGGTCTGCTGAAGAAAGAGTTTTATTTTATGTTTGGAAAGACTGTTATTATAAAAACAAATGAGTGTCCCTTCTTTATTTTTCAGGCAGGAAATAATCACTTAAATTTGAGTGATTGTTTGAATTTTGGGTTGGTAAAGTCACTTCAGTTGATGTCCAAATCATTTCAACAGGCAGGAAAACAGCGGCATACGGACCTCAGCGTTGTCTAGGAGGTGATTGGCTGGGAGCTGAGAGTGCATCTTGCGCTCAAACACATCCCGTTCTGCAGCTCTGCTGATCAGCTCCTCTGCTCTGCTCCCGCCCACCACACGCTGATTAGAGTGCGTATACTTCACCTCTTGCACACGCCCTTTAAACAACAACACAAACCCAATGACAAGGACACTCAGTTTGTGAAAGTTCCAAAATAATTATAGGAATGAACCTGACCTAGCACGCTGTCGATAGCTCCCGCTCTCCTCCCTGATGTTGGCGAGGGCTGACATTTGGAACTTGGACCAGATTTTTTAGTCTGTACGGATGTGACATGGCATCGAGCACGTTTGCCTTTCTTTGAAGGAGTGTGCTCTTCTTCTGAGGATGTGAACATCTCTACGTCTTCAGAGGATTTTGATCTGTCCTTGATGCTGACATGTTGTCTCTTTTTGTTACAGTCTGCCCTTTGCTTACTGCCTGATGTGCTCTCTTTCTGCCTGGTCGTGATTTCTGTGTCCAAATCCTCAGATTCATCTGAGTACACCTCAGCATGGTATGATTTCTGGACGGGCCTGCTGAAGTCACCGTGTCTGCTATTGTTGGGTGAGGATTTCTTTTCACCCTCCTCACCTCCAGTCCTTCCCTCTTTTGTCCATCTTTTCCAATGATGTCTCGTCTTGTCATTTCTGCCCTCATTTCTGCCTCCACTGTCTGAACTACTGGAGATGTCAGCTGTTTTTCTTTGTAATTTTGGACATCTTGCGTGATTGTCTGGGTTACAGGGGATGGAGGAGGCAGTCTTCCCTTGATCCTCAAGGTCTTCCTCAGAGCTCTCACTTGGACAACTCTCATCTTCTATTAGCTCGGCCTTCCCATTAACCCTCTCTAGTAGCTTAGAGAATCCATGCTGTAGGAGACTCATTGGTTCAGTGGCAGCATTCCCACCCCTCTTGGTATCCACAGCATTCTTCAGAAACTCACACTCATCCTCTTCACTCCCACTGCTGAAGTCTAACACTCCTTCGGGGACCTGTAATGCTTCTCGCCTCTCATTTGCTGGTTTATCATCTGGTCTGACTCTAGAATTCCCAGATCCCTGAAATGAAAATAAACAAACTGCAAACAGCTGAAGATGGAACCGATTTAGATAGAAAATGTGGCCTTCTGGGTGGTTTGAGGATCTGATACATATTAACAACACTATATGTCTAAACTGTTTTTCAAACCTTTTTCAGTACACAAAGCTGTGTGAGCCTTCAATATGCAGTCCAAAACAGATGTACATAATAAAACATAAAAAATATGAATAGGACACATAAATATAAATACATATGAACAGTCAGGAATGAGAACAATAATTGTTCTCGCATTGCTGGACCTCAGCAGTATCAAGTCATCCAATGTTCTGCTCTGTGCTTTTGAGGGAATATGGGCGGACTGGAGGAGGAAGCACGGCTGGAAGAAAGATCTTACTGAATGTTCTATCTATGTGTAAATAAATAAGAGAGGAGCAGAGAACCGGCTTCGGTGTGGTCTGAAGCTTCCATTAAGACAAGCAAGTAATTATGTCCAGCTGTTTCTCACCGCATCAGAGCAAAAGCAGCAAACAAAGAAGCTCCACCAGTTAAGATTCAAAGTTTAGTAAAAAAAAAAAAAGATTTACAAGCCAAGACATTTAAATTACACTTGGGGTTTGCCGCTTTTAAAGAATATTTCATACTTGATAGTTGATGGGCCAGTTCAGTTCGAATGGAATGAAGTCTGAACAAAACATCAAAACTTCCCTACAACCAGTCTAAAGTTCTGGTACGTCTCAAACACTGGAGCTCTGGACAAACGTTGATGGAATTCAAGTGTAAGGATATAGACTGGAGTTTCTGATGATAATGATACTGTCTACTGTAAATCTATACACCAAATGCCTGTATAATGTGAATGTCAAAGAAAACCAGCTCTGTCTGTGTTCCATTAAAAATAAGAATATTTGGTGGCAGTTGTTTTTCCTCATAAATGGGGCACACATAACTTTGGCACAAAGTAAGAAACAATAAACTGCTATTAAATGCCAAAAATGGAATTAAGAATGTTGAAGCAAACAGAGAAATTAACTTATACGAGCTGGTTGACTGACACATGAGAGGGTTTGAGGTACCCCTTCTTTCACATGGGAATGGAGGGATGAGTGGGCTGCCTGGGAAAGAAGACAGATTGAGGGATGGGAAAGATGTGTGCCTTGTGTTCTGGGTCCCCAAGAAGGGCAATAGTACTCACGCTAACTCCCTCCTCTGTCGGCCCCTCGCCTGTGTACACGCTGGTGGTTGTGATTCCAGCCTCCAAACGTCCTTCACGCTGTCAGGAAGAACATGTAATACATTGTGACATTCCAGTTTAGTGCAAGTAGTAGCTTACATGACCATATAAGACTACATTCCAAGGAAATGCAGCATAATTGCGACTGTCGTTTTATGTGAGTTAAAGAGACAATCCTTTAAAATGTAACTTAAACAAAAACAAAACATCGCTTTTGGGTATTCTAACCTCTAAGATCTTCTGGGTGAGACAGGTTCCTTGGGTCTGCAGCCTGAAGAGGTTTTTGATCCCAAACAGCTCCCCTTTGAAGTTGCCGTGCACTGCTTCAAAGTACCTCCGTGAACTCTCCTTACCCAAGACCGTGCACTGCAACTGCTGAAAGACGGAAAAGAAACCAAAATAGGTCAGAGAGCACACAATTGAAACCTTTTTAACCGTTGTTCAGGCTATAAATGGTACAATAAGAGAGAGGTGCATATCAGGTGCAGATTGTGTATCAGGATGCAACCGTGACTATTAGTTAGGACATACCTGTTTGTAAAGCTGTCTAAGGTAGATAATCTCCTCTACAGTCCCCAGTGAAATGAGTCTAAGAACAGTCACATCCCTGCACTGGCCGATGCGATAAGCCCTGTGGAGAAACACCAATGTCTCTTCAGCATATCAACTCTGATTAATAAATAATTATTTAACAATGCCGATACATTCTCGGGCCTAAAAGGAAAAAGCGTGCTAGTGCATAAGGCACTAGCATTCTCTCTGTAATAAATAAAAAATATTATATAAATCTCTTCACCCCCAACTTCCCAGGTGATGTTGTGTTAAAAGATTTAACCTTCAATCAACGTAACTGGTGTGGTTAAAGAAAATGCACGAATACTGAATCAAATCCCTCAGGACTTTAACGTGCCTAAAATGTGACTAAATTTTAGAGTTGAAAAGGTCAAAAGCTACCTGTCAATAGCTTGTAGATCACTGGATGGATTCCAGGTGGGGTCAAACAGCACCACTACATTGGCTCCCACAAAGTTCAGACCAAGTCCACCTGCCCTGATTATGCAAAGGGCGTTTGTGTAGATCGCAGGAAAACAAAATATAATAGGACACAAAATATTAAATAATGCAAAAAGTATTTTTAAAAGCAAAAAACATCACAATATATGAATTACAATAAAAACATCTCTATTTTTTTCTTTAACTAACATGGTGGACACCAGGCAGAGATTCACGTGAGAGGAGCTGTTGAATTCCTTGACAATTTGGACTCGGTCTTTGGCTTTGGTGGTTCCATCCAGCCTGCTGTAGTCCAGCCCCTGTGCCATACAGTAGCTCTCCAACACATCTAGCAGCTGGTTCAACACATATGGTCATGAAATGTCCGCAGATCAATGACTTGAAGGTCACTTTAGCCTGAACTGCTTTAAAAACACTCACCTTGGTTGACAGAGAAAAAAGAAGCACTTTATCTCTTCTTTGCAGGTAATATTTCAGCAGCTTCTCCAAAACCTTAAGGAGGAAAGTGATTATTTGGCATAATTAATCCACAAGAGCACAACAAATATTGCGTCAATGACAGAGATCCTAAACCATACCTTCATCTTTCCACTGTACATTGGGTCTGACAAAGCCTCAAAGGATTCATCTTTGCATCTACGAACAAAATCTGGAAACTTCTGGAATACCTTTGAACAAATGGCACCCACATATTTTTCCTACAAAAAAAATGTATGTTGTATGTAAAAAAAATATGTATATTTCAAATCAAGTCAGCACTTAAACAGTCAAATAAGGGTCTTGGTTTTAGTAGCAAATATATAAAAGCTGTTTTTGGTCACCATATTCTTACCTGAGACTTGCTGGTACCCGCAGTGGACTTAAGTAGGGCTACATTGTTGGAGACTTTCCTTAATATAGCCAAGTAAATAAAGTAGAGATGCTTCACTTTCAAACCTTCTGAGTTTGTCTGTAATGAAAGAAAATACAATTAGAATATGGAAAAAGAGGGGAAAAAACAACATAAAGTTACATGAATTAAAAAGTAAGAAATAGTGATTAGACATAAAAAAGGCCAAGTCATACAAAGTATATTACAAATCTCTCCTATCACAGCCTAATTGGAGGTGATCTAATCAAAACATTTTCTTAACACTACTACACTTCACATTGTGTCATTAAGGAAGCTCAATAAAAAGCTAACAGGGTGAACTGACGCTGTAGCAGCAGCTTCTGCGGGCGCGTCCACTTTGACAACTGCATTTCTCTGAAGCCCTCAGGAGTAACGTCACATCCTCAGTGTCCAACACTGTCTGATAGACCATCTGCTGAAATTCTGTCAGGGAGCAAAAGACCACCTAGAAGAAAATACCACAGTATTTCTCACACCAATAACCCTCGTCGGAATGCACCAAGGAAAGAATATCTAATAATGAATAACCAACAATAAAAAATGTTGAATTAATTAAATACGGAAATACCCTGTCATCTTTTTTGGGCAACTGTTCTTTGATTAGAGCTTTAGTTCTTCTGAGGAACCAGTGGGAAATCTTCCTGGCCAGGGCCTTGGCAGTCTTCCTTCCTGTAGCTAGAGCACGTTTGGTTGCACTGTGCCTTTGTGCTTGCTCAATCAGGTATGAATAATGAGTCTTGAACAGTCCCAGGCTGCCAAGGCAACCAGGTATGGCCCTAAATAGAATTTAAATCATGTTTGATAATAAGTCAGTTGCCGAGCAGGAGGCATCTGAACCCAAACGTACTAAATGACATGCTACTTCATACCAGTCCATGACACACCACAGCTCTTCAAGGTTGTTCTGGAAGATTGTGCCAGTGAGGCCAATTCTGACCTGATGAAAATGGAAAGAAGTCAAATTTCAAAATCTAACCATTTGGGATAATTATGTATTTAGATAAATTTGTGAAAAAAAGTATGGATTTGAATGGCCACAACTGAGTTCTTTGTTATCATTAAATCCACATTAAAATGATTTAAATTCTCACATAAAAGGCTGATTTCATAATGAAAATTCTGACCTCACACTTCAGATCTTTCATGGCCTGAGTGATCTGTGAATTCGGGTTTTTGATCCTGTGGGCCTCATCAACAACCACAGCAGACCAGTCAATGCTGTATGGACGACAAAGTGTTATCATCAAAACATTCAAAAGAAAACATAAGAAAATTCACATTTCTTCTTGATTATTGTTACTTATTGATAAAGGAGAGAGAGAGAGAAGCGCCCCTTTAAGGAAACGGTTTAGGGTTGGGCACTGATGGTGTTTTGAAATTAAAATGAAACCATATCTTACGCATTAAACTCATCCAGACACAGCCGGAGTGTCTCATAGGTAGTAAGAGCAATCTCAGTCCGTCCCTTCCTGATGCGAGCGAATTCCTCTTCTTTCTTCAACCCATGGACCACCACGCTCTGAAAGTGGCCCCACGTGTCCAGTTCATCTTTCCAGTTATACAGAACAGATAGTGGGGCCACAATGAGAAACACCTAGAGCAGATCACTCACTTAGTGGCTGGATCTGGACAAAAAGCTCTATATATTGTGACAAGTGTGTCTTCTTTATGCAAGTAGGATATTTTAATACTTGCTTTATTTGGCTTATTCTGCCACGAGGTAAACTGACTTTGCAGGAACTGAGGCCTGTTTTTCTGGACATCCACCCATGTGCCTGTTTTATGCAGCACAGCTGAAAGAAAAGCAATGACCTAAGTGGTAGAGAACAACAGTGAGAGAGACAAACACAAAATAAAGTCATTGAAATAAAAGACAAAAAATGTCTAGCAGCTGATGTGCTTTTTACCTGTACAGTTTTTCCTAGGCCCATATCATCCCCTAGGATACAACCACTGGAACGAATGTAGTTATTGTAAATGAACCTGACCCCTTCTCGCTGGTAATTCCTCAGGTATCTGTTGATAGTATAGGGGACTTTATCTCCATCAGCATCATTCAGCTCTAGGGCCACACAGGACTGTGGGTCTGTGATGCTGCTTGGAAACATGGGTTTCTCCTGAGTCCAGTGATTCAAGCCTGCTCTTATGATTTTAGAGACAGGCACAACCTCCTCCTCTTGTTCATCGTTTCTCTGATTGCTTAAGACAACCCATGCCATGGTATCTTCATCATGAGAGGTGCTGAGTCTCTGAATGGTGGCTTCTTGCAAGGTGCCATCTTTTGGGTCATGAACCAGACATTTGTCACCTACCTGCCAAGAATCTGGTAAACAACAAGCTCAAGGTAAATTATGTGCTAACAATTATATGTTTATACACTGGTTGTATTATATTGAACAAGGCACAGAAGCATTACACTAACTATTTCTGATGGATCACCTAGGACCAACATTCTGAACGAGTTAAAAGTGCAAATGTAAGAAGGAAATATTAACATAATCTCAATTCGGATGTCTCTCGGGGTCGTGCTGCAGGATAAATCAATGTCTATCGTAAAGCCAACATTTAACGTTAATATGCATATAACTTTTTCTTACCATTCTTTACCCAATTATCTGTAGCCATAGAAATATCCTGTTCTTCGTGAGAAGGATAAAGTCACAGTAGCATGCTAACTAGCTTGAGAAGATGTTATGGGCTATAAATGCAATAACCGCTTTGCTCAAAGACTTGTCACAGACTATAAGGTGTGGAGCTGCCGTTATAATAAAATTGCCATCCATTCTTTAAATTAAAATGTCTTTTTATATCCCGAAAGGGAGAACAATGCAATATAGACGTGCCGCAGCTCAAGAGCCGCTGGTGTTTATAAGTTTTGTGAAGGCAAACGCACTTTCGAAACATTTTCGATTGCTCTAAATCACTATTATAACCAACTGGGAAAACTATTAAAATATAATCAAATCTGCCATTATTGTTAGTATAATGATTTGATTAGGCTTTTATGTACGTATTAAATTTCTTTTAATTTTTTTAAACCGGTGAGTAACGAAAGTGCTTCAATTAAATGGATAAACGTGTGCAAGTCAGACGTAGAAGAAGGTTCAAGAACACTCTGGATTTTTGACACTCGGGTCTGTCCAGATGTGAAATCCTTACTTAGCAGGAAAACGTGTAGTTCTAGTAGCAGAGTTTTTGTTTTTGCAGTATTAATTGACAAATGTGTGGCAACCATCACACTAATATATGAAATAGCAAAAAACAAACAAAATCCAGAAATATTTTGGACATTAAGCACCGGGAAAAAAGAAAGTAAATGATTTATAAGAATATTATTCCTTATTAGGGCGCTGGTCTTAGTCGTTTTTATAAATATGGCCTGAACATATTCAAAAAATAAATTATGCTGAAATTTTTTTTTTAAAAAAAAAGAGGAATAATAATTGGCTACGAGTTAGAATAATTCTTGTTTTTAATGCCGCTATTATTTATACTTGAAATATTGTTGAACGTGTGTACCTGCATACTATTGATTATACTCAGAATAAGATTTGGTTTTACCTTGAAAAGAAAAATGACAAATATTTGACATGATAAAGCTCATTTAAATTTCACCACATAAAAATGTTACTCTCACTTTCCATTATTTCCCACAAATCAATGTGTTTGCATGTATTCTACAATGACCATCAACAGACATATGTGCGTCTGTTGCTAAGCAGAACAGACAGTAACGTTGTCACATTTTTTCATCCCTGACCTGACTTTCCCTAAACTTGGCACCCCAAATCAGGACTTGGTCTGCTTCTTGCTATGGTACATTGCCACTCAAAAATGGAACTTATTGTTCCTGTTTTCTCAAAGCTGGGAATTTATAGGGCAGCTGCCACAGATGTTCTCATAAAGAAGGCCAAGCACTGATGTCAAACATTTTACATACTGCGCTGGATCTCACACAGGTTTGTTGACACTGAGCTACAACCCTCTGAAGGCTAATTTACAGCAAAACTTTGCAGTTTGAACAGAGTGTGGCATTTTATATATCGTTACAGTTCCCTTTTAAATAGTTTTCGTATAAAATGAGAGACATGTATGAAAAATCAAAGTAACATTGTGTTATCATTGAGTTACTGAATGTAATAAAACTTTTAGAGTATTGTCTATATTCTGGTTTGACAGTAGAACAAGATTTCAGAAATATGATATACTCTTTAATTCTTTCTCTTTTTGAAGTGAAATAATGATATATCTTATATCTTTTGCAAGGGCAGTCTTGTTAGCCTTGTTTACCACGTTGGGGCCACAGACAGCCGTGATGACACAAGTGATTCTGCTCAGTGAGCTGATTTATACCGTCGAAGCCTTGATGACCTGAATTTGATGGGTCGTCCCTTTTGTCCTGCAGTGAGATGGAAAATCTGTAGAGCAACATACTTATGATTTAGCATCCCTCATTACTCTGCAGCCGCCTAAAGGAGCCTTTTGTTTGTCAACTACAAAAGTTCAACTCACTGCAGGATGTGCATCAAAGTTTTTGTTGGGTTAAACCTTTTTAAAATGCTTATTGCCACCTTTGAATAGTTGGTTAAATTTCCCAAATGTTTCGTGGTGTGATGCGAAATAAAGACAGTTCCAGAGATACCCACGGCTGTTATTACATCACTGTTGTCCACCACCTATCAGCTACATTAGAGTCGAAGTGTCTGATCTTGGAGCGAAATATCCCCCTCTTTGGCTCATCTGAACCACCTCTTACCCAACATGAAACACTGACGAGCACTTCGAAGAGCTGCATGACTGCACATCCCAACAATGAGGCTACACAAAAAAACACCAACTCAGCAGAACTGGACGTTTGTTTCTCAAGCGTTTAAGCATGCAATTACTTTGCCCTGTGCTTCTCAGTTCAGTCTGTATTGGGAGGGTTGGGTACCCTGTGGTGTCTGTGGCAGTTGAACTGCAAATGCGATGTGGGACAAGGGTACGTGCTGGCTCAATTGGTTGGATTTTGATTGCAGGAATTGTGTGTGAGGGGAGCTAAAAGCTGAATGGAGGTAATTATGTGTAACTTACCTATTTGTCTGCATGTAATCCGAAAACCATGAATAAATAACTTCATTCAGGTCACAATTTCGTAATCATTATACAAAGAGCATGTGTTTATGGATCAGGGGGTTTGGAAATGCTGAGGGTCTGCATGCATCAGTGCTTGTGGCGCACATACACATTGACCATATGGCAGCCAGAGAGGTTCACGGAGCCATGCTTACGGGCTATTTAACACACATTGCTTTCTTCTTCACGGCTGTACTGCAATCCCAGACAAATCAGAGCTGGAAACCTTTAGAGGGAATGAGAGAGAACGGTCCCATGAGGCCCAGAGGATGTAAGTCCGGGGGGAAAAAAATGGTTAAAGAAAATGGTTTATTGCCACATTTGTCTATTGTTTTACTCCATTTTCCCCTCCTGCAACTTATTTGATATTTAACATTATTTTCTATTTAAATCTGTCAATTATGTCACAACCTGAAATGGCCGTTAAAAAAAAATATGGCTACACTAAGTATATGAGTTTATTGTGACCACCCCTTGAGCCCAGACCTGTAATTCTGACACAAAACCATAGATTATACAGTGTAAATGGAAAAAAATCTGAAGCAGCTTTAACGCCACAAATAAACATTAACCATAAGATTACAGAAGATTTTAGTTTAAAGTTGCAAATATGTTGGAAACAAAAGCACATTTTAAGTTGTTCATAAAAAGAGGAAAACGTATATTCAGGAAAACCTGGATACATCTACAAAATTATATATAATTTGTAACATAGTCAACGCATATGCTTCTGCTCCACACAAAATCACCAGCATTTCGTTTTCTGCCTTTTCTAGTGCCCCACGTTCCCCTCCTTTATTGCTTTAATGTTCTATCTTTCCACCCTGTGTTCATCTCTCATCTTCACTGTTTTAGTGTGTGGTCTGAGGACGCTGCCACCCAAGGTGATGCTCAGGTCGTAAAAAATGTCCTCCTGTGCTCAGAGAGATGCCGAACGGAACACTTATCTAAACACAGTGATAAGGTTTACCTTGTGTATTTGCATCCAGTGGTTTTGTTGTCTGTCATAAATCTTACTTACTTCTACTAATACGTACTAGTTGTTTGTTGCTAAAAGATAATGGAAAGAATTTTTGTGTGTCCATGATCTGTCCCATAACGTTGCAGTCTCCTTTCAAATTTTGTCATGTTAGAAACGCGAACATGTTTTAATATTTTTATTGGGATTTTATGTGACAGACCAGTACAGAGTAGTGCATATTTGTAAAGTGTTACAGATTTTTCCAAATAAATATCGAAAGCGTGGCTTTTCTGAGTAGTAAATACATAGTTCTCCCAGTGCAATTACAGTCAATTGAGGAACGTCTCTACCACTTTTGCTCATTTTGCAATTCTTTTCCACTAATTTTCTGGAGCTATTTCAAAATTCTTTGCAAAATCGCCTGTTTAGTCAGATTAGCTGAAGTACCCAAATGAAGCTGCGGTTGTATGTTTAGGGCTGTTGTCCTGAACAATCACTCCAGTTTCATGCAGCTCAACAGGTTAGTGGTTGTAACAGACCTGCTTGGCCTTTCCATTTTTGGATGGTGGATTTAAGAGTGTTCTTTGAGATATTCAAAGCCTGGGAGATGTTTTCATAACCTAACCCTGCTTTAAACTTGCCCACAACCTGATCTGTCTGGTGCTTTCCTTTCTCATCATGATTTCTTCGGCAGTGTTCTGTAGCAAACCTCTGAAGTCTTCCCAGAACAACTGTATTTATACTGAGATGGAAATACACACAAATTGAATCTATTTTCAAATTAGGTGTGTTCTAAAGACAGTTGCACTGGAAGGCTATCGGAGTCGTGGGGGGGGCACACGCATATTTACATCTTTAAACATATTCATCTTTCGTCTGGGATCACAGGATCAGAACATAAAATACAAATATGCGGGAGGACATCTACAGTCACAAATGCTGCAGCCTGGGGATAACTTTTACTCAAAGTCCAGGTCCAGAACAAAGTTTAAGTTCTCTAAATCTTGCAGCAGTATATATGCAAGGCTCTCTGCCCCTCCCACCTCTTTGTTTCTGTATTTATTCTTTATTGATCCTCTTTATTGTGGACAGGACTCCTATCATATTTAACCCACTTCTGGGGTGGAGGGGGTGGAATCTGGCAGTGGCAAAAGCTCCACATAGGGCGCTGTAAATGTGGTTTAGTCCCATTTCAGCAGTTGCTTCTGCTCATGTTTACCTTGCATTGTCCCTTTGACGGTAACGGAAATAAAGTAGGCCAACACTCCTTCAGTGAAACTTAAAGTAGCTGAGGTGTTTTCTTCCACGGTAATTAGCAGGGAGTTGCTTTATTTCTATCAGATGACTCATCATTTCTGCTTTCATTCTTAATTCCAAACAGCTGGGTTTGCACATCCCATCTTTCATCTGGATGCAGTTGACCATCATTCAAACTGTGTCATAATCCCACATAGACTCATAATGACAGAGATCTCGTTTAGCCCCGAGGCCTTGGGAACGGTGGAGGTGTTGAAAAATACGGACTCGTATTCCCCGTGTCTTTAACTGGCTGGTTGGGTGGTCTCATGAGCGCATATATCATTCCCAGTGACCATTGTCTCTACAGTTCACATCAGAATATTTAAACAAACAAAGTGGAACAAATTGCTCGAGTGGAGATGGAAACATGGCAGCGTGGTCATGCAAATTTTTGGCGAGCTCTGCAGAAACATATGGAACAGAAAGGAGAAATACGAAGGGTAAATAAAGATTGAAAAGGGGAAGTGGCCGTATACCAAAATGTTGGGTATGACAGGGGAAGCTGGTGAAAAGAACGAGCGAGATCCAGCTCTGTGTGTGGTCTGAGGACCTCCAGGCTTGTTCCGGGGTGTTTGAGTGCAATCTTCCAGGGCTCGGAGAGGAAGGGAGAAACTAAAACAAGGAGAAAGAGAGGAGTCTGCACAATAAAGAGAATGTTTGCCTTTGCTTGTGTATGAAAGGCGAACAAGTTTGAACGGTTCTTTTATGTGGAATAAGCAAGCAAACACAGATGCACTTTTCACCCAGCGAGAATTCTTTTTTCTTTGTAAAGCTCTCTGACGCACTCTGACTGTGAGACATGAAACGTTAATCCCTTTTTAGCCGGACTTTTTCCATATGCCAACCGATTGACAAAGAGATTTCGAATCTATAAGATAACACTAAATCACTGCAGTTGTGTGTTTGTGCCGTACATGTGGCACAAAACTGTCCCACAACAAACAGCAAAAGCCCAGCAGCCGCATATTTGACAGTATGAAGAGATTAATGAAATATGCATGTAATTAGCTCCCTTAAATGCCGCACTCTCACAAATCCAAACACAGTGTGCACATCAAACACAGAGACATTCTTGTGCTCAATTAAAATCAACACTTAGTGAGGCCTCAAACCCTGAAACTATTTCCAGAGACATTTCGTGCCCCGTTGTGAAAAAGCGCTCTATCCCCGAGCCTATGGGAACACAGACATTTGCACCCCATGTATCGTCACTCACAGTTTACTCTTCATTAGGTTAAGATGCCGATCTAACACCATCCATCATCTCTTAGGGTTAAACAGAACCTTCGACCCGAGGGGAAACAGATATCAATGTAAACAAGGTGCAAGTACTGACAAAGAAAAGGTTCACAAAACTGATTGATGAATCATGCATCAACTTTCAAGGCTGCACATTTATAAGATTTTATTTTAAGAAATAAACATTTTTGATAGTGAAATGCAACAGCCAGCTGTTACTCTCACTTCCAGATGAGTTTCCTGTGTTCTGTTGCTCTAACACAATGAGCTGAAGGCCAAAATGTAAACTTGGGTCATTAAATTTGACCTGATTTTTATGCAGAATCTGCTGAAATTAGCATGTCTTTGGCATAAATATTAATTGAGAATTTTTAAGTTTAGATTAGACATGTTTGAACATCCTCCTGACCCCACACAACCCTCAACTAGCCATTTGGCACTTTTCATTCAAATACTTAAAGGAAGGGCATTGCGACATTTTCTAGAATAAATTATTATTACAGTATCAGGTAGTAATCCAATGCAGATTCCAACCTGAGAATAAACAGGAGACCCTTGTTTGCATTGCAAGGTCATGGGTTTTACCCAACTATCTATCAAACTAGACACATTTACACCAAATCCAGAATGCAGGAATGTTTATGATACCCTGTTAAATATAATGATGGGTCAGTTTGTCTCCATGAATTAAAGCTTTTCCTTTAAAAAATGGAAACATTCCCCTGTCACATGTTTGAGGGCTTTTACTTTTTGAGGATGGCACTTTTACAGAAAGTTCTGGAAGGCCACAACTGAGCTGTATGTACGTATGCTGATTTCACCCTGTACGCTAAATAAAAGCCAGGATCCTGTTAAGACATTCCCTGTTTTTATGGGAATTGTAAAAAAAAAAGAAAAAGGAGTTGTACTTGTGCATCCACATCTCAGAACAGACAAAACAAACACTTAAAGTTACCACTGAGGTAAACACACCATGACAGGGTTTAGATCTTTCTAAACTCCAGCATTAAGCAGGCGTCAGCTTGCTGTGCGTGTTCACAACATCATCACTACTCGTCAGTACGCCATTTGCAAAAGTACTTTGGTTAGAGAAGCAGCAAATTAATTACAGCTACATGAATTTCCAGTCCATGAGGTATTTTTAATTAAATGTGTGAATTTCTAATTGTCGCTGACATTTCTTTTTTCGAATAGCAGGTCTACAGACAGTGCTATTTCACTGCTGACATGTTTGACAAGAGCAAATATAGCGCAAATATAGTCCCCTTGCGTCCTGACGAAGAACTGACCTGAAGCAAATACGTGAAACCTCAGCAAAGCGAAAGTGTAATTAATTTTTTTTTTTTTTTTTTTGCAACAGCCACATCACACACAGACTGTATTGTAAACACTGTAATAATGTTTAAACGTGGCAGTCTGGCCGTCGGTTATGTTCTTTCTGTATTTTGTTAAACACAATGACAGTGTTTTACATATCATTCGCTTTGTTTTTCCTCGGTGACATGCTACTACACTGAAGAAACAATGAGGCCTGCTGGGCCTCTCAATCAGCATCCAGGCTGGGCTTGATAAGAGGCAGATGTGGATCTCAAAACACTGATTATGTCTTGTTTATAAATGCCGTTCTGAACAGATTCTTCGGTCTTGGGAGGATATTTTCCCCCTTCTCCCTCAGATATACACAGGCCCTTATTCTGACACATGCCACAAACAAAGAACATTTGGTTCCGTCGGAGGAAGGCCCGTGTTTGTTGGAACGTGTCGCTCAGGGCCACGGTTTATGGCATCAGCGCGGCAGCGATGAGTGATAAAAGTATACAGATGAGAACTCCTACACTGACAAATCCTTCCAGAATGAAAATCAAAGCAATGACTCGATCCTGACAGAATTGAAGATACCATCATTCACGCACTGCACTCTAACCCACCAGAATCTGCTGTCTTGATTTGGTCCTTTTTTTCAGTATGCTTTTCTATCCATTCCTTTTCTGTTAACTGCACTTTGTCCTTAGTGTCGAATATCCCAGCTTTGGAAAAGCAGGAATACCCCCCTGGACCAGTCTGTCACAGTACACACACTCACACCTTTGAAGTCTTCAATCACCCTCATGAGCACTTTTCATGCAAAAATATAAAGGTTTATACAATATTTGTTGGCTTCTGAACACAAGAATAAAATATGTGGTCAACGTGCAGTATTTCTTACACAATACTTTCTTTTCCCTGTTGGGTTCTGCCCCCCCCCCCCCCCCCCCACCAGTGTGCCCCCCTCCGAGGTCACCCAACTCAGCCTCTTTTGCCCCCTCACAGTGCCACTGGCAGGAAATGACTTCACACACAGAGAATGAATCCACACCATCAGACAACAAGCCCCTTCACCTCGGGTCAAAGGTCAGCAGAGTCACCAGGGAGTCAGTGCATGAGGGTGGACTCTGATCAATTGTCAGTGGCGGACAGTTTGAGTGACTCGCGTGTTTGTGCGAACGACTTTGTGGTATTTCAGGCATGTGTGACTGCCCACGCGTGTTGCGAGGATTCACTTCATAGACTGGAGACTGTATTACCTGGAATTGGCTTATAATAGTGCTTGTAATACATATGATTGATATGTTATAATAAAACAAGACAGATTCTTAAATTACTATATGCATGAATTATTTTGCTAATTTTACTGTCAATTTCTTTCAGATTTATCATCTAAAAATGACTGCAGCGAGGGGTCCCTCAACCAAAACGATTAAATCTCTCCGATGCTGCATCCAATACAAATTTGTGTGCAGAGAAACTGCATTTCAACTTTTAGCCACACCACATTTTTGACCTTGCTTTCTCTAACTCCTGAAGGAGAACAGCAGATTAGCAAATTATACTCCCCCTTGCATTGAATAAATCACAGATTTGTTGGAAACATTTGAAATAGTAAGTATGCAAACATGCTCCAGTGCCCATATGTTACAATACTGAACATCTGTTTAAACTCTGCTCCCTTTGAAAGCACTGTAAGAGTGTGACTTCCAACAATTCTGCTCAGTCATAAAGCTGTTCCCTGCTCCATCTTGACCCAGCTGCTGGTTCCCTGTGGTCCATCATGGCCGCCGGTGCAGCAGTAAGGGCTGAGTGCATGGCGAGGGCCTGTAGGGATGTTTACGTTCCAACGCGGGGTTGTCTTCAATCATACGCGGAGCAGTTTGACAGCTCGCAGCACCGCCTGGCCTCTGTTTATCTCTCCCAGTTTCCGACTGGCTTTCTCCACATAATCAGAGCAGCTCGGATCTGAGAGGGTAATTCCAGCGTTCTTCATTTAAACTGCAACATAAATAAGTGGGACAAAAGCAGACATTACAGCGAAAATACTGAAAACAACTGGCTTAATCATAGGACACAAACTCTAATGCTTCTTTCATTGTGAAATAGAAGTCCAATGACCGCACAATGGAATTTTGTAATGTGTTGATCCCATCATTATTTCATAAATTATGGAAAGCTCGTAAATTTGGATGAGTTTGGATTTGAACTCTACTAAAACTCCATGTAGCAATCAACAGCATTCTAATAGCCAGCGTTTACTGCTGGATCTGGAGAAGATGTTGGAGCTGGCTCATATTTAGACAAGGCAGTGGTCTGTTCTGCACAACTAGCCCGAGAGGCTGTATTCCTCTTTTTTTTATTTTTTTTTTTAACTTCGAGTCCTGAATGTTAACAGGAAATGTGTGCAGCCCTGAATGTATACACATGCCTCAACAAATAAGCACCATGATACAATATCAACACTGGACAGAGAGATGGAGAAAGCGCAAAGACAAAAGGGAGGCAACAGAAAACAGGCGCCCAGCGGTCGCACAGATGTAGCTGACAAATCCTTTTTTTAACTCCGCAAAAGAGGCTATTTAACAGCTGCCATTTGTTTGTTTGTCAGCAAAATGGCTCAGAAAGTTATAAAGAGATTTAAATGAAATTTTCTGAAAATGCTGATAATGAGCAAAGGACCATATGTCTACATTTTGGTGATGCTCCAGAGGGACTTTGCCATTAGATCGTCTAAAGAAGCCAAAGGGGCTTTAATTATAAAGCAACCCAATATATGTACTGCGCTATGGGTGTAAATCACAATATGTGGTGAAACAACGGGGGTCCGAGTGTTCTTCCGAGTTCTAGTTATAAATTGAGGACGCGGAAACATTGAGTCACACAGACACTCAGCAACCAATGCAACTGGATTAAATTCAAACAGCTGCACAAATCCACCTTTGCAGACATTTTGCTGAGGGTGGGTCTCTGTGGGAGGGGAACTGGAAAAAGTGACACACAAAGTAAGAACCCTATAAGGTGTCCAGACCTCCTGTTCTCTACAGCCTAAGAGCAGCGGGAACTGCTATCAAGTTCATAAAGCAGCATCAAATAATCAGTTAATTCAATTATATAACAAACAGCAATGGTGTAATACATCATAAGACATTCATAAAGTCAATATGTCTTGTGATGCAGAGCCTGATTTGGACCATGTTTAAGCGGTGGCAAAATTCTTAAAAACTGAACACACAACAGACGAAATGTACACCAATTAAAGATGTAACAGCCTAGAAAGTGCTTAACGAAACAAAAGTACATGGAACAAAAATGCTAGAAAAGGTGTGATGGTTGTGAGTCTGGATGTCCTGCAGGTGCAGGGCTGATGATCAGGTGCAGAGTAAAGTGGGGCCCAAGTTGCCCTAAAACTGGATCACCTCTGCAGATATGACCATTTAAACCATCTACACCGTGTTTGTTTCGAAGCAGATAAACAGACAGACATAAACCGCTGACGAGCAACTTGTTGAAGATGACGTGACAGCGTTAATCCCGTCCACTCATCCGTTTGGCTTTGTTTTTTGTTCCCTCAGTACAGGTCATCTGTCCATTGGAGGGTGCACATACCATTCATTCATACCTGGGGGCAATTTAGAGTCTCCAGTCAACCTGACGAGCCTGTTTTAGGACTGTGGGAGGAAACCAGAATACCTGGAGAAAACCTGTGCACACATGAGGAGAACAAGGGAGCGAAACCAGGAATCAGATTACGATCAGGCGATAGTTCTGACCACAGCATCGCCCTGGAATGACTTTAATTAGCCAACTTCATTTAAGCCATTCATTATTTTTGTTTTTGACATTAGCCACTTATGATGACCGCTCATGTATTTTTTGACAATTTATGTTTTGTTTTTTGTTTTTAAAAAAAGACGTTTTTATGAGCATCGGCCAGCAAACTGTCTTAAACCAGGGTTATTCTAGATCTTATAAAGTAACGTGGGCTTCACCGATCTCGGTGGAAAAGGGTTGATATGCTGAGCCGTGTCTTCACCCTGCTTCCTCCCAAAAGACCCCTATGGACAAGTCATCTGCACAAGTGACACAAATTTTATCTGCATGGATTTTTAAATGGCTTTGATCATTTGAAGATGTTGAAAATAGTCCTCGCAAGGACACACCGGCCTTGAACACTCATCTTTTTTGATAGAGAAATTGTTGCACCGTGGTTGAAATGTGTTAATCCAGCAGGGGAGCACAGTGCTTGACGCTTTATAAAATCAAATACAATATTCAAATATTGTTCAAGCATATGGAAGGGATGAAGGCTGGGCAAGGAATGTGAGGAGACAAGTGGGAACGTGATTTTGAATCCTCGTCTTCGAAATTGCTTTATTAGCCCGAGAGCAGTTTTCTCTTCAATAGAATATCTGCAGAAACACCAGAGGAACATTCTGTTTTAATTTTTTTTCATCTGTGAATGCTGGATTATGACCTGTACTTATATTATATATTACCTGTGGAGTTATTTATGCAGATCTATCCTGATGTGGTCTCTTCTAAGTCTCTCACAGCCCAACCAAACCCATCAAGTATTTACACATTCAAAGACTTTTATGTTGACATTTCATACATTATACATACATATATTTATTTTGTAGTGAATAAAACAAGAAAACTTCATTCAAACCTCATGGATGAGTCCTTAAAAGTGCGTACTTCATTACACTGGAGCTCACATCGTGCAGTTTCCTGTGTGAACCGATGCCATGCAGTTGTGCGCCGAGGCCTCTGATAAACACGCAGCCATCGCTACCACGCCGGCGTGGAGCAGAGAGACGTCAAACAATCACAAAGAGGCTTTTTAATGACGTCACCGGCCGTTGGGGGAGAATGGCCCAACAAATTTTTCTTAGCAGCTGTGAGTGACACGATGAAAGGGGGCACAGGCTCAAAACACCTAGAAATTAAATTTAGGAGTCCCCCCCTTTTTTTGTTGTTTCAACCAAATTACAGATGTTGCGCCATTCAACTCCATCTTCACGTCATAACATTGTAATCAGGAACCGAAGGAGCCGCCCTGACCTTGACATGCACTCAACAGATGGATGTGTAAACAGGCTTTAAAGAGGGGGAAGAAACTAACATTGGCCGAATTTGACCGAAACAGACTTGATGACTATGATGATGAGTGTTAAACATTCATCAATATGATCTTTGCTCAGTGTGTTTTATTCTCCATTACTTGCTAGTTCCCAAAGCACTGCAGATGGTCCTCACTGAAAGACTTAAGTATATGTGGTTCAATACTGTTGGCGTTCTCCTCCATTTAATCCTAACATGCTTCGTTTCCATTTCACTTGCCCGTCGTTTTTAGTGTTTCACGTACACTGTTTTTAATGTACAGGTGGTTTCATGCTGCTGTTACCAACACAGAGAACAGGCCCGCCTTCACCGCCCCTGTAGCAATCGTTAGATCGTTTCTCTAGAACTTTGACGAGAATTCGCTCTCTTCCTCATCAAGCTGCACTTGATCAGAAAAAGAGAAATGCTTCACGGAATGTCGCTGAGAAAGTTAAAAAATAAAGAGGAAAATAGCTCATAAGATGACAGATCTGAAAATATAGAGCTTATTCGCCGCTAACACATGATTATACTGCACCAAGTTCATGAAACCTGCAGATGGTTTGTCAGGGACCTTTACATGTCTCTGAAATCATGTTGGGTTAATTCCTGAGAACTTCAACAAGAATCTTACCCCCATGCCTTCTGCAACTGATGCATGTCTAGTCCAGATATGTGTAGTTTATTTTCCAACACGCCCTAAATTTCGCTTGATGGGGTTGAGGTCCAGACTTTGAGGGGGTCGGTCTCTCATTTTTCAGGGTTCCAGCAGATTCCTCCTGTCCCAGGCAGTTCCGGCAATAGTTATAAGAATGTTTATTTGAGTGGTTGATTTAGCAAAGACAGCTGTGAAACCTCTGGAATATGCCAAGAGCTCTAATTAGTTTAGCCATTATTTGGAAATCTCCCAAGAACTTTGTTTTAGCTGCTTATCATTGCTGGCTGCTTCTCCCCCGGCTATCGATCACAGCATCGTCACGTCACTGCAACGCCGGATTGCCCTTGCACGCAGAGAGCCGATTAAGGGGCCGCTTCATGGAACTGGGACTCCCATTACACCTCCGTGACTAGCACAGAGAGCCATGAAGAGTAACAGGGGAGCAATATTCACACCCTCAAGTGCCTGTGAGCGAGGAGCTAATGATTCAGGCTAAAGCTATTCAGCTTTGCCGTCAATTCTTCCTCACTTACTGTACCATAGTCAAGTATTCCTTTAAGGACATTAAAGGCGTTTCTGGCACGTTTCTGCTTTGAACTACTATCCACCTGCAAATCATAAATGACCACATGCATTAAACAAGGCAGTTTTGCTTTGTCCCCTGGCTGCTCGCCAGCCACCAGCCTTGAGAGGTGTGAACACCCAGCCACAGGTTAAAGAAGCTGATTTGCTGACAGAGACACTTTTTAATGATAAATCATTATGTATTTAATGTTCTTAAAGTTCAAAACAGTGGCTTCCCCATCATATACCTAGGTTGATAATAACACTCAATAAAAACACTGTATACCATCAGGCTTGAGAGGCTTGAACAGATTTTGTGGGGAACATTTTGCTCAGACAATTACAAATTTTCAATTTTCCTTTTGGCTCTTAAATGAAGTGGAATATTTAGATTTACACACATGCACTCACTTCATTGCAGAATCTTTCAATTAGCCCAGAAACGCAGCCTTGAACATATTCCCCTCTCCAAGGACTGACTTTGAATCGACTTCTGCTTTGTTTGTTTAACTTAAAAATGGTCCATGTGAAAGAAAAAGGGGAAAAAAACAGCTTGCAGTTGGGTGTTTTGGCATCTTATGTGCATACGTATTTCATTAGCTCAACAGATGCCTGCAGTATAATCTCCCAGAGTACTTTTACTGGCATATCTTTATGGCCTCTACGCTACAGTATGCAAAAGGAAAAAAAAAAAGGGGGGGGGGGGGGGGGGGAGACATTTCCAGAAAGACACAATCTGACCGAGTCCTGGGTCACCGGCGCCATGACAACAACCTGAATAGAGCGCATACCATAACGATGCTCCACGGAGACACACTTGATTCTGGTCAGGGGCATTAGGGGGCATCACCGTCTTACTTTCTCCCTATTCAGGTCCTTTTCCCCCACTCCACACCAGGCTTGAGGCCAATCGCATTACGTTATTGATGCGCATCACCATTAGATGGTGCCGAAAAACTATCCGATCTTAGTTCTAAATCATGGTGTGATGCAGGTTTTTTTTTTTTGGGGGGGGGGGGGGGGGGTTGTTTCACGTTTCTCCCAATCGAGGCTGAAGATGATAACAGCTGATAATCAGAGCAGGTGAGCGATTCTGCCTTGATTACGTTTATTTCAGTGTCTCTGTCTTTAATGGGAGGTTGAAATGTGTCAATTTGACACATATAATGAAGATTAGAGGTAGGTGTGGTCTGCTGATGACAGCCAAACGACTGGTTCAAGCCGGTGCCGCTGGATGCGCGTCACCCAGTGCGTGCGTTCGTGCGTAATGCGCGCTCCAAGTACGACAGAACGAGCCATTCATTTCGCACCACAGACTACAAGAAGGGTCATATTGACAGTTATTGGCAACAATAAGGTTACTGTATCAACTGGGTGAGAATAAACTACAAGATAATTGTGGAGAAATCTTTAGCTTTTGGGTAAACACATTTGCGGCATGAGCTATAAATTTAGGCTAGATCACATCATCCCTTCTTAACCAAAGCATGCAATAAAATGTTTAAGCTCTGACAACCTTGCATTTAATAGCCTCAAAATAAAAGATTGATTTCGAGTCGTCTAATCTGTAAACTGAGAATCTGTCACCGCACATCTGGTACCTCCCCTTATATCTTTGTAATTTGAGGCTCCACTACCACCATCATGGTGGTGGAGGAATAAGTTAAAGACTTGTGACATTCCCTGGCCCCCCTGCGCACGCACGGGGCGCGTACTCTGACTCCAGATCCTCGCCGGGGAAAAGCTTCTTACTGTCCACAGGGCGCGACGTGGAAATAAAGAAGAAGGAGAAAAAAAAACCCAAACGCATCGAGGGACCTCAGCTCTCGGAATCTCCCCCGAAGAGATGCACACGAGGTCCCTCCGCCTGGGTGGTCCCTCTACTTTAGTGAGCTGTTGCTAAGCAGCTAATAATAGTCGTGTTTGCTGAGTAATTTTTGCCCTTCTGGAACCAATCAGATGCGAGAAAGTCCAGCGATCTGACAGCCCCAGAGGCGGGACCTGGAGTCTTTTTTGTGCGTGTTTTCACCCCTCCTCCTTCTCTGCCTCCAAATGGAGAGAGGTCTTTTTCTCCCCTTCTATTGAATCTGAGAGTTCGCCGTGACGCGCGGCCCAAGGGAAGACCACATAGATCCGAACAGAATGCAGCCACCATCGAGGCTTCTTACCGATCGACTCGTGTATGGGAATCGCTTTGCGCAGCACGTCTTTTGAGAGAAACTTACTTTTTTTAGAGACACGGTGAATGTGGTGAAAGCGGCGGAGACCTCCGGATCGCGAAATGTTGGGATGGAAGGCGCAGACTTTGACTCGCCGTCTCCTACAGGAGTATGAAGTCCGACTTCACGGGTGTGAGATCTCCGAGAGTGAAACTTTGTTGCCTTGGGATATCGCTACGCGCCTTCGGGGAAATATTATAAAGTGGGAAACGCTGACCACCTCGCAGTCCCCGCAACATGGCCTCGGCTGCTAATGCGCCCTCTGAGCAGGAAAACAGAGACCCCGAACGGCCGAGGGTAACGCGGAGGAACAGGGGCCACTGTGTCCGCAACGCACCGCTGGATTTGGAGTACTTGCAGCGGCCGAGCTACTGCGACGCGGGCTTCGCTTTGGAGCAAATATCAGAGGTGCTCATTGTTCTTCTTTAAACCTCCGAGAGAGTTTGAATGTTTTGCATGTATTGCATTCGCCGAGAGATTTGCCTAAACTCTAGTCCGGTCGCTGCTAGGTAACGGGACAGGCTGGTCTTTTGCGGGGAAGGGGGGGGGGGAGCCCCAAAGTTGTGTTCATTTATTTCGCGCAACGTTTAAGACCCCCGCGATCACCCGGCTTCTGTTTGGAGCGAGCTGCCTCTACAGGAACGCGGACGCCCGGACGCGTCCTGCACGCATCCCGATCTATAACGGTCCCGGACGGGACAGAAAGAGAAGGAAAAAAACACGCCGATGTCTCTTAGCGAACACGTATCAGTGTTTCATAACACCCATCTTTAGGTTTGGCGGTGCAGAAGCCTCTCCGGATCAGTTCAACTGGTCCAGAGCAGAAAGGAAAACCCATGTGGCTTTGAGCGAGTCCCCCCGTGATGGCTCCTCCGCTCCCCGTGCGCGCCGGAACACACGGGCTGCTGGCCGAGGTGTGTGTGGTGGAATGTGCAGCTCTCCAGCCACATGCGCCCTCACATTTGGATGTTCGTCAGAATACTCCCACACTACTCCCATTTTTGACACCCTTTTATCCCATTCATGGGGATGTTATTGTCTCGGAGCAGGTTATATCGGTGTAATAAGGGCTTATTACCAGAAAGACCACCTGTGGCTTGAGAACTGTGTCCTTTTACTCCCCTCCTTCAGCTCTGGAGGTCCGGCTGCGGTCCCATTTTAGAGTAAACCCCTGACACCTAACGTAAGCTCGTCTGTATCAACATTTTCATAACTCATCACTGCGGATGGGGGAATGACAGACACGGACGGAGCTGCCTGTGGGGGCCCTGCAGGGACAGATATCTTCCTCCTCCACGTATCCCGCTAGAGTTACAGTTTATACATGTTACTGATATGAAAGAACTTGTGGCTCGCACCCAGGGGAGTCCGCTCTGGGTTTGGAGGCAGCCATCTGCACGGTGTATTACAGAGCGCGTTCCTTTGGTGATTTGCACCAGTGTGGCGATGAGGTTCCTGTTGCACGTGTGACTTTAACCCTTTTACCCCAAAGCCCGTTTTACCTGCGCAGGTGAGTGTTTTGAGTGTTCTGTGTTGCAACTGATGGTGACATTAGGACTTTTGTCTCATCGTAGGGGAAGGCAACTGGGAGGAAAGCACCTCTATGGCTGAGGGCGAAGTTTCAGAGACTTTTATTCAGGCTGGGCTGTTACATACAAAAGAACTGCGGGAAATTTTTGGTCGTGGGCCTGATGATTTTCGGAGCGTTCGCCGTGGGCCTCAGGGCAGCTAATTTGGAGACGGACGTGGAGAAGCTCTGGGTGGAAGGTAAGAAACTTTGATTTATTGTTTGATCTTTCAGTTTTGTCCTCAGTGTAAATTTCAATGCAAGACGGCAGGAGTAAGTATCAAACAATGCTGTTGATTTGGGTTATCAATTTGGCCAAATTACAAAGAAACCAATTACCAAACAAAAATTTCTAATGTTCTGGATTTGGTAGCCTCTCAAAGGTCCTCAAACCATGTCAGAATATACACGCAAGATGTGAAAGAGGTGACTGTAATTGGGCTCAGAAGGAAGGTTGTAATTAAGTTCATAAGCAGCTTTTGGGGTAGAGGAAATTTTTGTCAAAGCCGCCATTTTGTGAGAGTGTGTGTGTGTGCATGAGTGTGTGTCTGCCTGCCCCCAGCAGTTGAATGCTCGGAGACTGTGTGTGTGGTCCCCTCTTGGACAGCTCTCAACTTTCCAAAAAGATTGGTCTCCGGCTGCAAGGAAAAAGTGGAGCGAGGAGAGGAATTCTTGTTTGTGGAGTGGATGGGCCTCCTAATTGTTATTTTTGTTGGGGGGGAAGGAGTTTACAAAGGCTGAAAGTTTTCAAGGAAAAACGGAACTGTGTGTATGGGTGGTGCTTAGGGGGGTAAGGGAAAGAGGCTCTGCTTTTTTTCTTTCCTTTGATCCACATTCCTCTACTTGGGGCTAGAGTTGGCTTTAAGAGTCATGAATGGAGGAGCAGACTTTGCTGTAGGGAATTGGATCGGCCAGTTTAGAAAATAGTGAGCCAAACCTGCGCTTATGCACATCCAACCCACTGTCGCACTTGCACGACTTTTTTTCTCCATCTCTTCCTCAAAGATAAAAAGGGACAACGCGTCTGATCAGACGAGCGCTCCTGGCTTTTACAGGGGTCTTACAGACGGTGTGTGGGTGTAATCTGCGGCGAAGGCACGGTTGGTTGAAGCAGAGGGGAGTCTCTTTAGGATCACACTCCTAATTGGAGTCAGTGCAACTCATTGTGTTTCACACCCTCTTTTCGCATGCGACACACAGGACAACATATTTGTTTTTCCAGAGAACTTTGGAGAACCCCAGCATGACCAAATCTGGGATAAATATAGAACATTTGTAATAAAGGCTGTGTCTCTGTAGCTTTTCCCAATTTCATTGTGAGCACTTGATGTTGTCCCAGTCTTTTCGTCATCAGTCATCTTCATCTATGTCTGCATCTTATCACCTTGAAGTAAAAGTGATGGCTTCAAAACAATCCTGTAGCCCACAATTTAGCCCTTGGTTGCCTTCACGGAGCCAAATTGGTTGCCTTGCTGTTACATCCGACCAGAAAACACCCCTTAAATGATATTTTCAACTCATCTAAACACATCTATAAGCTGCTTTTTTCCCCACCGACCTTTACTGGTGCTTTCTGGTCGGTAGCATTACCTCTGTTCATTAGCACCTCTGCTTTTGTTTGGAGCGTATTTTACCCCTTGGCTTCTTTTGGAATGTACACCATAGACGTTTTGGGGCCAGGTGGACGTTTACAGCACATTGTTACACTGTCCTGTACTGATGCGCAGGCAGGAACACACAGATCCTGACAGGGACAGGGCTGCAGTGGTTTCCTCGGTCCCGGTGCATGAGGGGTTCCAGATGTTGTTAGGGAAAGATCTGTTTGTTTAGATTAGACTGCACAGCTGATGGATAGATTACTTCTGCCTGGGCCGCGGAGCGCTACGCTGGGCCGTGCTGGGAGACCGGCCCGTCACACGAGAGGAAAAAGAGGAGAAAAGGAGGAGAGGACAGAGCGGCTGTTTATGTTTCATTTGGAACTGCCCTCCGCAGTCGACCCGCGGTCAACCCCGCCTGGAAGCTGTGTGGCCTGCGGATGCATGTGTGTGTCCTCGAGCACGCGCGCGCACACGCACACACAATTGCTCCTATTCCCTAAAGTTAGCTGGTGCTGTGTTTTTTGTGTGTTCATGATCTCACCCCTGCGTCCGTTTATTACGTAGATTTTGTCACTTGCAGATGTGACCGAGGTCCGCAGCAGGACGTGATTAGCTGCGGGCCGGAGGTGGATGGCATGTTTACCCTACGCGCCGTCACGTGTTGCAGCCTCTGCCGGGATTGTCTGCCCTCGCACGGTGTCTCGCTCGGCACTGTTTATAAACGCTCAGACACAGGAAGTTTGCTTTATTAGACAAAGCGACAGAGACCAATTGGGAGCGCAGTGTCGTGCCTCCTCAAAGAGTGATTGTTTCAAACCTCTGCGGACATATAAGAGTTCAGCTAAACATTTTGGGAGTGACAGTAATATGCTAGTCCAAAGCAGATAGTGTCCACACTGTAGATAAATGAGGTTTTTTCCCAATGTGATGAGCACAGGAAATTATTATCTTGAACAGGAAGTTGTAGTATTGTGCTCTCCTCTCTTGACCTCCCCGTGCACACAAATGTGACTGTGTGCTTCACAAAACAAGCCTGTGCTCAAATCCATTTTCTTCAATTGCACGGGACTCTGGATAATACGTGTGTCGGATTGAAGGAGGCGTAGAATAAGCCTCCTTTCAGATTTCATCTCGCTTACAAAATGGAAAATGGAACCATCTCTCGGCATTCTGGGTTAAGGTAAACATGGGGCAAATTGTAAAGAAAATAGCACCACCGCCTGCCTCTAATTAAAACAGTATCACGTAAACATTGGCCTTCCTGTAGGACGGCCCCCTCGCTCCTCCGCTCCGGCTCCGTAGATATGGCTGTGGGGCTGTGTTGATTGGAGAAAGAGGGGAGGCCTTTTGAAAATAGGGCTGAAATAGATTAACGAGAGTTACGCTCCAGTTGTTTATTTGTGAGCTTTTAGATTTTGCCTGGACATGTGTGGGCATGGATCAGATTGTTCAGAGGATTCATGTGAGGGAGTGACCATATAGCCTCAAATTTACACCCTGGGTCCAGTCTCAAGGCCACAGACTTAAAGGAGACCTGGGTGATGGAGTACTTGCTCAGGGGGCATAATTGTGGAGGCCAGGGCAGCAGGGGTAGACCCCTGGGACCCTGAGGTCATCTTTTAGAGGCCCCCACTATTTAAAACCTCACCTGATACCCACCCTGTGGTTTGGGTGCAGAGTGAAAGCTCACAACAGAGGGGAGGGCCCCCAATGGCAGGGTGGGAGAGGCAGGGGAGGACGAGCAGAAGTCACAGCTGCCACCCGACGCGTTCGAGTTCAATCTGTGCTTAAGTGTGTATTCTGCTCCGATATTCATCTTTTGCTTTATGAATTTGTGTTTAACCTTTTGACATCTGTCCTCCAGCAGAGGGCAGCGAACCAGACATGTTTGTGTTGTCATTGCGGGAATCCAGTGCTGTTAGTTTAAAATGATTTTTAAACATTATATTTCATTCAAAAATCAATGTAATTACCAGTTCTTTAAAAAAGAAAAAGAAAACATGCAACCCAAACTTTGGGGTCAGCACTCACCACGAGAGACAAATGAGCTGAAGCGACACTTGTCTGAAATGTTCTGGGGGATGTTGCACGCTGTAGTGCTGTGGTGCGATTGCTCTCAGGATGGACAAAATTCCTATTGTAATAAGGAAAAATTACTGTTGGGCATCTGTTTACTCTGAAATCCATATTTTGCTGTATCCAAACTGAGAAGCAGAGACGTCATTTCACAAATATGCTCTCATATGTTCTATATTTCTCAGATTTATGTCAATGCAGTTAAGAAGAACATTTTTAAATGATGTGAGTGGTGTTTTTTCTTGTGTCTTTAGTATTGAGGCGAAAACATTGAATCTTTTTCCTTTTAACCTGGCGTATGTATGCATTTCAAGATTTTCATTTAGAGTTGGCGCCTACCTCCGGCTTTATGTTAAAAATGCACATTTTTTGATTTATATTAAAACTCTCTCTTTATGCTATCCATGTGTGGTAGTTGAATCAGCCCATGAAGTTTTGATTGGCCAATACAGTATCTACTATTACACCTCTGTCTTAGAAGACGTCTGTTTTTTATTAGGAAGTCTGATTTAAGCTGAGTTGACAGAGTTGGTGGTTGTTTTGTTGTTTTGCTGGGATTGAGTAGAGGAGAATAATGTTAAAGAAGGCCTAAAAAAACTTGACATCCTTTTTTGTGGACAAAGCGGAGAATGTGAATGTGGTACCACCACTGAGGGGATTGTGGTCTGCGTGATTGAATCATCCAGTTTTTGATGGCTTTGGGAGTACTGACACATGTGCGCGCTCCCACACACGCACAGAAATCCTGTGAATGAGTAGGCGGTGGACTGGGGCCGTCAAACGGGCGCTTTTGATGTTTAATGCTATATTCTGCAGCTTTATTTCTTTCCAGCTGTCCATCTCAGCCTTTCCTCCTCTCTGTTTCTCTCTATCAAACACCCACATGGCCACACACCCTTTATTTTCCCCCAGTTTGGTTGGACTGCAAAGAGTCGCCCGTCTTCCTCCATTTCACCACCTCGGGCAGCCGCACGCGTCCATTTGAGCGTAAACGCACACACACAAAGACTTTTTCCAAACTGCACTACAAGTTTGTGTTTATCAGCTCAACACAAGCAGGATTAAACCTTGATAGGAGGAACAACATTCCAACGTGTTGTGTTAAACTTTATGAGTTGATGAAAAGTGCAGGCTAGCTGGTGAGGGATTTAGTGGAGCAAAACACTCCGCCACTGGTACTGTACACACACTCCCAGCGCTATTTTCCCAAGCTGTATCTCGCTCATTTGCAAGCATTTTCCTTTTAATTGTTTCAATTAAATATGCAATAACTATTACAAACTTTTTAACAGTGCTCTGCATGTGCATATGTGTGTGTGCGCGCGCCCGCCCGTGTGTGTATGTGTGTGTACATACTCCCATTCAAAAATGACATCCTGAGATGCCTCCAAGCTCTCTGTTTACATTCTGCATTCTTTCAGCCGCTCTTATTCAAAAACCAGAGCCCTGCGAATGACCGACCACAGGAGACTGTGAGGAGAATTACCCACCCCCACCTCTCGCTCTCTCTCTCGCTCTCTCTCTTTTGCTCACTCTCTTTCTGCCAGAAAGGTCTCTCTTTGCCCAAGCACCCCTTTCCCCCCTCCCTCCCCTCCCCAAACCACCTACCCTCCACCGCTCCTCCATCCCTGGCTGGAGAGAGTGGCCTCAGAATGCCAGATGTATTACAGAGTGAGCCACAGCAATGTAAACACTCAGCCCTGCCATGAGAGCAGGGTGGTCTGGCCCCCCTCCCCTCCCCTCTCCTCTCCTTCCCTCCCTCCTCTTTCCTCTCCCTCCCTCCCTCGCAGCAGCGGCTGCCAGAGGGGTGGAGAAAGCACAAAACAGCAGAGGAAGAGTGAGAGACTCTGTGTGAATGTGTGTGTGTGACGGTGTTGGGGGGAGTTGAAGAACCAGGAGTATAGTAGCAGTAGTGTGTTTGTGTTTTGGCTGCGGCGCTCGCAGTGCACCAGGAGAGAGTTTGGGGTGTAGATTGATGATTTTCAGGCCGCAGCACAGTGAGAATTTTTCATGCAGATGTAGACCCACTATAAACAAGCCCAAATTTGTTGGAAGCTTTCAGTCCCTCTGGCACACATGCACGGTTGGTTACGTACACAAGCAGTATGGTTCATTTCCATTCCTGCAGCACAACGTCATAGAAATCTGGCGGCAATGGCAGTGGCGCGCACACACACATTCACATGTGCGACACACAGACATAAAGAGTTAAACATTTCCTCTCGCGGATGATTGAGAGGTCCGGAGCTCCAGATTGAGTCAGTATGCGTCAGAGTGAAATACATTCCTGCAGCGAGACCACCCTGCGAGTCTGACTGAAGCAATGGCAGCGCTTGTGACGTGACGCAGCTGGATTTTGTGCAGCGAGGCCTTGTGGGGTTCTTTTTTTTTTTTTTTTTTTGCCACTGTCCGGGGTTTTCTCTTTGCACATCTGCTACTGACATTTTTTTCCAGATGCGCGCACAGCCAGCGCTGAAAAGTTCCGAAGATGTGTGAAAGTTTCAGTCAAACAGGGTGTAGACTACTCCAGGAAGAAATGGGAAGTAGTTACTTCAGTTAAATAAGTCCAAGTATTAATGAGAACACATGAAATACATTGCGGATGTCGGTTGCTCAGTCTGTAGGGGACTAGGCTGAGAAGCGGAGGGTTCTCGGTTCAAGCCCCTGGGTGGAAAAAACATGGAAGGCTTTCTGGTAGTAGGTGGAGGTGCCAGGACACCTTCAGAGCACCTTGAGTCCTTGAGCATGGTATTGAACCTCGAAATGCTCACATAGAGCCTGCTATGAGCTGGCAACATATTCAGGAGTGGTGCACGGATATGTTGGTTACAAGAGATTGGACATATTGGAAATACAATTAGGATGCAGCAATAACATTGACATCGGTCCTTCTCTCTGTCCTTTGCTCCACAATTGAAGAATATGTGATTTTTGGGATACCTGAAATCAGAGACCATCTTTACAGGAAATGACAGAGAGATGGCTGCCTGAGATTGGCTGCTCAGGCCCATGTCATGGTTTGTTATGGCTGGGCTGTGGGCCAATCACAACACAGCGGGGATAGAGCACTCACCTGGCTTGCATTTGATAGGCTCCGACATGACATAAAGATTTTCTTTAGCACCACACACACGAGGTCTTTAGAGTTGTTCACTATTAATTTTTCACTTTTTTCTAGCCTTCCATTCATCGGACATGCTGTCTGACGTGTTGAATATTATAAATCAATTATTACCACTGCACACAGGCTCATACGTGCTCTTCACCTATTTCTTTTCCGACTACTCTGAATTCGCCAGCACTGAATAGGATTTTTGGTTGAGGGGAGTGTAGGGGGTGGACTTGAATGAAGGCAGCAACGTGGAAGAATCTGCCCATTGAGGAGTGTGTGAATGTACACCTCGAGCCCAGGGGAAGCTTCATTGGGAGCCAGCCGACTGCTAAATACACCCATTTTTGGGATCTGTAGGGGCTGGACAGGTGATTAGCATAATCAGGGGCGAGGGAGAGCCATACATATGGTAATGATGAAGTTTGGGGGTGTAGCTGGGGTGTCATATTTGTGTCATGGATCAGGGTGCTCAGGGGTGTCCTACGCAAGGGTGTTCTCCACCTAAGGGGAACCCCGCTCTCTGCTCTTTTTTTCCCCCATTTTCAGTTACCCGCTCACTTCTTTTCTCCTCTTACCCCGTTACCTTGTTTATTAAAGCCTTTCTCTGTGCAGCAGCCCCCTCCTCCCTGCTCGCTGGAAGCTGAAAGGAAATAAGGAAAGAGAGAGCAAGGGGGGAGAGTGAGCGAGAGAGCGCGGGAGGGTGGTGGGCCTCGCCATGGGTCAGATAGGGTCTCAGCTCTCAGTGAGGCCTTTCATCACATATTTGTGGCTGTGTGCACACCTGCGTTGCAGAACCCACATTCAAAACTACTATTACTGCGTTGCGTACTGCCAAATGTGGTGTTACTCCAACTGATACTGATGGTCCTGCAACAGCACATCGAGGCTAGAGCTGCGCTGATGGTAAATGAGGTTACATTTACTCACGTGAGCAAATCTGTAGCAAAACTGTCTGGAAAGGCACAGTTTAGAGTATTTAGCCAGAAAATGCAAATAGCAAAGTTCAGTTCATGCCCAGGGGTCTGAAGCACATCACCAAATGATTTCTTTAATATTTATTCCAGTGTAGTTTCTTCAGGCTGCAGAAATGCTGATGTGAAAACAACAGATTTCACCTGGTTGAAAAATCCAGAAAGCAAAGATAATGTGTAAGAAGGCAGTAGAAGGTAAAAGTGTCAGAAGGTGGATTATCTTCGGGGATCAAAGTTGGCGCCGCTGACTGACCAGAGCAGCTGAGAGGAAGATGAACCGGAAGGAACGTCAGCATTCCAAGAAATGCTAAAGAGAATGATTCATAAAGACGCCTACAGGAGCGAACACATCTTTTCTAGGGTCCACGGAACTCTCGGGTCCTACCAGCACACGTTTGTTCCTGTTTTTTTGCTTCAGATTTATTACTCTGGGGGCCTCGTGCTATGGGAGGTCGCCGGAGACTTGGTGGCAGAGAGGTGACCTGTTTTCGGGGGGCTTCCTACTCACCACAGGGGGTCCCTGCTCAAAGAGAGCCTAATCCAGCTAATCCTATCTTCGCACACATATGCATGCACACAAAGATATGTTTAGGCTCATGCACGCTCGTACTGTATACTTGAGAAGGTGATCTCCTCCTCACAGAATCCTGTCTGGTACCAAAATATCTACGAGATCTATTGTGACTTTCCTTTTTGTCCTAATGAATTCATGCAGGTTTCTTCCGTCCCATCGGCGTTATCGGCAGTGTGGGCGCTGTTTTTTGTCTGAAAGTGTAAGATGCTACCGTCTTGTGAGAGACGTGTTCGTGTGTCGGGGGTGAGTTTAACTGTTGTTTGCCGGAGGATGGAGAAGGGAGTCAAAGTTGGCAAAGGGGGACAGGTCGGGAGGGTGGGCTGTCTTTGACAGAGGGGCCGGGCTGAATGCCACCATGATCTACCCAATCAGGGACCAGAGCTGAACAGAGCGAAGAGGGAGAAAATGAGAGTATTAGGGGGTGTGGGGTCGGAACTGAAAGGAAGGAGGGGCTGTTGTCAGTTCCTTAGAAACCTACTTTCTCTCCTTTCGTCCCCACCGTCCCCCATTCTCCTACCCTTAGAAAAGTGGGGACAAGGGGTTAATGTTATGCAACACGCTGAATACTCAAAGTGAGCACTGTGATACAGTGATAGGCGTATATGTTCTACGCTGTTGGGCTCTTAATGCTGATGTTTCAGTTAGAAAAAACATACCCAAGCACTGTATTGCAATCCAATAAATGGATTTTTAATCTACATTTCTTGAGATGCGGACTTTTTTACAAGATTACAAGTTTTATAGTGTTTCAGATTGAATCCGGGTCTATATTTTGACTATCGATTTAAGTTAAATTGTTCTTATCTGCTTTAAATATGAATGGAGACCGCCCTCTATAGGTTGCTTTGAATTCTATCATCGTGGCCAAGAAGTTTAGTTGTTAGCCTATTGTGAGTCGCAATTACAGTTGCTGGTCTATCTAAGCAGGTGAAGAGCAAACACGACCCCTCGATAAGTTACAAGTTCATTACCGAGCACACACATTTACACACATTAGCAATTTGTGGACAGCTTAGAGTTTCCAATTAAGCAGCACAAGTTTATTTTATATTTGGATTTAGAGTGAATGCTAGGTTAAAGATATAGTCGTAACATAGGTTGCCTTTTCTATATTAAAAACAAAATGAAGCAGTGACTACAGAGTGCGTGTGTTTTTTTGTTTTTTTTGTCACAGCTGAGGCCAGAGTGGGCGACCTCCGAAATATCGACACATGCTGGGGTCAACCAGTTTTCCTCGGAGAAGGAATATGAGAATATGTGTCATTTAAGAAACACAGCTGTGTGTACACACATACACACACTCATGCACACATGCTCGCCAGTGTGCTCACACACACACTTTTTTTTTTGGTCCAGCTGGGGTGTTAATTTCACCCCGGGGCTTTGGATGTTGACCCCAAAACATTGTAACCTTGTGAAGTGTGGAATTCTCTCAGCTCAGGGCCACGATGTGCTGTTTCCTGTAGAGAAAGGGAGAGTATCCATTGCCTGCCTCTTGCTGTAAATTCTATTCAATCTTTGGCAGTTGCCAACTTCAGATTTGTTTGTTACACACAGTGATTCATTTCCGAGAAATCTTTGCCCATTTTTATGTCTTAGCACAGTTAGGAGCTCGAAGCTGGCCCACCTCTGCCTCCCTATCCGTGTTCAAAAATGTTCCCACACTTCGGCTGAGGTTTTAATTGCTCCTCGACTTCTTTGTGTGCCATCAGTGTCAAAGTCAGTTCAGTGCCTGCCATGTCGTAACGTAGCCGCCCCTGGAGAGGAAAGCATGTCGCCGTAGGCCAAGCCTGCTATTAATGATGAATATTACAAACCTGCTTTCAGACGGGATCAGATGGGAATGCTTTTCAGGTACAGGAAAAAAAGAAATCAAATGTGTTTTCCTAATGGTCCAGGACAAGGCCACCTCCCTCTCTGTTCCACTGGTCTGACTGGGTGGTCTGGCTCAGCTGAACAGGCGTGCTTATGTCCGACTTTAATGCCATTTCAATGGGCTGAACATATTCTATCCAGGCCCGCCGTTGCACAAATGGAGCCGAATTGTTAAATTGGATTAAGGCATAATAAAATGTTACACATTTTTCACACAGTCGTCTCTTTCACCTGGCATTTTCTGTGGTGCGTATGTGCGTGTGTGTCTGTGTGCGAGCAAGTGAAAGAGGATGACTATAAACTGGCTAGGCTTTCACCAAGCATTTAGTGGCTGATGATGGAACGGCTCAAATCCTCTCCTTGTAAATCAGATCTGCGGAGCTGTGCACGCTGCAGCCTCACAACACTTCAGCTGAATTCAGAACCGGGCAGACTCTTAACCTGGCGTTGCGGTTTTAGATGAAGAGTATTGAATTTTTAGATTAAACTGAACATTTCTGGCTTTGATGCTGGCCCGCTCGCACTCTGCAGCATTTGTTCATTTGTTTGAGAGAGAGCCTTTGCCAGGCTGGCCTTGGCTCTACAAGAGTGGAGCAGGGCAGCTAAAGGGCCTGAAAGGCTGCTTTTGTAGCTCGGCCTCGCTCAGGGCTCAGAGCGCACGCACAGGGCTTAGACTCACCACGATACTGGGAGCAAAGCCTGGGTGAGAGCCTCCCTCTCTGTATCCGAAACACACACACACGCACACACACACACACACACACACACACACACACACACAGTCACAGACATGTGCTGTCAATGTGGTCTGGCCACACTGGCTTGGTAGCAAACTCGAGTAGAAAAGTAGCTTGTTTAAGCGAGATGCAGATTTGTACGAGTGACATGACTGGATTCACTGGTGTTGTTGAGACGTCTGACGCTGGTCGCTCTGGCTTTTGTTCAAGATGCAAGTGCGTTAATGCCGTGGCCCGGCTGGGATCTCTTCAAAAACTATACCGGTACTTGTTTGTATTTGAAGGAAGTATGATGGTTTTGACACAAAATTCTGCACAGATAATGGCCTTAATTCGAGATTTTATTTAAACACATGCAAGACAGCACGTCTGTAAACATTAGTCTGTAAACGTTAGCAAAAAGCTGTGAATCGGAGAGTTTTTCACCATGGACAATGATGTCATGCTGCTTTCTATTTGAAACCGGACAAATGTGAGAATAAAACAAATATCACACAATATCGCAGAATTATTGTAAATAAATCAGGTTTACAGCATGCAGTGGCATAACCTGCTTTGAATATTCAAGCAATCCTATTAAATTATGCCTGAATGTATTTTAAAAATGAACCTGCTTTTTTCTGTCCAGTTGGGGGGCGTGTAAACCAGGAACTGAAATACACACGGCAAAAGATAGGTGAGGAGGCCATGTTTAACCCTCAGTTGATGATCCAGACGCCGCGGGAGGAAGGGGCCAATGTTCTAACAGTGGAAGCGCTCCTGCAGCACCTGGAGTCAGCTATCCGAGTCAGCAGAGTTCATGTTTACCTCTACAACAGGTAAGCAATGCAGCTTAAACAACTTCAGTTTCGTAAAATGCGAGCACAAGCTGAGCCAACACTGCTTTTTCTCTGTTTTAGACATTGGAAATTAGAACACTTATGCTACAAATCAGGAGAACTAGTCACAGAAACTCATTATATGAATCAGGTAAGTAGTCGGTTCTGAATTTTACTGTCTTGGATTTGGTGTCTTTCCCTGTTAACAAGTGTGTGTCCCATTAGCTAATAGAAGGGCTACATCCTTGCCTCATCATCACCCCCTTGGACTGTTTCTGGGAAGGAGCCAAGCTCCACACTGGAATGGTCTACCTACAGTAAGTGTCATGAATTTACATTCACTGATAAAGGTTGGGAATTTCTGGTTTTCTCTGGAGCCCATTTTCTTGGGTGCTCCTGGTCCGATGTTTATGAACCAAAAGTGTAGATGCAGGTTGACGATTCTACGTGGAACACGAAGGTGCACAACTTTGCGAGACCATTTGTTTTTGAGGGATTCGGCCCTTTTATTTTGGAATGCGATTACTGTTTTCACACCGGTCAGAACCACCCGAACCAAGTGGAAAAACAAACCCGAATTCAGTTTTGGCTGCCCAAACATGCTGAACCCATCTAAAGAGACACCACAGAGGAAGAGTGTGTGTACGTGTGTGTCCTGAACTCATTCCCTCTGAAGGCTCTATTGTAGTGGTTGCTGGCATGCGTATCGCTGGCGATAGTTTTTCGCCGGTCCTGGGCCTCACACTATTGTCCGTCTCTTGTGTTGCTAATGGCCTGCTGCTACAGTAACACTCAGTAGACCTTTGCATCTGCATGTGTGTACGCTTGAATGTTGTGTGTGCCACTGCCATCAGTGCATGTATAGTACGGGTTTTGTCCATGTGTGAAAGTGGATCGGCCTTAGTTGGTGGCATCAGAATGTTTGAAGGTGTGTGTATCTGCGTGCGTGTGTGTGTGTTGTTTTACTATGTTCTGGTTGGGAGGTTGGGAATAATAATCCAAGCCTGGTTAAGCACATACAATGTGGTCTGAATGACACAGAGAGCTTCAGAGAAAAAGAGACTGGAATGTGTGAGGCTTACACAGGCAAGAGCTGATCTGGAAATGGAATTCAGCACTTTGCTGTTGCATTGTGGGAATTTTTCCTTCTTTTTCCCCTGTGAGCCACCTCCCTAAAAACATTTTAATGTATATCACACCAAAACCATGTGAGAAAATGTTCAGAGTCCTGAACAGTTTTGTCCTTGGTGCACAAGAACTCAGACGCCACTCCTTCTTAAAGTGTAATTAGTGGACTGTATGTAACACCATCTGAGAATCACCCATCCTGTTCTGACCCACAGCCCAAAGGTATGGTCAAACCTAAGCGCATTCACTTTTACATTTTCAGAGGTAAATCAACACTTAAATGGACCAGCCTCGACCCCAAGGAGTTCCTGGAAGACATGAAAAGGTCAAACATGCGCGTGGACGGCTTTGAGGAAATGTTGGAAAAGGCAGGCATCGGCCGCGGCTACATGGACAGGCCCTGTCTGAACCCCACTGACCCCGACTGCCCCCTCACAGCGCCCAACAAGAACACAACTAAGGTGTGGAAACACATTTTCCATCCCCGATCTTTACAAATGCGCTGTGGTAACGTGAAAATAGCTGCTAAGTTCTTTTTCTTTTCTTGCGTCAGCCCTTTGACGTGGCCCGGGTCCTGACTGGCGGTTGCCACGGTCTGTCCAGGAAGTACATGCACTGGCAAGAGGAGCTGATCGTTGGAGGGACCACCAAGAACAGCAGTGGATCCCTGCTCAGGTAACATACACATACACAGCCTCATAAACACTGCTGCGATCACTTCAGGGCTTTTTCTGGAAAGAGCCAGCTTTTTTCCCCTCCTGTCTTTTACGCTCCCTGAAGCGGCACATGCAAGTGTGCTGTAAATCTTGCAGCCATTAGCAGATTCCAGTGAAATCTTAGAGCTCCAGCTGTTCCTGCTCAGCTTTGACTGCACTGCTTGGACACAACCTAAACACACACATCCACAGTGATGTATAGCCTCTGTTTAAATATACAATGAATTTAAGTACCTGGATTTAATATCAGCTTAAAGAGTGTTCCAGGAGACCATTTTTAGCTTCAACAGTATATCTATGTATTTCTAATGTACATATTTAATGATTTCAGTAGTTAGCAGATGTTGTTCTCTGTTATTTCCTAGAACATTCAATTCAACTTTATTTATATAGAGTCTGCGGAAATCAAAATAGTCCCCATGCGCGCTACAGAACCCAGAGCCTGATCCAAAACAAGCGACACTGGCTTGGAAAAGTTGCCTGTTAACGAGAAGAAACCCTCAGGGGGAAATAGGGCATGGGGGGAAAGACACGTTCATCACAATGCAAATACAGGAATCATACAGAAGATGCTTTGCATCTAAATCTATAAAGCCGGGCATGCAGGCAATTGTGCACATGCACGCTTATGCACTGCACAAGAGTACATTGTTTTTTCCTGGCAACGTTTTTGAGTGTGGCACTCTGTTTCCACATTATGTTTACTAGCTGCCACCATTAGGATAATCATGACCATATTTGGGTATCTTGGTTGTTAAATAAGGAAAATGTTCAAGTTAGATTTGCACTCCATGTATTTGCTGATGTGTAGTTCTTACTTATACTCATTGACTGCAACTCCACTGAAAAACCTGGACTAGACTCTTACCTTCAGCATCGGAGAAGCATTTTCTTCTGGAGAACTTCTTGATATTTACTGTTTTTCCAGACCGTTCTGTCTACACCCCAGAGATGCTTATGCATGAAAATTCAGCAGTTTGGGAACTACTGAGCCCAGCCTGTCTGGCACCAGCAACTGAACTTCAGCAGACCATATTGACCTGCTATGTGATCAACTGATTACAGAGCAGTTGGCCAGGTGGAGCTAATGAAGTAGCTGGTGGGCGAAACATATACATAATATAAATGTGAGCAATTATTGAGCCGATTGATTGTATATACACCACAGGAATGTTAGAAGGTTGTTTTTTTCTCTTAAACCATTCCAAACCCAAAGTCAGCCCCGTTTTGTTTGACAAATAGCAAAGCTATCGAGTTGGTATTCACAGTGGAGCAAAGTTAAATGCTTAAAAGCTGTTTATTATTGGGTGATGGGCATCAATCACCTCACGTGCCGCATTCACGCCAGATGATTTGACTTTGTTTTGATGTCAGAGGCAAAACCAGAACGCCATTCGGCAGCCTTGAAGATCTTCTGCTATAAACATCACGCTGTCATTAAAAGCCTGCAGCCGTACTGACCTCCTCCTTTCATTGCTCCCTCTTTCATCCTTCCCATCTCTACCTCCCTTTCTCCTCCCTGCTCAACCCACTGGCTCACCCCCTCCTCTCCTCACCAGTGCCCAGGCCCTGCAGACTATGTTCCAGCTGATGACTCCCAAGCAGATGTTTGAGCACTTTCGTGGCTACGAGGAGGTTTCCAACATCAACTGGAATGAAGAAAAGGCAGCAGCTATACTGGAGGCCTGGCAGAGGAGATACGCTGAGGTATGAAACCAAACACTTAAGAGAGGAAGCAGGGAGGGACCCAGCAAGAAAAGGGGGCACTGGAAAGACATTTTCCCTAAATCCTCCTTAACCACACTGTAAATCACCAACAGGATACAGGTGAACATGGAAAGGCCCCACTAGATAGTCTAAGCCCTTACAAACCTTAGACAGTGCCCCTCATATCATAGTGTGAGGTAAATGGCTCGATCTAGCATCAGGTCGAGCAAAGTCTGGAAAACATTAATGTATTGCTGGATCTCTCTCTCCCTCCCTCTCTCCCTCACACACACACACTCTCTCTCACATATACAAACACACATTCTTACACATAGAAGTTCACACACAATCACTTTTCCAGCTGTGGCCCCATTGGTGGCTCATGTGTGACCTCATCTAGTCTTTGTTATGGAGGCCTCAACCTGGGCTCAGTGCGGCGTGTGCGTGTAGGCGCGTGATGTCGGTGTATGTGCGTAAAAAATTGATTTGTGGCTCATCCGCCACTGATAGGAAGAGGATATGAAAATTTTAATGCATTTTTATGTCATTCTACACATTCTTGACAAATATCTAAGTGTGTGTGCTTAAATATTATCTTGTGTGTGTCTCGCTCACACATTGGTGCAAGCACGTGTGATCTAGTGTGTGTTTTCTAATGTACGTCAGCCACAACTGCAGTTCAGTGTTGAAGCCATCCGTCTGCACTGAGTTAGGGTGAGAGAAAGAAGATGTTATCGTGGTGTGGCCACACATCCTGAAACTGCCCACGCATGAATCCGATGCTATCTTATCCCGTTCTCTGTCGACAGCTTCCTTTCCTGGAGTAATTTGTCATTTTGCTTCCCCGTCTCGCTGCAGGCTGTGCTGCAGAGTGTCGCCGCAAATTCGTCGCAGAAGGTCTTGACTTTCACCACCACCACCCTGGAAGACATTCTCAAGTCCTTCTCTGACGTCAGTGTCATTCGAGTGGCCAGTGGATACCTGCTGATGGTGAGGCCAAATGCACCTTTGGCATTAAACCGGAACATTTGCATTTAGTACACATGTGGAGCGCAGAAGAAAAACAGCCAAAAACAATAAGTTAAAGCACAACATCTGAGTGTAATTATGTTCTGCCTCCAGCTGGCCTATGCATGTCTGACTATGCTTCGGTGGGACTGTGCCAAGTCTCAGGGGGCTGTAGGGCTGGCAGGCGTCCTGTTGGTGACATTGTCTGTGGCAGCTGGCCTGGGCCTCTGCTCTCTTCTGGGCATCACCTTCAATGCTGCAACCACACAGGTCGGCTTGTTTCTTGCATTACTTTTATTTTTGTGAAACTGCCTCATGATGTAGCCTGAAAATAGAAATCAAGAGCGACCTACCAAAGAATAGACCAAAGGCTTTTTTAATTACCAGAGAAGAGAAGAGAGAATTGATGCGTTTGTCCTGCCCGAGCTCACGATGTGTATCCAACAGGTGTTGCCCTTCTTGGCTCTGGGGGTCGGAGTGGATGACGTGTTCCTTCTCGCTCATGCTTTCAGTGAAACTGGACAGAACAAGCGGATCCCGTTTGAGGTGAGGCCGACGTCCCGTACTTCCCCTGTGCCCCATCTCTTTGCCGCCTTATCTGCCCCTAAAGGAATGCGTGAAAGCCTGTCTGTGCCTGCGACGCAGCAGCAAGCCAACTCTTATCAAAGCGGCGCTCCAAATTACAACTATTCTTTTTACCTGCAGAGTGGGAAACCACAGCCATGCACCACTCTGTCAGCTTGTATTTTGTTTGCCCCTGCTCTCCTCCTCTTTCTCGGCTTTATCTCTGTGCCTCCCTCATCTCCCAGCTTTCTTTGTGTGGCTGAGATGAAAACCAAACAGAGCCGAACCTGATCTCTCTCACACACACGGAGGCAGACACACACTCCCTGTGTGGTCCTGCACGTCCTCTGCTCTTCACACAATTGCTGGCACCAAAAGTGAAAGAAAATAAATCAGCTAAATGACTGGGAATAAATTTGCTTTGAGGGGCGGCATTCCATCTAGCTCTGTGTTTACTTTTGTTCTTCAAACATCGGAGCACTTTAGGGCTTTAAGAAATGTTGCAATTAATGTCACTCATATCGGTGGTATGACAATTATAGTTAATCTCAAGTGTTACTCATTTGCTTTCTGGCTAAAATCAGATAAGGAGTGTTTTGCTTCAGTGATTTTATTGCATCTCCCTCTGCCGCAGGACCGTACGGGCGAGTGTTTGAAGAGGACAGGGGCCAGTGTGGCTCTCACCTCCATCAGTAATGTCACAGCCTTCTTCATGGCGGCCCTCATCCCTATCCCAGCGCTGCGAGCCTTTTCCCTACAGGTAAGTGTGTTAAGCGACTGTGTATTCGTGCGTATGTGTTTCTGAGGGGTCATGACAAAAGGAGGAAGACAGAGGAGTGTGTTTTGTTAAATCTATCCGGCCGTTCAGTGGCGGGCCCGTCTGTCCAGATTGCAGCTGAGCTCCATGTAACTGGATCCTGCTGTGTTTGTGTGTGTGTGCGCACGTGTGTCTGTGTGTGTGTGCACGTGTGTCTGTGTGTGTGTGCGCGCGTGTAGAGTTGCAGTATCTGTGTGGGAGGTTGAAAATAAATGATCTTGATGTTTGTGCATGCGTGTGTGAAGGTGATGGTGGGGGTCCAGCTGTGTGTGTGTGTGTGTGTGGGGGGGGGGGGGGTTCTCAGCACTGAAACATCTGTCAATAATTACATACATCACAAGAACGAACAGTCAAAAGTGGGACAGAATGAGAGCATCTGTCCGTCTGAAAAAATGCCCCCGAGAAGCAACGAATAGTTCATTCATCCAAAATTGAAGTATGCAGCAGTGTCAGAAATCAAAGAATAGCTCCTTATACAACATATATGTGACCACATACCTTCATAATACAATGATTTTCTTGATAAGTGATTCTCACCAATTTGGATTTGAATTAACTATATGAAGGCAGATGTATAGATACAGCACACTACTGGTACTATAATGCAGCGAACCAGTGAGACAATATATTGGATATATATGTTTAGAATCCATATACTGTATCTCAAGGCTGGTGTTACATTAAATCACCTGCCTCATATTCTCTTGTAAACCACAAAACATATGTAAATATCTCATTTGTAGGTTTGCTTTTTGTTATGTCACATTACCTCTTTTTATTTGTTGCTGCAAAGCTACAATCATCTAGTTGATCTGTGTTGGGCGTCTTCAGAGCACCAGAATTATTCTCTGCATGGGTTAAAAGAGGATTTGTCTCTGATGAATAACATCCAGTGCAGCGCCTGTGAGCAAGGCTCAAAATTCCAGCTAATTGCATCTCGGAAGACGTTTTTTTCCAATGGTCAGAACTTCTTTTCTGACCTGCCGACTAGATTCTGGGGTGAAGATTAAAAGAGAAAAAGTAGCAGCCGCCTGAATCTGAAATGAATCCGTCATTATGAAACATGTATTCGGGGAGAAAACAGTATGAACCCGAGGATTGTATAATACCAAATGGATACACGCAAGTCCTACGGGTGATGGAGACGCTCTCACCTCCCACTTTCTTACTTTCACAAATACACACACACACACACACACACACACACACGAGCACATATTGAGGCAAGATGTCTCCACAGTGAGTACAATATTAGCATGTGTGGATAGATGGCTTTAGTAGAGTGAGTCTGTCAAACATGATCCATTTACCCCATGGGTCTAATCCCTGCAGCCTTGTTTTATGCACACACGCACACACACACACACACACACACAGAGGGTCTTGAATTTAACACAGGCACACACGCCGATGCAAGCATAACACACAAAAGCACATTGCGTGCATACTTTACAAGTGTGGTTTTGCAATTGGTGGAAGGCAGATTTGTAGCGAGGTAGACAAGCACACAGATAGCCATCTTTTATAAAGGAACACACACACGCACGCACACACACACCTCATACAGCTATGGCTGGTATTCATGCATGTGCGCAACTCATCACCGTGCAGAGCTTCCTGTGGTCAACTCCTCCACGGCTACATCTCCCTGGAAAACACACACGCACATTTATATGCGGACAGATGTGATGATAAATCTTTCCGCTCTGGGGTCAGCGCACGGTCACCGTGTGTGTACGTCTGGACGTTAGTGGGCCAACTGAGAATGAATTGTTCTATCCAACTCACAGAAGTTTTTCCTCCTTTTCTCACATCATTTATCTCCCCTGTTGACTGAGTAGTGAGTTCAGGAATGAAGGAGTTGTGTGTCTGTGTGTCTGTTTGATTGTGCTTGATAAGGTGTGGTTTAAGTGAGGCACTTTATTGTGTGTGTGTGTGTGTGTGTGTGTGTGTGTGTGTGTGTGTGTGTGTGTGCGCTTGCACTCTTTTGTGTGTTGTCTGTATGGCCTCAGCGCTTGCTCATCACCTCAAGCCCTGCAGGCCTCTACCTCTCTGGGTGGTCTGGCACTGGATTTTGTGTGTGTATGAGAGAAAGAGAGAGAGAGAGTGTGTGTAAGTGCTGGAAACTACACAAAATCCTGGAACACAGAATGCACTTTAGGTGGGGGCCCCAACCCAACGCCAACCCCCACCCTCTGCTCCAGCACACCACCTTCAAATGCTTAACTACAACACAACTGTGTCCTCTGTGACTCATATTGAGACACTTTTGTGTGTTTTTACTCTTGAAAGCACCTGGAAATGTGTTAACAGCCAAGTTTTATCTTATTCCGATTGTATGATGTGAATCTTTCCTGGTGCTTTTGTTCAGGACATTGCGCAACACCTTCCCAGTCTTTGTGCAATCTGGAATTTGCCAGTTTGTGTCGATGCTGACACATTTATTGACCTTTTATTACGCTAAATGCAACCATATGTCTCGTAACAATCGGTTTCTTGCAGGCTGCTGTGGTGGTGGTGTTCAACTTTGCCATGGTGCTGCTCATCTTTCCCGCCATCCTGAGTATGGATCTGTACCGACGAGAAGACAGACGTTTTGACATTTTTTGCTGCTTCTACAGGTGCGCATGCACCCACGCACGCACACACACACACACACACACACACACACACACACACAGACACGCACACACACACAGGAATCTTCTAAATGAAGTTTAAAACTGTCACTGAAGTGTTTCTTTTTGTGTTCCTCAAATCTCTCATTGACAACATGCAATTTCAGTTGAATGATGGTGTTGCTTGTATAACTTTGTGTTACTGTCTTTGTGTCAGTTTATTCATTGTGTTCAGCTGTAATAAATTCACAAACTCTGTACTCTGTCCTCAGCCCGTGTGCCAATCACGTGATCCAGATCGAGCCACATGTGTACATGGATGGAGCAGATGGGAGTCGTTACCGCCCTCCCCCGTCTTATCACACTCCCCCTCCGTCGTACTACACTCCCCCACCGAGTTACAGCAGCCCCCCTCCGTCCTACAGCAGCCACAGCTTTGCCCAGCAGACCCAAATCACCATGCAGTCTACCGTTCAGCTCAGAACCGAGTACGACCCGCGGACACAGGCCTTCTACACCACGGCCGAGCCCACGTCCCAGATCTCCGTGCAGCCCATCAATCCTACCAATGACTTTTACGGCAGCAATGCTGGCACTGGCAGCAACAATCACGATAATCTCAACAACAATAACGGGAGTCGGGCTAATGTGGGATCGCGGAGTTCCGCCGCCTACTCCCATCATCACCACGCACCTCCTCCCGCCAGCTCTGTTCCTCATGGTGACGCAGCTTCTGCAGCCAGCCAGGGCGCAGAGAACAACAGCTCCACCCGGGACCTGTTGTCCCAGGCTGGAGAAGGCCCGACAGGCCTGCGCTGCATCGAGTCTCCCTGCTCCCGCTGGACCTTTGCCTCGTTTGCTGAGAGGCACTACGCTCCTTTTCTTCTGCAGCCCACCGCCAAGGTAAGCTCATTTCGTCGGCCCTAGTGTTTGTAGAAAGAGCTGAATATGAGAAAATCCCCCCCAGTGTAACGTAAAACTGTGGCGACTGATTCACTGCCGAGATCATCTGAACTGGACGATGAATCACTGGAGTGAATTTTCAGGAAATCTCAGATGGAGGTTGTGGTCACACACAGACACACACACACATACACACACACTGGGTGGTCTATCAACTCAAAGCCTTCTCCTACTGAAGTCCTCCAGTGGCCTGTAATTGGCATTACCAGGAAATCGTTTCTTCGCAGTGCCAAATGTTGTTTTGGTTTTCACATTCATGCACTGACTGATTCACGCATTCCTGTTATTGCCTCATAGCCCATTATGTTTGACTTTCAAATTTCTGGCAATTGAAGGCACTAGAAGTGACGAGGAAGTCAGAAGTCATATCTTTTTCTTTTTTTAATCCAATCCTTCAGAGCAATATTAAAAACTAAGTAAAATTTTATTAAAGGCATGTTATCTAATCTTAACATTTAGCCTCAGTTGAACTCACAATCCTGTCAGGGTGTTAAAATACATATGTCTTTTGCGATGACGTTCAAACTATAGACTTTATTGGTGACGATTGAGAGGAATTCCTGTTGTGTAACTTTTGGAATGTGTTGGTAAAGTCCATCTTAGATCATGCATGTGTTTCATTTTCTTTTTTGCTCGTCATTCAGAATATGCAGCGTGGTGTCCAATGGTAATTGATGCCAGCTGAAGTTGTCATGCCAGCACTCAGCAGGCAAATCTGTTGATGAAACTCTCATCTTCTGTTCCCAGGTGGTTGTTATTGTGCTCTTCCTCTGCCTGCTGGGAGTCAGTTTATACGGGACCACCCAGGTGAGGGATGGCCTGGAACTGACGGACATCGTGCCCAGAGACACCAGCGAGTACGACTTCATCGGCGCCCAGTTCAAATTCTTTTCCTTCTACAACATGTATGTGGTGACACAGCGGGCAGATTACGCCCAGAACCAGCCTCTGCTGCACCAGCTCCACCAGAGGTTCCACTCTGTCCGCTATGTGCTGAAGGAAGACAATGGACAGCTGCCCCGCATGTGGCTGCATTACCTGAGGGACTGGCTGCAAGGTAGTCCAACTTTTTATACTTAATTTGTAAGCAGATGGATTGTACAAAGATAATTATTGAAAAAAGATTACATCTAATTAAAAATGATTTAAATGAATGCTAAAGCACATGTTCTACATCAATACTCTTGGTAAATCATAACACATTGTCTATGAAACAAGTTAATTTACATATTGACACAATTTACATCAAATAGTAAGCACATTACAACAATAATATCATGCCAGACTAAGGGATAAAACACATTGTGTGTGTCTGCGTGTGAGCTGGTTGGTAACCACATCGAGAGCCGTGGGCGTGAGAAAGAGACCTTTGCCTTATATTGCTTACTGCTATGGTGGGACAAATTGGAGCCAGGCAGGAACGAGACCCAAAACAACGTCTCCCACAGTCGACCACCACCAGACACATGGCACTGATATATTGTGTAATGAAAGCACTGAACCAAAAGCAGAAGATTTTAGGTGTTTGGAGCCTTGTTTTTCAGGCTGGTCATATTCATCAGGTTTATTATAAAGTATTGGTGGGTTATTTGCATAGTTTTGTGAAGATAAAGATTTGTTTTTTCACAGGTCTCCAGCAGGCTTTTGATAAGGACTGGGAGGCTGGCCGCATCACCCTCAACAACTACAGGAACGGATCTGACGATGGCGTCCTTGCATACAAGCTGTTGGTGCAGACAGGACGACGAGACAAACCAATTAACCTCAAACAGGCAAGTTACGCTCTCCGTTCACGATGTGCACGATACCAGGAGAATCTTTTCAGACTGGAAAAAAAAGTAATTTATTTGTCTTTCACTCCATCTCCTGTCTTTTTTTCTACTAAACTTTGACAAGCTCAGGAATTTAAGGATTTGCTGGGGCTGAAGCCTGTCTCTAAGAACCCTGTTAGCTATTTATTTAAAACATTTGTACAATTTACTATTCTCTCAGAGGGTGTCTGTGTTTGGGAAAGGCTTTATATTTAAAATTGCCTTTTTTGAAATAAAGAATACTAGGGCCATTGAAGCATCTGTAAGAACAAAAATCCAGAAGTGTTTCTTCTTTGATCCCCTCCAGTCATTGACAGGAAGCACAGCCACATCACTTCCTCCCTCTGTGAGGGAAGTGCGTTTGCTGTGAGGTGTGGGGGCCGCCCGCGGAGCTGCTTGGGCTTCCGTGACAGCTTGAAGACATACAGTTGTTGTGTTTCCCGCTGTTAAATTCAATCCAGATTCCCAGGAAAACGGGACCACTCCACAAACTCCTGCTCTAACTCCTGTGCCTGTGCGCCCTCTGTGCTTCTTCTTTTTCCCTTTTCTCTGCACTGTCCTGTCCTCTTTCTTGGGAACTACATCCATGTGTTTGCACGTTCTCTGTGTGGGTGTTTCTTTGTGTACAGTAGCCATTTTTATATATATCGAAATGATGGTCAAAAACATAGTTTATTGTGATTTGCTACTCCGTGGATTTGTCTCTGCTAATCTTTTTGTGATGCTGGCACAGTTGTAGAATAGTATGGAAGCTAGCTGTGCGCATGTGGAAGGCATGCTTTTGGGAAAAACTGAAACTTTTGATGTAGAAACAAGGCCGGTTCAATGTTCTCAAGATCGTTTGCTTCTCAGGGTCCGGTTGATCTGTGGCGCCGGGCATTCTGGGTACCCGTAGGGGTTGGGAGAAGCAAGTGTGAGCAACATTTGTACAGATGTTGTGTTATTTTTATAGCTCTACTCCATTTGCTGGGTGGCATTTCCTTCAGTGTTAACAACCAGGTTAACTGCACACAGACGCGTTCAGGGACTCCAGCCAATTTTTTTTATTGTTACGCTAACTCAAGCAATTTTTTTCTCCCCTCCCTCCCCACCCCCATTACAAAATCTTTTCCCTTTACTCCATCCATCTCATCCCATGAGTCCAGTTTCACCCCTAAACTCTTCCTGCCTCCGCAAAGGAGGGATTTATGGATCCTCAAAGGGAAAGTGGCAGAGCGGTATGCAGTAATGGATTTACCTCTCAGGAGGTAGCATTGCAAAGCTACATTCCACTTTCCTGCAGAGGAGAGCGAGGTGGCCATCTACGTGCCGTTGCCACAAATGAGACCAAATGAAAAAGAACTTGTGGAAAATCTGCATACAGATTGAAATAAAAACAGGGTTTGGTCTTAATCAGCGTGTGTTGGTGTTGGGTGATGCCGACGCCTTTTATGAATCAATATTGGTTTTCTGAGGCTTTCACACCTGCACTGTAAGCTTGGCGGTAAAAACTGATCAAGGGGATGTGTGTCACAGCAATCAAGCAGGGAACCCCAGAAACAACAGCGCAGTCCCAAGATTACTTCTGTACGATATAAGCACAAATATGTTCATATGTTTCGCACCGACCTCAGTCACTGGGGCTGGCCAGCATCTTCTGTACGTAAAAGTAGAAGCTGATTCAACATTTTCCGTGTTTTGCTGCGGCGTCATCATTCTGGGAATCGGTGATGAACATTTTCAGAAAAGCGGCCAGTGTTTGAATTGTTGATTTTTCTTTGGTTGGAAAGAAAGAGGCACTAGAATTTGACTCTTATTTTGAAAGCTGCTCCACTCGTGCACATGCATAAATAAGCATTTCTGCGGTCGGCTCACCTGTACAAAGTTTTCGTTAAACACTTCCTGTTTCCACAATACGCTCTGAATCCAATGTATACTGAATAGCAGCAATAAGATTTAAAGCTTGTGTTATTTGGTATTTTCACTTATTTTGCATTAATTGCTACGTGGTATTTTGATTAGTACTTGCAAAAGACACATTATGTATATATATATGTGTGTGTGTATATATATATATATTAATGCATATTAATGCAGACCTTCAGACGTTTATTTAAATTACACAATTAATTCTGTCTGTGCTTTACAGCTGACTCGTCAGAGGCTTGTGGATGCAGACGGCATCATCAACCCAGGTGCTTTCTACATCTACTTAACGGCCTGGGTGAGCAACGACCCCGTGGCATACGCCGCCTCACAGGCCAACATTCGCCCAAATCCTCCAGAGTGGCTCCACGACCGCAGCGACTCCATGCCCAAGACACCCCTCAGCAGTAAGTCAACATGCCCACTTTGATAATCCACTCTTCAGCTAAAGGGTTGTTTTGATTTTAGACTGATGGGTGTTTTTTAATTGTGCAGACTAGATTTAAATGAAAATAGAAATACAAACAACATAAATGTCTCATGTAGTTTAAAAATACTTTTTTAAAATAATATAGTCATTATTACATTGTCGTAATTATTAAAGTGTATCACCTTGTGTGCCTCAGTAAAATTGAGGAAATGTTCTAAAATCTTAGAGAAATGTAAATAGTATCTGTCTTTGTTGTTGGTTTTGGATGAAACTTTTCCTGCTGTAGGTTCCATAAGGCGTCTGCTACATGTGAGCACTGTTTACTTCTTGTGGTTTCAGTTAATGAGACTTGTCTGCCTCTTAGCATGAGTGCAGAACGTGCATTTACTGTACTGCAGCAGTAGCTATGTGTGTGTGTGTGTGTGTGTGTGCACGCATGTGTATGTGCCCATATATGCGTGAGCTCAGGTTGCAAGGCTTAGGACCAAGACACGGCTCACTGTGGTTCTTCTAATGGTGCCTGTGGTGAATGCTATAATCCCGACTACTATGGGGCCCGAGCATTACACACACACATTATTAAAACTCAGTGACCCCAAACACTACACACACCCTGTTCTCATTTCCCTGCCACACACACACTGACTGTAAATCACGTAAAAGGAACAGCCATGTTGTTGTTTGATTGTAGCCTGTGATTTGCAGCAGGTTAAAAAGTGCTCCGCAGGGGAGAGAAATGATTGGGTAGGGAGGGAGGGGCCAGGTTTATGGTGGGAAATGCAATTGGACCACAAGCAGGAAGTACCCTGCCTTGGGAATGTGATTGGAAATGTTTACCTTTGTGGGAGGCCCCCCCCGCCCCCGTCCCCGGAGCAGAGTTTGTTTGGCTTGAAGCCAACCGGTATCCTAATCGAAATTTATAGTTGAGAATATTCTGTGCTCCCGTTTGACCCTGCAGGCACTGTGGATCCAACACACCTCGACAGCAGACTGCACACAACATATGTTTATGTAAGAAAAACGACATATGGAAAGAAAGAAAGATTAATGGGGAGAAGCCAAGTTGGTTTCATCTGCCTTGTGCAGTGTGGACTTGATCATTCCACTGGAAACAAAAATATAAATGAGTACAGTTTTACAGCCAAACATGACTTCACCCATGAGTGACAGGCAGGTATACGTGCACATGCATCTATATTACACTTTACATGGCAGCGCTGACTTTAGGGCGTGGTCATGGCAGTTATTCTGACGTTGTAATTACCAAGATTCAGGTTAGCCATGACACTCAGCTGTGCCTGGAACTGATAGGGGCCTCATTAGCCAAACTTGGCTGTGGACGGGCTGCATTTTCAATGGAGCTCTGTTCCACGACACCACGACAGCCTCCCCTCCCCAAACGCACACATGCACTCATCCACAGATGTAGCTGCTCTTGGGTGCAGAGGGCAAGTGGTCTGTCAATTGGATATTTGTGGTTTAGCTGAGGAATGTCAATTGCTTTGTAAATATGCTTTGGGATCACGTATGTTTAAATACTCCGTTTTCAATGAGTGAGGATTTCATTGTTGGCATTTTAATTTAACCTGATGCCTTTCTTGAGGTTATGCAGTGATGTGTCACTCAGATTGGTATAACTATTTTTGCATAATTACAGCTGTTGTTGTGTCCCCATCCAGTTCCAGCTGCTGAGCCCATTGAATACGCACAGTTCCCCTTCTACCTCAACGGGCTCCGGGAGACGCCGCAGTTCGTGGAAGCCATCGAGAGCGTGAGAGCCATCTGCAACAACTACAGCCGGCACGGCCTCCCCTCCTACCCTAATGGGTACCCGTTCCTGTTCTGGGAACAGTATGTCAGTCTGCGCCATTGGCTTTTGCTGTCCATCAGCGTCGTGCTCGCCTGCACCTTTCTCGTCTGTGCCCTGTTCCTGCTTAACCCGTGGACCGCTGGCATCATTGTGAGTGTAATATGAATATTTGGGGAATGCAGAAGACCCTCTAATACACCCACATGACCCTGATTTCATTCTTAATGCTTGCGTGTTATTAGCAGTAACAGCTTTTCCTACTCTACTGTTTTACTTCCTGTGTTTTATGTGTGGTCCAGAAAGAATCTCAAAGATGAGACAGAAGGAGAGGAGAAGTAGCCGCTGCGTGTTATTGCAGCCCCAGTCACCAGTGTTTATCTTCTGCTGTTTTGTTAGGCCCGCAGTGTTTAGTCTGGTCCAACACGTCCAGACACCGAGGCTGAAATAAATAGCGAGAGGACACAGAGTGGCTCAGGCCTCTCGCTCCCCCTTCTAAACCTACATAAAGTCTGATTTCCCCCCTGTCCTCTCCCTCTCGCTGAAGCAGTTTCCAAGGATACACACAAAACACACACTGCAAGCTCACAGACACCTTGATATGTTTGCACACGTACAGTACAGAACGTGTAAACAAGCAGCTACATAATTCACGTTGAAACCCATACACAGAGGGGCCTGTTTTTTCTCTCTAGTGGGTTCTGTTGTACAACAGGCAGGGGCCCGGTTGCCTGAGCTCTTAAACAGAGGGGTCCTCCTGTTCATCATTCAGGACTTTACCAGTGAGATGAAAAGACTAGTTATGGAGAGAGGTCAAGTTTAACTGGCTGGTCTGTTGTTGGAGTACAGATGTCTCTGATCCATTCAGCAGAGCTCCGATCAGTGCACGGTGATCATGTGCTGCATCCCAAATATCATTTGGTAGAAAGCAAAATTGAGAGTTAAAGCATAAGATTCATTTAACGAAGGACATATAATGTTTAGAGATGTTCACCATCACTGGCTGAATGTGTATAAGTGCTTGTGCGCATATGTACAGCCCGGTTGTGTTCACTTCAAAGCGTTTGGGCCCCATGCAACCTGACACCCGTCAGCTGATAATGGCATTTACTCCCAGCTCCTGTCCTGCTCAGCACTGAAGAGGCACACACACACACATTTTAATCACATGCACCATTACTACAGCACGGTTAACATAAAGGTGCTCACAAAAATGATTGCCCAGAAACTAGAGAAAAAGCACTGGTGTAACCCGAAAGTGTGTTTCTACAGTGTGAAATCAGCACTCATGTCAGCTTCTTAACCGCTGTCCTCACTTTCAGGTTTTGGTGCTTTCTCTTATGACGGTGGAGCTCTTTGGCTTCATGGGGCTGATGGGAATCAAGCTAAGTGCTGTTCCTGTGGTTATTCTCATTGCCTCCGTGGGCATTGGAGTGGAGTTTACTGTCCATGTGGCTCTGGTAGGTACCCATGATGAAATAATAAATGCATGACTGACCTTTTCACCTTTCAGCGGGGAATAGTCACCTTTTTAATATGGAAGATAAGTTTGACTTTGAAGCCTATGATTCCCTGGAGAGGAGACATGAATGAGGTTTTTGTGTGTGTTGTAGGCGTTCCTGACTGCCATAGGGGATCGTCACAAGCGGGCAGTGCTGGCATTAGAGCACATGTTTGCGCCGGTGCTCGACGGAGCCTTTTCCACCCTTTTAGGAGTCCTCATGCTCGCGGGCTCTGAGTTTGACTTCATTGTCAGGTGGGTACAAAACGTAAACACTGCAAAATAAATTGCAGCATTTATCTCAGTAGAATTCCTACAGGTGAGCACGCAGGGTGCTCAAAGGTTATGGTATGGCGTCTTCGTGGCGTCACTAGACCGTTAAGTCCATGCCTCAACCTGTATGTCACACAGGAATCTACCTGAGACACCAGTCAAGCATGAAAGGACTTCTCTTTCTTCCTTCATCCCCCTCAATCTCTTTCTTGTCTTCTACCCACATCTCCTTTTTGTTTTCCTTCTCTTTTTCAGCTCCACCTGACAGAAACCTGCCTGTAATATTTTTTTGAGGTTGTTTGTTCTCTACAAAAACTTCGGAACTTCTTTTTTTTCCCCCAAATGTCCCTCTCGGCTTTTCTTTCATCCTGCTTAGTAATTCCCGTGCATGCCATTTTAGAGGAAACCAGGGGAATGATAGTGGGTTGAGGGTCAGAGGAACAAGGAACGGGGAGGAGGAGGAAGAGGAGGGGGGGCTATAGGATGAAGTAGACTAAGATGGGGGGGGGAGGCATGGAAAGCTTCTGGCTTTTGTAATGTCCTTCAGCTACTTTAACTGCCCTCACAAGACATTTATAAGCACGAGGAGGATTAATGGGGTGGGGGTCGAACGTTGCGGAAAGACAAGACAAGTGGAAATGAAGGCAGACACAGTGTGGGGGGGCTCTGTGTCGGTGGCTCTGTTAGCAAGCGAGCTGCTTCCATACAAGGAAGAAAAGGTAATCATTCTGTACATTATCCAGCCTGCAGTGTAATAAGAAGTTTCCAGTCATCTGAGGGATGAGCTTAAAGTCACAGAGGTATAATTTGCTTGACCTGCACACCCGTGCCTACGCACACCAGGCAAACACAGAGCGGCTCCATGACCCTGCAATCAAAAGGGTCAACAACGGCGAGCCCGCCAGCAAGCGCCCGCGCAGGAACACACTGAGTAGGACTTCCAGACACACGAACACAGGGAGGCCTCACAGACCTTCTCTCCGCACCTCCACTGGTGTGCTCTGGTGTCTGGCTCAGTCCCAGGCCTCCATTTAAAGGTTCTGCTGTTGTTTGAGCAAACAAAGCTGTGGCCCAAGACCATGCAATAACAACAGACCCAGCTCGTATTTTTCTGCTTGGATTGAAAGAAAGAAATGTTTCCCTGACTTTCGCCTGTCAGCCCTGCAAATGTTTTCTATCTAAACAGCCCGGCGGGGCACACATCCTGGTATGTGGGCCGCACGCATTCACGTTGTACGCATATACACATAGAACACTCGGGTCCAGAGGTGAGATGGCTTTTACCCCTCCTGGTATGTGGACAGTTCATTTGCTTACAAGTCCAACCATTTAATAGAAGAATAGGGAAGAGAGAGGGGCTCTGTTTTTTTTTACAGAAATAATTGCTAAAGACTCATGTGTTTGGAGAACAACTAGTCCTGAATAATCATCCCATTCTGTCAAATACCTGTGACATACCTTCATGAGGATTATTTTTGATGTCGGCCCATCTACAGAACATATCACTCTATCCCGGTGCAGCATATGCTGAAGTGGTCCATCACTTTGTCCGAGAGAGGAAAAAAAGGATACGAGTGAGAGGAGAGGGCGGCTTACCTGATACATTGGGGATTTAATTAGATGGAGGAGATTGTGGAATGGCCGGGAATTTCATCGGGGGCTTAGCGGGAAAGAAGGGAGAGAAGTGAGGCAGAGAAGAGAGAGAGAAATAAAAGAGAACGGGAAGCAGTGGCGCTCTGAGGGTCCCCTTCTCCTCTTCCTAGACTAAATTGTTTAAATTCTATACCCTTCACTTCATTTGTTGCCTCTCCCTCTCACTTTTTAAGAGCGGGAGAGGAGAGAGAGGCCCCTGTCCTCTTGTGCCCCCCCACCCGCAAATGTTCCCTTCCTCTCCACCCCCTTTCACCCTCCTTTACCCCCTCTCCCCTCCTTGCACATTCCTCACCACTTTGTTTTCCTCCATGTTTGCTTATACACCACACACCCAAGAGAGAATGCCCTCACCCTTGATACCCCCCCTCCCGTCTCTCTCCATTATTTTTCTCTTTCCTTCAGTGCCTTTGAATTAACCAGCCCTGGCTAATTATGCTCCCCTTTTCTTTTCTTCTCTTTGGCTTCTTTAAGACTAACCTTCTTTGTCAGGACACAAGGTACCTTTCTGCTTCACTCCTCACAACCGCGGTGCATGCCTGCCTGTCTGTGGGGGGGTTTATATACTGCCTGTACATGAGTGTTTGTTTTCTGGGAGTTTCTTTATTGAAGTATCATTTCAGGCATGCGTTGTGAATAATCTCGCATGTCTCCCCACGTCTAAACCTTTGTGGTTTTGTGCAGGTGTTTTCTTTGTTAAACTGTTTTTCATCTCGTCTGCCCGCCATCGGTCTGTTTGGTTTTGGAAGAAAGAAATGAAAAGTGTTTGGTGTTTGCATTTGTGTGTTGCAGGTATTTCTTTGCAGTGTTGGCCATCCTAACAATTCTTGGAGTTCTTAATGGATTAGTCCTTCTTCCAGTATTACTATCATACTTTGGACCCTACCCAGAGGTAAAGACGTGCTGTTTTCTTATTTAATCTCCAGCTGATGTTAGAACAAGTCTTCTGCTGCGTAGCTAATAATCAAAGGACTTATCATTCACTGCTGCCTCTTTCTTCTTCTGACTCAGGTATCGCCAGTTGATGGCCGTAGCCGGCTACCGACCCCGTCCTCCGAGGCCCCCCCGAGCACCGTCCACTTTTCAGTCCGTCCTCGCCACCCTAACGCAACCGCCAATGCCTCCGGTGCAGTTTCAGACTCATCTGACTCTGAGTACAGCTCCAACACCACTGTATCTGGGATCAGCCGTGAGCTGCAGAACTACAGCCTGCCTTCTCACAGAGGCCGAGGAAGAGCCGAGGAGCAGCAGTACCACCTACACACCAGCAGAGGAAGAACAGCCCGGACAGGGGAGGAAAGGAGATCAGGATCAGGGCACAGGCGCTCTGCTAGGCAGCCTGACCCACCTGCCTATGTGTCTTCTGTAAGAACATTCAACCTGTTTTCATTTATCCGTTGCACCATATCACATCGTAACCAAACTTCTTGTTCTACAGTCTGTCCCCTCTCAGGGTTGCGATTCCGGGCTCCAGCCCAGGGCTACGCAACGCACCAGCAGGGATCCCACCCAGCTGCACTGGCACGTCCCGCCCCCAGCCCGCCCGCGCATAGACGCTTTTGAAACTGCTACTGAGGCTGGGGGCCACTATGGCTCACACGGACACAGAGAACACTTAGCAGGCAACAGAGCCCGCTCTTCCCACAGCTCCCAGCACCTTCCACACCACCACCCTAACCTCCCTCCATTCTGCCAGCCCATCACCACAGTAACAGCATCAGCCTCTGTCACTGTCGCCGTCCACCCGGCTCCCATGCCCGGCCAGAACCCCCCTGCCTCTTACCCGGGTTACACTGCAACAGACAGTTACAGCCCACCATCACAACCGACAGAGGTGCCGGAGCCTAACTTCCAGGACCCACATGTGCCACAGGACACTGAAATTGGGGCCAGAGGCGTGAAGGTGGAAGCCATGGAGCTTCAAGATTTGGAGTTTGAGGTAGCTGACAGGAACAGTGGCAGACGGGCAAGCTGAGGTGAGCCTTCCCTTCATGTGTTTTGTAATAGATCCAGTAATAATATACTGACAGTAAAATCATCTATTTCTGGGTCTAGGTGTGGATGGAAATATAATGGCCAAAGATGGACTTCTCCATATCACTAAGCAGCTGACCGTGTCTGGTGAAGTTCAGCCCTGCATAGTCCAGCCCAGTTCGCCTCTGGTTTTAAGTGGCAAGAAACTTTCCAGTGTTGCCTTCATGGTGCTCATTTTTACTGTAACCCAGTGGACTATTCTCACAGATATCTCTATGTGTATTTAAAAGATGTATACATATGTAAATATGAACAAAAAGTAGCTATAATTTTAGGAGCTGTTCAACTCCTCATGTTAACAGACTGGGGCTGCCATTTTCAATGGCGTGTGCCTGTGTGTGTGTGTGTGTGTGTGAGAGAGAGAGAGATCTGATTACTGTTCATTCATCTGTGGATCTGTGCCATTAGAAAGTTTCATTTAAATCTAGAAAAAAAACCATGACAGCATTCATTCACTGTTGCTGCTCAAAATGATACATTTATAACTCTATGCAAAGGTCTCTTTAAGCATAAGTGACCTGTCTACACCTTCAAACGCTTGTGTGTGTGTGTTTGTGTGTAAGTGTGCGTGTGTACGTGTGTGGCCTATATTATGTGAAAAACCCTGTTATTTTCCAGCTTCTACATCAGAACAGACCTTCTCAAAAATGACTACCGTAATATTTACACTTATTGAAAACAGGCAACTGTTATCAAACAGGGCTATTTGTGCGTGCATGTGAGGGTGCGTGTGTATGCATGTGTTATTTTATAGAGGTACACATGTTAAACAATCTTTTTTTTTTATCACAAACCTGTGGTAGTTATCAAACAGTTACTGTTTAACTTGACACGCTATGCGTGCTATTTAAGACGAGCAGATATGAAGAATTTTAAAGGTTGTTTTCTTTTTTTGTTCTTTTCCTCTTTTAGTTATTGCCTCTACATCGGAACCTGTTTCTGTTCCCAGCTTTGTATCACTGTCCGTTAGGCTGCTCTTCAGGTGTATTTTACTGTAAGAGGTTTTAATTGTTTTTTTTAAACCCTAACAAGCTTAAAACAGGTTCTGTGTTGTATACTGATATACGAGCAGTAAATCCATCTCAGAAACTCACTTTTTTTTATACAGGGACGTTCACGTTACTGATTCTGGAACAGGGTCCACTTGGGGCACTAACTCTGTACCCTAAATGGCTGTGTTTAGTGGATAAGCTAAATCCCAAACTGTATACTGTACCGTGTACACTACATACTGAACTGTGTATGTACCTAATTCACCATGGCACTTGATTGAATTTCAACTGCATTTACAGGAATATCTCAACTCCAGAAGCTCTTTATTTATGTCCAACCAATAAGCTAGTCCACCCTTCCTATATTAGTCCTCTATGGCCTAACCATGTGCTCTACAGTATATGTGGTTCGGTGTGTGTGTGTATGTGTGGGGTGGAGGGGAGGGGGAGGGGAGTAAGATGTTCTTTCACTCTCAGCAAACATTCAGTGACAGTAAGGACAACATAATTTGGCCTCAGATGTCACCACTGACCTCAGCTAATAAAAATCCACAACGCAGCACTGATGCTAATTGGTCATATCGATGACAATGAATGGCACAGCCCATAGCCTCAGGGGTCAGAGTTTACACTGCCAGCCCCAGCCCCCACCCCCTACACTGTCTCTCTCTCTCTCTGTCTGCCACAATGGCCAGTTTGCATACCTACGACCTTCCTCAATACCAGACCCAAGCCCCTTTGACCCCATCGCTCACCAAGTCTACACCTCAATTTACCGCCACACGCTCACTTCCTGTCCAACACACGTAGCTCTTTGCAGCTTTTCCTCCTTTTGTCCACCGTGTTATGTCAGCTGCTTGCGTTGAATAGGTATTTCTGTTTGTTGTCTCCCGATGTCACATTGGCAATAGTGGAGAGGATCATAGCTGGCAACTGTTTTATTTTGTTGTTGTTGGTTTGTTTGTATGTTTTTTTGTGATATTTATATTTTTGTAATATAAAATATGGTATTTTCTTTCAATATTGTTGTGATGCCAGTGGATAACAATTGCAGGGATTTTTATGTCTATTGAAAAAGAAAACACTATTACAGTTTAATGTTTTTACATTAATGGAGTTTGATCTGTATAAAGTGCTTACTAATGTTAAATAGGAAGAAAAAGAGTATATAACTTTTTACACTACAGGTCTCATCATAGCTCTTAGAGGATTTGAAAAGGAAAAAAAAAATTGGTTCTTCCAGACTGCCATTTCATTCTCAGTTGGCACGGATGTATGCTGTTTTCAGTTACAAAGATAAATGTATGCCATATAATTTATTTATATGAAAATTTATTTTTGTAGTGTACATAGTAGTTGTCAAGGTATTTGACAGAAGTATATTTTTAAAGAGTTTATATGTAATGATATAACACAACAGGAAAGAAAAAAACCAATAAGGTGCACATTTTCACTGCTAACTGTCTTGTGAGACAACGTGGACACCTCCCCTTCAGTATTATGTTTCCGATCCTCGGAGAGAGGCCGCTGTTTCTGTGGGTTCGTCAAAGGCTAGCCATGAGAGTAGAAAATTGTACTAGCTCTCTAAATATTAATGTTCAAACACTGATAGAATTCTAACAAATAAACATATTATAACTTATTTGTCTTTTTGTTCATAACTTTAATAAATGGAAAGTGTTGAAGTTTTGATTTGGTCTGAGTGACTTCTTGAAAAAGTGCAACACGCAAGACCTGAACTGTAAAAACGATCCTGTTCTAAATGCCAGTTGTGCGGCGCGTCCAGCAACGAATGCAGTCTTTGATTGAAAAAAAAAGACATTAATGTAATACCGCTTAGCACAACCATTGATAAGATCCTCTCCTCCTCTTCCATTCGTTCTCCCTCTTTCATGACATCTGGAGGCCTGCAGCCCACTCCTGCACCCCCAACCTTCACCCACACACACACATACAACCCCCCCCCACCCCTCTTCCTCCTCCACTCCTTGTTCTGTATGATTTTGATTGACAGCTTTATAGAGTGCAAGGAAATTGGTTGTAGTTACAATACAGCTGGCCTGGCCGGAGTAATGAAAAAGGGCATATGGCTTTGAGTGCGCAGCACCGATGCTGAAAGAGGCGGAGCGGCTTTTCAGCCACATGGGTGGCAGCAATTTATTGTCCACTTTTAACAGAGAGTTTGGAAAACCGTGCGATTGGCAGCAACACAGGCCTGTAAGTTCTCCTCAGCTGCAAAAATGATGTCAGGTTTCACCACCCAACCTGCGGCGTTCCTCGGGAACTCGCTGACCCTGAGTCAGTGGGTAGAGTCTGTCTGTAGGCATGTCATTATCTTTTAAAGCCAATAAAGGCGTGCCACTTGGCTGTGTGCCGTCCAAAATGCGGCAAGATTTAAGCTGACGTCTTACAAAGTGTGGGGTGTGTTTGCAACGCCGGGTGGCGGGGTGTCCTGTGTCACGTTTTCAACATTCCTGACTGGATATGACATCTATAAACATTTTTTAAACTGTTGTTTAATGAGAAAGCTTCAAACTCTTGTGAACTCTTGGCAATGCAGTACTTTAAAAGAAAACGCAGCAAATGTGCACCACCACGCCACGGTGGCTGATGGGTAACACAGTTCACATACCGGTACTTATATTTTGTAAGATCTCACCAGCATCCCTCTAATTTGCTGGGGTGCCGCGGGTCACTGAACCAACATAAACCATTCCTCTGGGCCTGGTTTTACACTCTGCTCTCTTTTTTTTATAAAAACGTACGTATATGCAAACACTCACAGACACACATATATGCATGTTTTGTTTATCCTCAAATTTGTGGGGACTTTCAAATGATGTCACACTAACCTAAACCCACTTCTAAAACTTGAGCGTAACCCTCTCACAGTCTTTTGAAATTGTGGCGAAAAGCATTCAGTCTTATATCAAGAAGTATAAGAACAGACAACCAAAGAGTTTATTTCCATCAATAAGAAGTAGACAATTTCTCATCACTCCTCTGCACCTCTGGACTATTTATTTCCCTCAAAGTGATCATTTGGCTGTTGCCTCAGTTTAAATAAGGTTTTTAAAATAATTTGATTTTGTCATTTACATATTAGAAAACATAACGTTGTTTTAATTTAGTATCTTTAACCCCGCCTCCCACCAAACCCAGCTTGGATAGGCTCCAGCGACCCCTCTAGGGAATAGTGGCTAGACTCTTAATTACACTTGCAATCATACACAAACTAAAAGTAGTGATAGTGTGGGTGACTTTTATATTTAACAAATTCCTGTTTGAGGATGATGTCTACGCCCACGTCAAACAGGCCGAAACCATACACTCTGTTATCTAAGTCACCCTCGAGTGCATGCTCGACTGCTCCCCAGAATATGAAGGCTATGCATTAGTGCTGTATAGTCCTCCATTCCAATCCTTCTTTTCTATCCATCCATCCCTCCCTCCCTCCTACTCTTTCCATCCCTCCCTCATTCTCTGAAAGGCTTGTCTATCGTCACCTGCCTGCAAAGCTAAGCCCTGTGAGTGTATTTGCTCCTCTTCATGAATGATTGCTCTGTTGACATGACTGCTAACTGCACAAGGGACACACACACACACACACACACACACACACACACAGATCCACTTTTTTATAGATTTAAAAAATACATCTGAGGATGTGAGGTTTTTACTTGAATGTGATCGCTCACACTAGATAAATTATCTATATGTGTGTATTTCTTGTAATGACCTTGCGCAACCCTTGGACAACACAAGAACCAACTTATAGCATCCACCACAGGAGGAAGACAGCAGAGTTGGCTAGGTGGTGTTGGTGGTTGTGTGCGTGTGTGTGTGTGTGTGTGTTTGTGTTTGTGTGTGTGTGTGGAGGGGGGGTGTTAAGGGAAAGAAAAGCACAGATAAATGAGCCCCAATCTTATTGACCCCTGATGCCCAGTCACAAAGTTTATCCTACACAGTCCTGACGAAATAGCACCTTGTTCCAACTTTTGATGAGTTATCTTGGCAACACACTGAAAAGAACAGGTGGATGGATTTAGATAGCAGGGTAGTATTTATTCATTCTTCTGTGGAAATGTTTTTCCACTCTTTAATTCAATCAAATGTCAGTTTCCACGCACCAGAGCCCCAACATGAACGTGCTGGTGTGGCTTCAGTATGGGTGTTGGTACTTATGTGCACTCCCAGTTGGGGAGAGTTTAACTTGGCGGGGTTTATCTCCCAGAGCGGGAGCGTGTTCATCCTTCCAGAGGAAGGCCAGGTCCATGTCCCCAGTGGCCAGATGCAGTGCGTAATTGCTGCACAGCATCCTGCAGGGCTTAACAAGAAAATGTGTCTAATGAGAACAACATGTGAGAAGCATCCTTTGATAAATTGGAGAGAACGATAATCCCTGCTTGTCAAGAATGATAATTAGTGGCTGCATAACTGTGTTGGGTTTGCTAATGTTGCAAGAGCTGCAGCATCTGTCTTCTCTTTTTATTTTTCCATTCTGCAAATGAGTTAATAATTAACGATTACTGTGTGCTTGGGGTGATTAGTGAATGTTAGCTCACAAGCTTGCTAAGCTGAACACACAAAGCCTTTGCAGCTAATTACAGTTAACTTCGTCCTGCTTCAGTCACCTGTAGAATTTATATGTTTTTTCTACAAGGGATTTCTCCCTGACTTACATATTCTTTTTTCAGTGACGGCAGTAAAGGCCCCTTCCATACAGCAGGGCCCCAGAAAGCCTTCCCCTATTATCTTATAGGCGTCCCTAAATGGATATACCACATTTTGGAACAGACCATTTACAACACATTCTTTCATTCATACATGACGTGAGTAACTGTGGGTGACTATTGTTGAAAGCATTTTCTTCCACACTGCAGTTGCTATCCAAGATTCCTCTGTGAAAAAAAATATGAAAAGGGGAAAGAATAAGAGTGAGGTAGACAGAGCAGCCTGGAGGTCCAAGACAACAAGAGAACCACATCCAATTCCTGGAGACAGCTGACATGATTGACTATGCCTTCAGCGTGGCTCAAAGCCTTGTGCTGCATGCGCGGTCTTGCAACTAGAGCCAAAGATTCTATCTCACTCATAGTTTGCAGTGAAAAAAAGTCAAAGAAATTGGCTTAAATTATTGTTAGCATTGGCCGTGGCTGCCGCATCCAGAACCACTCTAAATTAAATGCTAATATGCCGTCAGCTGTAGTGTCATAGTTTCCTTCCTTGTTGCGCAGAGGCACATCAACGTGTCAAGCCTGTAATCATGAAACAAGTAATCCAGTTTCAGTAGTAGAGTTCAGACGAAACAAGCCTAAATGAAATGATAGAAAGAGAATTATAAAACAAAAGTGCAATCAAGCCACGATGAAGCGGCAGATATAAAAGTCTGGAAGTGGAGGCATATGGAAAAGAAAGGGAGACTGAAGTGGGGTGGTTGATGAATGGGAGTCGCCGTATGAGAGTAATTATAATGACTGATCTTGTTTACTCCTATTTCCCCTCGTATCATTTATTCTGTGGAGGTGGAGAACCCACCCACTCTTTCTTTGCGCTACAGATGATTGCTAAGGAGCCATGCCAAGCCATGTTATAATCTCTCCTTTTTCCGCAAACACTGGAAGCATTTATCCCGCCCTGAGCTTCTCTCTTTCTTTCCCTTCTTCACTTTTAATCTGGCTTCCCTCTCATTGTCCCCTTTGTTTCTCCGCTTCTCTTCCTGTGGTTCGCGCTGCTAATGTGCTGAGATGGTTGGCAAAGCCGCTATGATTGGGCACACGTGAGATGTTAGTGGTCATCCTGGCTTCCTTTCATTAAAGGCCTGGTGGCACTCGCACATGTAGGTGCAGACGTGTGCATCAGGCGAACACACACCACTCAGCTCTCTGCTGAAAAGCATCTGTTTGTGGAAACCATGCAGCGATGTATGGAAACAGATGCATTGTGTGTGTGTGTGTGTGTGTGTGTGTGTGTGGGTAAGGAGGGTAAAGAAAGAGACTCTAAGCTAAGTATTTTCATCTGTTTCTGGGAGTGTTGAGTGACTATAGATTTCTGCAGAGCCAAACTAAACAGTTGAAACACTTTATGTTAAATCGAAGGTCATAGAGGAAGTTACAACTGTAGAAATGACAAACTGGTACAGCGAAGCCTGAAAGAGAACGGCCTTTCCTGTGTGATAAAAGTAAACACTTTGGAATTTGCTAATGATCTGCCCATTCATAAAGAGTGGAGCAGAGGACAGGACAGCTGTTTTTTCTTCCTTTCACCCATCTGTGCTTATTGATTCTGGCACCAGGAGAGATGCTTAATGAGAAACAGGGCTGGAGGAGAGCTCAGAGGGAGGCTCGGTCTAAATGATCACACAACCACGTGCACAGTAGTCCAGGTGATGTGTAATGCATTTTATTTTTGTTCGAGTACAGAACAGTTTATAGTGTAATCACTTTTGGATGTTTGGTCCAGACATTTCTTTGGATGGCTCTGTTTCTAAAAGCTATTCTGGATCCCCAAACTCTTCAAACGCTCCAAGTTTCATGTTTGAATTACAAGCAAGTGTTACGCTTTGAGTTTGTGGAGACTAACTGCCACATTGCACCTAATGGTCAACCCATCAAACCTGTAACGGTCAATAATTCATCTCATTGAGTCCGCTTTAAGCTACACTCATGTACTTTATTTTAGAGAGGTTAAGTACTACAAACTAATTTCAAAACACTTAGATGGATTTGATAATTCTATGGTGCAAGTGTATAACCACCGATGAACCAATAAAGTGGAGGATCTGGGTCCACTGGGGTGGAAGTCGTTTAGGTTTTAGTGCAGGAAGTGTACTAAAGTGCAATTATCATGGACAGAGGGGCAAATAGATGGATGTGTGTATATTCAATGCTCCCCCTCAATTTACCTGCAATGCATTGGACTAGAAAAAGCAGGTGTGTGAATGTGTGTCTGGGTAGGGCTTGTGATTGTCATGCCTGCGTCATGACATCAATGGACGCACGCCTCTTATGGATCAATCCAGAGGGGAGGAGGGGTGGCTGTTAATACAGTTACTTCTGATTCAGCAGTTAATCAGCCGACTGAACAGCTGTAATTGTGTCACACTTGCGGATCGAAACGTTCATTACGATTTTGTGCCTCCACATTTAGTCAACCCTGAACAGACAGCAAGACAGTAATTACCAATGAACGCTACTAGCAGCCTATCTTCCATGCAATTGTTAATAAAAGGTCTAATATCAAGTTATATAATTGATGTAGCAGCTGGAGTTTTATTGGCACTGGCTTTCCCACTGATTGTTAAACATCTGTAATCAGAGGCTGCGGCAGATTAGTCTGTGGAATGCATGAGCACACAAACAGAAAGCACGTGAATCTTTGATTACCTGCATATGGCAAAAAAAGAAAGATAGGTAAATTTCTAAGCCAATCCTGTGACCGGTGTGAGTCTGTTTGTCTGTTTTTTGGTCTGTACATCCCAGTTATTTGGTATTTTTTTATTTTTGGGATGTGCTTCTGTTTCACATTGGTCACAGAAACTTTCACTCCCTCAGAGCCAATCCCCAACTTCCTCTTTAGGCAGTAAAGATGCGTTCTTAAAAATGCCTGAAATCACCATAAAAGGGGCATCCAGTGAATAAAAATGGTTGTCAATGAGAAAAAACAGGGTGCCGTAAAACCCTCACTCATACATATCTATATTTACATCTCGGTGTAAAAAAGTGGGGTTCTATAAGGTAAGACGGTTCCTCTAAGGCAGGATTTGACACACAGCTTTTGTGACTGCTCACACAGACGTTATACAGCAATTGAGGCAGGGAAGGTCCTCATTTCCTTTTAAGGCTTCCATGTGTTGCATTTCTATTTTGTAACTTAAAGTGTTGTTTCTGTCATCCTGATTAAATGTGAAGGCCCAGCAGAACTCAAGGGGGGGGGGGGGGACATATAGAACCTTAAGCAGTTCTGAATAGCAACAAAAATGCAATTCTGTAATTAACTTCATGCATTTGCCTGTTGGAACCACCCAGTTGAATGTGAATTAATGCCAGTACAGTAGTTCAAAGTAAGACATATTCAACATGGCAAGTATGGAGATAGCTAAAAAATATATAGATTTGCATGTCGTTATTATAACATTTATTAGGTACAATAATTAGGGTCGTGGTGTGTCATTGTGTAGAGGTAGAATCTGGTGACATCCACTTAACACAGCAGTTTGACAAGACATACAGTATATATTTTTAAGTATTTGTTCTATTTCATGAATGACTTATTTTCAGTTAAAGAATGTATGACAGAGCTGGCTGGGATAAAGCATTTCTGGAACAATGGACGAAAACTTAAGTTACAGTAGAGGAAGATAATCAATCATAACTTCCCCATATAGACATACATACAGTATATGTGAGTAATGACCCAGCTATCTCCATTTCTATTTTTTCCCCTGTGACATTTGATAGTATAAGCAGGAAAAACTACCTTTCTCAGTCAATTATTCTGACTTTTGAACCATTTTAACAATTTCTGCTTTACTATTAGTAACTTTTCACATGTGGAAGTAAGGAAGTTATACCAACATTTAACTAGCACGACAATAGTTTCTCATGTCTCATTTCATACACACACATGCACACAGAGCAATATCTGTGTGTGGCGAACAAGACAGACATCAGGTCACATAAGTGCCACAGTGGCAGAGCTATAATAGCATTGGTGCTGACCTGAACTGGTAATAGGATTGGTCTGGATCGGGAATAACTAATTTGTCAGCAGCTGTGCAGCTCCTGGTTTTTGAGAGGCTGGGATAAAGTCCAAAGCCCGATACCCAAGTGCTGCTCCCAGCTCCATCTCTGCCTGCCAAACCACAAGGTTGAAAACCCTTAAAAATGAACGAATAATCAAACACTTTATGTCTTTTCCAAAGTCCATTTATTCCTGTTGTTTCTTTTATTATTTCTTTTGAATTATGAATGTCAAACCACTTTTTCATTTCTCTCAGTTAAACTAATTTAATACAGAATTTTGTGCCTTGCAATTAATGTTGTTGCTGTGTTTAAATCTTTAATCTCAATGTTAACTTTGCCAAACTGGCAGTCTCAATTTCTGGCTCCAATATTGGGCTTCTGCCCAAGCATGAAAGCACACACACACACACCCACACACAAACACACACACGCACGCACGCACGCACACACACACACACACACAACACACACACACACACACACACACACAACACACACACACACATGCACGCACCCCCCCACACACACACACACACATACATACAAGTCGTTGCCCTACTGCGTGACAAACTATCTTCTGTCTTTGTAATAATCACAGTGTAGCAATGCACTAAAAATGCCTGCGGTTTTAACTACATTTCTCCGAGGATCCATATGTGTGCCTATGCAAGCATAGCCACACACGGAGCCAAGATAACGCGCACACACACACACACACACACACACACACACACACCACACACACACACACACACACACACACGCACACACACACACATGGACATGCATAGAACGCAAAAACATCACTCTGTGGGTTTCTACTTTGGGCATCAGAATCCACTTTTTGAAGATTATGTGGTGGTTTTTCCTTCCTTAAATCCCATTTTTTGTTCCAAACCTCATTTGCTGATGGTTTTACTAGACAGACAGGCATACAGGCAGGCAGGCATGCAGGCAGGTAGGCAGGTAGGCGGGCAGGCGGTCAAGCGGTCAAGCGGGGAAACAGGCAGGCAGGCTACCATTTATTTTTTATTAATTTATACAGAAAACCCTTAATGCTCATTTCAGTCTCTTCATCGTGCTTACACACTGAGCCTTGAATGACCTTCATGTTGGTTGATAACATTTAGGGTGGATCTGGTGGCTAACATGGACCAGCACCTTATTATTACAATTGTTGCCATCATCAGATACATTCTTTGTGTGTTTTGTCATCACTCGTAAAGGACTTTATTTCTACCTAAAGGAAAGTATTTCCGTAATGTTTAAAGGGAAGAAAAATGTTATTTTCTAATGAATTATTAAAGCAATGGGGCAAAATGTACAAACAATAGTATCTTGTATTATTTTGCATAACTTTCACAGCCATTTAATAATATAGTTCTACTGTGATTATTTTACTTTTGTTTCATTTTTTTTTGTTTTCTCCCCTTCAATTTTGGGACATACCCCAGTTGAATAGTTATTGGTTACCTTTGCTCTTTTTATATCCTGGTAGTTTATCTAAGTAAGCGTTTTACAAGCCGGAGACTCTATTTCCCAGCAGGCATTGCAGGGGGAGGAGCATGTGGTTCTGTTTCTGTCAGCCAATGACGGTCCTCCTTACTCGGAGAGCTCCGAGAAGAGGGAACTTTGTTTTATAGGCATGTTGGGGTAAAAATGGTGTGCAAGGCTTAAGACAATTTCATTTGATTCGCAAAAATGAAGTCTACTCCATGAAGGATTCGAATTATTGACTGCAAGTCTTGTATATGTAAGTCCACATTCGAAGCTGTCATTAGCAGACATGTATATGAAGATTAGCGATTAGCACGCTATCCAGCTAATTTATGAATTAAAGTTAATGGGAAATGAAGGTGTGAACCCCGTGTGTTCATAAAGTCGAGACTATTTTGATTAACTTTCAAGTGCTGCATTTACGGGTGCTTTTGTGTACTTTAAGTACGTGTAACCGTTTTCACGGTATGTCACATTTGTAAATCGGAGGAAATACTGGCATCGTGTGGCGTGACGTGGTGTTTGCATCATAGGTTCGCGTAAGGAGGCAATTAGGCACATTCCGAGTCTTTACACTGACATTCATTGGTCTTTGTTTTAAATTATTTAATTACGAGCACTTGGCTCAGTTGATGTGCTCTGATTCAAGAATCCCGAATCTAAATCATTTTATGTTCTTTGGTTTTGTGTTTGTGTTGACGTAAACATCCAACGCGATATAATTGAGTGCTTCATCCTGTTAGAGTAAAATCAGATGTGAAAAGCATTTAAGTGAAGATAAAGAAAGTACATGATTAACATTATTCAGATGCTCAGTCCATTCTTGGCTCTGCAACCAGTATGCAGAACATGTGTTCATTTCTTTTTGTTCTGCAAGTCTAAATTACGTTATTGAGATAGGATTTTTAGTTTGTCGGGCTAAATTGTAGTTATCAATACTGTACGTTTGCACAACATCGTCCAGGCATCATTCACTTTAATCCGCAGTAATTTAATTCAAAGTCTTTTTAGAATAAGCAAGAGTAAACATGTAGCAAGTGACGTTTAACTGATTTGATTTTGCAGAAATAATGTCAACAACCTCATAATTGGTACAGCAAATTCAACATACCCAAAATCCACAACCTTAGTTTCATAAATGTTCAGAGATAATATTTGACCAGTCAAATTTCATTCCTGCTCCAGCAACAGAGCTGCTGTTGACTGGCTGGCTTGTATGACATGTTTTTATTAAAACATTTATTTAACTAAAGGATTGACACACAGCTATATTTGATAGAGATTAAGGATCAGGTGTTTGTATTTAGCTTGTGGTTTGGTTTCACCTAAATTCTATTGATAACCGAGCAACCAGCAAAGCTCGATAAGTCATTTGTTCCTAATTTAACTGTTTTGTTTTTTTTCCATTCTGAAAATGAGCATTTTTTAAATTCACATCAGCAAGACATGGGGGCTTTCCAGCAGAGATGATGGCAAGACATTAAACAAATTGTATGCAGCAAGGTGATCATAAAACCCTGCCGTGTCTCGCACAGACCTTCTCATTACAGCGCAGCACACATGCGCTCACCATTCTCAGGTTCACAGACACAACACTTACACACCCACAGTGCTGTGACCCCCCACATGTTTTCCCCCATCATAAAATCACATACGCTCTGTTTGTGTGGGAGAAAGACCTAGATTAGCTAGATCGTTGTTGTAACAGGACCTATTTCCTAAATCATCCTGTCGTGCAGTTCTTGCCTCTGCTGACTTGTGTGATGATATGAGCAACATTTGTTTTTGCAGATTTATGTCCATTTCTAATTCACTTAAATATTTACACATGCAGCTAATGTTTCTGAATATCTATTGTACAACTGCTAGTTTACACTGCGTTCTTGCTTGAAACTGTGCTGAGTAGAAGTTAAAACTGTGTTACGAAGCAATAATCAAAGAGTTGTCTTTAACTTTTCCCCACTTTTCAAGATATTTTGTCATCCAGCAGCAGGATGTTTCCGTTGCAGCAACAGCCCCATATGGAAGACTCTGCAGATCCTCTGGTAACGGTCCAGCAGATGCAGTTTTGGCTGGACAAAGCAGTAGCTTGGGGACAGGCTCAAACTGTTGAAACTCAGAGGGACACGTGCCAGCACTTGAGCAGACTGAGGGATTTTACCCAGCAACTCCTCAAACACATCAACAGTATGGTGAGCTATCATGAAAATAGATTTATGTGTTTAACAAATTGGGATGGATTCAGTTACAATGCTTAATGAAGTTCATTTACACTAAATGAGGAAGGTCAGACAGCCTTTTGATGTGAAAGCCCGCAGGTCTGTCACACTCACGCTCTTATCCCGACCACGGCGTGAACAGAGTCCAGCGCTTGTAGGCTCCCGCTAACAGAGGCTGCTCTGTGCTTTGCAGGAGCTGTGTATGTCTGGCTGGCAGTTCTGCAGTGTTGAGTTAGTCAGGCAATAGCCGCAGTGGGACCCGCAGCGCTAACCTAATGTATCCCGATATCAGTTCCAGCAAATTTGGTAACCTTGCAGACGACAGCAGGGGAGCACAACTGTGATTTCAGTGTATTTTTTCCCTCCCAGCTCATAACTTCTTCATTTACACCTTAACACTTTCTGTTTTGCTGCTTGCTTTTGACAAATTTTCGCAGGTCTTTTTCATACGCTGTCTCACCGAAGAAATCTGTTTTGACACGAATGTGAATTTTAATTGGTGACATTTACAGACTTTTTACAGACCCCAGTACTTCCCAGTTAACATAACATCTTGATACACAATAGTGCCAGGAACATTCACTGGCTGTTCTTTTTTTTAATCTCTACATCTTCTGAACTATTCCCTGGAGGATTATCGACCAATACAATCAAGTCAAAATAGCTTTCTTTGGGTTAGAATTCAATTAAATAGCTTCATACTGTTACTAAAAGAACAGTGGATGCCCTGATTCATAGCCATCTTTATTCATATGCGTTAAGTTTATTGAGACATTTTACTATTCCTGTGTTTTTAAACTTGCAATACAATGGTAACATTCCTCCAACTTTGTTTGGTAAATCTGACCCGATTAGTTTGACTATATTCTGCAATGCATGATTTCAGTTGTGTCCTTTTGGACTGATCTACCTGGAATTAGCACCTCTGTCTGTACTATGCGTGTATTGTTTTTTGTGTGTGGGACATTCAGCCAAACTCTACTTGATCTGTTACTGTGCTGCTTCCCATTATTGTGATCTCATTCATAAAAGAGTCAGTCTGACTGTTATAGTTGTCTTAAAGACTTCCCTTAGTCCACAAATGTTACTCTGTGCCTAAGAGTTGTGTATAAAGTGTTGCAATATCACTTCCACAATATCCTCCTTTGTATAACTCCTGCAAAAACCTTAATTTTTAGCTTTCCTTTTAAAATCAATATCTAAGAATGATTATAAAATATCCTTTGAAACTGCTTGGAGCTGGAATATGTCAGTTTCTCTGCTGAGCTCCAAGGTGTAACGCATTATAGCCTCTGAGTGTGAGATTAATAGAAAGATTACACATACGCATATGTGGACTGGCTTGTAAAGATAATACGTCACCCCTCATCTATTTTCTGTAGGTATTTTTCAGCTTGTAAAAGGGTGTTCTTTATGTTGTATTCCAACAGAGTGAGAGGTATGATGTAATGGAAATAAAGGTGTATTATCTAGTCTCTTTTTATTCCTACAGATGCAATCCATATTTTTCAAATGAAAATTAAATCAGACAGACAGAAAACATTTCTAGGGTGTCCCTGACGTGACATGAAAGAAACAAAGATAACAAAATAGTGCAAACCTGCTATACAAACAGAAATACTATATAAATAAGACTATTTGCAATGATAGAATGTTCTTTTTTATGGCCTTGCCTCCTGCCTGCTCCTAACTCAAAGATCCTGAAGGCCGCATCTGTGCTTGTCTCTGTTCTCTCCCCAAGGCTTCCACAACAGAAACCATGAAGAGGCTGCCCCTCATAGGCCAGTTTCTGGGTCGATTGTGCTGGATCCCCTCTGTCACCGCTGATGGTGAGTGTGTGCTTGGTACTAGACGGTTCATATGCTTGAGATTAAAGACTGGTGACACCTATACTTTGCTGAAAATGTGTTTATAGTCTAGTAAAACTTGTAATCCTGCGTGGTCCCCACCCATTTTTCCTTTGGCCCCGACAGAGTGTTTCCATTGCAAATAGTGATGCAAAAGACAGTGTATGACAGTACTTACATTTTGTGTGTCTGCAATGGCCTAATTCATCTTTTTGCATCCCAATAATGGACCCTCAGGCAAGTGTACCTGTTGAAAGGTACCAGGTACCAAAATGTTGCTATAGGAAAAAGCAGTTCCAGAAGGTTCCATTTTAAAAGTGGAATATCAAGAATGTTGTTCTCATTTAGGCTGCTGTGATAATTGCTGCTTTTTGTCTGCAGCTTCTAGCAGGAGCCTGTTGCTGCAGTGTCTGTGGGGTCTGTTCTCAGAGCACCCAGGCAGCGCTGTGGAAAGAAAAGCAAACCAATGGATACGGGTATGGCTTAGATTATTAAATATTTCTGTTCACTTGCTACATTTTCAATAGTGTTTTTTTTTTATTCTTTATATAGAGGAGTTCAAAAAAAGTACGGATTTGGTTTTACTGGCAGTGTCTCCTTAGACGCCAGCTTAATTAAAGTACCGGTATGATGTGCTGGGCGGTTGGAGTTTGAGTGGTTATGAAGTACAAAGAGTAATGGTCTGTAATTAAGATTTGGCTTAATGAATACTATTAAACTTTGAACGCAGAGCCCCAGCAGCAAGTAGTTGCACTGAATTTTAGAAAAATAAATCCATATTTCCACAGATTTGTATTGATTTATATGTTATATGTTCATTTATACATACAGAACATGTTATGTGCTATCTTCTACAGATACTTTACGACAATAGTGTATGTTTATAATGCTTATTTTGATATGCACGTTTAAGCCACAAATGTGTAAAACGGAACAAAACAAAATCAAAGATCCGAACTTTCTAATAAAACGCCGAGCTTCTCTGAGATAATCCTTGAATTTGTGAGATGGTCTTTAATCCACAGGAGGGAATGTATGAGTGGCTGTGAGCTCTTCCATTCTTTTAAATAGAGTTCTAAATGTGAATAGAAAGTACAGTATGTCATCATAAAGAATTCTAATGTATAAAGGCCAAGGCATGATTAAGCATATGTATCTACTGTATCACCAACATATGGAAGCACTGGCCACTAAGGGCTGTTTCTGGACTGAAGATTAATCGGAAGTGTTTACACACCACCCATAAAGGGTTAAATTTAATGCAGAACTTTATGAGCTGAATTTGTTCAGTCAGTACAAACATGTGTGAGCTTCTCCACATTCTGCCGCCTCCTTCTCTAAAGAAGATTTTACTTTCCCCAAATAATAAAAACACTTCACCACAGCTCAAACCATCTGGACGGGGTTTGAGCTGTGGTGGATGGTTCTAAAATTGATGAAAATGTGTCTCTGTCTCCTCTAGTCTGTCTTGTGTTGAACTATAAGTCCTGGAATGCAGAATGCAGCCTGTTTTCTGTTAGTTTTGTCTGAACTTGCGCCCAAACATTTGTTTTCTTGTTTCTTGTTGCCTCTATAATATAATGCTACAAGAAAATAAAGAACACAAAATCATCACAATGTAACTCAAACTGGATATAAACCTTTCCAGTTATGAAGCAGTAATGATGTGACCAGCAGGACCATTTCCCTCCCCTAATCATTTCTGGTGTGATTTAGGTTTCCACAGATTGCTCTTAAATATTTTTTCATTGTCAAAAAATTACACTAGAATTAGATTTTACTAGTATGTTTCATTTATGGAGATCTGAGGCGTGTTCCTGTTATTTTTTTTGCAGTGTATAATGGTGGTCTGATGTATGGTCCTGTGTTCGTGTTATTGCTGCTTTACCCTGGGTATCCACACCCACGTTTTTGTAGTGATCTAATATGTAGCACTCTTCTTGTTTTTCTTTCATCTTCCCTTTACCCCTCCTCTGTTCTCCACATCTGATTGTCGGATCTAACGAATCCAGGGAACAACCACAAAGCTGCTGGACTGTCAGATAGTCATTAGATCCAACAGTCTGTTTCTCTCTGTTCCGTGTTAGAAACGCGACCACACAGTGCTGCAGCAACATGTCCTGCTCTTTGGTGCGATGATAGAAGCAAAGCATGAGAATTCAGCGTTAAAGGGGCAGGATGATGGACAGATTGATGCTGAATGTTTGAAGTGTAACTGAATCAAGGCGACCACAGCCCGCCCCAGAGAATCTGGAAAGTTTATAGTTTCCAGACATGTTTTGGGATTTTTGCTTGCATCCTTTTTAGATTTATTAGATGATTTTGTTGAAATTATAGATGATTCAGCCTTTTTTAATCTTTCTATTGGGCCATGTTAGCTCTGCACGCTAGTTCCTAGCGAGCCTGCATGCTAGGTTCCAGTCGCTACCATTCCTACTTCACTCTAGTTCTGCATCTCTGAACTAGCTAAAAAAAGCCTTCAGATCAAAAACATAACCTGAGTAGTTGGTGTTTCTATGTCCTGTGTTCTGAAATACATAAACCTGTGATGGGGGTCAGGCTTATTACAATACACAAACTTCTACAATGTCATATTTCAGCTAAACAATTTCTCTAATGCATTCTTATATGTAGATATGTAGGACCAGTGTTTTTAATTATATAGCAGACTTAATAATTTCTTGTTTTCCTGCACTTCATTTTCCTTTTTTCTCTTGTTTTGACCATCTGAGGCTATACTTCACTCTGTCATTGGTTTTGCAAGAGCTTAATCATGGGTTTGTAATTGTTAACAGGCAGGCAACAAAACCAGCCAAAGTCTTTGCTTTTTGCATTTTTCTACATCCTCTGTTTTAATTTTAGTTTTATAGAGGGTTCACTTTTATGGCAGTAGCATATCCAAGCCCCCAAAGCCAGTGTGGTTACTGTTTTTTTTTTCCCATAAGAGACATTTTGAGTTATTTGCCATCCTTCTTTTCCATTTTCCCTTTGTTGAGTTCCACTGCAGACCAATATAACCTTTTTATCTCCGCTCCAAATGCAGCCGTAGCCATGGGTTCCAGTCGCTACCATTCCTTCTAACCATATCTTTCCTCTTCTGTCCCCCAGCCTTACTCTGTCTCCGTACCATGAACGGGATGTGTGATCGGTTTTGTATGCGTGTGGGGTTTGAGGGCGCTCAGATGGTAGTAATTGGGGTACTTTTGTGAGTCTACGTGGAGGGTAAGCATCTCGGTGTGCTGTAGAGCCTGGCCAAAGAAACCACACAGCTCCACCATCACCACTACAGCCCCCTTCTCTCCTTCTCTTGTTGTTTTATTGATCTATTTCTCTCTTCATCTCCTTTTAATCTACAATTTAGAAAGGGTGCCTCCGTGCTGTCTCTTTGGTGCGGATGGTTCTGAGTTCTGGCTCATTGAAGTTGTAAAACCAGATGTTCCATGAGGATGTGAGGCCTTTGCTGTTTCTGTTGGATCACTATTTCCAGCTTGTAACAGCACAAGTACTCATTGTGGTGAAACCGGGCAGAATCAATCCATAATTCAAAATAATACGTTTTCATCGCACATCTGGGTGAATACCAATAAGCACTGTTTGTGCAAACCGTTCAATTATTAATCGTTAAGTTTTGACATTGACGTTTAATATGAAATAACTCTTTCCCACCTGTTTTTTTTGTCCTTACTTGACAGTGTAAGCCATTTTATATAAGAAATTCAAAATATTTAGCTTCTTTTAACACATAAAAAGGTTAAGAGTTCTGATATTTGTGTCTGTATTATCTTGTAGGGCTTTCACAGCTGAGGATCACAACAAAAGATTGTTAATTGGGTTTTTAAGAGGACCCCTTCTGAAACCCCCCCTGGATAACAGAGGCCCCTTATGACTTAACTATGTTCATTTAGTTGCTCATATGCCCTCCATACATTCTCTCCCGCTGGAATGCCTTTTATATATTCATGTGGTTCCCAGAGTGTAGCAGCAGCAGAGACGACTTGTATCCCAGTAACTGATTAGCCTCTATTGTATCTCGGTGTTTGTGTTAAAGTCTCGTCGGCTGTTATGGATGCACTGCATACGGGCCTAATCCGTTTGTGTTGCCTTCATGTGCTCCTACAGACGGTGTTGTGTCAGCTGGTAACTGAAGAAGATGCTAAAGTGGAGCCATTAATAAGGCAAATGGGTGTGGCACCTAAAGATTACCATTTGGGGGTCCTGAGGAAGGTATTGATCCCCAATTACTGCCTGCATTAAAACATAAGAGATACAATCATGTGTGTCAAAACCTGCATGTTTACTCTCTTTGTATTGCAGAGGCTGGCACTGTTGCAACAAAACTTTGAAAAGAACTGCAATTGTTTGGCTGACAAAAATCAAAGGTATTAAGAAAATAATCTATATGTTAACACAGCTGTAGGATGAGGTTTTTGTTGCATGCGTCTAAAAAAGCATTTTTAATATAGATTTCTAATTAGCATGTATGTATAATATTTTGGTGATCAAATTACTAGTTTATCATTTTGCAGGTGTCCACATGATGATTCTCTGGCCGTATCTGAGTCCTGCATCCCGCTGGTCACATGTCAGGAAGCTGCTCCTCTCATTAATACACTCCTACAGCGACCAGCATCCTGCATCAGCGCAGCACTCAGCGAGGACTTCCTGGATGCTCTTAACTCCGCCCACTCCAGGTACAGCGTGGCACATGACTGCTGAGATCATTTAACCTTTTGACATGAGATTACTAACAACTTTTACTTTATATTCAGGCACAGACTTCAATCATGTCCCATGAGATGGGAATATAAATAATGTGTATTTGCAGACAAAGCTTGTTACTGGAGGAGCAGGGCATCATTTCTCTCTGGTATCATAACCTGCCGAGTCTGGAGGAGGCGGTGCTCAGGCTGCTAGAATCTGTTCTCGCCAACAACGAGTCCTCGCCACAGAAACTAGAGCAGCTACTGGAACAGGCACTGCTGGTGGGTCATTTTGATCGCAGTACGACCTCAAATGTCCAGAGACTGTCCCGGGTTCATTATTTGAGCATTTATTCATCTACTTTGTGACGGAGTGTCACATCAGTGCTCCGTGCGTGCCGACTTTCTTTGTAAATTACGAAACTCGACATGTTGAATGTAAATCTTGTCCGTTTGTTGAGGTAATGTTTTCGTATACACGGTTCTTACACGCGTTTCCGTACTTATTCGGTGGGCTTTTATTTGTTCCCGACTCTTTCACACCATTTGGCTTTGCTCCTCGTGTATCTCACATCATTTGGCTCACCCCACTCTCCATCGCACATCATTTGGCTTCCAGGGTACTGGGGCTATGTGTAACTGGGTGACTATTTAACTATGATATTTGTTGTGGCACTCACTCTGTCATCCCTACATCTGGTCTAACACATTTATGCAGAGAAAACTAGTTTCTCCACAAGAATGAGCAAACAACGGCAGTTATTTTTGTAATTGTGCGCATTGTGATTCCATGTATAGTATTTTAAAACCCACTGGAAGAACAAACAGTGTAACCCATTCACTATTAAGAAAATACATTAAAGAAAACCAAAAGCAGATATTTAATCTTTCCGAATCTAGTGGCCATCTGAAGAAAAGTGACATCTTCAACCCTTTAATGCAGATTGCTTGCACCCATAGCCATATGCCTTTACTCTACACAATTTCTTCTTTATAACGTTAAAATGAATCCCATCCTTCCGACCTGTTTCCAGTTGCTTTGCTCTTCGGAACCACGATATCTACCTTAGTCCGGTCCTAAAGTTTATCGTACTTTTGTCTTCCAGAAGTGATGGTCCACTTGATGCTTGAACGCTATTGCTATATATTTTTATGAGTTCATCACCTCCCCTCACATTTAATACCAGCTAAAAGAAGTTGAAAAACCAGCTAATTTTTAAAAAAAATGTACGTGTGCTAGCAATTATTGATTGTTTCTGCTTCTCGTCAAAGGTCTGCTTGTTTATTCCCACAATCACCTGGCTTGCACACGTGCACGTGCATGCATAAAACCATGACAGACATGCCTGAGGTCACCATGCTTTGTTTATGATATTGCTATCTGGTATAGCGTGTCTGTTGAGGGGAAGGTGGGAGGCATTCATTTCAGGCTTCGCTTGGCCTTCAGCTTGTTTGGATATCAGATGTGCTTTTCAAACACATTTATGTGAGGAGGTCCGCTTGTGCATATGTGCATATATGAGAGGCGAAAGGCCCAATGCTAGATTTCTCTCCTCCAGAAATGGGAAACAAGAAATTAGGACCACATTCCTCATTTCGTCTTGCCCCCCTCATGAAGATCTGACAATAAACATTCACTTCCTGGTATTTTTTTTTGCCAAAAACAGGATGTTTGTTGTGTGCTGTAATTGACCTTGCTGTGTAAGTGTAAGTGGTAAGGTATGAAGAAAGGCGCTCGAAGAACCCCTCATCTGTTTTCATTAGGGCAGAAATGACATTTTTCAGACACACATACGGACCATGGTGACGGAGAAAAAAGGAAAAATGGAAATGGAAAAATGTTTTAAAAAATGCAGTTACTGGTAGGCTTTTGTTTAGGAACATTGTATTAACAGGATATTAAGAATAAATTGGGCTGTTTATGACATTTCCATTTTATTTCAAACAATAGATTTCAGGTAATTCCCATATGGTTTTAACATTCATTTTTATTATTTTCACAAAAATGGATGTTAAAATGATTACATGAATGAAAGGTTATGTTGCATAGTTGATTGTAGAGCCTAATGCAGCCTTTTAAAAACTATTACACATCAGCATTAAAGTCTGCATGGTAGACAACATGTGGTCCTCTTTTAGTGAACCATGTGTCCCCATATAAAAGTGTGGGAGGGTCAGACGTGAATAATTAGGGACTACAAGAAATAAACATGTAGAGAGGAGCAGTCTTGAGCAGTGCAGCTGTTAAAGGTTTGTGTTGGGGGGTCAAAATGGTAAATCTAAAACACATGAAAAGTGTATATTTGGCTGCTTTAAGTTTGTGTGTGTATGCGTGTGTGTGTGTGAGAAAGAGAGAGAGAGTGAGCAAGTGGTTGATGAAGATTGAGATCAGGAAACAAGTACTGTAGATAGACCCGCAGTGACACCTAGTGGTTAGTAACGGGTTACCGCTTATGCTATTTTGGTAAACTCGTTGGTGAATTGACCTTTTACACCTTTTGACATTTTGTTTTGTGTTTCAGCCTAAAGCCTGTGCTCAGCACTGCTCCATGTTTTTGGTTGTTAATGACATCTTCAGGTGAGCGCTGCTGTTCTATCATTTTCTGTGCACTTATCCAAAAGTACAGTTTTTGTAGATTCACTCAATGTGTGTGTGTGTGTGTGTGTGTGTGTGTGTGGTGTGTGTGTGTGTGTGTGTGTGTGTTGTGTGTGTGTGTGTGTGTGTGTGTGCGTGCACCTGCCACAGGTCTTTCCTCAAACAAGCTGAAAGGGCAGAATCTGTTCATTGTCTCATTCACACATTTACCAGATGTTTCCTCAGGGAACTGGCCTTAGTGCCGCATCAGGTAGGTCTTGATTTCTTACAATAAGCCATCACCAATTATGGAATGTATCATAAAATAATATAATCTACACACCTCTTTTAATGTGCTGCTTTAATTTTTCCTACTGATGATCTCAGTACCACAGGACAGAACAGCTGTGCAATTACTCTGCTCCCTCGTCACAGCCTGTGGATAAAAAAAAGCTGTTTCCTTTTGTTGCAAGCTGACACTCACACTGACATGATGAATACTAATTTTCTCTTTGCAGGCCTCATTTTAGGCATTCTCCATGTCATTATCACTTCATTCCCAGCCAGGAGCTAACTGCACTTGGCTTTTTCACCTCTTTATCTCAGCTCACAGCAGTTGGCACGCATGTTATTGTCTGTTTTGTAATCAAATACCTCTAATTTGGCAAAATGGCACAGTTTGGTTTTTTTTGCATGTCTTCCTTCATAGGGTCTACGTGTTTTTGTGAATTTCGTGATTTATTTGGCGCACACATTAGGAGAATATCAGTTTTTAACTTATAACCACTAGATGGCAGTGTTGCAGAATATATTTCAGTAGACAGTTTTAATGGCTGTTGTCACGCAGGACTACACGCTATCTATTACATGCTACATTAAATTTTAGTACCCACTGTAATGCTATTACTCTGCCCCCACATTTATAATAGCATTTTCTTCATGCTTTTAGAACATTGTGATCCATGACTTGAAGCTAGGAGTGTTACATTTAGGAAGTTCGGTAAAAATTGTCTCATTTCAGAACAGTGTACCTTTGAAAGCCTTGTTCCCACAGTCACCCCAGAGTCTGCTGATGCCTCTCTTGACCCTGCCTTCAGGTCAGTGTGTGTGTGTGTGCGTGTATGTGTGTGAAGGAGTTTCTGTGCATTTCGCGCTGTCACAAAGCACAAAACCCAGCATTGAGGGGAAAGAATTTCCTCCAGGTATTCTTTAACATTATGTCAACATGCTTTTCCTGCTGCAGACTGAATGGATGATTTTGTGTCTTTGGTGTTCTCATCAATTATAGTTAATGTTTTTCAATGCCCAATATAAATCCGGACGTCTTGTGCAACCAAGGTATATTATTAGAAACACTCTATTAACTATCGAACTAAGTAAATCCTACATGCGGATGTATGGGAAACATTACTGTTGAAGAGTTACCCTGGAGGTCAGTGCGGGGACACAGTGGAACAGCGCTTATCACTGCCCAGACTCGACTGCAGACAGGAATGATTTACATGAATGGAGATGTTTGAAGACACACTTGAACCATTGCAGAACGTTGTGTTAATTGTTGCAATGTTGGTGCGCTCAAAGGCATTTTTGTTTTCATCACTGTATATGATGTGTTGTTAAAATCTGCTTTGAAGGCAAATCTGGGTCAGGATATGAAGCATTTGAAATCTTGCATTTGTTCCACATGAAGTGTCAGGTACCGTAGTTTGGATTTAAACACTACCTTCGCACTACCTTTTAGGACAGAACCCAAATTGGACCAGTTTGGATAATAAACTCCCCAATTTGTAGTAATTAATCCAGTTTTGCTTGGAAAACAGTCCTCTGTCAGGAATATTTGCTTCATTTAGAACATAGCGGTACCCTATGAAGCCATTTTGTGTGTTAATGTAGTCTGACATTTAGTGAAATGCGTGTTGTGAGAAAACAATCTTGGAGGCTAATTATCATAGAAACTGAAGAAACCTAACGTGCAGTGGACCATAAATAATACAGTGCAACCGCCAATCGTGTAAAAACTCAATTGGTGTCTTTAAGAGTTCCAAAAATGTGTAAAATGAACTTGAAAGGAGGCTTTATGGTGTAATGATACTCCCTGGTTCAGGCAGGTCTGTGAATACCTGCTGCTTTTTTGTGTTCTTGTAATCAAAATTGCAATATATCTTTATAGCTTTTTTACTTTTTTGGATGGAAAAACAGCAAGATTTCTTCTCTTGAATTCCTTGTTTATCATAACTGCCATGCTGTTAATGTGATGTGTAAGGTACCTGCTCCAAACAGTCACTTTAGAACTGAATCTGTCGCTGCAGAGATGCATCAGGAGGCGTGGAGACATCACCTGAAGTGGCTCAGTGATTCATTAAGGAGATTGACAGAGGAGGAAGAGGAGGATGACAGAGACGGGAGCAGAAGCAGCTGCTTAAAGTGAGAATGGCTTGCTGAGCGAACGTGTTAATGTGTGGATGCTTCTATCAGCATAATGCCTGAGTGGTGATGTATCCAGAGTGGGGGTGCTTTGTCAGACATTTCCTACCTGCATCCCTGCAGAGAGGTCCTGGTGCACCTCATTGCTCCTCTAAGAGCTCATTAAAAGCTATTAGCTGAGGAAGGAGAAAAGTGCTGCGAAAACAAAGGAAAGCCCAGCAAGAATGAGTCAGAAAAATTCAAAAAAAAAAGAATGGAGAGGAAGTAGACTGTGGAAGAGGACAAATTAGCATGACCATTAGATTCAGAGAAAGAGGTTTGGAGATCTGGTCAAATAGCTGCTGATGTCCCACTGGTGGAGATGGTTGACTTGATACCATCCAGCTGTGGTCTTTAACGGGGCCCATTATCCCCACTACTGCTCCATGCAAAAGCCCCCCAAAACATTCCTCCAAGCCCAGTGGTGGAAACGTTGGCTGTCGCGTCGCTGCGGGTAAACCCAGCAGCCGCCATTTGCATTTGAGAGGCCCGTGGAAAAGTGGGGAATCGGGGAAAGAGCTCTAATGATGGCATTAGTGAAATGTGAGGAAGAGATCTCTATCTGCTGCCTAACTGCAGGTCACTGGCTCGTTTTGGATCTCTTCTGTTCCACTTATCAGCATGTTGATGCCATGTTTGCCAAGAAACAGCTGAATATGGAAAAGAAGTCTAAGAAATAAAGCTGTAGCAGGTGTTGAATGACTAATATCTCAGCTGTATTCAGATTTTCCATTTTGCTGTCTCACTTAATGCGATTTCCCATCCCACCCTCATTTCTGCCGGACCTCCTCCCAGTATTTCACTCCAGGACTGAATAAATAGAGTGAAGTAGTCTAAATGCAAATAGACACGGATTATTAAGCCACGTCATTTTATGGAACATTTAGAGGCTTAGTTTAAGTCTTAATTTATACTGCGGAAGTTAACAATCGTTTCCGTTTGTTGCTTTATTTATGATGAGATGAGTGTGGTGCAGCAAACGACAAGGTTCACTCACATGATTCAGATCTATGTAAAGCTGATCTTCTTGGGTTGATCCAGCGCTGCTGCAGCCAATGGGGTGAGACTAATCTCACTGCCAAAACACTCTCCAGCATTTCATGGGCAAACACTCGTCATTTCACTCTTTCTAAATGAATTAAATGCTGTTTTATGACGGAGGCCTTTTTTTCCCTAAATCATTTGGAAGGGCTGTAGTGGAGAATGAGAAATTAATGCATTATGTGACTGGTACCATGGAAAATCCGAAGCTGGAACGGGGTTCAATGTGGGGCGATCGAGGTACCGAAACCATAAAAATGATCTAGTTCTTCAAGCTTGTAGAGGTGTCAGTTGGGAGTATATATAATCCCAGCTCATAGTCTTCTCCACATAGCATAGACATTTGATTAAATGATGTGTGTGGGGGGCAGGATGTGCTTCTCCAACGGTGGCTTTAGCCCTGCAAGGGTCTGAAACCCAGAAGAGCCTTTGCTGGCTCCTTGTCCTTTTTCTACTATTCTTACATGGTCTCCTGTCCTCTAGGAGCCACCACGGGGTGTTTGAAGCCTGGTTCCTGCTGGTTCAGTGTGTCCACTGGGTACAGCTGACTGCCCAGTTACTGGTGACCTCAGAAACCCAGGACTGCGGACCCCTCTTGTGGCTGTTCACCTTCTATTACCACCCGACCAACAGAGGGCATCACAGAGCATCACAACTGGTCAGATGAACATTTTAAATTTTGGGCTCTTGGTATGAATAATAGTCTTGAAGATACACCCCAAATATCTCAGTAACTACTTGCTGCATCGTTTTAAAATTTCCATAGATTTTCTGGGTCCCCGGAGGATAAATGGCTAAAAAAAATCCCACACAAGGTCACCCTGCCTTCCTAAACAAAACAAGCTCAGATTACAAGCACATCCTGCTCTATTAAGAGTTCAATCTCACTGCTTTCTTAATGTTATTCTGATTTCCCATAAGCCCCAGCGGCACTAATAACATTGTACTGTACTTAAAAACGTCCTCATTGTAGCAGGCGATGGGAGCATTGTTGTCAGTCGTCAATCGTCCAGCTTCGTTTTGAGGTTTTGTTTTATTTGAACATCATGAAAGTACGCTGGAAGGTGGGTTGTCATTTGAAGCCTCAGAACAAATAGAGAAAAAGCAGAATAACACATTAAGGTTTGAATTATTAACGAGCACTTTCTGAAGGGGAGAGAATGAGACGGCAGCGTGGTGAGAGAGATGGGAGTGGTGCAGGGTGAAAAGGGTGATGTCGTATTGATTTTTCCCAGCGAGCGTCTCGCCGGCCGATCTGAGTTTTCATCTCACCGTCTCCCACTTGTCCGCCTCCTCCCGTAAACCCCGTCATCGCCTCCCCCACCGTGCACTCGCGTTACACCAGCTTGTGTTCTACATTTGTGGATTACAAGCGTGTCTTTTTTTTTAATACTCGCAGGAAATAAAACTATCGCTGTCACTCCGGTGCGGTCTGTGAATTAACCGCCGCCTCGTGTGTTTCCAGGGTCACGCCAAAGAAGCATTGGACCACCTACGCGCCCTGTTTTCGCCCTTAAATCCTCCTCTGCCTGTTGGCTCTTTGCAGTCCGTGATGACTCTGCTGTCACCAGCACAACAGCAGCAGCAACAGTCATTATCAACATTACTGATCATCAACCTCTTGGTCAACTTTGCTGTTTTCTCCCGGCAGTCACTGATTGGATCAGCAGAGGTTTTACAGATGGTGAGGAAATCATCTTTTACGTGATTGAATGGCTAGAAACATTCATGAAAGATTAATGGTGTGTGTGTGTGTGTGTGTTTTCAGGTGGTGGACCAGTCTGGGCTTCTTAACGAAGCAGCCCGCGTTCTCGTCTCACTCGAGCTTTCACTAAACCGAGGACGCCACTTATCAAGTGACACTAACAGAGTCCAACTGAGGGTCCAGAAGCTGCAACACACGCTGACCCACATGAACGTCACAGAGCAACACTGCTGAGGACAGACGCACAGGCCAGTGAACAGGTGGGAGCGCACACCCTCACGCACACCCTCGCGCACAGACGCCGATCATCCACACAGCACCGAGGCAGAACGGCAGGAAGGGTGGTGCTGAGATGTGATGTCACTCAAATCTCTCTGCTCTGTATTTACTGTTCATTTAAGTGCTGAACATGTGACAGGTGTTTCAGAGAATGGAAGAAACTCCCACACGCTCCTGATTGTCGCTCTGCTGACACATTTATTAAATCATTTCAGTCTCGAGCCCCATTCGCACGTGCAGCCCTTTCCAAAAATGTTCCAGTATTTTTCTCTGGGGGGGTGCATCAGAGCCACAGCAGATTCTGTTGGAAATGCGAACTGGCAACTCAAGATCTCGTAAAGTTGTGTGGAATTTAGTGGAAAGGGTTGTGTTGAAAATGAAACCAGAGCATCACTTGGAAGACGCACTTAGCCTCATTCTCACGTGCTGGTCTTCAAAAGGATTTGGAGTCTTTCAGCACCGTTTTTAATATGTTTATTATCTTTAAAGTTTAAATTAAGAACAGGACCGTACAGGTGGAATTGGCACGTTACAGACATCAACTTGGGTGTAAACAGATTTGTGATGCAGATCTTCTGGAATAGAGCTGCATGTGTGAATAAATTGAGAGCCGCTAGGAACCCTGGGAATTATTGAGAACTAAAGGAGGACCGTCATCCTGTAGCAACGGCACCAAAAATGCATTCATCTAAACAAATATTGCCTGTTTTTTCTCTGCCAAGATCAATTTTTACTGATCCATCTGTAATTTATGCTATGAAATATCTGTTGTGACCATTTACGGTCATTTGTGGACATGTTTACGTATTACAAGATGGAATGGATATTTTTGAAGAAAGGAATCGACATATGTCAAGGCTGTGTAAAGATTTGGAAGGTATGGAACTGTATTGAGATTTGTGTGTCTGGTTGATGACGTACAAAATTGTGTCAAGTTTTCTGATTGCATTAAAAAGCTCAGCTTAGATACAGTGAATGTGGAGTCTTAATGTTTTTGCTGCTTGTATATTTATGTTAAGCCCTTACAGAAAACAATGTTTCCATTTTTGATGATTTCATTTCTTTTTTTTCCCCTGACACCTTGAATATATGTCAAACTTGCTCTGATTTTTCTTTTCTCCTTTAAATCACACAAGTACCACAGATAGATGTTCAACCATCATTACCAAAATTCTGAACAAAAAAAGGGAAACTTTATTAAAATATCATCACATGAAACTTTCTCACTCTACATTAGACAAAATGCCCAGACAGCTGTTGCTGGCCAACGTGAAAAACAAGTCCAGTGTAAGTATTTCCAGTCTAAACTCTCGGGCCAGTTCCCAGCTGCAGACTAAACACCCCATAAACTCTGGCTAACACGGACAAAACCTGGAGAAACGCAGCAGTGCAGGACTTCAGCTAACCGTAGCACGACGTGGTCAACAATGTTTGGTCTGGCCACAGACAACGACCCGCCCGTATCTGTTCCCCCGCCAGCAGCTCCTGTGCCTTTGAATGGGCCGCTGTTCCGTCTGGTCTCGCTGGGGGATTAAAGAGCAGCGTCTTCTGCTGAGTGACTGCGCGGCGTCCCCTCTGCTGCAGCGGAAGAGGAAGGGAGCGCTGGACATCCGCACACCCTTTGGTGCCAAATTCCTGTCATCTCCGCCTGTAGCCAGCAACCTGGAACAGAAAGATAAATGCGGACTGAACATTACAGAGCGTTTGATTTGTGTTGAACAGTTTGTATCCAACCGGTACACAAGCAAGAACCGGAACGTTCTTAACAGGTTTCCTCAGATTGCTGGTTGTCCTGAGGATACTCCGGCCTGTTGAGAGCAGGTCCAGTGTGTTCTGCATTGCTGGTGAGTGGACTGGACTCCTGTTCCTGCTGAACTGAGCCAGTGGTTCTGTACAACTGCATATCAGCTCAGTAGGCACAGGAAGCCGAGCCCAAAGCTCTCTTTGTCACCGAGTCTCAGCACGTTTTCCTTTTATCCGGGCAGCAGCTGTAAAATCACCTTCCACCGACTCTGGCTTCGTGTCAGGCGGTGTTACACGCTACCAGCAGCGCAGCAACATTAAACACCGAGCCGTCCTCTGCAGGATGGCGGCTGCAGTTGCTTTATTTACGATGATGCTTTTTGCTTAGAACTGCTCTGCTCAATTTCCACCCCATTACGCTGCCATTAATCATGCCCTACCAGCGATTCTTCGCATTGACAGACGTTTGATGGTCATTACTCTTTTACCAAGGCCTATATATAGGTTAAAAAATGGCCAGCTCCACATGGCCCTCATTTTTAATTTACACATCCGTCCTCATTTAGCTGCCATTTTATGAATAAAGAGAGCTCCAGACAGTTTAGCATGGCTTTGAATTGGAATCTGTACCCAGTTAGTAACAATGGTCGACCACTAGATTAAATTCGCATTTAATCTGGTTGCAGTTATTGACTGTTTGGGTGTAAAATGAGATTAACAGTTCCAAAACATCTCTATTGTTGGATCACGCACCAAGAGTGAAACGAGCCAAAGCTGCTGGCAGTTGGTATCGCTTTGATGTTTTGGATTCATCTGGACTAATTTGGGAACCCTGCAGCAGAATCCTCAGCAAAGCTCGGAACAATGTGCGTTCAGCCCAGCTGACGAACCATCTCCTCCAGGTGTCAGTGGGTGTTTTACAGAACTGGAGCGTTTGTTCATTCTGGGACCAAAAAAACAACAGACGTGCGCAACGCGGCACATCCACCACAGAAGCGCTAAATCGGCCAATTAAAAAGGAACTGACATCCATAACCGAAGGTGCGATTTGAAAATCATTAAAAGTTTTCATCTTTCTGCGCCCGTTTGGTCTCATCCAGTGGTGAACTGTGTTCCGTGAGCATCGCTCCGCTTTGTGGATCTGTGCATCTCAACTTCCTCGGGCTGGTGGGGGGGCTGGCAGCTCAGGCTGTGGAGCAGAGGGTTCTCAGTTCAAGACCCAGTGCAGACAAAACATGGCAGTAAGGGGAGGTGCCAGAACACCTTGAGCAAGGTACTCAACCCACAATCACTCATATCAGGCACTGTAATGAGCTAGTGACACATCCAGTATGGACCCTGCTCCAGCACCCTCCTCATGACCCCAGAATGAATCTAAGTTTTAAATAGCCAGTTGTGTGTTCAAATACAAGCTAGAATCAGCTCCTCCTGCTGGTAGGAATACAAACTGTAGCTTAAAAATATAGAAAATGGAGCATGCAGCAATAGTCAAATAAGCTTTTATGCTACACAACTAGAGGGCTGCAGGGTCCCTCATTAGTAATGATGTGTTCTGAACGTGTTCCTCTCATTCAGGAATGTTGTGGAATGTTTGATGGACATGCAAGTGGATCTATGAGCTGTTAGACAGAGGTTAGAGCCAAATAGAAAAATGCAGGAGAAAAGGGGGAAAATCTGATAAGAGACGGGGGAAAGGACTGGGCCCACAATATCCACTGGAAAGACCTAAAAGGAAGGTTTCTTTCTTTTATCTCAGTTCTTTTACAGCAATTCATTGTCCTGCTTTGTGCGCTCGTCTTGGGTCATGCTCTCCTCAGGTGCAGAACTTAGCCACTGTGAACAAAGAGGAAATCAATCACTGTTCACCAATCAGCTAAGCTCTGTGCCTGGCTGGAGAGAGGATACAGCCCCAGTCAGAACAGCCTGCAGCTCACTCGTCATCCTGTTTTTCCATCCCCCTCGAGCCATCAATCCTCTTAACTAAATCGAGCAAACTCTTCAGGACCCCCCCCTCCCATGTCTTCTTTGGTTTGGAATATTTGTGTGGGAGGCTGTGGTTTTTAATAGCAGCTGACTGGGTCTGGGCTGTGTGGTAATCCCTGGCAATGTGATTTTATCATAAGTCACAAATCAGCACGCCAGGAACCCTCACAGCCCAGACATGAAAGAACGGGCTTTGACTACAGTCTCGAGTCCAGTCCAACACCTGCAGCAGCTAAAACAAAACGGCTCCAACTCTGTTTTTTATCCCCTCCCTTCCTTCAGAGCCCACTCAGGATGAGACCTGTGGATCCTTGCTCACACTTACACATCTTTTTTTTTTTTTTTTTTACCTTGGATAACCCTCTCCTCCCCTCTCATTCGCCACGCTTGGCTAACCCAGTGATATGCCCCTCATTAAGCGGATCAAGTGGGATTCCAGAGGCATGTACCGGAGAAAGAAAAGAATGAGGGAGTGAGCAAGGAAAGGGGGGAGGGAAGAAAAGACGAGGAGAGACCAAAAGGGTTGTGCTTTTCAGGTTTGAAACCACCGGGCGGGGAGTGTCCCATGACAGACTTGTTTTCGTCTCCCACTGTCCTGTAGGTCTGTGTGAGGGTGTGAAAGAACGCGTGTGTCTGTGTGTGCGTGTGTGTGTGTGCATGTGTGACAAAAGGCAGCGGCGGGCAGTTCATCCATCATTTTAATTGGAAGGAGACCATCGCTCCACTCACCCACACTGATGTTTACAGCTGTTGGCTTGGTTCTGATCTATTAATGCTTCTTTCTCTCTCTAAAGCTTTCCTTAAGTTTTCTAAAAGTCTGTCATTCCTCTTGTACTTGTAAGAAGGTTCCACTGGGAAGAGACGTGAGGAACTGCAGACAGGTGTCACACATACGCATGTGTATGTGTGTGTGTGTGTGTGTGTGCCAGATTTATCAGGGCTGAACCAGCTACTGAGCACTCATCTGGAAAGCCCTTCACATCCTGTACAAACGGATGAAACGTCTGTGTCAGGAGATAAAAGCCCGTCTTGAAAATGCTCGTTCAGAGTTAAAAACCATTTAATATCGGTAGCTCGGGTTGACAGGGAGCGGTGCTCAGCAACACCTCTTCCAGCTCGAGCTGACCAAGGTCGCCCACGCCTTGTTTTTGCGCCCCTACTTGTTGAACTCTCTGACATGAAATGCTAACGTGCAGCCGTGAACTGATTCTGCTGTGAGACCCGGCAGTCGGAATAATAACACACTATACTTTTGTTCCTGGATCTTGACAACTTCTGTAAGTGATGCTCTCTTTAGAAGAGTCCCATATTCCAGCTCCAGGTTAACATCGACTGCTCATGAGATGACTTCATTTGTAAAGATCCAAGTCAGGGAGTGCGTGCACACACACACACACACACACACACACACACACACAGCATCAGCACATGTTCCTCAGTCTCTGTGACCTCTGGCGATGTGTCAGACACACAGATGCCAAAATATATCCAGCAGGGTCATTCTTCATGAACATTTGGCTCTGAAGCGTTTCAACTAACTTAGAATATTTCACAATATTGCGCACGCTCCGACTCTGCTGCTGTGCTTGTTTTAATCTCAGATTAGTTGGGTTTCTCCACTTGACTCCTTGAGTCCAAAACTATTTTATTGTTTGTTCTCATTAGGTAAAGGTTTATGCTCATAAAAGCAGCACCATTCAAAGAGACCTGCCTTCAGTCCAGTCCTCCCTTCCTGCTCTTGTCTTCAATTTATCTAAATCACTGCTCTGTCATGTTTAAAGGTTCCAGGCTCAATAGCTTGCAGTTAGAAATGCACAAACATGAGGAAATTCAAGTTTAACAACAGCAGAGAACATCCCGAGCCCCTCCAAAAGCTCTCGCTGACCCGTTCTCTCCCTTTTTTCCTCTTGTTTGTTTAAGAAACACATTCCCGAATTCCTTCTCTGACAAACGCACCCTGACGAAGCTGCTGTGAAGCCACAGAAAAGACTTTCTGGTCTCCAAACCTGCATTGTCAAAGCGCTGAGACAGGAATGTGAAGCACACATAACAGTGACCGCCCTGACCTGGACTCCCTCACCACCGACATTATAAATAAAAAAAAAGGAAATGTGATGAAATGATCCCAGTTATTGCGCACTGGTGCAACTAAAACCACATTTTCAGAAGTCTCTCACACTCTTCAGACCCACTGATGTCATTTGTACTCCATGGTGTGTGTGTTATGGAAAATGAGACGTCACCTTCAATCACAGAACCATCTCTTCCACCACTCTGCGTGCGGATTGGTCCATTTCCTCTCGGACCAACGAGAGGCACCGACTAGCCAGGGCCTGCTGCTGAGGGTCCTCCTGCACCATCAGCTCGCCGTACAGATACACACCCATGGCCTTAGAAAAACACAGATGAAACACATTAGCTTATTTCTTAAATGCCATATCAAAATGAGACATCATCGTGCATTAAAACCAAGAGGGGCATATTTACCTGGTCATGAACCAGGAAGTGTTCCACGTCTCCGTACGCCTTTGTGTGCGCGTGCTTGACCACCAGCTCACACCAGCGATGTCGCACCTGAGCGCAGAAGGACCAGAGAAATGACCCTGAGGTTAAGAATAATTTAGGTTGCACGATATTTTAAAGAATTGAAAGTTCTAAATGCTTAAAACTCTGAGTTGTGTTTCCTCCCTACAGTACGCGTGCATGTGTGTGAACACTAATGCGTGGCCTTTCCCCCAGAGAATCAATAGGAGCTCTGTTGCCGAGGTTACAGCGGAGATCAGAGGCGGGCACCGTCCTCGCCTCTGCTGTCCTCCTTCATCTGCTGCGAGTGCGCACGGCTGGCTGCGCACAGGTGAGGACGTGCGCTGTATTCACTGTGCATGTGAACGCTCTCAGAGAAGAGTTATAAAACACCCAGAAGGCTGAAGAAAAAAAAACGGGTTTTCTTTAAAACACGCCAGTTTCTCTTGGCCGACGTTTCTCGCGGCTCTTCTTCATAGCTGTCTCCGCGCAGTCGGGATAATAAACTAGTTCTTGGGAGCATCCAGCAGCCGAGCGTGAAAGTTTTGGTGATTGATTTTATTCGAACAGCTCTGGCTTCTGTGCGGGGCTGGAACACGAACTCGTTCTCATGCCACAGAGCAGAGAGGCCGATTGAATTTACCTGAGAGGAGGTTTTACTTTAGGTTCTCCAGCCCCTCTTGATCAGTCCTGATCAAACATCAAGGATATGAAGGTGTTCCATGCCTCAGCAACACGTCTGTCTATGAGTACAGCCGTGCATGTGAGTGTGTACATCGGTGCTCTGGGCCTGCCCTCTGGTCCGTCCAGCCCCTGCAGCTGTTCCCTGTGTGGGTCACATTCTTTGGGAGAGCCCTGGAGCACAGCAGCTGTCTGCTCCAGCTCTTCTTCCAACCACTGGCCTCTCTCTCTCTCTCTCTCTCTCTCTCTCTCTCTCTGACAACACATGCAATAACAGTGACATTCCTTCATTTATTACCCAGCCCTCCATCACCAACATCGACTGATAGCCCCTACAGCGCCTTCTAACATTTACACCAGGGGGGAAAATGATGAGTGTAGATTCTGTTGGACACCAGAAGTGACTAATTGACTATTTCAGCATTAGAACTGTGGAGAAGTGTATCGATGAATTAATTCTGACAAATACTGCTGACCCTTATGGGAAATGGTGAAACAAAAAAGCATCAAATGGGCTATTTTCACATAGTCACAAGTTGGTGGTTTACGCTAGCACAGATGGACGGCAGTATTTATCTGAACGATAGTGGACTGCAGTTTATTAGAGACTTCTATAGAGACAATTTATTTCTTTCCTCCAGCTCTGAGGCAAACCTATTCTTCAGACATTTTTATCATTATCTTCAAGGAGGGCACCGAAAAACCTTTTCATACCAACGTAGGACGTTGCTCCACAAAACCAGCCGCGGCTGTGCTGCTGCTGAAAATCAATGTCACAAGCATTAGCTTATTAATCCCCTTTTTGCAACATATTGAACAGTTGAACGGATTGAATTCGTTTTCCAGAACAGCATGGACTCTTCATCTTAAATCGATCATGGCAACAATTTAAGCTGAAATAAAACAGATTTGTTGGAGCATTTCTGGAGGAAATTAATACAATTGGATCGTCATTTTGTTTCATGTTCCCTTTTTTGCCGGATCTACGTGTTGAAAAGCCACCCAAGCTTGGCTCCTTTGATTTGCGAGGGCTCGCTTTGATTTGGCCTTTGTCGCGTCCTCACCTCTGCATGGAAATAGAGGGGCTGTGGAGGTCCAGGGAGGTCTGCAGTCACTGGAGGGGCCACGCTAACCTGCCCAAGCGGACAATGTGTCTAGTGTTTTTCCAGATGGCCTGCGAAGCGCAGACGCGCGCATATATGTTCGTGCGCGCTCGTGATGCGCGTGTGCGGAGGGGCGCTGCGTCTCACATCACATGAGGCTCACGGGAAAAGTCACGCATTCCATCTCACACCATGCAAACCCATGCTTCGGCTCACAGACGCGGTCACTCGTGCTGACTGCGTACTCGAGGTCAGGCCCATATCTGCCTTCACTAAAACGTACAACACACGCACTTTAATCCGCACGCCGATCCTCGCCGCAACCATGCGCCTTCCAGGACACTGTAAGAACCACTGTTGAGGGATGACTGAGTCCAAAGAAATAATCCACTCTTCCAGGAGGAGGATGCAGAAGGGGGTTATAAACATTCAGACGGGGCCAGCGCGCTCCGGCGTGTGCGTACAGGTGTGTGTGTTTGTGGGTGAGTGCTCATAATGTGCTGCCCTGTGCTATTTTTAGCAAACACTGAACGTTTTTCCAGGAAACCGCAGATGAGAATCTGCTTTGTGCCAGGAAGTTCGACCAGAAGTCTGAAGATTGACCTCCGGATCAAAGTGCTTCTATTATAGTAAAAAAAAAAGGACAGACTGTAACTGCAGATGACAAACATTACTGCCTTAAACCTGCTCATTTTAGCCCATGTTGAAAGAACGAAAGAAAGAAAGAAAGAAAGAAAGAAAGAAGAAAAAGAAGAAAGAAAGAAAAATAAAAGAGAAAGAAAAAAGAAAGAAAGAAAGAAAGAAAGAGAAAGAGAAAGAAAGAAAGAAAGAAAGAAAGAAAGAAGAAAGAAAGAAAGAAAGAAAGAAAGGCATTAACAATGCAGGTTATTGTGCTGCAGATGTGCTTTCACACTCGTACGCCTATAAAGATCCTCCGTACAGTAAGGAAGCCCTCAGCTGCCAACATACACAGCTGCAGCCAACGGAAAGCACGCTCGCATGTACTCGCAGAAACCGTCAGTAGTGCCATTAAGCAAGGCACTGTCCCTCACACATGAAGGGAATACCTTTGGGATTTAGCCAGGGACAGAGGCTGTGAAGACGAGAGCTGCTGAGCTGGAACGTAAACGCTCGCCTGTCTCAGTGGCTGCGGGAGTGCTTGTGTGGTCTAACCTCGGCGTCTTGGCGTTGGAGGTTGTAAGCCCTCTGGAGGGCGTCCATGGCTTCCTCGCTCAGCTCCTCTTCCTCCAGAAGAAGCTCCAAAAGCATCACTAGCTGCTCCGACGTCACCTGAGGGGATGAAATGAAAGCAAAACAAGTAATGAAATTTATAATGATACGTAGCGTGACATATTATTACTTATTATGAGCAAAAAAACCCACATAGCTATTAAGGGAGCAAAATTACAGTCTTATTGCATACCGAGTCTGTTTTCCAATATAGTTTCATTTATTTTCATTTCTCTGGAAGGATTAATAATAATAATAAAACAACTGGGCTATAATGTGCAGTGTTTCAAGAATTCTGCTACCTGAGATGAGAATTGAATTTTTAAAAAAATGAGTGAATAGGTACGACTGGAGAATATTAACAAACATGTAAAAGAAGACAGATGTAGGAAAATAATGAAAAATCAAGGATGGAGAAACAAAGTAATGAAATTATCTTTTAGAGGGAGACAGAGAGAGCAGCAATGTGCGGAGGGAACGCCGGATTAAAAAATAAATAAATCAAAAGGCGGAGAAATCCCTGATTGAAGCAATAACAGAGCCATAAAATTGAAGGAAGAGACGGATGCCTCCCTGTTGCTTCTTAACAGAACCTGACTGATTGTGCCCTCCTGAGGTTAACCTTAAAGGAAACAAGCCATTTCATTCTAATGACTAACATCTACAGGGACGCTCAGGCCCAGACCATCATTCGGAAGATGGATGTGGGCAGCGATATGTGAGAGCAACTTCCTCCTCCGAGACGCTTGTGCCCAGCCCTGTCTGTCTCCCTCATGCGTACACCCAGAAATCCCAGTAACCGTTTCTCTCCGGTCCCAGTCTGGGATGCAATAAATGGCTTAAGTCCCCACAGAGACAGGAGTGAAAATAGGTACGAAACGCGTGTGAGTGTGAGAGAGAAAACTACTCAGATAAACACTTCCAGCAAAGAGTAAATAGCTGTGTTGTTGCAATATGGACTGAAGTATTTAAAGTAGTGTTTGCTAAATGGCCTCCTCGGCACTGCTGGGAAATACCTCACTTAAACCCAGGAAGTACTTTAGCATGTAGCTGAAGGCAGCTGAGCGAATAACAGGGAATAACACCCAGATTCTGGCTGGCAACTCGAACACTGGTGCACACACACACACACACGCTCACACACAGATGATGGTCTAACCCCGTGGAAAATCTGATATCCCCTCTTTCCCTTCACCCTGTATCAACTCCCCCCTCTCTTCAGGCCTCCAACTTCCATTTCATGAAGGCCGACTGTTTTCTGAAGTGGCGTCTTCATCTGTAAAGGGCCTCGTTGGGGCCCACCCATGAGCGCTCCCGCCCTTTGAAAAGTAAGGAATCTGCAGCAATAAAACACCGCTCTCACCAACACGGACGCAGATGCCAGAGTGTTTTGGCCGGGCCTATTTGTACCGGAATGTACCGACGTTGCCGCGGATGTAATCGATGAGCCTGCCGTCTCTTCAAAATCAGATTTCAAATCAATAGTTGGACATTACACGGTCGTCTCCGCTGCCCTACTGGCACATTCTGGATGTGTCTGACTTTTCTGTGACTCCCCTTTTTCAGTTCGCCCCTGATTTAATTGTTTTTCATGCTGGCTTGGTTACAGATGTGTGTGAGAGTGTGTGTGTGTGTGTGTGTGTGTGAGATGGGGCGACAGAGCAATTAAAGGGGAAAAGGTGAACTCCATGGATGAGTACTCCTTTATTAGGTAGAGTCTGAAAATGACACTTATAAATAGTCCTTACAAAGAGCAACACACACACACGCGCACACACACACACACACACACACAGGACATGACCAGGTCATGGTTACCTTAAACAATAAGCCTTAATAGTACAGTGCTGAAAGCACTTTATGACTGAAGGGGGGGGCAATGTGTCCTTCTCTGTCTCAACAATCATGTGAAAGGACCCTCTCACAGGCCTGCACACACAAACACAGAATTTGGTCACATGAAAGAGGCATTTCTTTCCCTTACTGTCTCTCAAAGCGCTGGAATGCAAAATGGCAAAAAAGGAAGAAAACAACCTCTTTCTCCACACACACGCTTGTACATCGATATATATATGAGGACTTTTATTGACATGAGGCATTGCCTTCCCCTAATCCTAACCCTCACAACTAAATTCCTGACCCCAACCCTACTCTTTACTTAAACCCAATCCTAACGCTTAACCTTAAACTCAAATTTGAACCCTCACACACTCCTTTGAAGTTGTGAGGCCCAGACAACATGTCCTCACTTTACTGGTTAAAAGGTGTACAACTGCAGTATGTTGCATGCACAGAAAGACAAATGTGCTGATATTACATATTAACACTCACTAAAACACACCCTCCACTTCCATAGAAACTGCTGACACATGCTTTATTTTGAATTTGAGCATGCAAGGACCTCTGGGAAATGAGTCGCTCGAATATCTGCTCCAACCACTAACCTCTAGAACAATGAGGCTAACATCTATGCACAATACAGGAGAGCGCGCTAAAAAGGCGTGCGCCTTGCTGCAAGCGTGCAACGCCGCGTGATGTAAAGGACTGGAGCAAAAAGCTGCAGGTAGAAGCTGCATTTTTGAAAAATATGTCAGTGCATATGTGGGCGTACGGGACTAAGCAACATTAGTCATGCTGCCGCTGCCGCTACATGACGTTCAGCAGAAAATGAATCAAAGACCGTCAGTTGTTACAAACAAAACCTGGTCGAACGGCGTCATCTGAGGCTCTGTGATGTTTCAGAGTCTCTGACCCCCCTCCACAAAAAATGTTTTAAAGGTTTGTTCAACTGCGTCAGAAGAAAACTGTAAACATCTCGCAAACACTCATCACTGTCTAACCATTTCCATGGCAACACTGTTGGGCTCCATGCTGCGATCTGTACAGTCAACAGGAGAGCCGCTGGAGAGGCTGGTATGCATCAACAGAACGGACCCAAAAATGTTTTAATTTGCTCCTTCTATCACTCAGTCTGCACAGTCTCTGGCGCTGAACACGGCAACGCTCTTAACCCTCACACATTTCTGCTTTGGGAAAATAAGGCTATAATCGAGTTTTGTGGCCTTTTTAGCGCTTTTCTTCTTAACAGTTGACTTTGAAGCGTACTTGTGAGGATAAGCACAGAAGCTTCTATGAAGAGGCTCCAAAAAAAATGGACGGGACCTTGAAGGAAACTCTCCAATCTGCCTCTGGCACCAGTGAAAGGAACACAGAGGTGTTGCTAATGCTTTCTTAACCTCCCTCGACTCCCTTCTCTTCCTTTTCCTCTCTCCCTGCCTCTGAACTGTGCTGCTTGTTCAGTCACACTGCATTATGGACTTGGGGGGGGGTTGGAGAGACCGAGAGGCTGTGACATTATAAAACCAATCTGTGAGAGGCCATTCAATCGTGTGTACGCATGCATGTGCGTGTGATGCCATTCAGCCGCTCCTGCGCCTTTTATTTTTGTCTGACCGCAGCCTCGTAAAACTGAATTCTGGCACCAGCGACCAGAGGCCTCAGCCCACGCTCCAGGTACTAAGGTTTCACTCATTCTTCTCCTCAGTTCCCTCCCTGACTCTGTTTCTGTCGCCATGGCTGTCTGCTCCCTGTCTCCATACCAACCCCTTTTCACAGGACCATACTGCGTGTCTGGCTCCACCAATTATAAGCCCCTCCTCGCATCCTTTATCTCTCCGCCCTGCTTTATTTTACAATTGATTTAAGGAGCCCAGCATTCATCTGCTCAAACTCTAGTGGAAGCCTTGCATTTTGGAGAGAAACGCTACACCAGGCAGCTTTTAGGCTCCCTTCTTAAGAATCGAACATACTTATGCACTTAAACTTTCGGGTTAAATGTGCAGAAAAGCAAATATAAACCAGCTAAAAGCGACTAGCTGGAGGATATTAGAGTAAAGTTCCATCCATCTAGTGAACCCTTGACATATTTCACAAAGATTTGCTTATTTACTCGGGAATGTAGAAGTTTCTAACTTTTTCTCACCTACGTCTGCAGGGTCTTTAAACAGCTCTATATACAATATTAAGAGCTAACAGGAATGATTCAGCCAGACGCATCTGAAGCACACAGGGTTCCGAGAAGAAGAGGAACCGCTAATCACACAATTTTATGCATGGGAGAGATTGTCTGACTTTGACATTAATCCTCACACTCAGATGTTGCCAGGATTGGTTCCGATAGTAACCTTTACGTCATTCTCTCTGACCACCGACCCTCTGAGACAATATACTCTTTACAGAATCAGTCAGGTCTATCTATAGGTACCACACAGCTGGTTAGTTTACTAAATGGAGCTACTGCATACAGATTCATGTGATGGTGCTGTGATATGACGCTATAAATATACATCCAGTATATTGTACCGGCTAGGCAAGGCTATTTCCTTTCGCACTAGTGATATACTGCAATCCTGTAACGTTGCAAGGTCTAAAAAGACATTTTGTCGGCTGACGTCACAGCTTTTATAAACCAATTTCAGGTAATGGGTTGACACACAAACAGGAGGTGCTCAAAGGTTATGCAGGAGTCAGGTTGTTAAACTTTCTTCATCTCTATGAACGCAGCACGGTGACGGTCTCACAGATAGCGGTGGTCACGCACCAACGACCTTGGCGATGACCTGGAGCAACAGACTATCGCATTGATTCCGTCTTTGATTATTTTCCTGCTCTAATCAACAGTTACCGAGAGCAAGATGGGCCTTTACGCTGCTGTGTTTGAAAATTATAATCAATCTGGAATCTAATCGCCAAGCAAAACAAGCCGCGTTTGCAAGAGACGGCAGCCAAGAGCGAAAGAGAGGGGAAAGACCCTCGAGCAGGGCGACGCAGTCACGGCGGTTGGCAAGCATCGGTTGTCTCGGCGATGTGCTCTTTAACACAAACGTGAAAACTGACAAGCAAATGCTGAGCTGTTCTTTCAAAAGGATGTAAATAACTGACAATTCACAGCACAAATACAATAAAATACAGCATTTTCAGGTGAAAACATTTTAAACCATCACAAGTCCGAATGCTTCGCTCATGCCCTGTTTTAAATAAAGCTTTGAACAGGAACAACAAGAAACATTCCTGCCCAGATCCTCTGATCAAGGAGACTACACTCGAGGATGTTTGTAAGCTCATTTCAGCTACACTTTCATTATTTATTTTAATATTGGATTAAATCATTTTTCTTCCACATTTGTTTTGATAAGGATGAATGTCAGTGGTGACAGAAAGGGTCAACCTTGTTCTGGGCTTCTCCAACTTGATCACAGTGCTAAACTTGGGCTATAAACACAGGCTTTTGGCTATAAACAGAGTCAGACAACAGATCTGCTATGCAGGATATTTATGCTTCATTACTGCACAGCAGGGGACGTGTTGTCCATCATGTGCTGAAGGTGGAATGCATATAACGCCAGCAATTTGGCAGTGGTCATGAAGACAATTATCATGTTTTCTCTCCTACACATCGCTACTCCGACTTGTTCCCACGTTCACACCTACCACCAGTGGAAGGTGGAGTTTAATTAAAGTCATGCATTCGGTGCTTTGCACGCACGGCACAAATGTGAGCGTCTCTGGTGGATACCTCCCTCGCCTCCTTCCGCCTAATCCTCCTCCTCCTCCTCCTCCAGAAATTCACTGTTCTTTTCCAAACGGAGCAGCAAACAACACATGACCACATTTCATTAGGCTTCATTATGTCCCCCCCTCCTCACTCAGTTGCAGTTTTGTCACCAAAATTCGTCATTTTGGGTGAATATGAAAACATTGAGGTTTAAAAGGTCTGATGCTCAACGCTAAGATACCACATTCGGTCATCTTGCATCTGTCTGGTCACACCCTGGAGGCGTCCGGGCCAGGAGTATGAAATGTGACTGGCTGAAAATAGCAGAGCGCCCAGGTTTAATTTCCTCACATCATTTGTTCTAGGAAGGAGAGAGCAATATAGGGGGTAATTTAAAAAAAATATTTCCTTGGAGGGGTTTGCTGTGGATAAATATTATCTGTGGGGTGTGCTGTTCTTGATTAAAACATTTCTGAAGGTTAATAGAGCACAGACACCCTGACATGCATAAATACGGTGCTGCCGAAAGGTCAGAAACGCGATCGCGGTTTAACGGCCACGCTATTTCACAGCACTTGGGTTCCTGAACCTCAGTGACAGAGTGAAGCAGAAAGCAAGTGCGCACATGCACATTCGTCCCTCCATTCGCACAGGTGGTATTCATCATGTCGAGTCAGGCTTAAAAGGACGAAAACAATAATGGGGGCAAAACACAAACATGGACCTGCGATGACCTCCACTGCGGCGAGATAGCATCTGCCGTTGTTGAAAAATATACTCCGAGTAATAGAGAGGCAGGGCTCTCCACACTGGCTGGGTTTAAGCTTTCTGAGCCGACGGAGGTATGTGGTGTGGACTAAGCCCAGATATCTGTTGCACAGACAGACACGAACACACAGCTGTTGAGTAATGCGCCACCACAAAGATTAGACTGAGGTATTTGATAATGGTAGACCATCATCTCAGTGAACCAACCAGTTTCTGTCTGTGATGGGACCACATAAACCGGAGCAACATGCAATATTCCAGACTGTGACATGCTGATCCAGGAGGGCTGTTGGCAACGAACGAACAGTTTTTAATGGGCCTGCGTTCCCGATTTCAGTCTTATAACCTCAAATTTCAGAAAATGAATGGTTGGAACAGATCTTTCATCCATGTGGAATGAGTGTAGGATTATGTGCACATTTGGCTTGTTGAGACCCAGCCAGAACTCAGTTTAGGCTTGGTAGCAGGAAACAGAATGCTCCATTTGGGATATGAAACTGATCGTATGGCATAAATATAATCTAACGTGACCTTGGGAAAGAGAAGGACCGTGGAGACAAACCTACCCAAACAAACATGGGAGATTCGCTAAGTCTGTATATTCACACACGCTCCACACGGCAGAACGTGCACTTCCAGGTGGAGACAACACATGTTGCATTTCTTCACACGAGCTAACATCCTGACAAAATCAGGCTAACAGTACATGTGTGAAAGGTCATGCTATTGGATTTCACATGCAGGGATTTGTGTAATCCCATATGTAGCAGCTAGCATTACATACACACGCTTGTTTGTGCCAGTTTATTGTTTCTGAAGAGGCTAGAACATGATGTACTATACTTATGGAAGGAAAAGCCTGACACCTAAATCTGGCTTTACTGAGTGCAATAAAGCACTAATTCACTCCCCACCACTTGAAAGCTACCTCCAAACCACAGCCCCTGAAGGTAGTGTTCACTAGTCTGCACCAAACATCTAGAGTCACATGCCTGAACACAATAGCACCCATCCTACTGCGAGATGCCCAAGTTTTTGCTTGAATCGACTCCAGATTGAACACTGCTTGTTTGTGCGACACAGTGCCGCGCTTGTGTTGCACATAATGTGCATTTCAGCACGCTGCGTTCGCTCTCTCGCTGTCCCTGATGTATTTTCCATGTGCGCTGGAAAGACAAACACAGCTGCAATTTAATGACACTCAAATGCTTCTGGGATTCCGAATACATGTGCGCGCACGGACGTATGCGCGTCGTGCGTATTCTTTTGTGTGAGGCCGTGTTCACTTCAGCAAATACCTGTTGAAGCTCTTAAGAACTACGACATAGCGCCACCTTGCACGTTTATGCGTGTTCAGTGAAGTGCCAAGTGGCAGCCATGCCTGCCATTCAATGGTTTGTCGTCACGAGTGTTGATGGCTTTACACTATTTTACTTTGGGCCCCCGCTCCCCCGTCTGCAAAACCACGACGCGCGAAAACACACAACACATGCAGATAAATGCACACACACATCGACAGCGAGGAGGCCCCCCAGAAGGGATGAGGCCGAGTGTGAACTTCAAATGAAGCTGAAAACAGAAGCGCTGCTGAGTGATAAATGAGACAAATACGCACATGGCCCCTCTCTGCTTCTCACTTTCACTCGGTGTACCTCGTTAACGCCACACAAATGGAGCCGTCTCCTCTCCTCGGGCATAAATCTTCCCATCTACTATCTGGGTCGTACCCTCGCCTCACCTTTAAAAAAGCTTTCGTTTTTTTTTTAAACTTTGTGTGGACTATTGTTATGCTATTGTTAAATAACCGAGTTTTAAATGGACCCGCACAGCTGCTGGGGCACGACACACTGGCCTCAACACACTTCTGCATGTATGTCACAGACTGTTTCAGTTTCCCTTTTCGGTTTATGGGACAAACTCTGGAGTCACATAACAGGGAAGCCCGTTACGGATGCAATTAAGCGCGCGGATGCACAGCTGCGTGCATTTAATGTTCCCAAAGCCGAATTCCCGTGGCGCAGATGTAAACATTTATGCAGACAAGCGAACTGAGTTTCATTGGCGTTGGCCGCCGGATCAAGAGCTTTCATTGATGAAAATGCAAGCGACAGAAGGAGGAATCGAAGGGCAGTTGTTTGCCACAACGATCTGCTGTTTCCCACACAATCCATTCCTCGGTGTCAGCACTTTCCGGCGACAGTTGCGGCAGAAGACGACAACAAACAGTGGGAAACTTAAATTGATCGGCTGCTTAACTGCAGGTTTTCTTCTCTCTTTACTCGCCTGATTCTCTAGGTGTTATCATTTTTGGGTTTTGACATCAACAACTCTCCGGAGTTGCAGCGGTAATTCCCCGAACTGCAATTTTCACATTTCCATATCTCTCTTCTTTAAAGAAATCTGATTTAAATTAATTATCCAGTGAAACCTGGCCTGCTGTTCCTTCCATTGAAATATCTGTACATTACCTCTTTTTAAAAAAAAAAAAAACTTATTAAGTTCTGAACACACAAATGAATTCAGAGATCCAAATCAGCCTGCTTTGCATAATAGCTTCTGGCAGCACTGTTTCCAGTGTGATGGGTGCAAATAAACCCCCTCGTAAAAAAGAATTGGACCCATAAACCTGAACCATACAGCCACAGATAATCAACTCCCTGTGACAACCTTTGTAAACTTTTCCAGGTAGTCAGTAAATGTCCCACTGCAAAAACAGGGCGATTCTTTGAGTCTAAACTCTCTATCAGCTCCAACTTGTCTTTCACTTAAAGACAATTAATGGCTTGCGTCCACAGTAGCGGACTGATCTACAGATGCCCCGATAATGGAAAAGCAACAGGAGCACGCACACACGCACAAACACTTCCGACCATTTTCCAACCTGGCGTGAAGTAGTCTGGCCGGAAACAGCCATTTCCCCGAACGTTCCCATCTCTCCTCTGACATACTCCCTCATCCCTGATTCATTGGCCATAAATCACATAAGAAGAGAGAAACCAGGACAGCACAATTTAGAGAAGGAGCAGTGGAGAAAGACGAGGTGAGGGCGATAAACATGGAGACGCCTTATGGGAGATTGTGAAAACAGCAGTGAAGGGAAACCAGAGGTCATGTGACGCGTTTCCATCTCAAATTTAAAGTAAGAATCTCCAATAACTGCGGAACAAAACTGATATGACTCTAATTTGTAAGAATGTGTTCTCATTACAACCACCAGTCGATCCCACACTACACCACCGGGGCTCTGTTTCCAAAACATGGATTAAAAGGAGACTGTCTGTGATGTCTGACAGACTAAAACAACTGGAATATTGCTCCCCTGCCATTATTGTTTTTCCAGTATTAAGGAACGGTTACGACGCCCCACCTGGAAACTCCAAATGCCTGAAGAGACTCTTTGATCGCGCCCTTCTATCCCACCACAAAGGCTCCAGTTACCACAGGTAACTCACCTGTCGCACCATCAATAGTGCTCAAAACAAACCACAAAGGAGACTGGGACCGGTCCGCCTCTATGCGGTTTACATGTCTCTTACCAAATGTTGTTTGATGGGTAAAATGCAAAGAAAATGTACATTTCCTTAAACAGCCGTAACATGTGATCAGTGCTCTTTACCCGTGTCCTGACTTTGAACTCTTTTTCGAGTGGCAAATCTGAGGCACGCACAACATGAAGGCTCAGTGGCAACTTTCTTTTGCAGAAATCTCCAGCTTCTCTGGGTTACAACCCAACAGGCCTTTCGGATTAGGTGACTGCCTCCGTCAAGAACTGAAATCAGATCTACAGTTATTGCCTCCGACTTCTTCCCGGTCAGACTTTCGGTTGACATTTTCAAAAACTGAACTTCACAGGACTGTGTAAATGTCAAATGTCCCACAAAGCTTTTGTTTTGTCGTCAACCTGCCTCTCACTCTGGCAGCTTTTGAAGGTGCATTTGCATTATCGGAACTGATTGTTCTTAAATATTTACTCAGCCGCACGCCAGGTGGAACGTGGTTTCACAGTATCCATACCATCATCGGAAAAGTGCAGATTGCCACGTCAACCAAATGAGGTGACAAAGTGACAGCGAGGCTGACTCATCATTTAAAGTCCATTTAATGTGCAAAGACACTGCTGCACCAGACAGAGATGTGCTTTACATTTATCATTAGAAAGATGAGAACTATCATTTAGACGCATGCAGGTATCAGTCTGGTTAATTAAATAACACAACAGTCATGCAGTATTAATCTCACTTTGTCAGTGTGTTATTAGAAACTCAATAACTAGATTAGGTAATAGGAAAAATATAGAAAGAGAACAGATAGAATAATCAGCCAATACTTTGTTGAATCTTATTCAGAATGCGGAGCACTGCTCTTTTAATAAAAGGTTGTTGCTGCACAATTTCAGGAGGAATGTCGAGCATTTAGGTTGACATCATTTCCTGGAGTTCCAGGGGAAGAGTTACATAAACACTTTCTATACACACAGAACCTTATCACATCTGCCAGAATGGTCCTACGGTGCATCACAGCTAATCATATTAGATATTCCAGAGCGGATGCAGTAAGTAAAGTTCAATGATGCCATTTGAAAACCAGCAAAAGGTCCCTGGTTCACAAGGTGAAAGTACCATCTTCAGCATGTTTGGGTTGAAATAATCACGTTTGCTTTAAGCCTGTGAGAGCTGAACAGTCTACATAAAGTGGCACTTTGGCGTTTGACATCAGGCACGGACGTGCTGTGGGAACTGCTGGCCATCTTTGTGACATCTTACGATCATACTTCATCCATAGAGCCACACTGATCTTAAGCGAAAGCCAGTATTCTGTGAAAAGCATGTTATTCCAAGGAAAGTTGGCTTTGTCCTGCTATTTCCCAGCTCCTTTTCCCCTACAGGGTTTCCTGTCCTGATTAGCAGGGGCAGACAAACCCTCTCATTAGAGACCGCAGATGAAAACGAAAGCAAAATGAGGCCCATTACCATGCAGGCATGACTAATATCCTTCTACAGATGTCTGCACACGCACACACACACACACACGCACACGCACACACGCACGCACACACACAGGACTCGGCCCCTCAGAAATACAGCGCTACACATGTACACAAAGACAGAAACATACCTAAAGATGTAGGAGGGTAAAAACACACGTGAAAGAAAAGTTGGTAATAAAGCTTGGCTCTATAAATTGACCAGGTCACGGTGGCGGTGGGGAGGGGACTCTAAAGGCTTGAGAGTGTGCGTATTCCCTTATCATCCATGATGTCATTAGCACTAAATTCTGACCCTACCTCTGCCTACATCCTGCCCACCTGTAAAGTCCATTTAACCATTTAACCATCTTCCACTAACCAATCCTGCAGCGTTTCTTATCTGGCGAGCTTTTCTCATCACTTCAGACATCCACTCTGCTGCTAGGGGAATCAGATATCCATAATAGGACTGATCACGTTACTTGAATTCACAATTATGATCTTATAATTCATCGCTGTGGCGCTCCTATCTTTTGCTCCACAAAATCTGGCTTTCTGATCAGCTCATCTGCACTCATTTTCTTCATTTCTGTCGTTTCTTTAGGCGTCCAATTTATTACCTGCTGATTTGGTGTATGGTTGGAAACGCCTCCTGTTCTGCTGCCCTGTCTGTTTTCGCAGTCTTTTGTCGTGCACAGTCAATGTGTGGTGTAACATTTTTCCCATAATTCATTTCTCCAACAAATTTGGAGGTGGTGTGCAGAGCTACGCACACTTTTGTCCCACTTGTAACCTCATCTCTCATCTGTTCCAACCTTTTGTCCACCTGTATTTTAACTGGTTTCTCAGTTTCCTCGCTGATCGGATGTGTTGAGTGACTGATAGATTTACAGGCTGGTTGAATAGCAGAAGTGAAAGGAAGATGATGTAGATGAAAAGAAGAGGGATCATATAAAATTTTGCTGTTTGAAGTACATGAAGCAGACGTATAAATACACCTGGTCCATCTACTGGCACTCTATGTTCACAGAAACAAAGGGAGGGGATGGGGCTGTAGGGGAGGAGGAGAAAGAGAGGAGAAGGCCGGGCCAGAGGGGGAGAGAGGTGGATGGAAAAGGGGGGAGGGACCACTCCGTGTTTCCTTTCAGGATGGTTTTTATAGTTACTTCAAACGCTGACCTCCAACAACACCCAACCCCTAAACCCCCCCAACCGTCGGTCCGGCCAGTTGGCCCCTCCCTCCTCTTTTTCACTATTGTGCGTGGCCAAGTGGACAGTAATTGGCTATTCGTTCATGAAGTTGATTTTACCCCTTCCCCAGGAAGAGGCCCTTTTTGCTGCCCCCTCAGAAGTAATTTCTGTGGTGTCGTAAATATGCCAGACGGAAGGTATCAGGTGGTTGAAGCCCGGCCGTAGACTTTAAAGGCATTTTTAATTTAGAGCTCGGTTCAAATGAGCAAACTAGAATTTGAGGTGATCCAGTTGAGAAGAACCACGTTCTTAGATTGGGTACTATGGAACAATCAATGGGCTGGGGCCAAACCCTAAACCAAGCTCATGATTTTAAAAGTTTGCTTTTGAAAACTGCGATATGAAGTGACTGAACATGTACAACATTCTTTGTACTGAATGACACTTTGATTCTTTTTTTCTTTTTGAAATTATCGTCAAAGACTCCCAGGGGCACATAGCTAACTAATTCATGCATTAAAATATGCTGTACAAAAAAGATGAGCGGTTTGCCAATGTTTCCTACAGTCTGAGCATATTGAGAGTGATATACAGTGTATTAAAGCAGCTCTCATCTTGCTAATGACTTCTGGCCCTCTGTGGCTAATAGATAGATCAGTGTGCAATCATTAATGATACAGGCGAGCATGTGTGTGTGTGTGTGTGTGTGTGTGCGCGTGTGTGCGTGTGTGTGTGTGTGTGTGTGTGTGTGTGTATGTGCTCGTGCATGTGTCTGGGTGCCTGTGATTTATTTGGTGGAAGGGATTAGTCGCCAACAGAGAGCTCTAATTAACTTGGCAGGAGGAAAAAAGTATACAATTTTTACGTCTTTTGGTATTTTGTTAAAGAGAAAATAAACTTTGGCAGCCACTGGGAAAATATTGGTTTTACCGGTAAGTAATAGATGCAACAGTTTCAAGGCCAGATTCAAGCCCAGAATGTCAAAGCCAAACGGATGTACAAACAAAAGCGAGACTCACTATCACAATACACACACACGCAAATAACAGAGTGTATGTGATGTATACACACTCTTAAAAGGTTAAATATGAGCTCAGTGACAGAACATAAACACAGAATTAAAGAAGAAAATGACAGCCTTTCTTCTCAGGCACAGAAAAGACAACATATAAACAGAGCTGGGAATAAATGTGTTGTCTGACAAACACCGACTGTTCAGCCAAACTTCAACCAAACAAAGGACAGATAAATTGGAATAGAAGGTTCCAAAATTTTTTAAAAAAAAAGAAAAAAAGCAAACAGTCACAAAATTTACTTGTTAGAACTGAAAATACTAGTGAGTTCCTCTACCTGTTTGTAGTTCACCTTGACATCTATTCTCTTTCGCTTTCTGCTCTTCCCCCGGTGGCTCCGACTGAGGAGAATCCATTTTACAGCCTGTGAGAGAGAGAGAGTGAGAGAGAAAGAGGGGTGGGGGATACATTTAGGGGGGGGAAAGAAAAGGTAAAGGTAGAGACAGGATAGACAGAATGGAAAAGGGTAAAATCTTTTTTATTAAAGGATGGAGGATCCAGGTGGAGTAGTTATTTTAGCACTTATTCAGGCACAATCTAGAACCAACAACAGCAGCAGACGGACACAAAAGAGTTGTGAAAGTGTGCGTGGTGACTATATTCTCAGTGAGTCACAATCAAGGGCAAACTCTATTTGCTTTTTCCTGTTAGTCCAAGGTTAAACACGCTGTCATCATACACTTCGATGTGTCCCAAAAAAGTGAGAAATGTTTTAATGGCATGGTGTAAGTGCAAAAGCAAAATATGGAAATAGTTATTATTGGTTTTTTTGGGTGGATATTTATGCAAATATCTGGATCGATATCAATGCAATGACTAACAGAGGAGCCCTGTGGCAGCACAGAATGACACGCAACAGATGTACGGCGCTGTGTGCCGCACTTCACTTGAAGACAGACAGAGGGAGAGAATGAAGCGAACGCGCTGGGAAGTACAGTGGATGGAGGGCAAGAGCGTGTCAAACATTGTGAAACAAGGCGTGTAAATAAGATAGATGGGAGAAAAAGCTGGGAAATGAAAAAGCAGAGGAACGGAGACAGGAAGCAGTTCCCAAAATCAATGTCACAATATCATTGGCAGGGAAAGGAAGTGATGAGACTCGGATGACAATCATGTCAAGCGATCCCAGGTGTTGTATTTCAAATATGAGAACTGTCTCCAAGATCGTCTGCCACTCCCTGAAGACAAGAAGAGAAAAGAGGCAGAGGACATACAGAGAGAGAGAGAGAGAGAGAGAGAGAGGAGAAGCACTTACCTCTGCCTTTACTTCTTCCACCAGTCTTGCCTGTGACCAAACAGCACTCCGTTCATACAGCCACTAAACGACGGGGAAGAAAGGGAAGCGGTAAGCTGAGGCAAGTGATCGAGAGAGAGTGGAATGCTGTGCAGAGGCAGTGAGAGAGAGAGAGAGAGAGAGAGAGAGAGAGAGAGAGGGAGCAAATCAGGAAGGGGAGGGAGAGAGGAGAGGTGGGAGGAGAGGGAGGACGTGGGAGCATGATCACTTGTTCCTCTGATGGAAACTCGAGAATTGACTCAGGAGGATGAGAGAAGGGAGGAAGAGTAGAAGAGAAGGGAGGAGGAAGGAAAAACACTTCAATAACTAGCACAGGACGGTCACCTCAGCCCCCTACACACGCTCGCACACACAGACACACGCGCACACACGCACACACACACACAGCCAGCCAGGCATGCACACCTACGCACAAAGAGCGGCCAGCGCGCACAACCAGCCAGCACTTACGCTCTAACCTTATTAAAGCTTTCAGCAGAGCCACTGCCCGAGCGCTGTGAATCACGTAGGAGATAGCGCCGAGGTCTGCCTGCTTGGCACATGTGGTCAAACAGAAGAGACCCGGGAACACTGCAACGACGCGAGGTGGTCGTTATGTTACCTCAGTTACAAATAACAGCAGCTGAGACTCAGTGTGTTTACACGATCAGCCTCAAAGTGCATTCTCACACGCAATCTTTCAGCTATTTCTATCCCCTCAGCCTGACGCCGAGTTCAATACTTTAACTGCATGACCGAGCACTTCTCTTTTACGCAGGTACAGCGGGAGCAGCCTAAAGGGATTTGTTAGGGCAGGGAGGCAGACACAGAGACGTAAGGCGAGAGGGAGGTTAGAGTGCGCTGTATAGAACACAGTGAGCGTTGAAGCAGTAAACTGGCATTGTGTAACAGGATACCACACATAGCTCTTATGGAGCCTTGATCCCCACCACCATTCCCTGAATAACGAGTCTTTTGTCTGCCTCAGACTGTCGTCATACTGCTCCCCCGTCAGCGTAGTATCTCTTTGGAGAATCAATGTGAATCTAAGTTAAGAAGTTACACCTCTCACTTATCTTGTGACAGCACACTGATTGAGTTTGAGGGAGGAATTTGAGATGTGAGATTGGTTTTCCAGTGGTGGTTGCATAAATATAATTTTTTTCATATATACAGAATATATAAATACGGTAAGGTCCTCTGGGAGCAATGGAAAACAATGTTACATTTTTATATGCGTTAATTACTCATCTTTGTTTAACATAATACAGATGACTTGTTTATTTTCTTTTCTTTTCCATATCAACTAATTTTGTTTAATTTTTCGCTTGAGATAAACTGAAATGTAGTCCCTGGCCAGGGCAGTCAGTCATAATTAATGATAAAGCAGAGTAAACATAAAAACATGGAACATCAATATAAGGAGAAAGCACCAGGCTCGTAGCCCTGGTGAGTCAAGTGCAGGCTTTATTTAAACAAAGTATCTCAGCTTAGATCCATTTGCGATTACTCATCTAAGCGGAGGTCTAAAATAGGCTGGCAACGGCCTTCCCATTCCACGTCTCTTACTCCGAGATGGGTGAATGTCATTGTTTATTATTAGGCCGAACCATTTCCTGCCTTTCTCCAATTCAAACACATTGTCGGGTGATAGATGTGAGGTGGTGAGGAGAGAGAGGCTGTTTGCGCCCAGTGTACATAATACAGACACCTGAATTAGTAAAAAGCTCCAATCGATCTGGCTGATCTTATTAGCCGGTGACTGGCACATCAAACAAAAAGGAGAGCCTCTGGAACAACACTCCAGCCATCACCCAATCATGTGTGAGAAAGCAGCAGTCCCTCCATGTGGTCCTTCCCACCCTCAGAGACCCACTGAACAGCTCCGGTTACATCATCACGCAATCTATAAGGTGAAGGTTCTCAGACAGAAACACAGCCAGACTGGACATGAACACACACACACACACACACACACACACACACACACACACGCACACACACAAACACACACACACAAACACACACACACACACACACGCACACACACAAACACACACACACGCACACACACACACACCACACACACACACACACACACACACACACACGCACACACACACACACACGCGCACACACACACACACACACACACACACACACACACACACACACACACACACACACAGGTAATTAAGAATAGTTACCATGGAGATGGGAAAATTGAAGAAGCGTTAAAGTGGATTGATATTGTCTCTGGTGTGTGTGCGTGCGTGTGTGTGTGTGTGTGTGTGTGGTGTGTGTGTGTGTGCGTGTGTGTGTGTGAGCTTGTGTGTTGCCTATCTGCCCAAGTGTCTAGGACTGTGGGTATTTTGTGATTCAAGTGCAGTTGTGCGGCACTGCCCTTCATGTCAAGAACATCATGACCTGTCTGGTAACAAATAAGATGATAATGATTCTAAGGCACTAAGCTAAAAATAACTGCATGACTTCCCAGTTCCAGAACCTGCCACGTCCTAAACGTTACACTTTCGTGTGAAACCCTCCCACTAGTAATATAACTACTACTATTATAATGTTATAACATTGCATTGTTATGGCATAACATAATAATAATAATAATCACACTATAGATACTATAGAATCATCATTATAGGGTTAAATGTGACCAGAAACATAGATTTCCAGGAGCTGCAATACATATATACATTATTGTCAAAATGGACCTTAGTCTGAATATGTTGTGCATGTAAATTTGGGCAGTTTGTTACCAACTGAACATTTTGCCTTGAAACATAAGAAACATCAAGAAATTCAAATGGTACCCACAACTTAAATGTAAAAAAAAAACTCCCAGTGAACTGGTAAAATATTCAGAGGAAAAAGGGCAAGACTCTTCGTACCTTTGGAATGCCTGGTCGATCGAGCCAGTCAGCATAAATAGCACTGAGGGTGAGGCCTTTTCTGGAACACAATGGCACAAGTGTTATTCTTATTCCTATTATTAAAGCGATGACTGTTATTGCCCAAGACGCCACGCTTCTGGGAAAATATTGTTCAGTTCATGGCAGACAAGGCTCAGGCCAACACCTTAAAGAAAACGTCCACACCCATCTTCCTATGCAAGCCCAACCAAACAACATGTACAGACAGCAGTGAACTACCTATGTATATGTCCAGGTGATGCCGGAAAATTACATGCATGCTAGGTGGACGTGTTTGATGTAACACGTCAGTTTGGGTATGCTACTTCCCACTTTCAGCATGAAAAAAATGATCTTTTAACATATGTTCACTTGCAAATCAATAGTCTATTCCATGCCTAACTTGGAATATTCAGAAACTTTTAATCAAATGAGTGAACTGGAGATGTGCCTGCAGATACGAGCTGCTCTCAGCTTCACCCCCTTTTATCTTTATAAGAGAAGACTGTAGTTTGTCAAGTGTTCGTGTTCACAAATACTCCCAGATGGATCTTTTACATGGAGAGGGACCGTTGAATGTACCCAGAATTGTGGCAACAAAACTATGGGTAAAGGAGTGACCTCCAAAGACTCTCAATCCAACACAACAGATAAGATTTTCCATCAGGAGGAGAGTGCCAAAGTTTAGGGAATTGATGGGCAACACCTAATCAATGTGCACCCAAACTTCCACCCCACTCAAATAAACCATTCTGTGTGACCACAGCTTAGGTAAAACATAACATTTACTTAAAATAAATGACAAGAATTGTAAAAAAAATAATGAACAAAACAAGTTTAAATATATTGGTCCAAGGTGTTTATAGCCTCTCGACTTTAATTGTTTGTACAACGGAGCTGCCTTTAATGGACGGAGAACACACATGATGGGATCTGCAGAGACAAACAATTTGACGGAGACACATTTCAGAGGTGGCCCTGATTCAGAGCGTATGCAAACTGCAATGTTTAGAGTCGAGGAGGAACTAAACAGCACACCTCCCTCCCCTTCATCAACTGAACTTGTGCGGGCTTAAAGGAAAATTCCACACCTGGCTAGACTAAAACTTTTCCACTATATTAATCACTGCGTTTCAGTACACAGGTTTTAGAGTTTTGTAACTCTGTTTTCTCCCAGTGAGGCATTTTAAACTCGGCCTTCATTCATTGACTCCCCACCTCTCCTGTCTTAACTCTAATTCTAATTTTATCATAATGGGAATCATCTGATGGGTGATGACACTTTATACCTTTTAAAAACTTGAAACTTCAGGTCAAGAGACTCCAATTATCAATCCCTCTTCAATAGCATACCATAATGAGGTGGAAGCGAAGGTACATTTGCTAGATAATTGTGGGAGTGGGGGCTCTGTAAATTTAAGATCGTTGAAATCTTTTTACAGCCTGCAATTTTCGAGAATATTTCCCATAAAATGCCCATTAGCCAAGACGCTCCCCACTAAAAAACATCATCAGTGTCCAGCACACGATGGAATAATAGCTGTTGGAATGTGGGCTGGAAGGGTGCATTATAGATAATATCAGCTCAAAGGCTGAACATCTGGCACATCACGGTGAAACAGCAAAAGGTAAGATTACCTGGGATTATGGGAACAGAGTTTTTGTGTGTATAGCTAAGAAAAAGTGAATGTAACTGTCAAATGCTGCCGGGGAGAAACAAGATTCATGTGACACTCCAGAGCCGGGACATAAAACATAGTCTCTTGTTCAGCCCTGCATGGGACGAATGACTTTCCCCTGTCTGCAAATATTAAAGCTACTCATGGCTGCACAACAATGAGTGTCCATTATATCTTTTCATGTCTCATAAATAGTAGGAGTCAGAGTTCAGGAGGGAGTTAAGAGTTCAGGAGAACAGCCTGGCAGACAAAAGTGGATCTCATTTGCCCCCAAGCTGTTCTCCTCCTGAACTCTCAGAACTCTGCCCCCCCCCAGTACAGGAACTGTTATCAGCAACACCTAGTGCATGTTGGTATACTCTGTAATTATGTCTACATATTCTGTATATGCTACAACACATGCAAGCACAATTCTCAGTGAAATAAATGTAAATAGATTTGTCTCTTTGTGTCACTTATTGCAGTTTTACAGCACCTGCTGTTTAAAAATGGCAGGTATGGATTGTTAATGTCTCATGTAATGTGCAACTTGTGTCATGTGCATTACTAAATGTGCCAGTCTCTGCCCCATAATTGCCCCACTGGGATGAATAAAGTATCATGAATCTTAAATAAAGCACACCTACAAATGTTCCAGAGCAAAAATCCCACAGATAGACCAGAGACCACAGATCTCATGCTAAAAGCTGTTCTATATTAAAATATCCAAAAAATCATTATGGCTAAATTTGATTGTTTTACCGAGATTGTTTAATTATATTTCCATTCCCTTTATTACACTTTTATTGTACGGTATTTAATTAAAGATTCTATACAGCTTTGATGCTTTGGTTTCAAGCATCTCATCCAAACTGGTTTGAATGGAATACCCCTTAAAGAAGAGAAACAAGCATTACAGCCTCTGTCAATGCATTGCATTTAATGCATCTGTCATCACATTACTGATTCTACGGGGTTTTTACACATCGTAGGTGATTTTGATTTACTTCTGCTGGATTGCATTTATGCCATTTCCATCCTGGGAATGAGGCAGCACAACACTCGACTGACTATTCCCCTCTTAATGGCCCTGACAACAAGGGTTTACGCGGCGAAAAGAGATCATTTGCTTTGCTGAAATGCAAAAATGTCTGTAAACACACAGCAAATTCGCACTCAACTGAGGGCTGTTTACTAAGCGAGCCACTGACTGTCCGCCTACTCTTCCCAGTTTAATTGAATTAATTTGTGCTTGTCGGGCTGCACGACAGAAAATGCAAAAAGACGACAGACAACTGAGAGGATGGATAAAAAAAAGCAGGTGCTACAGGCTGGGAGGGGAAAAAAGTGGAGACAAAGCTGAGGAAAAAGACAGAAAGAGGCAGGATAAGAGGTTAATGAGGCAATCAGGAGAAATAGAGAACTGAATGATTTAGTGGTTGCGGAGAGGCAGGCAGAAAATTAGAGAGGAGGAGAGCAGGAGGAGCAGTTATCCTTTTACACTTCAATTAATAACAGAGTGGATGAGACTACTCTCATAATAGGACCGGTGTTGGAAGATTTAGTCGCGTGTGTTTCCACAGCAGGACCAAATTTGGCAAATTAGCACATCACATGTAGCAAAAAAAGGGAATAAATCACATCTGCTAAAAAGGAAAAAAGAAATACAAGGATAAGGTCAAACAGAAACATTCTATAAATCATAGTTTATGCTGGCTGACTGGAAAACAGGGGTGCCAATACTCCAGTAAAGACCAAATGTGTTTTTTATGTGCCTTGGCAAATTGTTGATTATTCACGAGAAACAGTACAGGTGTTATTAACAGGCGCTTACATACCTCTCCATTTCGGGAAAGGTGATCAGCAGTGTTCGCAGGAAATCCTGACCACAGAGGACACGAGAGCACAGACAGAAATGCAGACATTTAAGGAGGTGTCGGATGAATGACAAAAAAAGGAGAAGAAAGGCAACCGTTGTCACGACTACAAGGTCAAATTTTATTTCCATTTTACTCATTTATAGTGAGAGGATTCAGGGTGCCAATGACAAAACTGGTGCCAGAATCCACCCATCATGTATTACATGCAAAACGAGGTGTGGTGACTCAGTTTCATGGGCTGTGTAAAATGCAAGTGGTGAGCTTTTTCCCAGCCAAATTACACAGAACGCATTCATAGGTTTGATTTTAAATTAGAAGCTGTCGTTGATTTACTCAACTAAAAGGAGTCTCTTATAGTGCAGCCCCACCTGAGACAAAATGAGTTGGCCGTGGTATTTCTTCACAAATAATCTGAGGAAAGTGATGAACTGCTGTTCTCCAACTCGACTGGCCAAAAACCTGAGGAGGAAGTAACCCTGAAGAACAAAAAGAATAACATCACCCAATCCGTCAAAAGCGAGGAGGTGGCTGCTTGAATAGAAAGTGTAGTAAAACGCTGCTCGCACAATCCTTCTCAATTTTCATCCTTCAAATTTTTAAATTTAACTAACCTTCAGGTAGTGAACTTGCATGAAGGCCTTGTCGGGATTTAGGGCATGCTTAACCATCGAGGAGCCAGACTCAGTGACCTGACCAGTGCTCTCCATGTTTGGCCTGCAGGATAAAACAAATCCAGACCAAACACACAGACACAGACACAGACACAGACACAGACACAGACACAGACACAGACACAGACACAGACACAGACACAGACACAGACACAGACACAGTTTGCAGGGTCACTGCTAAAGGTGCAAAAACTCAGTGGCACAGTCGGCAACAGGACATCTCATAGTTGAACACCTTGTAAAGATCCCAATGAAATTCAACTGTAGATTTACACTGGCATAACTCCTTGTTTGTATGAGCTTATCACAGCACTGTGCTATTAAGTCATGATTTATTCCACAAAGGTATAACATTTCCACAGTGCCTCCATTTCTGGCCATGAAAAGGCAGACAGGTTTCACTTTCCGGCCACACAGATATAAATCATCCCTTCTTCCACAAACACGCAAGCGCTGATAAAACCAATATAAACCAAACAAACGGCCCGCTGACATGGGATGCTGGGCAATGATAGTTTCAGTTAGCTGTTATTGATCAGAATGAGCAGATTAACTCAGCGTGCCAATAGGAAGGCCTTGAAGAATCACCCTTCAGCCGAGTCGATACGCTAGGCGCCTGCCCCACCGATCAATAGACCCTTCATCACCGGTGAGCCCTTTTCCACAGGAACGCCTCGTGATTATGACTAGACACACACCCAGCCACACTGAGAGGCAAAGACAGACATTAAGATATAACTTATTCACACTGATTAGGGTTGAACAGAAAAAGAGCAGTGTGTGGGAAAAATCGAAGATAGGAGACTGACAGGAACGCTGGACTTGCCCAATCAAGAGGAGGCTGTCAATTTCTTGGACAACGGTACAGCGCACTATTAGTAAAAAAAACCTGCCTTGTCCTTGTGTGAATATGTGCCTCACATCCAAATATGTGTGTAAAACAATCCCATTTTATTGATGACCACTGTCACTTAACGACAAACAGCCCAGTGAATAAAGGTATGTAACACAGTTTATCCTGGATGTTGGAGGGGCAGAAATAATCAAAGTCTCTATGAACTCTTGGCAGAGTATTTGCCCCTATGTTTAATCATGGAGTTTTTTTTTTCTACTTACCATCCAGCCCCTGACCCACATCTCTGTCTGTTACTGCTGATAAGATGAAATAGACTTTCAAAGACAGCAGGATGTGATGTATCCCTGGGAAATTGTGGGCATGTATGTTGGTGTATGTTGGTTTGTGAATGTGTCTGCACATAGAGAAAGAGGGACAGGGCCAAGAGACAAAAAGAATGACGCGTATTTCTAGGAGAGAAAATACATTGGCTTCATGCGTCATAGATACCGGTGGCAGAACGCTGAGAGGAAAAAAACTGGATCCATCACTGCCATGTTGTACAAAGGAACTCCACCCTTCCCACTGTCCTGACCAGGGATGTATGGATGTGTAAATCCACGTCTTTCGCCCTCTCTCTTTGTCAGAGATGATTTACTATAGCTTTAAGAAGAATCGCTGCTCGCTGCCTTGGAGAATCACACAATAGCTGAATGTATTGCAGAATAAATGGTGCTCTTATCTGACATGTGGGCCCTGTGTGTGATAGGGAGTCTTTCTGTGTGCATGTGTGTACGTGTATGTGTGTGTAGTCATGCATACACCTTGGTGTGCCTGAGACAGAGATTGTGATAGAGAGAAATAGCGGGAGGAAATCAGGAGCTATTACTGACAGAAGCTAATGTAAAATGCACATGCAGACACACACACAGACCGACACACATGCACGTTTATAGCTCCATGAGCCATATCTTGACAAATTACACTGGGTTGGCTGTGGAAACCGGATAAGGTAGAGCAGCAATCCCGGCAGCCCAGTGAATCAGCAGGGAGAATGGCGTCTGGCCCAGGCTGCCCTAAATATAACTCATCTGAAATGGGCCGATAAACACTGGCCACCAGGGCCCCTCCAGGATCAAGGGGTGTCAATTGTACCCTGTTGATCCTGAAAAGCACAATCTGCCATTTAGCCTGTGATTTTCTCTCTCTGTCTGTATGCGTGTGCGCGTGTGTGTGTGAGACTGTGTGTCTGTCTCTCCCAGTGAGATTTTACATCTCTCTCTATAAAAGTGGAGTGTAACAGTCTTGGGATATTGTCCTTCACTTGGTATTACTTTCCTGTCTTAAATGGCCAAATGGAAGATGATAAAAGATGTTTTCGCTCCAGCATCTGAACCCTATTGTTTCAATCTTTTCAAGCTGCAATCATCAGCTACTTTAATTTTGTTTTTATGTGGAATACATATTGTGACTTGCAAGTGTAATGATTATCTTCTCACTTCGACATTTAATTTCACTTTTCTGTCACATCTGTACTTGCTTCCTTTGTGTGTGTGTGTGTGTGATTTACTAGCCTAAAACCTCCCAAATAGGCTGGTATTGGAAGATAAATGCCCCACCTCTCTCTCAGTGGATCACACTGCAGCGCCTTCCATTCACCAGATTCTTTCTACCATTTCTCTCTGCAATGTGACATCCAGCATGTGTTTATTCATGGTTTGTTTTCCCACAGCTGTAATCTTAAACAGCGGAACCACATCAGGACCAGGACATACAGACAGTCCAGCCCACATCAAACAGCGGCACGGCCGACTCCCAGTTCTGGAGAAACACAAGATATTTGTTTTATCTGATCCTCCGAAACCTGTGATACCTTCCAAAAGCAACAGTAATATATGCACCACAAAGACAAAGGTTTGGTTTCCTCTAGTTTGTGTGTGATGGACTTTTTCCACACAAAATTATTAATGTGCAATGCAATAATCTATTGATAATTTCTAAAAACTGTCCATCTGAACTTTAACAGTCATTGTTATTATTATTACATCGCTGCCCCCAAATATAAGGAATTTAAACTTCAAAAAGGCAGACAAATATCAAATGTAAATATACGTAGAGACAAGTCAGAATTTGCCTACGCACAATTTGGCCAGTTGCATTTCCAGTTGTGATTTTTCAAAACAAATGAATGAAGACGAGCGTGCATGTGCTTATTCTTAATGTTTGGTTTATTCACGTGTTACTAATTTTGCAGTGCTGATTTAAATTGGAGCGGAGCAGAAAAAAACATTATTCTGCTCCTCAGAGTCAGCTGTGTACCTTTTCCCAAGATGGAATCTTTTTCAAAATAATATATTCTAACAGGTAAAGCTGACCAAACACTGTAAAAATACACTGTACAATATACAAGTTGATGGCAGTTTAATCATTAAAACAAACCGACCCTTAAATCAGTGATTTATTGACTTATCTCATGGGTGTTTGCATTGTGCCGTGACACCGTCATTAGCAAAATGACATAGATGGAGTTGACTATTAAAGCGGAATTACCATGAAATCCATTAAACAATGATTTGTCAATATGTAAGCTACAACATGACAGGCATGATGATGACAAGTGTCAATGTTTGCAGCCTTCAACGGTCGGCTGTTGGCAAGGCCTTACACCAGTAAGCCCCAGATGACACCGGAGGATTAAACAAACAGGGTGTTGGTCGCACATTGTCAGGAACAGGAGAAAGGTTTGGTGTGTGTGTGTGCGCGCATGCATGAGTACATGCGTGTGTGTGTGTTCTTCAGAAAGTCAGGACAGTACAGAACACCTGAATGTACTTGCCACACCTGCCGCACCTTTACTCATGGAATGCATATTCCCCAAACACACATCCTCTCTCTCTCTCTCTCTCTCTCTCTCTCTCTCTTACACACACACACACACACGCACACACACACACACACACACATAGAGTGAGGCTTTAAGAGCCCTAGAACTTCTGTGGTGTCAGAAGTATACACTGCAGTGATAATATGTTGGAGGGAAGCATCTTGTGTCCTGCCAGGGCAGCACAGCATTACTTTGTAGTCAGCAACTGCTGAATGACACTGTTGTCTGCTCCGTACGAACGCCACGCAGACTGATTCAGCCGTGACAGTGGAGAAAACAACGAGCAGTCAGCATTTGGGATAATTCATGTAATTTCATGCAACGCTGCTCTCTGCTTTAAGCTCTAGATTGTTCTTGAATAAACACTCTCAGCCGCAGCAGCAGGACCACCACCAATAGTAAATTGTTCTAAACGTATATAGTTCTGAAGAAGACACACCTGAGAATCTGAAGTTCCTCCTCCGAGTTTTTCAGCTCATCAGACAGTCGTCTCCATCTCAGCAGCGCCTTCAAATCAGAGTCCTCTCTTGCCTCTTCTGAGGACAGCTAGGACAAATAAATATGAATTTAAATAAATTATATTTGGATATTTTAGGGCAGAGGTGGATATACAGTATTAAATATAGTAAATCTCCCAACTGCCCACTATCTCTGTCACCGAGTCTTATTGGTTCTGGCAGCAGTAGCCAAGTTACTGTATTAAAAACAACAGAGCAGACACACAAAGAATGTAATTCTAGAAAGGGATGGCAAGTGTGTTCTAGCTGCTGAATGTGTAGTAGAAGGACTTTCTCAGAAGTGTTATGTCATTTAAATTCTCATGTTTTTAGATGGTCGAGACATTCGGGTTTGATAGTTTATCTTGCGGTTGGCCCAGGAACTTCCTTAACCTTTCATTATGTTTGGCCAACTTCTCTGACATCTCAGTTTATCATTTCCTGTTTGTGTTGTTTGCACTGGAACTTGGGTTGCTGCCTCTATAAACCGTTCACTTGACTTTGATTTGTGTATAATTTTACAAGACTGTCCCTGCAGCCAACAATATAAAGTGACAACCGCAGCAATAGTCCTGGTTTTGTGGAACCATGTGGAAATAAAAAGCAAAAATGTGAACTCGTGTTAAGTTATACCACTGAAAATAAATGTGCTGGATTCAAAGAACAAACAAATGCTGTTTGATTGGTTTTCTATGTGGGGTGACAAGGACACAATAGCAACAACTGCTCTGTACTTTTCGCGCTTCGGCCCAAATGATGTCCTCGAGGTAGGTGGCGAAGCCCTCGCTGATCCATTCCTCAGTCCAGTCTTTGGCTCCAATAACCAGACCAAACCAGGAGTGGGCGATCTCATGGCATATCCTGGACCCGCACAGAGATAGATCGTTCTCCCCAGAGCCAGAACTCCCAGCATTCAACACACTCTGAGACAGGAAGATGATGTGGGGGCTGGGGAAGTAATATGACAGAAATAATAGATGAGAAAGTGGGATAAAGCCAGAAGTAAAATATAAAAGAGAGCAAGGCTTAGAAGATGGGCGAGTAAAAATATTATTGCAGAAGAGGCTGTAAAAAATAGGACAAAAACACAAATGATTAATGTGAGTAAAACGGTTAAAACAACATGGGAAGATGGGACATGAGCGCCGACTGCAGCAGCCTCTCTCAGCAGGACTGGACATGACTTCATCTTCACTCCTGCTACTGACTAATTTATTTACTCTGTTCAGCTTTCTCATTCTATTATGACAATTTTACGATATCTCATTACATCTTGACTACAGCCTTAAATCTAAAAACACAAAACACTGCAAAAAGCAGTCAGTAAAGTTGTGGAACTCAAACTACAGTGGAAAGACAGCAAGTGATGAGCAGAAAGTGCACAAACTAATGAACAGTAGGAGTGACTGGCCATCCCTTTCTCCATCCTCCATATTATGTTTATCAAAGGGTAGCTTACACTCCAAGCCAAACCCAACTGCTGAGTGCAAACATTAAGGCAGAACTTGATGTTTCCCAGACTAAAATTGACAACTTGGAATGGGTTAAAAAGAAGAACAATAATCAGGACAGGGTGTACATTTACGCATATAGAGGTAAATTAGTAATATTGATTACCCAGTTGAAAGGTAATGAGCAACTAGGGTGAATCCAAAACCTCATTTAGGTTTTGGATTCACCCTTTTAAGAGAGTTTCAGGCCAGGTTTTGAGCCAAGCGTCGAAAAGGCAGCAGATAAATTCCAAAATAATTGTGCGCACATGTGAGTTCATAAACAATATTCTTTCCAGATAATGCTTTCACTTGATGTCTACCTTAGACTGACATTTGAAAGAAAAAAAAACATTTGGAAGGTGGTTTTCTGTCTAAGCCTTTCCTTTCTTCTCAATCAAGGAAATAAATTTTGGTTTAAATTGGGATTGGAAAATTTTCTCCAGCCGTGCCAAAACAGAATAGCTTGTTGCTGAAAAATGGACTGGCACGGATGCGCATCTCATGCAGGCAGAGGAATCTAGGGTTGGGTTTGTTGTTAATAACATGAATATGTTTTGCAGTGATAAATCATGCCTGCACCAAAAAACCCCAAACCCTGAAAAACATAAAAAAAGAGCAGAAATTCAGCTCTATGAGGCTTGGAGATAAATGCTAACATCATCACATTCACAATGACAATTATACCAGGCTGATATTTAGGAACTATATTGCTTTCCACACTTCCATTTCTTCAGTAATCTTGCATTTGCTATTAAGCAATAAAATGGAGTGAGGCAGAGGCTGATGAAGAGGTTGGCGAAATGAAATTATGACCAGAAGATGCTCCTTAATGAAATGTGTATACAATAGGCAGGAAGGTAGGAAATAAATTTCACTCTACAGTATGCCTGAATCACACTTTACATCATCTGTTCAATTACATTTTAGGCTCGCGGTCTGAATCACACAAGTCGTATTCAATGCAGTTCAGTTCAACTTTATTTATACACTTTCTGTCACAATCGAGATTGTCTCTAGGTGCTTTATAGGAACCCATATCAGGCAACGGTGGCAGAAAAGTTTCCTTTTCCATAATGAAACCTTGAACAGGACCAGGCTAATATGGCAGGACCCTCCTGCTGATGGACATTACTGACCAGAGTAAGAAGAATTCCTAAATGGATTCCTCGTTGAAGCTCGTCTTCCAAAAGTTCATACCACCATAATACTGGGAAAAAAAACGAAACATACTGGTACAACAGATATACAGTATATGCTTACAGAGGGGACATAACTGAAGCGACTCTGGCCAATCACAATGTGATGTTTTAAGTAAAGGAATATGAGTTTTTGCCAAATCCACCACACTGTTGCATTTGGGAAGCAAAGTTGGATGTTTGAGAGACACAGATGCTATTCCCCTGAGGGGTTTTTTATCAGCTAAAAGGCAAACCGGTTATTTAGGGAAATGTCAACATCATACAATGGGGTCTTACGGGCATCATTTCCGAGACAGCATTTCAAATTCAATCTCATGTTTTTCCTGATTACACAAACAAAGGCCCTCACTGGAGCAGGAGATGCTAACATTAGCCTTATGAGTTTCTTTGTAGCCTAATCTTATCCCTGCACAATTGGATAAGCATGTCTTTGTTGTCAGCTCCAGCGGTGCGTTTTGTGCGACTCTGTGAGTAAGTGAGTGTGAAACACAAAGACAGCCTTTCAGAGACGGCGCTTGCACATGCTCCTCGGGGGGAGGGAGGAATCCGTCACAACAGTGACAAATAGTGTCATCCCACCATAGTCGTGATGAACAACAACAGCATCTTTCATGGTCACTGATGCACTGGCTGACATTAGCTGGCGTCGGGGACATGTCAGGTAGACACTAAGATGACATCCACACACATTCATACGTATTGCATGGACGGTAGCAGCAGCCCGTGTTTAATGGTTTTAAATAACTTTTTTTTTTGCCATCAATTTTATAATATCTGTTGACCGTGTAAATGTTAGTCTCTTCAAACTTTAAATGCTACCTTGGCTCCAATAACATGCTTCAAAAAATCTAAAAGATTTATGTATTTATACAATTAAACTGGTTGATTGCAGCCAGAATTATGATCAGTCAAGCCTGGAGTGCTGGGGTTTAAATTACAGTCTTTACATACAGTATTTACGTCATTAATTAAAACTAACTAATTAAAAACCTAATTTTGTTGTCTCACCATAAAATGCTGTTAGACTAAGATTTCATAAAATACACAAAGACACCAGACAGAGGTCGAAAAAACACGCCATTTTCTGGACCTGATGAATTAAAGCCAGCCACTGACGGCACACAAATTAATTCTGACTGGATGGATATTCAGGTTTTCATTTTAATAAACTAAAGCACAAAGTTATCACGCAAGTGCATTCAGAGTGTGCCGTTGACTCATTAATGGTGGCATCATAGAGAACTGTCCTTCATGATTTAAACAATTGCGGGTGTGTTATAGGGATGACACGCAATAAATCAACAAGCAAAATAGGTGTGTTTACAGCCTGTGGGATAAAAACAGTATTGCAAAACAGTCTTGCACGGTGAGAATAACTCTTCGACTGGGTTTCAATTGGAAACACAGTCACTATAATTTGATGATATCTTGACAGTTGGCCCTTTCATCTACAGTTCAAACCAGTGCCGTTCATTACCTGCACAAGCATTTTTATGAACTCTGGGCTAAAACACCCATGGGCATCCAGACATGCAAAAAATCTCCTGATAGGAATTTGCTCTTAATTATTAGCACCTTTATTATTAGCTCTTTATTATTAGCACCTATATTTGTTCTTTTCAGAGATGATTCAAATAAATTCTCGACAACAGTGCAAGGGACCGATGTGACGTGCACAGTCGAGTCTTGTGCACACATGTGTACAGCCACTCACACCTGTAGATTTAGATACCTGATCAAAACTCCGCACAATGTAGGAGGCAGAAGAATAATTCTTCATGCATAATACTGTTAAGGAGTGACACCAGCAGGTGTAAGTTCACCAGATAAAATTTAAAAAAACTTGTTCTGCTTTCTTCTGACATAGAGGGTGGTTGGCTCAAGCTTCAGAGGTATGCATCGGGACAAATCTTCAGTTCAGTGAGACTCGGATTGCAGTTGCGTTCGGCTCCTCCGTCTCTCCATCCATTATTCATCCGTCCATACATCGGTCTCAGCTGTAGGCCATTTTTGCCCAGTGGGACATTTCAATGAATAATGCAAAAGGGCCCCTATCGTAGTCCTGTAATTGACATCCATGCCCAGCTAAGCTCATCGCTAGGACACTAGTGAACAGTCCCAGGAGACAGCACGATGAGGTAATGTGCTGTAAGAGGCACAGTGCGAGCGACACTTGCTTATTCACACACCCTGTGTAAATAAATAATACAAAGAGAGACAGAGAATCCACATGTGTTACAGCTTGTCTGATGTGGCTGTGCTCTGTGTTGTGACACTGAAATGCTCAACCCATATTGCTGGTTATGTATGGTGGGGTGTATTTCCCCCCCCCCAATCTGCCCTAATGTCAGCTTACAGGAAGAAGCTTTGTCTCATTCTCCGCCCTCTCAGAGAGTCAGTTGACCATTTCCAACACAGCGGCCTGTTTGACCAAACTCCTACCACCCTTGCTTCTTTTTTAACAAGTCTGACTTCAAATGTCTGGCATTCCAGACTGGCTGTAGATCAGCTCTCTACTCCCAGACAGGGCCCCACAGGGCCAGGCCAAATGCCACTCCATGTAGGGCCTGATCACATGAACGTGGGCCGGGACTGGGGCCCCCGGAGAGTCGCCCCACCCACATGCGCTGCATCACATCACAGCCTGAAAATAAATAGCAGAAAAGATATTAAAGGTCATCCAGATCAAAGAGGTATCTTGACTGCTTGAGTTTGGCAAATGTAGTTTTGGGACAAGTGTAAGGGTGAGATGTGACTTTTAGCACGAGTTTAAGTGTTTCATCCAAGAAAGCCATAGAGACAGCTGGCACCAAGCAGATGAAGTTTGCATCACAGTGATGGGATCCATATGGGTCATTATTTGACAAGTCAAGATTGCTCGTTCAAACACACCGAGATTTGCATGGAGGTGTAATAAATGTGCACGGTGCAGAAATAACAGCGCACCCACATACACTAGCAGAAAATCACAGGCACAGGCACGCAGACAAACACCCACCCACATACTTCAACAGAATCTACTTTCAATCCGCATCAGCTGGGAAGTGAGAGCAGATGTCTGATCCATCTTCTCCCAACAGTAAAACAATCCTTGGTGCACTTTGTTCCCTGTTCAGTGCAGAGACCAAAGTCTGAGGTCAGTCCAGAAGAATGTTCTTGGATGTGTGGCTCCGGAGTGCAGATATAAAACAGCCTGGATGCTTATTTGTCTATAACCATGACACAAATGTAACACCTTCTATATGGCACCTGCATGAACAATTGATGTTGAAATCACATAGAGCTACAAATCAAAGGTTCTCAATATAATCCCTTGCTCTCTTATATTAACAGACAATGACTATTTTAAAATGAAAATGAGTTCATCTGGATAAAGAAAACCATTGCCATTACAAGGGTGGCATTAACATAGAAACTGCCTGAAAAAACCCCCTCCTGCATAACTGCTGCTACAGTATTTGCATGCGATCCGCATTATTCATCAAACAGTACTCAGAACCCTCTTATGGCTGCCACATTAATGAAAGGAACAGGAAAAATCTACTCAGTAGATTAGAGGCTGAAATATTTTCTTGTCTGCACTGTAATAAATAGCTCATTTTTCTCCCTTATGTAACATGAGAGAATGAGACAACAGGAAGAGGAAAAGTGAGACTGATCAGTACTAGAGGACTGTATGAGAAGGGGATGATAGAGTGAAAAAGAATGAATGAAGCTGAGCTGAAAGTAGAAATAAATAGAAAAAAATGGTCTTTTCAGGCATCCACCTGGTCAGGTTTTCTGAGAGACAAGGAAGATGGTATGGGTGAGAAGTGCTTAATGTTAATCTACCTATATGAGTAAAAGGAAGAAGAGGGGTCATGACCTGGTCAAAACCAGGCTGGCAGGAGATTTAGGTGGGGAAGGTGAAAGAATCCACTCAATATAAGTCACCACACTCATCACCAGTGTTAAAACACTGTATAACAACAATAAATCCAGGTCCATCACACTAAACCATATCCACATTCAGGGGCCATGCACAATGCTAAAAGTGTTATGAACTTGCTTATTAAACTGTCTCATGTACAAAACATGTAATAGTCTGAATATAAAGAGTATGGTCACATGGTGCAAATAACGACGATTCTTCAGAACCATCAGAAAACTGATCTGTCATTGACTAAATAGGGAGACTGGGAAAATTGTGCGGTGATCAAAACATCAGCAGCCTAGTGAAGATTTCACGAGTCAAAAAAACAATATGCTGTAGATAATAACGCCGAAAAACAAGGTGGTCAGTGATTTGTATTGCTTATTTGAATGTCCAGGGCATTATTACATAGAAAGCGGGGAAAAGGGTGAAAGAGAGGGGGGAAAAAAGCCTACACTAAAAGTAAATTTGGAGCAGAACTGTTTCCCCAAGGCTAAAGCAAACCCAGACATCAGGAGCATTACCGCCGAGCATTTCACAGAACTTTGTTAAAAAATATCTTATTTTGGTCAGTCCAGCGCAGAGGTCCCACGGACATTAAGCTGTCTGGCTTTGCACGGAAAAATGCAATTACCCAAAGCCTCTAGGTTTTAGTATCACTCACATGGTCCAGAACGCACTGTGAGCCCAGCAGCAGCATCCCCTACATCACACAGTGGACCCATCCATTACCTCAGGGAATGGGCTGCCATGGACTCATCCATTAGTTAATAGAATGGGTGTGCAGCGACAGGCCTGTCTTGCCGAAGCCGCTAATCCAGAATTATAGAGCAGTGTGTTTGTGTTACTGTTAATGTAGTATTATAAGCCAGCTGTTGCCAGCAGGTTGATACCTGGGGGAGGTTCACAGCAATACACCATGATTCACAAACTGGCCACAATGAAAGTATAAATGGCAACTTGGAAGAAAAAAAAAAAACAGCCCAAAAGTAGACACATGGGAAGATATATTTATAAGCGATGTTTAAGGTTCATCTTGATAAATCATACTATTGATCGTGCTCATTATTTTTGATGATTCCAAGGGAAATAACTACATGCTCCTAACACTTTATAACTCCTTCTGTCATGCAATAAATTAGTTAAAATATGGAAGGGTCCAGGAGACTAGCCAATGTAATGCAGATAAAGAGGAAATGAGAGGCCCCAGAGAAGGCAACAGGGAAGTTCTTGCCATAATAAAACACTTGCTGAAACAGACTCTCTTTGTATTAATAACAATCTTAATAATAATAATAACAACAGTAACAGTTGGGTACAGTGGGATTTAGTGGCTACAGTGGGTATCAAAGCTGGGTGTGTGCATTTAGAAGACAGGTAATGGAAATAAAGGAACGGAAATGAGTCGAGCCCACCAACGAATCCCGGTGTTCAGACACTCCCTCTCCTTCTGTCCAGGTGCAGGCAAGCAGAGCTGCTTTATCTGCTCTTTTGTGCAGCTACAGGAGAGGGAAGTCCACTCAAGGTGGGAAGAAAGAAACACCTCATCCTTGACTATTTGATTAACAGCAGTCTCCCATGCAAAAGGAAAATCTGACCACCCTCGTGGGTTTCCGTTATCTGTATTTACTGGCAATTACATTATTACTGGCAAAATCTGCCAAAGTCCGGTATTTTTTAACCCCTCCGGTCAAACCGGTGAAAAAATATAGACCCTAATCAATTTATATAAAACTTTTTTTTTTTAAATCGTATTTTTTAAGAATGTGTCGGGCAGGCCTGTGTGGAAAAAACCTTTTTCGTTCTTCTCATGTGACTGCAGTAGAACGACAATAGCGGGAGACGTGGGAATGCTCAAAACAGACAACTCTTTAAAACTATTTCCTGAACAGGTCCAATGAGCATTATGATGAGACCACAGTCTGAAATCACGGACCCCGCTGCAGGTGATGCTACCACCGAAAAGCAGAATACGGAGAGATTCTTGACACGTTTCAATTTAATTCAGCTGCTGCACACTTCCTTTCAGCGAATATATGTAAAAAGTAAAAGGTCATATTTAATTTATTTATTCTTGCGTTGCCAGCACAACCCTTTATTTAAACGGTACAAGTCAGAAGAGTGCAAGATTGTGATATTTATTATATTAAACACATGTGAGTCAATTGACAGCCCTCATTTTATTTGATACAGCGTACTTTGCCACAGAACGATTGACAGAGCCTCAATATCATTCTTGATTGCATATCATTTATCATTTCAAGCTCAATAAATTCAGATAATATTCAACCATTTGTCCGGTAAATTGAAAACCTGCCGGTTACGATGTCCAGTGCCAATTCTTTTCAAGCAGAAACCCTGCCCCCACGACTGCACCTCCCCACCTCGAATTCCCCCAATGCATACTAAAAGAGCAGGTCTGTGTCACACAGTTCTAGAGTTACTTTGCAGATCAAACTGGAGAGGAGAGCAGAAAGACAAGAATTCTACTGACATATCAGCAAGGAAAGAAGGGAGGAGAGGCAGTGGGAGGACTGGGAAAGAACCGGAGTAGGGAGGAGCAGTAAGGAAATGGAACAGGTCAATAACATGTCTACAACATCTGGATTTAAACTATTTAAACCTACTGGTCTGGTCCTATTAAAGAAAGAAAAAAAAAAGTTGTGCAAAAAAGAGCTGCAGGGCAGTGTAGGGTATTTCTGCAGGGTAGTAATTCCCCTCAGCGCTTTAACTCCCAACTTCCTCCCAGCAGGAAGCAATGGACGGTGTAACTTCCTGCTAGCCCATAAACAAACAATGCACTCAACTGAAGTCAGGCTGAAAATCCTCCAGTGCCACTTACAGAGGTCAAGAGGTGCACACCAGTCATAACTTTTGCCCAGAGACTGTGACAGTTATATGGCTGCCTAGTTTGTCTGTACAGGAAAAAGGAACTAGCAGTTTAAGTACTTGAGCCCCCTTCTCCCCAGTTCTGTGGGCACGATTCCTTTTCTTGAGCATTGTCTAAAACAGGGAACAATGCTGGAGGACAACAAGTGCTTCACTGCAGAGAAGAAAAAAAATGTTTGGAAAGGAATGTGTTTGCAAGTAAAAGAAGTAGAGGCCTGTCTGAGCAATGTGTCGGTGTATCCGCAGCACAATTGAACATGTTGAGAGACTGACATGTGTGCGGCGCCACTCCTGTTTCCCTTGGTCCCAAAAAACTACCAAACTGCAAACAAAGATTTCCGCAATTCCCCGGGCAATGACATCAAAGGTATGCATTCCTATGACATCGCCCCGTTTCATCCAACGTACGTCCTGAAAACACATGATTTATACAAAAAACACAGGCACAATAGAAACACCCAAGCTTCTAAGTCGAGTTGCAACAGGATTATCTTTACTCTTCAAAACGCTGTGGAAAGCACCGAGCGCTCTGGGATGTCAGAGAGGTCTTCATTTGGGCAAGGCCTTCTGCTTCCATGATGACCTGCGATTAGTCCAGCTCCAGCTTGGGGACACAGAGAAATCAAACTTCAAAGAGCAACAGGAAATGCCCGCCCCTTCCCAGTCACAGAACAAAATGACGTAGTTGAGCTATAATGAGATCACTCATTGCAAATAAAGAGAATCAGCCTGAGTAAAAGCATACCTGTAAATCAGACCTAGGACCTTGACAGATGATGAAAGGTCATGTCATTGGAGCAGATTCCTTATATTGAGAGCTTTCTGTGACAAACCTTTTTTTTTTTTACCACAAAGCGCAACAAAATATAAACTGAACTGAGAGAAAGAGACTTTCCAAAAGGCTTTTTTCACACCATTTGATTTCGTATGTTCCAGACACTCCAGTAGATCGATGGAGCACTCACTTTCAACTGAATAAATTTCTTTTACCATCTCTCCTGGGTCCCGGATATATTAATAAAAATTTACCAACGCGTGTGTGTCTGTGTGCCTGTGCACACTGTGCGCTTGTGTGTAAATTAGAAAGGCCTGTGTGTATCCAGCCCTGATTGCAAACCTGCCCTTACTTGACTCCTTAATCTTCGGTTTCCTGCCCTCCCTCTTGGGATCTCGGTATAAAAACTTCACGCCAAAGTGAATCCTCCCCTGTTTCACATCTGCCCTGCCTTCTGTGTATCGCACTACAACAGTTTCATGCCTGCTTGCCACTGCTCCCTGTCTTAGAGCCCCTACACTCCTGCTGTTTCCACTGGGGCACTGTACAAAAAACTGCACTTGGCTTGGTCCCAAGAACTGGGGCCCACATACCTCCCAATCTCTAGATTAAATAGCACCAGTCTCTGAAGTCCTTCCAGGGGCTAATGGCTTTTGTTACTGGGAATAATCCACACATCCTCTCCCACATCATGGGGGTCCACTGGCCTGTCGCGAACCCTGCCTTGAGCCTCTTCATCTCTCATCTCCATCTCAATCTACGCTTCCATTTTTCTTTGACCCCCACGCCTTCCTTTGCCGCAACACTGTGTTTAAGCTCAGAGGCATGCAGGACTGAACCACACGGAATGAGGGGAGGATGCAGCGGGTTGACATTGGGTTGAGACCCATGCTGAGTTTTATAGGAAGTCAGTGCAGGTGCTGTCTGAGGCTTAATGAAGGCTCTAAATCTCTCCTCTCTCATCTGTGGCTCACTAGAATCTAAGGAGCCAGGGCAGGAGGGATAAAGTGCCTGGGAGTTATCCTCAGGGAAAGAAAACATCAGGCGACAACCACAGCAAAACAGCCGCTGCGTGAGCACTTGATGTCTGTACAAAATAAATACAGCAGAGACAGATTCTTAACAAGATGTTGATTAAAGAGCAGCCTAAACACACGCAAGACTGACAACTTGGGTCCAGGCAGTTGTGTTTGTCACCATCTTTCCTCCAAAATTTTTCAGACTGTGGCCAATATTGAGAAAACACCAAAAATTCACACAGAATCCATATTCAGGCATGAGCTCATATCCTGTCTGGGAGAGTTTTCTCCAAGGAGGCCACCAGGGGAGAGGAAAAAGGCAGACAGAGGGAAAGGCTGTGCAGTTGAAGGCTGCAGAAGTTTGGCACAAATATTTACTTACCCCTCCCTAATCAGTTTACTCAATCTACATACTTTTTTTTTTTTTTAAAAGTCTAGTCTTGACCTTCATTATGTACAAAATTCTAATCTTACATTTAATCACGAAGTTAGCTGCTGTCCAGCTAAATGCATATAATTACCGTACACGGAAGTTATAACATGATATAATACTGAATACTAGATGACAGATTAAATGGTGACCTAATGTACAGAAGTTGGGGGCAAAATAGAGCAGAGTAAGGCAAACAAAAAAAAAGGAGGGCAACACAATAAAGCAATGTAAGGTAATAAAAGATTAAAACTATCAGGGTTCCTGAAATGGGGCATGGTTAAGGGGAAGGGAAAAAACAACAGAGGGAAATCTATAACGTGTAGGAAAGTGAATATGCAATCTTGCGGCTTTGCGCCCACCCATCCCCCCCACACCCCTCAAACGTGTACACAAGGTTCACATATAAATACACACACTGTGGTTATAGTGTGGAGCAGAGAGCCTGCAGATCACACAACCTTTTGCTGGTTATATATATGAAAATAAAGGTTTTTAAAGAGTTGCTGCGCCATGATACAGCCACCTCTCTCACCAGGATGTCTGGTGTTAACTGTTCCATCTGTTGAAGAGTCATTGGGAAGAAAAAACTGAATTAAAGGACGACTTCGCACCAAAACAGGGGGCCTCAGTCTGCGAAGCACCTAAAAAATAAACATGCTGCTTTTCCTTCATTTGGATACAACACTTGAGATAGAAAATTGACGCTTTTATATCTCTTGTGAAAACGTTTTTTCAGTTTTCACCACTTCAGGAAAGACTGATGATTGCAATTGAGATATTTCATTCTTTCAGTTTAACAATGTAATAGTCTTGAATTTAGATTTTTTTTTTTTTTTTAATTTAGATATGAAGTTCCAGAAACAAAGGAGTCGTTCTGGAACAGGGTAAAGCAAACACAAAAAGAATGTCAGGGAGGATAGTTTCCACAAGGAGAAAGAGTCCTTTATCTGATGAACAGTTACATTTTTCTCACTCACAGCTCATGCTGGTCCCTTATTTTAAAGTTACTTTTATTATGATTTATTCCTTTTCATCAGTGCCACCCTTGGCAGATCAGAACAGAGGTCCGACGAGCCAGGGCTGAAAGCGGGTATGTCCGGTAGGAGTGAGTGAGCGAACTGCGTTTATAGGCGGTTTTGATTGGACCAATGCTTGGAATTCCAAAATGGAGCATTACCACAAAGAAGATTGAGACAGAGTGAAGAGCCTTTGAAATGTGAAGTACGTCATTAATCATGAATCTGGGAAAACCGAATCAGGAGGAGGATTCAGCCGAGAACTGAATTGATGCTGCGGCTTTGTTGTTGACTATTTTGAAGTCTTTTTTTTCTTCAGAACTGATCTGTGTACACCATCTTTAAATCAATGCAGAACAGAACACATGTGCCAAGTCCTAACTGTAAAATTTTGAAACGGTTGAAGAGCTCATGTTAAAGAGGACATCTAAATTTAAGCCATGTTAAAAGTTCATTAAGCATTTGTTCTTTCAAATAAAAAAAATCCTTTAGCTACAAACAATTGAAAACAGTTGCTGAGCAACGTACATTTGCTACTTAAGGCTTATTGCTATTGTGAACGGAGCCCTTATAAACTATACATCACGCTTAGAAAACATTAAATCAAGTTTATTTATACCATAAACTGGTATGACATTATCTGCTAAATCGGCAGCTGGATAGAACACAATAGCGCTGCGGCTGGATACCGACCATGATGAATTTGTTGGCAGCTGAAATGAGGGATGAGTGGACGGGTTTATGCACTCATACAAAGCAGCATTTAATTCTCAAAAAGCTTAACTAAAGGTTGCAGTTTAAAATTATAGTAATAACAAGAAGAAAACATATTTTGGTCACTAGAGATCTCTTCAAGAGATTTGAATTGTTAGTGAACGCAGCTGGTTGGTTGGTCGGTATTAAATGGTACTTTTTTTTTTTGCTAGGCCCCAGCCTCAACATGCCCCTCATCTCATCCTCAGGCCACAAGAAGGAACAACAATCAACTCTTGAAATACTTTGGATTGGATCACTGTTGTGTTATGCGTAATGCGTCTCTTCTAATAAAGTAAATGTTAACTACGACCCTCTCTCGACAGAATCTTTCAGCTTATTGTTTCCAGATGTAGCAGATGTTGTAAACAAAGCAAATTCATCAAAGATGGGCATTTATCTATTAGCAGGCAACATCAAAGTACTTGAGCACCTATTGTGCAAAACACAGCATCCAAAGTCACAACCTAATTACAAGAAGTTTTATTTCTCTTCCTAAACATCTTCCACTATGTTGCCTTAACTATTTCTTCACCTTCTCACATCCAACCAAAGAGCGAGATGTCATTACCTGGCCATGCCAAGACTGGAGAATCCCGCTGGGACAATGAGAACATCAAGGCGTGGAAAGGGGTGAACCCCCAGAACAGTGTAGGCTGCAGCCAAACAGCCAGGCAGTAGCTTGAGAACGGCCTGAAAAGAAAAATAACATGACCTTCAAAACAATTCACAATTCCAAGATTTGCCTAAACTGGATATAAACTTGTCTGCGAAATCAGACTTGAATTCATGAAGACATCTGTTTGTACTTTCATATGCACCATTTGTTCTAGCAGCTCCAGATTGATGTTTTAGAACAATTAAAACACATTTTCAATTTAATTTAAAGTGAGTGTGCACTGTAAAATACAAAAGCACTTATTTTTGTGCTAATTTAGCCACCAACAGTGTTGTAGTGTATGTGTGGCTCAAATCTTAACGTTATTTATGGTGTTGAGAATCCCTTTTCTCGAGAAAGTGGACGGACCTAAAATGTTTAATCTAAAACAACAGTTTTCTTTCTATAAAAGACAATCTTGAGAAATCTGTAAAACACATTACTTCTTAGTTTATCAGATCTGTCTGTCCAGACCTCCTGTATGAATAAAATGGAGGCTAAATGTCTTAAATATAGATAAAAGCTGTCCATCAATAGTAAGGTCAGCTTTTTGTCATCAAAATGCTCAGAAAATGACAACAGAGATCAGCATCACAAGGACCTTAAATTACAGCTGCTTTGATGATTTCAAGATTTACTTTTGGGCCAAAAATGATCCCGATGAAAGAGAGCAAGAGGAGTTTATGATTCACTGCTGAGAGCAACAGAGATGTTATAGTGCCACTTGGGAAGCTCGTTCATCTTTATTCATTCAGAAGTGCAGAACAGACACAAGCCTCTGATGACATTCCAATTAGAAATTCCAAATTGACAATGAGTAATAGTTTGAGTGACATGGAATGTGAGTATACTTGTGCATTATCATTCTACTAAAAGATCATTGCAGGATGACACTGACTAAATATAACCTTCACATATAATTAGCTCAAATCTCTTTGTCGGAACCCCACCTGGGCCTTCTGCAGCAAAGAAACCGGGCCAAACACACGGTGCGGAATCGCCCGCTGGGACCTAGCCGACCACTGAGTAAATCGGCAAGGGTAGTCGCCGTGGGAACAAAAGATGCCTTCATCCGCCATGCCTAAATAATCAGTTGCAGAGCGGCCTTCGTCTTCGAGGGAAGAGTGAGTGAATGCTGGGCAGATGGTCGCGGCTCCACTGTAGCAGATTAAAACAGTGGAAACGGTTTAATCAAAGGTTAACATTCATTATTTGTAATTTTACAGATTGAAGTGACTTTGAGCTGTCCCAAGTAGTAATAAATGAGCCTCATCTCTGTGTATTTAGCATGAAAAGGAAAGCAGTGTGAATATATCACAAAAACCAACCACAACGATCCAAAAAATATTGCATACTGTCATGTGATCCCCTTTCATCTAAATCCACCGAACACTTGCGCCATCCTCAGTCTCAGGAATGTTCCAAACTTTCAAGTGACATCCAAGTTTCTTTCCAGCCGTTCATTCAAAATAAAGGCCATCCTTGTAGAGGGAGGGCCCAGATGCATGCAGCTATACTTCACCCCGACTGCTGCTGAGGAAAAACCATGATGGGAGGAGGAGTATTACTGGAAACCACTGGCACACCTACCATCATGTTTGCCAACAGAGCAGGAGACCCGATCCTAACCCTTCCCTGCTCAAAGCAAGCCAGCACTTCTCTAATTCCTCAGCTCTATATTCCATACCTCTATAAAACTTTTGACAGCTCCACTATTTTTGTCTCTAGAGATTTTTTTTCCCCTGGGCAACGACTTTGCAAGTTTAATGTACTAGTCATAAAATTTGAATGAGTGCTGCACCTTATCCATCGTATAAACCATTTTAACATTTTTTTACGATGGAATATTGCAGGGACAGGCAAATCTAGAGGAAAATTAATAAAATACCTGCTATCCTGCACTGGTGAGCCCGTGGCTACTTTAGCCGTGGAGCATTCAAGTCCAGACACAAGCTCTGCCTCAGTCCAATGTCTGGGTTCCGCCCTGAGTTTGGCTGTCTTGCCCCAATCTGCCCCTTCCCCTAGACCTTCTCCCGACTCCAGTGGAATTTCTGCTGTGACTTGTTGCCAGTGCCCCACTGCCAAGGTGAATGTGGAGGCAGGCATTGGCATGGTGACATAGTAATTCCAGATTAAGAACCCTGCAGAGAAAGTTACAAATGTAAAAAAAAAGAAAAACAGCGCAAAGGGTTTTTTTGTGTTTAAAATGACAAAGACTGGCTCACTTGTGTCCTCGTCATTGATCGGAGGAGTTTCTTCCTCCCCGCTCATCAAAACCAAACAGTCACAGGGGGCTCTTATTGTTGCCTGCCACGTCGACAGGGCAACCGGCGGCTCCTGGCAAGGGAAGAGGGCTCGGTTGTTGATGGGAGAGCCGGCAGTGTAAACACATACCCTGGAAGGGTAAACAATGGTAAACTATAAACAACCCTCATTTCATTTCTAAAACACACACACAAACACACACACACACACACACACACACGCACACGCAGGCACACCACAATAAAACAGCCTGAGGCATGTTTTTCTGAATTAAAGCATCGGAATTATTGTTTTCTTACACTGCAAGTTTAGACTATTACATTATAAGTCAAGCAGGAGAAAATGCAGCAGATGTGCCACTTCGAAGAGGGATCTTAACCAAAGAACACAACAACTTTGAGTCTTACCTGTTGTCCTGGTCTTTGGTCCACCGTACTGATCCTCCCAAGGGTTTCGTCTCATAGCAGATCCTCAGAGCACGTGGAAACTCTAAAGGTGACGAAATGCCTATTTTTCTCACCTGCACACTCCATTGATCTCTATAAAAATGCAAAGAGCTGCCGTCCTGAACACCAGGGGCATGGCTGCTAAGCAAATAGAGCTGGTGTTTCTGTTTCCATTGGCTGGATGGCATGGAGATGACATTCTGAACAAAGGCTGCTGACTTTAAGCTCCATGATGGGACTGCTGATGTTTCAGATGAGCTCCCTGATTGAAGGTCAGGCATGGATGACAAAGAGGAAACATCCACCTCTTCAACTTTGAACACATCGATGTCACAACAATCCAGGACCAAGGTAAAATCTTCATCACTGGTGTGTTCCCAACCAGGAGAGGACTGTAATGTTGCCCCAGATGAAACCTGGAATTTATCCAAGGTGTTTTTGTGTGACACACTTTTCCAAAAATTTCTTTCACTCTCCCTTTTCAGATTCGGATCTTGTATCGGACGCGCAGACCCGTCCCGACGTCCTCCAGCCTGAATCGGTCTAACTATTTCATTGTCATCCTCCTCAGAATTAGTCCCATCCGCAGGGCAAGGCTCGAGGAATAGAACAACACTACCGCTGATGACTTGCCGGTCAATATGGACAGCCAAGTTGAGCACATAATGTCTGACAAGTATGTGGTTTGTATTAGCTCGAAGCGGCAAGTCATCTGTATCAGGGTGAAGGTCCTTGCCTGGCTCCATGTCTGAACGATGGTGTTAGGGATGAATGAGTGGCTACACCTGAGAGACAAGTCCAAACCCAAAGGCTCATTAATTGGAAAAAAGTGCACCCGAATAAGTGTATGTAATAATCTGAGTAAGATCTGAATGTGTGTGCATCTATGTAATTCAAAACAAACTAGGTTTTATCATTATATAGCTTTGTTTGGGCTGAAGACAGTTACATATCTCAATATATTCAATGCATTTTCTTCATTTAAAAATCTCTTCAAATAACTGAAATTAAACCTATCATGTGATACGGGCAAAATGATTTTTTTTTTAAAAAGTGTGATTTTCCAAGTCATTAAAGACTAGATAGTCCAAAAGCCCTACAAGCACAGACGCATCCTGATATTAATGGGTAAAACTCTTAAACTCAAAAATCTCTTTAGCGGAATATATTCCCAGAGATTAATCTAAAGATCTTACTTGTACAAATTAAATTATGTCTAGACTGTAAAGTAATGTAAGTAAAGCTGGTACCCATTAACACACTCGGCTACATGGCTTTAGGGCACGATTTATCTCAAATTAACATTAGTGCTTTAAACTTCGAACTAACTATTCTGAGTCGAGAGACTGCACCACCATACCAGAGCTATAGCTAAAAATACTAATGTTTCTCTGTGTTTCACATTTACGAAACTATCAATAAAAGCAGCAACTGCCAAAATACTGCAAAACTTACAGTGACTTGATTCAGGTGTGGGGAAAAGCCACATTATCAACGCAGTGACAACTATCCTGTATGCATCTATCCGGCATGTTCGTGGACATGTTGATGTCGCGAAGTGATGACGTCATAGACACGCATTGTCAACAATCTGTAGTTCTTTCAGCCCACTGACGCTTTTAAAAATTGTACCTTATGTGGTAGTGTTATAAATTGCGCTTAACTGGTAAATAGACCGCATTTTCCTGATATCACCAACAATAACAGTAATTAATATTCCTTTTATTATGTTTAAGGTACCACTGCTAATTAGTACCATTAATAATAACAGATGATGCCAGGAAAATAATGAATATATATTAATTTTATTTAGGCATTTCGACAATAATATTATTACAAACTCCAATGTATTAAAGGTTAAAACATTTAGTCTTGCATTGCAGTCTTCTGTCACAGAATGCATCTAATATACTATATCTTCCAACACCAAAGTTCTGAAAATATGCTGCAGGTTTATATTGGAAAAACATTTTATTCACCACAATTGACTGTATACACAGTACAGTTTGAATAGCTCATTTAGCATTTTACAAACATTCAACAGTTCATAAATGTGATGTACCATTATGGAATTTGGAAAGAAAACGTACCAATTTTTAAAAAGCAATGTTTATTTTCTTTAAACACGGTATGAGCTGTAACATAAAACCAACATAACAAGCAGCTTCATGATATCATATTTAATACTGCCCAGATATTCCCCCTGGAATGCATTATTAAAAATATTGTGGCATTTGCTCAGATAACAATCTTAATTGAATGTGCTTAAATTTATTATGTTAATGTGTTTATTGTTAATGGAAACTTAAACTTGATACTGTGCGTCCTAAAGTTTCATTTAAAGATATCCATGGAAACTACACTTCGATTGGAAAATGAACATCGATTCACTAAATCCTGCATTTCAAGTTCATATTATTGCCATCACTCATCTAAAAAAATATTTACATATAAAATAAATTGTAATAGCTCTACTATATACAGTTTGTGGGTTTCGATGTAAACCATTTGTAATTTAGAGTCTCAGAGAAGTCTGTCTCTTACTGAAATTGCGTCTGATAATTCTCAAGCCAGTGCACATACTAATTGGCATATAGCAGGCATAATACCCAGAAAGGAGTTTCAAAAGCTCTGTAGCATCATTACTGCCAAGTACAAAGTGACTTCAATATGGCGCAAACGTCTTCGATGTTAGCCCACCTGCCAACATTACCTAAATCAACACAAACACATTCACACAATTATTTAGGCATATTTCCAAACTCTGAGTGTTATTGGCACGCATACAGGCCCTGGACCAGCAAGGACCTCAAAGAGGGAGCTTCTATCCACAGGAAATGTTTGCAGCATTTTAGGACTTGACTTGTTTGATAAAAGAAAATCACCACATGCAAAATACTTAAATTTCTGTATCGTAACCATACTTTTGCCTCCTGAGCCATCAGACAAAAATATAATAACAGTGCTAGCAAGTAGCAAAACCTGGGTTCCCTACGAAGGCTAAAGGTAGTGAAAAGGTTATCGCCAGCAACTGCTTCTTCTCGTTTTTCCTCTTTTTTTGGGGTTGTCTTCTTGTTTCCTCTCTGGGCCGTGTGACAGCCTACGCTTCATCTCCACAGTGCATTCTCTCGCTCAGATGATCTGTGTTGTCTCAGGAGTTTTCCTCCTGAGCTCTTCGGAAACTTAAACGCTTGAAGGAATCTCTGCAAGAAAGAGAAAAGAGTGGATGAGGAACGATTGTGTGAATTCTGATGCTTTACTCAGCAAAAATCATATCAAAGTCTTCGGGACACTGTGTATGTTCTTATCTAAATATGATACCACTTGACATTAGAGGTAAAGTTTCTCATGCATCGCTCAGCCTATAAAACACAACCAGCGCAGCATTGACACACTGTTCCTGGCGGTTCAATACTTGTGGAGGTCAGTGGATTTCTGCTCAACTCTATTTGCTGTCAATTTAAAAGAAAGCGATTGATACCGTGACGTGTTTGCTTTTCTGTCTGCTTTTTGTCATTTGCTGGCTTCGTTGACACCGTTTACCTGTTCTCCAGCCGGGGCCTGATGATGGGTTTATAGAGCTCGGGAATCTTTCTCTCCAGCATCGGCCTCAGGTTCTCTCTGAGCCGGTTGTAGTTCTTCTTCAGCTCCTGCTGGTACTCTTTCTGGTCCGATGTGATCAAGTGCTTGTTCTTCTCAACTGCCTCGCCGCATCTATTACACAGACAATCATTTTTACAATGAATATGGCATGAAAATGGAGAAATAATAAACCATTTGACCGTTCTGATGCCATAACCTCAAGCTTAAGACCAGCCTCAGCAATCATTCTGTGCAGACCAATCATGCACTAAATCCCCTCTATATCAAGACTATATCTTACTAGCATCCTCCTGTAATTATTTGACCCTAATTAGCTCCCCGTGCGTGAGCGAAAACTTCGCGAGTTAACAACACATTTGACTTCAAGGAGCCTGCCTGGAATAATAACTGCATTGTTGTGATCCAGACAGCCGCTTTGAAACAGTTAAATCAGAAGCGGAAGGTAAAAAGCTGAATTTTAAAGTACTAAATAAAAAAACAAATGTGTTCAAAGGACCCCAAGATGTGAAATTAACTACCAGGCAGGGAGTCTCCCCACAGACGGAAATAATAGCCAAACTGCAGCAATCTGCATAAAATCAGAGAGATTGGGGTGATTGCTAACACATGTCTTAGTCTATCTCTTGGCTTTTAATGGGTAGTATGGAAACCGTATAGCCAAGTAACAGTATACAGTAGATGCTTACAGCAAAAGATGCTTTACTTAAGTTCAGAAGGGCAAAGGCCAGGTATCACAAGTATCTACTAAAAACTGGTGCTCTGAGTTTTATGGCCTGATTGAGAGATAAAACAACTACAGTACAGCTATTTTTTGCAACTGGATTTGTTCAGATGTAAAGGGGGAATTTCAGCGGGGTTTCTGGTAACTTAATGATCAAACGACCCAATCTCAACTTCTCAAAAATGGCATCAACAAACCTCCCACTCTACATTAGATCTTATTTATCTTGACTCTGCATCACATGGAAAACTTTTTCAATTAATTTTTTTTTTTTGTGTGTGCTTCTTTGACTTTACCGTTTGACGGTTTTGTCTTAAATACTATAAGTGATATTTATTCATCTAACTGCTGTTCAGGGTTTTACTGTGACTTAACTTGCTTGTGACAGTTTGTAGTTGGTCACTGGTGTTCATTCTAAATGTCAAAAAGACTGAAACACAGGTTCAGGTCCAACACCTCTGCATTTAATTCAGAAAACAAACCTTACTCAAGGCAGTAAATATTTGCCAACGTGCTTGCAGAAATCAAGCCAGCTGGACTATGGCATGAGGGAAACAAAATGAAAACCACCTTTTGGAGGCAAACACATACCCAAGATATGACAGCTCAGGTTCAAACACAATATCTGTATTGTATACTGAAGGTATAATGAAACCTTTTTCAACAAACCTCAGGAACACCAGATGAAAAGGAGCCTAGTGAATTTATGAGCAAATCCATCACCCATACAATGTCTTACACTTTTCTCTTTTTTGGAGTGGATTCTTCAAATGAACACGTGGGATGTAAAATATCGCTTCCATCCCTGCAATCTGAACAAAGGTCTGCTTTAAACAGCAGGATGTCTATCTCCATCAGTCGCGAATGTCTCCCAGACTCTTTCATCTTCCTGCAGCAGGTGTATACATGAAGCAGCCTGGAGAAGACTTTAGCCAGTATATCTCCTAAAAATACTGCTGTTTCTACGTTAAAAAAAACCCTTTTTGAAGTGTTAATGTAACTTCCACTGAGTGCTCGGTACTAGTTATAATGAAAAATGCTGTTGTGATGTTTTTTTAGTCTCACTTCTGCCTGTATTCTGTAGAACTTGAAGGAGTGTCTCTAGTAGGAGGTCTTTTTTTTTTTTTTTTTTTTTAGAAAAAAGTATTCTCACCTCATTATGAACTCTTTAAAACAGAGACGCAGTTTGTTGTGGTGACGAAAGAGCTTCGGGTCTGCTGGGATTTCATTCAGAAAGACCTGCGCCACCTCCAGCGGGCCCTACAACAAAGATGGGGTGAAGAAAGAAAGGACAAATACAAATGCACAGCGTTAGACAGCCAAAAAATTCAGAAAACAGAGGAAGGGCAGAAAATGACTTCCTATCAGAATGCTTACTACTGCACCAGCACCATAAAGTAGATATCAGATCGGAGAAGGGGCCACGAATTGCCCCCTGTATGGTTAATGTTACCACTGAGCCTGCATACATCCACCATTTGTCTCCAATTTGCCCAGTATGAGATCTTGTTATCCTAACTTATATTCATCATAAGACCACAGCACGCTTGTCCAGTGCCTGAACCTCGACAGGCTCAGTTAAACAGCCCTGATTATCATAAACGGGCCACAGCGCTGGGTCTGAGCTGCAGACACAAACATAGAAACCCAACCTCCTCTGCTGATTATGCTCAAGAGTTATATGTTTACAGTGCTGCCGAGCATTAGCGTTGTGTATACAACCATCGCATTGTAGCAAAGGACCTGTCAGATTAGACACTGGAAGATAAAGCATAGTGGGTGGCAGCTGATATGCTGTAGCCTAGCTTCATCATTACTCCAATATTCACCATGCTGGCAGGACCTGGAAGCTATCAGATCAAAGAGACCTCCGGTTCAGTGTGGCGTGCAGCGGAGACATGAAAGAAAGCGGGTCCATGAATTGACGTTTTAACAAAATCAGAGGAAAAGCAAAGGAAGGATTAAGGTTATGGATGAGGCGGAAGCCTTTGATGTGTGATCAGTGTCACATCCCCACCTGCATTGGCCCACTACAATGAAACATATAAATGTGATAAGATAGAGGGAAATTATAGATAAATAGAATAAATAGAGGGATATTATCCTAGTCCCCCCCACATCCCTGTGCCAAAACGCACATTTAACAGGAACTCTTGGGAGGATGAAGAGACCACAAGGGATACAAAGATCAATCATTTTGGACCATCATTTGGTTAAACAGGCTGCTACAATGGCTGCGTGCCATGGCCCTTGTTCTCATACCTGGTTAACAGTGGCTCCCACAGAGCCCTGCAGTAGCATCTGTAACATCTTAGCATCAGGTTGCTCTCGATGTGTAGCCACTGCCAGCTCTTTTGTCTTCTTTTGCATGTCCTCTATGGCTACTTCAATAGGAGACAGGTCGAACTACAAGCAAAACATTAAGTGTTGTAATAAAAGACCTGCACAACAATCGAACAATGCACTGCGTCTTCGACACTTGCCTCTTCCTTCTGGATGACGTTGATGCGAGTCTTCACGTAGGGAAAGGCGTGCAAGGTGGTGAGGATGGTCTTCCTCTTGTATTGCTCATTGAGTTCACCTCGCGGCCGTCCGCTCTTGGTAAAAGGCGTGGTGTACATGAAGCGCCGCAGGTTGAAGTTCTTCTCGAAGTTTGTGAGTCGGTCTTTCATTTCATAATCATCAAAGTAAGGCTCCACGTAAGTGATCTGGATGTAAGCCTGGAAGAGTGATGGGGCCTACTGTTTACTGTCAGTCCGTTGATTTATGGAACATAATCAATATGATTTTTACCAAGACGTAATTTTCGGACATATAGGATACAGCTTTACCTTGTTAGGATTGAGTTGCTTTCTGTTCACGGGTGTAGAGTCCTTGATCATCACCAGTGTTTCGTCTCCAAAGCACTGGCTGTAAAAGTTCTAGTAGAAAGAAAACAGCAGTTTGAAATTTCAAATGTCAAAAAAAAATGCTGGCCAAAGAGCAGGCACATTCAAACAGTTTTGACTGGGGAGTCATTGATTTGTTTCAGTTAAAAGTGAAGCTGACACCATTTTGCCTTCCTTACATATTTTCATCCTATAATTAATTTCACATTTCCACACTCTCTTCAGACTCAGTAGAACCAGATGGATGATTGCAAAGTGTTGCCCTTATTCCCATACCTCCAGCCGGTGTGATATCTCAGGCAAATGTGTGATGCCTGGCTCCTTGTAAATGAATTCCCGTTCGTCCAGGTCACCAAATGTGGCCCCATAAAACCCTACGCGAAAGTAGGTCCCAAACATTCTCTTATGGCCCTTGAGGGGGAAAATAATATAAGAATTTTTCAATACAACAGCATCACATCTGTAAAAATGCCTTATGCCACTGTAAAAATAGATAATCTACAGGGATTGCTGTGAAGAATTCAGAAGCCCTCTTGGCTAATTAAATCACTGCCAAACCCAAATGTAATGTTCATTAGCTCTTTTTAAGGTTTTAAGTTATAATTTAACATGACAGGTTCTATGTAATTGAGAAATGCTATGTAGCTCTGACCCCACCTGACCAATGACAAAATATAAATCTTATTTTTAATCTGATCCCCAATGAACAAAACCAGATGAGCTTCTGTGACAGTGTTACCTTCTGGAGGATGTTATCAAAGGCTCGCTTCAGTTTGTCATGCGTGGATGCCAGTTTTCTGAAATCCCTGTGAGCCTCCAGGATGGGGATGATGATCTTGTACACCTCATTCACTGCCTCGTAGAGACTGCCCTGTAGAGAGTTTCAGGTTAAAAAGGGCAGCGCCAAACCTATAAATAATACTTCATTTCCACACAGCCAACTCTGGGAACTCTGTGAGGTCGATGGTCAATTAAAATCACTGACAAAATTGAAAAAAACCTCAAAACAACTGTAAGCAGTTGTTCTACAGTTCTTTTAATGATGTATATTGCAATTTTCTTTGCTTCTTCATATATTTTAAGCAGAAATTCCTGTTTTAATCAGTGTTGGAAATGCTAAAGAATGATAATCCTGAAGCAGCTATTCTATATATGGGATTAAATAGGCTCATTTCACTGATATTATGTGATGTACAATAATCAGTATTGAACATTAGAGTTAAATTTTAGCTGACCTTAAAGATTGTATTTTGTAATTATAAACAGGGATGCAAAGTGATCATTTCCATCCACAGATTTATAGAAAGAAATTACACACGAGAACCCTGCTATTTCAGAAGCATTGCATATAAACTGTTTTGTTGGCTCACAGTGCTGAAGAGCTCGGCAGCCTGCTCCAGCAATCCCACCAGACCACTCTCAGTGAAGTAGCGACCTGAGCAAACACCGTCCTCATCTGGGGACAGGATGTCATCTGACACCGCTGACTCCTCGAGTACATTGGGGGAGATGTTCTGAGAAGAAAAACAGCAGCCTAATCAATCAATTAGCTGCCTTAATCAGATAATCAATGACATGGCTGACTTTAAAACGGGGAACAAATTTGATGACATCCAGTCGATGACCTGCTGACTCTAGGTTATTGCATCTTGTACAATGTGTGCCACAGAGCTCCTATGTAACATCATAAACATATTTACTGTTGTAGCTGTGTGTTATTAAATCAGATCAGTCGCTTTATTCCCACAGCAGCACGTTTGCCTTTCCTCCATTTCAACATCAAACACAGCATGTAATGTCGCGGTGCCCGGGGACTGTAATTCTACAGCATGTTAGTGATACGAGTTCACAGCTCCCCCCTCTGGACAATCCCATCCAAATTTAGGAGATGGATTGTGTTTGGATTATGTGTTGAGCGTGGAAAGATTTGCTTCTGATCAACTAAACAGCCATCAGTCAAGGAAAATGTTTACTTGCAGTGTCTGGTTCAACACGCTCACTATCTGGCCACATACTAATAATTGTACCGGTGTTCTCTACCTGAAAGGTGACACTGCCAACGGGAAGGTACTTGTGATCCTCCAGCATGCTTAGATACTCTGCCACCAGGGCAGCAGCATGAACCAGGCACATCGCTGCCTCTGTGTAACACTTCCTGTTGTTGTGCTTCTCTGCCATGTTCTGCAGCCAGGTGAGACGCAGATCAGGAGACGTCTGGTAGCCTTTTGCGATCCTAAAAGAGGGGGAAAGGAGGTAGCCGTCTTTAAACGCTCTCTTTGGCAGTTCAAAAGAAGGAAGAAAAGAGCAGAGATGAAAAGTATTACATTGAAATATTCAGCAGGTGCAGAATGTCAGATGTTAGAGGTCGCTGCTCGGCAGGACCAAAAAGCATCAATTTGTATGAACCTGGAAACTTGCACATGTGGCACTTTGCACCCCACTACAGTTCTTGGGAAAGTCGTGAGTTAATATTATAGTCTGACATATTTTTGCAAATGAAAACATTTTCAGAAAATACTTTACTTTTGATTGTAATGACAGAATGGGACTAAATCTGAACCAGTTGATTCATTAACCAAGCGGTGAGCCATTAATCTATAATTACTAATGATTTCAAGCATCTGGAGGCCAAATGTCTCGAGCATCAGTGACTTGTGTGTGTTTTGGGGGGGTTGGATGTTGGCTGATTTGAGGTTAGTGTGTGAAGCTAATGGGTCGTAGTGTGCAACTGCCAAAAACCGAGCAGATGTCTGTGACCATAACCTAAACAGAAAGGTGCATGATAAATGACATATCGAGGTGACATTAGAGCATGTTGAGGTGAAATGCCTGAATCAACATTCAGCACATGTATGCCGTCTTTGTCTGAAGGTTTCCACCATCCCGTTCTCACACATGCAGACTCACAGTGTTCGCATTTGCATGTACACAAAGCGAGATCAGAGGACTAAACTGCTACCACATGGTTGCCATAGTGAGGACACTAAATAGAGGCAAAACAGCCTTGGCCACAGAGAAATGGGAACCAGCAGTGTACAACACGCAGGAGGGTGCCTACAGACAGAGAGACCTGGGGACAGCATCTTGACAGTGTCTCACCTGTACATGAGGTCCATTAGCATTTCAGGATCTTCCTGGAACTCCCTCATCTTCACTGTGTCTGACAAAATACTGTTGAGGTTTCTTAGAAGCTCATCGACCTGAGAATACAAAAGACACAAGTCAAACGCATGAGCAGTTTGAGCGCAACGGTCGCTCATTTCTGTGCGTATTGTGCATCAGTTTATACTTGTGAGGGCAGCTGAGTGTTGTGCATCTCGGTGTCCTCCTCTGCGTAGGCAAGGATGGTGCGGAGGGACCGTCTTAGGTATTCTTCCTGGAAGTCCGATGACTTACCCACCAACGAGGCCAGAGACATGGTGACCTGCATCTTCACTCTGGAGAAGTTCTAATGGATGAGACCACAGGTCAGTGCTTTAAAACTTCCAGTATTTATTTTGCCACATGATATGGATATTATTTTTTATTTTTCTTGTGTTAGCCTTTAAATGTTTAAAGTGGGCTTGAAAAGAGGCAGAAAAATGATGTGTGGAGCCAGTCACGAGCGAGGACACGACCCATACTGCAGAGTTGTTTTTGCGTCGTTTCCTTCCTCAGTATTTGTCCATTGTTTCCTCCTCTCCTTTGTGTCTCCATCCTTCACGCAACTTGTTCTAGATAACAGGCCTGAAAAACTCCCATCTATCCTCCGAACCGAGCATGTGTGCAGCGAGTGTGCTGCTGTATGTGCCAAATCTCATCTATCTCCAACATGACCAGCAAAGCGGGAAATGATCTCCTATTAGCAGCGACATAATCACCCATGGATCATCTCTACGGCCCCATTCTGTTCAACTGAGCATGGAGCCAGAGCCCAACCACCTATCACTGCCCTCTTACTGTGTGTGCATGTCAGATGTTGCAAAAAGTCAACAGATAACCCTAGTTGTCTCTCTTTCTCCTCCATTAGGCTCTTTTCTCATGCATTCTTTCCACCTTTTTTTAAAATCCTCTTTTAACCACATGTATGTGTTTGGCGAGTCCCATTTATGTAAATAAAGCCAGTGCTTTTTATTACAACATCTCAAATGAAAGACAGAGAGAGAAAGAGAGAAATGTTTGTGATCCGGAGAGCAAGCTGGGGGTGGATGAAGGAATAAAAACATAAACAAAGGAAGAGGTAGAGCGCAAGCACCATATGAATGAGTCATGTGGTTGCTACACGATTTCAGATCACAGCTTCCTCTGTGTACTTCATATAAACAAACATATGCTTGGACAGGCAGATGGGAAATACTCTCTTTAAATTGGCGATAAGTGTGTGTGTGATTCGAGTCTGACTTTGATTAAACACACAGTAAACACAGGAAAAACTGACCACAACAGGAGTTATCATGCTAGCAGGGAAAAAAGGGGGAAAAAATCCTTATTTTAGATCTGGTTCCGATCTTTTTTTAACTCTCCCAATCACTTCTCCACCACTGTAAAAAACAAAAACAAAAAACAACACTTCTCTATCTCTTCCTTTGCAACCCTTTAATAATGTCTACTGTGCTTTAGACACATATACTTACACATATGTAGTGGAACGCACCGGCAGAGGGCTGGCTGTCATTAGTTAAAGAGGGGAAGGAACATGCAAAAGCAGACAATGATAGATCGCTGTGCGCTCTACTCAGAAGCACATCCTTCAGCACAAACTTTTCTGCAGCACTCTCAAAATAGACATGGAAAAGATATTATAGTAGAGCAGAAAAGGCAATGTGGAGAACGGATGCACGTGACTCTCAAGATTACAGGTGCGTTCCCGACTCCAATCAAGTGTGAATTCAATTCCAATTGAATCAAATGTAAGTGATGTTTCCTCGGACATCTCAGACATTAAATGTTAAAATAAATGCGTCCTTGCTTTGGGGTTGTTTCTATGACCTGTTTGTCCTTGTGTGTCATTGTGTGTGAGCTTACGTTGGCATTGCTGTAGCTATATCTCATGATGAGATAGAGGGTGGCGCAGGCCTGACTCCTGTTCTCATCCACGGGACTGCTGCAGTACTGGAGCACCTTCTGGCACAGGTCTGCACACTGCTCTGCCTCCTCCTCAAATAGCAGGTCTCCAAACTGCACACACCCAGAAACATGTCGACACGTGCAATGACGCATCGGCGGTTCAGGCTCGTGTCAAGCTTAGAACGGCTAGCAATCAAGACACACAGATATATATTTATATATTATAATGACAGTAAAATACCTTAATGACAAGTGCTCTGAGTGTGCTGAAGGTGTGGGAGAGAAAAGTAGTACTCTGATTGCAGGTGAGAGAGTGGAGTAGCACCTTCAGCACCCCACCAACCACATTGTCTTTGCACTCAGATAGTGGCACCGCCTGGACGCACAACAGAAGAAGAAGAAAGACTTAATAATATGGGATACATGATGAGCTCTGATTAGATTTCAGGCAGCCGAATAATCATCTTCCGCTTGCTTCCAGTATAAACGATACTTCACCTGAACGATGGTTTCCAGCATGTCCAGCACGATTAAGTTGCACTCCGTAGCCAAGTTTCCACTGATCAATGCCTCCTGGTCTAACTCTGCTTTGGTCCTGATGGAGGATGGTGAGAGCAGGTCATGACAGACATAGATGTTGAGAATAAATCTGAAAACCACGTATGGACTACTCACTTATCGTGTTTGTCATTAGTCTGTCTCCACTGAGTGAGGTCTTTCCTCCATCGCAGGTTTTCTCTTTGGCCCATGGTTCTGTCCATTCCTGTGGATTCAAGGAGAGACACGTGTGACACCAGTAACTTAACATAAAACATCGTTTATTTTTGTTTCCTTCTTTTTCTTGACAGCCATTGCCGAGACGTGTGGCCATGGCATTAATGGTTAGACGAAGGTTTAGGCAGAAAAAGATCTGTAGACTCATTAACTTTAAAGGTATTTTGTGTTCAGAACTTTCTGAGGCACCCTACCACCAACTCGTTTCATCATTTCGCCACGGGCTCCCATTCCTCTCAGCAGAGCTTCTTCCAGCTGCAGCTTGGCCTGGTGAGATTTTTGCAAGGCCTGGGTGCTCACTTTGTCAGTGCTCTGTTTACCCTGCGCCAAAAAAAGTAAACAACACACAAAAAGTCTACAGTTACACAATATTCCGCAATAACTCCTGCAATTACTGTTCATCTGCCCGGTAAATATACAGTAGATCCCCACGCGTATGCTTCAGATTTGAATTCCATTTTTACACAGAAACAAATGGCTGCAGAAACGGCACAGATGTGGAACAACACAAACACAAGTTGACGCAGGAGTAAACCGACCTTATACTCAAAACATGACACGCAGATAGTGAGGAGCTCCAGAAGCTTGCCGAGTTGTGAGGGAGGCATATCAACCGTCCAACGCTGGATCAGACTCCTGTCAGCGTTCTTCATCACCCACAAGAAACACACCAGCAGATTCCGACTGGTGTCTGCGGGAAGGGTGGCTATGGTTTTACCCTGCTGGGAAGAGCAGGGCACACGTGAAATGTATTTTAAAATTACCTCATGTCTCACAGCAAAAATATTTGACCACGAAACATTTCTTTCATCACTCACTACCACATTTAGAACACCGATTGTCTGCTGCCATAGCTACCGACATACAGTGGTGGAAAAACTACCTTAAAATCATATTATTATTATGAAATATTATATATCCAATAGATATATTGGAAATATATTTTTTGTGTTATAAAGGGTGTGGCTGCATTAAACAGATATGAACAAATACAAAGGGTTACAAAGTTCTTTTAAAAACTAAAAACTAAATCCTTGACAGTTTCTAAATGTATCTTTGCATCGGCATCAACATGCGGTCAAAACCAAAAAATAAATAAATAAATGATCCCATCCTCAAATTAATATTTAGAAGTTCTGCCATTAAAACGTGCTACTGTGTGATGATGGTGCTTTTTTCTGCTACCATATATAAATCACTTTACTGTCATTGGTGTGATGATGAACTGCTACTTTTGGGAACTGCTGTGGCTTCACCTTTAATAAAAGTGTCCATTAACTTTCTTGCTCTGGGTGCCCCACCTAAAACCTGGGTTTTAGTTTCCTTTCATAACAGGAACCTGTGGGATTTTGCTGGAACCAACCATTTCTGCTGCTGAGAATAAAACTGTCAGGGAACCTGGTTTGAAAATCTGCTTTTGCGCAACACTGTCGGATGGAATTGTTTACTAAGAACTGATTTATGCCTTAAAAAGAGAGCGAGAGAGAATATGGGAATGGCAGCTCTCAGTTTTAGTACCAGTTTTGTTGCTGTAGCTACATTTGATGGATGTGTTCGTCAGGGAGAAAGGCTCTGTTCACTTATGAAGGCAATGCCTGCCATAAACCATCTCCTACAGATGTGTGTGTAAGCGTGTGCATGTGTGTAAGTGGAGGAGAAAGAGATTTTTCAGAATGGATGAAACGAATGTGCGGCTTTGACAGCTAATCAATCTATCTCAGTGAAGCTCGCCTGTTTGGAAGCAGCATCCATACCGCACATGTACACATTTAAACTCTCATAACACTAAAAGCTAACAATAATCACAATTACAATCACAATTGTTGGGAAAAAGAAAAAAAAATGCTTTGAAACTTCACCATTGAGGCCAAGGACACAAGTACATTGCGCCCCAGCGTGTTAAAGGGATTCCCAGCAATTGCCATGGCAACAGACTGATTGATAGGTGGGACATTTTCAAGGTCATCCTCCGGTCCCCCCGTCTTGTTTTTCCCTCCACGTGCCTCAGAAACTACAGGCAGAAAAGAGGGGTTGCGACGGATGAAGCGTGTCAGAATCAATTACAACTTATAGTGTGAAAAATGTTTTGGCACGACTGTCTTCTGAACCATAAACACGTGTCAACTATGATTTCCACAAATCTAAACTAGAACACAGTGTGTTGAACATCCTTCTTCTGAGAACTTGTTATTACTGCCCTCACTGTACTTATCTAAGCAAAATAGAGATGTTTTTGCTCAATTTAATCCTCCTGCTTTGACTCATTATTGTACTCCCACTTGTGAAAATAGCCGGAGGTAATGAAATGACAAAGTCATCAACACTTGTGTGCATTGCTAAATGTAGTCATTGATTTATGTCTTTTTTGTGCATTTACCAGTAAAGTCCAAATAGTTAGTGGAGTCGATTATAATGCCCACCAGGGGGAGGTAGAGAGCAGCCACCTTGGCTCTGATCTCCATCTTGACGCATCGATGGTCCAGGTCATGAGAGCACAACAGGCTGTAGATGGCATTGATGGCCTTTCTCTGGACTTTTCCCCTGTCAAGACATGTTTAATTTATTCCTAAATCCATTCATTTGATTGAAATGGACAACTCAGATATTTACAGAGCTGCAGAAGTATAGCACAGAGTCCTCCATACCCTTCTGATTCCATGTCTAGTGCAGCACTGAGCTCAGTTAGCAGCAGACCGGCGAGGTAGTGCTGCTGCTTAAATTCATGAGAAAGTTCAAACAACCCCAAAATCCTCTGCTGCTCCTGGAAACTGCATGAGCCGGAACTCTGACCGAAAAGTTGATAGAAAACAACGACACCCAAGAGATGAGCCCCAGCAAGAACTTGGGCAAGATTATCGCCCTCATAAAAAGACCTCATATCTACATTTTTGCTCTACTCATGACTCAATCTTGTGATGAATATGCAGGTGAAGATGGCAGACCTGTGAGGAGATGGATGGGCATGGTGAGGCAGGAGCAGACGCAGGGCTGCTGAAGAAGAGGCTCAGGTTGAGGTAGTGCTCATGACTGCACAGGATCCGCAGGAATTCCAGACGCATGCTGATCAAGGTTGGCATGCATACGCTCTTAGCAGACATCTGATGGGCATACAGTGAAATAAAGCATGAACAAAACATTGCTTGTTTTTTTCTATAAAGAGACCTTTCACATGGAAAAACAATCAGTGGTTAAAATCTAAAGAAATAAAGAATTATTTGTCTGTTTTTTTACCTGGTTGCAATAATTTTTCACCAGCTGAAAGACAAATCCTCGGTCCATGAGAGACAGCAGGTCGTAGAGGAAGAACGCTAAGCTGATATTGACTTTCTCAGCTTGTTCCACTTCCTGAAAGAACGATGAATAACAACCATCAACCAGTAGCTGCACTAGGTGGATGACCATCTAGATGTGAGCCTTCTGACATGACAGACGAACTGTAATTAACACCTTCAAGTCCCTGTTAGAGAACACTGGCACACCTCAGGTGAACAGGATGAACACAGACACAGAAGACAGGCTGCACATGTCTGAGAAACTGGCAGCAAACAAATAGCAATTGACACCTCTCCCCCAGCATTGCTCACCTTATGCTGTTTCACAAGGATTGTTCCGATCTCCGCCGTAACCACAGAGACGATGGTGCTGATGTCATCTTTAAACCGGTCAGAAAAGCGGCTTCTTCGCGGGACGCTGTGTTTGTCGAGATGAGACACGTGCTGAGTCATGCTCTTCACCTGTGTCAGTAACCGCACACAGACAGAAAACGTGAAGTGTACATTCACATTAAATCCAATAAATTGCCACTCTTATGCTTTTGAAAGCGCTGACGTTATGTGTGTTTTGGATTTCATCCATTCCTGGCCTTTTTTTTTTTTACAATGTTGAAATTTCATTCTTTAAAAAACTGGCATTATAGGGCATATATACGGAGAACACTGACCAGTAGCTCAAAGAAGAACCAAGCATATTTGTATGCATTTTCTCGGCAGACCCCGGTGCTGACGACCATCTGCAGCGCCAGCTCCTCGTGAAACTGCTGCAAAAGGCAAAATATGCAAACTTTGGTGACCCCCAAACAACTCAAAGATTGCGTCGGAGTATTCGGTGCTACACCCCCACCTTGTGGTCACAAGAGGGAACTTTTAAACCTCGAACAATGAAAGGCCACGGTCAAGAGATGTTGAGTGCATAAATAGTTTAAACGGTTCCTTACATCATTATCAAAATGAAAATATGTCTTCGTAAATGCAAAAATAACCTTTAATACGTATTATAACTACGAAAATAGTAACATTAGCTCCTGTGTCATGTTTAAGTATTCTTTCCAAGCAATTCTATAAACTGCACCTTATCGCCAGTGATTGCAATTTTTTCTCACTCAAAGTTAAAATGGAATTTACCTTGCGGCTGGAGGGCCGGGTGCTGCTTGTCACGTTCTGGTTGCTGCTGACATCCACATAGGTGGACATACGGCTGCCTGGGTTATTGTGGCCCTGGAGACAGAGATACATTCCATCACAGGTTCCATCACATTGAACATGATGGATGCATTCATTAGTGAGGGTGTCGAGTGGCCCATTACAATACTTAATGTAGTGTGTGGATAATCAACAAGCTGTGGTATTTACGTACTGTACTGCGTGTGTGTGTTTCAGCATATTTTAGAGCTAATTCAAGTTGGGGAGACTTTCCGTACCTTAAGAGACAGAATGTTATTGACTTCAGTATCTTCCACAGAGGTATGTGGAGAGGGGATATCGGGGTTGCTGCTACTGCGCATTCTGGACTGGAGTAACCTACTGCCAACAGTGGCTGCCGTGGCCCGACCCATTGTGCTGTAACGACTCTCTGACACAGGGATCACAGCTGATGAGCCTGAGTGAAGTAAGACAGACCGCAGACTGAAAAAGATGCAAGCGAAGGAGGAAGATGTTTCAATTCAATCTGAAGGGTATTCGGCTCTACCTGCGTTCTGTACATCTTGAGGGGGGTCCGGAAGACGGAACACCCAGTAAAGGTAAGTCGCCAATAGGCTGTTTCGACCCTGCTGATCTCGGATTAACTCCTGACTGTTGTGAAGACTGTTGACAATAGAAACCACCGATTCGAAGGCTATCTGTGCCAGGTTAGCTGTGGGACACACACACAAACATGAACACAACAGAAGTTATTGTTTTTTCCCATCGTTAATAGACTGAAGACATACCAACGAGTTAAATAATGATCATCTTCTATCAAACAGAGACACCTGTCTCTGGAACCTATCATCTGCTGATCTGCTGGTGCAATTTGCTAATTCTCGCCGAGTGACCAGATGTGTGAGCGTTTCAGGTCATCTCCTCACCAGTCTGACCAGCGATGACCATCGGCTGCATGATGAGACTGAAGAGTTTATCCAGCACCAGATGAAGGTAAAGGACCAGCGGCTCCAAACTGGAGGAGGACAGGGAGACGATGCTGAGCTTCAGCTCATGTTCCAGCTTGTTCTCCGGAATCTTCTCCTCCCCGACGCGCAAAGGGAATGTAGCCCCTCCCTCCAGGGCATGACAAAGGGTAAAGAAACGCTCCAAGTGGTTATCCTGACCAAAAAAAAGACATTATTTTCCAACAGGAGTGGGGAATAAGAATTTGTTACAATGTGTTTGGTGTAGATATTTCACCTGTGTGTGTACAGATGACACCGCCATGACCTCGAGGTAAAAGAGTCCTTTGTGACTCTCCATCCACTTAACCGGAGGGACCTGAAGAGGAAGTTTCTAAACAACAAACAATTATGTTAGAAATTGAGATTCAGAAATACGGTGGTGCAGAACGGCAGGAATTGTTTATTGCTGTGTGTTTACCTCAGGTGTGTGCAGTGAGTAGTTGAGAGGGAGCCGCTCCAAGGCAATTGGCAAGCAGAACTGGCCCATCTGCAGTCGCTCATTGTTCAGTACTGGCAGCCACTAAATCAAATGTGAAAACAGAAAGCATGAAAGGCTTAGTAAAATAGTAATTAATATAGTTTTATTGACAGGTAATGCTGTGCAAATGCACAAATATATATTTTCAATATGATAAAAAGCACTGATTAATGATGAAAAATAACTGAAAGGACTTTAAGGGCACAGAATTATGGACGTGTATTTAAGACATATTGAACATTTTTAATTATCCTGTGAACAAAATCCATATTTTACAAATCATAAGATTAATTAAGTATGAGAGGAATAGATAAATTATGGAACAAACATGAAAAAATGGTTTAAATGTCCTTAACAGAATGTCTGAACTGCAAAAGATTAATACAAATGCTAGATTAAATATTTAACTTTTTTTTAAAGTCTTCATTAATAATTATAAGACATGATAAAAGTCAAGAACAAAATCTTACTGAATATCCAATGAGAGTTTCACAGCTGCCGGTCTGGTTCTGTTTCTGCTGGCAGCTGATGTGGTAGAAGGTGAATAGCAGGTGGTGCCGCTCAGTGAGACAGGCTGGAAGAGCCAGCTTCACCTCTTCATAGAAGTCTGGAGATCTGAGAAGGAAATGATTAAATGATTCAAAATAAACTTGAAAACTGTCTAATGCCACTCATTGGTGTGAATACTTGCTTGTTATGGTAGGTGACAGGGGTATAGACTTCATGTAAAAATTCAGAGCCACTTGATTTCCCAAAAATGACCTTTAAAAAAAAAGGTTGAGTATGATTCAGAATCTTTCAGAAACTGGCTTTGCCAGCTGGCTATTAAATAAGGCCAGTGGCGATGTAGATAGGTCCATGCAAGTTTTAAATGATAATTTTGAGCAAATATTAAATGACAGTCTTATTCATAACAAATGCTTGCTGTAATCACCAGCACTCACAGGTAGAGCACAGGCAGGATCCTCTCCACTCATAAACTGGATTTTGATGGTGATGTTTCTTGCTGATGTCAGCCTGTTGACAAAGTTAAGCCTCTGGGGGTACACAAAGAGCAGGTTCCTATGGAGACATAAGGAGACAAAAGGCCTTACTCAATGAAAATGCATTAAATACCAATGTAGTTCCAATATGTACCAGTAGGTGACACTGTTGTCACAACAAACTAGAGTGTGAAACAGTCAGAAGGCCTCATAACAGACATTTAAACGAGCTCCTGGGCCATTTACACTGGCCTCATAGGTCAAACAGCGCTTCTCAGTTCATAAATTGAGCATCTAATTTCATTTTCATCTATTCTGTACCCAACCCACCTGTAAATGTTGTGTGGTACATAAACTTCACTGGATGGGAACTCCAACACCTCTTTGATTGGCCGAATGTTCTTCTCAGACACAGGTAACAGAGGAATGAGCTCAGTGGACAAACATGCCAGCGGTGTGTCGTGGACCGGGGACATGTCAAGTTTTATAGCACCTGTAGGCACAAGATAAGAGAAAACATTTGTGACAGCAACCCCAGAGTATTCTAAGGCACAAAGACCACTTGGTCAATCAATCCCCCACAGAAGAAGGCCACTGACAATAAAAAGCCAAGCGCTTTTAACAAAGCCACAAGTTAAACACAAGCACATATAAATCTATGTCACATCTGTTCAATTTGTGGGTCAAAGTATTAAAATGACCTATTTTCTTTAGAGGGACTTTATTCTTAACTGTTGTTTAACTGGCAACATGAGTTGTCACGCTCAGGCAAGGATACTTAAGACCTATCCATATTTAGCTACAGAATAAATTCTTCTCTCTTTGTGTAAAAAAAAAAATCTAACAAGTGTTAAATGTGACGAGAGATGACCTGGTATTGTCTTTATTCTCCTCTGCGGCGTCGAGGTTTTTTTTATCTCAGACAAGAATTTGAGCAGGTCCTCATCACTCAGACGATCTCCCTCCTGCACAAAAACACACAAGCACAGCTGACAAGTGGCTGATCCAACAAGCAATACTCAAATTTAAGTTACTTCATTTCAAATGCAGCTTTTTTTTTTAAACAGGTTCCATTCTTGCGGTGGAACACTGGAGACCGATGGAATGGCATGTCTGATTAACAAGTGAGACAAGGCCCAGCTGAATGTACAAACTTTTCTATCTGTTGTGTGTCACCTTGTATCTCAAGGGAATAACATATTTAAGCTGTTTTCCCCACTGCATTGTACCAACTTAGGCGACTCGACAGACAAGTTTAGCAATGCTAATAAGGTCAGCACATCTCACAAACTCTTTAAACCCCCCCTTCTGCCCGGAGGCATGTTTCAATAACCAACCTGACCCTCTGTGTGATAAAACATGGTTGACAAACCTGCTTAAAGATCGTGCTGATCGTGATTGTAGCGGGTTTGAATGCAGAGATGTTGCAAAACTGATCATCAATGGTGTTGTAGCGCTCCGAATTCCTCCTGGGCAGCTGTGCTCTCCGGTCGATGCTGCAGGATTTACCTGGAAAAGCAGGGAGATAACGTCACTCACAGATCTGTACGCAGTGCGCAGGAGATGTCACGGCAGGTAAACGCACCCCCTTTTAGGCTGTCAGAGTCGGTGACGTCACGGTCTAGCGTCGCGGTTGAGATGACCTCCATGATGTTGACGGTTGCCCAGGCGAAGGGCATTCGATAACGACCCAGCCTCTGGCAGAACGTCTCAGCTTGACCCCGCAGCTTCTCTAGCTTGTCCTTGTTCTGCAAAATGAAAAAGCACATCTCCAGTATCAGATCAGGATATGCCACATGTACTCTAGGCATACATTTAAGTTCAAAATATGGTGCTGCCATATTACCTTTGAAGAGTCACATTCCCGCAGTGTGATGTAAGGATCGGCACATTCACCAATCTCTCCCTGCTGGAGAACCTTCTCAATCTAAACAGTCACAGAAGGGTATAATCACACCAGGGTATGAAGGGCAGAGAATGTACAGACTGTGATATTTCATATCTGCTGCTGGTTACCTTGATGACCAGGTAAATGTCTGGTGAAGGATAAGTGACGGAGAAGATGGCAGACCTAGCCAGACTGGACTGGTCAACATGAGGTGTGTGAGGTCTTAAGAAGTTTTTCAACTGCTCCGTGTTGAGGTCACAGTAGAAGTTCTCTGATATCTGGAAGATGAGAGACTTCTGTTAATAATCTGGTAAAGGATGTCCATTTAGTCAAAGGCGCATGGATGTAACTCGTACGACTTTTCACAAACATCAAAATCACTGTGCAATTAAAGCAGAACTCTTGATTTAAAATGAAAAATAATGACCGGATAAAAATCAAGGAAAATATGGAAAATACGCTGTTCTACTCCACTGCTTCCCTTTCACCTTCCCAGTGTCCTCAGGCGAGGAAAATCACCACATGACCTGCCTGCAGCGTGTCTTGTGATCCTTGTAACTGGACAGCCATTAAATACTTTCCGGTTTTCTGTTCATCCCACAGGACATCCACTGAACTGACCACGCCAAAGTTCTAAGCAGCCAAATCTGGCTGATTGCTTCAAGATGGCAACTAAAATTTATAAATACTGTAAAAATTTGCAATAATTTACGGTACTTCAGTACTTACCCCAATGTTTGTTTAACAGAATAAACATGCCAAAACAAAGGTGTTTAGGTCTCCATCTATCATCCTTGTCACTGGCTCCAAAATGACTAATGACACAACACGTGACCCGTTTTACGAACAGTTTAACGACTTTAATCAACAAGTGCACATTTTCAAGTTGCAACCTTTCCTCCTGGCTGTCTCCAAGTTAAATGTAAGGTCAGAATTTATTCAGCTTGCTGGGGCTTGAAAAGTAAATAAAGACTTGAAGGTCGAGTCACTTCAATGGGCACACTGCAAACAAGACAATGCTGTTGTCATACTGCGAGGATTGCGAGCGTTTCCTCTAAAAGCTGATATAAAGTAGGCCACTTGTAGGGCCAAGCCCCTGTCTATATGCCTCAGCTGATGGAGGCAAGAATTAATAACAAGAGTATTATGTTTAATTAGAGGAACATCTGCTTCAGATTTCACAGATGTGGAACAATAAAACAGATGTGAAGCAAACACAGACTCAGCAACAGAATCCCCATGAGAGGCGAATGTAAGGTATGCAGGGAAAACAAAACAAAGAGAAGATGTGACAGAAAAAAAGCAGGTTGGAATGCGACTGAATTTCAAATATGACACTCTTGGGGAAGCAGAGAAGAGCGTGAGAGGGAGTCAACACGAAGGGTCAATGGCAAATGTTCCACTACTAATGTGTTTATATGAGGAAGCTTGCCTTAAACACGCTTGTTCATTCACACAGACCCATTTCATGAGTGAATTAGTTTGAGTCAATTATTGAGTCATTCAACTCTGGTGTTTTTAGTCAGTGTTCCATACCGGTAAATATTTCATCTGTTGCATGACACATTTTCTGTTGTACCCAAAGTGGAATCTGCCAATGCTGTGGCTCCATTGAAATCCAGCAATTGTACAGATTTATCTATCCAGCTCTGACCCTCCTTCAGAGAAGCGAGAGCAGCACATTGCTGAGAAGAGGCCAAGGACGAAGGCCAAAACCGGTTCTCATCCAAGCGATCCACCAAGTCTAAATCCTTCAAGCCTCTTCACCCAAAAAAACATATCCAGCTGTGTAAATCCACAGAAAACATGCCAATCGCCATGACTGACTGAGGAAGGGGGGGGGGGGGGGGGGGGGGGTTACAGCATTAGCAGTTATAGACCCAAAAAGCACCCCTAGGGTTGTAAATTGAGATCATCCTAGTTTTGTAGATTAGACTGATGACTGCCTAAAAAAAACCTTCCACGACCACACCCACATCAACTGGAAGCGCAGCAGTCACCCCAAAATCGAAAGGAAAGCTACTTACACATGAAATTCATGATATAAATGACTGGAATGTATGATGCTATTAAATATAATGATTTACTTCTTGCTGCTGGGAAAGGGGATTTAGATGTGACCACACCAAATGAGGTGATTTTGTGATTTCTCGTTCATTAGCAAATATAAAACCACAGTCAATGGATTTTACTCATACATTTATCCACATTACATTAGAGCTTGAAGGCAAACACACATTAGTTCTATTTTGTGGCTCAGAAGCTAAACAGACATCATTTAATCTCTCCATTCATCCTTTCCTATCCAACTATGATAGATGGTTAATTTCGTTAAATAGTAATATCACAGATTTATAGTTATTGTAAAACTCATTATGACGCCAAAATTTTTCTTACCTTCTTCTTTTCTTTCAGGTCGTACAAGGCCATAGAAACAAAGACGGGCTCAATTTCAATCTCAAACCTATACAGCAAAACACAATTGGGAATTTTTAATGATATCACTGGACCTTTAATACCTTACATCAGAACAATGCACTTCTCCCTATAGAAATTCTGTTGTTTTTGTTCTCTTTCTTCTAAGAAGCAAAAAAAAACAACTGTGAAGTTAGCATCGATATCCATGAAATGAGAGTTGAACTATACATGCATGATGTTGCCAACCCAAGGCAAGCAGGAAAAATGAGCTCAACTCAAACCTTTGACAATTTCATGTGTGTGTGTGTGTGTGTGTGTGTGTGTGTGTGTGTGATATAAAAGAAAAGACACAAAGAAAGATCCCACAGAGAGAGGGAGGAACTGTGATTTTTTCAAGGCAACGAAGAACAACCACAGAGTGCTGCTCTGCTCTCCCACGCAGATGTTTGTCACATCAGCTCCAAAGACCTTCTGAAACGTCTCCTCAGTCAGGAGCAGATATGACAGACAAGAATGCTCTGTATGTTAGACGATAAGCAAAAGGTCACTTTTTCATAAACAGGGAGACGTCTGAATATTTTCCCTTTGGAACGAATGTCTGCTGTCAAACATTTTAAGGAGAAACCAAAGACAGCTGTTTCATCCACACCCTTCTCAGAATTACAATAGCATAACACATACTTGACGGCCTGGCATCGGATCAGGATGCGGTCTCCGATGTGTTCTTTCGGGCAGTCCGGGATGGGCCTGATCTCCACCGCGTCTTCCTGAAGCACAAACACAGCCACACATTTGAACCACACGCAAAGAAATTGAAGGTCTGTTGACAAGATTTGATATTAAAGAAGCATTTAACACCAGAATCTGTCATCTCAGAAAATTGAGCTTTGACACAAGAGGAGTTATTTGAAAATGAAATGAGGTCCTCACTAACTCCAGTCTTTCAAAAGCAGACATTGCTCCAAAACCTCTCGAACATGAATTCTTCCCTTTTTTTTTAACAAAATACCAACGCGATGATGAATAAAGGGACCCTCCGAGCAACAATGAACCACAAGTAAAGGTGAATATTTGCACCACGCTTGAAAAGAAAAAGTGAATGCCTGTGACGATGTAATCACACATTAGCATCGATAAAATGTGCCGTTTATAAAGATGCCCTGCAAGAACAGTAAAAGGAAATCTAATCCGACCTGATGTGTTTACTATTTGCATGAATGCACCTTACCTCATCAGCGGGTGGACATAAAGCAAAGAGCTCAGGGTGTCTGTTCCCGTGCCGTGCTTCCCGGTTGAAGCGGTCCAGCTCCTCGTGACTGCTGTAAGCCGTCAGCCCCTCCACTCTCTGATCCGGGGTCAAGTACCGCAAGCTGAAGTCAGAGGAAGTCAGTGCATGACCAGAGTCATCACTCAGGCCTGCAAGGGTCGGAGATTTGACCTGGAGCAGCGACACAAGCAGAGGAGAGGCCAAGGAAGACAACGTGTGAGCAAGGTGAGCAATGGGGGAATAACAAAGAAGGAGCAAACTATAGGTACATTTTCAAAGTAAAAAGAAACTGCGGACTAACGAATATTATATGAAACTAGTCCCGATCTGTTCTGTTTGAGACTTCCATGATGCAGTGCAGCCAGCCCTCCCATCTTTGTTATGAAAGTGAACTTTTATGACTGTTTTTATATGACTGTCCTTAGAAAAATTTCCCAGCAAAGCTGGAAATGATGCAACTGACGGGTATGAGCTGCTCTTCATCAGGGGTAGGAAAGGACAACATCAGCCGATCCGCAGGCTTATGGCTTGCCAGACGATAATGATGGCAGCAGAATGGGCACAGCTGACTCGGGGACAGGGGGTCACAGCAGCCCTGCAGCGGACTGGCTTGACCTTCAGTGTCCTGACAGGCAACAGCTCTACAGTCCACTGACGACTAAAACAACTCCAGACAAAGACATCAGGCTCAAAGCTTTGAAATTAACCCACTTCCATGTGAATGAAGCAAAATTGGTGCTCTCAGATGCCTGGGATTAAGTACCATAAATGCACAACAGATGTATTATGTTGTGCGTTGTTTGAATACTTGTTGCCCTGAGGCTTCTATGCATGGGTACCACCATGATCTGGCACCTCCAAGTAAAACAAAAAAAAATGTCTTTGAAATCTCTTAAATAAGTTGGTAAATTAAGATGCAAAAAGCACTCAATCTGTGCATCTTGATCTCATGCTGGGTCCTTATATTTAAACACAAACCCCCATAATTTAAAGTTATTTACATAATAGGAAGTAAAACCTCCCTTAATTGAAGCATCCACGAGTATGATTCTGAGGCTGGCTCTGGGTCCATATGGAACTACTCAGACTCAGCTACAGGGCAGGGCACAACTTCACTGCTGCTTACAACCCCCCCCCCCCCTTCCCCTCTTCTTGTCACTTTTATTTTCCATCATCCATCAACCTCACTGGCCTCAGTGTCCAACCACAAGCAAGGACTGACCAAGATTCCTCCCAGGGCAAAGCTTCACCCAGCTTGAAGCTCCCAGGGATCACCTCAACATGATCTGAGAGCTTTTCTAAAACACCAGTAGAGGGGACTCATTAGGACTGAAGGACAATAGTGCTTTTCTTTCTCTTTCTGTCTGTCTGTCTTTGTGGCATGTAAATCAGGGGAAGCCCTGTAGCAGTAATAAGGGTCTTTTTGGTTTGGGTGATTAATCAGAATTGGCAGGGATGGACTGGACAACGGGGGCATGTGAGACTAGTTGTGTAACCAGCCAGAGGCTTGACGTCATTGGGACTGTCTGATCCTTGGAGCTAGCCACTGGGCTACTGTTTGACAAGAGAAGCTAGGCGGCAATTTGCATACTTTTATACAGCAGGGATGCATAATGAACATAAAGGACTGCGACAGAAGAAAGTTTTAGCTTATAATTGTAGCTAAAGACACCCACTGTCAGAGGAGAACAAGTGATAGGGACAACAAAAGCCCGTTGTCGTCACTCCCCCCACTTCATTTGCCTCGACACAGCCCCTCTAAAGTCTTGATCAGTATGGACGACCATACTGCTCTCACAAAAGATGTGTGAACAAAGAGAACCATGTTGGCATGCATGGGCAGAGCTGCAGAGAGGCTTCTGCTGTTGTATTTGCAAAACTTAGTTTGCCATATGAGGATGTGCATGTCTTGGAGTTTTTTGACTATAGTTTGGAGAGATTTATTTTTTTGTGCAGTGACAGACAATTCATTCATCCAGATATAAGCTCAGCATCTTTATGCTTCTCTAAAACCTTTCCTTTGGCATATATTACATTTTGACATCCACTAAACTCAAATGATCTGTCTGCTTTTTCTAAATTGTCTGATAATTTGTCTAAATGCATCTGTGTCAGTTCAGATTCATCAAGTACATTTTCAACAACAGTGATCCAGAACATTATGTCACAATCAGCTTATCCTTGATCTTCTGATTATAAAATATTATTGATTTATTTTCATTAAGCACATAAATATTACTTCGTTTGAAGGATTTTCTTGGCACTGTTTTTAGAGCAACTCAGAAACCTTGAGAGTGCCCATTGTTGTCATCACCATGAAAGCATAACTAATCTCAGATATTTTATGTCATAGCATTTAAGCATGATGGGATTGTCAAATCATTTCAGTGGAATCTGTGGAGCCTGGTCAAAATCTGCTGCACATACATGCAACAGGATGAACAGGAAACATGAGAAGCATTGATTTAGACTGGCTTCAATAGAGATTAATACGTGTCCTTAAACCTGTTTAAATACTTGTAAGAAGTTGTAGGTTAATTTGTCCCACAAGGAGACTGCATGTGAGATGAAACGGTAACCGGGTGTGTGTTTCTCACTGGCTTTTCTGAGTCCTCCGGCTGCACGTCCGACTCAAACGTCTGCTTTTGGAGGAGCTTGTGAAGGCCTGCTCGCTCTGAATATGCACTCCAGCCATCCCCCTGACACCTTCAAACACACAAGCAAACACCCCGGGTCAAAGCAGAGACAGGAACAAGCACCAACTGTAGATTAAAAAAGCGGCCCACACGGCTCCAGGTACCTCTGCACTTCCACTCAAACAAGATTAAAAGAACCACAAAAGCAGAAGACCATGTAGTCATGGTGTGTGTCTGTGTGTGTTGTATCTAAATGTGTGTAGGAAAGGAAGAGAGATATAACGCTGCAGTGTAACTGACAGATCACAGCACACTGCAGTGTTTGTCGCACTCTCTGGCCTCTTGCGGTCTGTTTCATCTTCTGTCTGTATCAGCTGCAGCCCAACAGTGCCCCGAACACCCAGAGAGTGACACTTGTGTTTACCGTCTGGTGACCACGAGCCACGGCTGGATGTAACTCTTCACACAGTCTCTCACTTGTGGATCCAGCTCCGTCCTACAGAGAAGGTAATGAGTGAGGCTGTTTCACAATTTGTTAAATAACACGAAGATCTCGCCGGTGCGACTCACCCATCTTTGGGAACAGAGTGTTGAACAGTGCGACACTCCTTCTCGAACTGCTCCACCTTCAGGTCATCGTCAGGGAATTCTCCAAGTTCCTGCATCAGGGTTGCGTCTCCACTTCTTAGCTGAGACATCAAGAACTCCTCCAGGTCCAAGGGCTCCACCGCTTCATACGACTGAGGCTGCAGGACGAATGAGCAAACACAGAGAGGAAGTGGATCATTACAACCTGTTGCCTCATGTAGAAGAGGAACACAGAAGTTGTACTTATAAGTACGCTTTAAAAGTCCCGACAGAGCAGAGCAAATGAATGAAAAAGCCACTTTTCAATTTTCAAATGATTTCCTGGAAAGTATGAACAGAACTGTGTCAGAAAAATGAAGTTACGAAACAGGAAAATAATTTAAAAGATTATATTTGAAAACTCGACCACCATGTTTTCTAATTTGTGGTAATGCAGAGAGGCAGCAAGGTATTATAGAAAAATATGCAACAGAATTATAACTTGTGGCTATTCAGCTCATACCAGGCAAGGAATAAAAAAGACTGGAGTGCTTACACTAATATATAAAACTGAACAAACTGGCCTCTATCAGAAGCTGCCATTTTCCCCGACTGTTATTTTTGGCAAGAAGCTACAGCCGTGAAAACATAGATCTTTTTCTAAAATACAGATCAAATGGGATTAATTATACATTTGGGACTTAGAATTAACACATATTGTACATGGGAACACAATATGAACCGTTCCCAATGGCCCTTTGAGAGGGAAAATAGCCACAGTTCTGATTACAACAAAGAGCTCACAGGGCCTAAAACAGCTGAACTAAAAAGATAACACACAGGCCTTTTGTACTGCCCACGCTGGGTAGATAGAAAAGGAAAAAGATACAGGTGTCTCTTTAAAACAGCAAATCAGACAAACTGCATTCTGATAAAATTGCACTAATGCAGACAATCTCTTGCACATAAACATGAAGCCAAGATTTCCTTAATATTAACATCTCTACACATGCAGTGTAGATTGTTTTGGGTTAGGGTTAGGGTTTTGTTTTTTTAATTCTGGCTAAAAAAAGGCATGAAACAGGAAAAAAAAAAAGCCCAACAAGCCACAGGCAGAAAACAAAGATACAGAAACAAGGTGAGTCACTGGCTCACAACTTTTGAAGCACAGAAAAATTCATTTGCCTTCAGACATGTTTTAGCATATCAATCCACCCTAATGGGTGGGTTTTTTCCCCCTACTGAACAAATTGTAGCACATGAGTAAGTGTGAAAGGATATAATGAGAAAGAAAGAAAACATTTGATACGGATGTGTTTCAAAATGTTGGACGTGAAGCGAGACTTTAACTGTAAAGTATAACCAGGTGTCTTCATTATACACATGACAAGAAACCATCTGAAAAACAGGATAATGTGGCAGAGGAAAACGCTGACTCATCCTTGTGGGATGCGGGTTTAAACTTCAACAGTATCAGTGAGATTGCAGCCTTCCCCACACAGTATGTGCATCTCTGTATTTACATGTTCAAGGTATCATTGAAGCATGGCAACAAGACCAATGATCGTAAACCTATGCGCACCACTGTCTGACCACAGACTTTCTGTCAGCTCATTGGCAATTAGAAAGCTGATACCTCCACAATTAACAGATAATCTTTGTCATCAGCAAGGCCTGCGCAACATATCATCTCCTAAATATTAAAAGTACAATGCTGACAGTGCAGGATATTCAGTATTGAGCATGGGGGATTTGTTACTTACACTAAGAATCCTTTTCCTGTTTGCTAAAAGAACATTATTTTCAATGACAAGTAGAAAAGCACAGTTTTATCCATTTATTGTGAATTTAACACCTGATTTAATATTGGACAATATGCGGCCGACTGTAACTTCGGTTACATCACTATTCTAAAAGTGCACTGAAAAAATAGCAGTTGGATAAGCCAGACATGTTAGAACAAAAAACAGTAAGAACAATATTCAGATATGGCCTTAATTTACTAAGTTTAACAACTGCTGTGCTCTTATTGATGTGCAAGGCTTACCTGGAAAAGGAGAAAACTGCTGCAGAAAAAGGAAGTGTACAAAATGGCGCACTCCGGATATAAGAACTTACGCCCTGCACCTACTGACATGCACAGCTTTTTGTTAAAAATAAGCCACGGTGCAGTGCACAGATCCTCTTTACATTGACCTTGTTGCTTGAGCTGTCAGAAGCTAAGAGCAGCAATAATGTGAGAAATGTTGAAATCAAGGCTGAAAACAATCATTTATTGCCTCTAAAACGCTCAAACATGATTCAAAATATCGGGTACAAATGTGGAAAGCGTGATGTTTAGAGCCGAAGGGGAGAGAAACCACAAGACATGACAGGAAGTAACGTCATCAAGGCGTCCCTCCATCAAATGGTGTTTCAACAGACAGGAAAAGAAACAGATAGAAGCATGCATGGTGTAAACGCCACCACGCACATCCTTGTACTTCTATCTTTGTAAGGACTTTCATAGGTATAATGCATTATCCAACTCCCTACTTAACCCTAACCAATCCACTAAATCCCCTAACCCTTACCTAATTTCTAACCTGAACCTTAAAACCAAGTCAACAGTACGTTGAAGTTGTGAGGACCAGCCAAAATGTCCTCACTTCCCACCAGACTCATCATTTTGCTAGTAGAATGCGGATTTTGGTACTCAGTATGTAGCAAGTAAAAGAACACACACACACACACACACACACACACACACACACACACACACACACACACACACACACACACACACACACACACACACACACACAGCTTTTCCTTCTAAGCTCTTAATTTGCACATTAAGCCGACAACACGAATTTCTCATATGTTTTCCTAAAAATAGCAGCAAAATAAGACAGGGTGTGTCATGATCAACAAAAGTGAGCGCCATTGCAAACAGCAGCAATAAACATCCCTCCCTCCCTGTGTGGGATGGGACAGCTGAATAACGGGAAACCATCATCCGAGAGATTATGGCATTAAAACCTCTCTCCCGCATTCCAAATCCAGCAATATTAAAGATTTTTCCATGTAAGCTGCAAGGTAAGCAGGCCCCCACCCGATGACTGGCAGTAGAAATGCACTGACCCATTTCCTGAGCAGGTTAGAGAGATACTCCACGAGCTTGGGATGGGATGGATGGTTGAGGCCTGCTCAAGCCCTGACAGCTGACAAGCTCAAGGATCATCACAGGGAGAGTATCAAGGGGCTTCAGCTCAGTTAGTCATGCACACAGATTTGTCAGGAGACTTAGCGCTGGAGAGGGAGAGGCAAGAATAGACAAGAAGCGGAAGATGGAAAGAGATGGGGCTGAATCAGGAGGCAGAGACTGACGTTCAGAGGGTACCACAGAGATTGGAACTCAAATCCCTGCAAAGGATTACTGTGAAGCGTTCTCTACGCTAGCTGTACAGAGCAGTAACTGCTCCCACTGTCTTTAGTTTAAAGGCAAGAAACTGTCACACTTGAGGTCAAATCTTAGTCTGTAAAGAGTAGAAGTAACAGTTGTAGTAAATATAGTTGCTATAACACAATATGCATTATCTTGTGGCCTAAGTACTACAACACTCGTAGTAATATTATTATTAGTCATTTCCATCCATAGATTCTATGCTGACAAGCATTTATGTGTTTTTCCTCTAAGGTCGGGGGTGTGATTCTGTCCACTGAATCACTGTGCTGACATATATGGGGATTTGTTTTTAAAAGCAGCATCAAGGGGGCGGGATGCTTTTAAAGGTACTGTAATAGCATAGAGTCCCCTGCACAACCTAAGCGGCAATGTATTTTTTCAGACTCTAATACAAGAACAAGTCGGGTCGGCACAGTTTTTAATGAAAACGTGTCAAGGCACGACTTGGTTCTCTCTGGATACGGAGAAACAAAAAGAAAGAGAGTGGTAAAACCACACAACTCCTCTGCAAAACTGCAGTGAGCTAGGTCTTGATGAAGTAAAACAGAAGCGTCATGAGTGGCACACTGGCCAAAATGCAAATACAGTAGCAATTTTATACCAATAATATGAATAATTATTCATATCCGGGATAATGTGTCAAAGAACTGCCAGATGAAAATGGCTGAACCAAAAAGACAAAAGCCAATGAAATCCAAATGTAAGGAACTCACCACACTCAGGTATCCTGTGCTTGAAGCATTGGAGTTGGATCGGCTGTGCTGAACGCCATGGGTCCCGCCGAAGTGCCGTCTGATCTCCGCAGAGGAGTGCCTAGAGCAAAACATACACATTCTATAGGTCATGTATGTTACAGAAAGAAAGAGCATAAAGTGACAACTTACACGTTCTAACAAAACTGTAACTCCTGCCCGGTTCAAACACAGCACCCAGAGCAATGCAAGGGTTACTCCATTATTGTTCCCCGTCGCATTAGTCTGAATTGGTCAGCCATGGTGATTCCATTCAAAGCATTGTTGACAGTCTACAGAGGCTCTGCTGCCTGTGTAAAGGCTTTGTCATGCTGGCAGCCACACGGGCAGTGGGATAAACACAAGGTTGGTCTGTTCAGGAACTCAACATGACGCAGGAGCGGAGTAGTTTTCACAGTATATTGGGCACCGTGCGTGTGAGTCGGTGACATCGGCAAAGAAGCAAGTGTCTCCGTTCACTGCTCCCATTTCATCTCAGTCCAGCGTCACGAGGTTGCTTCAAAATTTCAAATTTGTTTGTTTAGAAATGCTATCTATCAGAAACTGTTCAATAAAGACCAGATTCTCTTGTGTTGTCCTATTTCCAAGCCATTACTGCCAAAAAACAATTAAAACTAGTGCCTGTTGATTGGAGGATTTACATTTAAGTTTGGGTTCTTTTTTTGGGGGGGTTTTCATTACTTCCTAGTTTCCTCCTTGACCTTCCACCTAATTGTGTCAGAGGTGTTTGAGCAACATAAGGACGACATCCTGGGGCCCAGTTTGAATTTTACAGACTTGTTGCACGCTGGTCATGAACCAAAGACCAGAAGAGGTGAGTCTGAATGAGACCTTAATGAAGAACAAACCAAGGGTCAGCGTTGTAGAGTGCAGATTGACCATCGTGGGCCAGGATATGCCCTCTCACATTTCCTTGTCGCTTTATTTGCATAAACAAAAGGATATCACCTTTGTTGTTATATTATACAGTAGATGTATTGTGTGGATATTTTATGGACCAAACTGCTAATAATCAAAATACCAATCAAATGTTTGATAATTCAAGAAACTCTATTGTTCTAATTCTAAATGTGTCTATTTTAAACACGTAACGAGATGTAACAGACCCAAATAAGTTCAGAACTGAACCAGTTTGTTTCCCTGGAATGAGCCTGTTGTAACTCAGGGATGGAACTCATGACCTTCTTGCTGTATCTTGTAGTATTTCCCGCCCGAACATGCTTTCAGGGGGGTTTATTCAATTCAGACCGGCCGTAACAGAGAAAAGAACCCCGTCTGTTTGAGATGTTTCAAACATTTTCCTGCCCCTACATCCAATCACATAATACGCTGAGTCAACAAATGACATGAATACAAAGAGACGGGTGGGGGCTGGAGGGCAGTATACAAATTTACACAGAGCAAAGTCCAGCAGCACTGTTTTATATGGCTCCGGGCTGCTCTAATCACCTTTAGACAAGACGCATATGGATACAAGGAGAAATATCACCTGAATAACACACACGGAACCTTGAGCACAAGCAGCGACAGGTTTGTTACGCAATTCTGTAATATGCAAGTTAATCATAAACACGTAGACTGTTCATGCCAAGAAGAGACCAGTCAAAACAACTATATTTGAACTCGTGGTTACTGCGGAAAAATTTGTGCAAAACATGCACAGTAACAGTTTTATCAGGCATACACTCTAAAATAGGAATATGGGGAAATGAGTCACGGGAATGTAAAGGACCCATAGGTCAGAAATTCTAAAATTTGAGGGTCAACACAAGTAATACCATAGCACATCTGCCTGTCTGCCAGTGCAATCAGACTGTAACCAAGACAATTCAATCAATTAAAAACATCCCATAGCTCAATTTGCCAGGGAAAAACTGGGAAAACAAAGACTGAGTTCATTACCACTACACCAAAAACATCTGTCTTCCTTGTTCTAAATACATTTAGAAGTATGAACATATTATAGAGCTGTGTAATCAGTTTCAACTACATCTAATCACAAGTTAAAAGAAGTTAATTGTTAAAAAAGTAAAAACCGCAGCATCCAAATGTTTGCCTGCATATCTACACGGGCGCTCTGTCAGCCAGCCTTGAGCACTGATTTGAGCTCTCAAAAGCATTGCCAAGTAAAAAATTACATTAAAAATAGCAAACAAGTGGATGTATTCTTCCCTGCATGAGACTGCATCTAGAGAATAGACAAGGAAATAACACACCAGTCTTCCAAAGTAAGATTTTGCATGTAGTGAATTTAAAGGGGCATTTAACAGTGACAGCGGCCAAGAGCTCCAATATTTTAACATGGCGTTATGGTAAAAAAGTCAGATTTCCTGGTAGAACACTGCACCTTTTAGCTGTACTCGGTCTTACATGCATTTAAGAGAGTGCCTTTTGCAAAACTGGCTGGCATCAATAACACCTGTAATTTGAAGCTTCAGCACTGTGAAATGAATGGCCACATGTTGATGGCATTATGAATGCTATTGGCTAGCATGGTGACAGTAATTCCCAGCTTCCTTTGTCCTTTTTTTCATGACATATAATTAGAAGAGGGACTCGACGCTGATGAAGTCGGAACTCTTTTAACAGCTGCTACTAGGGAACTGACACAAAGCCAGAACTGCAAATGAGTTAAAAACCAGCTATGGGTCAGGGCTGGAGGCCGCCTGGGTGACATCATGAAGCTATGCTTTTTTTGACACAGACATGTGTTTAATTGTCAAGAGCCACACTGTCATCACTTTATTAAATTGTGTTATTTCATATTTGCACTTTGTTAATACAATCATCCTGTGTGAGCAACTTTTCCAAGAGTGATTACAAAAGGGCAGCAGAGGTTTCTGCAGCAATTTGTAAAAAAAAAAAAAAAAGAAACGTTGTGTAAGATCAGACTACTTTTTAGTCTCTTTAACATGAGCTGTCAAAACAGATGTCAGATTGTTGCTAGATGTGAAGACTTGGAAAGCGATTAAATGAGAAATCCAGATTAAACAGATGATTTCTGCCTCTGTAAACCTGTCATTGCATCATGCTGTTGAGAGAATACTCCCTAAAATGTGTTTCTGCAGGAGGGGGTTGCTTGTTTCCAAAGTCAAAAATCACATTGTTCTTTCTGGAGAGAGAAAAACACCTTTTATTTCTCCCTGCAGATGTCGGACCCCTTTTTCGTCACAGGCCCTCACTTGCCGTCTCTACGCACGGTCTGTTGCTGTGAGCATTTTTGGAATAGCTGGGCAATGAGTGCTGACAACAGCTTCACCACATTAAAAGTTCTAAAAAAGAACTTCCGGATAGCCAGATCTGTAATTTTACTCATGATTATTTGTCTTGACTCCTCCTGACACAACTCCCCCAAAGAATGCTGCGCAGCAGGACACGCTACGGTTAGTTTCATATTATCAGTATTCAAATCACCGGAGGGTGGTGGGTGTTGCCGGGAGCTCCTGTAAGACCCAAAACAAGCTGATTACAGCTGGAGGGGTTAATCAGAGCAAAGGGATGCCCCGTTCGTGTGTCTCATACTATCGTGTGTCTCCAGACTTAATGGGCCTAACTGCTATCAGCACCATCACTAGCTCAGCTTCCTGCCAGAGGGAGACAGGCACATGCACACCAGACATCTGGCACATTCCATCCAGATGGAAATGGGCGACGGGATGATAAAACTCATCTTTAACCACGAAGATCTGTCAAATAAAATGCTTTTTGGTGCTTGGAGTTGTTTCTTTTCACCAGTCCCAGCCTATCGCTCTGTGGCCTGCAACATTTATGTGGTTTAACCGATGTCATTAGGTGAAGGCTCAGAGGAAATCAGATGTAACTCGATATGGATTCCTCTGTCACTTAAGAGTACTGGACGGCCGAGGCCCCCACACCCCCAGCTGTCCAGACACCTGTCACCGACTACAAGAAGTGACACGGCATCCCGCTACAGATTATCCGCTGAGCCGTCTGAACAGCGGTAGCTTTTATTCAGATGCCTTCTCGTTTAGCTTGTCCGTTTCTCATTTTCTTGTGCTTGAGAACAAAAAAAGCAGATTTCCTGGTCAGGAACGAAAAGTTGAAGTGAAACCAGGGCGACACAGCCTCCACCGTGGGCAGGATTTCCCTCTCCTTCCATCCTGACAGACAGATGGTGAGAGAAACTGCTGGTGCTTATTGAATATTAAGGGATCGATGAAAGAAAAGGCCTCGATTGAACACTTGTATCAATTTACACACAAACTGAATGCTCCATCTTGTTATATACACAAGGCTTTGCTTTAGAATTAGCATTGCTCATTGTCTTGGGCTGAGTTTGGCCATAGGATGCATCATTGCTACTTTAGTCACTCCTAAATGTGCTGTGTGCAGAGGTTTGCTCTGCTGACTTCACTGATGATCCCTTTTAATCCTATGCAGCCCTAACATCTGTCATTTTGTCTGTTCCGTGCTGTCGATTGTCATGACAAAGGTAAACACATATTACTCAGCATATTATATGGATTTCTGTTTGTTTTTGTACGATCATTCTGTCTTCCTGAGTCTATGCACACAATTTCTTTAAAAAAAATGAAATCTTGCAATAGGATTCATAAAGCTGAAGAAACCACTGTTAGTAAGGTCAACCCTCTTGCATCATCATTTACTGGCTGCAGAGTTTAACCCTTTACAGCCACATGTTTGACATCCCATCTGATGGATACGAGGCTCTGAAATGACACTCAGCTCGGTGCAGAACTGCAAGCAGCCGTGATTTCTTCTGACCGCATAGAAAAAGACTAGCACAAGAAAAAGTGCTTAATACTGAAAAAGTAACTAAATGCAAGCTGAACTGAAACCTCCCCACACTGGAGGAGTTTCTCCTTGTGTCTGTTTAATGTATCTTTAAGCTGAATATTTTTAAACATATAATCAGAAGCTTTGACCTTGGCGTCAAGCATACGAAAGATTGTGTTGAAAATAACGACAAGAACAATAGGTAAGCAAATTCTTTTGTTTTTTTATCGACTAATGTAACTCTTGCATACGTCAATAAATCCGTAACTTCTTCAAAATAAATAATTGCGGATGGTACGGTTGATGGGTTTTCCTTAAAAGATCAAATCAGGGTGGAATAAAACAGACCTACTTTGGGTTTTAAACGTAAATTAAATCACAGGCACAAACTTTGGGGCACTCTGCAATTATCTATATTTGCAATGGAACTGAACCAAAGTGCAACATCATCCTTCGGTTCCACTCACAAGCAAAATGTTGCTTAACAGCAAGAGTTTCGGTTTGAGCAGTGAGTAGTTTGTGCGTCTGTGCTGCTGATCCCAGGAAGTATTTGTTTTAATAAGTATTGCTACAGTGAGGCATCGGTAGACAATAGACTTCCATATGCACACTTCCTCCACACCTGGCCAGAGCCACAGGAACTATGACCACATCCCTACTCATTTATATTGTACTTCATGTACCAGTCACGTCTTGCACATGGTGCAGGAAATGATTAGGTTAGTGGCACTGGTGATGGATTAAGCAAGTTCATAAAAAAAAATCACAATGACGGGAAAATATTTCAATTATTATAATGCCTCAACTGTTCAGAAGGCTGGGAGTTTTGCGTATAAATGATCCATGTTCGCATGCAGCTGTGATTATGAAAAGCCCGTCTTCGTGACAAAATGTAGGAGTACCCATTTGTTTAGTACTCCAGGCTGTCTTCCTGTGCAGGACGGAGTGAGGTAACCTGCAGGATAATAATTCCCAACAAGAACATGTGGCTGCCTGCCCCGCTCTCTTCCACGATGCCTTCAAGACTGTCAGACTACTTTTCCAAATCTCCCAATAGCCGAGAAGAGTTCATAATGGATCAAAGCATATCAAAAAGACAAAAAGGTCAGCGTTCCGTGACTTTTTACCTGTTGATCTTTAAAGCAAAAGCCCGTCGGTCTGCGCTGCCCACAGAGGCCATGTGAGCGGCTGAGGTCCGGTGGTGGTCTCCTCCTCCTGGGGTCTGATGGTCACCAACGCACCGGGATTCTTCCCTCTCTACAGGTCCGCTGTCATGTCAACACTCGTGACGCTCGTGGCTGGAGCCGCTTCTGGGTGTAAACTTCCGGATTTAGAGTGGACTCGCGGAGAAAGAGAGAGAGAGAGGGAGAGAGAGAGAGGAGAGAGAGAGAGAGAGAGAGAGAGAAAGGGAGGGAGAGAGAGGAGGGGGGATGTGACAGGATGAGTGAGGCACACGCGACCTTCCTTACTGACGCCTGCAACATAAATAGGGAAATAAACAAATAAACAAATAAATGCAAATAAACATCCGATAAAACCGATCTTGAAGGCTGCACAGGGGCAGGTTTAACTGTTTGAGTTACTAGATTTAAATTTCGAACCAATCCTCATTTCCATTTTGAACGCAATACTTAAAGATAACTTTAAAAGAATAATAAGATCAATTCGTCAATGTTTTAAAAAAATGTACTACTATTTTTGTGACGGAATTAGAGTTCTGTTTTAAATTTTATTGATAGTTTTAGGTAATTATGTCTGGAGGGAAACGCCACAGCAAAGATTACGCAACTGCTACCCCCTTGTGGTATATTTTGTCATCACATCAATATTAATTTCCTCTCGATGCAGCGAAGGGGAAGATAAAATAAAGAGTTTGTATATTTGAGCTTTTAATTTTTTCTATTTAAGGGTTAAGTTTTATTGTTAAAAATACGTTTAGAATTCTTTCGTTGATTAATTTCCCAGGGTTCAGTGTATCGGCTGAATAAAATGCGGAACCATTAGTCGCTGCGGTAGGATTTGAACGGAGTGTTTACGGTGTGGCGCACTGTCGAATCAAAAGCATTGGCAGACTATGGAAGAACGTTATTGCTGAAAACTTTGGATCTCTGTCTTTTCCCGTGGGAAATCAGGTGACATTTATACAGTATTTGTAAACCAGATAATATGATGTGATAATGGGAAATATACGTTTGTTTGGCAGTAGGTCATTGTAAAGAGTTGTCATTCGAGTTGTGATTAATTTCAGTTTTATGTATTGTTGAGACTCGCAGCACTGTCTCCTACAAAAGAGAATCTACTATCTTCGTCTTTCTTGGGGGATTTTTACGAGAATTTTAAGGCACGACACATCAATTCAAACTGCTAAAGGACGTAGCGAGACATGATCTAGCAGGACTTTATGTAATGTAGTGCACGAATATGGCATTTACGGTCAAGGTTTTTCCCTTAAGACAATGCATACTTTCCCCGTTTATTATATATTATGTCACTTTGCTCCGTCCATCAGACCACATCCACCTTGTCACCAGCTGACATGGACAGCAGGGTGATGGAGGAGGAAGATGACTGTCCGGAGTTGGTGCCCATCGACAACCCGTCTGCTCCTGCTACAGAACAGATACCTGTCACCATAATCTCAGGCTACCTCGGTGAGGGATCTGCATTACTCATACAGCTTTAATCGCCTTACCATATAATCTCCTTCACAGCCTGTGTGTTTTTCAGTTTCATGTTTATTGAATAATGGTGGCGTCCATTAATGGTGCCTATTATGATGAATTTGCACTGTTGGTCGTCATAATGTATTTATCTGTTTTTTTATCAGGTGCTGGAAAAACTACACTCCTAAACTACATCTTAACAGAACAACACAACAAACGCATTGCCGTTATACTCAATGAATTTGGCGAGGGTAAGAAAATTAATGTCCTAAAGGTTGGTTTTGATTTTAGTTTATTTTGATAATCTAAAAATCAAAATTTATGCTCTCCCCTTCCTGGAGATGTTTACAGTTCACCACAAGAGGGCACCACAGTATCATTTTTGGCCTAAAATCAGCGTCTTTCGTTAGATTAAATTAGTCTGTTTTGTTTATTGCCGCATCATTCACCTGTTCATCCTTTAAATAAAACTCAATTTAGAGCTTTATTTGATTTGGAATCGATTTTTTTTCCTGTGGTTGGAATGTTTATCTACTTTCTTCCTCATCCACATCCAGGCAGCGCCCTTGAGAAGTCACTAGCTGTAAGCCATGCAGGGGAACTGTATGAGGAGTGGCTTGAATTGAGCAATGGATGTCTCTGTTGCTCTGTCAAGTATGTAAAATAACCAGAAGCTTTTATTTATTTTTTATAGTAAAAAAACCCAACTATGCCTTAAATTCAAGGTTCACATTTTCTATTTCATTAAAGGTTTCTGTATTTTCCAGGGATAATGGACTGAAAGCTATTGAGAACCTGATGGAGAAGAAAGGGAAATTTGATTATATTCTATTAGAAACAACAGGCCTCGCTGATCCAGGTATGACACATTTTGTAGAACTGAAATATAATCGGTCATATGAAGCATGCAGGTTTGTGAATGTGCATTACATTTTAATTTTCCAGGTAATTAGCCACTAGAGTTCATAGACAGTTCGACTGATAATTGATGTCATAGTTGATATGAAATACCTTATAGGTCTGATGCTGACCTATAGTCATCTGTGTGAAGAATCTGCAGCTTAGAATCAAATTAAAAAGTGCTTTTCAATGGAGAGGTCACACAGCGTGGTTAAGAATTGGTTTACTTGAATAACAGGAAGTATATCTGGGCTCTTCTTCCTCTAGAACTGACTTTCCATGCATGAAACATAAACTGGATTCTGTACGTAGCTCCAGCCTCATGCCACATTTCCTAACTTGACTTTATGACACCAGTGGTTCTTTTCCCACACCAAACATCATCTTCAGGGAGTTGTACAAACCCATATTTGCCAGACCTGTGCTGTATTGGACTGGTGCATCAAATGTTTCTGCAATGCGCGGTATATTGAAGCACTCCAGAAGTGCTGAGTGAATTTATTTTTTGTGAAAAAGAAAGAAGGAAAAAGCTCATCTCATTAGAAATGCGGTGCAGGAAATTAGAAAATTAACCAAAACAATAATTGTTTAAATCACGTTGTCAGCCTAACCTGACAGTTTGTCGGGTCACTTCACATGTGATCGGTGTATAAAGACAAAATTCTAATGACTGTAAATATTCAATATTAACCATCAGCTGTTGTGTTTGATCGGAGATAGCTCAAACCATGTGTTAAAGTTTTTAATTTTTTTTTTATTTGGAGTCTTTCAGTCCTTTGCTTGGTAAAATTCAAATAACATTTAGTTTTGTTTGCAGCAGCAGCACCTGAGACCCAATTCCATCAATCTATTCATTTAGCTGCTTTTATCTGGAAATCAGTGTCTGGCCATCACAGGGTGATTGCTATGGAAACGGAGAGAGAGCATCACTCAGTGGCAGGTGTCAGGAGGCAGTGGCACAGACAGACATGCGCCACTGGGCCCCTGCAGACCAAACCAACAGGGCTGCGCTCAGACAGGCGCCGACCTCAGTCCGCTCCAATGTCATTGGTCGAGACAGGATTGTTATCGACTTGGACGCGTCCGTGATTGGTCCCGGCAATGCTGTCACTCACACGTCTCCCTGGGGCAGTCTGCTCACAAGCTCGCTGAAGAGGCTGCATGAGTTCCGTGAAACATGCCACTCAAAACCAGTGTTTCATTACACAGCCATTAAATATTTATGTCGTTTTCTCATTCTGGCTCGGTAATTGGACAGAAGTGCAACAGGCGTGGCGACAGAAAAATTCAATCCTTGGGAAGATGGAAACAACCCAAATGTACCAGCAGCAGATCAACAATTGAACAGTTCTCATATTGGGTTTATGCGCTTCAAAGACCTCACACACACTCACAACATTGTACTTCTGTCTTTGTGAGGACTTTCATCAAGATAATGCATTAACCAGTTTCTTACCCAGCTATCACAACTAAGTGCCTAACCAAAACCCTATTCTAAACTGAACCTTCAAACCATGTCTTCATCTTTAAACAGTCTTTTGAAGTTGTGAGGAGCAGCACAAACGTCCCCACTTCCTAAGAATGCCCTCACTTTGCAAGTAGGATAAGGATTTGGGTACTCAGTGTGTAGCTAGAACACACACATTATACATCTAGAGTTCAGTTCTGAATATAAAATCCTGTCATAATTCAATTAACAGGGTTGGTCAATAATATCTGTACATTGAAGTAATTCTTATACGGTGTAAACATCAATCACCAAAGATGTAAAAGAATCAATCATTACAATATAAAATAACAGAAGTTTGTGTTGCTTAAAGAAATGATGGAAAACTCTTGTAGGATTAGGATGGGGGGGGGGTTCATTGTTAAAAATCTTGCGTGCACAACCATTTCAAAGAGAAATCTAACTTTCACGTCATTGGTAAAGGGAAACCCTGCCTGTTCAGCAGGGGGAAGGTTGTGATGCTGCAGAGAGGCCCAGTATGTAGCCTGTCGTCAGTCTACATTTGAAAAGAGTTCAAAATTAAACCATTATTTAAGCTGTTCCTTTAACAAAGTTCCAGCAATTCACTTTTAATATATTTGATGAATCAGATTTTTTTCTTTTCACATCAGCTGTTGATATAAATCAGTTGTTTCTTGCTTTTTGACAGCATTGACAGTGTAATTAACAGGTTATATCCTCTGGCAGGTGCTGTGGCCTCCATGTTTTGGGTTGACGCTGAACTCGGCAGTGAGATTTATTTAGATGGTAAGAGAATTGTTTTAATATTTAAGACATTTCAGTGAGAAACTAGTGCCGCTTTGCTAATTTTGAGCTATTTCAGATTTTCCAGGACTACTTTGGCAGTTCTTTCATCTGCCTATAGGGGGCGAACCTTCTCTCTCTGTATTTTTTAACTAGCAGCTTGTGTTGCCTGTTGAGTTTGTAGAAATAACACATGTTGTCATTTGTGGATTCAATACTGTTCAAGAATAGCCCTTCTACACACACACACACACACACACACACACACACACACACACACACACATTTAAACTCTGCTGATTTGTGCCAGACAACACAGCAAAAGTGTCTCTCGGCCAACATTTCACTCGCTGATTATTTGCTGCTCTGTTGTTCCTGCAGGAATCATCACTGTCATTGATGCCAAATATGGACTGCAGGTATGAAGTGATGTTCTGAGGGTTCTATGTTTTAACGGTGCCTCATTTTTACAGGTGATCAGCGCAGTACTTGACTTTAGTTTCTTGTGCATAAATGCTGCACTATTTTATATTATTTCTTTGTGATTGTGATACGAAACCCTCTGAAACACAAAAAGGAGAAATATACAGTAATTGGTTTCACCCTTATGTTGTAAATTTAAAAGGAAACCCCTAAAAGAAACACACACCAAATTTCTATCTTTAGGGGGACTTACGCTAACCCTAACCATCCCAACCAACCCCATTACCCTTAACTAAAACCAATTCCAACTTCAACCTTAAAACCATGTTTTAAACTTCAAACAGTCCTTTGCAAAATGCCCCACTTTGCAAACATTTCCCTACTATTAGAATGAGGATTTTGGAACTCCATATGTAGTAAACGTGACACAAACACACACACAAACACACACACACAAACATCCTGCCTTCATTGTGGTGTCTAAAAGAAACGGGACAAGTGACACCTCAATAATGGGCTCCAATTTGAAGGTGTCACGCTCGGTAAGGTGACACATCTCACCGCCTCAGTGCTGCTCTGTCTTCTCATCGGGGTGAGAAGAGAATGATAACAGAAAGGAGGAGAGGGAATAAAGTGATTGCTATAAGAGATGCGACTATTATAATAGGAGCATCACCTCCCCCAAGATATCATCTGTCTGACAGGTTAACCTCACACGCCCCAAAGGATTTTTTTTTTCTCAGAGGTCATTAAAGGAAACATCACAAAGAGGCTTTTACCTATTTAGTTTTTAAATGGAGGCCTCGGCTCAACTGTCGGTATGCTACCCAGAGGTCAGGATCCACATCAACGCCTCCTACATTTACTCTTCAATTGTATTTGGCCAAAGGAAAAAATGCAAAGATGAAACACGCTTTTCCTTTAACCAATGATGTCTTTTTCTTTTTAATTATTTGACAAACTGTAGTCCTTTTAGTTCCAGCCTGAGCAGTTTTAGGCTTATACATCTAGTTCTCTTAATTTCTTTGATTTTATTTTATCTTCTCTAGCAACTAAATGAAGAAAAAGCAGATGGACTCGTCAATGAAGCAGCCAGGTATGTTTAGGAAATTTACTTATTGGCCAAACAAGCTAAAGAGCTAATGTGAACTAGTGCCAAATAGCCCAAATGTCATTCCCTTGAGACTAAAGGTCCAGGCCATACGTACTACACAGGGCCTCCTGACATGTTGCCTGTCCCCCCGGGCGTCTCAGTTTGTCTCCTGCAGCAGCTGTGTGCTTGTTGTTGTTGTTGAGCAAATACACAGATGAAGAAAGACCCGTTGCAGGACCTCTCTGCATTCTTGTTCAGTGTTTGTGTTTTCACCTCCAAGCTAAATATTGTCAGCTCCCATTTGAGCTAAGCATTTGCCGTCTGCTGTCACCCCTGAGAACACACACAGACACACACAGGCTGGTGGCCGTCCTGGTTCTGAAATTAAATGGTGTTTCATGTCAATGTCTTCTTTTAGGCAGATTGCTGTTGCTGACTTGACTATTATCAACAAGACTGACCTGGTGAATGAGGAGGAACTCGCTCAAATCAGAGCAGCAGTTAGGTCAGCTTTACATGCTTTTACTGCTCTCATATTCCCACATATTACTGAATTGGCGTCCTTTAGTTGATTGATCAACTTTGATCCAAAGCCTCTCGATTACTCTGGTGGCCAACTGGAATACATCATAAAATCCCTCCTGATAAAAAAGGCTTGTCTATACTTTTTTATTTCCCTTTTTATTTAACTGTTAACCCTTTTAGAGAACAGTATTTTTCTTCAGATGGTTTGTTTTTTATCTGCCAATTTCATTGTGATTTTCAGGGCAAAAATTGAAAGTGAAGCAAAATGATGCTGTGCTGATGTTCGACTCTTAATCTCCTGTTCAGTTATATTTCTTTTTTAGCATGTATTCAATATCGTGTCAAAAAGTTCCAAGTGAAAAGTTACAATGGATCAGTTCGTTCCATTCACACCCATCAACAAAACGGTGGCACGCTAACTGCTACAGGCAACAACACAACATGGCGTTAGTGAAAATCCTCAGAGCTGTTGATCAGGCTGTAGAATGATGTTTCCTCTCTAAATACCTGTGTCCTGCCCTCTTTGCAGATCTATAAACGGCCTGGTGAAGATTATAGAAACACAGAAGTCAAAGTAAGTTCTACAGTTGTAACGTTGCATTCACATGTGGTTCCTGCTCAGATCTTTGTGTCGAAGATAAAGCTGTGAAAGCCCGGCATTGTCCTACCTAGACCAACCCCTTTCTGCCAATGTGTATACACGTACGTGCATGCACGCACACACGGACAAGTGTACACAAACTGCTGCAGCCTGTGTAAATACCAAACCTTCAGTGGTGTCTAGTTACTGACAAGTCTTTGCTCTTTGACCCTGGGTCATCAAGCTGATGTGGTTGTGCACGTGCACATGGGCATTTATGTGTGTGTTAGAATGTTATTGGACCCTGGTTAGCATCTGGCTAGCATAACCGCTGTTGTGGTGTGTGTTTTGGATCCGACGCCCCCCCCACCTCCAGCTGAGGAGTGCGGGAGTGAACAGATGAAAGACGCCATGTAGTGAGACCGTAGTCAGAAGAACAGCACGCCTCTGTTCACCCCAATGTTAGTTTAAGCACGTCATGGTTTGTGCTTGATGTATTATTTTGTCACTGACCGGGATTTTATTGTGAAAGGGTAAAACTAGCAACATTTTTCCACAGGGTGGATCTGTCTGAAGTGCTGGATCTACATTCTTTTGACCACAAGGATGGAGCAAAGTGAGTTTTCCTTTAGAATTCATGCAGAGATCCAATCATACTCTTAAAACATGCGGGAAATATTTTGTGTTTAATTTAATGAAATAACTGCGTTTAAAAAAATAATTTCATGCTTTTATTCTCACATGCATTAGACTCCTAAGCACACAAGCCACCATTCAAATACAGTCTCAGCAACTGCCTAAGGTTCTTTGCATTGTCATTTTTTCCCTAACAATGGCTCATTTCTCGTACCGTTATCGATGTGAGGCCGTGCTGTATTGGAGCAGATTGAAGAGCTGTTTACTGGGATGGAATGACATATCTGTTGCTGCCATAACCCTGGTCAGCGGAAGATCAAGTCTGACTGCGCTGGAGACGCCTTTGATAATGTTGTTTCTCTCTAATTAACAGACTCTTTTATTGAGCGTCCCCCTGTCAGCCCACAGGGTGGCCATCATATTGTGTCCTCTCTACAATCTCATTCTCATGAATGGAGTCAGTGTTCATCCTTTCATGTGAATGAAACCGGCCGCGGTGTTAAACCTCTCTTACATGCCTTCAGTTGCTTCTCCTGCGGCCAGCTGCAGAGGATTAGAGCCGTGTGTGTCCGCTGGCTCCCGAGATGCTCCCCCCGCACCCCTTGTCCCAACAGATAACCCCTTTGAGAGTCGAGGCCCCTCCTCCCTGGCTGGCTGTTTGAAGCGGCCCCCTGCAGCTCCGCCTGTGTGGTACTAACAGCACGCGGGGCTCAAGCTGCTGGACACAACATTTAGCCTCCTTGTGAGGTCACAGAGCAGGGGGCAGAAGAGAAGCTCTGATGTGGAGGACAAGGGCCGGGGTTTGTTTGGGAGGGGGCGTTTTGTAGGATTTAATAGCCATTTCTAAAGTTTTCACAAGTCCATTCAAAGTCGCGTCATTAAGCCCTTATACAGCACATTTGACTGTGAGACAGAACACAAAAGCAGAACCATTATAGTCTGTTCGTACAGAGAGAAACGAATATAAAATTAAACAAGTTGCATAAGAAAGCCCAGAACATGAACCTTTTTAACAATTCAAAAGTGAGCAGAGATGGTGCAGAGTGGCGAGCTCCAACCATAATGCAATGGAGCTACAAGGGAAATGGCATGATTACATTGTACTGAATGATCTGGTGTGTTAAAATATATTTTATTTTCACCGTGGCATGCTAACCCTTTTGGAACATCATTAATGGAAAAGATTCAAACGATCCAATGTTATAATGTGTCATCATTTCTCCCCTCTGAAAGTTTAGCAGAGAAGCTCCAGCTGGTGAAAGCTACAAAGCCACACCTCGACAAGGTATTTGAGTCCTTCCCTCATCGATACTTCACCTCTGTGCGTGCTATTCCTTATGCTGTTTGCTAATTTATTCAAGCACACAATTTCCTGCAGCACAAGGGGACTCATTCTTTCTCAGGTGCAGATAGTCCCTCGCATCCCCCCAGGCTGTGACACCGTAGTGAAAACTCCCTCCCTGTTTTTTTGGGGTTTTGTGCTGCGATCACCTTGAAGCTTTTGATGTTTTCTTGTCACATTGCTAATAGAGCCCGCCTCGGTCACGCACGGCGGCCCAAAGTTTCACCAGACAAGCCAGGACATTATGGCGGCCAGACTGACTAGAATCTCGGTTCCGGCTCGTGACTTTACAGTGAAGCAGCCGTCGGTGTTTAGGCAAAATCTCTGCTGCGCCACTCGGAAAGAAATCTAAAAATTCAATGAATGAATCTCCCCCATGTCTCCTAATGATCCTATTTTACCACGCGGCTCCTCACTGCCACCAGTCCTCGTCTTCTACTTTTATCACAGGATGCATTTGTGAGTGCAAATAGCAGCATTGTTGTCTGTTTTCTCCGGCGTTCCCTTTCCCGCATGAAGCTCCGCCGTCTCTCAGACCGACCCCCCCTGCCTCCCCTACGCTTCCCCACGTTGCCCTTTTCATGTAAATGAGAATGCTGTTTTTCTGTTGTTATACCAAATGACAAGGAAGTGTGTAACCTTAACGCTTGAAGACAACCCCCCCACACACACCCCAACATATATCTACAAAGTGCCCTTTTAATGCTGGAAGGAAGTATGATAGGAGGGAGTGTGAGGAGGGGGTGGACAAAGCGGGCCGTTCTCGCTGCGTTTCAGGTGCCGAGCAGAGTCGGGTTTTTTGACGCCGTTATTAACAAAGTCATCAGCTGAGGGTGTAAAAAGACACCTCTTTTCTTAAATGTCCCTAAAAGAATGTTCTGCTTTCACGTAGCTGAAAAATGAGGCCTGATAGAATGTGTCAAATAGTGAACGTCGCCAGGTGACCGGATCAGCGCGGGAATAAAGTAGAGGCGGTATTCAGTATAAAGGCCTCGCAGTCGAAAAGATCTCTTCTGATAAAAGCATTTTTTAATCATTTTAAATGGATATTTTTTCCTTTTGGTGAGTGAAAAATGGATCCTTAAAACATCCCATTCTAAGTTGCTAATGCTTCCATTTTACGTCCTCAGAGTATTTTAACCGTAACATTTGAAGTGGCTGGTGAGATCTTAGAGGACACCTTGAACGTCTTCATCCAGGTACCCTCCAATCTACAGACGCTTTTCCTATTGCCAATTAGCCTGAAGTCACAAAGTCAACCCCCATTTTTTCGTATTTCAGGACTTGCTGTGGGAAAAGATGTTTAAGAACAAAGAAGGACAACCCATGACTGTCATCCGTTCAAAGGTACGGTGGAGTAGAATCACCACCCCGATGATGGCGGTGATCAGTAATCGTCACCTTGTTATTATTATAATCGGTTTCAAGCGCTTCATTCAGCATGGTGGTTAATGTGTCACTCTGACGTGTGTGTGTGTGTGTGTGTGTTTTTAGGGCATAGTGGCTTTTCCAGGTAAAGCCCACCAAGTGATGCTGCAGGGGGTCCACGAGCTGTACGAGCTGAATGAGATGCCGCAGCTCTGGGGGGACAACCCACGGATCAACCGGCTGGTCTTTATAGGTGAAGACACTCATGTGACTCCTGAATTCTTTAAGTCCTCAGGGCTTTGTGAGGCAGCACAGGCAGAATATTCCATGAATAACAAAGCATGATGCGTTTGACATTTGTCTTGTGTGATGGCAAAAATGGCTTTTTCTGGGATGTCTCCACTCTAATTTACATCTTCGATGTCCAGTTTTAGCTGTTTTAAGATTTTTTTTGTCTTTGCTCTTGGCTGCAGGTAAAAACTTGGACAAGGACATTCTGGAAGAGCGCTTCACATCTTCTGTCCTGAGTGGAACAGAGAAAAATTAACCTGTTTGGGTTTTTTTTTATTCCAACTGGTCAATCTGTAATACACGGCTCACTCTGATGGTTAAACTACTGTCTGAAAGATGCTGTATGCAAAAATTAGTGCAAGTTGTAAGCTGCTATCAAGGGCCGGTCATTAAACCAGCGCAGAGGATTTTTTTTAGTAAGGATAACTACAAATTCTGACATTTGTGGGAAATTGCAAAAAGTGTATCAGGTGTTGTGTCTGTATATAAAACCAGCTCTTTTCTGGCATTTAATATATGTTTTGCTGTGTTTTAATCTTAATATGCAATTTCTGAACACCCGCAACAGCTTGGAAATAACACTAAATTGTTGCAGTTGTAGCAAAGAAAAAATGCCTAAAATGAAATGAGGCCTTCACTGGGAGAGGTCATCCTCAACGTAACAATGTGAGAGCAAAGAACACTCTCCAAAACCAGATTTTACTGAGTGTCTGATTTTTGTCTAGCTTCTCCCAGTGTAAAAACAATTTGTTAAACGGTCTGATAGATCACACATTCAGTAACCTCTAGAACCTTAATATTTTACAAATTTAAATTTCCTTCTTTTGGAACTTGATTGTTAGTAAGTCACGTGAAAGGCGTGTCTCACACGGACAGTTCCACAGTAGGACCAGTTGGGTGAAAACAAACATGAAGTTTTCCCAACATGGTCATTTGCAATTAGATAGTAACCTATAGATGCGCGATTTGTTACATATCCGCTGCTGGGCCGGTTGGGTCATTCATCCCGGTCGTAAAACCGAGCATGAGCCCCGCAGCCCAGGGCGCACAGCGCACTTAAGACGTTTCCTTTTCGATTCTGATGCTGATGACCTCGTTAAGGCGACTATTACTCTTTTTTACTATTGGCTGCGGGAATCCCCACCATGGCCATTTTCATGGTCACGCCACCTGCGGGCATCCCGAGGTGACTAACTAAACGAACCGGCGGGGGGGCGGAATCAGGGAGATCTGCGTTCCTTCTTATCTAAGACAAGGCGTGGTGTTAAAACTGCCAGGAACACACCGCCCCACGCTGAGCTTCTGCGCTTTTTGGATTATCAAGAACATTAAATTGCCAGGATTTGACCTTAAGCACTTCACTTTTGCTGGCGAGGACCCGTATAAGGCGCACGGCCACCCCTGTGATGTCACCAGCTTTCATGAGAGTGACTTGTTTAAGAAGCTCTAGTATGAAAGTATCTAGTTTTGTGTTAATAAGCGTTTCGTTTAAAAAGGGAAGCAAGTGTACTTTACTCTGGATACCGTACAAAGCGTTTCATTTTGAAGCCCAACGATGTTCTAATCGATGTTTTAATTATTTAAAAACAAATTCTGGTGGGCTTTTGGGGGAAAAAAAGCATAATTTAGCGTGTTAAAATGAGGCCCACTTTGCATCAGTCATGCGCTTCCAGGGAACCCCCACCTGTGCGCTGCCTTCTCCGGCTTCCCGGGGTGAAGGGCGACTCTGATAGGTCCGAAGTGTAAATGGGACTGGTCTTCGGGGCATCAGCTTCCCAGGATATAAAGCGGGGACCATAGCAACCAGTCACTACAATACGAGGTTTACCAACACTGGGGAGCACATGCGTTTTTACGCATGAGTACGGGACCTTTGATTTTTACGCGCGGGCTGATTTATTTTTATCTTTCCGAGTTTTAGACAGGTGACTATGAGAGTGACAATGACTCTGTCCGGTGATTTTGAGACTTCACAGCACGCTGCTTTGCCTCTAGATGTGGAGGAGATTGACACTGTCGGTAAGGATGAACGCCCACGCGAGCGTTTATACCAAAGCCAGTGCTCCGTGGACTCTGGCTCCTCGGCAGAATCCGGCGCAGAGTTTGACTCGTTAGAGGCGGACTCATCGGGGGAGAGTGAGAACAGCTTCTGCGCAGACGCACCGCCATCCAAGAAAAGCCTAAACAGCTCCGTGAAACCGCCGTACTCTTACATCGCTCTCATCACCATGGCCATCCTGCAGAGCCCGATGAAGAAACTGACCCTGAGTGGCATCTGTGACTTCATCAGCAACAAGTTTCCCTACTACAGAGACAAGTTCCCCGCCTGGCAGAACTCCATCAGGCACAACCTCTCCCTCAATGACTGTTTCATTAAGATCCCGAGGGAGCCTGGGAACCCGGGCAAAGGTAACTACTGGTCCCTTGACCCTGCCTCGAAGGATATGTTCGACAACGGCAGCTTCCTTCGGCGAAGGAAGCGCTTCAAGAGAAACCATCCTGACCTCAACAAAGACGGACTCATGTTTTATTCCAACCTGAGCAGCTACCGGCCATACGGGCAGTCATACCGAGTCAGCCCCCCACCCTCTGCTCCTGTCCGGTACATGCCCCTGCAGGAGGGAATCGTTGTGTCTCCCACGTCCTATCACCTCTTTCCACAAACCCTTAACAGTCAGGAGGCGCGCGGCAGGCCTAAAGAACTCAGAACGCAGCTTTGCGCAACAGGACCCGCTGCGCCAAAGCCCGTCTTGCAGGCAAAGTGCTCCTTCAGCATCGAAAGCATCATGAGCAAACCCTCTTCTTTAGGCCCACCGACCTCTAACTTGCTGCACAGCCAACAGGCCCTTCTCAGTTACAATCATCTCTATTCGGGCCCTGCTGCTAGTTTGGTCCCGACACTCCTGCAGCCTCCCGTGACAGCGTTCTGCCCTCCGGCCATGCTGAGTCTGACTTCTCAGATTGAGGGGCCCAGGCTCTCTTACTGCTGAAGAAACCACCGTGTCTGTTTGTGTTCGATGTGAAAACATCAAGATCTGTTTCTTAGAGAAATTTTTCAGCTGCATGGAATTAACGTGCTTTGACATGTGATTGTCTTAATAGAAATACCTGTAAATAAGATTTGTGGTAATATATTTGTGAGACGTTTTGCAATGGAAACCTTTGATGAATGTGTTTTTTAATTACAGTACTAGAATAAATAAGTTTAACATATATCCTGTTTGTTGTTTAAACATCCTACTTTTGACCGGTATATGTCTTTAAGACAGTAACGTGACATTTACATTATGCAATGGAGGGTTAAAAGAGGATTTAAGATCTGAATAAAGTAATAAAACATCTTACTTATTAAATGCTGGATTACACCAAACAATACTGAAAATGATTACCCTAACTCCTTTAGAAAAGAAAATTGGGGGGGTATGTTAAAAATAGGCAAAATTAGATAAATAAAATATTCAAAAGGAAGCATTCTCTTTAAATTTTTGAAGGCATATAAGTTGAAATTCAGTGAAATTCGTAGCTTAATACAATCTCAATGCCAGTGGAGTGGCACTTACTTGATATGCATTGTTGCTTTTTGCAACCACCTGCATATTCCAGGACTATAATTCTCTAGTTTTCATTTCAAGGAGATCACAATTCGCTTCATTTCTCTTCTCGGTCTCACGTCAAACCTGCGCTCCTGAAAATGATGTGCTTCTACTTCTCACCTCAGAGTGGCGCTGTTTACCAACTGTAGAGTCAGTCGAGATTATTACAACAACGTCGCAGGTTGGCTTTCTTTTACAGTAAACGCTGTTAAATTTGAATCAAGAAAAACAATGGGCGTCGTTTCTTCTTCGAACTGGACTTCTAACTTTGCCCCCACTGCTGAAGGGTCCCGGACAGAATCGCAGCAGACACAGGCAGTGTCCGGTTGCAGGACGGTCCCGACACAATTCCCCTCTACCATCAGTCAAATGGCTATTTTTGGCCAGAGGATCAGCTGAGCCCGTAGCAATCTGGCCCTCCCTGCCACCCCCCCAACCCCCCCCCCCCCCCCCCCCTTGTAGTCAGTTGTTCGGGCTTATTAGGAAAAGAGGGAGTTGTCTCCCAGCAGCTTTAGAGATGCAGCCCTGCGGGTTTTAATAACCCGAGGAGGTGAGCGCACTTCTCCCGGGTGACTCCTTTAACTCTGGCCCTTTCTTGCTCTGCCGCCCCAACACCCCCATCGGAAACTGTATAGGCTGACAAACTTCAACTTTTCTCTTTTTATTTCGGATCCACTGAGCCGCGTCCTCCTGTTGGATCTTAACGAGGAGGATGGAGACGAGCCCCATCCCGGTCTTGACGGTCCAAACCGCCCCCTTCGACGACCAGCGGCCCGGTACCAGCGGGCTGCGGAGGAAGACGGCGGTGTTTGAGGGCAAGAAAAACTACCTCCAGAACTACATCCAGAGCCTCTTGTCCTCCATCGACCTTAGAGACCGTCAGGGATGCACCATGGTTGTGGGCAGCGACGGCCGCTACTTCAGCCGTGCCGCCATTGAGGTGATCGTGCAGATGGCAGCTGCCAATGGGGTAAGAATGGGGGGGTCTTCTTGAGTGATCTTTAAATATGATGATTATCAGGACATTTCACGACATTTGGGAATCTTTGCATCGTTGCTTAACTCCTAAAGGTCACCAGGGATACTCTCAGAATTAATGCCAGTAAAAGCAAAATACATTTTCTCTAAACAAGCTTCACCTTTGGGGTGTGACTATACATCCTTAAATGTCTCTTAAATCTAACCTATTGTTAAGATGGGCATCGGACTATGTTGCTACCTCTTGTTTAGAACATTCAGTATCTTGGGGAAGACTGTAAAGGCAGTTTGTCCAGAATGAGACACAAAAGTTCAAAGTGTCAGCTGTCGAAACACCACCTAAAACTGACTGAGGGGGGAGATAGAGAGGAAAGAAGCTGAGGCATCTTTGTGGTTGACTTGGGCATGTTCCAAAGGAAAATGTGATTCATTTCTTTTGACAGCCATCCCTTCTTTGCTGTTGTCAGCCTTATCAGCACGTCCACCCATCCTGCATCCTTGTCCTCTCTCCATTAGCCCAGAACAAACCTGAACGCTCTGGTGTCATATTGAAACAAAGGTCATGATCACAGAGACAAATCTTACATTACTAGCCATTAAGATGTAAGCAAAGTGGGAACTAAGAAATTGCTTAAAACACAAACTTTGCAAACAACCCGTGTTGACAAGTTCTTTTCTTCAAAGAGCTGCTTCAGTTCTTTATATACAAGCAACATGTGGGACATTAGGAGGATACATTGACGTCAGGAGAATAAATTCTTCACCGGTGAGCACACATTTATTTAGAATAGCTGATATGTGGGGGAATTATGGGATGCTGGCCGTGTTGCACTTTGAAAGCAGCATTAGTGAATAGGGAGATTGAGGCAACCTCTTGAAGTGGATCATCTCCAGGTTTTACAGTAGAGCACGTTTCAGGCCTGGTTTAATACCAGGTCCAACTACGCTCTTCCATAATTTCCTTCCATAATTTTATTTTAGCAGACTATTTTAACAATTTTTTAGGTTTTGTTTTTTATACATTTCATTGATGGCTCACTCATATCTGCGTTGTTCAGATCGGCAGGCTGGTTATCGGACACAATGGCCTTCTGTCCACCCCCGCTGTCTCCTGCATCATCAGGAAGATCAAGGCCATAGGTGGGATCATCCTCACAGCCAGTCACAGCCCCGGAGGCCCTGTTGGAGACTTTGGGATCAAGTTCAATGTGGCGAATGGAGGTATGCTCTGAGAACGTGTTCTTGTCACGTCCCTGACAATTATTCATATCACAAGCAAGAGCTGAGACTGGAGGAGTGAATAACTAACAAACGAATTAAATAACTGATAAATATTATTTTGCAGGCCCGTCTCCAGACACGGTGATGGAGAAAATCTCCCAGGTTAGTCGGACGCTAGAAGAATACGCCATCTGCCCCGACCTCCGCATTGACCTGTCCAGGCTGGGAAGACAGGAATTTGACCTCGAAAACAAATTCAAACCCTTCAGAGGTACAACAGATGCTTTGTTTTAAAACAGGATCTATCAGGCCAACTAAAGAGTCTGATCTTTTTTTTTCTTCAGTTTTGCAAGTTTGAATCAAAGCTTTTCTCTGTCCCCAGTGGAGATCATTGACTCCGTCGAGGTGTATTTGCAAATGCTGAGAAACATCTTTGACTTCAGTGCCATTAAAAGTCTTCTGACGGGACCAGATCAGCTCAAGCTACACATAGATGCCATGAACGGAGGTGGGCCGATTGATCTTGGCTGTATCTTAGGAGCTATTTATGAATTAGCGTTGGGGATCAAAACGTTGTTCCTGCACAATCTCCTTCTCTTATCACATCACAGTCATGGGCCCCTACGTGCGTAGGATCCTTTGCGATGAGTTAGGTGCTCCCGCTAACTCTGCCGTCAACTGTGTCCCTCTGGAGGACTTTGGTGGACAACCACCGGAGCCCAACCTGACCTATGCAAGCTCTCTGGTAGATGCCATGAAAGGAGGTGACTTTGGCTTTGGCGCTGCATTTGATGCTGATGGGGTAAGACTCTAATGTGTAAAAATGAGTTTAGAGGATGTGTTCAGAGCCACGGAGTTGTGTATCAAATGGGTAAATCTTCTATAACTATTAATGTTAATGTATCCAGTGAAGCCTCAGACCCAAAGATGCTGGTGTCAACCAAAGGTTTTGACAAGCAGGCGGAGCCACTATCAAGTTTCCCTTATGTCTTTTTGTCCAATGAACACACATAAATATTCAGGAATGGTCTGAAACAACTTAATCTGTTTAAATAATGACCTTTTGCGGAAAACGGTACGCACGATGGACGGTTTCCTGGGTGTTCTTCAGCGTCACTGCAGCCTACTGAAGCTGTAGCTGACAGGGAAGGTCAGTTTTTAGCCTCCGTCCAAGTCATTTATTGTTTCTTTTTTAAAGGCAATGGGAGACTAAATAGTCCTGGATGCCTGATTACCTCACATAAGCTCATTTTTTCCATAATGTCATCAAATAGCCATGTCCGAATTTTTTACCTCTTTACAGCCTTCGGCAGAAGCAGCTCTGACCCTTCGAGTCTCTTGAATATTTCCATTTAGGAGGTTGCGGTTACATAACACAGCAAGTCAGATCTGTTAAATACTAAATGTTATGAATCCCTTTTCTGTACTGCTGATTTCTCTGAGGGAATTCAAGATTTGACTCAGCGGACATAAATAATGAGGAAAAACGAATGCATTGTGTTAGTCCTTCGAGTTAATTTTATCGACAAACTTCCATGAACACGTTTTGGTTTCTCAGCAGTTAGCTGTGTCAGTATTTGGGGGTTATTTATAAGCTGCAGATTGTGCTGCACTGGTGTTTATTTAAAGGCGCATTCGTTCAGCTGTGCCAGTGTTCGTTGTAATGATGTGTTTATTGTGGATGAGCACGGGCAGAACGAGATATTAATAACTAAATACCGTTTTTAAATACAGCTAAAAACTGTTTTTCAGGACCGGTACATGATCCTTGGTGAAAATGGCTTCTTTGTGAACCCATCAGACTCACTGGCCGTCATGGCCGCCAATCTCGCCGCCATCCCGTACTTCAGACAACAAGGCGTCAAAGGCTTTGCCAGGAGCATGGCCACAAGCACTGCCCTTGACAGGTATGAAAACACATACTCTCTGGATTAAAATGTGCGGTGGGGGTGTTGCCTTCACTTGTCACACTAACACAACTGTTCTTTTACAAACTCTCGCTGCAGCCTAGTCTCTGGAGACACTCGACAGTCTCACATTCAGATTCATCCGCCGCGAATAAGGCTGCAAGATCACATACGCACAGCTCCCACTTACACGTTTACTCACTGCCTATAAATATTGCCCTGTTATGTAACACTTGAGGCGAGTAGAAGGTGCTGAGCGATGAGAGATGATCACAGCCAGCACCTTCCCCATTAACATTGTTCCAAGGAAGAGGGATCCCATCACCGTACCCCACTCGCCCTAAAGGAGCAACCAGAAAAGACCATTTAATCTAAGACCATCTTAAATTTCACCAAAATGTTGTTTGCAACATGCTAAAATTTATAGTTTTGCATTGAAAATCACCTTAGTCGGAATATTTGCCTCCAAAGTTATTCCCAATAATAAAAAAAAATCAGAAATTAATCAAAATTAAACGCAAAATCACCAAATCAGACGAGGTATTTACACAGGTAGCATTATCACTATAAGCAACAGCATTGAGGAAATGAACCAGTTCCAAACTACAAACTACAATAACTTAGGGTGACATCTTTATTTGCATACCACATGGACCTGTGGTGTGTTATGGTGCTGTGTTTCTAGTTTCACTGCTCATTGAGTGGACCCTTCTCCCCCCCTCACACCCACACAGAAGAAATTGGCCTTTTTTTTAGTTAATAGAGCAGATGTCCTTTATCTCTCCATTGCCTTTTCTGCATTAATGTAATTTAATTTCCTGTAAAAGTCTATTAGAATTAACTTAAAATTAGATGTCTATTACAGATGAGGCCCAATCTATAAATAAAACTGCTCCAGAAATGAGGATTTGTCTTAGATTATAAGATTTTTTTTCCTTTTTCCTCCTCCTTAATCTAAATTAAACCAACACTCTGTAGTACCCCCCCACCTCTAAGGACCTACTGATAATTACTGACAGGGTCACTTTGTGTAACTCTTAGCTTCATAACCGCCACTCAGGTCCACAAAGTGGCACCGCTACTCTCTGGACCCATAATGTATGTATCTGCACATCCTGACAAACACCAGGAAGTGCTGAAGTGTGTTGTGGGATCCTGGAATGGGCCCAGTCCTGATCCTTTTTAGGAGAGAAAGTGGCTTTGGTTTGTGAGTGTTTAGACTGAGCGGCCCTGGCTGTGTGTTTACTTGTAGTCAGGCAAACTACATGTTATAAAAACTTTGATAGATACGATGTGAGTGTGTGTACTTGTGTGTATCCAGGAAACAATGAAAGAAAGGGAAAAGAGACAAAGGGATCAGATTCCAGGGATAGAAGGGGGGCCTGATTTACAGGTGTTACAGCTGTTTGGATGAACGCTTGTGCGTGTGCATCGTGCGTGTTTGAGGACACAAGTGCAGACCGATGCATGGAAGAAGAAAAGCTGTAGTGAAGGAAACATCTGCCTCCCCTTTAACCAGACTGCTGAGGAAGGATGTTGGAGGGCAAAGCTTGTTGCTTGCTGTTACCATACACGAATGTATCCAAGTTCTTCACGCCTGCTTAGGTTTAAAAAGGTTCAGAGTCAAACGCTTACTGCTGCAGTGCCGCTGGAATGTCTCTATATCTCCGTTATGCTTTGGTTCTTTTGTACGCCTGCGGGATTATACAAAGCTGTAGGAATAAATCATAAAAATTTATCCAATTTGCTAAAATCTGTTCCTGTCACCATCTTCAGGAGACCTGTATTACCTTGTAAAATGATTTAGTTCTTTTATCATGTGTGCTTTTATTTTGTGGAGGAAAAACTGGATTATTGTCACAGAAGGCTTGAATATTATACGATACATCAATGTTTTCTTAGGCAGCACAATGTGGCCAAGTTACACACTGACTCATCACGCACACTGTGAAAAATGTCACGTACGGTTCTGAGTGATGTCCAAAAAATATTCCGTTACAGATTTTTTAAAAACAGTTAGATGCTCACAAGCGGGTCATATTACTGGCTGCTTTGGAAACGGGTTCTGTGAGGCTCATGGAGAACCGTTTCTCAGGTAAACGTCCCGCACGCCGTCTGGCCTGAATGTCATCCTAAAGCTTTTAAGTCCAGGCTCACAGAGGAGGTGAGGAAAGAGGATACTGCATGCTATGTTTGGAAAAAATATGAAGCCAAGGCCAAAAGCTGGTAGTGTTTAGATACGGAGAGAACTCATCCTTCATCCCACTCCTCTGTGTTCGGTGTCATATCACAGAAAAGTACTCAAAGACCGAGTACAGGAGGACAAAGCAGATAGCATGTACATACATGCACATGTGTGTGTGTGTGTGTGCGTGTACTACAGCGCCTGTGTGAATTTACACTCCTTAAATTTGATTGGAGAGTGAGGATGAGCAGATAAACTGAGCTGGTCTTTCTCTGCTCTTCACCATATGGGGACGAACATCCAGGTCTCGTTCGGTTCGGGTTTGTATTTCAATACAAAATGTTTTTAGAAGTTTTTAGTACATCTGCTGCACACCAGCAGTGGTTCCTCTCCCGTTCTAGGCTCAGACCCGTGGCATCCTTGTGGGGGTGCGTTGAAGTGTGGCATAGAGGTACAGGCCACCTGATCCCCATACGTCAGTGCTTGCTTTTCGGGTCTAACCGTTTTAGAATAGTGACCCAGCTTTTTGTAGATGGCCTAGCTTGATGCAGCCACATGTTCAAGGCCACTGTTCTCATCCAGTCAAGATCAGATTGGTCTCTGCCAAACTCAGAGGTTCAAATCAGTCAGGGACTCGTTCGCAATTGAGGGGAAAGTGCAGGAAACCAATGCTGGTCTTTTGTGGAGTGGTCCAGAGTACAGTCAGATCCTCACCTATTGGCACTAAAAGTGGAAAGTAGCTGGAAATGAGCAAACTCCTTAAAAAGTTTAAATACAAATAACTTGGTACTTTCCTGCTTACAAATCCTAACTGATAATAGTGTGGGAAAACCGACGTCGACACACTGTAAAGACTTCTAGTTGAGAGATTACAGCCCCAAATATAAACTTTCCAAGTTTATTCCTCATGTCATACATCTGCCAAAGTCTCTTGAGCAACTGGGAGAGGCAGCATCTGCTGACCCTGGCCTGCAGTTTTTGTATAAATATGAATTTGTCAGGATTTACTATATCAGTATTTCTTAGTTTATTAAAAAAAAAAAGCCCCTCATTTATGTTTGTATATGAGCAAATTCACTAACCTTGGTTGGTGAGTGTTTACTCAGCTCTGTTGCCATGGGGACACTGTTCATACACATGTTCCAATGTAGGACTGTACACTTAGAGCCTCTCAACCTTTTGATTACTCTGCTTTCGCACGTTTTGGCCCCTTATTTTCCAGCAGAACCTATAAAGTGACACCGGCGGGGTCGGTCTCGATGTTTACGACGTGACATTTGCAACTTCAAAAGCTCATCGAGGCCGTGGTTCTGGTTTCTTTTAGGAATGTCAAGCTTTCCGCTCCAGCTCCTATTTCTCCATCTAGGGGGGTAAAAAAGACAGTTTGTGTCATTTTTGCCCTCCTCTTGTAAACAACTCTCCCGGTGGCGTTAAGCTATGTGTTGACGTGCAGCAAACATTTGAAAAAAACCCTGAAGCCACACCCACCTCCAAATATAGTGCAGGGTGAAGCATCCCACAGTTGTTGCATGCTTGCATACCGGATGGACGTGCAAATGAGGAGGTTCAGGCCTCAAATTGCCTTTTGCAAAACCCAGCATCCTGATTCTATTTGTGTTGTTATGTGTTGTTACCCACCCCCCTCCCCCACCCCCAAACAAAAATAAACATTCCAAAAGCACAAACCGTCTAAAAGATAATCAGCCTCCCTCCCTATATCTCATAAATTACAGAGCCTACGCCCTCAAAGAACAATAATAACTGATAAAGTGAGATCACTTTTATCATAAAAATGATTTTTTTAACCCCTTATCCACCGATTGAACTAAAATCCAATTGGAATTGTGACCTTTTCCAGCACCAACCCCATCCCCCAGCTCTCCCAGAACATTTGTTGTTGTCTTACAGTATATGTTTCTTTCTTCCTGTGTGGTTCTAGAGTTGCCAAAGCCATGAAACTTGCGCTGTACGAGACTCCGGCAGGATGGAGATACTTTGGAAACCTGATGGACTCTGGCCGTTGCTCCCTCTGTGGGGAAGAGAGCTTTGGAACAGGTACATTTAAATTAATTATTGCTTTATGATTGAACCTCGCTAGATTTCGACCCTTTGCAGACATCAGCTGACAGACATGAGAAATCAAGCGGTCAACATCATTCATAAGTGGAATCATTGTTTTCAGTTTGGCTCCTCTTCTCCCTCCCTTCCACACATTCACCAGCCTGCTACATGTCCAGAATTGCATCTTGACTAGTCAAAGGCTGCTAATAGATGTGAGGGCTCTGACCCCGACTGCATGTGTAAATAATCTCCATTCTTCTGCTATAAAAGGACAGAGGGGTTCCCTGAATCACACAGCCCCCTCACCCCCCATGTTGACGCACACACCAGCGCAGCCAGAAAATATAAATGTGCACACATGACACACACATGTTTGCCGTCGCCCTTGTCTTTTCATTTTCTCCACTCTCTCTGGCTCTTTTATTCAAAGTAAGGGATGAAATGTCTTTGAAAAACAGAAACGGGGTGGGGGGGGGGGACCACTTTTAATGACGGGAACACGGTCAAGAGCAGATAGTTTTGGCAAGCCCAAATAAGATAATTATTGTCAAGGGGAGAAATGGAAGGAGCAGAGACTCAGAGCACTGAGGACTATGGGAGCTAGGCGAGTTGCCTCCTTGCTTAGCCATGTAAGGCCAAAAGCTTAGCGGGAGCGTCGAGGAGTAAATCTTGAGAGCGGTCGCCACTCCTGCTCTTCTACTAATGCTGATACACTTAGTCAGATACTCACAGAAGAAGCTCTTGCAAGTTATTTCTCACATATTCATTTTTCAAAACTTTTTTTTCTTGTTTTCTTGGACATTTAAAGTGTCAAATAGATGTTTAGACATGGAAAACATCTTTTTTTTCATATAACCTAATTTGCTAATGTTATTGTTAATAATTAAGGTTTTACTTACACACATTTCTTTCCACGTCAGAGGGTGAGATAAAAGAAAACAGACAGCAGGACAGGGATTGAAGGAAAAACAACTGTTGCAAACAGCTGTTGGCAGAACAAAGAGCTCACAGAGCTCACAGAGCTATGAGGTGTTTGGAGAAACATAAAGCCAACAGCTCCAAATTCAGTCAACATGCACAGTTCTAGCTTCAAAATACAGACATTTGTGGATAATTTCAATGGAATGAAACTGCCTAAACAAATACATGCTGCAGTAACTGTCTAAGATAAGACTTTAAAACTAAGGCTAGTTCTTTCCTCTTGTTTCAAGACTCTATGCAAAGCTTTGTTAACAGGCTAGCAACCACAGGCTGCGAAAGAAATGGGACAAAATGAAAACTCCAAAAGAATTAGTCCAAAGAATCTATTTGGCCCCCTGGTGGTAGGCTGCAATTAGGAATTTAGATCCACCGCCCTCCCTTATTTTGGCTAGGACTCTGAATAGTTGTCTGAACGGACTGGGTTGTTTTTGCTTTTGTGTCTCCCGCAGGTTCGGATCACATCCGTGAGAAAGATGGCCTGTGGTCGGTGCTGATGTGGCTTTCCATCATGGCCGCCAGGAAGCAGACTGTCGAGCAGATTGTCAGGGAGCACTGGGCCAAGTTTGGACGTCATTACTTCTGCAGGTAAAAAGGCTCCATAATCCGTAAATTGGTGACTTTTGGAAATGTTTATCACTCTAATGCTCTACTTTCACTTTAAACATGAAGTCAGGGGCTTTATTCAAACCGCAGTATCTTTGATATATGTAAATCAGTGAGCCTGGGGATTTAGAGTCTTTACTCCTCTTGGCCAAATGCCTCAATCTATTTTATCTACCCCTACAACCAGATAGGTCTCCCAGGCCTACACCTCCATCCATTCCTACTCTTGTCCTCCTCACTGCCTTACTGTTCCTATTTTAACCTCTCCCCTGTGAGAGGCATAGATTACTGCAGGCAGTATTCCCACTGACAGTTGCTGGACCTTTCCATTTTCCCACAGAGAGGCTTGCTGATTTCCAGCCATGTAAATGTGGAATTTACAAAGAAAATAACAGGGAATAAGATGTACGTGTCGCCCATTTCTCAGGTTTGACTACGAAGCTCTGGACCCACGCGTGGCCTTTTACCTGATGCGAGATCTGGAGGCCATAATCATAGACAAAGCGTTCATGAGCCAGAGGTTCTCCGTCGGAGATCACGTATACAGTGTGGAAAAATCGGAAAACTTTGAGTACGTGGACCCTGTGGACGGAACGGTGGCTCGAAACCAGGTCAGCGCGAATGTTGCATTACCTCAATAGCGACTGTCGATGCTGCTGCTGCTGCTCTTTAGACATTTCGTGTCTTCTAGACATCAAAGCCAGAACTATTTATTCTCTTTTCACGCATTTCTGCTTATTATTATTTGTGTATATGTGAGGAAAAGACCATGAATTGGGGTTATATTTTGCTCTGACACCATACCTGTTGTACAAGACATCATCTGTGCATTGGTGGCGCCTATTTTACAAACAAACCTTTATCGTCACAAGGGGGCGCTCTCTACACGTTTCTCAGTCTAAATCGAATTTTTCTTTTAGTACTTATATTTTGTTCATCTTCTCCTCATCCGGGGTGTAACATACACAACCGCATGCTGTTGACTTTCCCGTGCTCAGTCGCGTGACTCAAGTAAACAAGCCCAGCCGCTGTGCATCAGAAATGTCGCATTAGAGGTTCTACTAATGTCGCCACAGCCTGTCTTCCATCTTCAAACATGGCGGACATACAGCCCAAATGCTTATACACGCTGATAATGCCTCTGCCAGTGCACCTTCCCCTGTTCTCAACTTCCCTCCCTTCTTTTCCTCCCCCACGCTACGTGTGAAGTTTACCCAGCTGACTGCTGTGCTCAGAAATGTGTGGAAACTCATCCCTGGCGTCGACACTTCCCTATGTGTCTGCGCCACTTAATACCACAAACGCACACGCGTGCTGCGCATGTGGGTGCCCGGTGCTGTCCAGTTGTCTGTGTGCATTAGTGTGAACACATGCACACAACTGCATGTCCTCCACGGATTTACAACTGTGCCTACATTTTATCAGTCGACCTTGTGCACTTTAAAGGTGTCACAGCAGTGCGAGCTGTTTCCATGGTTACAGCACCTGCATGGGTGTGCTCTAACCCAAAATGTGAAGGAACCCTGCTGGCAAATTGTCAGCATCTCCCCAGTCCCCTCAGTGTCTGTTATTACAGCGCACATTCCTCCCAGAACAGAATTATATCAGCTGTCGCCCCTCTTCTGCTGTCTCTCTCTCTCTCTCTTTCTCTCTCTCTCTCTTCCCCTCTCTCTCTCTCTCTCTCTCTCTCTTTCCACGTCAAACGTGCTCAAAGGTGGAAAAGTTTGCTCGCCCGAACACACGGACAACTATGTACAATTTAGACTCTCCTTTCTATAATGTATTGAATTTCTGCATTAATATAAGGTGCAAGAGCATCTAGTCTGTGCGTAATTAACAAATATATCTGCATTTAAAGGCAATAAAAAGTACAAATTGGAAGTTTTTTACATCTGCAAACCCAGCTTGCAAATGTTTGGCCAGATTTTCATGTAGTGAAACATTTGTACTCTTCATCCTAGCTGAGCCAAGCCAACTTGTGTTTATTTATCACTGACTCATCGAAATTTAACTTCATTAAGTTGACAGTTGGGGATAATATTTGCAGATAAGGCAAACCCTGGCAAGGTGGGGTTTTGTTTGTATTTTTTAATTTGTCATCGTTACAGATAATCACATTGCGGTTTTGTGGTAGATTTTACTGTAGTTTGCAGAATCCATATTTATATTCTCAGTCATCAACATTCTTTATTATATTCTGGATTACTGTATATGTAGATGCTGTGTTTTGAATGATGTCCAGATGGAAGAGAGGTGCGGTGCTGGCGCGTGTCCACGCCTGTTCAGCTGACATCTTTTCTTGCAGGCGTTAGCCGGCCTCCTGATAACTGCACCTCTACTGTATTGTTAGAGATGAGCCGACCCACTCAGATCAAGACAAACAGACAGACGGACATCTATAATTTTATTGCTCCTCACACATTGTGACATGTCAGGATAGAGAATTACTGCAAAGGCCAGGTCCATGTAAAGCAACCACATGTCTCTGGAGGGATAGCCAGCATATAGGTGGGGTCTGTGTGTATGAGCGTCTGGGGATGTGTGCATGTGTGTGTGTGTGATTGTGCACTTATGTGTATTTCTGGTTGCATATACAGTATGTGGGGGTGTTGGGGCTTCTTTACTTATTTGTTGTTTTTACCCTGCATAAGGCACTACGAGCCATATCTGAAAAGTGCCACATAAATAAAGCTTGATTTGATTTGACATGATTTGGCGTGTATGGCGTGTACCTCTTGTTTTTGTCTCCAAGTGTAATTCCCGCTAATACGATGCGGCGAGAACCTCTATGGTATTTAGGACGGATAAGAGTCATCCTGAAAACCATTCGTCAAGCTCTTATCTATATTTGGGGTATTCTGAGTTGGAGTTGGGTATTCAGGCCCCGCTGAATCCTGTTGGTTTTCCTGAAAATGCCGATGTTAACTTCACAAACAGTTTCAACTCTATTAGTTTTAAATTTTTAAAAGATGTCGGCTTCATTACAGGGCGCCCCCCCCGCGCGCGCGCGTGTGCGTGCGTGCGTGCCACCGCGCCTCTACCTCCCAGATAGCGTCTACTGCCATCTAGTGGATGTCGTACATATTGCATACCTACCAGAAGTGTAGATTTGTCTTCTGACTTTCATTTCATTCAGTTTCTTTTTTCCTTTTGTCTGTATTTAATACCTAATCCTACAAGATACCCAAACACGTACAATAATCATGACATTCTTAAAAAAAAATGCATTTGAAATAAAAGCTCTTTCATGTCTGTTTGAAGGGTCTAAGGATCATCTTTAGCGATGCTGCCCGTCTCGTGTTCCGTATGAGCGGCAGTGGAGGTGGGATGGGTACCACCATCCGTATATATGCCGAGAGTTTCGAGAGGGACCCCGAGAGACACAACAGAGAGACGCAGGTAAGGGGGGTCGGGGGGGCGTGTGTCTACAAGGTGCGGTGCATCTTTTCTAAATAACAGCTTTGGAAAAAAGAACGATTGCTCTTAATCAGATGTTTGCATTGAGCTCAGTTGTGATGCTTTAAATCACACAAGCTCCATCATGTCTTATACATCCACAAACTGCTGATGTAATGTTCCCTGCAGGTGGTGCTGGGCCCGCTCATTGCCATCGCCCTGAAGATCTCCAACATCCATGAGAGGACAGGACGGCGTGGTCCAAACATCATCACATGAGCAGCACACACACACACCCACACACACACACACAAATGCGTGTACCGGGAAAAACAATACGAGGCCCTTAAACCACTCCATTTGCTAATCTGCGACTCCCCTGTCTGAAGCTTGGTTTCTCATTTGTATTATCTCGACGGATGTTTAAACCGAAGGCGCTTCACCTGTGAAAGAATGTCTGTTTTGCACGCTGCTCTCACTCACCTGTCTCTGCAGAGGCTCTTTTTAATCAGCGCCACGGATGAACATTGAGCAAACCTATTACGGATGTGCAGACTTCCTGTTGATTTTTGAGGTGTGCTTTTCACTCTTCTGGTTTTCACCCCTCATAGTGCTTGTGCCTGTCCTCTAATAAGTCCTAGTAGTGAGGAGAGAATTGAAACTTTGTCGGAAAAGTGTAAAATAAATGAAGACGTGCTTTACAGCTGATTTGTCAGTGTCTTCAATTGGCATAAAATTATTGCGGCTATCGTTACTCTCACAAAGGCACTATGGGAAAAATATTTTTGAATGGTTTAACAGCTTCACAGCTGCTTGAAATAGATTCCTCTTTTTCTTTTTTGATATCGCTCTCTGAAAATTGAATCTTGCAGGGCTAATGGGGACAAATAAGGAGACGTTAAGTGTGAGGAAATAACGCCCTCAGGCATTTTTAGATTTTAATTAAGGACCTTCGTAATTAAGAGCTCAACGCTGTGCTGATGCTGTGTATCAGGCTGTGATTGAACATCCTTGAGCAGCAGATCGGATCACTGCCGAGCGCCGCGCGTACTTCTGAAGCTAACACTGGAGCCGCTCAGTTGAGATAAGAAATGAGGAGCGTTGATCTTTATATGGGCTCTGGGAGACGCAGCGAGGAGAAACTCATAAACTCGCTGATTACCATCATTACGAGGTGAGGATATGCAGGTGGATATCCGCATGGATGTGATCGTTCAGCCGGCCAAATACCTGCCAGACATCACAGCTTATTGGCCCATCCACCTGTTTGATCACGTCAGGGGTCACTTCGGCTCGCTTGCATTTTTAGCTGCGCCGCACAGTTTTCTAACATCTTTTAAAAGATCTTATCAACCAAGATTCATGTTTTTCATTTCCGATGCGGAGGATAATGGCTAAGCTGCAGAACACCAATATCTTTACCGAGGTAAATTTCTTAACTGATCAGAATGAGTGATTTTATGTAATATTATATTTTTTGCAGCAATATGTCAGCTCCTCATTGACTTACATGATAACTGAAGAGACTTTTCCACACCCAGATATCTCTGATTAAAGGGGAACAGTGCCTGAAGATTTTAGGTCAATGAACATCTGCACAAACTCTCCTGAGTGACATGGATCAAAGTTATTCAGTATAACTGACAAGAGTCACAGTAATACTGAATAATGCTGCTTTTGCAGCATAGCATCGTTAAAACAAGAGTTGAGAGTCCCTTGACCCTTCCACAGGCGTGGTCCATCAAGGTTCAACTACAGCTTTACAACACGTGTTGTAAATCCAGTTTTACCTAAACGTACAGTGTTTACTGTAGATTTTGAGGACTGTGGGTAATAATCATAAACAGCAAGTTGAAAACGAACAAAAAAACAACTTATGGTTTTCTCTCATGTGAAAAGGACACCTAGACAAAATAGAAAGCTACAACCAACCCACTTTAATATCAAAAGATGAAACAAAGATAACTTAAAGGCTAAGAAAGAGATTGGTTTTCATGGACTAATGTCCATCAATTTCCAGACTTGCCTCGTTGTCGGTCAGATCCTCCTGGTCTGCATGAAGACATCCAGTCTTAAGTATTCATGGAGTATTGGATCCTTGAGTGTCTAACATGCTGTCAATACTGTTGATGATGCGTAAAAGTCTTTAGACGTTTGTCTCCTGAGTCCCCTCGATCATCTCCGTTACGCTATTGCTGGTTATTTGAGTTTTTGTCAGGAAGCTTATTGTCATGAAACACAGTTGTCACCTGGGGAAGCGTAAAAAAGACATTATGAGACAAAACTAAGGGTTGCTGCGGGTCTGTGGACTATTCAGATAAAAAAGATTTTTTTTAAACACATGATTAAAAACATTTATCATCTCCTGCACACACGGGGATGATACAAAAAAAAAATCCATTTTCTTTAGTTTTTCCTAAAAAAATTGATCCAAACGGGTTCACACTGTCCTTGTCTGGAAACAGTAACAAACAAAGGGTCCAATTCATGCACGTCTCTGCGGTGATTGCAACATTGCACACTTTTCCAGAGTCATTGACCTCCGTTCACGCCCTTCCGATCAGCCAGGAAAGCAAAGATGTCGAAAATCAAAGTTCAGGTTGTGGCTTGGGTCTTGGGCCCACTACAGCGCGTGCTGCTGCTGGATACACCCCGTCTCCCTGTATGGAGGAGGCTGCTCCCAGCTCCACGTGCAGCCCAGAGCCTCCGAGCTGTCCTGGCTGTACAGAGGAGGCGCCGGGCCCACCGCCACATCCACACCGACGGCCGTGACCAATTCTGGTGCAGCTGGCTGCCTGTCGCGTTGGGACTGCTCGTAAGATGGAGGGAAAGAGTCCGGCCTGCCGAGAATAGATACACGCCGCTGGTTTGGAAACGTTTCATAAATGTGCCTCTTCGGAAATGTGCTCTTCTTTATTTACAGTGCACGAGAATGATATACATTCTGATGCTCTTTAACATTTGCCTTTCAATTATTTCAATAATTACTGTGTTTGCAGCTACAAATCACCATTTTTATGTGTTTACATTATCTCTGACTGACGATAGTCAACTTTATCCTCTTCACAGTATCTCACACAGCTTTTTTTTTTTTAAAGCATAATGAACTTCCCATAGCTTCAAGTGTTCTTACCTTGCAATAGTGTAGACCTGGATGTGCTGTTGACGTACTGTCTTGTACAGTTGTCTTTTCATCCTATAACTGGTCCAAAACAGTGTGAAGAAGAGGACAGCCAGGAGGCCAAACACGACAACGCATGATATGATTACTTTGTACTTTTGTTCCTTCTGTAGAGATATCAGGTAGGTCCCTCCGCAGATCAGTACCAGGCTAGCAGCGTACAAAAGGAAGTGGGTGAGGGAGCAAATTTGCCTTTTGGGAACCATGATCTCTTAGGTCTCTCTGCTTGGTGAAAATCAGAGTTGCCGTCTTTGTTTTTTCAAGGAAGGACAGTCGTAGCAGGAGCGCCTTGCGGAGTCTTTCATAACGTGTGCGCCTGTCTAAAGTGTCCCTTTAGATTTAAGGAGGTTGCTGGAATGTTTTCCAGCCCTCTTAGTTGTAGATTAACAAAGTATTAATGCAAAGTCAGTGGAAAGAAAGAGAGACAAAAGCACAACCAGAGCAAAACATCGAGTTAATGGAACAACATCATTGAAAAGTAACAGTGACTTTTTTTTTTGCTTCAGTTGATTCTCGATGAGAACAAAGTTACCTGTAATTAACCCAAACATAAAGTTAGATTTGAAAAGTTTAGATAAGAAGAAGAAATCCTTTATTAGTCACACAGTGGGGAAGTGACTTTTTTCTTCTTCCAAGGAAACATGCAGTTTTACACAAATATACAATGATCACATGTACATGCAGTAACTACAGGAGAGGTGACAGAGGGAATAGATTGCCCTCAAGAGGTGCTTTGAGCATTTTGGGGGCTCACTGCACTGCTGAAGGGCACATCAGCAGTGCTCTGCTGGTACCTCTGGTACCTCTACTCCTACCAGTCCACATCTCCAATTTAGTTCGCAGCCAGGGATTGAACCAAGAACTGTCTGACTTCCATCATACTCCAGCTACCACCACCAAATGCACGTGCCATATGTGTAATTGTTCATTAATATTTTTTAGCTGTGTCACCCAGAAAACTACTGCAGCTGCAGATGGTTGGACAAAAACGAAGATGGACGGACCAAGGACGCAGCCCTGCGGTCCTCCGGGTGAGATTGCATTTTCTGCAAGAGAAAAGTGAAATCTTTTCTCCCCACATCAAGTAGATTTAACTTTAGCTGTTTTCCACAGATAAATATTTATATTCAGGCATCATTTTAGTTTGATTCTATAAAATGATGGGTGGGGACAGGATGTTTAAATTTTGAATGAAAGACATAAGCAGGGATCAGAAATGGCAAGTTCATGATAGCAAGTGTTGAGTATCTTTCAGTGCTCCGTACCTTGGCCCACATTGTTAAATGTAGTTGTAGAATTGTTTTATTACAGTAAAAATATGACTTCCCTGTTACGTAAAGATGAATATTTGATTTCTGAAGCAGATCAGATGTTCCAAACACCAGCTTTCAAATAATCTGGAAAGGAGGTAAGTAGTTGTAAAGTGGTCGTAAATTTTACTATTTGCAAAGGAAGACGAATTCTCAGTGTCACCAAGACATAATCAACTCTCTTCTTCCCTTTTTTTACAGAATCATAAAAGATTTATTGCACTGATATGATCAGATTTAAAGCTTTGCATTCACTCTTTGGACAAAAAGAAAGTCTAATGTTGCCATTTCTTCCTATTTTGTTCAATGCTATGTTCTTAGCTGCTTTTTTATAGGGAGTTTTACATTTGAGAGGGCGCTTGATGCCCATAAACGCCTCTTGTCATTCATTGGATTGTCCATATAAGTAAAAATGGGATTTAAAATCTTATGACAAAGAATTCTGTTTTGCCTTAAAAAAAAAAAGAACCCAACAGTTTGCCCAAGTTTGCAATGTTGGCAACACGTCCTTGAAGTTCTCTAGCACTTAGCTTTTGTTCTCAACTTGGCTCATAGTTGAAAATACACCGTTACACCAAACTATATAGTTTCATGGGGCAGCTCGTTACTAAATAGACACAAATGTTCTGACTCTGTGGAGTAAATTTCATTTCATTTCTTGGCGATTTTAGCAGGCGCGTGTCAGCGTGACAGCTTCTCTATTTACCGGTAATAAGAAATCACATTTCAAATTCATGTTTTGCTTCAGTGCAAATTCCCTACACTGTTATCAGTCTTGGGAAGGTTGGTGGGAACACCGCAGGGACCTGTTGGTGGCTGGGACTGAAAGAGAAAAGAAGAAAAACATATACGAGTAAACAGAGGGAGTCAATGTATTTATTTAGAATTGATGCGGATGTTATGGATAACCATAACAGATAGTGTCGGCGTTGTATTTTGTTACCTGACCTTCACTGATGTGTCACTAATGGGAATCCAGGCAGAATTTTAATGAAGAAAATGATGAAAAAGTATGAAAAAATGAGAATGAGAATCCTGACAGCTCCGGAAACTGTTCATTCCCGTGTGTTAAAATTTCATAAACACACACTGTGTAACTGCTGGATTTTTTTTCTTCATATAAACAGTAGAAATGAATCATTTAGTGTAACAGTATAGGAAAGGACTATGAGATCAGTATAACTTTCATTTTAATAAATCACCAGTGAAAATCAAACCAATCCGTCTAAAGTGATTCCTTGGCAGCACTTTTTTTAATTAAAGTTATATTAAACCAGTGTAGAAAGTTAAAATGACAGGTTCAGTTAAACAACTCCTCCAATAAATGAAAAAAAAAAAGGTTTAAGCAGTCATTTAAAACCACCTTAATGAGAATTCAAGGTAAATACCGGAAGTTGGGCTTGTCCAACTGAAAATCAAGTGTCTGATTGATTTTGGCCATGCAAAGGTCTTCTGTCTTTATGAAGCCTTTTGTAGACACAGTTTCTGTCCTCCCGGGCAGACAACAAGGGCAAGTCAGAACCCAGGTGAAATAGATGTCTGCCTGGTAGGTCAGAAATAAGAGTAGATTGTTGCCCTAGAGGCCTGTGTTTTGACATTAGCCTAACCTTAACCTTAACCTTAAACTTAGCACTAACCTTAACCTAAGCCTGATCTTAACCTTGGAACCAAGTCTTGACCAGAAAAATTGTCTTCACTTCCAAAAATGTCCTCACTCTGCTTGTAAACCTGTGGTACTACTTATGTAGCGTATACAAGAAACTTAAATATACAGTATACTCTCTCTCTCTCTCTCTCTCTCTCTCACACACTCACACACACACACACACACACACACACACACACACAAACGCACACAATCTCTCTCTTTTTTAGATCTCATTATAATGTGATAATTATAGACAGGGTTGGACAGAGAGCCATTAGTATGAAGGACAGAATGAAGGGTTGGCAATTAATCAACTGGACTCTGATAAGGACCTGCCATCATGACCATTCATTAATACACGTCATGATGAAGTAGAAGTACACAAGTTCGCCCATCTTATGATCAAACCTGAAGACGCACCTCAAATGAGTTCATTCCCACTCTTCAGGTGTATGTAGTACCAGTAAAGATCCAGTGAGGGCGATATTATACCAATTTCTTCCAAAAAGGCTTGCAGGAGGCCAGAGTCCTGCAAAATAATCATTCAGAAAAGAACAAACAACAAAGATATGTGAGGAATACAATTGCATTACTCTACTACAAAGTCAACCCAGTGGGTGCCTTTCGGGGGGGAAAAACGCTTTAAATTAATGTGATCCCTTTGGAGACAGAAGGCTGTTTGATTGAGGCAAGTCCATTTTACTCCAATATGTTCATGAGAAACATACAGGTAGGCATGACTGTAATCTAGGGTTTTAAGTAATGATGATGATTATGGAAGAACTGTATCAGCTTCGGGTCGTGAACAGGAAATATACCTTTAAATGAAACAAAAAAATCAGAATATGGGAGAAGCAAGATGAGGCGAGGTTAAAATATGGGAGGCAGGAAAGTATTAACCCAGGCAAATTCTTTTTTTGTATTTGTTGTCCTAAGTGGCCCTTGTACAACTCCTTCCACGTCCACCCTCTAGTGTTACATGTCCTCTTCTCTGTAGTAGCTGTATAAACCTTCAGTGTTGTCTGGACTAACTGAGCCAGGAGGGGATCAATGAGGAGATCGATAGGATCCCAGGGAGTCCTAATAGCCCTGTTACTGCTCCCTGACTCCCTCCCTTGTTGCCTAATATAGCACGTGTGTGTGTGTGTGTATGTGTGCGTGTATGTGTGCGTATGTGTGTGTGTGTGTGTGTTCCAAATCCTGTCTACAACCCCATGCTGAGTGTGTACTTACACTTCAGCTCATGATACCGCACAACAAGTTCTCCAATCATGCCCATTTTTGGAGCTGATGGCTGAGAGTGTGTTCTGTTTTGTTAACTATCGGGTCTCTTGTTGTGTTTCATTAAGTACATAAACCATATTCCTGATTTACTGCTGGTATATAAACAATAGTAGATTTAGTCAGCTAGGATGCATCTTTTTGAAACTACTGTGAATGAGTTCTGAGTCCTGTCCTTTGCTAGTTCAAGATCATAATTTGCAATGAATCAACACGGATTTATACATTACGCTAAATTTCCTGAAGAGATATACTTCCCGTTCCATACTTAGCTGAGTTTTAATAAACGGTGGAATGGTATTTGTAATGGGGCTTTGCTTAAACGTTGCACTGCTGTAAAGAATGGCACGCTTATAAGGAGAAGTGGAAAAGTGATATAAATCTGATTTGCAGAGCCCACAGGAGTTAGTCTGTTACTACAGGAAGCAGGTCTTTTGCAAACGCTCTGAGAAATGTCTGATTCACTGCTGCAATGATGAAACATATTGCACTGCCGCTGTCATCCGATACCCCCCTCTGTGCTCACATTGATATTTGCTCCATGCTATAGTGCAGGTTCTCTCAGCGTGCCCACTCGAAAATGAGTTGTGAAAAAGAACAAAATATCAGGGCTGCCAAAGCGTGCTGCTATCAAAACACCCCGCTGTTCCTACAGATTATCAGGCTTCCCGCTGGGTCCTCAACCGTGGTAATAAACATGTGTAAAGGAGGTACGTTGGTGAGAAAATGGACCAACAATCAAAGGGAGTCCAAATTTGGTCCCGTGTGCAAGATATGTTCTGAATCAAAAACGTTAGGACAATGAAGTTTTTGGAGAAGATGACTTTGCAGCTGGGTCAAAGTAGGGAGAAGGACCACAAACAGAAGCTACATTTGAGAAGGCCCCAACAACGCGTTATATAAACCCGGCTTTAAGATGAAATATTTGAAGATTGGGGTGTGGTGGGACTTCTGGAAAGCCAGAGGTTTGGGGGCAGGGAGCCCCTCACCGGCTTTCTAAATCAAATTAAATGCATACACAGGGTAGATCTACTTGGAATGGCCACACCCCTATCAGACAATATGTCTCTGTGGTCTGTTTTATGATACTCCGCTGTACTCCACATGCATTTAATACTACGGTTGCGCGGATGTAAAGTTCAAAGATCCACAGCGGAGTCATGTTGAAGGCAGATGTTTCACTATATATCAGGCGTTACCGGCGTTACGTTCCTCTTGGGTAAGATGATAGGATGATAAGGCCAGGGCCGCCCTGCATGAGTTCGGGGGGGTGGGTGGGTAATATTCGTGGCATATAATTCAGGGTAATGAAGGCTGTGCCACAAGATGAGCTATAAAGAATGATAGCGGCGTCCGATGCCGAGCTGCTCTCACGTTTGACCTCCACTGGCAACCCTCCACACACTATAAATTCGTCTGATTTCCAGACACGGGACGATGCAAAAGGAAGTAGATGGACAGATGTAGAGGAAGGATGAGTGACAGAGTTGAAGACAGAGAAGGAGCGTGTGAAACACAGAGCCCCAACCTTGTCCTTGAAATTCTTTGTTTTGTGCTCAAACAAGCGGCTGGAGGGATCCATCAATAAGGAGAGGCGAGACGGATGAAAAGAAGACGCTCCTTGTTTAATTTCTAGTGACTGCGGCAGTGGCAGGATTCTGTCAGCCATGAGTGACATATGAAAACATCTCTAAATAAACTGTGGCATCAATTACCATCAAATACGGACACATTATGCCACCGCTCTCTCCCACTCATCCCTCCATCGCTATGCAGCGTAGCGTAGTGGTGCGTTTACTGTGGGCAGCCCAGGCCTTACTGCTCTCCTCTACATGTCTGCTAAATGACAGTAATTATTTTCCTCAGCTGCAGGCGACTCATGCATGTTTTATTTCCTCCTCCACCTTCCCCATCTGCCTGTACGGCCCCACTTTACACCAGGGGTGTCCGATCCCAGTCCTCGGCAGCCGCAATCCAGGATTTCTGTCTTACCAGTCAAACAAGGCTTTCACCTGGGATTCCACTTTCCTTGGGGAAAAGGTTTTCTGTCTGGTAGGACTGAAAACCTGGCTTGCATGGAACCCTTGAGGATCAAGTCTGGACACCCCTTCTTTACACAATACATAAGAGAAAAAAACAACCTAGAAAGCATTTCATGCCTGGCTACACATTATTAGGAGTCCTCTACTTGTTTTCCAAACCTCAGTTCCTTTACTGAGGGGGCCTTGGTCTTTTATGGCACCTGAGAGGGTTTTGCAGGGATTGACGGATGCTGTTATGCTGGTGTTATGATGGTCTAGACGCAGATAAAGAAATCCAATGGCAGCTGAGTAAGTTGGCTAGAGCTGTAAGCATTTTGCTTCAAAATGCCTACCGTGTTTTAGCTCAGGCGCAGTTGACAGAAGGTGCTGACATTCATTAGCGGTGTTCTCCTTTTCACTAACAAGCTCAAGTATAAATAAACATTAAATCTTTATTGATCCGGTAGTGAAATGTACTTCTGTACATTTCCACCAATACCTTAGAGTCAAAAGTGCATGCCAACATAAATGTAGGTTATAAGAACACGTGAATGTTCATGCATCATCATCCTGGTCAGCCAGTCCAGTCCAGTCAGTTTTACTATCATCACAATCATAAAATATTGAAGAAGAAAAAACAGTATTTATTGGACTAAACTAAATACTAGCTAAAGTTATCGCATAATAATTGGTTTAGAAGTGCAGATTCCACCCAAGCAGAAGCAGATCATAAAATAAATAAAATATGACACGACTTTTAAAAATGGCGCAGCACTTGGGTTAATTATTTGACATGCAGTAACCCAGTGTTCCAACTACTCTGCTTATGAAATTCCAGAAAACTAACTTCTTAATAACAATGTTGGTGTCAATTGCATCCTAATAAGATGTGTGTGTGTGTGTGTTTTCTCCTCTTCTATGGCTCCTTGTTGTGAGTCACCACGCTGTCCTGTGACATGAAGCTTGTTTGGTGCGACCCAGGGGACGTCTAATACCCCTCCAGCTTTCATAATGAACATGTGGCTTCTATCTCCTGGGCACAATTTAGTGTAATTCATAAGCAGAGGACAGGGCATTAGCCAGATGGTGCTGTGGGTGGCATGCTTTCTCTGGCCATCCATTAGAGCTGCATCGGTGAAAAGAATTCCAACATGAGAAGACAGACAGGGTCCATCTTCAGTTCTGATTCGTGTGTGTGTGTGTGTGTGGGTGTGTGGACACAGTTGTGAAGGGTTTGTAAGTGGGTAACTCAGACCTCCACATTCCTGCAGCGATAGTGTGATGGACATGAACACCCCAACGTTGGACTTTCTTTCACAGAGAACAAGAACCAGATCAATACAACGGTGTCCACCTGGGACACAAACCTGGCAGTCTAGCATTGGCGAGAGGTGTGACCTCACAGGTCATTCTTTACAGCACGTGTGGGTGATAATTTCTCTGAAAAGAGCAATCACCAGGAAGAGACAAGAGTAAAGGAAGTAGACCTCCCTCATGGACTGGCCAAATTCAAAAACAGAAATCTGTCCCCTTCGGCCAGCTGGTCCCCCACAAAAGCGATGGTCCTGTGACCGTACAATAATTAGCACCTCCTCACAATTCCACTTCTGCCTATGACAACTGTTCTATCTTTTCAGGTCACTTCCTCTTGTTTCCATTCACACTATATGTCAACCACACCGGGGTTCACTTGCAAGACCCACATTTTCAGGTGGGCAGGTGGAACAGGTCGTTTGGGCGGACTGGTCAGCGCGCTCAAATCAGACGGACGATCCAAAGAAACAGAATGTGGTGCATTTAAAGTGGACCAGACAGCTTTGGAGTGAAAGCGCCCCTAGGGTCCTAGGGTTACTGTAAATTTAAATCATTTTGGGGTGAAATCTGGGGAAAATTAGGACTGCAATGAGCAATGTGCTGCTCACTTACAACTTTAGATTTGCTGTTTACTGTTCTGAGGACCTGATTGTTTTGATTCGCTATTAATCATTCACCACATCAAAAGCTGAGAAGGTTGGTGGTTTTAGCCAAAAAGGATAAAAGACGCCAGGCTTCATTGAAGTTTAATAGAATAAATTCTTGGGTGGGGGGGTGTTATCTTTCTTTTCTTTCGATTCAGTGGAACTGTTCAGAACTACAACATACAAACACCCTGATCTGAAGATCCAACCCTGCGTGGCTCTTCCTCAGTGGAGGTGTCAGGGTCCCCATGGCAACTGTATAATGGGACAGGCCTAATTCAATCCCAGAGGCAAACCATGGGTCTGGCAGAGACGCTGAGGGAGAATTGGTCTGGGTCTGAAATCTGCTTCAGCAAGAGCTGATGTGGTGCTGCTGACGCATACTCTTTCACTGGGGAGAAAAAGGTTCAGTCCCCTCTTAAACTCAACTTTCAGATCCACTCTTAATCTCCTCTCTCTCTCTCTCTCCGCATACATATTCTATTGCTCTCATCCTCCACAAACCTCCCTCACTGTTTATTCACTTGCTTTTCAGTATCTTCCCACTTCACTACTCTTGATTTTCTTTCTTCCTCTCTTCTCTCTTTCTTTCTTTTCACTCTCTCCCTCTCTTTGGTTTCCATTCAATCAATAGCTCATACTCTCTCTCTCCCCTGCCCCCCCCTCTCTCTCTCGCTCTCTCTCTCCCTGACATTCAGACTCAGGAACCTGATAGGATTTCATTAGTACCTCTGGATCTTGTTGTATTATTGTTATCCCTCCCTGAAGAAGACGGGATTAGTGCTGGGGCTGGAGACATCTTAAAGTAATAAGCCTGGAGCCAACAGTTCACAATTGCACACACACACACACACACACATGCACGCACACACAGACAAAAGGTGAGTATGGAAGCGAAAGAGAAAGCAGGCAGTAAAGGGAGGAGGCTTGCTGCATACCCCAGCCCGTATCGTTAATACCATACCAAACCAATCACACATCCCTCATACATGCAGCCGAGAGTGTGTGTGCATGTGTGTGTGTGAGAGAGAGAGAGAGAGAGAGAGACTGAGAGGGATGGAGAGAGAGGCTTGCAGCTTGTTAAGGAGGGAACATGGGGAGAATGATGCGTAACTCCTGTCACTGGTTCTGCATATAGAAAGACTTGGGACTGGCCCGGGGCTATCTGTGTTTGCAGATGGGGGAAGGGGAGGAAGGAAGTGGGTAGATTTGCATCCCTTTGACTAGATATCTCTGAGCACCAGAGGAAGAGGATGAGGAAGAGGGGACTCTGCGTGAAACACACTGAGAAATACACAGAGAGTTGGCTGATAGTTGTTGGTATCGAGCTCTTTACAAGCATTTAATCCAAACTGATCTCCATATTGTAGTGTTTGCCACAGTTGCACTTGACGTAAAGTGTTTTTCACAGCTATGAGACGGAGGGAGGGAGGGAGAGGGAAGATGTGGAGCAGGGGCTGAACTGTTCACACAGCCATGCACAGGCGCACAGATTGGCCATTAGATTGACTTGAATAGATTTCTTTTGTGCATGAATAGCCCAGTGAAAAGGAAAGAAAGCCATGTTTCCTCTCCCTAGGTCCATATTGATATTCATAGTGGCTCTCTCTGCTGAAAGCAAAAATGTCATTGGAAACAGTCCTGATATATGCTCCCATTCTCATCTCTTCCTGTCTCTCCATCCCTCTTTCTTTCTGTTTCTCTTCCCCCTTCTTTGTTCCCGGTTGCCGGACGCACGGTGCCTGCTGCTGCTGCCGGAAAGGAGGGGGAGAAATAAATTGGACTGGATGATGGAGTGAGCAGAGGGGGAATCACGCTGTTCTTCATTTAGGTTTTTAATCACCCAGCGATGGAATGTAAAAAGGTATTGTTTCCTGTGCGGCCTGCTAAACCTGACTGCAACGTTGTTTATTCCTGCAGAGGGGCTCCAGAATCTTCACATGCCACTGCACATGCTATTACACCAAACATCACAGCCCAGGATCTAGAGCTTTTGTTTCACCCTGCGAAGATAGAAAAAAAAAGCACACAAAGAAACCCAAAAAAACAAACCTGCAAGTTGTTTTGAAGTCATAACGTCACTCTAGTGTCCGTCAGAGTCTGTAACACTTTTGCTAATGCAATACCCCCCCAAATGAAATTCCAAGTGAACTCCTGAAAAAGAACAGTGACCTTAACTTGTATATTCAAGTCAGCTTTAGTTACACTAACTTTAGTTATAATGTCTGTTGCAATCAAATGTTTGTTTCTTTGGAGATTCCCAGTGTCTGATCACCGCCCCCTCTCCCAGCCAGCAACAGTAGCAAAATAAAACCTCTCGCTGATGGCTAGCAGTCCAAGGACATCAGTTTCCCAGAGTTCCTGTGGCTTTGCGGCGCCGATACCAGCAAGGAGGAGGAGAAGATCTCAGAGGCTGCTACTTCTCACCAGAATGACCCACATGTGTGACTGCAAACACCAAATTCTCTCATGTAGAAAGTCCTCATCTCTGTCCTGAGACGCATGTGTGATGATTCTTTGCTGTCAAACGCTGCACTGTCGCTACTTTCATGATAAAAGCCGCACATTCTTTGCTTCCTCTGTGAAATTAAAAGGCGTATATAAATACATAAATGAATACAGTCTTTCTGGTATATCCGAGTGGACACATGACCTCTCTATCAACGCTCTGTCCAAAGTTTGTATAAGAAAACAGCTTTGGTCTCCTTGGCTAAGGTTTCCTCAGGCTGAAACAATATTACTCTTTATTCGTCGAACTGGTTCCAGTTCCTTTTCTGGAACCAGTTAAATGCCCATCTCCACAGCCAAATAACTGGCTGGTGAAACTGGTTCCAAAGTACCACCAACACTTTGCTGGTCTGCAACAAAGAACTGTTTGTGTTTGTGCCTTGAAGAGGTGTTATCATTTGCAACTTTTTTTTTTAAAGTGAAATTGGGTTTAAAAAAAAAAAAAAAAAATTCAACGGCAGATGTGTGAGGCAGCTTTTCATACCAGGTCTGTGCTTCTGTGACGGTTCAAATATTTAACTAGTTATATTACACGCATCTTTTACAAACTTATGAAGATTATAACATCTCCCACAATAAAACATTTGTGGGTCAGAGATTGTAAAGGAATAAAATTCTACAATGTGCATTAGTTCTGCATTTTATGGCCCTTTGAGGCTCATTCTGCTCTGCCTGGAAATGGTGAGTGTCAAAAGAGGTGAAAAAAAGAAAAAAGATGGCACCACTGTGTGCTCAGGGGGTAAGTTATGGCTGTAACTTTTTCACTCTGTCAGGCGCTTTAACCGTCTGTCCGGGAGGACACATTAACTTGGTATCCTTAAATAAAGTCCTTTAAATAAAGCTAGGGGAGTTAAATAATGAGAAAGCTGCTCCCACTGTCCTTTCTGCTTTTAAATGAACCTCCGTCTTTCTTATTAATGTCCCCTTATCGCTCATCATGGCCACTGACCCGCCGCTGTAACCCCTTTCCACTCAACCACACGAGAAGCTCCAGCAAGTGGTCGCCGCAGAAGTAATTGAGGGCAATTTTCAAATTAAAATTTAAACCTCTCGTCCATCTTTGCGAGGTGGGAAGGGGTGGAGGAGCGGGGTTTTGGGGGCTGATGACTTGATCAGGGTTTGCGAGCCGGGCAGGTACTCGGGCTGAGCGAGGTGGGATGATGAACGAGGGCCATTAATCTCTGTGACAGAGAGAGAGGTGTTAGCGGCAGTGATAGCAGCACTAACGGCTTTAATTAGCATTTAATCAGATGCCTCAGGGCCTACGAAGGGGGGAGGGAGGAGATCAAACTCCAGCGGCCTTCTATAAGAAGACGAGGGAAAGAACATGGTCTCTGTAGTCGTCTGGCTGATGCCGCAGGCTGTGTTTGTAAATGCCGCTATGATCCTTTTTTTGTAGTCCTGCACTGATAGTGTGCTGCATGTACCACAAAAGCTTCTTGCTAATGTCAGAAAAACCAAAAGCATTGCACTCACAGTTAGAGAGTAAGCGGTATTCCTCGATAGTAAGACTACAAGAGCCCTGAAAGAGACTGTAGCTCATCCAAACACTCAGAAGGTTGTGTGTTTGGTGCACACTGGTCATTAGTGTGTCTACACCTACTGGAGGAGATGCAGCTGAGCAGATGTCACTCATCTTCTGCCCATTTGGATTGCTGCATCACCAACGCGCTCAGACTTTTGCTTCTATGCCTGTGAAGACTTAAATTCGTGGCCTCAAACTCAGAATCTGGTTCAGATGTGAAATGAAATTTATTTTTGGGTGTCTTCACGCTGACATAGGCTCCATCCCCCGTGAACCTGTAAAAGGAAAAGCAGCAGAAGATGGATGGATGGTGTCTTCTTCAAAGCATCGCAGATGTCTTTGTTACCCTGACCTCATGCGGTAGATTTGATAAAGATGTGTCACTCTAAAAGTGTGCTCTCTGCTCCAGCTCCTGGATGAAGCCAGTTACTGCCGGACTGGGAATGGACCACGCAGCTCAGGTGAGGCCCGTGACTCGTCAGGAACAAATGAAACGGCTCAGTAAACAGAGGATCCCTCGGTTTTTGTTTAATAGATTTAGAACGTAAACTAGAACATAAAATGGAACATTTGTCCGAACCTCGTGGTTCCAAACAGAACCCCCATTTCTGATCAAGAACTGATGAAGAACAACAGTCACACGGTTAAAAAAAAACAATGAAATTTCAAGTTCTTGATGTGTGGGGACGATGCGCAACGGCGACGGGGAGGGTGGACGCGCCGGATCAGAAGAGATTTGATGGTGATGCAGAGGAAGAGCACTTTTGGCATGAAAGGGGCCAGCGTGTGATCATGATGTCATTAGGAGCATCCAGTAAGACAGACTGGAGGAGGCTTCTGTGCTACACCAGGCCCAGGGGACGTCATTACCAACTGGAAGTGAGCAGGGACCTGAGCACAGGTCAGGCACAGGAAGTTGTCTCTCTCTCTCTCTCACACACACACACACACACACACACACATATATATATACACACACACACACACACAGAGACGAATAACCTGTGTACATTTACTTGCATGGATACACACGTTGGTCTCCCTCACTCACACACACACACACACACACACACACACACACTCCCTCACACACACACACACACACACACACACACACACAAACTTGTCTGGACACAGTCACCTGCCACGTAACACAAATTGACAGTCTGTCTGGCCCCTGACAGCAGATGGGGGTGTTTTGTTTCGAAACCTGACGAATTCCCCGATATGTAAGTGGACACCTCTGCGGACAAATGCTCTTCATTAATGAGCGCGCACAGATGGACAACACACGCACACGCACACGCACCCCGATGCAGAGCTCGTGCTGCGCTAAGCTGCAATGTGTATGCAGGGTGAGCCGCCTCCTCTTCATTACTTTGTGTTGTCCCACACACACACACGCATGCACGCACACATGCACCCGCACAGACAGTTGCAGTGTTTTTGTGTCAATGTTTAATGAGGGGCTGGGAGTCTGGGGACCTCACTGCTGTCAAAAGCTCCTGTAGTCTTGAGCTACCACCTGTTCCCATTCGCTCCCTGAAGACCACGACACACAGACACACACAAACACACACACAAGAAACATGCAAACACACCTGACAAACTGCATACACTGATTTAGCCATCCTGTGGCGCCGCTGTCGGTGTTTGGTGCGTGTAAACAACTTACTGTGGCTGGCTGGGACCGACTGCTTGACAGAAGCTACAGAGATCAGGGGAATATCAATTGATACGTTTGGTATTCCTCACCGGCGTGCAGGAGACGACAGCGGAAACGCCACTGCCAGGGAGAGTGATCCCTCTCTGCCTCTCTTCTGACACTACTGAGTGACGGAGGCCTGGAAGCCCCGGACTGATCAGCGCTCCCCGATATGTGGACCGACGTGCGCCTCCAAACTCGAACCCCCGGGTCCCAAAACGGTCCGGGACAGACAAAAGCGCTGCGGTATGAAGGCAGTGTTTCCTTTGCTAGAGCAGCAGGGAAAGAAAGCAAAGGGCATGCATGTACGTTTCCAAAAAAAACCTAACTTTTATTAAAACAAAACAAAACAAAATCAATTATTGACTCATGAACAAGATTATAAAACAGTGATTTTAGTTACATAAATAAATTGATATCGGTGTATCAAATCTTAATTTCATAAGCATGTATACATGGTCATTGTAATAAATAAAATGGGAGAGCAGAGCAGAGGATTCCTACACAAATAAAAACAGGGGAAAAAAACAGCTAGAAAGACTCAGAGGAAATTGTTTCTGAAGAGAACAAGAGACACTGGACAACGTGTATTTTTCACCAAACACACATGAGGAATTGCTTTGTTAAAGCATGAGTTACACAGCCATTCACTTACTAATTAAGGACACTAAAGCTGGGACCAAGGTGGGTTGTCTCTCACCTCTGAGAACGCGTTTGGTTCTTAGATAGATCTCCGGTTTGGTTACTTTAAAGCGTTAAGACAAGGCAAGAGAAAAGGCTGCTTTTTATCTCTAATGAGCTCAAGATAGGAAAAAAAAGACGCTGAAAAAAGAAAAATCAGACATGTAAAGAAGCTAAAAGGAAAGTAATGACAGGACAGCCGAGCAGTAAAGAGTCAGTCTAAATTCTGTGGCAAATGAGGAGACTGGCTTTTTTTTTTTTTTTCCAAATCAGTTTGACTCAACCTGTGTAAAATTATCAACACTTTACAGATTTACAGAACTCGGAAGTTACTCGGACAAGTGTCATATTACTGCAAAAGGCAGCCGACTTCAGCCAAAAGGCCCCTTGAAATGCATGTAAGGCTTGATACGCTAGCCATCCTTTCCACGCAGGCTGATCTCTGATTAGCTCCCCTGTAAAACAAGCTAGTTTTCCCACAGGAAAGCTAAGCTAGAGCCACAGCCTACGTGTTAATTATGTGTTTTGTTAACAAACGCCAATGGCTTGAATCAGTCTCCAGACCCGTCCCAGTCTTTAGTCAGCAGGAATAAACATCAACTTTTGTTCTCCGCTGTAACAATTGCAGGCTTGATCCAGCGTTCCAAGCGTGAATGTCAGAGAGGTCAGTCTAGTCCTTCTGATATGTTCCGTTTCCAACAAAAGAGCAAAGAAAGTGAAGACAAAAAAGACAGGACAGCGAGAGCGAGAGAGAGATAGAGAGAGCAAACTACAGCGGCTTCAAGTATTTCACATTACATAGAATACTCTGTATAAATTAGTTAACATATACTTTCAAATCCTCCATATTCAGACATATACTATGGCATATATACAGAGTACAATAAATGCTCGCTCATGTTGTGTCGTGTGTTTGTCTTTTTCCTGTAGTCGGTCGATCATTTGTTCCACCTTTCTCCTGTGTAGTGAAATCCCTGAGAACATTCTGGTTGGACAATTACTGACGGTTCCACACGATGAACTATAACAGTAGAAAGTCTAATTTCTAAGATTCACATGCACAGAGGGAAATGACACTGGCCTAGTCAGAAATATACCCTAAAATGGTGTCTGCAGAGATGAGACGGGGAGGGGGGGCCTGGTCATCCTGCGGGAGATGTGTACTGGAAGTACCAATGCAGCGTCGCACAGCAGAGCCGACCACAGCAGGAATCCCAAATCGCTGATTAACACTGATAACAAAAAAAGGGGAATGAAAGTGGAGCAGGCTGACTGTCGTATCATGAGGTAGTCCTCTCCCTCTGGGTCTCACCTACAAAACGTATTTGCGATTACCATTATGCCATTGTAGCATTGACAATAGCGCTGCAAGAATAGTCCCGCTCTTCGTCTAACGCGCTTGTGTAGAACCTCCTGCTTGGAAGCAGGTACCGATTAAGGATGTGGAGGGGGGGGGGGGGGGATTTCAGTAATGACAACACGAGTTTGCTAAGAGCATTGTTGTGTGTAACGGAGCTAATGCCCAGGGCCGAGAAAAGAAAGAGGAAAAAAAAATAACAACAACTAATGGCTGCTCAAGTGCTGCTGCTGCTGTCCCTAAAGAAATGCTGATGGCGGCGTTCTGTCAGTGCTAATCTAAGATTGGCTGAGCTGAGCTAAGCTGTGCAGTGCCGCCCAGCGCCCACCGATACGGGCCTGGACAGAGGGAGGTGCTCCGTGTACTTTAAAGCCTTTAGTTTCTCTTTGAGGATGCTGAAACATTTTTTTCCCCCCACTTTTTTTTTTGTTTGTCTTTTTGTTTCTGACATGAGCGATATTGTAGAAAGGCCTCAGCCACTTGACAACATAACTCGACGCACACTGAAAATAAAGGGGCAGGAAAAACAACTTTGAATCGTAAAAACAAAAGTATGAAATTTGTGGGGGGGGGGCGAATCACTTTCCATTTTCCACTCTCACACATGTAGAGAAATACACACAAACATTCACAACATGACAAATTTCCTCTCTTCTGAAAAATAAAAACACTTCTGTACACATAGTAGTAATAATATTAATAATAATAATAATAATAGTAATAATGTTTATAACAATAACAACAGCAAGAACAATAATACCACATGTGGCTCTGTTGATTTTTTTGTCATCTTTTCCTGTCTTTTTGCTTTATTCCACAAGTCACATCCCTCTTTTTACTTGTCTGTTTTAGTCCAAAAGAAGTTCAAAAGGCAGACTCAAGTTAATAGAAAAGTACTAGAGAGTGAGGGGGGAGCTTTTGGCGACCTCTCCTGGCTTCACCCTCAGCCGAAGCGCTCCCTCACCAGCATCATAAGTTTCTTTTTGCCCTTGTAGATCTGTTTTAGGTTGTCTATGAACTGGGTGAACTGAATGTGTCCGTCGTGGGCCATCATGAACGTTTCTCGGGCCTTACCCAGGAATTCAATGAACTCGCTGTAGTGGCGCGGGCTGATGTGCGTGAGCCGAGAGTGCGTGGTGTTGATGTAGGCTCCGATGGTCGCGTCCAGCAGCTGCCTGAGCGGCGCTTTGTCCAAGGACATCAGTTTCCCAGAGTTCCTGCGGCTTTGCAGCGCCGATACCATGCCCGGCGTGGTCAGCGTGCACCTCCGCAAAATGTCCGACAGCACGGTGGCGCACTTCACACTCTTCACCACCAGGGGGATAACAGCAGCTAGCTCATTTTTCCCCAGGGAGTGGCTGAGTGCGCAGGCCCAGAGCACATCATTGATGGCTGGGTGTGTGTCCTGGTTGTAACTGAGGTTCAGATGAGCCATTGCTAATGTGGCCAGCTTATAGGCCCTCATTGGGTAACCGCGGTGTTCCATGTAGCGTGCTATAGTGAACAGTTGCGTGTAGCTCATCCCTGTTGCTGCTGCGTCAAGTACAATCTGGTAGGCTGTCTCAAAGGCAATGTGGTCCTTTTCACAGAGTGTGAGAGCAGAAAGGGCGCAGTTTTGCGGGTCCTTCATGGCACACTGCAGGGCGAGGGTACGGGCGGAGGAAGCCAGGTTTTCCTGCTGGTGGCAGTCCAGATGGAGGCGGACGATAGTGCTATTTGACATTACAGTGGTGGCCACGATGCTGGTGGCCTCTGTGGGGGTGAAAAGGGTGAACCAGCTCTGCATGATGCTGTCCAGCGCGTACACCCCTGAAGAAACACAAGTTGCTTTAAGTGAGGAGGAAATAACAAGATTGAGGGGCGAGATCGAGTCCACTTGAGGACAGGCTCACTTACCCACTTCAGTGGCACATGTGACTAACCAGCGCACCATCTCTCTTCTTCTCCAGTTCAATGTGGACAACGTTATTCTCATCACCTGAGAAAATTAAAAGCGGTTTAGGATGGAATACATTCAATCACTTTCAATACTTTCTATTATTGGATTATTTCTGTATTTCAGAAACAGAGAGAGAAAGAAGCCAAAACCAAAGTGCTCCTCAAAGAAAAATGTCTCCATGCACTGATGAGTCGTCTCTGCTTTGTGCGCTTTTTTTTTTTGAATATTAATTTTTTTTCCTAAGTCTGATTTTATTTTGGTACTTTTGAGTGCATTTAAAAGAGTTGAAATGTCGGGACCAATAAATAAACACAACAGAGTTTTAAGGAAAGAATGACGTCAGTGTGTGTTTCGATGAGGAAAACCTGAGGCAGCGTTCGTGTACCTGTAGTCCTAGTTCCAGTGACACTTTGAGGAGTGTGATGTCGGGCAGGCTGTCCATCAGAGTGGCGATCTTGAATGCGTCTTGAGCCAGTTTGAAAATGTGAGACGATGAGTGAATGTTTTTCTGGATGGACTCCAAGACCGTCTCCAGCCTTCGACTGTCACCTAGCGGGGACATGACCACAGGGTTGCTTTAGAATACCACCGGGCCGTGACATTTTCCATCCACGCCATGTGTGTATTGTGCGTATTGTCACACCTTTGGCAGCGGTGAGCATGGTAGAGGCCAGCTCACACTGCTGAGACTCTATGTGGCTCAAGGTGAACCAGCGTGGATAACGGTTGGGCACCACAGACACAATGTGGTGAGGCCTTGACAGGTCACCAGAGGAGGCCGTCGACTCCAACACGGGTAACCTAGTGACGACAGAAAATCAGATCCAAATCGTGAAATTTCCACATGTATATGTAGGTACTTTATGTCTTTTGTACATTAATAAGAAGCTGCTGCAGGAAAGGGCTGAGATACCAAAGGTTCAGAAGTCGTCACAATCAGAGGAAATTCATTACAGCCGTCGCACATTAACAAGGAGACGGAAATATTGTGCAGACAGAAAAAGTATGGGTTGAAAGTGACTTTAAACTGAAAATGACTTTACAGATCATGGGGGATTACGGTTCTACGATCCCTGCAATTTACATCGGACCTAACATTTAATCACCTAGAATCCAAGGTGTAATTAGTTCCTGCTTCGCCCTAATTGGTCATAATGAAGCCAGATCCACGCAACACCTGCTAGCAGATGGAGGAACTTCACAAGTGTCTCCCTCTCATTATAATAACACTGGCTGGGCCGAGCCTTCTCCAGCACCACAAGAACCAGTGCCATTACTACAGTGGCCGGCTCATATCCTATTCTGCTTCACTTCCCGTCCCTCTGCACCCACCCTGCTTTCAAAGGTCCGCACTCCTTCAGAAGGCAGTGCAACCTGGTCTTCTCTTAGCCAATCACCAAGCTAATTGAGTCCACAGGGAAATTAAGGAATTCACCTTCCAGCCCCGTAAGGCTGGACACACATCAAACAAATACCGACACACATGAACGGAGAGAGCCAGAACGCCCACGCACGCATGCCTGCACTGCACACATGCTCAGATAGACACATGCACACATCCACCTGCCTTTTTGAAAACACATCAAAGCAGCTGGCTAAGTGCAATGTGATGCTAAATGTCAGTTTCAATCTCACAGCGGAGTGCATTGGATACTGTTACCATCTGAGTGAGGGGGAAAAAAAAGCCTCTTTGTCGAGACCACAAGCGAGACTCATCTCAGAGAGAAAAGATGGCAAAAACTCAGCTGCATGAACACTGACACTTGAAGTTCAGAAGCCCTAGCAACAGCAGGGTTTGCTCTACACTCCACACTCAAAGAGCTGCTAAAAGCTTCCACCACACTGGGGCCTTCTTGGAGATTCCTGGGGTGTAGCAAAGCAAAAGAGAAAAAAGAGCCTTGGGTAAAGATGGAGGCCTCATCAACATTCCAGTCTTTGTTTGGTTTTCACTAGAGAGCCAGAGGCCTCCGTTGCAAAAGGAGCTTGAGAGGCCTGGCCTGCTGAAAAATAACCTCCTCAAAATGTTGTGAGGAAAATCCATACTGGGGTTATTGCACCATGGGAAACACGAAAACGCTGAAAAAACATCAGAGAGGATTGGTAGGGATTGTTTCAAAGCATTCCCTCTCCGTACAGTCCTCCATGCTGGGTGCCTTCTCATCGTGTGATGCGGCAAATAGGTGCTTATGTGACACCTGTTTGTGTGTTTGTATGTGTGTTTCCAACGGAATCACCAATACTAGATATCAAAGTGCATCTCTGATAGCATTCAAACCCAATTTGAGACTATAAGAGTCAGAGGGTGGAGGGAGGCAGGTTCTTTAGCACCTTACTACATGCCTCTAAAAGGGGCAAAAGTGACACTTCCCACCACTAATGAGTGGACAAGGTTGATAGGAAGCAGCACAGTCAGGGGTTTACCTAAATCCTGGGGCCCTTTCGGGTTTCTGGACAGTGTCACGAAGAAAACTGACCCCTCTACCTTGGGGTTACCCCCACCAACTGTAAACACCCTTCACTTTCATAATCCATTAAGCTCACATCTATCAACTGAGTCACATCCTCTGGAAGACCTCTAAGAAGACACACTCAAGCCTTTATACGAACCAAGAGCGGTGATCAAGTCACACATGGCCAGAGATCGCCCCGTTAAGTGTCCCCGATTATTTAAAATAACGACCGCCATGCCGTCGACCGCACCGCTGTACATTACATGTGCTACAATTTTGGTGAACTCTAAGGTGCTGCAGGACTCTTCTGAGTTAAACAGATATCAACAAGTGCCCTACTGACACCGAAGACCCGATCTATGCTCACAATTGTGCTGCATCTGCAATTCTGATTCAGAAATAACTATTGAAATATACCAGCTGAATCACAACTGAAATATGAAAGGTTATCTATTCTCTGTCTTTACAATATAAAATGTTGAGCACCTCCAGCCAAAATAGACGTGATGCTGTTAGCATGTGTATTTTTTTAATGTGCGGTGAAAAACATGCATATTTGTGAGGTAATAGTATTTTTTGGTGAAGCAAAAAGGATCACTTTGATTTTGCTGCGCAAAAACAGGCAAAACTACAGAAAGTGTGTGACGATGAGCAGATATCATCCCTGTTGCAGATGATGAGCAGATATCACGACAGGATATTTGCTTGCCGGCATGTGCTACTAAGAAACTCTCAGCAGAAGGAAACAAAAAGGCAAAATTAACGCGGCGCTTTGACTCACAAGACATGTACACTAGATACTGGTCAATATATATTGTAGTAAAAACAAAGCTGTTACTGTCTGGAAGTACTGCACCCGTTTAACATCATCCAAATACCAAACCATTGAAAACTACTGGTAACAAGTGGGTGGAGTTTGTCTCTTCGGCGTCTTTGGCTGTCCATCTCTTCTGCAGTTGCCTCTGAGGCGCTGGGATCTGTTTTTGGTTTGATTACACTCGCTTTTTCATCACACCGCAGCATAAGCTCCCTTCACATGCTTCAATATAACTCATGGCCCACTATAAAATCTGCCAAATCTCCACATACATTTTGTCTCGATGGTGGTTTGACTATTCTGTTGAGAATAGACATTCAGGGATTGCCAGCAGACAGAGAAAATGTGTGTAAATGAGCAACAGGGCTACTCTTTCCCTCTTTTGTTGTATCAATGATAGTGCTATAATGGGTCCATTAAAAAAGCCCTGGTTCTTTTACCCCCTCCTCTATATTTAACTGTCCTCTGTCCCATGGGAGCACAGAGGTATATGCTTTCATATTACACTACGCTACATTACACACATTCATTATGTGCTGAGTAGACACCCCTGGCTCCCAGGAGCACCCATAAGTGGCCATATTATTCTAAATCGCTGCTTTCACACCACAGGAGTGAGGGCGGAGGAGGTAAGGGAGGAACCAGGAAAGGTGAGAGGGACCAACGGCTGACTCAGGACAAACACGTTTGGGTTGTCTGTTTTGAGGCATGGAAGGAATGACCTTAAAACCACACATGTCATCAGTGGGAAAGCCAGCCAAGTTGTTTTGGTTTTGTAGGCGAGCCATTACAATGCCTGACGCCTCCCAAATGCTTAACTGGAGGGAAGTGTGAATTATACCTTTTTGTTCCTAGTTACATCTGACGATGACATTGAAAAGCCAGGAGAATTTTTAAAAAAAACCCAACTTGCTTATCATTCATTCACAAATCGTGTGCCAGTCTCCCAGCGATGGACTGAGCTTCGCTTTGTAGAACCACAACAAACATCCTCCGCACACACACACACACTGTGCTCTCCCAGTTGGCCCCATGCATGCGAGTGTGCTTCCTTCTCATTACAGCCACACTAATTACACTCTCATTAATGTAATTAATATTCACTGATCCAGCTCCCACTAGTCACAACATCAAAACACAGCAGCACAGACTGATTAGCACATATACACATGTACATATTGTCCAAAGATGAATACACACAGGGGCTTAATATAGAGATCAGATGGAAAACGGAGTCAGCCGGAGCCTCAAATAAACACAGACACGGTATATTTGCAGTAGTTCTGACTATTCTCTGACTGACTATACAGCTCGAGGGGGTATTAGGCTGTACGCAAATAACAACAAAGGGAAAAGAGGAGCCAGATGATCACAATAAAGTCTGCAGTCCACCTTAGTCACCATTCAAGACAGAAAAACAGACATATTTTGTGAAAGATTTTTCCATTGGAGTTTTAACAGGCTCCATTAGTCCAAACTTGAAAGGATTTTCTTAATCCAAGGATCAGCATTAAATTCTATCAATGAAAATCTATAAAATTTGATTTGTGAGGGTTTTTTTTTTTGGACACACACACACGCGCGCGCGCACACACACACATACACACACACACATACACGCGCGCGTACACACACACACACACACACACACACACACACACACACACACACGACCTACCGCATGGCTCTCAGTGCAATTTTGTACGCCAGTTCAGCGTCATGAGGTAGGAGAGAGGTAAAGAGATAGCGGGCGAAGGTGTGCATGGGGACACTCTCTCTGTGGATGATCTCTCCCAGGCCAGAGTATGGACCCGCTGTTGGAAACATACAAACATGCACATATTAGCGCAGTAAAAACAATAAACGAAACTCTTTTATTGTGATAAACAGACGGGGAGAAGCGCATGTGTTCTACATTTGTTTAATACAGAGCTGCCCTTTTTCTGTAGTTCATTGTGAGGTTACTTATCTGGTCCATCTCCCTCACCCAAGCCACGTGGCAGCAAACTGACATTAACAACCATATGGTTGTGTGTGCAGACTTGGCCATGCGCTCTCTTCCTTCCCTACCCCCATCTCTTCCTGTACTTCCCCTCTCTCTGGTGGGTTATTTTAAACCCCAACAGGCTTCTAAACCACAGACCACATCACACAATGTCGTGGCTGCAGCCTCCAGGGGCCCGCAGAGGCCTCGGAGCCAGGCGCTCTATTAGTAACGGAGCCAGAGGTGGGTGGTCGCGCCGGGGATGCGGCTGGGGTTTTGGTGGGGACCCGAGTGGAGGTTTGACTAAGCAGGAGCTTTCAGGATGTGCCCCTCCCCACTCTGCCTTTCCCATAACCAAACCTCATTCTGCTTCAATGCAAGTCCTGTAAATGTGCACACTGTTTTGTGCACACACATGTGTGTGCTGTCACAATACTGCTGGTGTTACTGTGTAAAGAGCTCATTTTGGTCTGGCCCAGGGCAGCTCAGCTTCTATTTGCACCACCAAATGAAAGGATAATAAATAGTGAGACAGACTCCAATGTGTTTTTGTGCTTCAACAAGAATGTATGCATGGGAAGGAGAGAAAAGCAGGAGAGGAGGGGTGTCTTATATGTGTGTGGTGGCTGCTCTTAGCTCTCTTACCCTCTAGCAGAAAAACGGCCTGTTTACGGAAAATTTTGACCAGCGAGTCATCCAGTTCCACTTCTTGTAACTTGGCCAATAGCTGCTCCTCATTGCGACACACCTTCTCCTGAGCATACAGTCCATCGGGCATCACCCGCTGCTGCCCTAAGCCGATGAGGGCTGTTTCCACTGCCAGTGCCACGTAGGATTCACCGTCTCCTAGTAATCGCTGCATGGGCATTCGCTGGAGTTCTGCTCGGCTGACAACACTGGAACAGTCTAGGGGAGGGAAGGGAAACATGAGAGTGAGTTGAAATGCTGTAAAATGAGAGAATACCAGTCATCTGGTATTTTATGAAAAACCACCGTCTTAGCCACAAAGTAGGATTTTAAACCCAATGACAATGGCTGGAGGTGAATCAGAACTTCAGTTATATTTGTGGCCTCTTAAATGCAACACAAAAATTTGAAGTCTTATTTTGTCATTAAAGGCACTAAAAATACTGAGCGCTATAAACAAGGCCGCAGTTATTCCACAGTCCACAGGCGTCAACACGTACACACAGAAACAGCGATATATATCTGTGAAGAAGCTTGATTATGGCTATCAAATAAAAGCACCTGAGAGGTCTAAACAGGTGTTGGCGCCCTCGTCTCCTGCTCGCCCCGACTCGGTCAAAGTGCTGAACAGGGTACCTATGGGGTCGAGGGGGTGTCCCACCCAGCCCTCCATGTTAGTTATGGAGGTATGGCCTTTATGGAGCAACTCTGAGGAAGACATCAACATTATAATTATAAACTGAAAAACTTTATTGAAGACAAATATGTGCTGGATGGGTGGAAAAGTAATAAAATATAAAGCCCGAGTTGAAAATGAGACACACCTTTCTTGTGTCGGCGAAAATGCTCCAGTTGTCTCTGCTGCTGCCGCCGTAATGTATTTACCACAGCAATAGCCAGGCGGAGGGCTTCTCTGGGGTAACCATGTGAACGCAAAGCATCCACCCTGGCACAGGCTGTCGGAACATGTTCTATGGGGAGACAAAAATCAATTTCAGCCCCAATAATCTTCAACCAGCTCCCCTCTCAGAGGAACACACACACACACACACCACACACACACACACCACACACACACACACACACACACACTCACCATGCCACAAGGGCCAGCCGTGCGAGTCAAAGAGGGAGCCCTCCTGGTTGTCATGGTAGCAGTAGTTGGCGTAGAGGTCACTGGCGATAATGTGCTGGAGGTGTCGGTCCTGCCAGTGCAGGTCACAGGCTTCAATTGCCCGTGTAAACACAGTTCTGTGGGGGCGAAGCTCTGCAAGGGGGGGGGGGGAGTCAGAGGTGAAAAGAGGGTGCGAGATATTTTAAGTCTCCTCCATGGTGAGAAGAAAGGCCACAATTAGATGATCTGGGATTACTATTACTCTGAACAAACCTGGCCATCACCTCTACAGCAAAATTTATAGCCAGTACCAGCATTTACACCGCAAAAAAAGTTTTAAGGGAGAGAAGCTGTTGATTTTTAGCTATTCTATGAGTGTGAAAGAGAATGAGCTGAATGGACAAAAGCTACAATTCCACATTTCTAGTGTCCTCATGTCCCATCTCCCTCACCACCCCGACATGTATTATTACAAAGTAAAACTGTTATTGACTAACACACAAAACTTATCAGTCGCTGACCTTGGTTGCCATGGACACCCTGAGGCAGCGAGTGGGTGAGGTTAGGCAGCTCGTTCCCATGGTTACCATCCTCCCAGGGACAGACATCCACGCTGTTCCATCTGCGCAGCTGGCGCAGCCATGATGACTTCTGCTCCGGTTTGCAATGGGGGTTCAGTACGATGCACATCCACAGGGCACCTGCAGGCACACAAATACCCAAGTAAATAAAACGAATTTACTAGTAAAATATGAAACATTATCATGCAAGGCTCTATCCTGGATTATTTTGTCAAATGCTTTCTTCTGTCTCTACCTAGCATCGGAACACTAAAGAAAGAAAACACAGTCCTGAGGCAATGCTGACTGCAGACGCATCAGTTTGGACTAAATTGGAACAAACAGACTATGAAAAGTGGCAATGTCTCTGGGGATAAAAGCACACTCAGCGATCTCATTCTGAAGACCGATGGAGATATGTAGATGCAACTCTGTGTGTACTCTGTGTGTGACTAAAAGAGTTTGCGGTGAAGGCCAGAGACAAGGACAGAGCACAAAGAAAGAAAAGGAATATAAAAGTTGCAGAAATAAAGGGAAATTAAATGGGAGGGGAGACAATTTGGACAATGAGACGAGGGTGAGGATGACTGAATGAAGCGAGACTTTGTGTCTGAAGGAGCTGCAGCTCAAAGAGGAGAAAGACAAAAGGGGGAACGAAGGAGAGAGAGACAGAGAGAGAGAGAAAAAGCACCGCCGAGAGGCAGCATTCACCACACATCAGGAGGAGTGATAAGGACTTGGGAAGAAGGGTTTGAAGTGAGGACTTCAAAGAGACTGTACAAACACACACGCATACTTCCAAAAATACGTGGGATTGAAACAGATGAGATCACCGCGCTGTCCTAACAAAGTGCATTACAAGACCAAAGGGAGAAAATGAACATCGTGAGCCGCCGCAGCATCAGCATCAATGGAGACATTAGAGGGAAAAACAACAAAGGAAGAAGACAACACGACTGCTGTCCTCCTGGTGACGGGCTCGTTGGGTTTGTTAGTTTTGTGAGGTTTGTTTTACTGTTAGCGAAGTACATCTGTCAAAAGTACACACAGCACGGTGAGCGTCACTCTGTCAAATTACCTGAACATATAATGTGAAGCGTTTGAAAACATTACAGAGGTCAGAATATTCAGAGTTTCGAGGAGGCGCAGTCTGCAGAATCAACCGGGGTCTAATCCACAAAGACACAGAGCTGCCAAACTTGCATTAGAGGGAGAGACGGGCTGTGATGGTGTGTATACGTATGGGGGGTGCATGTCGAGGACAAGTAAACGTATGCAAATAAAAATATGCGTCAGTGTTTTGGGGACATTGCCTGTGTCTGCTGCTCGGTGTGTCTATGTGTGTGTGGAGGGAGGGGGGTTCTGTTGTTCCCCTCTCACCTAGTTCATCCCAGAGCTGTCTGTACTTGTCGGTCATGGTGGTGCCCTGCTGTCTCCACAGCGCAAGCCGGGGGTCGGCCATGAACTGTTCTGTGATCAGTGTTAACATTCTCGCGCCGTTGGAGTCACGCATCTTCAGCATCTCCCTCACCTGCGGGAGGACAGAGGAGGAGACGGGGAGGACGGTTACTTAGACACCCGCACCGGCGGCCATTGGCATGACTTAGACAGGAAGCACAACCTCTATGGTACAGTTGAGTACAAGATCTACTGACAGTTTTTGGTGGAGGAGGGACGGGGGGTGATAAATGTGCTTATTAGAAATTCCTCAAAGTAGATAAACAAGTATGCAGAACAATGCAGAAATGAGTGCTTAAAAAAACTGAATATACACACGTCAGTAGACGTGGAAGTAAAGTAAATATTATAACAGCAACATTCTGGTGACCTTGTCTTTAATCACAGTTTGACATTGGAAGACAAAGCCCCATTCAAACTCATTTCTTGCTTCACGTACTGTAACTTTACTAGGGCAATGTTCACTTTCAGTGTACCCAGTTCTCTTTATATTTTATCATCAGTATTTCCAAATCCAAACATTTGTTTAAATTCTTGTGATTTTTAAATAAAAACGTTGAACACGGCAGTTCTTCATATTGCCACATGCATGCACATTCCCTCACACGCAGATTCCACAGGATTTGTGGATGTTTATGGTAAAACACATGCTTATAGAGAGACAGAAGGGAGGACATTTACTCACAGTCTTGCAATGATAAGCCCAATAAGTGCAAGTACAATACACACTATGTGGTGTCATTGAAGGGCAGCTCAGTGTACGTGTGTGTAACATGATATGATAGGAGCTGGTTTGGACCAGTGTATTAATGTGGTTGTTAAGTGTCTGTTAAAATGGAAAAAAAGATAAAAGAACACAGAGTCATTCTAAAGGCTGGACAGGATCGGTGGTAATGGCCTTGGTCTGCAGTCTTTACATAGTGAACAACATATTAATACTGGTATCGCCCTGCTGTGGCAATAGTGATCAACGGGATATGCACACACACACACACGCACGCACGCACACACACCTCAATTCTAAATGTATACAGAGTGTACATGGAGACAGCTCCTAAGCTTCTCCTCTTTCAACAACCATTTGATGTCTTGTATTTCCTTTCTTCTTGTGCAGCTAAGAGGCAGCGTGGATTTTAACAGATATATGTTACTTGGTCTAAAATGTCTCCTTTGTTAAGATATTATCTTGCATTTGTGTCTGGGATGTGATGTAACCTCTGCACCTGTGTGTTTTGTTCTATACGTGTGTGTGTGGTTGCGCCCCCTGACCTTGCTGAAGAGCAGGTTGAGCTGCTTGCCCGAGCCGTGGTATCCTCCTTGGGACAGGAAGAGCTTGACTTGCTCCTGAACCTGCTCTTCATCCAAATGCCAGCAGTTCTCATCATCGACGCTGGCTCCCGCTGTGGGGTCCGGGGCCCCTATTCGCACACATTAATGTAAAGGTGCATGTGCATTAGAATAGATGCCATTCCTCCAGGACATATCGTGAGCTTTACACTGTGACTATTTGGACAGAAGCGGAACTTTAGATGCTGTTTTCTTTGCTGTGTATCTCAGCATTAATCGGTACAAAGCAAAACCAAAATTTGCATTCATATATGTGGACATGTTGCATAAAATCCTTACATACTTGTGGTTAGAACAGAAACGTACCGGCTGAGGAAAAAAGCCTCACTTTGCTCTCCTGACAAACATCTCTCACTTTTCGTCTTGGGTGTGATGATTGTTTTCTGTCTTGAATTCCTCAAATTTCTCTCTATTTTTCCTGTCTTTTTTATCTTTCACACCCCTCTACATTCAAACTTAGTGTATTTAATCTGTACATACTGGAATTTTCTTTTTGTTTTCCTAGTTACTAGCTCAGGTTTGGAAACACACGAGATTCACCTCTGTGGGGTTTCGTTTCCGTTCATGTTCTCCCTCTTTTAATCAAAGCAGCATCACTTTGTTAAACTCTCAGTCTTTGTATCATCTCCATTCTCTGTCAGAGGTAAATAAAGGATCTATAGCTTTGATTAGACACACGCCGTCTCTGTGTTACCGTCTGGATCTCACTAATGAGGAACATTGATCCTTCCACACTTTACCTTCATTAGGTAGTCAATATACGCATTTGTGTTGAGGCAGGAAACGTCAAATGCACGTGCACACAGACAGGCACACGCAATCTATACACAAACACACTCCCTCACCATGGACCTGGTTGATCTCGGAGTTCTGTGACAGAATCTCGTCGGCCAGTTTCTGTGCAGTAGGCAACACTTCAGTGTGGTGGACTGAAATCAGATACTGAACAAACTTCTGCAGCTGGTCCCTGCTCATCTGGAATAGAGTTTCTGAGATGGGCAGGTGCAGTTTGACCTGCTCGGGCTTGCGCACCCTGTAAAGCGACAGCGCCACAACATGGGCGCAGTAAAAGATGTCCTTGTTGCCGCAGGTGCATGTCACCGCTGTGATTTTGCAGCGGTCAAAGCTGACGCTGACGTTGCAGACGAGCTCCGGAGATGAGGGCGTGGCGGGGTCCGTCACCGTGCCGCTGAGATGGAACCCTTGAGAAGACAAGAGAAAGAAAAACATCCGTCAATAAACCTCATAATAGCTCTCACCCCTCTTCGCTGATGTGATCAATTATGTAGTTGCAAACATTTTGCTAATTTTCTTTCTTATATAGCACAGAGAAACGGTGATTTTAATAATTACTATTAAAAAAAAATTGCCATACCAAACAATGTCCTACGCTAAGAAGTAGCACAGCCTATTAGATTGTAGGCTTAACAGATCAGAGAGAAAGAAATGAATTATTATCAATAACTGGAGAAGCTATTTCAGATGACCTTTTTTAAATTGTGAAGCGTGCGCCTATTATGTTTGTTCTTGAGCCGTGGTTTGTTCCGCAATCTGAGAAAGATTGGTGGAAGGTAGCAGGGACTACGCCTGTTGTAGCATTAATTATACAAATTCCTGTTTGCATATAATGTTTGATCTCATCCTGACTTCGCTATCCAGAGGTGCGGCTTGTCATTATGCGAAGATGAATATGAATGAGCAGGGCGGGGCCCCCACCAGTGCCCTAAAACACACAGTGATGAGCATATGAAAGAGAACGCGTGTATGAACACACTGAGCCGCAGCGTGAGATCATGCATTTATTAATAATGGGAGTGGTTAGCGGAGGCAGAGATCGGCTTATGAATGTATTTATGTGCTCAGGAGGGATCTCTGAAATGCATGCAGACCATGCAAAGACATATACATCTTAAACCTGTTTATCAAAGGGCTGAACACCGAACGCTGTGATATCAAGTACGAATTCATGCACATATCAAAGAGTTCTGAAGGGCTTCTGAATTAGGTAGGCTGGGAGGGCGCAGAATTGAATATTTCATACAGAAGAGTGCATGAGCAAGCTGAACAGAGGTTAGGTCAAAGCAGCTATCCCTCTCCGGTGGCTGAAGGAGCTCAGGATAGATGCAAAGGAAAAGATATGGCCGAGTGACCAGTGTGAAGCTTTTCCCCTCTGACCTCTGCCCACCTCAGTTGGTCAGTAAAACTCCCTTCTCTGAATTTGTGTTGCAGTTGCACACAGAGAATACAGGCAGAGAACATATGCTGCGTGAGAAGTGTGTTGCACGGTCATTAACAATAACAGAACCAGCAGACGGGCGCGTGAGTCAGCGGTGATTAAAAATACGTCTCCGCTCACGAGAGCGATGGACAGAGTGCGGGACTCTGAGTCATTGTTAAACAAGAAAAAACTGGTGCGGTGCAGCTGTTGAGCCATACGATCGTGAGATGAAAAATGATTTTTAATGCTTTCTGATACTTTTAGTGTTTGTATGAGATAGAGAGAGAACGAGAGATTGGCAGAAAGAAAGAAAGTCCTTGGTTCAGAGAGGGGAAAGAAAAAAAGAACATCAAAAACATGTGGGGCTGTGAGAGCTCAAAGGAAAAACAACCTGCGAAACACACAAATACACATTGGCACACACATACGCACAGACACACGCACCAAATTGTCATAAAAGCAGCTGCACTTTTTTTTATACGTTTTTATTTTCCCACTGGGAAAATTAACGGACCCTTTTTAGAATTCCGAGCACTTGGCATATGAAAAACTAAATTGTGATAAAAGATTTGTCCTCAATTAAAAAAAGAAAAAGGTCCGTTGTGTTTTCCTATGCTTTAATGGACACACTCTCTTCCCTTCCAAACCCTTTTCATGTGCCCCTCCCTCAGTCCACATTCCCACAGCTCTTTCGCTCTCACTCTCTGACAGATGGGTAGGTAATGAGTTTCGCCTTTCCCCGTCCAATCGTCTGGGCACCAAAAACTGCCCGTCACGCCAAAAATGCCCTTTTAATTTAGCCAAGCGCTGAGTATAGGGATATTACTGTTTAGGTACACACACACCCCTACACACGCACACACACACACCCCTACACACACGCCTCCCATGACTCTTGGTTGGGTGGGTTTGAAACCTTCAATGTCTCATGTGCAAGCTATTAAAGAGCATGGTTTCCCCCTCACTCATTCCACCCATCTCCCCTCCCCGAGTAGTGCTCTTTTCTATGAATGTTCAAGAGGCCGGGCTTAGCTTTCAAAGTAACCATGGTGGCCATTTTTAGAACAAGGCCTCTGTGAGGTTGCCCTAGAAACCCCTCCTGACCGCCCTGGTGAAATCACACTTGGCCCAAAGAGCTGTACATGGCAGCAAGAAGGGAAGGGTGTGTGAAAGAGCGAGTGAGAATGAGCATATGTATATATATGTTCAAATCCCACAAAGGCCTGCAGACCACCCACATTCGTTTGGGGGGACAGACATCAAAGCTTTCTCAAAACAGTCCTTTGCACGATTCTCTTTCTCATTCCATAGTTTAGCTGAGGAAGTGTGTGCAAGTGGTGATAAGCCACCTCTGTAGACCAGCGAGGAAGCATTCTACAGTATTCAACGACTTCTATTCTACATCTATTCAACCACACAAGGGCCCAGAAATAGTGAAGCCCTGCTCTTATTTCAGCCAGGAGAGGCAGGGGATAACCCAACATGGGTCCACTGTGATAGAAAAATTCCTATATGATGGAGGGTTTTGCTGCCCACATAAAAGCAGCCAACTGGTATTAGACGTGGGCACCAGAACACTTGTTTGCAGTCAAAACACACGACATTCATGTGGGAAACATGAAGCAACTGATTCCTCAAAACCAAAGGCAAGTAAAGTGAGAACATCACACAACAGTCCCATAAGCACGTTTGTTTTCATGGTAGTTGTCCACATTAATCAAATGATCCGCAGCGTCACAAAAAGCAAAAGAGAACAAAGCCTAAATCTGATTAAGCCTGACTAGAGCTTCTCTGATCCACTGCAGACCACCTGCAGCACGGGTCCAAACTTTACGCTGACCATGGATAGACTATAATAAGAGAATCCTGCGATGGAGGAATTCAAAATGTTTGGATGGATTGAACCATGAGGCCCCGCTGAAAGAAGATCTGAAGCACAACTGAAGAAAAGCAAGGGCGGGAGGGGTCAAGAACTGTTAGGTTAGCTCACCCTCGAACACAGATTCAATCCCACCCACGGTTAAAGGAGCATTTCCTTTATAGGAGTTACTTGAACTTGCCCAATTAATAAAGCCACAAAGACAAATATGCCACATCCCCTCGTCTTACTGGGTAGACCTGGGGTGTTACAATGACTACGTGCATGTGTGGTCCTATAAGAAAGCACCCACACAGAGACTATAAACAGAGATCAATGCAATTCTGCAGGAGACCTCGCTCCAGGCTTATGTGTGAGTGCGTGTCAGTGTATGGGTGTGTGTTGTGCCCACCCTGGAACAAGCTGGAACAACACAGCTGAGTTTCAGGAGTGGTCCGATTTGTGCCAAAAGCCCTCTGGTAGACCCAAACCTTTTCTTCTTCTGTGCGCGTTCCTCGTCCTCCACGGATGCACTAAATCACGATCTGAACATCTATCTCCAAAGACAGGAAGTAGCAGAATTTAATGTTGCGAGACTGCAAATTCAAATGCTATGGCGTCTGCTCCAGATTCCGAGGGAAAGCTCTGCATCCTCATCATGAGATGGGGAAGAATGGATGTGCGTGCGTGTAGCGACAGCTGCGTGGTTGATTGGAGTTGTCATCCGCCGGTGGTTGAAATGACAGTTGACTTCTGCGCTGCTGCCACTTAGTTGCCATGCAGCACATCAGGAATGACTCGCAATTTTCTAACCATCACTTTCAAAATGGATTCTAATTTTGCTGGAGTGGGCCTGTCAGGCGGAGCTGTTGCTACTGCTCCACTGACTGATCCCAAAGGCTGCTGGAGAGACAGCTGACCTGCTCAGAAAGACAGCCAATCCTCTGTCCAGGGACACGCGAGACAAAAGCTGTGAAGTCTGGATTGATTTCCGTTTGTAACAGATGGATGAAACAGACCAGAAAGAGGTGCATCAATGATTCATATTATTCATATCACATTCATGGCAGCAAATATCTGTTTCGATTAACATCAATATAGCGGAAACTTGGAAGAACAGCATTAAGTATAAAATTACTGCAGGTGTAATTTCAGAGTGGTACCACTGTGGTATTGGGTGAACTGTCCTTTCTGCCGCCATTCAGCAAATCTGTCACTGGAGAAGTCAGTAGCCTCCTAATACCGTCTCCTGGCTGTACATTAACTATACATTATCCCAATCCATGTGCAAGGTTCATTAGTGTGAATGAAATTACAGCTGGCTTGAAATTAATGTGTGTAATTAGCGGATGTCTGTCCCAGTAGAGCCACACGCGCTGTACACAGAGGTAATGGGATCCATTGAAAAACCATTGTCTGCTACTTTAGCGTTTAAGTATCTTTCTAATGACAAACCTATACAGTGGTTATATCGCTATTGTCCTTCACCCTTTGAAGGCCAGTCCGAGGTGAAAAAGGCCACGATTCGAGCATCATTGCGCGTTGCCTTGTTGAAACCTTGCATGAGCGCTGGTCAGAAATCACCATGGATGCTTAATTTCTAAAGACCTGGTTGTCTACAAACATTAATGGTAAAGAAAAAAAGGGATTTTATCTGGGATTTTAAAAAGGAATGTGAAAATGGTACTGGCAGCACACACCCACATTGAAATGAACACGGCAGAGTGGAGGGAATTAATCGACACGAGAAAAATACCTGGGCAATAACAGAAATGGGCTGGAAATAAGAGAGAAATTAGAGCGTGACTCACTAGGCCGTGCCAGGAAATAACCTTAGAATCTTTACCCTTTCCATTTGTTTGGACAGCCAGCCGAGGCACGCACACACACACACACACACACACACACACACACACACACACACACACACACACACACACACACACAATGCCTTCATGTGGCTGGCTTCATTGACTCCCTGCAGCCAACCTCCTTCTGCTCACAAACAGCCCCTCCTCTTTTCTTTTTATCTTTCCAATAACTGACTCCTCCCCCATTCCAGCTCCCATGACTAACACACATACACACACACCCACACATGCACACACACATGCGCACACAGACAATCACACACCCGCACAGAACGTTGCCTAGCCCTAAGCTGACCCGTTGTGTGTGTACTGACGTCACTCACTAGACAAGGGGAGGCATCATTCCAGACAGACGCACACACAAACACACACACACACACACGTGCACACCCACACACATCAACAACTGCACACACAGGCCCTAGCCGAGGGGGATGCTGCATTCCAGCACAGGCACATAGACACACAAACACACATCACCACGCCTGGCAGTGGGAAGCATGGGGAGCGCTCAGCTGTGGCGGTGAAGAGGGCCGGGGGAGGGTGAGGAGTTTCAGAGGAGGGAGGAGGGAGCGGTGGCTCCGAGCCAGTGTTCCTCTGAGCTCAGCACTTCCCCTTTCAGCTTCAGCCAGCCGCCAGTTTTGCGTAACATAGCCAATGCAGCTCTGCCGACTCGCGCTTAACCCCTTCCTTCCCGGAGTCACTGAGGTCACCGCTGCCACTCTCTGGTCAGCAGCACACGCCACATTCTGCTGGAAGCCTCTCCCTGCTCATCAACCACCACCCCTCCACTGACACCTACAGTACTGAGCACACCATCCCGATGCTAGTACTGTCAGACACAGGGGAAGGAGACGAGGAACACAAACATGCACGGACTTCATAGGCCGATGTACGTTTACACCTTATATTACTTTTTCAACATAGGACATAACAAACCTGGATGTAAACGAGATTCATCTTTGTTGGATGTAAATGTCAAATACAAATGTAATCAAAAACGATCTTTGTCAGCTACACTAGCAAGTAAAATGAAAACACGCCATTAATTTTCTGCTACAGCTATATAGGTCACAAACGTCAGAAAACATGTTCTGACATTACAAAGAGCGAAATGCCCCTGCTACATGCACACACAACCTATTTACCTCTTTGTCCAGCGACTTTTCAGAAGATTATTGAATCCAGGCCAATGTGGCCGCGTCCAGCACAGATGTGAGGCCTTGGACATCAGATTAGTCTCCTTTCTCCTTAAATCCCCAATGGAACGTGTCATAGCTCACACTAACAACAGCAGACACAACCCAGGGTAAAGAGATGGGCAGACTGGAAGGGGGAGTGAGCGAGAGAGGAGGTGCTCTCACATTTAATATCACTTGACACGCGTCACCCAGCATCTCTCAAACAGCCGCTAACGCCCGTGTATAATCTGTGGTCCCGTCTTAAATGCTGCGCACGTGCATATGCACAAATTTTAAAAGACAAAGGCAGCTCCGGCAAGCGACTCGGGCCACTTGGCACCATTATCAATGCAGAGAATGGGTCTAACTGGGATGAGGATAAGTCACGGGTAGCGAGGGCGCAGGGGAGGACGGAAAGGTTGAACATGTCTCTGGTGAATCGTGATAGTCGATTGTCTTGCCTGCGGGTTATTCCCATAAATATTGGCGTTGGTGTTAGGACCGCTTGCTTAAGGATAAACTATAAAGCACGACAAGCAGATTTACTCTTCCCAACTCTAAGCATTGCACACTCCAAGCATTCTAAGAGGGTGTTAGGGGTACAATAGCAGAAAAGACTTAACAACTAACCCCTTTGCATTCTCTCTTCCCCCATCTCCAAATGTTTTAAGGTTTTTGTTCAACTTCAGCAGTCTGCTCATGTCAAACCAGGGCCCCATATTTCTAAGCAACAGCTCTACTTTCATGCTAATAACTGTTCTTTGTGCCATCGTTGTGATAAATTGCCCCCCTAGTGGACAAGAGGCAAACAATGTTCACCCTGGATTCTCTTTGTTGACATCTCTATGTGTTGCCAGGACAACACATGTGTAAGTGTGTGTTTGCATGTGTAGCCCCAGTATTATTTACGATGGCAGGCATTTCACACCAACGTGCACAAAGACCCACAAGGAATCAGGTTAGAAGGCAGGTCCTCCAACATAGAAATGAAAAAACAATCGTAGCTTGAGGAATAGTTATAAATGACCATGACCAAAACAAGAAATCGGGTTTAATTGGCTTTCAACTAACATACCCTCATGGGAGTCTGCAGACAGAGAAGGGCTAAACTAATTATGACAGCACATTTTCCAGAATTCTCCAGAGTATCATCCCTGTCTGGTCAACAGGGACTTAGTCTGCAAGGCGAGTCAACTCATGCCTGAATTCATTTTAATACAAGTAGGTTAAAGATGCCAGTTCTCATTTGGGATTGCCATGGGTCCTTGGACTCTACTCTTCATCCATCTAACTTTGCAAAGTAATTACCGTGATTGTCTGCACATGAAAGGCACTTGTGTAATATTCAGCCAAAATGGTTCAAATGAACAGTCTCATGGATGACAGAGAAATAATCGTGCTGCATGCAGTTACGCCAATTATATCTCTTTAAACACATATGAAGCAAAGGAATAGATCACCTCTGAGAGGCCGACTGCTTTGTTTATATTTGATGACTGAATTCCTCATTAAGTTCATCTGGGGGTGCCAGCGGGCCAAATGGGGTCAGAGCCAGTGGGTTCAAGGGGGGAAGGGAGGTTATCTGAGGGGTGCCATGGCAACTGTAAAGGAGTGCTGAGGGTCATAAAGCCAGGGAAGAAATCGCATGCTTGTGTATGATGGAGAATCCCCTCCCATGGGCAAGTCAGCAGTCACCCATGAAGTAGGTCAGTGAAATTTGCCCAAATTAGGTCAATGACAGTCAATGGGTGCCATCTTGGACAGAAGAAAGGGCAAGACAAGCCAAAAAGAGGGGGGGGGGGGGGATCTTCAGGTATTAAAAATGCAGGGGGGAAAAAGCAGCTTATATCACATTAGCTTTTACACTTTTAGCACAACAGTAGGAACTAAAGCTCCTGTAAAAACAGAAAAACTTTATTTGAGTCCAAGACTTCAATTTGCCACTAAAATTAAAAAATTGAAAAGCTGGTTTTGATTGACAATGCCTTTGAGAATTCAGTGTAGGTGCGATTATTTTGTGCCCCTCCTCCTTTCAGCCCCTGTAGCTGTTTGCATGGTAGCTTCTTTGTCATCTGTCTCTGTTCCCTCTTGCTTTAAAAAAAAATATCCTCAGTATTTTGAAGAATCCACACCACGAGATAAGGCTGTTGTGCCTTATTGCTAAATAAGTGGTGAGGGTGTGTGAGTGGCACAGTGTGGTTTACTTTAATCATCCCACATCTGTCAGTCAGCAACACTAGAAGTGACTCCACAAAGAAACATAGCTTGCCCCCTCCCAAATGAAACACAATGATTTTTTGGGCATCAGACTAACAGTGAGAGGAATAAATAGTCTGGTACTAAATACAATTAACATTAGGTAGTAGCATTACACTGTAGTCCTGCATCATTCTGCAGGTTTGTTCAGTCCAGCCAAAGAAGATGATATCATCTTTATCAACTATGATATCATCTCCATGCTGACTGAAAAAAATGACTCGATTAGTTCCAGGAGGTCATGTTTGATGACCTCATTGGATCCTGTTCAAGATTTTAGTCACCATGTTAAAGAGCCATCCATGGTAAGACACCAACACGTATAATCCTCAAATCTGGCTCGCAAGATTAAAGCCTTTGAAACAGCAGCTTTTGCCTCTTGACTGACATGTACAGAGTCAACTGATGTACAGTATTTCAAAAGCATACACATCCCCAGACAAGATATATTTTATATGTGGCCAAGCTTAGAAGTATGGCAGTGAATAGACATAGACTGTGGTAAGGCAACCTCCAAGTCTAAAGGATGTGAAAAACCTATAGATAACTGTATGTTGCAAAGTGCTGCCAAATATAATACTGAAATGTTTGTGGCTTGCCAGTCACCTTTCCTGTAGTGTTGATAATTTTGACAAGCTTATTTTTATTTTTCCGTTGCCAAACCAAGCAGAAAAACTCAAATGTAACAGACTTTTAACCAGATTATTTCATCTGAAAAACTCCTTTTTCTTACCTCAGTTTCCATGGCTCACTGTGTGTATGTGTGTGTGTGTGTGTGTGTGTGTCACTGTCGCTGCGAGGTACTTTCTGAGTTTACTCTGTCAGCCCTCTGTCACTCATCTCTCTGCAGCTGAGTGTCAGAAAACAGTGAGAGGGCACCGACAAGTGTCTTCTACGTACATTGTCTGAAGAGTGATGGCGGAACCTGGGCCTGCACCTAATCACACAAGCCTTATTTTGACAGCCACATCGGTTATGGAAAGAGGGGGTAGGGCCATACTAGGGTTCCTTTGCTTCAGCAGCGATTTAGCTCAAGCCCCCGGCTTCCTTGGAGATGTGACAAGGCCCACTTCCTAATAGACTTTTTCTCCGATCCTTCCCCTACATTGTCAATCATGTGTCAAATAGTTCAAACTCTTGCACAACACACATATGTGTTACTGCTTAGCTGGGACAGCAACGAGACAAAGAAAATGCACAGAACCTGCTGCTCTCATCCCAATTGCAGACTACAAATGGGCTGAACTGACACATTATAGCTACAGTAGGTTGAATACAGAAACAGATGCCGAACTCTTGTCAATTTAACGTAAAACATTCCCCTGTTCTCCTGTATGTTTTAGCGACTGGTTGTCTCTTTGCCACATTCATAAGGGCATAAAAAATATTTATTTTCTTCCCTTTTGTGGTTTCTGTGTCAGAGGGGTTTCCAGCATTGAGTGGTTATTATTTGCAGTGGAAGTACAAAAAATTGGAAGAAATACGACAAGATAAGTAGCTGTATGCAGTGGAAAAGCAGCATAAGAGCCATTCAAGAAACAGAATAGATTCATACAAAGCGTTGAGCCAGAAACTAACAAATGTACAAGCTAAATGTGGCTCGAAGTAAAGCAAGCCACAATGAGTTACAGTGACTAATGTTACTAGCCAACAAGAGGAAGATGCCTGGCTAGGGATACTGGGAAGAGGAGCCAGATAACTAAAAACCAGCCAAACTGGATGGAGCCTGTGTCCAGATAAGTTGGGACAATACCAAGGGCCCAGCTATAGCTCATTGCTGCAAGAGAGATGGGAGCAAATGAACTGGATGTAAGTTTACAGTGAACAAAAAGAGAATAAAGAAGCGATGAGGATGTGATGCTTAAGGGAACACATAGAGCAATAGAAAGCTCCAAAATGAGATGGAGGGGCTGGCTAGAGGGAACAACCCAGACCCAGGCAGCGCTGGATCCGAGGCTGAGAGACAGTGCCAGGTCTGAGCTGGGGCTGCTAAGAGAGGAGCCAGGGCTAGAGGCCAGAGGAGGAATGAGGTTGGGAGGGGGCTGTGGCAAAGCCGGTGCTGTAGCCGGGGCCAGAACCAGGGGCCCCAGCTTTTAGATTTAGTCAGCTGTTCCCCTGGCCAGCAGCTGGAAGGGAGAGCAACGGGAGGGGTAGACAGCGGAGGAAGCAGCAGGAAAAGACTGTGAGGAAACTTTAAGGAAGACTTTCTATTGGGTGAGTGGAAAGTGAGAGGCAATGAGAGGAATGAGAGTGGGGAAAAGTTGCACTGCAATAGAGGGGGAGGAAAGCACTAGAGAAGGGGTGGATGGAAGGTGGCGCTGGAGGTTTGGAAAGAGGACAGTGGAAAAGTCATTAGATTCCTGTGAGAGAGAAAACAGAGCTGAGAGCAGACAGACTGACAGAAGGTGGCTAAGGCTCACTGGCTATGCAGCCACTCTTCCTTCGCCGGCCCTCCTGCTCACTCCCTTCATTCCCTCCCTCCATCCTCCTCTGTCGCCACCGTGCTATTCGCTGGCTGCCTCTGTCGCAACCAGTTGTGCTTCCACAACAGTACTGCCATTCTTTTCAGATGACCTGCAGGCATGACCCTAAACATACACTAACATTCTGAACAGGTGTCAACCCCCCCTCCCCCCAGTATGGTGCAGAGAATGAAGAAGTGCAGATAGGATGGTGCAGTTGTGAGGAGAAAGCTCTCTGTGAGTGAAGGAGACATGCATTTGGAGCACCGAGGAAAGAGTAATGATACAATAGAAATCATCCAAAGAGCGATATAAAGAAAATGTGATTAAAGCAGAGTACGCACGAGGCTTTCTTTCCATAAAAGTGGTGAAATGAGATTTGAAGTAGGTGGAGCCAGGGGGCGAGGGTCTGCCATGGGGCAAGTAGCCATTGCTGGCCAAGCACTTTATGGCCTATTATATTCCATTCAGAGGGACTGGGCGTCTGCAATAAAAGCATTTAGTCTGCTCTCTAGTGAGTGACTCAGCACTCCTTCCAGGTGGACCCCTCCCATTATGACACGATGCATATCACTGAAGTGGTACTTTCTATACAGCGCACATAGATCACGAACTCCTACACCTGTGCCTATTTCTCTTGGTACTTCTCCACCTATACTGGGCTTTTTCCGACCGCCGTCTACACTGTTTACCCTCTGGAGAAGTCAGCCACTCTCGTCTCGTCCCTTTCCCCCTTGCGCTCGCTCTCAATCACTCTCTTGCCTCTCTACAACTCTCCCTCCACCCATTTGCCCTTTCCCCACTGTTGTACCTCTGTGTCACTCTGTTCCCGTCTCTTTCCCTCGGTGGTGGTTAATGGCAGAGGGATCCAGCATGGAATATAGATCAGTATGAGATGGATGGGGCACCAGGAGCTCTGGCCAGTCCCGTAGGTCCCAGACCAAAGATTAACTAAATATTAGCTGACAGGAAGACAGAGAGGAAGAGAGGCAGGGACGCAGCTGCAGCTGATAGTGCCACTGCCAGCAGAACAAACGACAAGATTGTTTTTACCCCCCCCCCCCCCCCCCCTCGCTCTCAGGAGAGACACATGTGATAAACACACAAAAGATGCAAAAAATACACTCAAAGCACTGGTTTAGATGAGATGTTTGTGTGCACATACGCATGCGCTATCAAGCACTCTGGGAGAAGAAGTTCACTAATCACATTCTCTCCTCCCCTTTTCTGCCCTGGCAAGGTGGATGGAGGGGAGGGGGGGAATAAATCTTTATTAGGTGATGTGTCCCTGCTTTATTGATCGCTTTGCCTCATCCCTCCCCGTTTCGCTCTCCACCCCCTCTCTTTCTCTCCCCTCCTTTTGTTATTTTTGGCGTGTATCTGCCATCCAGTCCAATTCAATCTGGCTGTACATCAAAGAGGACCATTACCCATGTCTCCATGGGATGGCCTGTCATGGCCAGGAATGGCTGGGATGTGCGGCGATGTAGCTACCCAGGAGGGAAAGCTATCTCGGTAACGTCCCGACATCGAGGTAGCCAGACACAGGTGGACAAAATGCGGACAAACTGGCCCGACAGTCATCCTCTATAATGTGAACAAATGTTAGATTTTGTACTTTACATCAACAAATTTCTACAGGACAGAACTATCCTGCTTCCTCATCTTATATCCAGGCAAGTGCACTACTCTGGAGATACAAAGCAGAATAGCAAGTAGGAATTTTGAGATGGGGAGACCTTTCTACTTAGAGTACATAGTCAGTACGTTTACATGCCCAAATTAATTCAGCCATGCTCAAAATTGGACTTCAGCATCTCGTCAGAATTTGGCCTTTGTCGCAGTTTACATGCATGTAAACATGTCGTCCTCCCCAACACTAGGTGGCAATATGCATCTTTTCAGCAGGTTAATACACCTCCATTTCCAGTTGACCTATTGAGCCACAAAATAAACAACTGGAGTCAGGTGGGAGACCAAAATTTCAACAAAAGGAAGATAGATAATAGTATGTCTTTGTTCATGTCGAACATAATGTACCTGTTGCTTATTATTCAGATAACATGCACACCATCCCTCATGATCGTGGTGCTTTTGAGAGATGTTTTTCTTCTGGGTTCATATGCCAGCATAGGGAATGTAGAGTGTGTGTACATGCCTGAGCAAATCGATTTCCAATCACATTATCTAGGTATCTTATTCGGATACGGAGAGCAGCGATATCAGTCAGCCTAACGCATTTAAATGCACTTCAGTTGTCCAGATGTAGTTGGATTAAGGCAATAATTCAATTTTTCAGTGGGTATGCAAATGTAGTGACTGACAAAAAAGGAAGGGGAAGTATGACAGCACACAACATGATATAACACCCCCACACAACAATCAGCCGACACTGCTGTCACATGGACATAATCTCGTTTACATCGAATACATACAAACAATAGAGTGCAGAGTGTGCCTTCAGTTAAGTTACTCATTGTTGAATGCTTTTCTCTTATTAATGGTAAAAAAATAATAATTTCATCGGATGTTTGATAGAAATGCAACTGTAAGGTGGAAAAGGGGAAGGTTACGTAGATAAGGCTAACTACATTTTGTAAAAAAACCCCGAAATAACTAATGCTGATACAAAAGTTTTATAGCACATATGAAGACAATATTTTATGTAACACCTTAATTATCATTCAGATAATTACTTTTGTTGACACAAAGGGAAGCATTAAACTGGCCAATTAAGATTTCAATCAGAATTCATCTAATTACAGATAACAGACAAATTATTGCAATTTGGATTGGCTTCCTTGGGTTCCACAACTTTCGGAAATGCCTGGAAATCACCATTTAAAATCCACAGGAAAAAATGGCATGTCAAACAGGCCAAGTCCTGTTCCCCCCTTAATTCCAGAAAGTGGTAAACAGAGTGCTTCTAAATGTAGAAACAGTGATAGCCTCTGAGGTCTGGATGCAGACTGTTGCCTGAGCAAAGCTCAGAGAGCTGAAGCTAGCTGGCTAGCTTTCCTCTGGGAGTTCCAACACAGGAAGCAGTATGGAAACATGCTGTATCTAGATAGGGACAGAGTAAATAAGATATGAGTTTCTATTGGCTGGCCAGAGAAACGAAAATAGAACATTCAGAAGGAGAGAAGGGATGGGTGCTCAACTAACTTGAGTGTGTGGATATTAGAATTTAAAATACAAGAAAATGAGGTAAAACAACAATAAGCTTAGAAAATAAAACAAGCAAGAAATGAGCAGGAAGGAAAAAACCCTTTTGGGCAACAATGTTTTGAAGGGTAAACAAAATTCCATAGACAGTTGAAAGCCTGCCTTTCCTTCCTCATGAATCTCCCTCGTTTTCTTTTCTTTGTCAGACTCTCTGTCTCTCATGCCTGGAGAGCCTTTCAGAGTCTATTCAGTTCCACCACTGTGCAGTGAATGCATGTCTCACATGCCACACAGCCACGACATCGCTGGACCAGGCACAGCCAGAGGCACCTCACACTCTCAAGGCCTCCTCCCCTGCATAGCTCACGCGGCACTTGAGCATGTCAAGCAAGGAGAAAGGGGGTAAATTTCCCTTCTCCAACCAGCTAAGATTCCAGAGATTGCCACAAAAGGACAAGATAACTCAAGACCTCTAACAGAAATAGGCTAGTCTCATGTGCAAAAGGCATATCCAGTCAAGCAAGGTGTCGATTATTGAAAAACAATAATCGAGAGTTTGACTCCATCTTTCATGTGGAGAAATTGGCCACTGGAGGCACAGTCTGACCAGATTGACCTTTAGCTTTAGCAAATCCCTCGGGGGGGCGGGTCAAGTAAAGAGGTCAACACTGGGCCGGCATAATGCTGGGGGAGGAACCAGTCAATGAGCAAGCACCTTTGTCTATGCGTTCTGATGTGTCGTGGGGTCAGCAGTAACGAAAATCGGAATGTCTACTGCGCCAACAAACGAGGCGCCTCCTATCTGGCACCATGACGCGTTCATCTTAAAGGATGTGTCATGTCCAAATAAGCAAGGGTTTGTGCATGCAGGAGCGAAAATGGGGTGGAGTGGGAACAACGACAGACGGGAATGTCATCCACTTTCTTATCGTGAACGTGCCTCACCTTTATTCAGCCTTACACACCCCCATAAACATGCTCACCAAGCCATTATCACACAAAGTCCAAGCATATGCTGGTAGTCACACACAGATATGTGCGATACAAGCCAAAAGAATGGATCTTTTTATGATTTTATGGATGCTTGTTAAATATAGTTGACAAAGACGCAGTTTGCAGTTGTAATTTCTGCCAATTTTACCAAGAATAGATAAGGAATATACTCTCCAGGCTAGCATACAGTGATTATGTGTACACACCAACATACGCGCCGTCTTTGGGTTGATCAAACCCTACTCACAGTTGTTGACCGAACATGCATTCTCTCTCTCTCTCTCTCTCTCTCACACACACAGACACACACACAGACACACAAAAACAGAAACAGAGAGACAGAGCTGCACACATAGAACCCTCCACTGCAGCGAGTATGGTCTTGGACTGATTTGTGCTTATTTCAGCAGCCCACTGGTGCAAAGAGGAATTCATTAAAAAGAAAAAAAGCTGAAAGTGAACATCAGATAGGAGAGTGCAGAGCGTCGCATTCCCCTGTTGTTATTATTGCCAAATCGAAGAGAGAAGGGTGGCTGGTAATAAAAGTCATTAGATGAAATTGAAAAAAACTGCTTTTAATAGGGCCTTGTCATTGTGGATTTAGTATCCTTTCTGTTTCCCGCTCCCTCTGCTCACGTCACTGTGCTCGCAGACAAGAAGAGGAGCAAAAAGCTCTGTGGAAGGAACACTGGATTCCAGGACAGACTCAGCCAGCTGAGGATCTAGCGGCCACAGACTGGGAGAGGAGACGAGGTCAGGTTGGAACAAGGACAGGGCAAAATTTAAGACAACTACTGGTGGTACTTCATTACATAAATTACTTTTATTTAATGAAGGGAATGAAAATGAACTTTGGAAATGAGCTGATATTAACATGCAGAGTAATTTTAAAACACTGTCAACGGGAAATGTGGTAATAGCACCGAGAGCATGGCAGAAGCATGGCGGCCAGGCCTGGAAAAGGGATATAAAAGATGCAGGGAGGAAGTGGCTGTGTCTGGCACCAGGAATGGGACTGGGAATAATATTGGCTCCAATCAGGTGGAAGGACTGGACATAAGGCAGACAGGGCGAGTCTGAGAGGGTTGAATTCTCTAACTGTGTAATGGTACCATGGGCAACCAGTGATGGAAATGTGAAGAGTAGCAGGCAGACCATTGTGGCTCGTTGTCAGGGCAGGCTAAAGGAAGATATGATTTGTGGTAGTAATAATATCAAGGAGCACATCTGGTTCTATGAATAAGGTTAGAGTCAGGAGTTGGGCATGTGATAATCACTTTTTGGACCATTGGGTTTGTAGGCTGGCTACATAAGGAATATGTCATCCTATCAACGCAACACTGTAAATAGGGTAATGTGAAAAGCAGGAGTGAATTGGTTGCTATTTTAGCTAGTATCTTGCAAGTTCTACTGAATATTGCAGTGTGTCCACCAGTTGATGGACTGCAGCATGATCAGCTCCACGCTTCATCTTTAAATTACCCCCAGGGAGGGGACAGATCAGTTACCCAGGTGTCTTTTTAAAACTTCTCACAGTCAATGTAAATATTTGCATATTGCACATGCCACTTAATTTAATGATGAAAAAAACCTGTATTAATCAATTTTAAATGCAATCCAAAGCCTTACTGTAAAAAGTATCACAAAAAAAATAAAACAATCATATTATAAAATATGGAGTGAAGATATCATCTTTCCACTGTACTAAACATGACATGTATCCTATCATTTTATCCTTTCAACAAATGGAACAAAGGCTTGGATTCAGCTCTCTCACAACAACAGAGTAGAGTGAAAGAGAGCGCTTTCCCTAAAGACTCGTCTCTTCACTTGGATGCGGTTGGTGCCCCTCTCTCCTCTTTGGATAGCCATTTGTTTACACTTGCTCCGGGCTGAGCCATGTTTCCATGACGATACAAGATCAAGGATGATCACGTGGCTCGGTTTAGACCCAAGGCCCCGATCCAGAATCAGTAGTCCCTGGAAGGTGTCACCTTTCAGCCTGGTAATATTTTGCCCACTTTTATCATTTCTGAATCACAATGAGAGTCTGTTTAGGACAAACACATTATTACACATGATGTGTGAATATATCACTGTAGCGTGTTCAAAAGCCCACAACCATCAGAAACCTGGAGTCTGATAGGGTTTTGCAGACAACATGATTGTGCAAAATTGATGATCAGCGTCCTAAATTCTGCACCTTGGTGGGCAAAATGCTTTACATGTCTATGTAGGTTCCTTTGGAACTCTTTGGAATTCTTTCACATCAGAAATAAAACCTCAAAAAGGTGTGTGTTCTCGCATGAGAAATATAAGTTGGCTTCACAGCTCAAATCAGGCAACATTTGAGCTGTCAAACGTAAGCTTTAGTCAAGTCTCTGTTACAACTCATCTTGTTTACCAAAATAATGGTTATAAAGATGAACCAACAACAACCTCTTTGTTGTTTGTTGGTTTCATCGACTTTGTGATCAGAAAGGAGGGTGAGAAAGGGAGTATAGATGATGCAGGACCAAATTAAGATTCTCCAGAGCATGAACAAATTAACCTGAGTTATGAGCATGCAGATGCACTACACACTCTCTCTCTCACACACACACACACACATACAGACGTGCGTATGCACATGCATGAGCGCTCAAACCAATCCGTGATGACATTCACACAAAAACCAGGCATGAATGCCATGGACATTCAGTGATATTTTAAGCCTGGGAAAGTCAACATTTTATCGGCTCCCTCACCCAACAACGCCACGATGGAAAACACACTACAGCAAGCGATGCGATATATACATCCACTTTCATTCAAATTGAATTCAAAAACAATCTCAAAAGAGTCCAGGTCGTAATTCAGATTTGGGGCAGCTGCATGATAAAATGACATGCAGCTTCGTGTTGCAAAAAAAAAGCCTAACAAGGGGAAGTAGGCTGTAGCATGAAGCTTACGGTAATGACATTGCAGCGGAAAACATATGCCAGGCATCAGTATGTCACTCCACAGGGACACGGAGCTCACGGTAACAGGATAGTAAGTGAGGTGGTGGTGCGCTGTGGGTATCGGGGGGGGAGGGGAGGGTTGTGTTATTATTATTATTATTTTACCTCCTGGCACAATCCCCTGAAGGCAGATGGGGGAGTTGGAAATAAAGGCACGAGCGGGTCAAAGGGAGGAGGAGCAGGACAGTGCTTGTCATAAATGAATGAAAGACGCGGGATGAACTTGACCCCCCGACAGGACGACTCAAGCAGGAAGGAGGGTAATGAAGTGCAAACATGCTTTGTCATGCCATGTTAAAGCCATGGGATTAGAATTCTATAATTAGAGGACGGGCCACCATAATACTAACCTTCCTTTCAGCATTGTGAGCCACTGAGGCTAACGCTAGACAATCGGGCCTGGAGAACAGATGCTGTGATCACAACGGGCAGCTTTGCAAGATTCTCATCGAGCTAAATAATGCTTGTTTGTGGCATTCTGACCAGCGAGCTAAAGGAAGATTAGCCGCAATATGTGGGTGTGACAATGTTGTGATTTTATGGCAGACAGTCGTCTTTTCCGGGGGAGGCAACACGCATGTGTGATGCTCGCCATTTGCATTGTTTTTGCGGTGTTGTGTTATAACCACAGAAGCTTTTCCTCCGGGTTGAGGTGAAGTGTGTTTTTCACTGCTTGATCAGCAATTCAACAATAATTCTAAAGCCGGGAGACATCGAGAGGGGGCTGGATGCTGCTGCTGTAACGGGAGAAGTGGACCACTAGATAACACTTCCATTCATATATGAATATTTATCTGGGAGGCTGGCATTGGAACAGATGAGCTTGCAGCGGAGAGAAAGCAACCCATCCATCTCACTCATTCCCTATCTCTGCACTTCATTCTTTAGAGTCATACACCCCCTTCTCTTGCAATCGCCATTTCAATGCCTCTTTTCCTCTTTTGCATTTCCACCCACTTTTCCCCCTAGGCTTCCCCTCTGTTTTTTGATATCAGCCGATCTATTGCTCTTCCCCTTGAAACTTCATCCCCCTATCCACTCTCACTGTAGCCCTGATGTATGGAAAGATGTGGAGAGGGGGAGGAAAAGGAAAAAGTATGTGATTAATGTCGTTCAGAAAAAGATAAATAATCACAGGAGACTGGGGGCTGGTAGTTGGCCTTAGGGGAGTAAATATGGAGAGTTTTATAGCTGCTCACTTGGGAGAGCGGGAGGTAGAAAAGAAGAGAGGGGGGAGGAGAAGAATACGACAGCAGATCCATTCAAGTATATTAGCTACCCCCCCCAACATACACAAACACAATAACCTCTGCATCTCTTCTATTGCTCCACTGTCTTTCATCATCAACAGCCCCGTCCCACTGACAGCACAGGCATAAGAAGCCTCACAAAAGCCACGCACGCCTACATGCACACACCCTCACAGCCAAACCAGACTTTTTTTTTCCAGGCCAGACCCACTGTATGTGTTTGATGGGCCGGTACATGTGGTGTGTGATGTGATGCTGACAGCCCCCCTCCCATGCCGCCCTGCTTTTAAGCCCTCATTCTCCAGTGGCTGCCTGTCCCCTGGAGTAGATTGCATCTTTTATTTATCACCACCCCCCCCCCCTACTTTTTTTTTTAACCAAGCTAAAAAATATTCCATGGCGAAAATTGCAATCAGCATAACCCTCCTCCTGCTGTGTGTACTCGCCTGTCATCCTCCACTCTCTGTGAGCATGCAGGATGCAACTGACAGCCCGTGCAGATGAAGGAACACACAGACACACAGATGCACGCACAACCCCCATGTGTTTATCAAACCCCCGCACCCTCTCTCTCTTTCTCTTTCACACAAAACACATGTACAGAAAGAAAATGTTCCCCTGTTACCCCCTTTGTCACAATTTCTTCCTCTTTTCCACAACGCACATATCACCGCGCTGCTGCCTCTTTCACTCTTTGCAGTGTTTAGGTTTCTAAAGCCCCAAAAGAGTGAGAACACACAAATGAGTCTAATGCTGGGGAATCTGGTAAACAGGCCAGAGAGGGGGGAGGCTGCCTGCCTGTCTGCCTGATCCATGGCTACTATTGTGCACTGCACATTCTCTGAGCCCACAAGGGCTGCTGAAGCCATCTCCACACAGATTCTTGGGAGGGATAGTATGCCAAGAAGTGAGGAAGGGAGCAAGGGAGAATAAGGAAGATCATGCATAAAATCTTGTTTGCCGAATGCATGAAGATTCGGATGAAATGTGGGTTGGTGGTGGTGATGGTGGAGGTGGAGGGGTGGTTAATGTGATTAGAATCCTGAACCGTTTCCAAGGGTGGGGAGTCAGATTGACAGCTGAGTATATTGCACTGACGATTGCAGTGAAATATTAGGGCTCTTGCAAAGGCAGCCAGCCAGTCAGGCGGGCAGGGGGTTTCTGAGCCTACCCCACCTCTGTTTACCCCAGCATTCTCATCAATAATCCGGCAGAGAGAATGGGGATAAAATAAACGCAGCTCTGCCTCCACCGTGTTCTTTTTACACCTAAGGCTTTTGCTGGAAACTAATGCAGGCAATGCGTTTCACAAAGGTGTTTGGCAAACAAAATAGAAGCACTGTAGCTTTAAATCACCGTCCCTCCCACCCTTTCTAAATATCATCTATTTAGCCAGCGGTGAAAAGATATAGGGGGCTTTTGTCTGACTACCCATTGGAGGGGGGTACGGAAAGCTGGAAAGACATAAAAATAGGAACAAAGTGCTCAGCTTCCAATTGGGATGGCTCTGGGCAATTCAATGCGCGCAGCTCAGTGGGTAAAAACAAGGAGAAGTGGGCTACTATTACGGGCTTATCTGAAAATAGGCTATTGTCACTCACGCCTCTATGGAATGAGCGAGTGTGGAAATACCCAGCATTTAAAACGTAGGAAGGAAGCACAAGCCCTTTAAACGTGTGATTGGTTCCACGGGGGGGAAGCGAACTGTGCGAGTTAGGTGCTTTGTTTATTTCAGGCTGTTACCCTGCCTGTGGTGTACTCACCGACTTGCAGTACGTTGTCCACCCAGCCACCCTCCAGCAGAGTGACACCCCGTAGAAAAGGCAGCTGGGTTTCATCATTATTGTCCCCGCTAGTTCCACTTTCCTCTCCTCCTGCGTTGAAAGAGGAATACATACAGATCTCCTTCTCGCTTCTCGGGAATGACCAGTATACGATCCTCCGCTGGACGGGTTCCGGGATCCTCTCGAAACGCTCCTCCACTCGCTGAAACGGCCACTTCTCCGCGACTCTGCGCGCCGCGATATCGAGCAACGACTCGGGGTTGTGCGTTTTTCCATTGCCCGATCCTCCCGGAGCGGACCCCGCGCCGCCACACAGGACTCCTCCAGCCCGCTGCCCCTGTCTGCAGCCCGGGTTGTAGCCGGGCCTGCAGCAGAGCCGCTTGGCTGGGGGCTGCTGGACTCGCTCGGCCATGATCGCTCCGCTTCCAACCTGAAGCGCAGTTCCTCTCCGATCATATAAACGGGATAAGGAAGAGAAAAGGGCAATCTCGCACCGATTGTTTGCCGTACATGGAGATACTGCCCTTATTTGGTAAAAGAGGCGGCGCTTGTGAGTTCCGTGAAGTCCTTTGTGTTGTCAAAGTAACCGAGATGGGCGGGATCCTGGAACTCGGCCAGCGCGCGAGTGGCGCTATAAAAGGAACTGGAGGCGGAATTCCCGAACGTCGGCAAATCCTTTGTGAAACCTTTCGGGAGCACGAGGGCGGAGCCCGGACGGCCGACGGCTTTTGAAGTTTCTTTCTTATTTGAGTTTAAAGGCGGGGACTTAATCCAGGGGCGGTCTCTCAGGTTCCCATAGGGGTAAAAGAGGGCAAGAGAATCAACCTTTTCTCTTGGAGTTTGTGTTACCTCCTCTAACTTCTTTAGCAACAACGTGATATCTCTGTTACATTGATGTCAAAGAGGGACAGGACGTGGTGGTGTTAGCCATAAAGATATAGACATGCTTGAAGTCTTTAGTCACCCATCACCAACTTCTTGCTCGTTAGAGCCAATAGATGTGGACAGTTAATCACACAAGCACACACCGACACAGTATCCTTATTAAATAATAAGTTGGTCTGGGTTAGATCTTTCAATCATGTAATTGAAATGGCTCTGTTGCATCAACTATTCTAAGAAAAATGGCAACAACCAAAACAGAAATGTAAAAATGCATTTGCATGTGATGTGTAAATAGGATCTGGTGGGAAAACTAACGAGCTCATCCTGGCCAATTTGGATTAAAGAATTTTAGAAACAGTTATACATGTAGCTTTGCCATTTGAAGTGTGTTGGCATTTACCAGAAATTAAATTACTGTGTGTTAAGACAATTTTGAAGCTTCTCTCTGGGTCTATTTAACTAGTACTTTGTGTCTAGTTGTGCTTTGCTGTCTGCACAAACTTTAAAAAAAGTCCACTTGTTAGAAAAAAGCCAAATCAAAGGTTGTTTAGAAATTTTCTAAGGGTTTGTGGCTAGACAAGCAGTTTTTCTTATAGCTGTTATGGCAAATGCCACAGTCAGTGCTGACTAAATTGTGGTGAAGCCCTTCTATGGCCCTCCTCCCATCTGTTAGGAATGTTACTTCAATAGTTCCGTCATGAAAAGGGGGCCTTATAGGTCATATTATTCATCAAGAGCTTTAGGGTACAAGTTCAGTACACACCCATCACTTTTCCCCCTTTCTTTAAGGCATAAAGGAGCTAATAATTATAACCATATAGTTTTCTAAATTGTCTATAAATGGGTCAGAGACATGCTGGTGAGACAGAATGTGTTTGCAATGTGTCTGCATGTGTTCCCAGCTGCCCCTCTCTTTCCTCTTTGAGTTGGTCTAAAAGGCTGGCCTTTGAACCGCTCTGAAAGTGATCCATGCCGTATGGACAGAGCAGATGTGGCCTAACCTGATTTGGTTTCAATACTTCCCCACAGGAAGTTTGCAAAGCCAGCAGGTCCTCCTTTGTTATATTAGTCATTTTTCTCAGAGGGCCAATGGAATCCTCTACTTGAAAAAAAAGAAGTTATTACTTTATTGTTTCCTGTAAGCGAATTTCCACATATGATTTCAGGAAACATTATTTGTCATCGTGTAATATTATCTTCACATATTTTCCTAATTCAAGGAACATGTTACAGCAATAGCTCTTTTCTGACCATATGCTCAAAATTCAATTATGTAAATTTGAAAGATTTAATTATTCTTGAAATTATACGTTACAACATTGAAAATAGAAGTTGTTTATTTCCTGAGATTCATTGTTATAATATTCGCGTTCTTTAATTAAAACCGTAAAACCACTAAAACATAAATAAAGTCATTTATATACTTGACTAATTGTCTGTCCTCTCAGTCTTGATAGTCCGGTTTTATTCTTGGAAAAGGGTTTAGCATAATTCTGTCTGAACTATATAAACCAACTTCTAATTTAGGCAGTCTTTAATTTAACATTTGCCCTTCCTTTAGGCACATTCCAGTTATTTTAGCGTAGTATTGTGCAACGTGCTCTTTTTCCGAGCTCTCAACTCAAATAACTACATCTCCCAAGATTCAATACGATTCTCAACCCTACCCAGAACGAGCGCCAGTACGTGACGACACTTCCTGGAACGCTCGCGATTGTAGATGTCGTGGATTTAAACAGAAAAATCTCAGCTCTTCGGTAAGATATGTTGTTTGCATGAAAATTTTCCTCAGGTGCTTAACAAAATAGTAGCTCTAAACCTAGATACATTTACATCCTTCGATGTAGCGCTGCTTAGCTGAGGGTAACGCTATTGCTCTATTAAATTAGGCCTCCTCCTTAGCTAGTGTTGCTAAAGTTGGTGGGAATTGAAATCTAAATTTGCCAGCTGACAATGGCGCAAACAATGCTTAGTCGTTTAACCGGGGATTTTTTTCGCCTTGATTCTTTAAGGGCGTAGAATAATATATAGTATAAATGGTTCTTTATTGTTAGCTACATGCTAGGTAGCTTAAAACCATTGCGTTAGGGGAGCATGCCACGTCGAAATTCTCTTATTCAAGTTACAGGATTAAGCTAAATTTGATTATAGCCGCATTAAACTGTGCAAGAGATCACTGTACGTACTGGGCTATTAATTCACTTTCGAACATGTTTTAAATACTCTATATTGTTTGAACTAATCACTGTCAATGATTAGCAGAATAAAACAGCATTATTATTATAAACCAGCATTTGTTTGTATTCATTATTTTCTTAGTCTTTTCCTACGTCACATATTTCTATAATTTTCAGAAAAAAGAAATATAAACAATATAGCATGAACACGTTTTAAAACATTCTATAATGATAAAAACGATCAATTAAAACTTGTTGATCTTAAATCAAAGTTCAAATTTCCATGCAGATCTGTTGTTGCCATGTTTTTTAAAAAAATATATAAATCCGCCATCTGACTGTTTACTCCTCTCTCTCCCCTTTGATACTCATTCTCAGGTTTGACTGAGCTTCAACTTTGCCAAGCAGCATGATTGATATTCAAGGATGGGCAGAGTATGTGGTGGAGTGGGCTGCCAAAGACCCCTACGGATTCCTCACCACTGTCATACTTGCTCTCACACCCCTCTTCATCGCCAGTGCGCTAATGTCCTGGAAACTGGCCAAGATGATTGAAGCACGTGAGCGGGAACAGAAGAAAAAGCAGAAGCGCCAGGAAAATATAGCCAAGGCTAAGAGGACTAAGAAAGACTGATCCTGCAAAAGAACAATGAGGGCTGCCACCATGCTCACATGCCCTCTTTCCCCCCCACACAATAGGACACAGTGCCCTTTCTGTGTGCCTCAGGTCTGGGGGTTTAGAGGACGGACACTGTACCCACAGGCCTAATGGTGCCGACATGGACAGTAGTGCCCGCAGAAAGCTCGTCCCATTAGGGCTTTGACCTGAAGACCACAGTAGTCTCGTATCTGTACGATGCTTTTGTCCTGAGATCCACTGATAATTCTGTGCAGCTGTTGCAAAATTGCATTCCACTAGCATCCATTTTCTGCTAAAATGTCAATGTAATGACTGAAGTTGTCATTTTTCCAGCTCCCTGAAATACTGCTTTGTAATCAATAAAGTTTTAATGGTTGATAAGTAAATGTTTTTGCTGCAGATTTATTAGACCGGCTCCAGACATATTTCAATACACTTAAAAATGGTGAATGGAATTGGTGCAGTCAGAGATAAAAGACAGCATGATCATTTAATTTAGCTTGTCTGCAAGATTCTATCCTGGGTTTATCAGATATATGAAGACATTTTAAACCATGACTAAATAAACCACACAAAAAGTGGTATGGCAGCTTTAAAAGATTCCAGATGTTCCTACAAATTACTGACAGTGGGCCACATTAGCGTCTTTTATTTATCTCCCTTTCAGCTATATAAAATGACTGTTCGGGGTATATAAATATCCATCTAATGTGGTTTTGCCCCGTATAAACAGCCAGGAAAAACATACTTTAACCATTGCTGACAGTCATGCATGTGCAGGTGTCTATTTCTTGGGCATCCAGGAACCAGGTTGGAAAGTGTTTCCAGTGCTGATGGCATCTTCACCAAATTCCTCTTTGCCAAAGCTGGTAGTTGCTGCATGTCCTTTAGTCACAGTCTTCACTGGAGTTGCCACCAGGCCTTCCTCGTACTCCTTAGCCCGTAGGGCCAAATCTTTTTCCTCCACTTCCATAGCCTTCAGTTTGATCTGTTCCCTGTAAGATACATTCTTCAGCAGCTCCTATAATAGAGAGACACAAAGTACACTGTACTCGTGGTTTCTGCAGGAAAACCAGGAAAGATATTTTCCACTGAATTATTAGAAAATTGAATTTGCAATCAATTTTCAGCAAATCTATAAAGTTGATATACTCATACTACCCTCATAGTATGCAAGGAAAACCTTTGTTGCCTTTCTAAGGGCCATCTTTGCTGCAGATGTGCCAAGGTTCCATGCTGAGTTTGTGGGGAATCTATATATAGGAGCACTGATCCTTGAAAGCAAACAAAGCTGTTTCTGGCTTATTAGCTTCTAATAAACACCATAATAATTTAAAGCGACGACATCGTGCTACCAAGGAAGACAGCTCCCCTGCCTCGACCTTTGGGCAGATTCAAAAGTGGATATTCCGGCAACCGCTGTGCTATGCGTGATGGAATTTCGAAGATGCGGCTGTTGTTTACTTCAGTTGAATTGGATTTGGTTGCAACTGTTTGACTCTGGAACTCTGAACAAAAGCATTTTGTGGAGTGCTCGATCAACAAAGTGGTGAGGAGATCATTTTGCGGAAAGCTATCCCTTTAATCAGCTGCCTCTGTCCAGACATCACAAACTTTACCAACTACTGAAAAGTGCTGGAGACAAGTTCCTCTGGGCAGCTTCCAGGAACAAATATCTCTATCTGTTCAGTATAAAGTGGGGCATTTACAAGGAAAAGAGCAAGTGTGTTCAATTAAATCATCCAATAAACTCAGGTTAAAAGGTGGCTGGAACAGGTTGGTAAACGACCACAGCGGTCAGGCATTTTTAAAATAAATACCTGTCCTAACTCATGGAAACAATCGTAATGAAAACATAGTCCACAAGTGGGGTGGCTATCCATTTGAGCTGCAGCTAGTGTGTCCAGCGACGTTGGCCTCGACTGCGCATGGGAAACCAAAAAGAAGGGAGGACTGGGCATAATGCTGTGGTGTGTTGGCAGAAGGAAAGGGCTGAAAAAGAGAGGCGAGAGCAGTGGCCAAAAAGCCCTGCGTTTAAGAGGGGGGCAAACATACTGAGCTGCTTTTCCAGCCTGTTAATGACAGGATTTAATCCAATCAATTTATGTCGGCTTGGAGCAGGAAAAGAGAGAGCGTGACAAGGGATAGGGTAATGTGCTGGGAGTGAAGCCTTGGCCACATCAACACTGTCCAGCTGTCGATGGCAGCTATTGGGCAGACACAAGGCAGAAAATTGGAAGAGAATGTTCTGGCAGAACAGGCAGGGGATGGCATTGGCCGCTGGCATGGAGAGAAGACTGAGAGTTACAAAGAGTGCCTGAGTACTGGACTTCCAAGGGATTTCCTATAGACCCACATTTCACTGGCCAAATCATTTCCAGCATTCGCACATATAAAGCGCAATAAACCCAGTGAGAGGTACATGAAGGGAAAAATTGCTCTGCCATCTTGGAGACTGAAAACACAAAAAGCTTTTGCTGCAAGAAAGAAAAAAGAAAGTAAACTAGGACATGGCGCTTGTGAGGCTGTCTTTACTGTTTTTGCTCGCTGTCTCACCATCAATGCACTTTAGCTGTTGTTTATTTTAACACAAGTCCCCTAAAGTTCCAGGATTCGGTTTGAGAATGGAACATAAAACAAATCAAAGCTTTTCTCTCAACATCCTGCTCCTTTCACTCCCATGTAACCAGCTCCCTCGAGTCCAACCATCAGCACAGTGGGGAGGCGAGAGACAGAGAGAGAAAAAGGGGTGTCGGCGTACCTCGATGGAGGGGGGCTCCTTCCGTCTGCCTCGGATCCAAGCTGGAGGAGTAAGACAGGAGGAAAACAAGAAGAGTGAGAAGAAAACACCCACATAAACAAAGAAAAACCTGCAGTTGTGTTAAACTGCAGCTGCAGAACCCGTGTTTTGGGGGCATCGCTGCAGTTCAGCTCGACTGTTGTGTAACTAAGAAAAGTGGGGAAAATCACCCAGGGTTTTCTGGGGTGGTGGCTCATTTAACTTGGTGAACTATGGGGAAATAAGCAGCACTGTAATATTAACGTTACACACATGATAAAGACATAGCCCAGATAGGGTTTTAGCCTATGCATAGCATGGTCCCCATATCCCAAAAGAGAAAGTAAAGATCTGCTCTGATCTTTGAATTTGAAAGTACACACTCTGTCATTCTCCATCACTGCCTCTGTCCTTCTTTCTGCTCTTGAGAAGAACAATGCCTGTCTGTCTGTCATTTCGCTCTCTCTTTTCCTTTGTAAAAGAGTGCTATTTTGGCTGAGCTGGCTGTACAGCAGAGAAGGTTAAGAGACAGAGAGATTTTCTGACTCCTCTTCCAGCGAGCACAGGGATTCTGGGCCTCTTTTATCCCTTTCTTATTTGCATCCTGATGAAAATGCATGAGGGATAGGGCGAAGCAGGATGAGGGGTTTATGGTGGATAAAGCCAGCCTGAGACACAGGGAACAGTTTGTATCCAGTTGTAAGAAAATTGAAACACTTTTTAATCGTACGCTTGTATAACACCGCAGAAGGCAGCTTGATAAACTTGTGAATACCCACCATCTTGGAGTACGACAAAGAAAAAAATAACAACACAATGGATTACCTTAGAGCCTGACAGATGCCTGCACGGATTTAATATTTATTTTTTTTAGGCATTGCCTCGTGAACTCTGCTGGTCAGATCATCTGCTGACCGTAGTTAGGAGTTAGTTAGCGTCCAGACTTACCATCCCACTCTGATGGTATGCTGCCTTCCAGATATTCATATTCTGAGGGGTTGGCCGCCTCTACCATCCGCTTGGCACGCACGAGCCTTCCTGGGATACAAACAAACAAAAATAAAACATAGGCAGAGGGAGCATGAGTGAGATGGAAATGCTCAACAATGATGCATACAAAACGCAAAGGAATACAAACAAACACGCAGAGGCCCAGATGCAATGTTACTCATCTCCTGCTCGCACAAACGCGGCGATGCAGACAGACACACAAATGCACGGAGGGATGACAACACTGCGACAGGCCATGGATGATTACCTCGTGGCCCACGGGCCCCTCTCCTCAGATCTTGCTGAGTGGCTCCAAATCTGGGCTAAGCCTTTATGCAAATCAACCTTCCTTAAACCCGACCAGCCAACCACGGCCCCCCCTCACTGTCAACCTCTTCCAATCACAGCTCTCTGGCTAACAATGCCCTCCAAAATCAACATCAAGCCTAGCTAGAAACAAAAGAGGTCAGACATCATAGAGAACAGGAGAGACACGAGCCGCTTGGAATATTAAGTGCTCCTTTTCCTATTCATATACAGCACAATGCCTGCTGACTGGAAGGCCACCTCCAATTATTGTTGGGTGAATCTGCTGATGAGACCATTTTAAATACCGCACAATGACATGGGTGGAATGAAAAGAGAGGTACGGAGGAAGCTAGATATAGATATAGAGTAATAGATGGCCAGTTGTGGGCTGTTGTGCGTTGCCATAGAGTTTCCTACAGCGATGGCTGATAACAGGTGCCGCATTTCCATAGTTTCTCCTTGCAGTTACCTGGGCATTCATCCTTTGCAACCATCCCTCTGAAAAATGAGGTACAGAGAACGCTGGTAGAGGGGGGAGACAGGGAGAGGGGGAAAGACAGAGGGACAGACATGATGCATGGCAGAACATAGAGAAGAAAAATGGACGGGCAAGGAAAACAACACGCTCCAAAACACAGACGATCCGTCAGGATTCCATCACTGCTTCTTTGCAGATGACTGGACGTGGACAAATGGTGGCGAGCATCTCCGTCCACATCCCAGACTGATGGCCTTAATGTTTACTTCAGCTATAACAGATAGCTATGGCACAGGGACGGATGAATGATGACAGTCAAAAGTTGTTAGGTGTGTACAGGGGGAGGCTGGGTCTCTGCCTTCTTGGTAAAGCCAAAGCTGTTCTGACAAAAACATTCATTCTATTTACTCATGCTGCCTTGCGCGTGCGATTTCCTTCCATACTTTACCCAGCCTATATAGTAATCAGGTCAGCTAATTAGGCTACAATTGCTTTGGATCCCACTAGATTGCCACTATAGGGCCTTTCAGGCTCCATCAGTGCGGCTTCAGTTTTTTGTAATAGCCAAGTCTTCAGCTATCCAGGAAAATAAAAGGTTGTTCTATCTGCATTACTTCAGTAATTATGAATACATTTACCAGGTATGTTAATTACAAACAGCTTGTGTCCATATTTGCATTTGGGTGTGGGGATGGAATGGCGCAATTATCATCGCTCTCCTGCAAGCAAAATACTCTTGAACTCCCCGTACAAATGATTAATCTCTTGTCTTGTTGCTTCCGTGGTGCGACTATAGCCATGGCTTTTACCCACGGATTTGAATGACAAATGCAATATGTACATATATTTATGGAACCCAACTCATACTTTGTGGGAAGAGATTTGTCAGACGAATTACAACCGCAGAAGGACGCACAATGCAATGCACCACTTCCTGACAAAGGGGTTCAACGTTAGAAAATAACAAATTGAATCAAAACAGCATACAGAGATTTAAATCTATCAAGAGGGGAGATGATAGGAAATAAGCTTTGTCTTAGTTCTTTGATCTTCTATTCTATTATTTGTTCCTTCTACGACTGGTGCACCCGGCTACATTATTGAATTTCCATCTGTTCCCTGTTTATTGCGTACCTGCATTTAAAAAAAACCACAACAACAATCTCTTTTGGTATAATAATGTCAGTAATTTCTAAATCAAGTTCTACCTGCTAAATACTTTAACTGCTAAAACCACATAACGCAAAGAGAGACACAGAGAGAGAGCGAGAGAGCTGTGAGGAGCTCTCAATCTCAGTGGGGCCCTCTGTGACAGGTCTACCTACATACACGTGCGCACGCACGCATGCACACACTGGTTAGAGAGCAAGCAGATTAACCTGAGGGACAGGAGCGAGGACACTGCCGTGAAGGACAAACGCAGTACTGCATTGGAAAGGGGGAGGGGCCAGCGGAGGGAGCAGTGAAATCCCATGGCATAAATATTCATGAGCCATCTCACCTGTCTGAGCACAACTCATCTGTGGGCTTCTCTGTGGAAGCGGAGGGGGATGGGAGGAGGAGGAGACGGGGAGGCAGGATGGGTGAGGGGTTGGCGTGGCAGCTTCATCGAGGGCCAATCACGCAGCAGGTACGCCTATCCTTCCTGCTCCTCTGAATAAGATGTGATGTGCGCTGAGGGCTGCTCTCTGAACCCTGAACACACCCTGCTAAACTCCATCACTTGCTTCCACACATGTGAGCGAGCAAGTGCGCGCACACACACACACACACACACACGCACACACAACCCTCAACTTCACACATGCTCCCAGGCGACTACAGCTGTGGGCGGACCTGGGAGGGTTTTCAACACAATATCATTCCAGGTGCGTCGGGCTGCCTCTGGTGGTGTGAACTCCATCTTTGATTACAGACACAAGATGTCAGGGGCTTCAACTGGCAACGAGGCAGGTAGCAAAAGCCCGCACGTCTCAGAACAGAGGGAGCCTTCTGTGCCCTGATTGCAAATATCTGTCTTTATGTGTGTTCTCTTATTAATGCCCAAACGGGCCTATTGTGACTCAAGCTCAAGGTTTCAGGTGTTGCAGTTGTATGTATAGGGCTTTCAGCCCTTCCACTATGCCTGAACAAAGGACCATTCTGCAAGCCTGGCTGAGCCTGTTCTGTTCCTGTCCATCTGTGCAACATGTTGGGAAAACCAGTATGTGCATGGCAACGGACTGGTTTATGAAAACTGGCTGACTGAGGAGTATCAATGACACAAGGACATCCAGGTGCCAGCACCAAGACCGCTTCTCTCTTTCTTCCCCTCTTGCTCTCCAATCGCTGGGAAAATAAGGCATGGAGGGGATGTGTGAGACCTGTAACCACGGTTACCTACTAGCCCTGAGCCTAGTGACGAGGTTTAGAAAACACTAGCGGTAGTTGTAGATCAGCTCTGGGAGATCTGGTGTAAAAGAGGCCTGTTGCTGCTCATCTTCTTTATACTAAAAGTCTTATCGCAGAGCTATTGCAGTAAAAACAAACATAAAAGTTTGGCCATGATAATAAGAAAACGTCCTCCCATTCTGTTTTACTTTTAACCGAAAGGGATTGCACTTAAAGTTGGAATCTTCGATGCCTGCCGGGTTATGGACAAAGAACCTTGGCCACCATGAAGTCAGTGCCCTTTGTGGAGGCTGGAGAATGGAAGCACCACTTCCTCCCCTTCCTCCACGTCTCCTTGGAGGCTCCTGTCTGTGATGTCCATACGCTGAGCTGTCCACCCCTTTCTATTCGCCTCCATCACTCTCATCCAACACCCTTCCTATGCCATCAGCTTCAGTCAGCCTTGCTCCCTCTCTCCATTAACCTATCTCCACCTTCAGTCTCTTCCTCTCTGTCTGGCTGCCTGTTCCACCCGCTAATTTCATCCTTTCTGTCAGAATGCCTCCCTTCACTTTTACTCCCTTCATTCTTCCCCCCACTCTATAATTTCGCCCCATATGTCAGCATCCCCCTTGTTCTTTGTCACTCACTTTCCGTACCCCACCTTTTTTCCACCCTCCGCTAGTCTCCCTCGGCCTTATCTCTCTTCTGCCTTTCTACCGGATTAAAAATATTCTGAAATGAATAAACAGGGGCAGGCTCGGTCTGCCTTTCATTCCCCCTAACGGTTTTTGTTACACCCTGAGGTATCCAATCATCATGGTGGCTCGTAGAGAAACATGAATGCGTGGGACCATATTACTTTATATTGAGTGACAAGAAATGTATGAGAACCTTTGGGAATTCCAAAGAATTCCAGATTCATTTTGACCCAACATGTGATTCAATCATTATCTTCACTAAGGGCATTGACAAATCTAATTTACAATAATACACTTTATTGAGAAGAACCAAGTTTGCTTGTTATAACCAAGTTTACAACAAGAAAATGCTAATGTGACCCAGGCTTTGTCAGAAAGAGGGAGCAGAGGATCTCAAATGTACCCCCCCCCCTTTACATAACGCTGGAAAAGGTTACAAAGTGATTCCGAAGCAATTCACCAGACACTTTGGGACTGTGGCTGCTCTAACAAGAAGTGGGCGCCCACTCAAAACCACCCCACGAGCAGCACAGACCCATCAAGGACGGAAGGGAACAACCCAGAGTGAATTGAAGGCATCACTGGAACTGGCCAACATCTGCATCGAAGCGTCAACACTGAACAACAGGGTGTCTGGCAGGACACCATTAAAGAAGCTGCTGCCTACGGAGGAGACCCATGCTGCAGGCTGACGTGTGCAAAAGAGCACAGCAACAGTTTTATGGACTAATGATACTACGAACACACAAACCCAACATCTGCCGTAAAGACACAGAATATTGTAACATCATGATTCGGGCCTGCTTGGCTGTCTCGGGAACCAGCCGAGAGGAGGACGTGTCCCCAAGTGTGGAGAAAAAACCTTGTGGATAATGTTTGTCGGCCAGCTGAAACTCTGCAAAAGTGCGGTGATACAACAGGACAATGGCCTCCAAACACTGGAGCCAAGTCAGTGTCCGGACCTCAGCCCCATAGGGACACTATGGATCGACTTAATGCAGCGCCTTTGTTGTGCTTGCATCATCATTTTACTAAAGCCTACTGGACCATAAATATATGTATAAAATATGATCTGAAGAGTTTACTGGGCTGGGCAAATGCTGGAACTACTGGATTTGGAGGTTGGCCACATTTATAATGTTTTACCACAAGTTAGAGACATGCTGCTTCTCACTTTCGGCATCTATCTATTCAAATGTTTTTTTAATGAAGCATTTAAGCCGTTGATGGTGTTGCTCCACATCATCATACACAAACAAATGCATGCTTGGCAACCGGAATACAGCAATATGAGATAAAACCACACGGCCTCACTTTAATGATTAAACAACCTTCATTTAAACCCCATGCTTTGCAAAGCTGCTGATCAATTAAAATGATTTATGGTAATGGCTCTGGACAGAGCCATTACATAGTAAACACTGACTTGGTGTCCTACTGTAGAAATAGACTTTCCTTCATCACACCCCGGGGATGACTTGTGGCAGGATAAACAGCCATTTGGACCCTCAGCTCTCTCCACTGTGACTCTTTCCTTGGAAATATTCGACTTGAATCAACGCTCCGATGACACGCAGCCATCTGTTATTGTGTTAAGTGTGTTTTCGTATGTAGCGGGGAGGAAAATCGCGTCGTTGTGATTTCAAATACAAGCAGATGCAAAAGCATTCAAACACACACAGCGTGTACCCGCTACGCCGAACAAGCACACGTTCACAATCATAGATGCACACACGGGTACCACTTGCACACAAAGAAATCTTCCCTCAATCCCCAGGGTCATCCGTCCTGGAATAGCAGAACTGGGGCCTTTTTGGTATTTCACTTCACATAACAGAGCTGGGGAATCAAATGAATAATAGACAAAGCGTGAGGGAGAGTGATAGGAGGACAAGTCAATGCATCTGTTCCTTACAACAGTGGGGCACACCTCAGAAGAACCTCAGAATGCTCTCCATTCTGCAGACGGGAGAGGACCAGGAGATTAAAACTGCATGGCGTGCACTGTTAAAATGAATAGTGCTAAAAATACATCCTTTCACTGACACATGAAAAGAAACTGCCTTTCCCCTGTCCAGTATTGAGCAGCCATTGATTCCAAGACAAAGGCTACACCTCCTCAAAGAGGTAAGAAAAATAGCAATCATACAGGCAATTATTTTCAAATGTGCCTGCAGCAGCCGATAATGTCAATGCGAGTCTCTTCCTAAATAAAAGGAGGCAAGGCAGGCGTCAAAGCTGCGGGCTCACCACCGAAGACAAATGAGCCCATCCGCAGAATGCTTTGCTTTCATCTGGGCAGCTTGACATGACACCCCATGCAGTGTGAGGCAGAGCTGGGCCTGGAGGACAGCTGCATACAGAGGGGAAGGAGAATATAGATTCTTCTCCAGTCCTATTCAGAAAAAAGCAAGCCAAAGATCTTCTAAGAAGACCAATGTCGGAACGCCAGTGGCTTTCTCTTGTTGTCCTGCCATTGATGACTTATCAGTAGGGCCTGAATGCCTATAGCAGTTTCCTCTATGGTACAGCAGAGCACAGTAGGCCCTCCTCAGAGGGTCCTTTTCTAAAGATGGAGAAAAAAGGCAGGCATTCTTCCTTGCTAGGCATGAGCTTCAGACTCTGGCGTTTTCATTATGATGTGGAGCAGCATCTGAGGAAAAGGCGAACAGAAAGCACTCTGTTGGATCTAGCTCTCCCTATCACTGAACTGTTCTAATGTTAGGAAGAGAAATTATTGACTGGAGTCATTTCAAAAGAGAACATTTAAAAAAAATAAGGACCAGCAGGAGATGAATAAACATATGGACCTTGGAAGAAAATAGGAAATAGTTGTTGCAGCCAAATAGGACAGCAGATATGTATGATGAAGGGAAGGATGGACACAAAACAAGGCAGGGGATTTAACCACTGGTGCTGCACTGGAAAGCTCCGCGGTCCATGCCTTAAGGCCCTAAGCCCGTGGTCGGCCTATCAGTTTAAGATCAAAGTGAACATGCTTTAGTAGACATATTGATTGAATAATGCATTTGCTTTATTTCCGCCCGGCTGCATAGAGGGTTAAAAGAGAGACACAAATGTTTGCCTCATATATTTCTAATTGTGTATTACAAAGGTATGTAGGTCTGTGGACATACCAGTCTAGCGTTATATCAGCGTTTGTTTCAGACCAGTTATTTCTATAAGCCAACCGTGCTTAGTGTCAGTCATTGTGAATGGACAGTGAAAATGGTCCCATATGGTAGCGTGCTGGAAAACAGTCATCAGGGATGTCTCATTTGAATGGTCTGACAGCCGGCAGTGGAGGAGCAGTCTTAAAATGAATTATAAATATGAGGTGGGTGTACGCTTCTTGGCAGTCTGATGAAAAAAAGGTAAAACATGAGTCAAGACGTTCAACCTGCCAGAGGTTTCTTTTGCAGCACCAAAGAAAATCTTTAAAAAACTAAACAAACAGAAAAAAAAACACCAGATATGTTGATAACTATTATCACACTATATGTATCATAACTATCTAATGGTCTCTGGGGAAATGAACACTTTTTAGAATGAATTATCATGAGAGGGAGATGCACAAAAATGCATAGGTAGAATAAAATCCACCCCACAAACCGTCCACAGCTTAGACACACACATCGATTACTTTTGCCATAAGAGACGCCTGGTGCAAACAAGCAAAAGGTCCAGTGATGAATACCCAACACTTTAAGGTGGAGAGCAAATAAAGGTCTTGCTCATTGACCTGTGATTACTGACCCATGGTGTTTAGTCTAGTTAAAGTACAGAGCAATAATCTATAATGGTAAATAGATGAGATAATGGCTCTGCTAAAGCATAGGTGCAGACTAAATGTTTGTCCATAACTTGGTTTTTAAAATTAGACTTGCAAAACTTCAGATAATCTAACACATTTCTTTAAGACACCAAACGAGGGATGAAGAATGTGCTATAAAGGCATGTAAATAAACGACAACACCTCCAAATATGAGTAAAATATAACATTTACGACTAGATTCAACTGCGCTTTAACAGTTTTTCGATAGGATGAAACAATATTAAAGGTCCTGATTGAAGCGGTTGCACCATCTAGTGGTTACACTTTGGTACTACAAGCAAACGAACGAAAGCATTAAAATAAAAGTAATTGCAAACCATTTAATAAAGAAGACAGCGAATGGTATATTGATAAAGTCAAATTACAAGAGTTTTCCTTAAATATAGTAACGGTACGGTATAAGTTATATTAAAAAGATGATGAGAGATGGGTTAATTTCGCTGCGGTTAATACTAAACAGCCTATGGACAAATTACAAGGACAGTTAAGCAGTAAACTAAACATTTAGTAGCTTTTATAGCTTATAAAACTTCTACAAACTCGTCACATAAAATGTGACTGAGGTTAAAAGGTTAAATTTAGCACATCGAGGCTTACCTGTCCATGTCTTTTGTTCCGGGACGACATAATAGTTATTCCCTAAATGATCTGTTCCAACATGCTCACGTACTATTCCAAATGTACGCCGTAAAACACCGAGTATTCTGCTCATTTTCGGTGCGACACCAAAATATTATGGTCCGACACTGTGCTGTGTGCCCTTTCCTGTATTGATGTAAGTCGCTCTCTGGTTGGGTAAATAAATTTAATATACGAGTTGATGATTGGGCGGCAATAAGTCAGCAGCCAATCACGGCTTTCGTTACTGGTTTGACGTCACAACCCAATATGGTGGCTGTGAGAGTTTGCCTTATCGAAATTGCTAGAAAAATAAGCCATGTAACAAAATGAGAAACTCGATTTAAATGTTAAACCTGTATTAATTTATAATTGAACTTTGGATTAAATTGTATGCGTCATTCAAAGCTATCTCACAATGCTTATACTTATTTCAATGTAGGTAGTATGTTAGCCGAAAAGGGTTAGCTAACGGGTTACACAAAAACAAGGATCCTGCTGTTGAATCTAAGATGTGTTTTGACCCTTGAAAAATGTTAGCCTTTTTAACAGCAAGACGAGCTGGTTTGGATGATCCCTTGCGACTGAGGCGCGCAGAGTCGACGAGAAGGTGAGATCCAATATAGAATGTCTGCGTCTTGGTTTGTCACAGGATAGAATTTTCTAACTTTCTACAAAAGGTTTAGATTGTAATAGAACATATATTAAGGTGCATTCTATATTATATGTCTTCAAGGGTCCTCAATTTGAAGTTGAACCATGACAGGGATGTGGACAGAATCCATGGAAATGGCATCAACACCCTTGACATCGAAACAATAGAAGGCAGATAGTAAGTCCATTGTGTTTGACTGTACGATTATTCGTTGAAAAACGCTCTTTTGTGTTGTTTAGCATGCTGTCCGGTGGAGCAGATGGAGTGATCGTCGTCTATGACCTGGAGAATTTCAGTGGTAGTCAACAGTACACCTGCAAGGCTGTTTGCACAGTAGGCAGGTGAGCGTTACTTCATTAGTTTCCAGGAGAGGGCAGTCGTTTCTCGAGGTATCACAATGAATCAGGTCTTTTAAGGCAGGGGTTTCGGAACCCAGTCCTTGAAGGTAGTAAACCGCCCGGGTTTTGTCCTCCCACCAAAGACACCCAGGAGAAACTGTTGTCTCCCCGGTAGGGCCAAAAACCCGGTTGGAGTGCAGCTCTTGAGGACTGGGTCTCCAGCTTCCCTGGTTTTTATGGACCAAAACTACTGTATATTTACACAAGTTTAATAGCCTGTAAAATGATTATTCTGTCTTTTATGGGTTTAGATTACTGTGAATGCAGGTATATTATTCAGATCCACACAGAATTTAAGGCAATGAAGGTAAATAAGGCAGTATCCCATTCTGATTTCATTCACCTTTGCGGCTTCAGCACGTTATTCAGTTTTGTAGGTGAATCTTACTATAATGGTGGAAGACCACAGATTAGACAAGAATGAAAGCATGTCCTTATAATGTTCTATTATGGTTGCAACTAATTTGTGATTTTGACTTTTCCATTTAGATCCAGTCGGCATGTGCACAAATTCAGTGTTGAGACAGTCCAGTGGTATCCATATGATACTGGGATGTTTGTATCCAGTTCTTTTGACAAGACAATGAAGGTCTGGGATACTGAAACACTGAAGGTACCAAAGATGTCCCAATATTTATATATGTCCCCTCATTTACTTTATATACCTATGTCAATTTCTTTTTTTTGTGATCCATTTTTCTATGACACTCAGCCTTCTATGGCAGGCCCTTACCTTGACTAAAGTTTCACTGGAACCAAGACTACTTGTGTAGGTCAAAGAAGGCAAAGGAAGAGAAGCCAATTAATTGCTGTGCTGTACATGAACACCCTCGAATAATTCTGCCACTTTATTATGTAAATTGCATTGCTGAGCACCCATAATGTATTTGTGTATATGTAATTTTTATGCAAACTAGCCCCATCAGTATGTCTGTGAGCCTTTTGTCTGCGTCCATGTTGGTTCTCTTGTGTAGTGACAGAAAGCCTTTTATGACAGTAAAAAAAATTACATCATAACCTGCTTACTTTTATTTCTACTCATTCAGATTCAAACATATTTCAAATATTTAAAACATAATCTTGTTTGGAGTAGACTCTAGTTATAGTCACTAGGGCAGTATACAAACATTAATGGACACTGCAGAATAACATCTTTTTTTGCATCATTTGTGCGGTTTTTATTTTTTCAGCCTGCGGAGGTCTTTGAGTTTGAGGGGAATGTCTACAGCCACCACTTGTCACCCATCGCCAAGAAGCACACTCTCATTGCAGGTGGGTGTGTGTGTGTGTGTGTGTGTGTGTGTGTGTGTGTGTGTGTGTGTTTGAGAGTGTGAGAATTCAGCTAGAGTTCCCGAGAGTTTGGTCATGTGGTGCAAGCTTCATAGACATATATTTATCGAGTACATTGCAGACTACCTCAAACTATTTTTAACTAGTTTTTGCCCCTGGGTTAAAAAGCAGCATGTTACTGGGGACGACAGAAGCAGGTTACACTTCCGTTTAGGTTGATGGACAGATTTCTATGAATACAAAGAAAACAAACAAGCAGACATGGTATCAGGGCCCCATCACTATGTCACTAGACAGGATCAGCAGGTAACTTGCTCCTGATGAGTGTTTGCTCTCTGAGTTCTTTCTGTCACACTCTCACACACTTACATTATCACTGACACGCCTGTTTTCCGCACAAGAGACAATCACAGCTTCTTGCTTTGCCCTTAGTTGGTAAGGATTCTTGTCAAACTAGTTAGAATTCACCCTGCAGCATTTACTTAGGTAGAACTTTTAAAGGGATACTTTCCTCAAAAGCACCTTTCATTTATTAATATTCATTTTTTAATACTTGTGTTCTGGTTTCTCGCTCCTGTCCCATGCCTATACTCTGGTAAGCTGAATTGTATAGTGAATAACACTGAGATTTGTCTATTACCACAGTTTTTTCAAAAATGCCCACCATGTCCAGGGTGGAACAATTAAAATCAGAGTGGAACAATTAAGCCTATGACAAAGCCTAACATAAAGTTATTAGGCATCCAGCAACACATCTCACTGATCTATTAACACATACGTCCACCTTGGAATTCTTGTGAGGTAATGCAATACGTTATATGCTAGGTATGTTGTAGGTTTTCAAGTTTCTCGCAGTAGCCTGTTGAAGAGCTACAGCCTTGGGACAGGCACAAGAATGCCTGGGTATCTGTTTCGCTCATGCAAATTCTATTCTGTTTTATTGTAACTTCATTTATTTCACTTTTCTATGCAATATGGACAATCCATGTTTGTCTGTCCAGTTTAATCTGAATTGAGCAGTAGAAATCAAATTTCCTGTCTTTTAAATGTAATTTTATAAAATAATAAATGTGTCTCTCAAGTGACTGTCTGTGCTTTGCAGTTGGCACCAAAAACCCTAAAATCCAGCTGTGCGACTTAAGATCAGGATCAAAGATTCATATTCTACAGGGTCAGTGGATCAAATGCAAACACTTGTGCAGCCATTTTTGAATGCACAGATATAATAAACAATAACTCTCCCATTTAGGTCACAGAGCAGAGGTCCTGTCTGTGCGGTGGTCGCCCAGATATGAGCACATCTTAGCCACTGCCAGGTAAGGGCCCGATTCCCTCACTGAAATCACGTGTTTTAGCCTCACTGCCATATCAAAGATTTGTTTATTTCAGTTTTGTTTCTTCCTTATTGTTCTTGTCCAACCTGTTTTGACACATGTGGCCACATCACAACCCAAACTGCCAACACATTGCAGGCTAACTGCTAGCCTTGTCAGGATAGCATATGGTAGACACGGTCACCACCTGCTTTATGCTACATCGGACATGCTAATTAACCATTTGGGATCAGAGTGCTGCTGTCTCAGTGGAGTGTAAGTGATTTTGAAAACAAGTGACATGGAGAATCTCTCAGTTATTCTATTATGGAGCAGCATGTTAATTCCCCAAAGAAAACTCAGTTTCAAAAACAAACAGTGGCTTAGACACTGTCGTACATGAAGCTTGTCTATAAATCCAAACACGTGTCTAAAAGACCATTTTGCGGAGTTTTCTCTACATTACTCCGTGTTTGTGTAAATAATTGATTCCTTCCTTCTAAGTGCAGACAGCAAAGTTAAAGTGTGGGATGTGCGTCGGGCTTCCAGTAGTCTCCTAACTTTGGACCAGCACAATGGAGACAAAACAAAAGCTGCCTCTGAAACAGGTACAGATGGTTTCAAATGTTCCTCCTATTTCCTTTGTTCCTCCTTTTGTCTTGCTTAATCCTTGGTTTATATATTTAATCTCAATTTACTGTCCCTTTAACTCTTTTTATATTAGCTTGAGAATATGCAAACTACACAACCTGTTGCAAGGGGCAAGCTATGTTTAATGCTTTGAAAAAAAAGGAGTAATTTAACTATCAAGGAACTTTAGTTTTTCAGATCAAAACCATTTGCATACATTGTCTTTTTTCTTAGATAACTGTAATCAAACCCCAACTATATTACATTGTCTAATGTGCCGTGGAGGTCTGACTATCAATGAGTCTTTTTTACTGGGTTCAGTAAAGAAAACCATACCAAAAGATGGAAAACCCCTGTCATAGTTTGACCTCTATTTAATTAGTGAACACGGCTCACAACGGCAGAGTGAATGGACTGTGCTTCACTAGTGATGGTCTTTACCTCCTCACTACTGGAACTGATGATCGTATGAGATTATGGAATGGCGCCACTGGGGAAAACACACTGGTGAGAGCCTTTACTCCTTCTGTATTGTCTTTTTTTAACAACCATTAATACAAAATTACTATACAGGAGGAAAAGGGCTTTATTTGATTTCATATTAACTTTGATTTATTGATTCGTTACATTATTTCAGCAATCATTTAATGAGATTTCTATGATTTAATTAGGTGAATTCAATAGCCAGTGCAATTTATTTTTTCACATTTCAACTCGCTGACATTGTTTTTTCCTTAGGTAAATTATGGGAAGGTCTGCAACGAGAGTCGTAAAAGGCTACAGTTCACAGTGTCGCGAGGCTGCAGCCCGGAGTTTGTGTTTGTGCCCTGCGGAAGCTCCGTCGCCATGTATGCCCTCCACACCGGCGAGCTGATTACCATGCTTAGGGGTCACTACAACAATGTCGACTGCTGTGAGTTCCACCCAGACTACCAGGTGAGTTCCAAACAGTTTCTGCAGCTGTATTCTCTCTTTTTTTAACTTATTCTGAGCAACTCGACTCCAACGGTAGTCAGATGAATTGATTTCTCAATAGAAACAGAGCGCCTTTCCTTGTATTGCACTGTTAAATCAACTTGATTTAACTTTAGATCTGTTAGTTTATTGTCTTCTTTATCCAGATTAGATTTTGAGAAAGTCACTGAGAAACAGAACTGTAAAATAACACATTTATAATCTTGATTTGACTTGTAGTTTTATGTGTATTGTCTAACATCATGCCTTTAATCAGATCAAATACTGTATCAGAGTTATGCCTCACTCATCGGAAGTCAAGCCCTTTCTATTGGGCAATATGTCATCCGGTGTCCAATTTGCTTACATGCAATATAAGAATGCAGAGCAGCCTGTCAGTAGACGACCTTTTTGGCTGTAAAGTCACCGATCTGTCTCGTGATGGTAACAGAATGTCCCAGGAGTTCTGCGGCATGTGGAAAGTTCAGAGCTCATTAACTATATTTCTCTTGGCCACCATCTTGCTTGTTAGCCTTTGTTTTCTTCTAGCACTGATGTCACTGCAATGGCATTAAAGAGGTTTGCTGAAGCAGCACACCTTCAAGTGCCGGGACATGGATGCGAAGGAGTGGTTAGCTCCAGTGTTCTTTCTGTGTGCAGGAGCTGTATACTGGAGGGAAAGACTGTAACATTTTGGCATGGGTTCCTGTCCTTCGAGACCCAGACGAGGAAGAAGAATCAAACTGCGTAAATAAGGTTGGAAACAAAATGAGAGATTTTAGAGAGAGAATTTAGAGCCAGGTGCCTGTATTCTATGTTAGAGAGTTTTTAATGACTATGCATTCATGACAGACTTTAGAGCATAACCTGGCAGCGTCATCTTTGGAATCTGAACTATGACAGTGGTTTCTTGCACGTAGCGCTACATTCGTTTCACAGGGTTGTGACTTTTCTGCACTCTAGATGTGCTTTTGATGCTACAGGTGGCTGCCAGTCAAGTCTAACGTTCCTGCCCAAATTTTTCGAACACCAAGCTGCAGGTGTAACCTGTCGCCAAAACAAATTTCCTGTGTTCTATATATGGTTGCGATGATGTTTCCATCAAAGGATGTGTTAATTCAGCCTGTCTTGTCCTTACAGGGTGTTCAAGGACCATCTTCGGTAAATCCTGCCTTTCAGGACGCATGGAGCAGTGATGAAGATTGATCGTGATGCTGCTGTTTTGAATATCTGAACACACACAGGAGTGCCATCATATAAATGACCAACCAACCATCTATATTTAACTTAATAACAATGGCTGCAAAGACAGCTATGGTTAAGATAATTATGTGATGGAGTTTAAGTTCTTTTCAGGCAAAAATGGTGGCCTTATAAATGCAAACAATTGTTTGTTTTTTATGTATGATAATATGGTATTGGTATTTGTATGCCCATGTCTGCATGCAAAAAATAGACATCAAAACTGACATGACATTAAGAAAATTGATGGTTTTTTTACTGATAAAAATATTGAGAATAAATATTTATTATTAATTCTCAGACACATCGTTTTGCTGTGTCAGATTCCCCCCCCCCCCCCCCCCCCCCCCCCAATAAAAAACATTACAGAGCTCAGATCTGAGCTTTGTAAGATGTTGCAGTTCTGTCATCATCTTTTTTGTTTATGCGACTGCACCTCAGTTTAAAAGACACTGCCCATAATCCTAAACCAAACCGGTGTGAACACCCAGTTCTTTATGTGGGCAACGAACAATAAGCACTGTTCTGTTGTCATCAACTGCAGAATACTTTGCATTGATTTGTTTAGCAAGTTTGGCTGTTAGCATAGTCTGAAACCAGCAGCAGCTCCAGGGAGTGGCACTGAAACCCTTTAGTTTTCCACATTTCGCACAAGCAAACGACCAAAATCACCACTACCATCATCCATTTTTCTTTAATGATCTCTGACCTGAATTCTAAAGAATATTCTAATAATTCTTGGGAATACTATAGGGAATGAAGCTGTCCCTTAAATCATAATAAAGCACTATGTCGTCCTTTAATGAATCTCTGATAAACTGGCGGTTTTGGGTGAGAGCTTGTCCACAACTGCGCTAGTTTTAGGCGAGTGGACCTGAAACCAACTTCCGTGTGTTGCAAAATCTTTCGATGAGACATCGCTTAACAATGAAGCTGCGTTGAAACGGAAACTGGCCAATCGGCGTCTGAGAAAGCTTGAGGCCACGCCCAGGTGAAGGACCCATAAGGAGCGTGGAGCGCGCGCAGTAGAAGCGCGTGGCCGCCGGGTCTAAGTGGGTACACCTGCGCTCCAGTTGTAGGCGAGCCAAGAATTTGGATACAGAGCGAGGACCGTTTGAGACTGCAGCAGCGTTGAAGGTAAGTCATTTGACTTTGCGATATGTAACGGGTTTTAGTTAGGTCACCGTCGGGGGAAAAACGTAGAAGTTTCGGTGATGGTGAAACGCGCCCGTGATTGCGACTACATCATTTCCTGCCCTGCAGGGTTTGCTCGCGCTGGACGTTAGACCCGTTCCCCGTCAAGTACGTCACCGGGCAGGATTCACCTGGATACCTGATACTAATGGATGAAGGGGGAGACTAAATCCATGGAAAATTAGTTATTGTCTACAACTAATGTTCACAGTGACATTTACATTGATAATACCTGTTTTCGGATGATGGGCCACATAAGAGAGATGCCATTGACAGGTTTATATATCCCAAGGCGGTGGGACCATATTTATTTAAAGATTTGTTGTCCACATGGCACGCTTGAGATCCCAGAACTGGAGATCCCAGTTGGAACTACCGAATTCCATGTTCACCCATGGCCGTACCTTGATTAGGATCGTTCTGCATTCTTGTAGACACACCTTGAAACCTGTCGTATAGGATTATTGTAAATGACCGCGACAGCAATGAAGCTGATGCGTTTTCATTTCATGATTCATCCACATGTTTGGTTTTTCAAAAGTAACAAAGGTGCGTTTGGTGTGGTTTTTATTTTTATTTTTTTGTTAAATCTATGTTTCAGTATTCCCACTTTTAGGTATTTGCCTGGAGTGATTTTTTTTTTTTTTTTTTTTTTTTAAACCTGTTGATCTGGTAATTTTGAAACTTGCCTCACCGGAAATTGTGGTGATCAAAGAAAATGTGTCTTGTAGTAATAAGGTTAACTTGCGCAAGATGTAAATGGAAACGTGTTTAGAAAGCAGGTCTGTGCACTTATCCCGAAGACTCATTTCTGGGTGTGTTTAATGAGCTACCCAGTTTTAATCGAGCTCATTTTCCACTCGTGAGTGACGCTAAACTGCTTTTAATGCCAGTTTCTTACTACAATTAAGTCCATTTCTATCTTTTCTACAGGATTCTGCCTGAAAATGGAGTTTGACCACATTAAGTCCTCCGCTGCCCTCATTTATGATGAGTTCATCCAAAATGCTGGTGAGTTTTAGCGTTTATGAGAGGTTGGCATGTCTGTCGTGTCCTCGGCGTTAACCCTGCAGCTCTGTGTGCAGACTCTCGGACAGAGAGCTGGTTCCTCATGTCATCTCCACTCCCACAAACGATCGTCATCGCAATATACATTTACTTTGTGACATCACTTGGTCCTCGGATAATGGAGAACCGTAAACCTTTGGACCTGAAAGGAGTCCTCATCTTCTACAACTTCAGTGTGGTGGCTCTGTCAGTCTACATGATCTATGAAGTGAGTCAGTCAGTGCACAGCAGGCGTTTGCTTTTTTTTCGTTTTTTTTTCTCCCACATCTACCATAATTGAAATGCGCACATTTATGGTTATTACATTCTTGTACTCTGTTTTCTGTTAATGACTACAATCAATCTTATTTTCCTGAAATTCTACATTAGTCATTCAGACTTTTTAATCCAACTGTCCTCTCAGTTTATAATGTCAGGATGGGGGACTGGCTACTCATTTCACTGTGACCTGGTCAACTATTCTGAATCACCTCAGGCTTTAAGGGTATGTCTCCCTCACATCTGCCCCAGCATGTATTGTAAATTCATGCTTTGCACATACATGAAGTCTGTCTTATCTGCACTTGTCATATTCTCCTGTAGATGGCAGCAACCTGCTGGATTTACTATTTCTCAAAGTTCATTGAAATGCTGGACACAGTAAGTTGCAGTCATCATTCTATTTTTTTTGTTTTTATCATTAAAAATTTGTATTCATGCATCTTCCCCCTTCTTCCAATCAGGTCTTCTTTGTGCTGAGGAAGAAAAGTAGCCAGGTGACATTTCTTCATGTCTACCATCACTCAATAATGCCTTTCACCTGGTGGTTTGGAGTTCGATTTGCACCAGGTTAAACTTCTTGACGTTTTCTGACATCAGATTGAATTGTTTCTTGTGACTGGACTCTAACAAACTCATTGTTCCAGGTGGGATGGGGACGTTCCATGCTTTGCTAAACTGTGTGGTCCATGTTATCATGTACACTTACTATGGGTTGTCTGCCATGGGCCCCAACTACCAGAAGTACTTGTGGTGGAAAAAGTACCTCACCACCATTCAGCTGGTATGAATATCTCCTCTCACAGAGATGGGTGTCTGTGTTAAATTTCTGTAGTGTGACTTTGTTTTCTGTTTTATTCAGATCCAGTTCATGCTGGTGACCACCCACATCTCCCAGTATTTCTTCATAAAGGATTGCCCCTATCAGTTTCCCATCTTCATCTACATCATTGGCCTCTACGGTTTGATCTTCCTTTTCCTCTTCATGAACTTCTGGTACCACGCTTACACCAAGGGGAAGAGGCTTCCTAAAGTGCTTCAGGCCCAGATGTGGGCACACCACACCAATGGAGTTATTAATGGGAATGCCAATCATGAAAAGGATGAGTGAAGCAAGGCGTGGCTCATCACAGAACAAAACCTCAGACTGGCTCGGCGCCAGTTTGGACTATTTGCAATAGACCGTCTTTAAATTATCTCAGAATTATAGTTCTGATCTGTGAAGCTTTGAAAGTCTTTCACTCTCCTACAGCTTAGTTTTGTATATTTCAATTTTTATCACGCACTGAAAGAAAAGCCATTTATATAGGTCTGCTTTGACTCTTCTGAGTTGATGAAATGTTTTAGACGTCACAGCTTCAAGTCGTTTGAAAGCAGAAAGGGTGTCTGTTGCTTTTGCTTGCACACGCATGCCCACTTCTTGATGACTTGGAACACAGATCAAGTTTTTACAGCAGTCAATTTATGTTCCTGACTAAGTTTCCTATGACGCTTTGGTACAACCACAATGCCAGAGAAGAGGCGTGATGGCCTACTGTTGTTCTTGTAGGATCCAGAACAGATGGACTTAAGCTACTTCTGAGACCAAAGTTATTACACTAATTGATCATTTAGCCTGTCTAAAAATAGTTGCCTATTTTTAAGGTAACTATTTGTGTTGCAGCTATGGGTAAAGGGGTGTTGATGATTGGAATCAGGCTGTGTCTGTCAGCTGATGTCATCTGGAGTAGTTTTTATGTTATAATGACCTTTAAGTGACTGTAACATTATGTTCTTTGTGGTGTGAGTGAGAACACAGGATCAGCGTTTACAAAGGGAAGGGGTCACTCTTTAATTCAAAGCCTGTCTAAAGAAAATAGTCGTTTTGTATTTTTCAGTTTTGTTACTTGCACCAAGTGTTACAGTTGTGAATTTGTGATATGAAATGTTTATTATATTTTATATGTATTTATACAAAAATAAACATGTGCTATTCTCAAGTGTTTCTGAACTGTAAATATGTAGTTTAAGAATCGCACTCAGATGTCTGCAGATGGTCTTGTCTGTGCAGAACTTTATGTAAATGGGGCCCAATTGTTCGGACGTTTTCTTCGTTTACCACCAGGGGGTGCAATTGGTGATGTGCCAAAGCTCTTCTAAAGGTGGGTGAGATGTGAATGAGTGCTATCATTCTTGTATCCAACAGTTAAGGGTTTGTGGAGAGGGGTTGTTTTTTTTAAATGTCACTGGTGAGCTGCTTCTGAAGGTTACAGACATATGGATAGGCAGCACAGTCAAAGAGTGGAGGAAAAGAATTACTCCCAACATGAGTAGTCGCACCAACCAATGTTTGTCTAAGCCAGTCTTGCAGTTTATTGATACCATGCATTTGGACAAGACAGCCCTTTGATCCAAATATACAGTATGTATTTAACACACTTAAGTTGGTGAACTGCATGGAGAGGCCTGGGCTCCACTGAAACCCCTGAAGGTTTGCTGCATACCTGGCGTCAAGATGTTGGCAGATTTAAGTCCTGCCTGAGGTGGGGCCACCATGTTATCCAGCACATGCTAGTGTGGATGTAGATCTGGGATTATTCGGATGTATGTATGCTTAGCAGGCTCTATTGGTCTTTGCATAGTGATGTATTTTCTGCATTTTAATCAAACTGTACATGAACCACCGGCATTTAAATAGCCTACAGCATTTCACCATAACAGTTTTCGTAAAACTAATGTTGATGCACCCTTTTAAATGACCAAATATTCTCCACATTTGGTGTAAAATGCCTCCACGACTTAGTCCAGCTGTATCGATATCTAAACGCGTAGATGCAGACTAGCTGTAGCTTTGACTCTTAAATATAGCGTCTGGATGCCATTTTCACTGCTCTGTGGTGATTAAGGGTTGCTATTTAAATCAGCAGCGGCTCATTTGTGTCACCGAGTGGCAACGCACACCATCTGCAAACGGGGCTTTTATTCACTTGCCAGAAGAGTTGTCAAAGCCGACATGCTGACTGAGCTATCATCCACTGTGTGATTGCATGTCTATTTTATTATGAAATTTGTTTTTTGCTGCCTACACACAGAATTCATCTGCAAGCTTAATAATTATGCAATTAGACCCATGTGCCTCAACGACACAGGCTGGGGGACGTCCTTGTTTGATTTTCCAAATGGAGGAGTCACGATCAGAGTAGGCGTGAGCTGTAGATCAGAGAGGAGGGGACGGAAGTATCCCGCTCAGGTCACGATGTTTCCACACAGAGGCACGACTGCACAAAGTGGGCCCTGCATTTCTTGCTTGTAGAAGGGTGACAGCACCCTGGATGCTTTCTGGAGAAGCTCAGCAATAAACAATATGCGCTGACTTGGAGAAAACACAGGCTGCTAACACTGCACCAAAAGAAAAAAAAGGACTGTGCAGCACCGACAACCAGCAAAACGCTGGAAGATGTCGCAGTTGTGAGGAGGATGAGGCGCCCATTTGATGAAGGTGAATCTAATTGTGCCGTGGTCACATCTAGTGACCCCCTCAATGGAGATTATGCAAAGTGAATTTAGTCAAAGCTTTTAATGAGCAAGAGTTGACCCCCCCAACTCGCACACAGACACACACAAGCACGTACCGCTGGGTCTGTCATCAGCGGACCAGATGGCTCTGAGAATAATCACTGCTTTTTTAGATAATTGTGGGTACTTAGCTGTCCCAATAATAACCCAATCTCTCTGTCTCTGTCCCTACCTCTGCCTCCCTTTCTTCCACTCTGTGTAAAGCCCGTGTAAAATAGTCTATCCTTTTAGAATTCAAGTCCAAAACAGGATCAGCACGAACCAAAATGATGGAATTATATGTTATACTGGCACCATTTGAGCTCCACTTGCTGGCGCCTGATGAAACCGTTGATGATGTCCTCATTTATACACCCACCACTCAGACCGTGGGGACAGTAGGAGGACGGAGGACACGGGGCTGATTTGGAACACAAATGAAGAACTTATCAGGGTGGACACGTTCGCTTAGGTCACATAACCGATCTAAATGTAATTTGCGGGCGATCTGTGGGGGCACCTCCGGTCAATTTAGCCCAATTGAAAACGCTGACTGGACAGAATATGTAATCCTTAACTGATTGGTTCTGGGCCACCCACCGGAACAGAAACAGGGGGGTTATCAGGACGCTTGCACCCCGTGAGCACGGAATGTTCTTTTCTGAGGGAAGAGAGATGGAACACCAGCACCAAGGAAGTATGTGGCCGTCCAAATATGGTTTTTATCAAGTCCGAGGGAGACAGAGAGAAAGTCCTCAGACATCAATTAGAGAGGGAGAGAACAAGGGGAGGAACATCACCATCTGACAGGTAGCGGGACAGAGGAGTGTAATGTCCCTGTGCACGTCGGACCCATCAACACGCTGGTTCAGCTCAATGACAAAAACACAAATAGAACTGCACCGCATGTGGTCCGATGCAGCCGGCAGCCTTTCACTCAGCTGCTCCATGTTAGTGGAGTAGATCACCCACTGACCTCCAGCTCTTGCTGGGATGGTCCACAGCCCAGTGGGAAGTGGAGGGGATGAAGATCAGCTCCTAAGTCCTCAGCTGGAAAGGGTGGATTGCCCACAATGGGTCAGAGAGCAGCTACAGCAACAGTTGGGGGAGTTCAAGTATCTGGAGATGAAAGGAGCCAGTTGAGGAGGTCGGGATGCCTCCCAGATGTACCCCTGGGGAGGTGCCTCAGACATGTCTATCCAGGAGGAGGCCCCAGCGCAGACCTAGGACATGCTGGAGACTTTATATCTCTCGGCTGGCATGGGAACACCTCGGGATTCCCCCCAGAGGAGCTGGGCCTCCCTGCTGAGGCTGCTATCTGGACCTGGATGAGTGCCTGGAAGATGAAGACGATGCTGGATGAGGAGATCCCTCCAATACCAGCACAAGTTTTCCTCTGACAAATAAGGACTGGATTTATATATGACTTTCTGTCCTCTGTCTCTGGATGAACAGTTTAAACGGTACGGTGTCCCTTTAGGTCAATCTCTGTAGGACGCTCAGCCCCCACACCTTATAGTATACAGAGCCTCTCTCTCTCTCTCTCTATCTGTCTCTGTCTCTGTCTCTCTCCCCTTCTCTGTGATGGTAGCTGTCAACATCTTTTGCAGTCATTTCATGTGCACAGCGATGGAACAAATGCGCTGCACTTTGGACCAGGGGGACGCTTTCCATGTTCTCATCTGCCACGCTGCCGCGTATTTATCTCAGAGCAGACTTATTGATCACTGCCTTGTCTCCTAATTAGGGTAAACTTGTTCGGATGAGTGCGTCAGCCGCTGCACTGGAAGCTGTCACACCAGTTTAAGGACAGGCGATGGAGAGGGGTTATTTATGTGGGCCCTTCAATGTGTTCAATGAATTCCTTTTGCCTCACGTCCCCCAGGATTTACAAATTAGACGACATCCAGGCAGATACATTTATATTCCTGCTCTTCATCCAGGGTATGATGTTTTGATGCAGCAGTAGGGAACAGGAACAAAGCGTACACCCTTTGCATACTATTAGCATAACCCTTCCACTCCTGTGACTTTACTGAGCCTTCGGGCCAGAGGGCTTCATAGACGCTTCTCGGCCTGCTTGCTTTGCTGATTCTCAGCGCCCATGCACGCTTGACTCGTTGTTTCCAGAGGGTTTACCTTTTCTAGTCCCTCATGTCCTCATGGTGATGTTATTTTATACCTTATATCCATCTGATGAGCTGGAAACCACAACATGGTTAGCTTATCTTAGTGTGGTGACCAGAAGAATAATAACACATTCTACTTCATTTAATTCATAGTAGTGTGGAGAATAATAATGACAAGTTGTGGTTTAATACGAGTTCATGTGCAGGACTATGTCTGTGTGGATCAGTTTCACACTAACTGCTCTTGGCTACAAAACCCATCACTTCATTTCCTGCAAAATAAAGCCAACAATGAAATGTCATGTGTTGAGCCTGAAGGGGTTAGGCAGATTATTTTTATTTCATTTAACAGAACATCTCGACAATTATCCAAGACAGTGGATCAGAACATTGATACATGTCCAGTGGTAAAAAGATGTTCCGAGACACCGCTACTGTTAGTCCTCATGCTGAGCTAAGCTAACCTAAGCTAAGCTAATATTCTCTCGACTGTAACTTCATAAATGGCAGATTTAGCCATCTTTGTTTTCATGTGTGACACGATCCAGTGCTGGTCCAGATATTACTATCTTGTCATCTTCCGTTGGCATTTATGGGATTTTTTTTTGTCAACTAGGCAATAAGCGAGAACACAAACTCTTTCACATTAAGGCTTTTTGTGTGGTCTTACAACATTAATGACATGTTTCCATCTGTTTGTCAAAATAAGAAGTGTCAGCTGGACATTTTCCACACTTGTCAGAAAAGATGGAGCAGATTTGTGCACAGCTGTCTTTCATAGGGGATGTTGTTTTAATTTGATCCCCATGTATGTATAGGGATCCTATACGCTCATCCAGCCATTTCTGTGTTTCTGTGTGTGTGTGTGTGTGTGTGTGTGTGTGTGTGTGTGTGTGTGTGTGTCAGACTAAATAACCATATTTGTCTTTGAATCTATTCTGTAACTTGTGATTAGAAAGTTTGCATTGGAACATTTGTGAACAAGTGATTCATATTGATAATTTTAAAAAGTTGCTTTCTGAAAACAAATATCATTTGGTGCAACCTTCAGTACCTCGGTCGTCCCTATAAATGAATCTCTTAATTAGTACTTTGCGTTAAAAGCAAGCTATTGACCTTATTTGGGTGCATATGTTCTTTCGCACACCATGAAAAACACTATCGCCAAAATAAGCAGTCGAGGCCACAGCTGAGGGGTTCTTTCTCATCTGAGAAGCAAGGTCAAACAGCCGGAGCAGGTGACATTCATTTATCGTTCTCTTGCAACTTCTGCAATCAGTTCTTCTCTTTTCTTCTACTTCAAACATGTCTGAAGGGGTGGCTGGATGTTTTACCATGACAATGAGATAGCTGAGAGGCTGTAAATGTGTAAAACCAGTGGAAATTCAGGACTGTGTGGACGTGTTCGATTAGTCACGATGTAAGTAGCCCAGCATTTCGTCTCTGCCCTCTCCCTTGTGGTCATTTTTGTAAATACTGCCTGCTCTGCTCTCCTCTCCACTCCACCATGAGAACTTTCGGTGTTAGGAGGGAGTGGGTGGGATGAAGGGCTGGGATAAGGAAGCTGAGCCATTGGCCGGCAGACAGGAACAGGCGCGCTGCGATTGGCTGTGGGCTGCAAGCTGCCGGCGGAGCTCCCTCCTTATTCCAAAGAGCATCAGTGAGCAGCAGAGAGAGAGTTGCTGTGTTAGAGATGCATAGCAGATACTTTTATTTGTTTTGGTTGCTCTGATTGGGACTCTTGGGACAGCAGATAGAAGACACGGAGCAGTATCCGGCTTGGACAAAGTCTTTCTGGAACTTTATGCAAAGTAAGTTTCCCTCTAACCTTGATTTCCTCTTAGTCACCTCTCTGTTATGATAATAATGCAGCAGCTCCTCTTAGATGTGAATACTACATCTTACCGCCTACCACAGCTCTGTTTCCGGAAATTACAGCTTTACTCACCCATGTGCACGTGTGATGAAGTGCTGTATGCATGACTGGGTCTCTGCATACACTTGCACGCTTGAGCCAGAGGTGTCCATGTACTTTGTGTGCAGCTGTAACATGTGTTAGTACGGGGAACGGTGCAGGGCGACCAGCCTGTCACTGCAATTCTTCACCTCCCCAGGAGAGCTGGAGGACTACTGTCCCAAAATCTTGTGGTGTGATTCTCGGGCTGCAGGGTGTTAGCGGTGTGGCACTTCCACGGCTATAAATAGGCCTGCCCCAAATTGTGCTGCAGTCACATATAAATTCGAAGCAATCCAGAAAAAATGGCAGACTCAGTAATTTAGCCAGGCACACCTTGAGAGATTAAGGACAAGGAAACCAAGAGGGGAAGAATAGAAGTATGGAGAGTTCATAGTAACTATGAGGGACAGAGTGGAATGCCTGCGTCTGGAGGAAACAGGACAAGCTGACAAAAGAGCAGATTCAAGGTGACATCTCCTCTGTCAGTGTGTGTGTGTGAGCGCTCTTGTCAGGATGTACGGATAGTGCGGATGTAATTATGAGTGTGTGAAGAGTTTTCTGTGGAGTTTCCTCTCTCAGAGCCACATGTGGTGACACAGCCTCTCGACAGAGCTGCCTCTCATCAGGTTATTACACCCCGACACGCTGTCAGAGGAGCACTCCCTCAATTTCCACCAACGACCTCGACCGTTTAGTCCGAAGCAGCTTGCGCTAGCGTGAGGCGTGTGTGTCATTATGACGCGTACTCAGTTGTATGAACGCAGGAAGCGCGGATTTATAATATTTCGTCATGCCATTACGCGCAAATTGAACCCAGGAGGTTTCGGTGTTGAGTCAGAGGACCAGCCAGCAAACATATGGACCTGTTTATGTTTCTGTGTCTCAGCCCACTCACAGGTGGAGGCCAGCAACTTACGAATACTGCTTTGTTTTAAGCTATAAAAGCCAAAGAAAGTTGTGTTGTGTTCATTTTCCCATAATAAGTGTTTGAAGAGTCCATGTAATGAGCATAAACTGTGTTTTCCCGTCCTTCGCTTGAAAGAAAGGAACCAACCTGCGGCCGTTTATGGCCATCTGTCAGCCTGCCACTCTTCAGTGCAACCCAGAACACAGGGAGCCTTGTGTTGTACCTGACCTCTACTATGCAAATATACACTGTCAGACTGCCAGCAAGCTCTGTAGATGAGATGTGAGCCACACAGTGGGCCCATTGTTTCACCTATGTGCCACCTGAGTGCTGAGAGAGAGGCTGTGCCCACGAGTTCAGGGCCAGCCTGCTGCCCCCACCTCACCAGTAGAAGCATGCAAGGAATCAATGAACATTATCAGAGATGGGGTTTTTTTTTCCCTTCAAAGAATGCCTGCATCCTTCCCGTTGGCCGCAGCTCTCTTTTATGAATGAGTTGGACTGGCCGTCAGGGTGAGCGAGTGGCGGCCCAGAGCTTTTGTGCATTGAGAGATGCAATCTGTCTGCACTGCCGCCGCCGATGTGCAGCTCCGTCTGTCTTCATGTTAAGTGCTTTACGAGACCTAAAATAAAAGCAATGGCATCAAATCAATTGGACTCGACAGCTCTGTCGCAGAGAAGAACACCCCCCCCCCCCCCCCCCCATTAGCTGGCTGCATTAGCAGGTGGAATGTGACATTCTGCAAATTTAAGATAAATGGCACTTGTATTTTCTGTAGCTCATCAATTTAAATACCAGGAAGGCGCATAAAAATAAACTCCAAACACAAAATAAAAAGTCCCCAAATAAATCCAGATTTTTCCAAGAAAGGGAACTCAAAGAACCACAAAAGGAGCCTGACGTCTGCAGCATGTTGGTCTGGTTTGTTGTTGTCTTGCCGATGTTATGAGCTGCATTATTGTCCCCCCCCTTTTTTAAGGCATTGTATGAGGTTGCAGTAATTTGTACTCTCTGGGCCACTGTAATTTCCAAAGCTGAGGACTAAACTGGGATGAAGACACATTGAGGGATTGTAGTGCTCGGTGCCAGCAAAGTCAAATGTCACAGGTTTCCCTGAGCCACTCTTGGCATTTTCAGTATGGGGGTTAATGGAAAATTATATCATCTCTTTCCCAAAGCATTTTCATTACTGTAATAAGGGCAGTGTTTGTTTTGCTGATACTCTAGCCAGAGAGAGCATGCAAAAGGCCTCGGAAGTTCCTGTGCACAAGAAATCCAATCCGCGTGCTTACACAGATGCACATTTAGCAGCGAGCAATGGCATTTTCAAAATCCCGTTCCCATAGCAATGAGCAGGGTCACAGTAGCACTGATGTGAGCCTGAGCTGCGTTAAATCTACCCTCGTCTATTTCTTAACATCCAACTCTAACTTTGTTTTACAAGTCTAATGTCTGGTTTGACCTTTGACCCTTCAGTGGAGTTTTCCTGCTACGCACATCTCCCTTTTGCAAGGATTTACGTGCGCAAAAGAGCTGCAGATGGAAACGCACAAGATTACAAACGTGTCCGGGCGCAGTAAACACTCAAACAAACAGCCACCTCCAGAACAGCTGGATGGCATCAGGGGAGCCAGAGTGCGTAATCTTAGAGTTGAGATGAAACCCGCAATTGATGTCATGAGCAACCAAATATGCGAAGTCTGGCGAACCAGATGATGCTCAAGAGGATCTTTGCCTTTGTTACGTTAGGCAGGAAGAATGACCTCCAAGGGACATGAAAGCGAGGAGAAAAACAGCTGGGCCGCGAGCTGGATTTCCTTTCCCCTCCTCGGTGCTGGAAGTCCTGTCATTGTTTCGTTAGTGCTTTATTTTTTATTTTTAATGGCTAATCAGCAGCAGTCGTCCGTACTCATACAGATGTGATTCGAGTCCCATCTCGGCCTGCATCTTGTAAAGAACGGGCTTCGTCTGAGTGGTGGTGGTGGTCCATAACGTCTCAAGAGACCGATGGTATGTCTTTTTTATCCAACTGTCCCACTTTTTATAAAACAAAACTTTCCATAAACAACTGTTGACACAGACTGTGTTTAGACTAATCTGATCTGAAACCATAAGAAATACAAAAAAAAGTTCAAAATAATGCATTCTTTGGTAAAAAAAAAAGAAAAAGACTTTGCTGTCTTTTCACTGTATTGCAATGTCCACAACATGCAAACACAACATGGACTAAACTCATTTAAACTCATTATTATCAGACTTCTCGCCTGCTGTGACACGTGAACTCATCTCTGTTCAGGACTGATCTCAGAGTACATGCACACATCGTAGACTAATTAGGGTTAAGCGTCTTTAAAAAACTCATGTTTGGTCAAGGAAGAAAGAGATAAACCGAAACAGGGCCAAACAGGATTTAGTAGAGTTGCTCCTCTAATTCTTATTTACGTTAAGCTTCCATCTTCATGTCTAAATAAGATCTATCCCGTATATGCTTTCTTGTCAGCTGAGACGATCACAAGCCGGCATCAGGTTCACTAAAGCAAACATACTGGTAATCGGTCGCCTATTATTTATGGGCCCTGTCCCCTGAAGCCCAACATGGTGTACACCTTAACATTAACTTACATTGCATAATTCTCCCTATTATACAAAAGGTGAAGCCACTGAATCCTGGAATATGAATGCATCCTTAACCTTAAGATAAAGAAATGACTAAGATCAGTCATCCCTCTCATCTTTTTAACTGGTTACCCACCTGCAGCCAGTGAGTTCAGTTTCCTCACCTTCTGAGGTGAATGTAGCACAGCATCATTATTCACATATTAGGTGGTGCTTCTTCTATGAGCCGATAGGGACTGAGATACTTTCGCCTATCTCTCTCCAGGAGCTCTGTTGTCTAACTTTATTTAGTTTGGTGCATAAATAATTTTAGCTACTCTATCCAACATTTACTCTATCCAACACTGGAGACTGTGTTTTCCCTAGTGTGCAACCCTTTGATTCTGCTTAGAATGCCTTCGTACATGTCAAGTGATGCCACCTGTTTTCTTACACCACATTCAAAGGTTTAACAAAAATAAAACCACTTGTGTTGTTAAAAGGAACAAGTTGTAACGTGGTTTAAACACCGGGCGCGTCCCTTTCCACATTCTACCCTGAAAGTCCACTTTTGTGTCTTCCTCCATTGTTGACACTGAGGGTGACAGAGGTTGTTGTGTAATACTACAGCCCAAAAAGGAAGATTAAAGCGTGCTTACGTGTTCAACACCACACCCCTGGCTCATCCCCACACGAACGCCTGACGCTCACTTTTAGAATATTTACAGAAAGCCAGCTCCTCTCACGGCAGGTCATGTTTTGAATTGACTCCCATTTGCCGGTTTCATCCTTGGACGGACTGTAGCGACAGGTAAAACCTAAATGTTACTGATAATGACACATTTCTTTAACTTGACATTCAAGCAGCTTTTGTCCGAGAGTTTCGTCATAATTGCTCACAGTCCTATTTCACATTTATTTATCCATGTAAAAAAAATGGGTTTGCTTCATCTTAGTGGGCTGTCATGTCAATGTTGTGTTTGCTAACAGGTTTTATTTGATAGCAACAATGAATTAAATGCTTTCATTGTAAAACTGTACGTTATTCTGTCACGTCTACAATCTCACCACTTTATCTCACCACTCTGGGCAGAAGAGTATTCAGCGAACTAATTGCATGTAACCATCTAAGGACATTGGTTCACAAGCCCTCCCCCCAGGCACAACATAAATTCAATTAATTCCTCATAACGTTCTGATCTGTGGCATAAAAATCGGTTGGCATTTGGCTGTTTTCCAAGTGAGTCGAACCAATGATCAGGAACGATCTGAATAGTTTGAACACTGCGGTGTAAATGAATTAATGGTCATTAGATGCATTTTTACGGAATGCGCTACTGACATCATCTCACATGCCAGTAGCTTCTGTGGTAGTTGCCTTTGGAAAGTTTGCACAAATTCCCAACCCAGTATATCACTTGAACTCTGGACCACCAAGAGGTCCGTTTTTATACCCAGCTCCCCTTAATGGCACATATGTTCTCAAGGACATCAACTGGGTAAAAATATCTATGGGAAATATGTAGGATTGTCTGGAAAGACGTGGGCAGTGACCTAGATTTCTTTATGGTTTGACGCTGTTTCAAACTGGCAAGCGTGATTATTTTATTTCACGGTGGTGAATCTGACCCTGTCCGGTGTTACTGCAACTGGAAATGTTTTTGTGAAAATAAGATTACAGATATTTAGTCAGCTTTCTGGCTCACCTCGGGTAATCCGAAGCCAAACTGTAAACCTTCCAGGGGTGTGTCCTTGCAACATGACAAGACATCAGAAGTGACATGTCACCTCAGAGAAGCGGGTTCTTTCCTTCAGCTGACTGACTGGTCTGGTTTGCTTACGTGAACCCAGAACAGGACTCTGACATGCTCCATTCATCCTCTCTGCATTTCAGACATTTCACTTCCACGATCACTTCCGTGAATGGCACATCCTCAGGATTTGGGTACGTACACTCATGCACCAATGCTGCCTGATTTCTAAGCTCAGCTGACTCTCACTGTGAGAGATCCAAACACAAACATATGAGGCAGCATTTTTATACCTCTATTACCAGTAGACAAGATGGTCGACATGATGAAGGACTTCAGAGGCAGCCACTGTAATTCCTTCTGCTTGGTACCTATCTGAGTCCTATAGGTAGAAGCAGAAATTACCAGACATCCATGTCTTCATTCAGTCGTCAGAATCCACCTTAGGTGTCACGTGGTGGCGAGGATGCGAGCTGAGGCGCAGTGCCGCATGTTTGTTGGTTTCTGCTGGATTGAATGATGGCGGTGACTCACCCGCAGCTCTGAGGGGCCTGCTTCTGCTTCGGGTCAGTGATGTCATTAGGCTTTATTGTAACCTGTGCACAAGAGAAAAGCAGAGTGTTAGAGGGCTCAAAGACGATAAAAAAAAGACCCACGTAAATGTTCAAAACTGCAGGTTTGCCTGAGAAATCTAATAAATATTGAGTATAATCTGTTTTTGTGTGCGGTACCAGTCTGTGATGTATATTTTGTTTATCCATTTTGCCTTTTATTTAGTTTAGAGGGACATTCATACATGCATATGTATCATTTTCTCTTTTTATGACAGGTTTGGATGTAGTATTTAAGCAAACCCAAAATATGAAAACCCATAGCTCTCCGAGGACCTCTGCTGGTAATTTGAAACATGGCAGTACTGTTTTCAGTCATTTCAGACGTATAGCAAAGCCTCCTTACATGATATTACATCACATTATAGTCCTCGACGTATGAGTGTTTACTATAGCTGAAGACTGTGACTGTGTGTTGTGATACGCTGCAGACTTTTCATCACCCTGTGCTTTAACTGGTCCACAGTGAGCCATAAACCAGTGCTGACACAAAGGCTTCCTTTATTACTTACTGCTCTCTCCTCGAACGAGTGTTTTCTTCAGTCTGAGAAAAAAAACAAAAAACTGGTTTGCGACATTTCTCTTTGTTTTATAAGTTGTTTTTTTTATTGTGGTCTGTACCAGAAAGGATGGAGATCACATCATTTAGCAATGAGAAGAAACGGCCCATTTTAAAGGCCACAGCATCAGCCCTTTACATCCTCACGTCTCTAATTTGGCTCCTGAAAACACTTGCACTAAAATAAGAGATTTACTCCCACATGGGGGACTGCAGTTTATGAGCAGGACTAATTAAATCGCACAAGGTTTTTGCTTTTTGTTTTTTCCCTTGATGTGGTGCAGCAAAAAACAAGCTGCAAACACAATATTTACACTTGTCAAGCTGCTGGCGAGCATACTGATAAGCAAGTTAAGATAAGATAAATGCTGCTATTGTAAGGAAGAAAGTGCAACTGCACAGGGAGAAGACATGAAATCGCACAATTGCAGTTTAATATCATTTAAATGGCACAAATAATCAATATTTGAAATACAAATCTGTCTCTATCTCATAAATATTCATTTATGTAGATATCTGCGTTTGGCAAAAGAACACAGTTGTGCATTTAAACAGGATTATGGAGACCCATTGCACTCTTGCTACTGGTAATGAGCTGATTCCTAACTGTGTCTTTTTAATATTAATATCATGACACAATAATAATGATTTAGAGGGCTGCTAAAGTGATTTCAGCATTTGTAGAACCTTGTAAACTGAGGATAAATGGCCAAATCCTTGACAGAGTCTCATGAATATATAGTTAAAATTGTAGTGAAATATGAATATATAATTTAAATAATAGTCTCATGATATGAGCGTTCTGAGACTGTGGACTAATGAATGAATTTTTAACTACCGTACTACGAGTCTTAAGAAACTAAATAATTTACTCAATGTTGAGATACGTTAGGATACATAGCAAAGTGTAAATCCCGCAGCTAATGGCAGAAAACGCAAACGAGATAGCAGGACTCATGTTTGCAGCCATTAAACAATAAGAAGAATATAAGAAAAATGATTCCCTATGAGCTTGAGGTGTGAGATGCAATTTACATTTCAAGTAAATGTTATTTTGTTTTCATCCCCGGTCTGCTTGCTAGGGTGGAATTGTTTCAGGCTCATCACTGCCAGCAATGTGCTGCGGGAATAAATGGAAAGGAAATTGAACTGTTTTGCCAGATATAGCTTAATAACAACTGAATTCAAGGTGCCCAGTTTTGAAAGGGAATTGCAGCTTTGATCAAATGCAGTTTTCAAGTGTTGACTGTATCGGGCCATAATCTGCACTCAGTGAGCCACCTACATCCTTCACTCCTCCATTGCTTTTCAAGGTGTGTGTGTGTGTGTGTGTGTGTGTGTGTGTGTGTGTGTGTGTGTGTGTGTGTGTGTGTGATTGAGAGAGAGTTCCCCCTTGCAGTGTGTGGCTATAATTGTGTCAGTCATTCAGAGGTTTGATTGCAGCTGGATTATGTGATGTGTGGCCTGAGTGACCTGAGTGTAAAGGACAGGGCAAGGTGAGCCAAACAGGAGAGCTGAGGGTCGTTTCCCCACACCCTGATAGCAGATTAGACCGGGATATTTCACATATCCTGGCTTTATATTAGCTATGACTTCATTTCTTCTAAAGTCGTTGGACATTAGTTACCATGGAGATTTATTGCGTATAGCCAGCCAGAGTTGCAGACTCCTGGAACCTTTTCTGCTTAGCTGTCAATCACGATCATCAAAAATACTTATTTCACTTTTTTTTTTTTAAACATACCTCGCTACATATACATTTGGGGATTTGGTCATTTTAACAGTTTTAAATCACCACTGGAGGTTGGATTCAAACATAATCGTACTGAAAGCGAAAAGGTGGTTGGGTGACATAAGGTGACAATTACGATATCGGACACACTTTAAATGATCGGACAGTATTTCTCATTACTGATTTCTTTCTAAGTCTGCAGCACACGCCCTCGGCGCCTCTGCTCAGTGGCGAGGATTATTGAAGAACGCCATAAACCTTGCCTTAATCCATCCACAGCTCGGCTGGTTGCACCCGGTCACTGACAGCTCCATTCATCCATTCATTGTTCGGCATCCAACCATTCAGAGGAGGCACTGCACCCGTACGATCGAGCCCTCTCGCTCCTTTTGCTCTTCGGCTGTGAGGGATGAAAGTTCTTCCGCCGGTGTCGCTTCAGAGAAGTCGGTGCTCCTCTCAGAGCTGAAATCCCAGACCAAAATAAAGTTGCCAAATCAATAGTTGTCATCTTCAAATAGATACCTTTGCCTTGCAGTCAGCTGCTGAAATATTAGAGGGATTTGATGGCAGCTCTGGAGTTTTAGCGAAGCATCAGTGCAGGGGAACACTGCAGGGCACCCCGATAATGAGCTGCAATTCATTTTCATCTAAAGAACATCCTCAATGCTTACCTTATTTTCATTACCATCGTCAGTATCAAGGGTGTGTAATTTTACAGCACACTTCTTTTTTAAACCTGTTTTGAACTTAATAAAAGCAATATTTTATTTTTTTTTAATGTGAAAAAGAAAAAAGTGTACCTTGACGATTGAATAACCAGGATAAAAGACCGTGATACTTTTGAATGATTATTCAATAAGTAGCTGTGGGAGCTCGACAAGAGAACCGAGACATTTAACGTGGCTGCTGCCGTTTAGAGCACATAGACGGTGACCTTCTATTGCTGGGAGACGAGAAATCGTAGATTTTCCTCCCTTGCCTAACGTGATCACGTGCCAAAAAGTGTCATTGCTCTCTTAAAGGACCGTGCTAAGGTAATTCGAAAAGCTGTAAGAGGAGAGGGGGAAAAGAGTGCGGCGCACATGCAGGTCTGCTGGACTAGAAGTCCGTCCGAGCCCTGTGCCACTGATGCCTGAAAGCAGACAGAAATCAACCTCCTGTTGTTGCTCTGTTGGATGGTAACCCCGTCACGTAGCCCTGAGCCTTCACACCCACTCAATACACCGTTTTCTCAAAAAAAAAAAAAAGAGATGACGTTTGCTTGTTTTCTGTGTACAAACGCTTCAGACAGATGCTAATATGCACAGAGCCCACACGACTATGGTGAGACTGATGAAAAGCAGCCAGTAAACCTTGAAAATGAAAGGGGAAAAATTGTATATTGAGCTTCAACAACATGCGGACATGTATGCTTTGTGCCTGAGTTTGAATCTAAGACTGACTCAGTTTAGTTATATTAGCTTTTGCTTTCAAGGCCATAATCCAAGTCATTTTGAAGACTCGACATAATTGGGCTGTGAGCCATGCCTGAAAAGAGAGCGATAAATGGAAAGAGTATTTAAGCACATCTCCTGCTGCTTCTGTTCTGGCTCTTTATAACCATCCAACCCGATCCCGACCCTTCCCCACCATTAGATCAGACCGCCGGGCAGATGATAGATGCAACACGTCACCGCTACAGTCAGAGGAGTCTGTAAGACTCTGAACAACAGCCAGAGATGAGCACTGTAACAGCTGTTCATTCATTCCAGTCTAGACGTGTTCAAATCCACAAAAAGCCCCACTGAAAGTTAATTCTGACGAGTGCCGCATATGCAGCTAAGCTTCTTAGACCACAAACAGTGGCCTTCAATAGTTTGAACATTGACTTCACTTGACCTGTGAGAAAAGGGAATCTGTTTGATGCACTGAGACAGATCAGAGGCTGTAAAAGTGCCTCCGCCTCCTCATGGGTGGTCATATCTGCACCCATGTGTTTGGGTTTTTAAATTTTGTGTTCACAGTTTGAGTTTTGGGGTTTGTTTGCCTTGCCAGATTAGATTTCATTAGCGCCATTCCCACCAGCGCAAGTAGATAAATAAATAAATGGATGCACTTGATATTTGGAATAAATTGCTGCAAACAAGACTGTGGCGAAGAGAAGAGGTGGAGACAAAGTAAGAAAAGCAACATTAATCAGCTGGAAAGGGCGTATGCTCAGCATGCTGAATGACAGGAAGACATCATCCACAGTTGTGTCACAAATCGGAGTTAATTGTTTAGAGGCAAGTGCTTCGTTCGCATGTGCATGTTTAATTTGGGCTTTTATTTTCATTATCATTCATGCCACGTGAGCTGTGGTCCTTTTAAAGCTGTGGAAATAAACGTCGTCATCCTGTACTCATTCAGTGGGGGCGCCGTGTCCTGGCATTTACATACGTCAACAATGCCAGCTTATTCATCCCACGGGCAACTTATTACCTATACTTCTCCTCTCCTCTTAGCACAATCGATGGCAATTCTCCAGCCAGCTCTGTCTGTTTTTCTGTCCGTGTGTAATTACCTGGCCACCCTGTCACTTCACATCTATTTAGTGGAACTGGGCCAGGCCTAAAGAACCAGAGTGGGGGAATAATACGTGCCCTGGTTGACCGATCTCTCATTGAAAGTACATCCAGTATTGTTGATGACTCCTGGCAGACAGGGACAGAGTGGACTTGGTGTTGTTTCTGAGCTCATGCTCCATGGAAATGAAGGATTATGCGGTAAATAGCAAGTGACATGCAGCTGCTGCTCTAGGTGGTCCGCGCTGTTAAAAGCCAATCGCTTGTGCCACGAGATGAACTTAAGACGCACAATCGCACACAGGGCTGCAACCCTGGAGGAAAAAGGCAATGTAAACGGGAGGGAAATTGCTCCAACTGTTCTAAATCAAAAGAACAGTTATTTCCCCCACCTGTCACCGACCAACTGATATCAAGGGCAGCCTTTGCACAACCCAAACACAAGCAGACCGTCTGCTTACGACCCAGTCAGACCGCATTTAATCTGGACCGCTTGGATCTTTGAAGTTGTGCAGGATGTCATGCTTGTGTCACAACGTTTTACACTCTCCAAGGAGACGGCGACATCTAATTCAGATCAATACGTCTTGGTTAGGCAATGAGCACAAATGGTGGGTTGTGCTGGAGGGGGGGGGGGTGGGGGGGGGGTCGGTTGGTAGACAAAGATGAGCAGGTGTCGAGTCAGGGTCATTAGAGCAGGTAAACAGAACAGGGTTGCGTAACCCTTGCTGATAATTCACTGACCTTTACCTTACAGTCTAATGCATTCTAATCAGCCACTGGATCTCAGCATGGTTGCACTTGCAATAACACACAACCGCGCATTAAAACTTTAAACTTCAACAACCCCCACCTTTAAACTTCAACAACCCCCCCCCCTCCCCCCCCCCCCCCCCTCAGCCCTTTACTAACCTTTATTACTCTGGTTTCCATATTCACTTCTGGCATCTGTCAGTATAATTCCATCTCTTTATCATTCTAAACCGCATGTCCTTCCCGTCTCGATTTCTCCGTCTTACTGAGCTGGATTAATCCTTCTCTCCTTCCCCACTATTCAGCCCAATATACAAGTCATCGTACGCCCTCTCTTTGGCCTTCGCAACCTCTCTCTTTATCTTAGGTTGCATCTCTGCACTGTTGACTCTCTCCTGTCCGCTCGGTGTCACGCTCCTTCTCAGCTAACCTCTTTCCCTGCTCACACTCCTGTGCTTCCTCATCTCACCACCAAGTCTCCTCACCTCCTTCCCTTCCAGAAGACTTGGATGTCGTGTCCTAGCTGTCTCCCTGATTACATCAGTTGTAGCTGTCCAGTCTTCTGGAATCACCCGTTGACCACCCAGTCAGGAAAACGCTCTTACTTTTTCAGCTTCCACCGGTTCTCCTCTGTGCTCTCTTTAAACTCTACCAACAAACTCCTTCTTCAAAATGACTCCTGCTCCATTTCTCTATACCCTCCCCCTAAGCTTCTAGTCTTGCGATATTTCCACCTGGTCTCCTGAACACACAGAATCTCCACCTTGCTCCTCTGAAACCTTTGAATATCAACCAGCTCTGTAGCTTCGCTGTTAATTCTTTTGGAGACCCTCTCCTTGCCTACGGACATGCCATCCTCCTCTATAACATTGAACAAAGCTGTAATTATTTCACATAGTTTTATTACGAATTGTTTTTTTTTTTTTCATATAATAATATACACATTATATATGAATTTTTTGGGACAACATCCTCCAGATTTGTACCACTTAGGTCACATATCTGTCTTTTTCTCTCTTTAGCATTGGCACGCACCATGCAAAAGAATGACAGGGCCAGGGACGACGGACAAAAGGACAGTGTAAGTGTACACCACACTCCTCTCTTTTATAGCGCTCTGACGCACTTCCTTATACTTCCTGTGATTCTCCACTATGCACGCTCACGCTCACAATCACAAAGAAAATTGGAAGAAAAACAAAAGAAAATACTCCAATATACACCATTGATATTCTATATCCAACACCTTGCTTTCTCAGTTCTTTCACCCATCCCCCGCCTCTCCCGTCAACAAAAGACTGTATGGGCTTGTGTGTCATCAGAGGTGTACACAAGCTGTCTATAACCCCCCTTCCCACTTCCCAAGTCCCAGTTTAACAGACAGGTTTCTGGATTCCCTGTCAAACAGCCACAGAGGTCAGAGCCGCTGTGCTCAACAAGAGATGGAGCTCAGATAAACCAACAGCAGACACTAACAGAAAGACACTGCTTCCCTTCCCCCATATGCATGAATAAGATATTCAATTACACCCATGTGTGATGACCTTGAATAGAAGTTCAAAGGTTGGGCTTCCCACTGTGTGAGTCTTTCAAATTGGCTGACATTTCAGAGAGGTAGATGCAAATCATATTTTCCCTGTGTGAAATTTACAAGAAACCCTTTATAGTCAGACTTTTCCACATGCTTCATCTGCAGTGTATAGAAATTGCTATCTTCATCCTGTAATCTGCTCTCATTTCATCTCCCGTGGGATGAAAGTGTGTTTTATTTGCTTTAAACAAAGCGGGGCTTTCCGGTAACTTGTGAATTCATTTTTCAGCAAATCAGAATTGATGCTAATGAACCCCTGTGGGGGACATTAAGGCCAGAGGTCACTGCTGAAACATTTAAATGCAAACCTGGCTGCCGGACAGGCATGTGAGCCCACTGATGTGTTGCTTAAAAATAGATCAGAATCCACATGCTTATTAAAAATCAGCAGAAAAATGACTTTAAAAGAAGGACAAATTACTAACAGAGCAGAACTTATTGATGATTCACATATTGATTTTTTCTTCATTAGAAGTGTGTGTGTGTGTGTGTGGGGGGGGGGGCACAAGTGAGTGCTGCAGTTCAGTTTCCTATTCTTGTTTAGCTGTAAACTGCAGGTTTTGAAAGCAAAGTTTTACACTGCAATAGCTTCCTTAGATAGAGTAAGGAGGGGAGAGGGGAGATAAGTGGGAGAGAAATGGCTGGAACATCCAGAGAGCACGTTTTATCGCAGAGTAGACTCAGAAGTTGAAAACAAACTGGGAGTGGCAGAGATGCTTCTTTGCCATCCAGATACACTGAGGTAGAGCAAGGACACAGGCTGTTAATGAGTACACTTCTGCAAGGCTCTTTGGGAAGGAGGCGGGGGTTTGCTCAATCAGGCGCCACCATTGATGAATAGTTATGAGTCACCTTATCAGCATCACCATGGATACGCAGATGTGACTGTGGCCCTATGAATGTGACGAGGGAATAGAAATTGCCCAAATAGTGCGTCGTCTCCTTCCTGCTCACATTTGGATCAACAATTAGGGCCCAGCAGGGATCGGGGGGGTGTCCATGCCATGTGTTAGAGCCTCGCTGGCCTGCAGTAGAGAGATGAAAGCCTTATACGATGCAGACCTCTTCTGCAGATTAAACTTGTGTGAAAGGTGCTACTGTGTGAGCAGTGAAAGATGGAGGATTTAAATTAAACTTGAATTAATTGCCCTGCAAGGACAGCTTACACAAACATCACACGCGCACAGGTGAGAGATGCAAGTAGAGGAGAAGTGGAAGTTGTTGACAAGCTATTAAATGAGGAAAGGCAAGGAAATTAGATTGAAGGGTGCAACTGTCGGGGGACGTTAGTCAAAGAAGGAAAGTGACTGCAGGATAAGTGCCGGAAGCAGGAGGACAAAATAAAAAATAAAAATGGATTTGGGATAATGAAATAAAGGGCTCAGATTATGATTTATACAACTATGGCCTAAAAATTCCTAACCACAGACCTTACAGCAGCGCTCTGATGTGCTGTTCTATCATCCCTTCCTTACTCTTAGTGCTGGGAATCCCCACCAAGCTTTGGCCCCCACACAATAGAGACAACAAATCTTCACTTGGGCTTTTAAGGAAATTGAAAAACCTGTTGCCAAGGACGTGATGCAGAGCTGATGTGGGCCGTCTACAGTCCTCAGTCATGATGACCTTAATGACTTACTATGACTTTTCATAATGGGATTCTCAGAGGACGGAGGGGTCTTTGAAAGCTGTGGCTTTCAAAGACCCCTCCCTCCACTGCACAGGTCACCCCGGCTCTCTGCTCTACTCTCTTTCATTTTTTTAAAATTATTTTTTCATTTGATATCTAAGTATCCACGTGTGCTTTATGAATGACATCAGGCTGTAATTTACTTGGTACAGGCGATTAAAGATTTCTACAAATCTAGTTTCTCTCCCATTACAGATACTTGGACAGAAATGAAGGTTGTCTCATGAGAATATCTGCCATCACTGTGTTTCTGTGGAAACTGGAAGTTAACTTTCACATGACTGACAAGACCCCAGGGCAGCTTTTGTCCCCTGGAGGCCATGATGCCTCACTATTACCGTCAGTGATGTAAGCCAAGCACATTTATGCTGTGGCCATTTCAGATTAGCAATTCCAGTCACTGCAATGTGAACACTTTTGCTTTAGTGTGTAGCTCATTTTTAAAGTTATTTTGATAAGACTAGTCAATGTTTTAAATGGAAGTATTGATCTTTCTTTAATTTTTATGTGCTGGTGAGCTGTCTTTATGTGTATTTATGGTGTTGCTGTGTGTAAAGAAGTATCGTCACTTCTCATTTCAATTCTCAAAGGCTGTTGACGACATTGAAAGGGTGATTACTCTTCAAAAAAGGTGTTTGGCGGCACACCGCATGGCAGTTGCATGAAAACTGGTGCGTGAACTCTGCTCTGGTTGACAGAGAGAACTCATGGAGTCATCGATCTGCCACCCTGTTAGTGTCACCGTTAACCCAGATTGAATTCATGGGCGACACATGCAGGATGTTTCCCCACCCGAGATCTTATTACAAAACAATCAAAAGCTTCATCTTCACAGCTGATTTACTGTCTGTGTGTACCAGACATGTAAAATGGGCTGTTATATATCTTTATTATTTGCAAAGACGAGAAACATTTTTATAAAATCTTTTATTTCTTTTTTTTCATCTTGTCAGACAGATGTTGATGGTATCTATAATTTTTGCAACTGCGGCAAACGTGTTCCCCTCCCTGGACGTCTGAGGTGGCTCAGTGATATTTCATCTCATTACAGACCAGAGTGTCACTGAGCCTTGCCTCGAGCCATGAACAACTCTAGGTCACATCCCTGCGAGGCATTTCCTCTCCTGAGGAGAAGAAACCTTTTGTTTGTTTTTCAGATTAACTAATTCAAATCTTTCCTCAAAAAATGAAAAAAAAAATCAGCACACTACTCCGACTATATTTTTTATTCTATGCATTTTTGTGGGTCTAATTTTTTTTAGTCAAGTAAGAAGCCATTAGCTGAGACAGAAAAAAGGATGAACACGTCACTGCTCCACGTATACCACGGATGTCTAAGAATAGAAAGACAATTTACATTTAAGAGATGCCAGAGACCAGGAGATATTTCACACGTAGTCTCATCATTAGTGAATGTGGAACAGTTGAGAATACACGATATTTCACACAGTGTCTAACGAAACAGAGGTAAATTTACCAATTCATTCACTTCATTTGACATCATGATCGGACCCGCCTGAGGTCACACCTTTGTGTTTTCAGCCTCTCAACCGTCTGCTGTGCATTTACAGAAATCTGCCTGTTAGCGTTAAAGAGCAAGGTTTTTGCGTGATGTCAACGAAACATCTAATTTCTAATTCCAAAAGGAAGCCCTCATGTTTCATTTATGGAGTTCCAGTCTCCTGCAGCATGTTACCATTACACAACATTCCCATAGGACAAGGCTGTATAGATCTCATGAACTATGGCCCGAGACAGGCTGTGGAATATTTCAAGCAGATCCAAAATGTAATCCTCCACCTCGTTCTTTCTTTCTTGCCTCACACGTGTAGCTGCTGAGCTGAGTACTGTTTACTGTAGGCGATGAGCTGTGTTAATTTTTATTACCTCACAGAATACTCTGTTTTACTACTCTGTGATCTAGCAGATCAAGCAGTAAAAACACCCCAGCTGTAAATACCAGCCTCTCTCACCATGAAGCTACAAGATAAACCTGTTCTTTTGAAGCAACCCTTTCAATATTTTGCTTATTTAAAAGGGAGAAAATTCCATCGATGCCACATTCAGTTGGTTATAAATAATTGATGCTAATCAAACTTCATTTATGTGCAGATATCTTGTAGATCAAACAGTATAAAATGTCGTGCTTCTTTCCAGAGAGCTACCTGCAGCCTAACATAGGAACCAAACATTCCTTGCCTGCATAGTGATGGATCTCTTCCATCCGCAATCTCTCGTTTTCATCTCGTCTCTTTTTCTTGCCTTCCTCTTTTGGTCCACCTGAGTTTCTATCACTCCCTTTGTTACTTTGCGGGCTTTCCCCTGCAATCCATTTAAAATCCATTTGGGCGATAAGATCGATCGCTTAACATAGAGCACACAGATGACTGATGGTGCTGAAAATGAAAAGTGGCCCGTTCTGAATAGTGCAGGATGCCCCCTGGCTAAACGGGATAAAGCACATTCCCATATTTTAATCACAGTCTTCTGATTGCAATTATTGTTATTTTTTTATACACCCAATCTGTCCACCTCTCCTGTTTTAGGATCAGCATTTTGGCTTTCACTCCCACATATGATTGATACATGATAACAATAAATCATGCGCATGGATGGCTTTAAATACTGTTAACAGCAGACCCAAATTGAGGCAAGTTATGCTGCTTGATCCCCAGCTGTTTTGCTTGGAAATGGACCCCGATGGCACGATGCGTTGTTTGATTACAGCGGGACAAATACAATGATGAAAGGAGACAGCGAGAAAAGAAAAGAAAAGAAAAGAAAAGAAAAGAAAAGAAAAGAGGCAGAGCAGGATGGAAGGCAACATGGCAAATTTAAAAATGCCTTCACCTTGATTCTTCTGTGAAAGAATATATATATATATATACAGTATATATATATAGTAGTGGAGTGACGGTAGTCTAAATGTCCATACAATGACTACCTCCTCACGAAGGGACAGGTCTGATTTGTTTTTGATTTATTCCCTCCTTTGGCTGCTCACATGATTTTAACTACTCATTGGAGGTTTTTATTTCTGAATTTAATCAAACACTTTGTCACATAGAAAGTTAGATTTAGCTCCCCTGTGCTCCTGAGAGTTGTAAACCCAATACATGTACTGAAGCTATACAGAAGCAATAAATATAGCTCTGCCCTAGAATTCCAAGTGGCAAAGCTGAACGTTAATGCGTCTTGTGCATCCTGACAAGCAGGCTTGACATATGACAAGTGCCTCAAAACGTGTGTGCGCAGGTGAAGAATCAGACACACAGGGTCACGAAGCAGTGAGGTTTTTATAGGACTTTGACATTGTTTAACTGATTCGCGAAAAGTCGCGAAAAAAAATGCACAAAATGTCTAGAAGGCTGCCCCTTGGTGTCATAAAATCTGACCGGTTCTCAAATAATTCACTGAACCCACCGATGGACTGACACATGAAGTACATGGAGAGGAACAGAAGAGTCACAGCAGACCAATTAACCTTTAACTGATCCCACTTATCATAGAGGAGTACTTCAGCCAATAGGACAGACAAGTGAATGGAATTGAAGGGCTACCCCCCCCCCCCCCCCCCCCCACACACACACACACACACACGTGCACACACACACACACACATCCTCACCTCTGTAGTCTCTACAGTCTCTTGTGTCATACCTCATTGATGATGGGCATGACTTAAATAGATCAGAAATTTATTTCAACATTCTATCTGTTATTCTGCTTTTTATGCCTCCTGCCAGGAAGCTGTTTATTTTATTCACACATTACTTTATTATTAATGCCAGATGCCATCTGGCATTCATCAAAGAAGAAACACCACAGAACTATCAAAGGCTTTGCAGATTTCTGCAGCCAAAAATAGTACATTTGTATAAAAAGAAATACACTTTGCTTCATCTACTTAGGAATTTTCACTGTTGGATAAACTGGAAATCAAGTGTGAAAGGATTCATTAACACATTATTTTGTTATTACTGTTCTAGTGACAAAGCCCCATTACACGAGGGGTTTTTGCTCTGAAAACATGCCGCCAGAGGATTTCATAGGTTCTGTCTCTAAATTTGATCATACATTGGCTGTTTTATTTAACAAAAAGTGAGGGTTAATCGAGCCTGCTTCCTCGTTACCATCTGCAAACCTTCTATAGAAATCAGTTTAGTGCAGGTAATTATTGAATTTGCGACTGAAAGGCTTGATTTCATTCTGGATGATGATTGGCATGTTGAGGGATGCAGTGGTAGAAGAGCAGACGAGTAGGAGCTGCACGGCGGAGGGGAGGGCGAGGCTTTACAGTCACGACAAAGACGGCACACAGACACGCAGGCATCTTTTCTAATGAGACACAATACTGGGGAGCACTAAATGCCAGGATAATTTATTTGTTTTCTCTTGGAGGGTGAACTGCTGGTTTCATTCAGCAGGGAGCTCCAGGACACATATGTGCTCCTGGGCATGGCACCGACACAGCCAATGAATCTGATCTAACCTTGAAATACCTTGAAAAATAAGCCAGTTTCTAAAGTTTAATTAATATCAAGGAAACTGTAACAGGGTTTTACACATGAAGAAAGTTTGTAGTCCCCTGCATAAACTGCTTCTTTAAAAATCAAAGCTTTATTTTATCATTTTGATACAGAGTAATTGCATTACACCTATTCCCACAGTAACAGTTGCACAGTACGTTCAACCCTTTTAGGTTAAAATTACGATGAGCTCAATAGCTTTGTGTGGGCCTAAATGGCAAAACTTGATCCTTATTTAAAGAGGGACTATTCACTCATTGTTATTCATGCAGAGCAAATGAAAAGTCCTCATGGTGTGGCACAAGATTAATGGCAGCGTTGGCTTGAATTTATCATGCTGCCTCAGCAGCTCACTCCATAGATGTAATGTAAGTGTGCGCTTTTGTATTGAGAGCAGGCCCAAATTAAAGATGGCTCAAGAACCACTCAATAGGCAAGTAACCTATTCCCTCTGGGCTGCCTCGCATTAGAACTGGCAAAACTGTGCTTTTTTAATATTTGTTTCTTATATTTGAGATGCTTAGAGCAAGACACTCTTATGTCACCTGTCAATCTAGCAAAATCAGACCATCAAGGTGCATTTTAATCATTTGAAATATGATGATTTTTCAGGTGTTTAATGGACAGTACTTTAATAGAAGGCAGAAGACTTTCTTCATGCCTGTCAAGCACTTAATGGTGTATTGACCACCTGATGTGTTTCCTCCCGGCAAGCTTGCCTCCATAGATGAGTTTCTCTCCTCTCACTGATCTGAGCTTAGATTTGCTCTGTCTGAGCTGTTGGGCCTGTGTTGAGTCTTTTAGTCCCACTAAAGTCTTCTTTTTACTCCTGTATCTATTTCTAGTGCATATAGTCAGTGTAGTCACAAAGCTGTCAAACCCTCACACACACATAAACGCAGAAACACACACACACACCCTCTGATATGATGTTTGACCTTCAGCTTTGGGGCTCTTTTTTCTTCATTATCTTTGAAATGTTGACACCCTGATACCTTGCAGTCCAACTGTGGTTAATTCAGATAGTTGATTGGGATGAACAGACACCTATCTGTATGTCAGGATGTCAAAAGAATGAACTTTAGAGCTCAGAAAAAAGCTTCTACTGAGGCATAGATCTGGGAAGGTTCCCCAGACCACAGTGTACTCCATAATTCGGAAGTGGAGGAACTTTGGAATGACCAGGACTCTTCCCAAAGCTGGTCACTCCATTAATCCAGACAAAAGCCTCCAGCTTCCTTTTCCTCCAGAAAAGACCGTGAAGCACCTAAATGGACTCGCAGACTGTGAGAAACAGGATCCTCTAGGTTTAAAACCCAGCTTAAACTTGATTCCAAGCATCACGTTTGGAGGAAACACAACTCCGCTCATCACCTGCTCAGTACCATCCCTACAGCGAAGCACGCGGCGGCAGCATCACGCTGTGGGGGTGGTTCTCAGCATCTGGACCAGGAAGATCTGCAGAGAACAATGGAAGAATGTCCCCCAAACCCAGAAATCCCAACCAAGAAGAGGCTGTTAATGCTCCCAGGCAAGCTTCACCTAAGCAGAGAACGGAGTTGAGTCCTTATGACAATACAATATTTTAGGTTCTCACACATTTACAGAGGTTTTTGAATCTCAGTTTTTAATTTTTTTCTATTAGGGGGTTTTGAGTGTGGACTTAGAATATTTTTCTCTTTTACTTAAAGGCTGCAACATAACAAAATGTGAAGAAGTGAAAAGGGACTGAAAACTTATCCTAAATGATCCTTTCTCAAGTCTTTCCGTCTCAGCGAGACAGAATGGACTCCATCCTTCCGGCTGTGACTCATTTTGGTTCATATAATGGTCTTCACCATCACGCCTGCTACGTGTATTTATCATATCCAAAACTGTAAACCTATGATTTGCAAATCTTGACAACTTTTGAAATAAACATGTCGACGCCATGACAGCAGGGCCGCGGCGGTTAACCAAAGGTTTGGATGTAACACAATTAGTTAGGTTGCCAGGTCCTGGTCCCCTTTGATTTTATGGACTCCCAGTGTAGCTCGCTCTCCTTTCGGTTGATACGAGGCATCAACGCAGCCCCCACAGCTCCACCTCCTTGTGCTCACACAAAAACAGCAGCTGCCTCTGTGATGTCTCATCCTCGCCACACCTAACGACTGGGCGAATAAGACGCCACAGAGACTCCGCTGCCAGTTTTAGGCGATGAAGACAACAGAGTGTGTGTTATTACAGCAAGGAAACCTAAGCTGCTACCATGAATGATGCACCATTCATTAATTTGCAAAGACAACTGTTTTGCACAGTAAATAGGCAATGTTTTCCATGCTAACAGGACAGTGTCGACAGGATGGAACAATGGGTTCATTACAGAGGTTATGATTTACAGGTTTCAGGTGAAGACTGGTCAAACTTTTTTTTTCCTGGATGAGATGCATGACCTTCAAGCTGTAAGAAGCTGTAAGCAGGCTACACTGCTGGGAGCAGCTTTCTGTTTGCAACTAAGGTGACTAAGGCAACAAGGGGCCATGAGAGGACGAGTAAGGAGCTTCTGTGTGACCAGTGACAGGAGATTTCTTACTTTGTGGCTGTTGTCGTGATGACTCAATACGCTGACAGATGGTATGAAAAGTGGGTCACCTGTTGTGTGTTAGGTGGGCTGGAACGCCTGCAGGACCAGCTCCCTCGCCAGAAGGAAGCAGCGGAGCAGAAACTTGATCCACAGCTAAATTATAACTCCCAGCAGTCCAAAGTTCAAATTTAGGTAATAGTTCCAGGGTTGCATGGCCGTATTGAAAAGCACTCATTCTGTCCTCTTCTCCACTTTCTTTATCTGGTCTAATTTTTTTTACAAGCCGACAGCTGTTTTGCCATGCTTCTTTTAAATAAAAAGAAACATTCATTCTGAAATGTGTCATTATTTGACCTGTTTCTACCTTCAAAAAATTTATAATTACTGACTCTGTTGCTCATCACCATTCTGTTAATGTTATAATCATATTTTCCCTTTAATTTTGACTTATTTTAATTTCTGTGAGCATGTTCTTAACTGATCTGGTTAATCATTATATTCACTGACTCCTCTTCAGGTATCCAACGAGTCCTGTGACTCCCCAGAGCCGGTCACCTGCATGGAGCCCTTCCTCGTGCGGAGGCTGTCTTGTCGGACAGTCCAGTTGCCTCCTTTGGCCTTTAGACAGGCAGAACAATACTACTGTGATCGCAGACCTGAGTCGGACACAGTCACGGTACCACCACGACCCACAACACTGCCGCTCCGCACCCCACCACTCATCGCTATCACTACTGCTGACACCAGCAGGTAGGAGGATGTAAAAAAAAATTTTCCGCCACTATTTTCTCTATGCACTTATCAGATGGATTGCCTGGTGAATAGAATGGAGTGAGCTCCTAAACGTCAGTTTGTTCTCACAATATCTGAGTGCTCTGAAAAGCACGTAGATCAGTTTTAAGTGGTAGTCATGGTGACTCAAACATACACAGAATTGACATTCACAGAGTAGATTTACACAACTTTTGCCCCCAATATCTCTTAATCTTCAGTATGGGAAAGGTTTCACTTGAGATAACTTCCACACTGAATTACTGAAAATTCTTTCAATTGTATGCTCTTTCCCCAAACTATGAATCTCAAATGATGAAGCTTAGTGAGAGATTATGCCTCAGACAAAGGAGCTGAATCACAATCCACTTTAAGTCTGTTTTTTTAGATGTCTTTTTATGCCCTCAGTCTAATAGTAACCTTAACATTAAACATAGCCCATATAGGCCATTATGGAAACATCCATTATTAACTGCAGAATAGGTTGATGCCTCAGGATAACCTGTTGCATCGCTGTTTAATGCTGAAGGCACCCGACCAACCTTTAGTATTTGATAAGATGAGAATCTGCAGTAAATGCATGATACATTACTGGTGAGCATATCTATCTATCTATCTATCTATCTATCTATCTATCTATCTATCTATCTATCTATCGATCTATCTATCTATCTATCTATCTATCTATCTAGCGATCTATCTACTATCTATCTATCTATATCATCCTTCCATCCATCCAGCCGCATCCATCCATCCATCTATCTAGCTATCTATCGATCGATCTAGCGATCTAGCGAGCGATCGATCTATCTAGCTATCGAGCGATCGATCTAGCTATCTATCTATCTATCTATCATCCATCCGTCATCCATCCATCCATCCATCCATCCATCCAGCCATCCAGCTAGCTATCTATCTATCTATCTATCTATCTATCTATCTATCTATCTATCTATCTATCTATCTAGCTATCTATCTATCTATCTATCTATCTATCTATCTATCTATCTATCTATCGATCTAGCTATCATCCATCCGTCATCCATCCATCCATCCATCCATCCATCCATCTATCTATCTATCTATATCTATCTATCTATCTATCTATCTATCTATCTATCTATCTAGCTATCTAGCTATCATCTTCTATCTATCGAGCGATCTATCACCATCCGTCATCCATCATCCAGCCATCCATCCATCCACTAGCGAGCTATCTATCTATCGATCGATCTATCTATCTATCTATCTAGCTATCTATCGATCTATCTATCTATCTATCTATCTATCTATCATCCATCCGTCATCCATCCAGCCAGCCTCAGCCATCCATCTATCCATCGCGATCTAGCTATCTAGCATCCTCCGTCATCCATCATCCAGCAGCCATCCAGCCATCCTCTATCTATCTATCTATCGAGCGTCTATCTAAATCTATCTATCGATTATCTATCGAGCTATCGATCTTCGAGCTATCTAGCTATCGATCATCCATCCGTCATCCAGCCATCCATCCATCCATCCATCCATCCATCTATCTATCTAGCGAGCTTCTAGCTAGCGATCTATCTATCGATCTATCATCCATCCGTCATCCTCCATCCATCCATCCTCCCCATCTCTATCCATCTATCTAGCTATCTATCATCGATCTATCTAGCGATCTAGCTATCTATCTATCTATCTAGCTATCTATCTATCTATCTATCTATCTATCTATCTATCCGTCATCCATCCGTCATCCTCCATCCATCCTCCATCCATCCATCATCCAGCTCTATCTATCTATCTCTATCTATCTATCTATCTATCTATCTATCTATCGATCTATCCATCCGTCATCCTCCTCCTCCATCCATCCATCCATCCATCCATCCATCCATCCATCCATCCATCCAGCCCCATCCATCCATCTATCTATCTATCTATCTACTATCTATCTATCTATCTATCTATCTATCTATCTATCTATCTCTCTATATCTATCTATCTATCTATCTATCTATCTATCTAAGCTGCTAAACTGCTAAGGAATGTGCTGTGTATTGACCAACCCATTTTCTGGAAAATGCCATTAGCATTCACAGAAGATCCTGGAATCCTCTCGTGTGGGCTTCCTTGTGCCTTTGTTTAAGTCTCTTTCCTTTCAGAGACTTATCAGTAACTTTCTGTAATTCAGTATCAGCATACAGTAGACAGTGATGTGGAGATTGACAGGATTGCTGAAGCGCTGAATAAGGTTACACCTGTCATCTTCACGACTGGTTACGTACTGTAAATCTCATTCGTTCTTGCGAGTATTTAAGGGCACATTGGGAAATCAGCGTTGCCTTATCAACTGCAGAACCACCTTTGTGTGACTGTTCAGAGGGACTGTGATTGCTCGCATTGTTCTGGCCGGATAATAGAAAGATTACCTGGGTATGTTGGACTTACTTTCTGGTACAGGCCTCAATTCTCAAATCAGCTTCTTTATCGGAGGACCAGGGGTGGATGTAGCCAATGGCATTAGGAGCTACCACCTGAGGTGAAAGCCTGCAGGGTGCTCGCAGATGCATGATGCAGGCATGCTGTAAAGCTTCATATTTTAGTAGCAATGAACCACTACAAGACCCGTAAATATCTGCAGTACAGTGAAATAACACTTTCGGTCTATTTTAATGTTACGCTAGATAATGATGCTTTAAATTTTGGGTTGATTCAAGGAAAAATGGCTCCCATAGTTGAAACACAAACAGGAAACATACATGAGAGCGTTGTGTGTTGCTCTGCTGGCAATTATACATTCAGAATATAAAATTCTTGTTTCCAGATATAGAGCAATCGAGCCAGAGCTGTCTAATAAATCCAGTGGTCAGATTTACCGTGCCAGAGGAAAATCCCCGAACCCTTGGGATATTATCCACGGAAACTGACGGATTTAACCTGTCATTCAGAGAACACGATGATCTCTTTGATTGTAATAGCACACTTTGAAAGGTTTAATGCCTGGCTCATCACCACTGTGCTACTGCATACGAATGTTTAATAGCTTAACACTCACGTCGTGAGAAAGAAATTGCATCAGCATATTCTTTGTTCCTATTGGGTTTCTTGTTGCTGTCATGTTATTCTGTTAATTTCTTTCTCCAGGATGATTGGAATTGCAACGTCGGTTGGGGTAAACAAGGGAAATAAGTAGTGAGGCAAATCTTAATAGGTCCATAAACTTATTAAAACTGGTTTTAGAAAAGAGAATGTTATTAGCAGACTTATAACTTTATAGAGGAAATCAATATAAACTTAATTTTGTCTCTTTACAGGAACCGAGTAAGAAAAAACACGATTAAAGCCAATCAGAACAGTTTCCTTAACTTCACAATTGCTAAATCAGTGCATGTGTGGATAAATGTTTTCCTCCAGTCATTTCCATTAAACATGCATTTCTTTTGCACCTCAAGCAAGTCTGATGTTTGCATTAAAGTTCGTGCCAAGTGGTGGCAATAAAATTGACCTGTGACAGGAAAGGAATGGAAGTCGTGGAGAGAATTCCAAGACCATACATCTTAACTTAGCTTCAAGCTTGTTTCATTTATAATTCAGAGCTGCACTGAGTAAGAAATATACAGTTGTGAGAGGGTAAGAATGGAAGCTCTGCAGTCTGTGCTTGAGAGAATTTAGTGCTGCTGACTTTCTGCTTGGGTAAACGAGACTGCAGTACCGTATTTATGCTGGGAAGCAGCAAGCTTTCTTCTGGATTTCTTTTGGAGTATAAAACATTTATTCTGCTTAACATATGTGTGTGTGTGTGTGTGTGTCTGTGTGTGTGTAACTCTCTCAGTGATGTTGTGATATTGCATTTTTTCTCCCTTTCTTTCTCTGTCTATACATTTTTACATACTTTATGTACTCAAGTGCATTATCATGTTTAACTTGAGTTGTTTGCACTGCTGGTACGAGTCTCAGGAGACCCTAAATATCTGTTATTAGTTGCATATATCTTTATATATAGGTTAGCATTGCAAACAAGCTTTAACAAAGTTTTAATTTTAGTTGTCTACATATCTAAAAAAAAACCCAAATATTTATGATAGTATTGTTATCATGCAGACTGGGAAACCCAAAGAGCAAATGTTACATGTGCAGGCGGATACAGTGTTACAACACATGTTTACGTAGTCATTAAATCCAAGTGACAAACATTTCTGCAAGGTGTGCTAACATAAATAGTTGCCCATCCAATATGTTGTTTGAGTCCCGTTGCATGCTGGGATTTACTTGTTCCCATGACACTGTTTATGATAAAGCCAATATTGAAACAAATGAGATTTGAGGTTGATTCTGCCGCAGGTGCATTATCAGTGTGTCTCTGCAGGTAGCGTGGGCACATAAACATGGGCCAACACAAAGTCCACAACTGAACCTTCCTGTGCCTGCGCGTGCTCTCATTATCTTTCCGCTGCGTGCTGTGCTAAACGCCACACTTATCGGCTGCTGTTAAAAGTCCATTGATAGTCCGAAATAGCATTGAAACTGGCAAAGATTGTATTTCTGGATACAATTGCTGCAAGAGATGTGGTGGGAGATAAACCAAAGCACGCGCGTGCATACACACACACACACACGCACACACACACACACGCACACACACACACGTCCTGTGACAGAGAAGTCTTTCTTTAAACTCCTGTTTTGTACAGGTCGTACACCTTCACAATCCAATGGACGCATTAATCACTTTGCTGTTATATGGCTTGGCCACCTGGCTGCCTGCCCAGTCCCACCTCCTCCTTTTTACTCATGGAGGATTTCAGGGGAGGTGCTTTGGGTGGGTCTCTCATGTTTATTGTATAAACCTGGCCACTATATCCCTTCGCCGTCTGCTCCCGCAGGCGACTTCCCAGACGAAGAGCGGTGCTGCCACACCTGCGCGGTTTTACGCATGAACTGGTTCAGGTGAAGCGAGACCGCGGGTTTCACAGAACTTTGCATACTAATGCAGTGCGCGCATCGAGCCGTGGGGACTGTCCCGTGGAGAGCATTACTCACCTTGTAGAATTTTTCTTGAGAATGTGGGGAGCACTCTTCCACCAGACCTGTTATAGGGAGTCCTTTTGTAGTTTCATCCAGGGGTCTATCCGAATCATACTTGCCGTCTCCTGATGCGTAAATGGATGCATTTTTGGCTGTATCCAACGTGCATGCGCAGGACACTGAGGATAAAGTTAATGGAGTTAAAACGCTTTACGTAAACGCCAAAAAACCCAACGTGGACTCAAAGCTCACGACTATAAAGTTGTGCTATATACACTAACAGGTGTAATTTTGGAGTCCCGGTTATTAAATTCTTTCTACGAAAAAAAAGCCCACCTTAAGTACGCCTTCGCCCACACCTGCATGTTTTAAAGAGTATTATTTTATAGTTTATTTGTTCAGAAATATTTTTTTTAACTTGCTAAGGAGGGATGGACCCCGTCTGCGGCAAAGTGGGGACGGTGTCCTTGGTCACCGGCGGCGGAACCGTGAGTGCGAAGGCGCCCAAACATTTGTGGCGGCAGCAGAACCAGGCAGCACTGTCTCCGCTCCACCACGCTCTGATCGTGCGCAAGAACGACCGCGTGAGACAAAGAGGGTTTTCGGACACCGAGAGATACCTCAAGCCGAGGAACATGGACCGGACCTACGCGGTGGACACGGGGCACCGACCCGGGCTCAAGAAATCCCGAATGTCGTGGCCGTCGTCGTTTCAAGGTTTTCGACGGTAAGGACGAACGAGGGGAAACTGCTTCTCTTTATCCGTGTGTGCGTTTTCAGCTTCTCCCCCGCTCAGCGCGATGGGCGTTGGGCGCATCACAGACGCGCTGGAGCCTGGAAATCTTGGGTTCGTATTTAATTGGAACTTTTGGGGTGTTCCTCTGCATTCCAGGATCCGATTGAGCTCCGGCTCCGTTTCTCGTCACTTTCTGGTGCCCCATAGTCGAACGCCTTTGGTCCATGAACAGTGTTGGAATAGTAATAAACGTTAGCTATTGAGACATAAAGTGCTTAACCAGGATCCATCGACAAAATAAATGGCAGGAAATAACGGCACCTAATGTCCCTTACTATATATATTTGTTGATTTATTTATTTAGTAAATAACAGAATCCTCATTTGGCCGCCAGATCAGGTGTGAGACTCCAAGCTGGGCTATTTTTTTTTAAAATTTTTTGCTCAATAAAAGAAACAAATTATTTAATGAAGTCTCATTACGCTGTCATCTCAATGTTTTCTCCTCAAAATCTGACAGCTCAGCTACATGTGGCACATTAAGAAGGTGGAGATGCTGCGACTTGATGTCGAGTCGGTGGTGACAAAAAGGCAGATTAAGGGAAATATTACTGACACAAGTGCATCCCTGTGTTCCTTTAAGATGAGTGGTCTTCAGATATTAATAAGCTTTAGATTTCTGGCAATGGTTTCGTAAGTCATCTCTGGGATACGGGGAATTCACATCAATGTGAACCACGTTCTCTGAAAAAAACAAAAAACAGTCGATATGTTGATATGGATTATATTAGCATATATTTCCCGAGAGCTGGGACGTCAGATGTTGCCAGTGCCATAAGTAGAGCTAATGTGAAATGACAGAGGGGATTTTTGCAGCAATAGCAGTTTTTTGGTAAAGCCTGGCTGCATGCAAGCTGACGGACACAAAAGCAGCTCTGGAAAACCTCAGCAAGTGGGGAAATGTTTCTGCTCTAATTATTCACTTGTGCTGGGAAGGAGGGAGGATGGGGAGAAAAAAGGAGCCGCTGAAATGAAATCTTAGAAGGTCACCACTCCTCTTTAGTGTATGCTTTTGATTAAAGTTTCTGTAACGGGTTGATGTTTGCTTCCATCCTTTGTTTAATAAGATATGCTTAGTTATGAGTGATACTGGCTTTCAGGCTCGGTCAGCGGTCAGCTTTTAGAAAGTGCACCAGCTCGTCTGGCTGACGGACAGAATGGTCCCTCATCACAGTGGCAGAACAGTCACATGGAGGGGAAGCCAGGGAGGGAGGGATGAAGGCACAGATGGAAGTGACATTGCAAAATGGTCTGCTTGGCAGACGCACACATGTGATGTCTGAAATGTTGCATGGAACTTGTACCCTGTCCCAAGGCGGCAAAGTCGCAGTGCGTTGCAAGGAGGCTGAAGTGCATTTCATACCTGCTTCAGGAGGACAATTAGGCGTTAATTAACCAAATCAAATCCCGGTTTGAACGGCAGGCTAATTACATGACCAGCACCTCCGCAGGCGCACACTCAACAACACAATTCAATCTTTCTGTTGTATGCCACAGGCCCAGAATAGTGTACGAAATAGCCTGGGAAATCCCATGCGATCGCATTTTCTTTAATGAACACGCATTGGAAGAATCATGTAAACCACAGCAGTCCGCCCTGGTTTCCATTAGGATCGATTCGAGTGCTTCTCGACAGACGTTGGAGGCAAGGTTGACCGTTCCTCCTTCAGCATCTGTAGGGTGAAAGCCTTTTCAGTGTCTTTACCCTGCACAAGAGGTGCTTGATGCATGTGGCCATTATGGAGAAACCGTGCACTTAATTAATTTTTGCAATTAACCGCGTAGCAGCAAGTCGAGTATTGTCACTTGAAAAACTTGTCAATTAAGTTGTGGCTGCAAGCCGCATAAACAAGACATATTTGGTGATTATAAGCCCCTTTAGATGACACGAACAATCACCTCTGAAGCAGCTTCCCCGTGGAAAACTAATAAGCTGAGCCAGTTCAGTAAATGTCAGTTTTGTATCTAGGCAGATCTTCTCACCAGAGGGTTGTGTGTTGTGTGTTCTTCAGCAGCTGGTTTGGCACAGAACCCAGATTCCCCCTTGGTAAAACACATCACCCAAATGTGTCACAAACGAGGATGAGCTTGGACAGTGCAGAAGGCCTCTGTGAGTCCTCTGGAGCACTCTTTGATGAGGAGATGGCACGCCTCCCTGCTCTTTTTCTGGGGCTGCCATGGGGGTGTTCAGCTGCTTATTTTCTTCTTCTGGTGCGATGACAGTAGCGAGGCGGTTCCCGGTGCGTCATCTTCCCCCTGACAAATTGCCGTCAAGATTTGGGGATCCAGGGGGGCAGATATAGAAATGTCAAAACAAAAGACAATGAGACTCATCGAGGAAGAGGAAGAGTTTTGAAGGTTCGGCTGGACCACATGTGTCAAACTCAGTCCTCGAAGGCCACGATCCTGCCGGGTTTTCTGTCCCACCAGGCTGAAAATGCATTCAGTGGGATAGAAAACCCGGCAGAAGCGTGGCCTTCGAGGACTGAGTTTGACGTGCCTGGTGGACATTTTGTCCCCTCAGCAACGCGACTTGAAAATGCCCCTCTACACTTTAATCTTGCTTTTTTCTGTCTCCATCCCTCCCGTTAAAAAGCGAAGCAAATCTTTTCAAAATATGCAAGAACAATAGACGATTTTGAGACATTTGCACTGTGTGGTTGGAGCAGATAAAGTGTGGCTGCGTGCGTTATCAGCATCAAGCATAACTTGGGTAACAATAACGGACACGACTGGTCGTTTCTGGCTCTGTGACATTTTATGACGCGAGTGTTGGTGTCTGAAACACCGGCACAGCAGGCGATTATGTGAATGCCAGTTCCATGCTTCGCTCACGTTGACCTGCACAGTCCCCAACCGGAAACCAAACACGTATTCTGTGTTCTGCTGAATTGTATTTGAAAGATTACTGCAACATTTTGGTTTTAGCGTGTAGACAGTTCCAGCACGCTAAGCCTCTCATTTTGTTTTACAATATCACGGCTCTGACATGAACATCGGCGCTCTGTTTAATACTGTAGTTTCTTGGATCAAATCTTGTGCTAAATGGCAACGAGTGTATCTATTTTCCATTTTTAGCTGACACAGTTTTTCAGTTCATTATGGATCCCATCACTGTTTTGTTGAATCAACAATAAGTGAATATATCTATCTGCCAAAGTCTGACAAGATGATTGCCATCTTTACATCCTATCTTCTGTCTTTATTCAACAGTCTTTCTTATTGATGAGCCGGGCACTTAATACATTGTTATGGCGATTTGGCAGAATCTTCTTTTTTAGAGGATGAATTGAAACATCTATTCCTTTGAGTGGTTACAATTTTAGGCATTAAACGGCTCAAAAGTCAGGCCTTTGGAGGATAGTTACATCATGCTAGAGCGGTTATGTTTAAATGGATTTAATTTCGGAGTCAAACTGGTTCCAGATTTGGACCCAATTTAAAACTTCCTAGCTCACCATTTTAGACAAAGCCCTGCAGGAGCCTTCTGTCTTAAAGATTAATACCTCTACTCCGGATTTTACGGTTGTGTGGAGCCTAAACACATCAACATGTACATCGTGTGCATGGGCACTCCCAGAGCTCACACATTCGGGAAAAATCGATCAAAGGGAAACTGCAACTGAAAAACATATCACACATTTCTTATCTCTCCAGTGGAGGGAAAAAACAAAACAAAAATATGGCAATGTCCTGCAGGAATCATAGACGTTCGCAATAATGTTTCACAGACGGGATGGGAGTTGCTCCAACAACAAAGAAGGGACTGGTCTGCAAATTTTGCACAGCAGGAACTTTTATTTTCTTTTACATCGCTCCCGCTGGTTCCCATTTCTCCATTGGACATCTACTCATCAGCCTTGTAATATGTTAAATGCCAGAGGTTCCCCGTGTTGTTCCTTGAGTACCCAACTGCATGCGTTGCATAGATCAAATGACATTTTCCGGCATTAAAAAAAGGCCGGCACGGTTAGCAGCTGGCTCGGTCTGTAGTGTGTTGTTAGCGTTCAGCAAGAGTGTAAAGACATATGAATTATTGATCATTTCTTTCAGGATGTGTCTAACGGGCTTGTGGAGAGGGTTATTGGACAAACCGACTGGTCATTCCAAAAGGAAGCACTTGGACTTTAATGCGCAAGCTTGATTATTGATCGCCCTAGTTAGTAATTTATACTGACTGATTGTAAAAGATTTTTTTCAGCATCCTCTACACGTTACAGCAATTTTCCTCATTAAATATTTGCTCCCTCTTAAAGCTTACAAAATCTTGACATCCCTTATAATTTGCACATAGTGGATAATAGTGGTACATAGATTTTAGATTTTAGGGTAAATTTGGTTGCGGGGAGGCTTACCCGTTGACGTGGACTGAGATCGGAATCTACACTTTATTACAGTCTTTGGAGAGTAAGGCTGCAGATATTAGGTGCCGTATGCCATGAAAATGATCCAGATTTAATGTGTGGTGACGAAGACAGCCATGGGAGCTGCCTTGATACCCTATACACATTTCCAGCTTTCCACTTTACTCAGCACTTGACTGCAGTGTACCAATTTCCTTTATCTGTCAGTCAGCACACTGTTGTCAGAAATATTTTTTATTCACCAGTTTATTCACAAACGCTTGCTGGTCTTATATCCACCTACAGTTTACGTCTTACCTCGTTCTCTGCTGTTTTGCCTGTCTCCCTATTTTCTCCGTCTGTCTTGCTGTACACATGCTGTTTGTGTGTATTGATTCCTCAGCATCTTGGCTCTGTATAATGTGCCTCCCAGCCCCACATGTCTCCTGCCGCATCTGTCAGCTCTCATCTTACGACCTGTCATGCACATGTCTCCAGCACGCTCTGGTCAAGAGACACGAAAGAAACCCTGCAGCGGGCTGCATCTCTAACGCCTGAGTGGCTGCCTTGTTTTAGCTCTGCATCAATACTTTAAATTTGGGCTATATATTCCCTTTAGGGCAAAATTAATCGTTGGGTTTTGTTTGTATGATTGAGTCTTTTCTTCTCTTTTTTTCCCCCATCTGTATTAAACTGGAATTGTTGTATTGATTGCGCAGAAAAAGCAGGAGCCGGGCCAACAGGAACAAGGTCAGAATGTGTCTCGGGAGGTATTATTTGTTCATATTGCTGGATGCTGCGAGAATTGACAGTGCCGATTGTTTTTTTTATCGCCTTAACAGACTGACTGCTCAGACCGATCTTTGTTAGCACATAACACACAGTAGCAAATACCAACTATTGGTTATTTTGGGATGAACGCATTTACCCTTGCAGCCTCTGCCGTATATGTATATATGTTCATGTCATTTGGATGCAAAAAGGCCAGAGAGTTTCATGGCTGGCCAGTAGCTTTGGCTTTACTGGTGTAAATCTACCCTCCCCGCAGAAATACAAGGTCAGCTGTAATTTGCATTTTTGGTTCCTTGAGACAAATTTATAAACAGCAATCCTGTATTCACCCGGTAGATTTATAAATTAATTTTGTTTCTAAGTACACAAAAGTTTGATCTGCCACCTCCCACTTGGCTGTCTAATCCATTCAGCATCATTCCTTGGTGCTCCTCTGTGCCCCTCAGAATCTACAAGTGCCAGTAGCTTCTGTAACTCCATGTAAGCCGCCGGAAGTGAGGGGACATCCACGTGCACTATTACTATGTCCTTTTACACTTAATTGGATTGGTTATATATGAAACTGATCCATCCTTTTTGATGTTGCTCATAATCTGCCTCCATAATCTGTGAATGCATTTACAGAAGGTCACCTCGCTCATTTGGGACATAATCATCGTAGCTGCATTAGTTATGGTTGTACACTGGTATCATTAGTGACCAGGTCTCATGAGGATGCTTTGAGGAGAGTGGGGGGAAATTAAAATTTTATTATATTATATATTTATCAGAGGGTAATTCCTAGATCATCTGAAGCTGCTTTTATTCTTCTCTATAGTCACTATAGAGACCTCACCTCCATTGGTATGTCCCAAAACCAGAAATCTATGCAATAGTGATTTCAAAAGAGAAACTTTTAATTTCCCATAACAACATGAAAAAAATGAGCGCATAAATTTGCTAGGACTAAAAATGCATTAAAGTGGCACTTAAATGGACCGAAATGATTTCAATTGTGGGTCTTTCCGAAGGGGACATTTTTTTTAATTTAAATCAAATGTGCAGTACTGATTTAATACATGTAATAGACTGTATAATCCCATCAGTGAGTGCCGAACAGACAACAGAGTCTGAAATTCATCAAAGGCTGGATGAGATAACTAACAACTAACTCGCACATCATGTTGAGTAGCTAACACCGTCTGCAGGCGTCAAACGCCAGTCGTATTTTTGACACAGGTGTCACACTGAACTACACAGTGTGGATCATTGAACTTCAATTAATAGAAGCAGTAAGGAATTATGAGTCTGTCATATATCTCGTGCTGTTTGTGACTTAATTGGAATTTCCTCAAGGATGCGCTACTTGCCTTTGATCGTTGGCATCATTCTGCTGAAGGGAACTGAAAGCACAACTGTAAAAAAGCAGAAAACCAATAAAGTACCCTTATTTTGTCATCTCACTACAAAAGTGATGTGCTTGGTTTGATGCTGCTACCATTATAAGACATTTCTTATCCTTGTGGAAATCCTTTGTAAAGCCAATACACGTCTTTGATTTGATTGAGCAATATATAAATTCAGATGAGCCCACAACCCATGACATTAACCCAGCGTCGTGTTCTCCTCCGTACAGGCTCTGCCCTTTACTACACTGTTTGATTAGAGCGGGCGAGGCTCAGGGAATGGAGGCACTGCTGTCACCAAAATCCTCCCAGCAGATCAAACCTATTTCCTCTCTTTGCATTGCTGAGTAGGAAGAGAACGATGGGCTGTTTGAACCTCAGGTCATTGCCCGTACTGCTGTCCACAACCCTGTGCTGCTGTGTTAATCTAGAAGCGCAACCTTGCTTTCTAAGTACACATCTATCTTTTTTAATGATGTTGTAATAATTGCTGGATAGAAAATAAGACAGTTAAAACAGTTTCAGTTTTGGAACCTAAGTGCTTGGAATGATTCCATAACCCAAGGTAAAGGCTTCCACTTGCTAACAGTTACCAGCTATTTTCCTCCCCCTTTTTCTGTCTGAGCATCTCACATCTTCTTCAGGGAAGAGTGTGTCTACATAATTTGTCCCTGGAATCCTTGTGTCTCGCTCAGTGATGTATTATCAGCTGATGAAATAGAGCTCCGCAAACCAGAATGAAGTCACGTTTTGAATACCAACCAACACGCAGTAGCTGTAAGGCTGCGTCACTTAATACTGGAGAGGGAGAGTGAGGAATTTGTTTGGGGGGTATATAAGTCCCCTGAAACTTCATTAATATCTAGTAAAATACAAGATTTGTGATTTGTTTCCCTAAAAAAGTAAACTGGTAAAAATATAAAACAAAGACGGTCCGAGAATGCAGGATGATTGTGATGATTTAAGGGAATTGTGGGGGTAATCCTGACTCAAGACTGCTCCTTATTGATTGTTGGAGCAGATCGCCTTGTAGCATGAGTGGAATATGGATCCTTAACCTCCCTGATCTGATCACAAGATCTAACGATCGCATGATGAAATTGCTCATGTTGTATGTGGGCTGCCATTATTTCAATTCCAGGGAATTATACCATTAAGAATTTGTGATTTTGTGTGATCCCAATTTAAATATGATTTAATTATTACAGGAGAGCATAGATATAGTATATCAATAGGTCCTTGAGAATGTGATTGATCTCTGAACGCTGATACTGAAACTAATTGAAAGCTATTTGAAGGGTCAAATGATCAAAAACTGAATATGTAAAACATCCTAATGTAGTTGAAGATCACTGCCTAGAAAAATCAGATCTTTTTTTAAATACATGGAGTAAATAGTGATCATGTAAACAGCACAATTTAATAACGACAATATGAGAATATCAGAAATCAGATTAGCCTAGATTTCTCCGCGATACTTTGGCAACCTCTGTGCATGTTACGCATGTTAATCGGATTTACTTTGGTCTTTTACATCCATGCATGTGTAAAAAAAAAGTCCATAGAAAACAAAAGTGAGGTTCACGTAAAGAAAAATAGTCAGATCCGATTATTACAATAATGTGATTGGGCTCAGCCATAATGCATGTTGGGAAATTAAATGTTTATGTGCATTCATGGAGAACTTTGTTATGTGGGTTTCTGGCATCTAAAATTGGATACTTCTGTGTTTGTGATGCTCCACGGGGGGGAGTAGATTAATCTACTGCGGAGCGTGAATCATGCTACCTTGCATAGAAAGCCCTCACTTTAGCCCGCATGATTGACAGTGTCACTTTCAACTCATTTTAATTCCTCTTTTTCCTGGTCTCCAGCTGAATTTGTAAATCATCTTGTTTAGGGCAGCTCTATATAACAGATTCAATCAGCAGAATAATGATCTGCAAGTTCACACGTTGTCATTTTAAGTGGATCCAAGGGTAGAGCTTTTAATGACATTTAGAATGTCACTACAACCTTCGGGCACTTCATAAAAACAATTCACTCGTGAATTTAAAATAGACCGTGTTCACCCTATCCAGTACAGGGCCCCATCCATATTGCTGATGTCATCCTGGTGCTGGCTTTTAATGTGGGATTCATTTCAATACATCACTGTTGATATTTACAGCTTTTCTGTGAATAAAGTGATCTTTTAAGGGCTGACGTCTTGTTTTAAAATGCCAGATGCCGTTTTTAACTTCACTGCAGGATGTGTGACTGTCTTTCTCTCTGGTATATGACACATTTTTGTGCGTGCCTCATCCCATCTGACCCTTCTGCAGGAGCATCGGAGGTGTTACCAGGTTCACTCTTTAGAATACAGTATGGGTGTATAGCAGATCTGTGCCGCTCCAGGCTGTCGAAATAATAATCTCCTCGTAGACAGGTGGACGCCGCATACAAACCAATTAATAGTATTATTTTTTAAGTACAGGAGATGTCTCATTCAATTAGAACTGCTCAAACAAGCAGGCACATGCTCACTTTCCTTATGCTGATGACCTTCACGGCTGCTTCTTTTCGTTTTTATTTGATGTTTTTCTTTGGCTGTGGGTTATTGTGAAATGGCCTTCATTACCATTAGAAGCAGGAGCAACAGCAGAGCTTTTTTATGTATAAAATAACACCAAAAATATCCTTTACTGACAAACCTTTTACTGTTCTTCATTTCCTGCAGGCATTATTGCATTGGGATTAATGTATTCATGGTCATCACCAAAGTTTATAATATATGGTACCCCTACAGTGTGGATCACAACTGCTCAGGTGTCAGATGCCACTTCCTTTCATTCTAAAATGCTTTTTGAACTTTAAAAACCATGTCCAGCCTAAACACAGCCACTGAAGTGGGCACAATCAGCTGTGACTGTTGCTGGCAGAAAATGCCAAAAAGAGAAGTATAAGAAGGCCACTTGTTCTAAACAGCAAACAGCTAAAAGTGAACTTTTGTGTTAGAATTTCATGCTATTCAGGTTATCTGAGGTTTGTGCACAGTTAGTGTGTCTCTTGGGTCCTAATTATTAACCAATCAGGCCCGGAGCATCTGAATCACACTGAAAGGCAGGCATATATGTCTGTGTGTGTGTGTGTGTGTGTGTGTGTGTGTGTGTGCACACGTCTGTCCCCCGTGGCCTCTGTCCTCCTGGAAACAGAAGGTAGGTTAACCAGCTAGTCAGTCTGTCAGCCATCCAACTGTGGAATCGATTCCCCTGCTGAAAGCAGCAACACCAAAGCCAGCACAGCCAGCCAGGCAACCAAACATGCAAGGTGGCAGCCAGGTGATTTAGTAAATCATCCTGCAACCTGAAGCTCTTCCTGAGTCTCATGCTGCATGATGGAATAAAGTCCTCTCACTGTAAACTGCTCACATCCGGCCTCAACATTGGGTTGTTTATCCCTCACGGATGTAACCAACAGTCAGCCAGATGTCAGGAAACATCTCACTTGGTAGCACCGAGCCCATCAGAGGCACGTATTGCATTTTTTTTAATACACTGGGTTTTCACAGCACCTCTTCTGAGCTCACAGCCTCTAACAGCCCCACCTCTTCCTGCCGAACAGCACCGGTGTGGTGCGCGTACGTGTCCCTCCTCCAGTCTGAAAGAGCAGCTGACATAGCACTTTTGGGACATATTAGACAAATTATGGGAACGCTAGGTTGATGAAGGAAATAATGAAGATGCTGCTGGGACATGTTTCACATCAGAAACAATCTCAGAATTGAGGCAAATTTTGCCACAGAATGTTGTAAAAAAAAAAAAAAAAAAAGTGCTAAAGTCTCAGTTTAACAGCTCATTCAAATCTTCAACTGTGGTCTAAAATGTACTGAGCCAGTAGAGAGAATATGGGGGTTACGTGGTCTGATTCTGATGTGTCCGGTAGCTGTTTGTACCAAATGGAGGCACAGAACAATCCCAACGTACAGAGCTTTACAGTTTTAAATCCTAGAGATTATAAAGGCGTTAATTAATTGAATTCTCAACGTCTCGATTGGTGAGGAAGGGCTTAACTTGAGATAACAGATGAACATGACAACTAAAAACGCATTAAAAACAGGATCAGTTTGTTTGTTGAATTCCAAAATGAAAAAAAGCTGAGTTACCGTATATAGAGTGACTGTCTATATTTTACTCACCTAAAAGCCCAAACATAGTGAAATTGCTTATGCAATGTGGAATTCACACTTTAAGAGAGAGCTGAAATCATCTATTGTGACTAATCGGAAGGAGAATAACACTAATGTTTGGATTGAGAGGCCAATAATTCTTCATTCACAGAATGGAAGGTTCCCAGCGACTGATAGAAGAAGGCTCGCTCATCTGTGAAGAGTAATAGACAAATAATCACTGTAATTTCCATATTAGAATATTAGAATATGGAAATTACCTCGATGAAGCCTTTCGGTGGTTTGAAATCAAGCCACGAGGCTTGTAAATGTGATTGCTGTGTTGGTCCTGCTCTGTGTGCTGTTTTGTCATCAGCTGATTTCTTTAAAAAAATTTAAATGGCAATTTCGTTTCCTTAAAAAAAAAAGGGAGCATTTTTGAAGGCTGAATTAAGCCAGGATCCCCCTCTTGTGGGAGCCGTACATCAGTATAACTCTGCTATTATTCCAGTCCCAGTTCATTTTTCTTGGCTATACCAGGTTAATGTGAGATATGTATTAAAAGTTTATTCTTTGATGACATCTTTAAAGTATTTAGGATTTGAGGAGCTGATTACCAATGTGTAGGCTGCCCCGAGCTGGATTTTTCTGCACCATGTAGCATGCGGATATATTTTGCTATAGCCAGAGGAAATTTGCATCTTTATTAATATAACAACAATGCATGTATGAATACATACATAATAGCTCTGCCCGTTACTGCAAATCACAAAACTGACACAACGCAGAGACGCGCTAATTGGCTGTATTGTAGAGAAGCAGTGAAGGGTCCATAGAGAATTGCATTTGTTGTTTGAAGCGCTGAGGGACAGACTGAGTCCTGATACACCAGAAGAGATGAAAGCTGTGCAGAACCCGAAGCCTTAAGAGGCTCTACGGTTACAAGCGGGGGGAAGGGGGGGCGGGATGGATGTCACCGCAGAGAAAAAGACCTGAAGTGGTTGTCAGTGCCACAGGAATGCGCACGTTGGAGCTGCAGTCTGACTTTGTCTCCCGCTCCTTTGCTCTGCGATCATGCCCCCCATCTCATCACATGTTGGCCTCGCCACTTTATTTTCCTGTATATTGAAGAGAAGATATTCATCAATCCTACTGAGCACTCAAGCCTCTCTGGAGAAGGACTGGAGAGCTTTTAATAAGACCATTAAGTGTCCGAGTGAGATGGCTCTAAGAAAGTCTGGGAGACCTTTGTTTGACAGGGGAGCCTCAGAGCATCGGGGGGCATGTGCTATTGAAAAGCTGTCCCCAATTTAAGCTTTTTCTTTTGCAATATTGTAGGAGTTGTGTGCACAACAGCTATGTAGAACTGAGCCAAATTAATACTTGATAAAATTGGTTTTGGGGCCCCTTTATCAAACTCCGTTAACAACTGTGATCTTTCTCAGCAGCCTTTATAATCCGATGTCACGCGAGAACAGAGCCTTAGTGAGGCGTTGTCAATGGTAAAACTGGGGGTTAAAGGAACATTATAGTGGTCAGTGGCGATAAAAAAAACTCCACGCACTAGACTCACCCTCGATCTCTCTCCCCCTATGCCCACTGGGCCAGGAAACTACAAATAGAGCATTGGCAGGAAAAGAAGATGGAGGAAAGGAGAGGGGAGCAGTAGGAGGTAGAGTGTGTAATGCTTTACTGTGCATATTACAATCAGGGGCTGAAGCAGTGCATACTCCAGAGAGAGAGAGAGAGACAGATAGAGAGAGAGAGCGAGAAGAACAGCTACTCCCAGATGAAGATGTGAGGAGAACCGATGAACAGCGCGCGCGCGTGACTTAGATTAATGTTTGTGCTGCCTGTTTGGTGGTGTCACATCTGGAACAAAGTGAGGAGTGTCGAGAATGTTTCGGCTCCCAAACATCACACATTTGTTCATCTTTCAGGCCTCCAGAGAAATTTCAGGATCTTCTACAGAAGCCCTCTCCTTCCTATCCCATTTGACCTATTGTTTTCATGTTTTGCCCTTTCCTGACAGCTAACGAGGCGCCCTTGTCACCATTACCCTCTCCATCAGCTGGGGGTCAGCAGGGGATAAATCGGTAACCGGGCGGAAAGATCTTTTTTTCCCCAGATCTTTATTAAACCACCTATTGGTTTATCTTTAGTAAGCAAACAAATCCCACAGTTTTAGCTAAGCCTCTGCACGGATTTGATGAATACGCGGCATGACTCAAAAAAATCCCTTATAAATAATTTGTCATTGAGATCAGCATTATGTTTTTATGGCTTGGTAGTAAATTAATAATTAGTGATTAGCTACCAGGCAGTTTTATTAGTCCGCTTTGAACATTTTCCACCTCTCCAGATGATGTAAAAAAAATGTAATGTAAAAATGTAAGTCTGTGTTTTAAAGTCACTGTCTAATTGAAAATTAGACTGAAATTATAGAGCTGAGCTGATTCTTTAGGGAAGCAGCTGGTTGTTTTCCTCCATCTTATCATCTTACATTGATGGAACCAGGTACCACTGTGAGGGTTTTCACCCACAGTTACTTCATATTTGATGTGTGTCTTATGATCATTATACCAACATTAATGATCAAAAGCCCGTCGCAACTGATTTAGTGTGTTTGATAAAGTAGGCAGAATATTAAAGCACGGGTTCAGTTAAATTGGAGGATTTCTGTAACGTTTCTGAATTGCCTGCTGCTGCTGAGTCAGCCTGTTGTTTCTTAGTTTGAGTTGCACAAAGGTTGAGCAGCAAAGACCCTGCTGGAAGACAGATCCTGTTCCCCTTCACAAAATGTCACAAAACCTGGCTTTGGCCGGTCCACTTAAAGCTTCAAGCCATAAAAGCTTCATTTCCGAAACTCTGCTGAGCGGTAAAGGGCAGCAAACGGCCTGATAAGCTCATTGCTTTCAGACCCTCTTGAATCCAAGACAAAAGAGGAGTTCAGGACTCTCCGAGTGAGCATTATTAAAGCCATTTTGTCTGTTCAAAGGTTTCCTTGGATGTATATTGCTCATGTGCTTGTGGGTATTTAACCCTGACATTGTGCATTCTTCATGAATTATTCCCCTTCCATTTTTTTCTGTGTGCGATTCCCTTCTGAAATGACACTATTTGTCATGGACGCTGCAGTGCCTTTGTCTAGTTAGACATTACTTATTTAGGATGCATGTGTCCAGGACATTCACACAGGTGCACCTCCCATTAGGAATGCCAATGAGCTATTAATCCTTTATTAAATTGAGCTTAAGAAAAGGGGGTCAAAGGTCACTTAGCTTATCAGTTTGCTCCACTATCATGTCCACTGTCATTGGAAGCCCTTTTCCCCACCAATATTCCGACTAAGAGTATTGTACTAATCTAAAGAAGCACTTGAACACAGCATATATAGTCAACCTGTATATCCAAACATTTATGAGGTGCAGGTTTGCCTGTTCTTGGATCACCATCCATGGGCTGTTTCCTGATATATTCTGCTGTTCCCGCCTTCTCCCCAGCCTCCTCTCCTTATCCTTATGGCCATTTGGATTCATCCACTTACATTTACTGTCACCCTGCATCTCTAACAGCCTCTGAGCACTTGGCAAGCAGCTTGGCTTGCATGCATCTCCTCTGTCCATCTCCGCATCGTGCCCCCCCCCCAACAACTCCCTTTTCTCATCCATCCGGGCAGGCTCGCTTACAACTGCTCTCATGCTGCAAAATAATTGCTAAACATGAGACACAATGGTGGCTATTCAGAGGCACGGCATATGTCTTATCATAGACATACTACATGCACTCGATTTTGTGTGATAAGAAAACCTGATCCATACCTTTTGAGGATAAGAACCTTATTCCTTTTTCCCCCCTGCATGTTTCCCACTGTAACAGCAGCTGGCTGTTATTCACCGCTCTGCAGCTACACTGTCAGTAGTAATAATGCTTTTTAGATCTGCCCAGTGTGCAAGTGTGTGTGTTTTTGCTTCTAGGCAGTGAGAGAAGAGGGTGTGACCTATGACTACAAGCGGGAGGCTGGGAATTGTGAGCATAGTCCCTGTCAGGGTCACTGTGACAGCCGTGCTAGGCAACGGCTAGAAATTGTAGATGTGAAAACTGAAATAGTGACTTAGCACGTAGACATATGAAGATTAACAAGGATAACATTCCCTAAGTCAATGAAAAAAATACTAATGGATGAGTTAATTAAGGAAATATGTGATTACTCCAGAGGCCTTTCAAAAGGATTTTTCATGACAGATTTTTTTAAAGAGGAAAATAAGACTAAAGTAGCTTTTCCATCACTGTATTGACTGTAATAATATGGGGATATCCAAACCTGAATTTGATGTAATATAGCCCTCTAAGATAGTCATGGTGTGCATCTTCGAGGCGTTGTTGGGAGATATTTATAGTTAAATGCTGCCACCTAAAGGTGAAATGCAGAAACAGTGAGAGATGATTGCATTTTCCCCTTCACAATCAGGATAGAAAAGTGTGGCTATCTTTTCTGAGTAACATCTTGAATGTTTTTGTACTTCTTGTATTCGCAAAGTCCCACGACTTGTTAAAGTTTTATGTTCTAACTACACTGTACGCACTTTTAGTTTTTAAGGCTTGTCACGTCATTGTAGTTTCCAAAGCTGGCCACTTGGGGGAGGTAGAGTTGCATCCAAAGTTTACTTGCGTGTGCTCGTGATCTGTTAGATAAGAAGATATTGCTTTTTAGTACCAAAGATAGTTAAATACAAAACAGCAAAGGTATGACAATATCAAAAAAACAGAAATAAATATATCAAGCTAACATGCTTCGCCCTGAGCTGTTAGCATCTGTATGGTCACAGTTTTCATGTGGCTGAGAACATTTTATACCTGTGGTGTTGGTGCTACCTGCAACTGATTTATTTGATAAATCTTAATTTTCTAGTCACCCTAATTTACAATTTGAAATTGAGAGCATTGATTAGATAATCAAGTGCAATGCTTCAGAAAAACACTTGCCAGTGACAACTCAGACTCCAGGCTGTGTTCTGTGAGGTGACGGCATGCTGTGTGCTGCCAAACAGACATGCAGTCTGTTCAGAGTGCAAGTATTTTGCCAGGACAATTAGTGCACACTGATTTTCTTAATACATTGCCGCCCCAACAACGTTGCCGTTCTGAACACTGTATTCTAAAATGCAAATAACCACGTTCCTGCTTATAATAATAAACATTGTGATGATAAGTGATGATAAGGTTTAGCTAGATGCCATATTGTGATGGAATGGATTGGTGAGTGCAGTTGTGGAGTTTGCATGTCTGTCCTATCTTCCACCCATGCATGCATGCCCGTGCATGGTGTGGAGTGGTCACCCTGTGAGGCAAAGGTAGATGTTTGACCCCACTCCTGTGTGTAATACATGTCGGCGTGTTCTCAAGCCAGACATTTATCCCCCAAACAGTATCTTTGGCGTATAATTATCAAAGACCACGATGTGCCTTTTTCAGTTATTTATATTTTCTCTATCAGTTCGGAGAAAAAACACATAATAAAGTTGTTTTTCTCAGAGAACACACAGGCAGAGTGGCAGATGCTGTTTAGCCTTCTCCGTCATACTCTATTGTGTTTGCAATTCCTGCTTTTGTCACAGGTCTGCCGAAGAACTGCATATCCTACAATTGTGCTCTACCAATTGGTTTTCCTTAGCCTTGTTATGCTTCTCCAGGCTTTAGTTCTTCACCAACCCACTTGTCCCTCCTCATCAATGTTGCCCCTGGTAACCATTGGAAAATGCACATTGAAAGAAATGCACAGTGCCCGAGAGGCTTTAAGAAAGAATGTTTCAAAAAGAAAAGGAGAAAAAGAAGCAATCATACAGCCAGCAGGAGACATATGAGAGAGTGGTGAAAAGGCAGACAAACAACAAGAAAGTGAAAGTGTGAGGGAAATAGAGACCAAATATGTAAACAACATTCATTGTTGGCCGATTTTAAACAAGGATGGTTTTATATATATATGACCTGTCGAGTTCACTTAGTTGCCATTTGTATGGTAGTAATAATACGAATATGAAAACATTCTACAGCAGAGTATTTGTTAATCATCAAAAACTTCTACTGGATTCATGGTAATGTTGTCATGAACTTGCAACTTCTGGATAATTTCAAGTAACGGCAAAAAAGAGAAAAGAGCGACGGTGTGTGACGGTATTGCTAATCATAATTGACGTTGTAGTCTCTCCTAACTCTTAATGCTGTTGGCGGAGGGTGTGCGGCTCTGAAAACAAACACAGCATGTGCCACGCCACACTGATATTATTGTATGTGGTAACTGCATCACTGTTGTCCTTGCCAGGCCCATTTTGATGCCATAGAGGAAAAAACAGTAAAGGACACAGTGGCGTGTGGGGACACCGTTTTCAGGAGAATTATGGGCCCCTGGAACTGCAGTACAAAGCTTTAATTACTGTCATTTCTCTCTGGCTTTTCATCAAACTGTCATCTATCTTGACATGTATTCACCAAAATCTCTCGGTCTACACAACTAGAAGGTTAAGATTTAATTTTGCACTTTACATATACAGTATGCCGGAGAATAATCAACTTTGGCTTTTGCGCATTATATTGGTTTAATGCTGCGGTCAATAGTCTCTTGTTGCTGTGGGGCTGATGCTGGGATAAAGCTAATCCTACTGACTGCTGAGATGAAGCGATGTGTATGCTGTAGGGCACTCGTGGAAGCTAACGAATACAGTAAAACACATCTCACATCTAAATTAAGAAAAACAATTCTTCTGCTGTCTAGGCTGAGCAGAGAAAAGCTAAGGTGGGTATCACATGACATCACTAACCCAGCTGATTGATTTTATTAAACATTCTTTAATTTGACAACCACAGTGAAACGTTTACAGGGTGGCGCCTGGATGATGGATGACTACCCGACTTAAGGCACGAATGTCAAATCTAAATCGCAAAAACATCAAAAATCAAAGCTCCAGCTGCTCCTGTCCAGCTGCACCCTACACAGGGCCTTGTTTGCTGTTCTTAGGGATGTCCTGTCAAGTTGGCTGTGGTTTTTGTGGTTACTCAATAACTAATGGGGGCTTTTAGCGCGGTCAGCTCCATCAACAGATTCACCCTTGCGGATGTAGTGGCGCTGACTCAGGCACATCCATGCATGCAATTTTTGCGCTGCATTACTCAAGCTTACCACACATTCATGCCCCTCGTTTCTTGCTCTCTCTCCCTCCCTCCGACTCTCTCTCTCTCTCTCTCAAATACTCACACATGCTCACACTCTGCTCAGCTCCAGAAGGATCAGTAGCTTAAAAACTGGCTGCAGTCAGCAGTCAGGCTCTCTCTATGTTGGAAGGATGGATGAATTGCTTTGACTGCACAGAACAATGCTCCACCAAACCTCACTGGATTGAGCCGTACTGGGCTGGAGCTCTTCTCCCCGGTGATCCTACATGGCTTCTCTACTTATCAGACAAGACTTAAACGGACTGAATTATTCAAGCTCAACTCTTTCTGGTCTCGATCTCAGCGGACCTTGGTGAATTTGCCCGCAGGCCTGGGGGAGAAAGAGGTGGATTCGAGGGAATTCCCTGTGTCTTTTATTTTTCCATCGCTCCCCCAGTCTCCCTCTGTCATCCCCACAACTCCCTTGCACTTCGCAGCAGACGAGCAGCGTTGCTGTGCAGACAAAGGCTGCTGTCCTCACAGGTTCCGCTCATCTGTTGGCTCCTGAAAAGACAGAAAAGGGGAAGGGAAATATTTTTTTTCCTTTTAGATTTTTCCTAGCACAAAGGAAGCCACACATGCAAGGAATTACCGGAGTTCTTTCATTTATCTGCGGAACATCTCCAGATGTGCACTTTGATTTTTTAGCAATTCCCGCCAAGCAGAATACATTTATTTAATTTCTTTGGCTGCTGGTGCCAGTGCTTGGTGGTGAAGCCGGGGGGGCAGGCATGGCCCAGCAGGCAGGCATGGGGGTGACCCACCAGGACACCCTGGCAGTGCCCCCCATGCCCAAACACTCCGGCCTTAACGAAGACCTGGTGAAGATCCTGCGGGAGAACCTGCTGCAGCCGGAGAGGCCGAGGGGACACCGGCGGTCCCCCTCCTCCATCTCCCCCCGCCTTTCTCCCCGCAATTCGCCACGACTGCTCCGGCGCATGATGCTAAACAACAATATCCACAAACAGAGGCGCTTTACTGTCGCACACACATGGTAAGGCTCAGACAGACGGCTGTGTTGTCACTGGTGGACGTGGATCTAAAATATAGACTTTGTGTACATATATATATACATACATAGTCATAAAAGTACATTTTCTCATGTATTAAGTAACCCACAGTTGTGTACCAGGTTGTGCTCAAATTTTATTTGCATTTGATTGCAAATGGAAATAGCAGCATGCAGTATATTTCTGCCTCCCCCCTCCCATCTCTGCCACGCTTAATCTCAGTTTCTATCTGTGTTCCCACGCTGTGTGTGTTTGCGTGTGTGTATTACACAGTCAGCCTCCCCTACCTTCTCCTGCCCTCCCACTTCCCCTCGTTCCTGGATTTTATCTCATCTTATATTAAATCGTAAAGCGGCGCGTGAACAGGAGATATGCTGAGAAACTGGAATGGAGGCAGAGCCGCACATCTCTGCAGTTCGTCCCCCCTTCTTTCCACACCTGCCTGCAGCTTTTGACTATTAATTTGTCTTCGACAGTTTTTCGATCTTCTGTCTTTTTGCCTGCATTGCACTCGCCCACGCCTCAGCCCATCCCTTCCCCTCCCCGTTACGCTCATTTTATCACTCTCTTCAATTATGTGAGCTTTTATTGTCATTTGCAATTTCTTACCTAAATTTGAAATCCTCCTTTTTTTTGCTTTCTCTATTTTTAACCCACCATTTCTCTCCTACATGAGGGGCTCCCGCACTCATTTTTCATGTCCCTGCTCTCAAACGGACGCTATTAGCTCATCTCCCTACTTCATTGCTGCTGTATTTATTCCTGCCTTTCTGTATAATTTACATTTTATGAATTAATTATTTGTGCGCTATTTTAAACGGCGTCTGTCTGTATTAAACTACGGTGGCAGTCAAAAAAAATCAGATGATGTAATTTAACCACCACAATTCCGTGCTTCAAAATTCCACATTGAGAATGGATTTTATCCTCAGAAGTAACTCTGCCTTTTTCGCCAACATGAGGGGCCTGTGAAACTGATTTTTAAGAACCCCCCATTTTCTTAAATTCTACAATTAGAGAAGGGCTGAGGAGAGCAGCAGGAGCTGCTGTGTGACTGATTTTATTACAGATACAAGAAATCTTTTTTTTTGTCTAGAAAGTTTCTTATCCGAACAATCCCCGTTTCATTAGGGAAATCCTGACTGATTTAAGTCATGTTTTTATTTTAGTGTGGGGGGGGGGGAAATTCCATTAAAATGTATTCAGCAAAACACTGAGTACAGCCAAATTCACAGTGAGATTTTGTTCTTGGAACAGAGATCTCCACCACTGTCCAAAGAATCTCCCAAAAAAACAAATCTTGAAAAGGTCATAGTAGACCTTATGTGGCTTCCTGGAACAAAGCTACTCCAAAATGCATTTGCAGGTCTTTCACCCCCATTTAAAATATGTTGGCTCTGGTGGTTTTTGGCATAAAGCTGCAACTATAGCTGCAAAGTGGAGCTGCAAAAGATTGTATTATAATTCAATGAAAGCTTGGCCCTAATGTTTAGATGCATGTTTGGTCATCATAGAAATTCTCATTCATAGAAGTATACCTCTACATGAGCCGATGTCTTTGTTGGGTCCACCTGCAGGGGGTTGCATCAGGAAGGCCTCGACCCATCCGGTTTGGGAGCCACAGAAGCCATACTCTGGCCTAGATTTTTACGATGGGCTGAGGGCCAGGTTAGTTACTTCCGTTGATGCTCTGAACCTACAGACTGCTGGTGGAACCTGTGCTTTTGAGGGTCATAATAGAGAGAGGAGGAAGGAGTGCCCTTAGGCAGAGAGAGAGAGAGAGAGGTGAGGCTAGCATGGAGAGCAGGGACTCTCAATGGGACTCATTGGGACTATGACCATGAATTTGAACCTGCAAATTAAAGGTGTGATCTCTGTTTGTGGTTTTGTTCTCTCCAGAAGCGGTACTTTGCTTCTAACCACATGGACACGGAACCAATTTGAAATGATGGCTAGGTTTGGTATCCATGGATCCAGGTGCTGGTAGACTCTGCGAAAAAAGGATTAAAATGGCTGTGGCGAATACTTTCTCCCTGGTGAGGCAGGAACACTGGGAGAAATAGGAGTGGAGGCATAGATGATGTAATCTGAAGGAGATCAGAGAATGCAAAGCAGAAGCAGGTGAGAATGTAGCCAGGCAGCATAGAATGGAGGTGTGTATGACAAATCCGGTGAGGAGGATGAAGAGGAGAAAGTCAGAGCAGCGATGAAACCTGGAAGAAGAAAGGGTGGTTTTAGGAGCTGAGACAAGCTTTGGGTGGTCAAGAGGACAACTGGATGGTTTAATGTCTTGAAAGAGTACTATAGATGCACTATTTGCTATGAGGTTGGTAATGTAGAAGAAGGGCAGAGGGAGCTGCATTGTTATAAACATCTCTGTAAGAGCTTTAAGACGATGGTGAGGTGTGCTTTAGGTGGAGTTCCAAAGTGGTTGTCAGGACTGTACCAAGGAGCAGCGCCGAGCACCTCCTTGTTGACTCTCAGAGGTGTAAATGTTGAGGTTCTTTATGGGAGTGATTCCCATGCATAAGATCAGGAACGGCTGCACCAGGGACACAGCACATGTTAGATGCTTCGCAGATAACGTCAGAGAGGCCAGACTGAGATGGTGGGGAAATGTGCAGAGGAGGGGCAGTGAATGTCTTGATAGAGGGAGGCTGACGATGGAACTGGCAGGCAGGACCCCAAGAGGAAGAGCAAGGAGGAGATTTATTGATGTAGTGAAAGACGACATGAAGTTAGCTGGCGTGAAGGCACAGAATGTAGTGGATTGGGTTAGGTGGAGACAATTGATTTGCTCTAGTGACGCCTGAGGGGAACAGTGAAAACTTGAAGAAGAAGAAGAAGAAAAGAGAGACACAGATTTCCAAAATATATTTATTAACACACATTTCTGGCTCTTTTTCCTCTTGATGCACACGTTTATTGGAAAAAAAGTGCAATATAAGACATAATGATGCTTGAATATTTTAATTAAATGATGTGGCTCTAGAGGCAGAATGCAGTTGTAATGTATTCTGTTCAAAGTTCATCATGTGTGTTATAGGTTGCCATGGAGATAGCTTGTGATCTCTCTGGAAGTTGGCAATAAAATGCATAATTCCATCTTGCGACATGCTGTCTCACCTGCTTCCCCAAATAACAACACATTATGTGGTTATGACTCTTGCTGTTTCTATATGGGGTGATATATACTATCTGAGCCCTCAATATTTTGTTACCTGAAGGTCACGCAGTGGAATTGTTTTGACAATTTCTCAAAACAGCTAGCAGAGCGAATATCAGACAGAGATAAAAACCCTCTTGGCTGGCAGGAGACAAAAATATCGCCATAGTACACACGTGTGTGAGTGAAGGTGCAGTAGAGACAATATGAGACGGCTGTAAGTAGTCAGAAGGTTGACAACTGCTGTGCAATTTACTCCAATCACCTCCTCATTGTTGCTGCAGGGAATCGGGGGGACGCTGCGCTGTAAATCTGGTGACAAACACTGCTCTCGGTGGCTTGACTATACACTTCATTAACGAGACGATCTTTCTCGATTGACCGATGGCCCTGGTCTAATGCTTCGCTGCTTATACAGGCTGAATGCCTCCGAAACAATACACCAATCATTTCACAATAACTTGGAGAATAACCACATTCTATCAGTGCTAATTGGCTCCACTTGGACTAAAATTGACCGTCTGTAATTAAAGGTGACTTTTTACTGTCTCTTGAATGCTTAGAAAATTTGATTTGAATATTGACAACTGTGACTATTTGAGCTGCACCTAATTTGGCTGAGAGGGGTTTTTTTTTTCTTTCCGCATGCTAGTTACTTGTTACCAATGCTATTATGGTCTAAGCTGCTGCACTGCCTAATTTGTAGCATTGGAAGGGATTTCTGTATGGAATTAAAGAGATATCGAGAAAAGTGGGTGTGTTGACATGAGATTTATGAGTCAGTGCATTGTGCTTGGTTGTGAAGGAATGTGTTTAGGTTTTAAGTTGTTTTCAGCAAATCAACGCTGCACCTGCACTGCTGCCATTGGTGAAACGGTGGGATAATTCCTTACTGAGGATCTGCCAGAAGAAAAGTCCTGGACACTGTATAGCAGCAGGTTAACTGCCTTCAAGAACCGCAACCATTTCATAAATGATTATCATTCACTCAGTCATCGATTGCTCGTGTCATTGCTGGAGAGCTGACTCTCACCCTCAGGTGACAGACAGGCTGATACAACATTGCCTCTCCCAGCTGAATAGCTTTTCTATATTCAAGTTCTCTTCTCACTGACCCTGAGGTATTTTTTAATGCTGTTGCACAACAGCATCCGATGCTGCATTGCAACAGTGTAAGTGTGTCTTTATGTAACAGGAGAGGGGGGATTCAGCAGGAGAGCATGTGGCACCAACTGCTGCTGCTGCTGCTGATGCTTCTGCCAGTGCTTCTTCTGTCACTGCAGGTTCTCACTCTGGAGTCTAGCTGGAGGTAGCAGGACTTTGTGACAGATGTGGACATGTGAATGACAGATTGATGGATAGCCGGGTGAATGTTTGATACAAAGGTGGGTGGGAGCTTGGGAAAGAGGCGGAGGTGAGGAAAGGGGGAATGTGGGAGTGGAGAATAACTGTCTGAATCAGTTAAATCATCTCTCGGTGTGTCTCCACCAATTTTTCCTCCCATTTCTTTAGGAGTTTGAAAGCTTTGTCCAGAGAGCTATTCCTCTCATTTACAAATACTCCTACCGCCCCCTTTTTGCCCAAAAAAGGCCCATTCTTCGTTTTGTTTTTCCAAAAAATGCCTTTTAGCATATGCTGGAAAATACTGTGTCATCATTTATTTCTATTTCAGAATTGTAGAAAAATCTTGCTTCATTATTTTGAATGACATTTTCTTAGTCCTAATCCTAATGTGGATGGGCCCTGTGCTTCATCACCCTTTACAATGACATTGGATTTGTGGTGCTGTCTTACCGTATCGCCAGCAGGATTCTCCAAGTTGTATCACTCCAAACAGCACTTCCCACCCAGGAAAATAGCTCCTCTGTGATTTGCATACATATTAGCTTTTGGTCAGTGCTGCTGCTACTGACACATGAGCAGGATTTTCATTTGCATAGATGAGAAGATTAGACTAATCAATGAGATCACACTTGCATGGTTTTGCATGCATTCTGACAAACCTACATTGGCAGTTACTTACTCGCCCTGTGCAACTGTCAGAGATTAGAGAGCCAGACTGCGAATAATCTGGACGTAATTCCATGGCTTCTACACAATGCTTCCTATTAAATAAGGCTGTTCTTGCATTGGCTGTGTCAGGTATGTTGGTCGTTAATGGCACGGTCACTGAAAGACCTGCTGCAACTGCAGGGGGATCAACAGATGAAGCAAGGTCTATATTGGGAAGTGGAAAGAAAAGGGGATGTATACCGGAGGAATTCCACTGTATATTCCACTGGAATATTTTACAGGACTAAAATAAAATGGGGGGGGCTTATGATGTCTCTTATGGTATTTTATCCAGCACTTATTGCAGGAGGGTGTTTGTGTGGGTGGCCTCATGATGCAAACATGAATACAGCTTAAGCTTTCATAGATTAGCTGCAGCCTTTATATGCTCAAGATTAAAATTTAGCAGTAAGATTAAATGTTGATACATACAGCCATTATGAATATGCAGTCTTTGCCAGCATTCATATCAGTCAAACATACCTTTTTTGACTGATGTTTTCATCTATGTAGATCTTCTCTGTATTGCGCTCTCTTGTGCAAATTCATAAGTGTAGTTTTATTTTTTTTATTTTTTTTACATTAATCACATTTATTAATGACTGCCGAACATGTAAGAAGATAAATGCACCACCTCTTGCACTCTCTGGTTTAGAAATGTTCTGTAAGTGGACATTTCCAGGCTTTGGCCATCAACATTTGTAAATATCGGTGGCCTCTCAGGGCCCCTCTCTGCTCCACTTTTCATTTTCTTCACATTGTGGTCATCAACCCCAGTGTGATGCCAGAAGTACTTAGGCTTACATCCATTAAATGTCAAATTCTATAAACCTTTTTGTGACCCGGTGGGGACACTAACGCCTCCTGTAGTTCTGCTACAACACATTTTGGTTGAAACTTGTAAAGATGTCACCCTGAGTAAACAGAGTTGTCATTTAGCAAGAGCTGATTTTTATGGCATCCACCTCAGTCCAGTGTAGCACCTGAACCCCAATCAGAGGCACCAGATACAATAATGTGTTAATGATAGGCAGGCGTACACTTCAATATTCAGGCGAGTTTTGTGACCAGCTATTTTGATTTGTATGCAACTGTTGACACTGTTGCTGCATTGCCGGATTTAATGAATGAGGGCCAGAGTGAAGCTGAGGTGCAGAGGCCACAGCTGCAGGGCTCCATCAAAGCTGGTTTGATATGTTGATACCCTTTTGATTCATAAAAATCAGTGAATGGTGCACAAGTGCACACCACTCATTCATCTTCCAGCCACTGGTTTCATACTTATTTATTTAAATCATCCTTATTTTAATAGAGTAACATGGTTTTATCTGCCTGGCTGTTAGCACGGTTGTTTGCTATGTGCTCATTAAACTCATTACATTTTGGGATATGTCCATGAATCAAGAAGATAATTTAATTTGATTGGAAATTGTTGGCAGTTTGTGCTCTCCGAGTGCTTCGCATTTTCTCTCATCACGTGCTTTGTTTCATCTGATTTCACAATCAAAACATGGAGTTGATGGCTCCAGGTGAATGTGGATACTGATTGTGAAAGTGCACTGCCGTGTAATGGGCTATGTCTGGTCAGATCATATCTGTGGATGTGTGGTGCAGGACTTAGTACTGTTTTATGTCATCAGAGCTCTTCACTGCAGTGAAGATTCCCCTTATCATACAAAGACTTGAATGAGGGTTGGGCATGGCCCGAGGCTCTCATTACCATTTCCTCTGTGAGAGTCTTATTAGCCAGAGGTGGGATCCATTAATGATGCATGGCTGTGGTAAATTCATTGGCCTGGTTAATTATAGTTAGCAGTCTCAATGCATTTAGGAATGAATAAAGAGATATAGATATATTCCCATTGACAGCATCTTAGTAGATTAACACAGATTTATGGCCAGTGCTCCTTAAATGCAGAAAAAACAGTCATATCTAATTCAACTAAGTCATCTAATAAATGACACTTTCAGAATGTTGTAATTTAAAAACAAAAAAAGGTGTTAAAAATATCCATCCTCAAATGCCCTTTATCACCTTTCCTAGCACAGTTAAAAAGACTTCCTGCCAAGTAAACACAATATTTCTGGTAACATGACAGCAATTGAAAGCAAACCATAAACACCTGCTGTTGCTGAAATCTCTTCTAGCTGTGCTGGTTAATGTGCTGCAGGTTTAGACGGGCCAAACAAGGCGCTATAATACATCTTGTATTTCTCTGTTTGAATGAGGGCCTCTGTACACATGCTGTCCACCCCTGGCACCTCTAATGAGTTGCGTGTCCAATTAAGATGCAGCTGCCTCCTGTGATGTGAGAGCATCTGTTATTGATGTCATCCCTTGATCATTTTTCACAGCTGCTTTCAATATCCTGCTTTTTTTTATGAGGGTGTGTTTTCATCTTTTATGTGCTCTCATTTGTGTGCAGGTTTGTGCAAATATAGGCTGTGCAAATACATCTGCGCGTCCACGTGTGTGCAGGCCTCTTTACAGTGTGTTTGTTCTTCTCTGTGAAAGGTCCTCTCTTGATGTCGGCCTCTCAGGCTCTAGATCTAATTCAGATCTCAGATTCCAGATCTAATTCAAATGACTGAATTAGTGCTGGTAGTCAACAACGATAAATAACACTTTGGTCTGAGGCATGGGGAGAAAAACAAGGTTCCTATTATAATAAACAGATGTTTTTACTAGATTACACTGACATGTTAATTATGTTGCATAACATAAACTAATAATCTTTCAATTCTATGGTCTGTAGAGAAACATGTTAGTGTGTCAGTACAGAACACGGCCATTTTAGTTTCCGTGGATAATTTGTAATGGCTCTTTAAATAGCTTTGAAAGTCTCCATTGATAGAATCACAGGTTTTTCTGCAGTACCAGAGTACCAGTTACTGGCTGACTGCATTAACAAGGTCCTTTTTTTCCCTTTTAGGATATGAAGTTGAAGGATTAGTGCATTAGTGTACTTCACACAGATCACTGCCTTAGACCGCGATGCTGCTTTAAAAGGACGCTCTTGGTCAAAACAGCTTTATGACCACTGGATAGTGAAAAGATAACGCTGGAGATCACGAGGCTAACTCCAGAGATCACAAGGCTAACTGCCACTGTTCATAAATACTCTCTTCTTCCAGCGTCCATCACAGCCGATGCGTTCAGTGCACTCTCTAACTGGTCGCTTTTTTTGTGAATAAGGATTTATTTAAAATCCATGTAACCCTTTAAAGTAATTACTCCAATAAACCTCGTAACTACTTGATGTGTGTAATGAAAAGGCTTCTTTGAGAGTGTGTTATTTGGTTTTCATCTGTAACTCAGCTTCTTGCGTTACAAATATGGCAATCATTATAGAAAAAACAAACGGAGCACAATATGCACCCACCAACAACATTGTTGTGTTGTGGCCAAACATTGTCCCAACAGCCCACACTCAGTACACCAGAACAATAAACTGAAAACAGAAACTAAAATATTGCATTGGCATAAGCGATCAAACCATTTTCTCAGTACTTTTGGCAGCATTGCAGCCTCCTATCTCGAAAAAGTGAGGCCACAGGTTTTATACATCTGGATTTGGGGACATTTTGACACTTTTCTGCACAGACAAGACTCCTGTGTTGCATTTAGGGTCATTGTCTTGTCGAAGATCTTGGTCCACTGAGGTGCTCTGGATAAGGTTTTTCATTTAATCTCCTAGGATGGTATTGGATAGATCAGATTCAAACACAATGCTAGGAATTAGTGCTCTGGATGCTCTGGATTAGTGGCAGGCTGCAGTGATGGTTGGCCTTATGGATCTTTCTCCCACCCTACCACAGCTCTCTGGAGTTCAGCCACAGTGACCGCTGGGTTCTTGTTCACATTTCTATCAAAAACACTTTTCCCAGATTGCTGATTGGTCTGATGACCAGCTCTGTGCTCCTGAGAACATTCAGAGTATCCTTTCTCAGATTTGTGTCTCCATAAAATCTTTCTCTAAGCTCTGGAGACAGTTCTTTTGACCTCCTGGCTTTTTAAAAATATTCTGATCTGCTTTCTTGGCTGTCAGGCCTCATACAGACAGATGTGTGTAAAATGACCACGGAAGGCCACGAACAGGAGTAACATCTCAAAGATTAATGCAAATGGGAGACCCCAGAGCTAAAGTTCAAGTGTCATAGAAAAGTATAGCAATATTTATGCCAATACAAAACTTAGTTTTTTCTTTTTGTAAATGTTCAAAAATTCAGTTTTAGGTTTGGTATTGAGTAAAGGTGAAAGGGTCTAAAAATGTAATGAATGTACTGCCAATATAATAAATATAATAATAACAATAATAACAATAAAATAATAATAATAATAATAATAATAATAATAATAATAATAATAATAATAATAATAATAATAATAATGAAAAGATTGATATACCAATAAATCAAGGCAGTGCTGTGAATGCAGTTTACAAATTTATCTCTGAACCTGGCACGGATGAAACATGATAAAACAAATTCTGGACTCAATATCTACAAACGGAGCCAACAACTAGATTTGGAGATTAACCAGCTTCTGTAATCTGCAGCTGCGAATGTGACAGGAAATGGATCAAAATGTCCATCTCATACATGATTATAGAAACCTGATTTTCTGTGTGTGTGTGTGTGTGTGTGTGTGTGTGTGTGTGTGTGTGTGTGTGTGTGTGTGTGTGTGTGTGTGTGTGTGTGTGTGTGTGTATGGGTAAGTAGTAGAGCATATTTTGTTCCAGAATTTTGTTTTCATTACTGCTGTTTCATCTTCCTATCTGTGTGTGTGTGTGTGTGTGTGTGTGTGTGTGTGTGTGTGTGTGTGTGCGTGTGTGTGTGTATGTGTGTGTGTGTGTGTGTGTGTTTGCTGTAGCATGTATCACAGACCTACAGAAAGCTGTGGCAATAACATCCAAGTCTTCACAGGAAAAAAAAAAGAATGCACACAAACCAGCCATTAATCTTCATTTATAATAGCTCAGATATTAACCAGACTGAGCTGTTTTCCCTTAACATGCCAGCTCTGTTCAGTGTTGGATTACATTACCACTTTACATTGTTTGCCTTTCCAAGTAAACAGTGACTATAAATAAAGCATCATTCACCTGCTGGGCACTAAAACATTTAATCTACCCAAGGCTTCCTCCTAAACCTTGTATTTGTCTCTTGAAGATAATACACCATTTTCTGCCTGACCAGCCTGTTTACCAAATCTCAAAAACAGGAAGACCAAATAGGCCCTTTGTGTGACTTGCAAAAATGGAATACTTCCAATAAACTTTGGGTTTCTATTGTTAAATTTATCACCTATACTTTCTTTGCTAGTAAAATGTGAAAGAGCCATGAAATACAGTGCTTTTTCAGTTCTGTTGGTCCCCACCGTTACATAATCTATGCCAACAAAAAGAGATAAATATAGGTAGAACTGATGCCATTTTCCACTTATTGGTGTAACCATTGTTTGTAAAGGAGAGACATTCAGGGGAGTCCTGGGGGTTAACATCAGTGCAGATTAAGAGAGAGGTGAGGGAGAGCGATTCACACATCATGAACTCTGAACGACCCGCTCTGGCAGAAAATATCCTGCTTCGTCTAGGCCGGCATTCAGAGTGTTTATGACATTTTATATGCACTCTGGGTAAATTGTATGGCACGCAGCAAGTCTCTCAGTAAACAGAGGCCTTTATTTTTGGAATCCGTCAAAGGATCTTGGACATCTGGGTCCTTGTTGATCAAAGAAGCCACCATTCTAATTAGGATGGAATCTTCCCTTTTTACGTGGCAGCTGGTGGCTAACCTGGATATGAACTCCAGCAGCTGAGTCCCAAAGTCGAGACTCTTGGTGCCTTTTCAAAATCACCTTTGTGATGATGATTGTATTTACTTCACTCTTCATGGGGTTTGATTGCGTCTCTTGTGGGGAGAATCTCATTTCGGGTGGCTATGTTTTCTATTTTCAGTGCTCATTTTTCGAAAAAGAAAAAAGAACTTCTGTTATTGATTGTTTGGTTTGTTGCGGGGCTCCGCCTGTGCAGAGGAGATGACATTAACAGAGCTCCACACCAGCCTTCCTAGGTTGTAATATCGATAATAAGCTGTAAATAACAAGTTAATTTTAGAAGCTAATTTGCCTTGATGTTTGACTAAGGGAATAATGGGCAGCATGCAACAGTTTATCTTAATTACTTCTTGTGTGTGTTTAATTAAAGCAGTGCAATGCAATTCCTTGCATTGGTGTGGGATGTGCATGGAGCTCTGTGTGTACGGGCACTTGTGCGTACGTGTATGCATTTGTCTTCATGTTGCAGCGGGGGATAAAATTGATTTGAGAACCAGAACTGCTTAATCTTCTTTTAAAATTGGTATTCTACAGGAAGCTTATCTCAAAAGCCAGAGAAGCGGAGGTGGACGAAGGGAGGAGGCAGAAGAGAAGAAGGATAGGAATGAAAAATGGAAAAGTGGCATCATTTTTTTTGCATCAGCAGCCTGATTCTGCTTCGTTTAGACAGATCTTGTTTCTGCTGGATGAACCATGAGGCTTGCAGGGAAAGGTAATCTCTTTCTTGAGGAGCCATTTTCAATACAATACACAAAGATTAAATATGATATTACACAAATATCAGTATGTATGTGTAAATCAATTAGATTTGAATATAAAGCAAACTAAATTTGTAAAGTAGAAACATGTGTTGCTTTGCCAGTCTTCAGCCTCCCGTTGAAGGATACTACGATTATGGAAGGTTTACTCCACATTTTTTTGGACGGACAAAACTAAAAGAAGATGCAATCTGGTGACCTGGTAAATCCCATAAATGGCTGCATGCGCTTTGCAAATGGCATCCATGGTGTCCTCTTTAAAAACAACTAAAAGACGGCCACACTGGTGATGCCAACGTACATTTGCAGTAGCTGGATCTTCCTAGTGGCTTTGGAATGGATGGACATGTTACATAAACATTTCCTTTTTTATATTTTATTCCTTTAAGATGCTTTTTTCCAAAGCAACTTATAGGAGGAGAATGAATGGCATCATTATTGGCACCATTGTTGTAAAAAATCAACTAAAATCTCAAAGAATATTCTTCTTATTGCTGATAATGATCTGATTGATAAATGCACCCCATTAAAATCTCATTACAAGTTCATAACTCCCCACAACTAGTAGGATTTCTAATTGAAATCAAAGTCCTCTTGGCCTTTGAGGAGTTGCTAAAACATTCCTAAATAGAGGCATCATCTTTATGGTGTTTCTCAATTGAAAGAAATTGTTATTGAATGTGATGATATAAAGACTATTGATGATCTTTTAAAGTGCTATTTAATCTTATGCAAAGCATCGTACAATCACCCATTAAGTAGACATATAGACAAGCTAAATGGGTGAGTTTATCTCTTAAAAGCACTTACTGAGGATTTTCTATAAATCAGACTGGTCATCACCACACAGGAAATTTTACTGCTGCAACTACTACAAGTATTTAAGTATGACGTGTATTTAGACAAACTAGAGTTCCTCGTACCCAAATATTATGGCGGTATGAAAAACAGAGAATGAAATGCAAGCATTAAACCAAGCTAGGATAAAACTAAATCCTTGAAAATAATTGCCAAAGACTCAGACAATTACATTTTCTAGCACCAGATTTTGGCAGCTGCAGACCAACAGCATGTGATTTACCCTAGATGGAACACATAACAAGCTCCAGTAGTAAATTTATGGAAATCACGATGAAACCCTAATTGTTCCCTGAGAGGGAGTAATCGCACATGACAGCATGTCAATTGCCATTACATCAGACTGCAGCATGGCACGCGTTGCATGATAAACTGCACAAGTTATTCAGAAATATACATTTAGTTGCTGCCATACACAGTCGCAGGATATGAACAGCGTGATTACCTCCAGACGGGGGTGTAAAGTCTGGCAGCTCATTGATTAAAAGTGTCATTCACAATAATGAGTGCTTCTTTATTGCTTTTTAGTTGTACGTATGCTTTAGATGCCGCTGTGCTTGGATACACCTCAGGACCACTGGGATTCTGCTGGCCCTGCTCCCAGATTTCTTTCTCTCTCGTTTTAGTCACTTACTGTTGCAAAGTTAAGGCACTCAGCAATGAGCATTCGGCGTTCTCTTGGAAATGGAATGTAACCACTTCTCCTCAGGGTGGAAGTCGAAGATTGTGATTAAAAGAGTGGTTGTGCCAAATTCAGCCTTTATTTAGGTGGTCCATGATACACAATGCATACAATAAATGAAACTATAGGCCAACCGTCGAAGATTTTCAAGAACCCAGAATTTGATCTGTCCATTAGCTTATAATAAAGGAAACACAACAGAGTAAGCAAAGCTCTAGCAAAATAAAACAAGCTATCCAAGGAATCCAAAGGATTGATCTAAACACTTTCCTTAGTGCGCTGTTCACGAGCAGTCGAACTGTTTCAGTGCTCTCTAGTTACAATTTATTTACAACATTGACGCCAAACTAACAGCTGCACACTAGATTTATTCAGCTTATTTTGGTACCTGTGTAGCTAAAGCATCGTCAATAGACCGAAACTCAAGCCAGTTTATCCATACACTCACCAATAGATGTAATTAAGGGCCACAAGGGGGCAGCACACAGACTACAATATAAGTACAAAATCTTTTCTGTATAGTTCCGTGGCCTGTTCTACATACCTGTGCATAATTGTATTAACTGGTGTTTACCACGGAGTCAATAGTGATCTCACGTTGATAACATTTACATTTTGCCATAATTACATGGGCGATTTAAAAGTCTATTACGTTTTACTTGCTGTTTGTTATTTAAAGCTGATTTCATTTAGTTTATCATTTGAATTGTGTATAGAAACACAAGATTGACTCAGAACAACAATGATGGGGTCAGTTGTTAATTTCCCTTATATAAAACTGGGTGACTTATATGGAATAAACAGTCAGTAGTACCTGTCAGTAGTAGAGTTGAATGCATGTTGCCTCGTTAGTCTGTTAGCATTCCTTCACAGCCAGTATACATAAAAACCGTACGTTCGTGTTTGTATTTACTTCTGTACATGCATGCCTGACATACTCTCTATATGTAAGGAGTGGGTGGAGCTAATACCAGTAGTTCATTAGTGGTGGGAAAGCAGTTATTGGTAAGTTCCCAATTGTAAACAAAGTCATGGAAAATAAGCTGCTATGATTAGGTAGGGCTTGTCTGGTATCTTTGTTTGTTGTGGGGCTTAAGTTCTTAGCGAGGACTGCATGCAGGTGAAGCATTTCCTCTCCATGTCTCACGCTTTACACCTCCAACACACACTTAATGTTGAAAAGACTGTACTAATCCATGTGGGTACAAAGACTGTTTTGTGCAGAAGGCAGCAGTCTTGCTGGATGCATCCATTATGGTACTGGACATTAAAAATGAAAATGTGCTAATTTGGACATGGGTCTGGTTGTAACACAAGATCCCATAGCTGAGAGGGCAGAGGGCTCACGTCGTTATGGACATGTGTTGAGCATGAGTGTGCAAAACCTTGGATTTTTCCACTTTTAATTTTCACTTTTATGTGGGGCTGGGGCTATAAGGTGATCATTATCTTGTCATAGCAGTAATGAGAAGCAAACACCTGTGTTCCACATCTGCTGGAAAGCTGTTGCCCTCCACCCCACACCACACCACCAGAAGCTTTGGAGGTGACGGGCCAAGAATCTCATCAACAGGGAAGCAGGTCTCATTAGAACGGAACTGCAGCCAGCCGCAGTTGTCCCTCGTCCCCGTGTTCAAGGTCCAGGAGCAGAATTGGCTTTAAACGCACAATGCAGGGCGACAAAATGCAGCATAAGTTCAGCGTTTGTGTACTGGAATATCACGTTATGCTGCCAGAGCCGTGCGCAGTCTTTTCTGTTTGGAGTCGTGCTTTTTCTGACACGTCACGAAGGGACTCGAACATCTCAGCAAGTAAATAAAGGTCTGTTCGTGGATGCAGAAAGTGTTCACAGAGTTGTGGGTTTCGGTTCCAGGTTCCATTTTGTTTTGCGATTTCCGATAAGATACGAGCCTGTCTTGGAACACAAGTAAACCTCAGAGCTTGCATCCTTAATGCCTTTACGGTTTCCTCCGCGCTGCTAATCCCACTACCTCTGTAAATGTCACCGCTGACAATCTGGAGTTGAATAATGACGGCTCATCCAGTGGTGACTTTTAAAAGGCTTTTTATCCTTTCAACAAGACAACATTTCTGAATGACTGGCAGTTTGGAGTCAGCTGCTTATGAAAGAGCCGTTGCTCCTCCATTTATACCTGAGCTGTCAACAAAATCAATGCCTCAACAGTGGAACAGCAACCACAATCACATCGAGACCTTCTTGACACTAAAGATCTGGCTCCATATTTTAGGATCTACTCGGGTGCTGATTTTAATAACTTTCCCTACTGTTTCAGGACTGTAGTTTAGTGCACCACAGTGCAGTGAAATGACCAAATGTGTCTGCTGGCTGCCAGCCAGTTGAGCAATCGACTAATTTTCTGTATGACTGTCTGCTTGCTTGTCTGCCCTTTTTAATAAAGTGCTGCTTATCATCATATCTACGTCCCTGTCTGGCTGAGTGTTTTTCCCATTATTTGGGTTGAAGTAAAAATAAGTATAGCACTGTCTGGTTTTTAGGAGCCCATACTTTCGATTGTCCTGGTTGTTGATTCGACTCGCCTGTTTAACAATTATTCTAAATCAACGGCCTGCCTTGTCACGTCCAAACCCTCTCTTTACTTGTTAGTGTTGACATTGTCTTGCCAAATACCACAGAACTGCAATAACAGCCTGAATGTGTCATTTGCAGTCAACATGCACAACACCGTAGTTTGCCTGGATTTAGCATACTTGAATGTCAGATTGTTTTAAGTTGACGAAAATAAGCAGACTGATGCCTTCATGTGTGTGTGTGTGTGTGTGTGTGTGTGTGGGGGGGGGGGGGGGGGGCAAGGACAAAAAGACTCTCATTGTATTTTCAGGTTTTAGTTTTTAAGCCTCAGTTAGAAAAATGATTTTGTAGATGGATTTGTCAAGGAGGGGGGCTCTGATGATAGGACGAGTAAGAGTGCGAAGAGAGATCTGGAAGCAGCTGAATGCGGGACTCTGGACTTGATTGAGATCAATACTTTTGCAACAGGGCTGAGAGAGTGAGAAAAAAAGAGAGCAGCTTTCTCACCCCTGCAGTGTATTGACATACACTCAGCCCAAGAGTGAGTGTGAGTGTGTGTGTGTTTGGATGTTGCAGGTTTATTTCTTTCAGGACGCATGAGTATTTGTTGTGATACTCTACAGATCACATAGTAAGGCCACAATGCCATAAACATTGATTTTATATCGCCCATTGAACTGTGATTGTAAAACCAAACAATGAAAACAATCACTGCTGTCAGGTATGCTGAGGAAAAGAACAGAATCTTCAAATAATTGGCAACTCAGCCCTACATTGTATTCAAAGATCATAATAATAATGGTTTTCCTTCTTTCTCCACCCTTTCCTCCTTTTCTCCCCCCTTCATCCTCCCTTCACCATCTCTTTGTCTGTCTAGGTAAGTAACTATGAAGCAGACATGTTGTTTTTCCTGAACACAAAATGCCTCTTCAGGTAATATAATAAATATTTCTCTTTGTGTTTTGACAACCTGTGCCTATTTTCATCTGGTCTTCTATTGTAATAAAGGCAACAGGACTATGGGAAGAGGGAAACTTCATAATTGATATCAGGATGACTATTTCAGTAATAATTGCTAATCATTATCTGTCAGACGGTAGCGGTTAGCGCATAATGAAATCTCCGTGTAAGTTAGCCAGTTTTATAAGTCAGCGTAGGTTAGTCAGTCTGTTTAATAGGATTACCATGAATAGTGTCTGCACTGTCTTCCTCTGATGGCAATGTTGTGTTTCTGCTGATAACTTGTTTATTTAATCTGATTCAAAGGTTGGGGGGGGGCTGTCTCATTAACTTGCAGGATATTGATTTCCTGTGTTAATGGCAAAGCGCTCCTCTGCAGCCAGCCTCGGCATCTGCAGATGACAGGAATGCAAGTCCTTTTGCCCGTAGCCAATCAATCGATCCTGCCTGAGCCCACAGCCGTTGTGATGCGTGGGATTTTTATTTTTTTTTCGTTTTCTTTTTGTGCCTAAAGCTGTGCCTTGGTATAAAAATAGCTTCCTAGCGTGATCGATCGCTGAAGAGGCATGTTTTATGTTTAGAACGAGGTTCGGATGTGGGCGTACTGAACCATTAAAGGTTAGAAAATGATATTACTGCAGCTGCTGATGGCTTTCTGATGATGGTGGAAATCATCTGTCGTTTATATATTCTTCATCTGGGATTATATAGAGGAAAACTTATATGTGAGGTTGTGTACAATTCCGTGGTGATATTTGGCTGAGCGGATTACATAGAATTTTTGTGGCGTGTTCTAAACTGCAAGAGGCTGAATGCATGGGAGTGGCTTCTTTTGTATGGAGCACATTGGAGCACATTGATGGGAGTGTGTGAGACATTTGCTGCATAGTGTGGGTGTGTGTGTATGAGAAAGAGAGAGACAGACAGAGAGAGAGAGAGCAGTGCGTCATTCTGTGACTTGCAGAAGCCCAGGAGCTCCCCTCTGGTAGCTCCCATGCTGCTTCTGTTTGTTATGTAACTCTGCTGTTCTCACACTCTTTCCCTGCCTGTCTTTGTCCCTCTTTATTGTTTTTGTGCTCACATGCACAGAGGTTTTTCTTTGAATCTGGCTGAGGGGAAACTGTGTCCTGATGCCACGGTTGAAACGTGTCTCAATGCAGCAAAAAAAGAAAAAAACCCTCAGAAAACGATCCCACTTGTAGCACCTTCTTTTTCTTTTGTGGTCCCTCAGACTGTGTTTTTTGTCAGTGCAAGAACACATGTTGTCCTTTGTATCATGCAGCCACCCACCATCACTCCCTCTTTGAAGCCTAATGTACATTTTTTTGTGACAATCTAGCAGTACACTTGCATCGTGCATAAAGAATAAAACCTCCCTGCTGTCGGAGTGTGAAGGCACCTTCTAATGATTTTCTCAATTGGTCGTCTCTCCACAATACCCAACAACGTGGTGATGTTGGGGTGAGGTTGCATCATAGGCAATCTATTTCTCTCTATGCTCTAGGACTGTTATGCTGCATGTCAGAGTTCCGGACATTTCATGCAAACTAACTCGCACCGGAGGCATCGGCCACATCCAGTTTGACGGCATTCCAATCAAGTCTCCCATTGACAAAATAAAAGATGTACACATGCGCAGTGATCGTCTGCTGCAGAAGTTAATGCAGTCTAGGAGAAATTAGATATTCCACTTCAAAATGGTAATATTCCTCGAATGCACTTAACATCAGAGAGATTTTTATATCGTATTAAAAGGTTGGATTTTTCGGCTGCCTTTCTGGACCCCCAGTTAAATGGAGGATATTTTGCTGAGTGCTGCTTCCTGCTGGGTCCATTTCCCTTATTGTCAAATTTCAGTGGATGTGGCCCTCCAGTAGATCAGCTGGATCTGCCTTTGATCCCATGCTGTATTTATTTTTTCTAATTTAAGGTATTGTTATTGATTTTACAGATACATTAAGTGCAAGCAGAGTGTTGATGCAAACAGTACAACTGGCGTTCACTTTTGTATGTTCATGCGAAAGTTTGTACAAGACTGGATCCTAGAAAACTTGAGGCTAAAATGTCCCTGCTTTGTGTTCTTAAAGTTCCAAGGTGTTTTAAGAACCATGACAAAGAACATTTTTAAGAGATGTTCCCAGAGTCTGCATGAAGACTAAATCATTGTGTTTGATTTTTGTAGTCATCCCTTCTGCCCAGATTAATTGCAGGCTGTCAGCAAGAGCATCTGCAAACAACTTTTGACATCACACACAAAAGTTGTTTCTTTTTCTTAATGTCAATTTGCTCATACAACATCACATTAAAAGAATGCCTACCACATTTTACCAGGTAGAACATTAGCCAGAAGTCCTGTGTAAAACATCTGGGTAGAATTAGCATTCATTTGTGGGTTCAGGCAGCATTTTAGCTCCAACTCTTCTTCATGAAGGTGTATTTCATCACACGACAGTCGGCGAAAGTGCAGCGGTGTTTGTGTAGACATGTAACATTAAATTTAAAGTCATTAACCGCGCATGGGAACAGTGGTGTTATTTCAACGCGCTTTAACACTTTCCTCCAGACAGTATCACAGGCTGAGCCCTTTTCAGGGCACAATAATCTTATATCCCACTCTAAACCTGTAATTACTTTAACAATTTAATGTCACACCAGTCTATGCTGCCTTAGCTGCTCTTTCTTTGATAGCATTTATCAGTAAGTAAAGTAAAGTAAGAATCAGATCCACATAACGTAGCCCATAATCATGCTGCTGTAAATGAATTTTACTTGTCTTTACTCTCTTTAGATTTTAGTCATCCTATTGAAATGGTGCAGGGGATGTGGGCCACACTCATATTAGGAACTCTAGTCATGTAAGGTGAAACTGAAGTGTATCCTCCCTTGTTTTACACTCATGGCAGCCGACCATTTAGAGTATTTAATGTTGCCTCCTTCTGCAGTCAGTTCAATCACAGTTATATGTTGTTGTGGCTACAGTGAGACAGACATCAGGACTCAAGTCCAAGGTCCCCAGCTCATCAGGACTAATACCACAGACCTTGGACCGCGCACCACACACACCAGGAGGCAATCTACTAATCCTAGGAGGGTTTATTAGGAGGCGGAGTTTCCAGTTTTTTAGAGGGTCACTGCTGCCTCTTTGGCTTTGGAGTTGTCCTTAAGCTTTTGAGGGTGGGTTTTGTTATTTCTCAAATGCAACACTTTTACATTTGCTGTCATTGCTTTTGAATGGCTGTGCTCTTGCACTACATGTTTTCAAAATTATATTCCCAAGTAATGTAAAATTGCAGCAGTCTTTTAATTAAAATCTAAACTAACATTGCCTGGACAACACATGAAAGACTTAAATGAGAAATTAATTTCTCTGCCACTACTATCGAAATGAATTCGGTGCCTAAAAGCAAGCTCCACTGACGAGGATCTTAAATTAATTTGCCTTTTCTCTCAGTCTAATTGCAGTGTGTTCTACTCTAAACCTACAGTAATTAGTATCACTGGAGGTCATCAGTAGGTCATATTGTCCCTCAGAGGAATCGCTAATCACACCCAGATAGACACTTGGTCCATTTAGTGCTGTGATTAGGAGTCAGACTAGTCAGACAGCGCAAAGGGAGCTTGTTGAATGCCTTGGCTGCAACAGTGACAGTATTGGTGCATTGCAGGAAAAGTCTATTTTTGGAGGGGTTGAGCAACAAGGCTGACTCCATGGCCAGAAAATGGTCTAGTGAGCAGTTAATAAGATGCAAACAAATATTCTGAGGGTAAATGCAAGAGCTTAGCAACAGGCTTATAGAGAAATGGATGCTTCAAATGCAGTATGTGGCCTTGCAGTAGATATTTTTAAAGCAAATACATGTTAACATTGATGTGGAGCTTCTTTTTTTTAGTAATTTCTCCACACAAGTTAACAGTAAACGTTCATTTATATCTGGCAAGGTACAAAACAAAAGTGGCCATTCTGATGGCACAAGAAAATATATATCAAGGAAAACAGTCTATACTTAAAACCCCTGGCTTGAGGTGAATTGCTTTTTCAAAGCGTTTTAGAATCCTCCTGTCGGTCGCTTCATTTGTTTTATTTCCATGTGAAATATATGCAATCTGCAATAATTGCTTTTTTCTTGTGCAGTATATTAATAAATGGTTAAACCGTCTAGGAAAAAAAGTGATTTGCTGCCCCCAGTGGTGACATTTAAATAAATCGCCATTTGCTGTAATACTTTCAATTAACTGCTCTGTGTGTAAAATTTCATGGCATAAAATGGTGTTTCCTGTTGTCAGGCTTTCAGAAATGTTTTCGGTTGGCAGCAATTGCAGTGTCCTGGGAAATTCTGTGTGTAAAGAGGCAAAAATAATCTTTTGTCTTTTAAAGTAACAGGGTAATGAAGTTATCAGAGAAGGGAAGCAGGGCAATTTTAATGATATCCACCAGCACCAGATGGTGTTAAAGAGGAGATTGCCTTGGGTTATGGACCGTTGTTGTTTAAGTACGCTCCCATCTGTGAAGCTTCGTTGTGGCTTTTAAGCAGACATTTCTGAGCCTGAGTGTGTAACTGTAGTACCTGATCTACCATCTGATCAAGCAGATTTCTAAACAATGGCTCATTTGCATTGATGATATGCAATTGATAGAATTTCCTTTATCCTCTCCAGGGAGACAAAAAAGAACTTACAATTTAAAATACATCTGAAAGAGTGCTGCTTATCTGCTCAACACTATTAAATGAAATTATCTTCTTCCTCTTCACTGTGCTTTTAAAATAAAGGGGTTAAAAGCCCTCTACACTTCACAATTGCGCAACATTTGGGCCACTCGCATTCTTCTAAAATGGGCCTTGAAGCCTCCACATCCCCATCATCTATGTGGATCTAATTACAAACATCTGATTCAAAGGGGGAATCATTTAACCTTTGCTCAAATACCACCGCATAGCCATCTGTGAATGGCAAGGAGAGGGGCCAGTCCGAGGCATTTCCACGGCGACACGGTGTGATGGACAGCGGGTCCACCTCCAAGGAACAAACCGTTCACATGGCCGCAGTGAGCACCTCTGAGCCTCTTCAGTTTTTCTTTCTGTGGTTTTTGTTTGTATGCGACTGGAGTAGGTTGACTCCAGAAGTTAAATAATATTTTGATGAGATTAATAAAGACATTGATCCAGAGTGATTGTCAATTATATCAGTTTCATGTGATGGATTCCCCCCCTTCCCTGATCATTTGCGGAGCTAGAAACGCTCAAGGCTGTAAAGGCTGCATGAAGCCATGTGGCCAACTACAACTACAGAGGCCGTTCAGACTGTGTCCGCTGGTTATCGATCTGCAGATAAATGAAGAAAAGTACCTTGTTAAATGTCAGTACATGTAAAATCGATACGTACAGTACATGTTCCGTTGTATAATCTAGCCGCTCCCCTCTGCAAAACCCTGTGCAGAGGCCAGTGGGGGAGCAATAATGTCATGGAAACGGCCTTTCAAATGTGATTTGATGGATAAAACTTATATTATTCTATTCAACAAAACAAGAGTTGCATATTGCAGGGTTTGAAAAATATGAGCTTGTGGCTCTGCTGTGTTCTTCAACTTTCTGCCAGGCAGGTGTTATTGTTTCTATTGTTAAGGTTTCTCACACTGTTCATAAAAAAAAGAGAAAATTCTCACATCGCAGATATTCAGCTCCCCTTCTGCATCTGAGTTTCCTGTTCTCCAGTATCCACCCACAGGTATCACTAGTTTAGCTGTGACAATTTTCCTTTTCTCAGATTTTAGATCAGCTATTCGATTAATGTATGTGTCAGGCTACACGATGAATATAATTGATTTCTTTGCAACAGAATATTTCTGATCATTAATGAGAACTAATTTATCCATGGAGTCTGTATCTCCAATTAATATCATATCACTACTGCCCCAGATCTTCATATGTGTCCTTATTTGTACTGTAAAATGTATGTACACTCCATATTCCATATAGCAGAGTTGCTGATGTACAACACATTTCAGTCCCATCAAATAAGTTGTTTCAGCCAGCTTTTTTTTTTTTTAACAAAACATAATGGTAATTAAGTCCATTTCCTGACAATTGTGTGAATGTTACATTGGTTGAATATTTTAAGTATGACCCATTTAACAACGCGCCTAGTATACTCGGTCCGTCTCTTTGTTTCCCTGCGGTTGCCTCATACGTGATCCAACCAGACGCACTGCCCACATTGCACTGTTGTTGTTTTCCCACCAGCAGAATCTTCAGAAAAAAAAATAAAAAATCCATGCTTCTCCACCCTATTCAAGAGTGGCTGTTGTGATTGAGGGCGCAGGCTTACACAGGCTGTGGGGTGGTTTGTCTTTTGGCAGGGTTTGAGAGGCTGCTGACGTGTGTGTTGGGCAGGATGTGTGTAAAAGCAGCCCTGGATCCTGTTTTTCAGACCACAGTCACTGAAGCCTCGCCGCAGCTACGGCATTGAATGCAAAACACACAGACAGACACAATCTTAGTGTGCTACCCTCATCTTTGACTCATAAAGCCTTTGTCAACATTATTTGCAGACACGTGTAGGACTGGACATCTGCACACATGCCTATTCATGCTGAGAACGCTTAAACACACATATATGGTTTATATACACACATTACGTCATACACTCACACTTCGAGAGCATTTCATTTAGAAATTTCATGGTTCACCCGTATGCAGATGCTGGAGGGAGACAGAGGGTGTGCTCTGCGTTGCAAAAACAACCTGACAGGCTGAGAGCAGTGCTTGTGTTGGTTTGACAAAAGTCTCTAATAGGTTTTAAACATGGAACATAGACTCGACATAGGTTCTACACCAAAGCTTTCGTTCAGCACTCACGCATGTTAAGTTGTACATGTACAAACTCTGAATGAAGTGCAGCAGGATGTGATAAGAGGATCAATTGGTTTAGCTGATGGAGCAGGCACACCTCTTAAACAGGGTCAGGACATCCCACTGACTGGAGCGACGCGCCAGGCAGAAGCAAGTGAGTGAGTGACTGAGTGAGAGCGGGACGGAGAGAAGTGAGACTTTGAGAACGCCGAAGCTTTTTTCTTTTTTTTCCCCTTCCTGTCTGCATTTCCTCACTTTCCTCCCTAAGAGGTTGTGAAGGGCCAGACCAGAGAGGGGGGAAAGCACAAAGTAAGAGACAGCGAGGGCAAAGCTGAGAGGATAAAAGCCGGCGTGCGTGTGAGGGACTGCGTGTAACATGCTCTGTCATGCTGGTGTGACTGCAACTGCCTCGCCAACCAGTGTTGCAGGCTGTCAGGAAAAAAGAATGTTTTCCAGTGGAATGAGTCCCTGAACCAGTCCACCATGTGGATGTGGGACAGCAATTTCCAAACCTTTGCCGGAAGAATCCCACGGAAAAAAGAGCAGGGACCAGAGAGCAGGGCTGGTCCTGCTGGGTGGCCGCCTGTGAACTTGTAATGTTGAGACTCTTATGCTTAAAGGCAGCTTTCACGTTGGGCTGAAGTCTGCCTCCTCTATGCTTCCTTTTTTATTGTCTCGCTTGTTGGGATTTTTTATTTGTCTCCTGGAACTCATTGGATTTTTATGGTGCCGTGTAATATTTTGTAGGATTGCTCCTCTAGATAGAAACCAGGGCTTTTTTTTTTTTAGACCAAATTGCACTAGCACCAAGATTTAATCCTGAAAAGATCACACTCTTTACTGGACAACTGGTCTGAATGGGTGAATACAGCAGCAGATTCCAATATGGGACATACGATCATAATGTGCCAGAGCCAGTGGATTCAGAAGGCTAGTTCGTGAAAGGGCAATATTCTGAAACCACTTCATTATGAAGCCCGGACAATGTCCAGGTGTTCCCAGTGACAGGACCATGATGCACCTCAGCCATTTTCCATTTCGAAGACACTCCTGGATATGGTGAGTACTCAGAATGGTTATCCCTGGAGGGGGCTTCAATGTATACACACATGTGTCCGCACATGGACGACATCTGTCTCCTCTGCTGTACCGCCTGTAATGTTTTCCCAGGTCGTTTCAGAATACATTCAGGGGAATTTATTGTTAAATGGGCAAGACATTTCCTGTCATTTTCTCCCACACTAAATACTTAAGTAAGCCCTCAAACTGGAGGGTTAGTCAGAAATAGCATGAAGAGTGCTTTTTGAAAGCAAATCAAACTGGAAGGGGAAAAAAACTCTCCATTAAGTGTTGTGTTGTTGGGTCTCTGTCCACTTCTAGTTGGATTAGTCACAGCGAGCATTACTATCTATGTAGTAGATGTGTTATAAACAAGGTGGGATACGACCGAGCCACCAATGTCATCGCTGTTGGAAGGTGGGAAATGAAAGAATGCTCTTTGGAACAGCTTGTGCTTCCAGTTGCGAGCTGCTCGTTGCAATTAAAAGAGCCACGGAAAGGCAAATGATCCTAAAATTAGCTTTAGATTTGAATGCAATAATAATTCCCACGTGTGAGTAGAAAATGGCTTCATTCGTTCTGAAAGAGACATCGGACTCATTTGTGTTTCTGTCTGTCGGCTTGCACTCCGCTGCTGAATTGGGTGGATTTATTAAATCCAGGGAATGTTGCAACGATCTTCTGCTGTCAAGTTGTCGCATTTGAGCATTCCCTGAAAATTGTATGTGCTTGTCAGACTCGTTTTAAAGCTCAGGCAGGGAGGAAGTGCTTCCAGGTGCATGTGTATTATTTAGTGTACCTGGAACAAGAACCATTAGCCTTCCTCCCTTATCAGATCTACGATGTACAGCCAGAAGAGCACCAGAGGCTGAGATATTTCTAAGCGATACAGGACTTGAGGCTCCAAATACATCCCTATTTTTTCAGATACAAAAAATGGTCTTGCTATTTTCAGTTTGGGTTAAGGCCTCCACTTATTGTTTAAAACTGTCTTGACACGGCATTGATTATTGGTCCTTTGCCTCTACAGGATATTGATTGATTTCACTGTCTTCATATATTATTGTTAATGTTTGCACAGTTATTGACCGTGTTCATTTTACGTCTATAAATATCTATTGCATCGTATTCACCACACATGTACGATTGTCTGTACTTGACAAAGAAAGGAAACAAATAGCCTATGTTGTAATCCAATTAAATGAATCTAGCACCCCAGAGACCCGAGGAGAGGGAAAACAGAGCTATTTTCAGCAAATGTGGATTGCATTACTGCTACACTTTCTCCTCCCTGTCTCCTCAATTTCGGAGCTCAAATTATACCATTTTGTTGTGCCTTTTTTCTTCTGCCAATGCAGTAAAAGATATTAAGGTCCAACCTCTTCACCACCCCTCCCTCTTGCTCAGTGGTCCTGTGGCAGGTTGCTTCAGATGTAACCCATTTTGTCAGTAAGATAACAAGGCACGGGGCATTGTTATCGCATTTCTTTGAGTCCCAACCCCAACCCTCTCCCCGCACGTTGTCACTGATTCTGGTGCTGCTGGGTCACTCTCAACTAAACTTTAGATTACTTTCCATCACTCCATGTTGTTACAACTTGGTCGATGCTTCTGAAAAGGGCTTTCTTGGGCACAGCAGAGACCTGCTGTCAGTTTGGAGGAGTCAGAGTCATCAGTCACTCTTCTCCCGGAAGAGTGTGTGTGTGTGTGTGTGTGTGTGTTGTGTGTGTGTGTGTGTGTGTGTGTGTGTGTGTGTGTGTGTGTGTGTGTGTGTGTTTGCAATCTCCGCTCACCTTCAACATCGATCTGTGCAAACCATCTATTCACAGCTACGCTGATGTTTTCAGGCTTATTAAGAGGGTTCTCCACCTGGTCCAGAACCTACCAGTAGGGTCGAAGACGTTCTTCACATCTTTTACCTCGCAAACAAAGGTGATGTGTGTGAAAATATTAGTTCTGGCACTGAAGGGAAACAAATATTCTTCTGAATCATTCATTTGGACCAAGCCTGGACCAAATTCCTTATGTGTTATTGATTGAACGCGTACATTGAACGAGTGGAAATACATCTGGATGGAAAGTGTTGGAGATAAAACAATAATCTTCCCAACATGCTTCCATGCTGGAATCATCAATCATTTAGGTTTTTGCGTCACCCAGACATGGATAGAGGGCAGGCTGGTCCGAGAGTCTGTCGAGTCTCCTGACACACATGGAAAATGAAATACTGTCATTTTATTTCTTTTTACCTTCAGTTAACAATAAAGTCGGGTCTGCAGACCATGAATATGCACAGTGACAGTGATAATTAAGCGGAGTCTGCTGCTAACCCCTGCCTTCCGACAAGGCACTGCAGCATTGAATTGATTAGGATGTTACATGGAGCACATTTGCAGGGTTATGTATGAGGCTCTCTCCACAGAATATAGCAGACAGATGCCGCAATGCTTCAGACCCAGGCATTCATTCAGCCTGGCCTTATTACAACTGTAAAAAGATCAGTTACTTATGTCACACCTGTGGTCTTCCACGTCCTTGTTGTTTGTGTGTCTGAGCGCACAGATGGCATCAGTTTGACACCCACTGTGACCAAAGTTTGGCTCGACTTTTGCTTCATCATCCAATTTCTCTTTAACACATTTACGCTCTTGCACTCTGCATCTTACTTTCAGGTCCCAAGTGTTGTTAGTTGTTAAATAGTTGGTTATTATTCATGCATTTAGGGAGAAGAAGGTGCATTTTACAGAGGCTGTCTTAAAAAGATTTGGCAGCGACATCATACTTAAATAACTCCATTACTGGAGAGCATATGAAACGAAAGTGCTGAAAAGCCTGTCGGCAGCTCTGACATCACATTAATTTTAAATCTCAATTTCATTTCGATTGTGTTCAAGGCAGCCTGTAATCTATTGCTGCTGTCCTTACAGCAGCTGCTAGATGAGATCGTCCGTCTCGTATTCTTCTCCATGACAGAGGCTATGGAATAGTCAGAGCGATATGTTGAAGGCTGGGGGCAGCTGCATGGTTTTATGGAACCTCATCATGAATAAAAATAGAAATATTGGAAGTAAAAGTTGTTGCTAAGGGGCATGGGACAGTGCTATGAATTTTTTAATGTCCAAATCGGGACTTTTGCCTCATGAAAGACATCAAGTTTAAACAAAATCAGCATCCAAGCATCTTTAACTTTTGTTTGCCAAGATAGTGGTGGTTTTAGCCCTAACAACCAACGTGCTTTTATATACAGTATATACAGTTGCTGATAACAAAACATCAAAGTGTCTTTGGTACTTTCCTGGCATTGAAACGTCATTGTTGCTTCAGTGGCACTCAACAAAGAAATGAGGAAATATCATTGCTCAGCTCATGTTGAGACGTGCAGCTGTGTGCGTCACCGTTTGACTTAAACAAAATATGTGGTTAGTCAACAGATGTTATCACGTCCGGGCGCTTGGCTGCAGAAACAAAATAGGTTTGATACTCAGGCTAAAGGTTTTTTTTAAAAAAAGTACAGAAACAGTTGTGTGGATCATTGTAGTGCCCTAATTTTGGGTTTTCTACCCTTCCCGGTACCTTAAAAAATGACGTGTAAGTGCGTCATTGCTTAATTCTTCTGAGAATCACTTAGTTCAGTTTGACTGTAATTTCTAATCATCTGAAAACGTCACTCTTTTGCACCTCCGCTTCCTCCACATTCTGCATGAAATGAGACGGGGACTTATCTCGTTATGAGGCTAGCACGATGATGACCCTGTTGGACTCCACTGCTCATGACGGCGATGGCGATTAGGATTGCTGCGATGACGGCAGCGTTTGCGAAGAGGCACATGCAGCAGATTAGCGATGCTTAGGTTTGGAGAGGGAGTCCCCTGGCGCGCACGCATGCAGGCATTTGTGTACACATACCTGGGTGGATTTAGAGTTATTATGGATTCTTAAGGTGTAATTCCAGACTGGGGCTGGACCAGAACCTGCTGATTAAAGGAACAAAGCCACTCGTCAAGTGGCTTATTTCCAGTGTTTTGCCCAACCTGCTGGATCATGACTGTCGACATGCTTCTGTTTATATTATTAATATCACATTGCAGAAAGGCCCAAAGAGCAATGAGAATAAGAATTTATCAAAACAGTGCAGCAACGCTGGGCAGAGGCATGCATGCGAGTCGACCACAGTCGTCTTTATTCAATTTGTGTATTGTGTCACGTTTCCTTTCTGCACTGTGGACGTCACTGTTTAGTCTGTTTCATCTTCCTCTGTATTTTTTTTTTTTTTTTTTTGCGTGCACTGGCATGCTTCGAATTGTACAGAGCTTCCTCAGAGGAAATGTTCTCCCACTCACGCAGCCGTAACTGTTACACTTCTCATCCATCCGGTAAGACACGTTGCAGGGTGTACTATAACACTCTCTCAGCAGGACAGGAATGAACAGGGACACACACAGAGTATTTGAGATGGCACTGAAAACCTCCACTTAGCAGCCTCCCACTGTGGTCCACACATACAGGACCCCCACATTGTTCTTTTGAGAAGTTTCAGTGCGGGATTAGGTTGATCCACCTCAATTATCACAACATCTGTCGGGCTGTTTCAGATTCTGCATCAGTGCCAAACGTGGTGGTTTACTCTTCAGCTGGCCCATTATGAGCACGCCCTTCGTGGGAAGGTCTCTGTGGACCTGTGGTTTGGTGTTATTTGTGTAGTTTATTTGCACTAGCAGATGAAGCTTGTCTATTCCCCTTGGATGCCTTTACGCCTGTTAATGACATAATTGTTGTCACATGTTTTCACATGTTTTTGTTGTACTCTTCCCTGTTATGGCACGTCTTTATCACGCTACAGTTTAAAGTTCCCTTAATTTGCATAGTGGAAATAGGTTCATTTTATCACAATATGCAAAATTGGTAAAGGAATTGATCTGAAATTGATATGCTGTAGATGTGGACATTCAATAACCTATTGTTTGCACAGCAGAGCACCAATCAAAACAGATTAGCATTTCCAGACGGTGGTATACCATGTGTGTGGTTTGTGGAACAGCTTAACCTGCTGGATTAGCTAGCCGTGGTGGGGAAGACCATTTTAACCTCCCTTTCCTGCGCTTGCACTCCTCAGGTCTTGCACACTTTCACCGGTGTGATGATGTCACCGGGGTTTTAGTGAGGCTTACTCTGACATCACTGGGACCACTGCCAAGTTAAACCTATTAGCTCCACCATGTGCTTGCGGTGCACTACAGCTAGAACAGCGTGTCCATGTGTTGCATTCAAGAGCCTATTGAGGAAAGTGTTTCCACGAGTGTGGGTTATCCTAGACTCATTAATTTCTCCATTGATGCGTATCGCGGCCACTGTCTAATGTCCATAACTGGATACGTGATGATGACTTTACAGCAGATCTTCAGAGGGATCAGTTGGAATCTCCAAATCATAAAATGTTCCTTCTGCCACTGACTCGCAGACAAGCATGCTGTCATCCTTTCTTTCTCATTATCCAGTCTGCCATTGTGCCCTTGGCAACTCAGTGCTGATTGGCTGTGCCTGGTCCTACCTGTTCCAGGTCACCAAGGCAACCACATTCTAAACACGAGTGTTGCAGGGCACTGTAAAAGCAGCCAGGACTTGCGTGTTTATGTGAAAGAGTTGCTCCTTGACAAACCTACTTGCAGCTGTATTCCAAATGTGTCAGAAGAATTTCTATTACCGTTCTAACGCTGTGTCATCAAATTGTTTTCCTGATTACCTGCTTATGAACAATTATTCAATCATGTTCTTATTTTCCTGCCATCATTATCCCTGACTTTTGGACAAAGTAGAGACTGACATGCATTGAAATGATTTTTTTTTTAAACGATTCACGTCTTCATCAGGACTGCTGCAACGCTTTATCTTAGTTCTGTACTCGCCATCTTTTTATTTCAGTTGCAGTTATTCTGCTAGCTGCTATAGAGCGTTTACTGAACATATTCATGCTCTTGTTCAAGCAGCTGGTAATAAAGGCAGAGGCACGAACTCCTGAATTTTTTGTTTTAACAATATCGCGGTGATATTAGATGGTGAAGCCTTCTGCCTGTGCACAACTAAGCCTTTCCAGATGAAAAAAAAAAATGTAATGCTCCATTATTTATGATTCCACAGCACTCTTAGTCATCACTGCTGCGTCTAGGTGAAAGAGTTCTTCAGACAGGAACCGGGCACATGAAGTAGGATTGATTACCTTGTTAGATGCACTTGACATTTCAGTGTAAGACGCTTCAGGACGCCCCGGGACCTTCTCTAGTCTACCCCTATCACAGCTGTTTTGATACCAGGACATCGATTCCCCCTTTTAGGCCGATGTGTGCAATAAACAGCATTTCCCCAGTGCACCAAATTCCATAATAATGAATGCAACATGCATGAACTCCTTTCAGTATGCAGTTAGACCTGCTCCTCTGCCTTCCAGCCTCAGGGACACTGAGTGACGACAGCTACGCCGTCACTCGGAGCGCTGTCACAGCTCGCCGCTCCCACAGTCATTGTGTGGCCGCCTCAGCAGCTCTGCGAGCGTGCTCCGTGTTGCAGGTTCTGCACTTGTCAGAATGTGAGATCTGTGTCGCACTGATATGAGTTCATGACATCTGCTTCCACATCACGTGCATGCGTGTGGGTGGAAGTGCTCATGCGAGGATGTTCCCTTGGAGCATTGGAAGCCTGTTGTGTCTGGCATGTGTGACTCTGACGAACACAATCCAACCTGGAGCGGCTGTCATATGCTGCTTGCTTCTTGTCTTTGCTGTGCAGGAGCCACATCTCCACAGAGAGTCATGGTTAGGTGGATTTGATTTGCTGATGGCAGTCGCTCTTCATCTGCCTGGATTTTCCCTTGAGAGCAGACTGCCCCCTGCTGACAACTGAAAGGACCAGTTAAAGTGATTTTATCTTTAATGTGTTTACGGGTCTAAAATTGTTATGAGCTGATAAAATAGACAGTAATCCCATTTGAAAGGCTAATTGTTCATGCTCTTGATGCTTGATTGTATCACAAGCCAACATATCCATCAACACGACACTATCATTCATCTTTTGGGGCATCTTTAATTTGAAGTGTGTGTGTGTGTGTGTGTGTGTGTGTGTGTGTGTGTGTGGTGTGTGTGTGTGTGTGTGTGTGTGTGTGTGTGTGTGTTATATTTGGTTTACGCTATTTATTGTATACTGTTGTACTCTACTGTCCCCTAGTGGCAACAGCGAAACACACTAAAGTAAGGGGGTCGGAGTTATAAAGGACTTGAACCTGGTCTGGTATTTATGTTTATTCATTTACGTTTGGTAAATTATTAATGTCATAGGGCAGCAACTTTCTTGTCCTCAAGAATGTCTTATCGTTTTTAATCTATTACAGGTGGAAAATATAAGTCGAATTTGAATACATTGAGATAAATAAGTCTCTCTGCCACAATTATAGTCACAAGTTAAAAAATGTGAAAAATCAGATTAAGAATGATAGTCTAAAAATAAATGTACCGGTACTGAAAATAAATGAAAACACATTTGCTGACCTTTTTTTCGTTGAAAGTGAAAGTTGCGGGATTTTCAACCATTCATAGGTCGTCTTCAGTGTGCCCTCGTCTGCTGTTAACAGCCAGTTTGCATTTAATTAATCCACCCGTCATTGCCGAATATTATCTAAACGAAAAGATAAATTTGTTTACCCTACTTACTATAATGTGCTCCTCCCTCCTCGACATCACTCTGTCGCTCTCCACCTCTCTCCATCTCTTTCCTGTTTAAGTCACTCCCATGCTGAGCCCTCTCCCTCCTGCAGACCACTTCTCACACTCTTTCTGTCTCACAATTGTGATAGTGTGTTTGTTTGGTGGTGGTGTCTTGATGGTTAAGAGTGCCACCAAAATGAGTTTGCCCGTAAACTCAGACTACCTGTCTCTGGAGAAGATAGCCCGCTACCGCCACGCCTGCTCTAACGGCTCACCTTACGCCACCAACAAGCCCATCGACATCAAACCTCGTGGCCGGAGATGGTAGGAATAACCTGTGGGTCTAAGTCTGTGGTTCAGTGGTGGTTTACATGCTTTATGAAGCAGCCATAGAAATTCTAAGGTTTGTTTTTGTGTGGGTACTTCATTCTTAAGGTTCATTGACAGGACTGAGCAGAAGAGTGAAACTAATCACCTTCTGGGACTGATTTTCCTATTTGGGGGCAATCTTGTGTTTTATTTGTCTTTTTTATGTTTGAATTTAAAGGAAATATAGGTTATCAGCTCACACAGACTGTTCCACCAGGCTCCCGACCAAGCAACGGGTGAAAGTTGCTGCCTTTTGGCTTGGTCGTGTTGTTTCTGTGCGTGTTTAGCTTTGTTCCATTCTGCTTTTGCAGAGCTAGCAATAAATGAAACGAAAGCATCTTTCATTTAAAATATTAAGGTGTTCAGGAGGACAGGTCTATTCAGTAACCAGAACATATTGTAAAGTAATTACCAGAGCACTCTCTGTCCATTACAGCACAGCATGAGAATTTTTAGACCTTGTTAGGCCTGCATTTATATTGAATTTCTCTCTACTCGGTGACCCCCTAAGATGAGCATTGTCTGTGTGGCCCCGAGCCTCATTTCTATTCATTTGACGGTTTGTTTAAAAGCCGTTTTTGAATTGTGCATATGTGCTGTGAGTCTATAGTACCTGAAAATGAAGCAGCGATATCGGCTAATGGCGTTTGTAGACAAATAGATATGGACGGAGCCTTGTCAATACATGGACTTGCCATCTGTGCACCTTAGTGAAGTGATATTTATATCAGCATCTGCTGACTGAGCTTATCTGCACCATGCACAGAACCTCATTCACGCGAAAAGCATTTTAAACAAAATCGATCATTTTCCCAATCAATTATGTCCCTTAAAATATGAAGCTTTTATTATTTTTTATTATTTTTAACCCTAACCCTAACAGGTACTAATATTATTCAACCACCAGGGGGTAGCAGTGTTTCTGTGAGCTCTATGGATGTAAAATGTGACTTTATGCTTTCATTAGCATGATTAAAATCATCTGTTACCAAATGAATTCAACTCATATCAAAGTATATTCACAGTCTTCCAGAAACAAGTGTAATTATCTTCACATTTGTAATCTAAATAGAGAAATAGTGCAACCAGCTGCTTAAATATTGGACCCAGAGAAAACTGGTTGTGCTTCTAGAAGCCTGTCATCATGTTAAGTGTTTTGTTTTTATCTGCACTCATTTCAGCTTCGTAAACGTGACCGTTTTTTCTGAAGGAAACTCTTTCTTTGGCCGTTCTGTCTTTACTCAGGAATGCAAAGTCTTGGGTAATAGGATTAGCCTTGCCCCTTAAAGCAACATCTAAATGACATCTTTCAGCCCCACTACACCAGAAGCTTTAGTCATCCCGGCTCAACAGCTGTGCCCGACACATTCCTTTACTGATGTTCGTCCTGTTCTCAGGTGTCTTTACTCTCACACATTGCAGTCTTGATTCTCTTAATACTACTAAGTGCATTCCTCACCTCTCTTGGTAGGTCAAAATACCCCAAGCTCTCCCGTCTTAACACCGTGTACCTACAACAGCCTTCATTCTGCCGTGGCAGTCGAGTGATTGACAGTGTGGGACATTGGTGGAGAGCATTGTTCAAGGATGCAAGTCCCAGCCCTTAAATGAATGACTACTACCAAAGCAACCCCTCCTACTTCAGTCTTACCAGTGAAGAGAGAGAGAGAGAGAGAGAGAGAGAGACGCTGGTGGGAGAGAGGAGACTCAGAAGGAGCTTCATGTATTTCAAAGATTGGGATAGTCAGAGAGCGGCAGAGAGTGAGGTGAGGTGAGGAGGGAGAGGGGGGAAAAAGGAAAACTTCACGGGAAGAGAAGATCTTGTCTCCAGAAATCAAACTTTGGAAACCTGAAAGAAAGAGTCACAGAGGGGCTGGATTTCGAAAGGCTTCGGTTCAGTGAATGGTCAAGAACGACAACTGCGAGAATAACGAGGAGGAGACGTCCACAGAGAGCCCATCAGTGGGCTTCAGGTGACCCGGAGGGTCTGTGAATGACCCCGTGGCTTTCTGTGTGGACAGCTGCAAATGTGGATGTGAGGTCAGCATGAGTATCATCCTAAAGCCACGATCACGCTCTACCAGCTCTTTGAAGAACACGGAGGGAATGTGGTAAATAAGCAGATATTCATATTTAAATCCTGCTGTCTGTGTACGTGTGTGTACATGTGTGTGAGAGAGAGAGAGAGAGAGAGAGAGATAATGTCTTCGGAATGTCAAAGGGCATTTTCCGGGTTGAGCTTGGCTTTAAAGCCTAGGACTGGATTAGGTTTAGGTCAGGGTCGGGGAGGGAAACGAACTCTGAGAGTCCTCACAATGATAGATTGTGTGTATGTGTGTGTGTGTGCTGTTTGTGTGATTGCTCTACTTTTCTGTTGCTGACTCCTTCAACTCCGTCCAACTTTCAGGACACTTCTTCTTGGCTTTGCCACCAGTGTTGAGTCTGAAGGCCTCTTCTGTCAGATCACAATTATCGGTGCTCAAACTCTCGTCTAACCAAACAGCTTCTTTTATTTCCATGAGCCCTCCGCGTCCTTGTAGCGGACGTCCTCGTCCGTCAGGTAGGTGGCCTCATCTCGGACAGGCGCTGATGACCAGCACTTACTTTGCCGAGGAATGTGTCTCTGCATACATTCTTCTGCCTGCACGTGTCTTCACTTAAACGCAGGATGCAGAGCACAGTGCCAGTGGCACATATCACCCTCTGTGTCCTGTCTCCTCCCCCCTCCTGTCTCAACTTGCCCTTGCCTGTCAGTATTGATTCCCAACAACCTCACAGTCAAAGTTAATATTAACCCTTTTTTTTTCCGTTGTGTTTTTTTTTTTTTTTTTTTTTGTCGTGCATGGAGGCAAAGCTGTAAATGGATCAGAACAACCCTGGATAAACATGGGACACACTGTTCACTGGGTGGTGGTTGCCCAGCAGCACGTGTTTGAATTTTGTCAGATCTCGGTGTGCTAATGTCAGTTTATTAATCTGCCCAGGCTCCCCAAGAGATAGCAACGGCTGCGTGGAACGACGACATTCATTATTAATTACTTAATATAGATTAGTAGTCTCAGAGGGTACTACTCTCCCTGAGCGGTTTAGATCAGAGTCACGTTGTAGTTTGGTGTGGATTTTACTGAGATTACTGCTGGAGCTGACTGTGGAATTTGCTGAGAGATGAGAATAAAAGCCATTGTTAGACTTGGACGCACACTCTGAAAAACAGTAGTCAGCTGGACTCCGCAGCTCCTCCATCTGTGCTTCCGTTTTCTTCTTCAGATTTAAAGCGCTCCCAAGATTTTGAACACTTTCTCCCTTGAAGAGCCTGTGTGACTCCTGTTCATTTACTGAACGCGTTTAATAACAAACTCAGAAAGCAATGCATTTTGCATTCACAGTGTGCACCTCAAGACGCTTGCACAAGTGCCAGAACACTGGTGAGCAATTCCTTACGTGCGCAATGCAGAAAGCGGCGAGACTGAAGTGTTTGACGCGCTCCCAGACGTGACCTAATTCAAACAGACCTCAGCTTCACCCATCAGATTGTTAGCGTAAGGCTGAGGAAGGAGTTGAGAACCAGCTCCCCTCCTGTTGTGGTAACTCCGTCTTCTGGTTTATAAGGGGAGAAGGTGTGGAGGAGTAAATAATGTGTGAGTTGAAGCATGAGGGTTTGCATCTGAGCTCTGTCAGTCCCCAGCCCCCCAGCCTGACAGGCGCAGAAGATTATCTATCCTCTTGTGGGGCCTGACAACCTCCCAGTTATCAAACATGTTTTTCTGATATGACCTTCAGCAATTCAGAGCTGAAGCCATAAATGGCACCAAATATACGTCCTTTCTCAGGTGAACCTTAACATATAGAACAGGACTGGTTTGCATTCAAGTGTGTGATGACGTCACGTTGCCATGGGGATTCGAAAGGTGCAGAGAGTGTGAACACTAGAGCAGTGTCATGAATAAAATGAAGGATTTACTTTGGCTGATGAGGGCAGAAGAAAAAGAGAGAGTGTAGCATATCTTAAATATTCATTGATTTAAAAAAAAAGATTCTAAATATGATTTAGAGCTACCAAATATTGCCAGTCCTAAGAGTTATTTGCATTTGACCGCCTGCCTGATCACATGACCCAGATGTTGCGTGTGTGTCTGTGCGTGCATGTGTGTGTCAGGACGATGCCAGATGAAGGATATGTGTTTTGGTTATCAGTAGCTTGTTGTGCACTCACCTGCTTGACCCGTCTGCATGATAAGTGCTTGTCTGTCAGTCAAGTTAAACAGCAGAACTGACTGACTGTTTCACGCTGTTACAAATACAAACCCTCAACATATCTCGACAGTTTTAATATCTCAGAAACCCACAAACAACTCCTCCTGCCAGTAGGGGCACTAATAGGGGAAACCTTCCTCTGGGTGGTATTAGCCAGTGGACACGCTGCTTCCGCAATCAGCGTTGTGTAATGAATCAATATGATGATAAGGACACGTTTTAATTTATCTCCGGTGGGCTTCAGAGTAGGTCGTGTTCCTTTAAATGTAAATACAATAATTCTTACAGATATGAGTTTAAAGCAGAGGTCCGTGTCATGGCACACCAGGCTGGGGATCAGGCACAGACTGTCCTGCCTGAGTGAAGAGGAAGATATTCATCAGCAACGTGCAGATACACGAATGCAGTCAGGCAGTCTGATTGGTTCCCGTCCTTCCTCGTCTCTTTAGTCCTCTCCGTGTCCTCTCTGCTTTCTAAAATAAATCAGTGTCGTCTTCCCTGTGCCTGGTTCAATGCAGAGATCCTTTCTGATCAACGCGGCTCCGAACTCCCCAACCACGTCTGCTAACTTTTAACAGTTTTTGCCCCTTTTTTTTGTTTTGTTTGAGATTCGTGTCCCAGTTTGAGGGTAAAAACACTATAACTAGGGCTGATTTGCATTTTGGAAGTGACAAAGAGATAAAGTTGGGATTGTGACCTCATTATCATCGCATCAGCTGATTATTTATCGCCATCTTTATGCCCCGAAGTCCTCCCTCCTCCTCGTGGTGTCGTCAGATGTGACAACCGTTTGTTGCCAACGTCTCTAATTGCTGCAACTGACCATGGCTAAAAATAAATAAGCTATTGATCTTCTTTCCATTAAAGAGAGAAAAAGGCAGATGGAGGGGAAATACAGAGAAAAGAATTGATGGACAGCTAGAATGATGTGTAGTGTCCTTGGTCATATCTGTGACCCAGGAGTGTCCTACAGGATAAAGACACAACTATTCTAGTAGCTGCTGAATGTTATGTCTGAATTATCCACCACGAAATGTTATTTATTATTGTCAAAATACGCTGGTTTCTCATTTTCCCCTTTGATTTTCTTTTCAGGAGACATACACCCCTCCCAGTCCGTTATAATCTCCCATAAATGAGCGACCATTGTCAAAACATCAAAACTGTCGTGCGTCAGTTATTGCTCACAGCCCCAAATGTCTCTTGGTTTTGTAAATGAAATAATGCTTTTGTTGGATTGCTCACCAAAGGATGAAGTCTCATTAGTTTCAGTTAACAGTCAGCTGTGTATGAGCTAGCTACATTCGGGCAACTGCCCCGACTTAGAAGTTGTCTTTTTGTTATTTCTTGCCAAACATATCGGCATGAATCACCCCGATCACACGGATTTGTTTCCAGTCTGCCAATACTTCTAATTTGTTTTGAATCGCCTCTGTTAAAACAGAACCGGAATGGCGTGACTGATCTGGCGTCGACGAATTGAAAAGGCTTTCGTTTATTTAAGCGCGTTTGGAAGCGCGCTGTGAATATTTTTCTTTTTTTTAATAACGCGGCTATTTTTGTTTGAGATGTCAGAAATGAATGATGGGCTATTTGTGCTAGTGCTCAATAGTTTATACAATAGTCCACAGTTTACCTTCTTTCTCTCTCTCTGTCCTTTTTCCCCCGCCTGTCCTCTGAGGACAGCTCCTGTACATTTGAACACTGAGTCCCTTTTTGAGTGGTCTCTCCCCATCTTGCTTGGATTTTGCGCTTCCCTTCCCCCGTGCGCTCTATTTCATGTTGATTCTCACAACATGGGGGTGTTGACATTTTCCTCCCTTTCTTTGACTTTTCCACACTTGCTTACCCAACACTGGCTCAGCTCCGGAACTTCCTGCTGTGCGTGTGACATATTTATGTCATTCCACACGAGGGTGTGTCTGCAGAGTCCCCCCACACCTACACAAACTTGGAGCAGAGTTACGTCACGCGTGTCGTGTGAGCGTGAGAGTGATCCATATGCTCCCGCGTTTCTGTGCTCACACTCTACACCATCCGTAACAAGATAGTGAGATATGACTCACAGGGAACAACCTGTGCGTGGAATAAGGATAAGAGGGCGCTTGAGTTTTTTAGCCTAACCTGCTTCTGATCTCACTCTAAAGACAGGAAGCGAGGGCATGCAGGCAGACTTCTGGGGTGAAAGAGAGAAAGAAATGTGAAAAATCCCAGTGATTCTGTGTCAAAGAGCGGAACTTCCCTCAGTCATTAGGCTGAGGGCCTCATTCCACTCACTTTTCTGCTGCTTCTTATGGACTGCAGACAGGACCGTTGTGGAAAATACGTCTGGCGTGGCTCCGCCGTCTGAACTGATGGAGCAGTTTTATATAATTTCCTTTTGGGAGTTCAGTCCGCGGTCTGTATCACAACCGAACTAACCGAACTGCACCGTCCACCGCTGATTAGGACTGGGGAGTGTGATGACAGCTGGTTAGATCATCCACTGATGATCAGCGCCGTCCTACACTCGCACAGGCCGCTGTTTGTCTCGCTCTCATGCTTGCAGAAGTGATGTCATAGGTTATAGAGGATTAAATACGATGCAGCGATTATGACGGTGATGACTAGTGTTGTGCTTAAGGGAATCCCCTGTGACCTCAGCACCTACATCACACTCGATCATGGTTCGCCTAATAGCCTTAACAATAAAGCAGGTACCCCTTGTGAGAGACATTATTCACACAGGGTCAGCACTAATCACCTCGGATACTAAGGAGCTCAGTGTGGACTCCCGTGGGGAAACCGTGTCATTGGTTCCAGATCGCCTTTCAGCTCGGCGTCAGTAACGTTGTTGTCCCTGTTGCCATCTGCACAGTTTGCACAGAGTAAATATCTCATGTAGCCATTAGAAGACTATTACAAACCTTTATTATAGTCTTATCACTACCAATTAGTTTTCATCATAATGCGAACATTTCCAATAGTATCTGTTTTTGATTTTTAAATGTAGTTATAGATTTTTTTTGTTGTTGCTGTTAGCGACACTTGTGATTAACACTTCTCTGTCTTCTGTCTCCCCTTTGTGCAGTTTCGATGTGGACAATGGCACATCATCAGGCCGCAGCCCCCTGGACCCCATGGCCAGCCCGGGCTCAGGCCTCATCCTGCAGGCTAATTTTGTCCACAGTCAGCGGAGAGAGTCGTTCCTGTACCGCTCCGACAGCGACTACGACCTCTCGCCCAAGTCTATGTCCCGAAACTCCTCCATTGCCAGTGACATGTGAGTGCACGGTGTCTTTTACTTACCCCTGAACCTTCATAAAAGGCAGTACACCAAGGTTCTGTCTGTTATGATATGGTTTTGTCTTTGGTTTTTTCAATCTCCAATGTTTAACTTTAGGTTTGCCACAGAGCTGGGGCCATGGTGGGAAGAGTGCATGCCCAGTGGCTGATTGTATTGTGGTCACATCTATTTTTAAACCTATTCAATAGCATCAGTAGCCATATGCCCAAATTATGTGGCTGACATTTCACCAGTGTATTGATTGCCTCTCTAAAAATACAAGATTGATGCCTCTGTTTACGCTCCGCATTGTCTTTATGCAGAAGGTCACTCCCCTTTACTGTGAAACCGACGTAAATCTGACACAATCCGGACGAAATTATTCTGGGTCAGTGTATAAGTTGAAAGCGCATTCTTCAGTCCTGCACAATGGAGCCTCTTTGTGTGTTGGCCATTTATTGCAAAAGGGAATAACAATATTGACCCAAAACTTTTCAATACAGCTGGCAGGAAACTCAAACAGACAAAAGGCTGGAAAATATTGTTCCTGAGTAACCTTATATTGCTGCTGTTTGCTTCTGAGATTAAAATCAAAAACCCTTCCTTGACTTCCACCACACACTCTCCATTCACAGTGGACACAGTGTATAAATGTTATTGATGTTATTTATTCTTTATTGCCTGGTTCTTTTATGTGAGTATTTTTTCTCCCTGCTCATTTGATTGAATTAGAAAAGGTCCTGAAAAAGTGTCTGTTCTCAGCGTCAGCTGTAGGTTTTCCTGGTTAATATTTTATCTGAATCTCTAACTGTTACGCTGTCAACACACATGACCTTGGCCACTTGAACGCCACCTCCCTGGCAGGCATGTAGTCATTGAAAATAAAAGTCAAAAATATACCTCCAATACAAGTAACTATCAAGAAGAAAAAATATCCAAAATATTTGCACACTCCATTTAGACAGTATTAAACACAGGCTGGACGCCTGAGCAGTGGGCTGCACAAGGCCATAAAATGAGGGAGAAAGGTGGAGGGCCCAAGGCAACTTTTTTGCCTTGCCGTTTTTGCTGGATAGTGTCTCTACAGTGGGAAAATACCTTCAATCACTTAATAGATTATTATAATCAGAAATCACCATTAATGTCACCCTTTTTTTCTCTTTCAGTCATGGTGACGACATGATTGTAACACCGTTTGCACAGGTGAGTCCCTGTTGTAGTGTGTAATCTATTTTTGGGGGCGTGTAGTGTTTGATTCATGTTGCTGTAAATGCTGCACGTTTAGCCCTGTTCTGTCTCGTGCCACTTCAGGTTCTTGCCAGTTTGAGAACTGTAAGAAACAACTTCGGTGCATTAACGAATCTACAGCAAGACAGAGCGTCCAACAAGTGAGTTGACAAAAAAGGAAATCTGATGAAGTCAATTCTACATGTCCAACATACAGCATCTTATTTTTATAAAAATGTTATTCTGACGATATTGTATCAAGCGGCCAGTGGCGCCATCTGCTGTTAGCTTTGAATACTGCAACAACACAGCAGTTTGTAGTCTTCACACTTCTGTATAAAGGTGTATAAAGGTGTGGAGAGAAATTCATATTTCACTGCCATGGAGTGTTTTTTGAACATTACATAGTTTCAAGCAAACTAACATCAGTATAAACCATTTTGCTCATTAGTATTTTTGGCTCGTGCAGGAGGTCGCCCATGTGTAACCCACCACCCATCACCAAGACCACCTTTACAGGTATGCACAGTGTGAAATGTTTTATTTATATGTATTTCCATTCATGGCTTTTGCATGTTGTTGGTTTGTGGCTAGTTGGCATCTGGTTTTTGGTGTGAATGTAAATTAAATAGTTCGTATGTCATTATTAGTGTGGTTCACTTGAGGAATCAGAACAAAAAGATGAATGGTTAAACTATTTATCAGGAACTGAAGAAAACTGGGGGCAAATTTTAACATTACTGCAGCCTTGCCATGGTTTTTAGCCTGGGATTGTGACACCATCGACTGCATCGAGGCTTATATTTGTTCACAGTTTAGTACTCTTAGTACTGTATTTATACATTTTTGATAAACTTAATTATAATAGAATTACATTACAGAACTTCTACTTGAATCTGTTCCTTCCACACGTGTTGGTGTTTCTTACAAAAAAGGATCGGTTTGATGATTGATTTAATAGTTTTGTAAATGGCTCAGGATTTTCAAGTTATATAGTTATATATATAAAAATATATACATATAAAAAATAAATTATGGTGAATAATGTATCCGTTTACCAGTATTGCCCTTTTTAACCAGTATTTACTAACCAGTATTTACCAGTATTTACTTGAAAAGAGTTCACCTTTTGGTCAAATGCATTTTAAAGTTACAGTCTCGCAGATCCGATGGGTTTTATCCTGAGGAGTCCTGCCTCTTTTCCGATTGTGTGTTCCGGTACACAGTTTGGCTGCAGCCTTGCGTCTGTGCGGCAGAGTGGCCTCTCCGAGCGCCGGTGTCTGATGTCGCATTAAGCATGAGAAGAATGTCATTGACGTCAGAGCAGCTGCTGTCAAACAGAGTAGCAAGTCCAGACAGACAGACAGACAGACAGACAGACAGACAGACAGACAGACAGACAGACAGACAGACAGACAGACAGACAGACAGAAATTAGACAAAAGAGTCAGGAGGAGGATAGATGTTTGGGATCAGTGGAGGAAGCGATGAATGTAGGAAAGGGGGAGTAATAATGGGAGGGGGGGGGAAACAAGGGGATTTTTGAGTTGATCACTTTTCCCACTTAATAGCAGAATTGTGCCCAAACACACAGAGACTGATAAACTATATATAACTATAAGTCGCATGAATTTAAAACTGTGCAAGCATTATTCAAAGCATCTTTTTAATTTTTAGGATATATATCAATCAATTAGATGTTCTTAAAGGTTATATTGTCTAAGCAATAATAATTGCTGCCGATAGGGTGACTTCTTTCCGCCACAAAAGGCTGTATTTGGGGTCTGTATGTGTTTACCTTTGTGTTATTAATGCTAAATGCATATTAGCATGCGTGCACACACAGTGCTGAGGGTTGTCAGTTCTGCTCCCACACCTCTCTGAAATCCAGTCCATATTTTGCTCTTCTCCCTTCCAAATCCACGGTGCAGTCCTCTCCGGCTTTAGGTACAGCTTGGGGAGAGCGGCACGTTTGGCTACCAGGGACGTCAAAGCAACAGCAGCTTACCCTCTACATACACAGCCTCTACAGAGAACACTATCCTACACACACCACACTGGATTACACCGCGTGCTCCCTGGAAACCATGGATGTTTTTATAGACAGACAGGGCAAGGAGAGAAAATCATGATGTGTTTTGGTTAGATTCTCATATGGTGCGCGTGTATGCATGCATATGTGTGTCTGCCTTTGTGCATGTATCCTTGGGGTTGCTAACCATGTCAGGACGCTGGGAACAAGCCTCTGGTTTGTTCCATGCTGGACAGTATTGATATGGATTTTTGACGGTTCTCTCTCCTCCTCACTGGATCTTCTATTCCACGTCTTCCCTCCATTTAACTGTGGCAGACATGGGCAGACTGCTCTTCATCCTGCTACATGACTGGAATTACACATCTTTTATGAATGACACCATCAAGCTTGTACACCTAGAATGACTGTTTGTGTGCGTGTGCGCGTGTGTACTGTGCACAAGCAACAGAATGTAAGTCCGTGTGTGTGTGATTTCTCTCCTGTGCCGTCGCTGTTTTTGTTCTATTTCCCTGTCAACATTCATTTGGACTACCAGAACTGAGTCTGTGTGGCTGTTTGCCATCCATCCCTTAAAACTGTACTGGATTTTTATCAGAGTAAATCCTATAAAGGAAGAACTGGATTTCCCTTGTAGTAAGAGCAGTTCACTGGAGGTTTCTGCCCTTGCAAAGCTCATCTGTGGGACATTAAGGTCCTCCTCCAAGGCCCATACAACTGGCTTACCTGTCCAACATGAAGAGTCACCCATGTGTCTACACGGGGTATCCCAGCTTAACTGTATGTGGTGTGGGAGACCCCCTGCCTGGACCGTCCACTAGCCCTCTGAAGCGGGCTCTTACTGAACCCATGCCCTCCTGTCTTGCCCCCGCAGAGGAGGCTTACCAGAAACTGGCCACCGAGACGCTGGAGGAGCTGGACTGGTGTCTGGACCAGCTGGAGACGCTACAGACGAGACACTCTGTCAGCGAAATGGCCTCAAATAAGGTAAGACTAACAAAAAAGTTTACACCAACTCAGGTGAAGTGTCCATTCCGCAGGGCCGAACCTTTTGGGTGTAAGACAGATGTCAGCGTGTCACTTACATGGAGAAACATGAGGAACCTTCTACATAGCAACCTCAGTGTGTTTTTGTGAATAAACAGGCCTTAACAGATAACTTGGGACAATACTCTTTGCCTGTCTATGCCAGTAATACAGTTAATTATAAAGTGTATAGAAAGGCCTCATTTCTTTCTCCCCCAAATATTAAAGAGCTCTACTGCATTTACTGACAGGCTTGATTATCACAAAGGGCTGTAAATCATAGAGAGCTTAAGCTCAGATGGCGACTGCTGTATTGTCCATGTGTGTTAGCGACAAGCTCGTCATGCAGGCTGGACTTTATGCTGTGAGCATGCTCAGTTGCCTCCAGTGCATGTGTGGTAGGAGGCTGATGTGCTGCGCTGAATGCTGATCAACTCTGGTGATGTCACAGCCCGTGACGTCATACGAGGTGGGGGATGGACCGAGGGGAGAGGCAGAAAGGACGGACAGACAAAGAGATTACACATGTTCTCTCCCGGTGTTCCCAGAACAGGACTGGTCGCTCTACCTCATTTAGAAGTGAATAGATTTTTTTTTTCAAATCTGTCACTATTGCTCACTGGCACAGTAATCTCTGGTTGTTATGGCAACAGCCACATGCCCAACCAGCCCATCTCTGGCAACACGCACAACTACACACGCAGCCGTCTCCCACACATAGCCATTATTTTATGTCTGCATCCTGCAGGCCATTAACACTGAAAAGAAAAACAAGAAAATCAAGAAAAGGGAAAGCAAATATAGAGACAAAAATGTCTTCCTGAATGTACGCCCCCTTGTGGACTAACACAGTAATGGCAGGGTCATTTTCCCAGAAATCACCCTATAGCAGTGGTTTAAATACATCCTTTTGTTTACTTAGTGTCCGGCTCTTGTCTTTGTTTCAAAAACTATTAACTGAACTCATACTTGATCTACGTAACTGCATGCGTTTCACATAAAAGGATCCACACCAGCAGGAACCTTAGCAGATCTATTTTATGGGGTAATTGGAAAAGCTTATCTCATCTGGTTGGTAAGATAATAGACAGTTAGAGGCCAGACATGCAAAATATATTCTAACCTGTATTCTGAGTGTGATGTCACCTACACTGGTCTGCTTATTTATATGCAGGTAGCTTCTGTGGTTATTTATGCTAGCACAGTTTCTCCAGCAATGAAAGCTTACCGCGACGGTTTCAGAGTTCAGTCTCTGTCGCGGTTGCATCCGCAGTTTAGTCGCTCAGGACATCCATCATCAATTCTTATTCATTGACTCCTTGACCTTGCGACTTCCTGGCTATGCACAATATCATTTTCATTCAAGCTCATGCGAAGATCCTGTTTGGGTAACCTAATTCTTCAAGAGAGTAGATAACGTCACCTTACGACTGGAAACCCATGCCAATATGGATTTTCTCATATCCACCTCTGCGGGGGGTTGTATTTAGTATTTTGTGTAGTTTTGTTGTGAGTCTAACTTGTTGTGTACTGACAAAGACGGCTGCATCGGCCGTTTTTCACACTGGGCTGTTTTCAACCTGCTCATAAGAACTGATTATTGTTACAGGTTCAAGAGCAATCAAAACAATATGCTGGATTTTTAGATGTCATTCTAAATAAATGAGGAAGATGTTATTATCAGCAATTTGCGTAGAAGTTGTTGCTTCCAAATTTGGTCAGGACTGCTTCTGAATGTGAGCGGACTCAATGAAAGCAGTAACAATAATTATTGTGTCTCCGTGGAGAGCGCGATAGTCTCCCACCGGAGTAAATATATAATATGAAAACTCAAAGATGTGCTGGTGCCTGGTGTTATCGACAGCTGTGAGTTGTTATTTTGGTCACTCTCTTGAAGAACAAATTGGACACCAGTCACAGCAATGCTCAGTGTGACACTTTCCAATTTTTACCCAATAGTTTCTATCACACCTCTTGGCCAAGTTATCATATGTGTGTGTACTATATTGGTCTGAGTGGGATGTTTGAGAGAGTGTGTGTGTGTGTGTGTGTGTGTGTGTGTGGTGTGTGTGTGTGTGTGCTGCCAATTGAATCTCAGCCATTGGCTCATCTGTCTCAGCATTAACTGTAAATTACTCAGTGCTGGGATGTCTATATAGGTGGGGTGTAAACTAAGCAGGGACAGAACTGGTCCCTCTCCAGTCCCTGTAATTTGGGATCCTTCACAACCAACACTTTCTAACAGAATAACAGATCAGTGCTTAGTTCTCTGTGATTTCAGTTTGAGGTTGAAAGTAAATTGAAATGCAGACATTTTCTTCAAAACTAGCTTGACTTTGTTTATGAATAATCACACACAGTAATTTTATCAAGATTTAAAATTTGTCCAAATCTGTTGACATGTAATTCCATACTGTGGTCATCATCTATTCCAACATAACAGAACAGTAAAATGCTGCCTTCACCTTTTATTCACAACATGACAACAGTTTTCCAAGAAATCTTACACTCCTGAACACTCAGCCGTCGTCCTACAGTCACATTAATGATTTCAAGGTTCGGCTCACCTGAGTGGTTTTCTAAGGGCTCCAGGAACTTGTTTGTCATACCAGAACACATTTACGCACGAGATGGTGGGAAATCTGCACTCTGTCCTGATTTTGACCCACTCTAAAGTATTGTGCGAAAACTGAGTATGATTCCAACACTTGTGTTTGTTGTTTATTTTACACAAGGATTGTCAGCAATGACGTCATCTCATTAAATTTCTTGCTGAGCTTCAGTGCGTCTTTTCAACAAAAGGGACACAACGTGATTCCAGTCATACCGAGGCCACTTCAGACGCTTCTGTTGTGACGTTCATTCTTTTTGCAAGATTAATTGGTTCCCATAAAATTTCAGCAGTGATGTTGCTGTGACTCACCTGGCATGAATAGAATATGAAAGATGACCTCAGTTTTACAGTGTCATGGTGTGTGGTATGAGGTAACCACTGTTTGTGCAAAACACTGCACAAGGTCAGGTGGATGGCGCACAAACACGTACGCGTAAATCCATGCACAAAAACAACATCACAAATTGTATGTAGACAATGCACATATGCACTATCCAACACCACAGGAATCAAAGGAAAGAGAAAGAATTTCCGTTGATTTGTGGGCCAGCCAATCAGAGTGCAGGTGACATCAGCCGTGTCCCAGCCCCAGCCAATCAGAGGGGATGATGAGCTCACACTTCTTTCATATCTGGGTCCTCATTTGCTGCTTCTGTATGACACGGGAGGGGTGTAGCACATGGGAGCTTGAGCCCATGCAGACACACACACACACACACACACACACACACATAAACACATACACACACGTACAGAAGCAATCAGGCAGCCAGCCCTGTTTGGAGGCTGATGACAGAATCATTTTTGCCATCCCGGAGCTTTGACTTCTAGCAAGCATCCGCAGCATCATCAATAATTCACCAGATCAGCAGTGTGTTTCTGTGTCCGAGTGAGGGTCAGTGCATGAGCGCACGCGCACGTCTGTGTGTCTCACAGCGTGTGCAGTCACGATATGCGCTCCTTGGATCTTTGGGGAGCCCGCGTTCCTCTGTCCTCCTCCCCATTTGGCGTCTCTGCTTCCTCTCGTCTGTGGATTTTTACGGGACAGGAACATGATGCTTCAGCCGCTGACGCTACGTCACCTTTACACTGAGCATTCTTAGGTGGATGTCTGTGACTGGAAAGAATCGGGGAGTGTTTTTGTTCCTTGGATGCTTGGTGCTTTCATCATCTGGGCCTGGCTGTTAACCTTTCTGCTTCGGGATCTGTTTTGTTGATTTGTCAGTATGCCTGAAGCAAATTATCTGCTTTCTGTGTCCTGGGGTTACATAAAGGTGAGAAGTGATGCCTGTTTTCATGGAATTTTTAAGAGATTAAAAAGCTGGCGGTGTTTAAAAAGGTGTTAAAAAAAAGATAGACGGATAGAGCAGACGTTGTGTACATGTTAGAGGTATACTTGTTAATTTTATCATCTTTTATGACACAAACTGTCTTACAAGTAAAAAAAAATGTCTTGTTACCAGCCTTTTCTTATTTGGAATCTATTTATTGGTCTATTACACCATTTGTTGTGTTTTTAATGATATTTTTCTGGTGTTATGAAGGTTTTTTCCTCTTCTGCCTCTATTTTAAAAAGTCACCCGATGAAAGCCCACGAGAGTAATTCAGTAGGCTGTCAATGCACGACTGCACAGTAAGCACTCTGCGGTGTTGGAATGGTATGTTTGAAGGAATCATTGCTGATTTAAATAATAAATCAGTTAAACTTTCCGGCGCATTTGCAATCAAGGGACACTAATTCAGTCTTTGCATCACATTAAGTCCCGATTTTATTTTTTTTAATCTATTTTATTTTGCTGTCTAAGGGCGAGGGTCTTATTTTTCAGTCAACTCGGACAAATACCGGACTTCAAGGGTTCTCCGCCATAACAGTCAGTTTCTTCTTCAAATCAACTCAGATGCTATATTTGGTCCTGCCACTCCAATTAGGCACAGGAGGGAGAACACCGAATGGGATAAAGGAAAAGCTGAAAAAATTTAAGCCTGAACGGGGAGAGTGAAAGTGGGTTACTGATTATGTGCATCAGAAATCTCTGGGTAGGGCCTCCTTGATGCCTGAGTAAAAACCCTCAGCTTTGCCTCCCATGATGTGATTTAAAAAAAATAAATGAGCATTTCATTTTTTTCCTTTTTAGTTCAAGCGGATGCTGAACAGGGAGCTGACTCACCTGTCAGAGATGAGCCGCTCGGGGAACCAGGTGTCTGAGTTCATCTCCAGCACCTTCCTTGGTGAGTGATTGAGTGATGAGAAAGGAAGAGTCACGCCTCAAGTTTTAAAAAGCGATACCAGAAGCTTACAAACGATAGCAGTTTTGAATAAAAGTGTTACGACAAAGAAGTAGGCACAGCGTGATTTTAAAACAGATATGGGGGATTTGAACAAGTCAATATAAAGTATAGATCTCAACTACAATCTGAGCTGAAAAATAAGCTGCAATTATAACAAATTAACAATCTTTTGTTGTAGTTTATACAGACTCACTCCTTCACTTTGAAAACTGCACCCTGGCCTCCTTTTATTACCTGACATGTAGCCGCCCTGTATTAATTGTAATATATGCTATAATGATTCTTGCTTGTCTTTGTTGTTAGCCTCTATCCGCTTTCTCAGAACCTGAGTCCATCAATGGCATCAACTCGCTAAAATATGCTTCATTTCTTCACCCCAGACAAGCAGCATGAGGTGGAGATGCCGTGCCCCCAGACACAGAAGGAGAAGGAGAAGAAGAACAAGCCCATGTCTCAGATCAGCGGGGTGAAAAAGCTTCAACACTCCTCCAGCCTCACCAACTCCAACATCCCCCGTTTCGGCGTCAAGACGGAGACCGAGGATGAGTTAGCGAAGGTTTGTCTTGCCTCATTTCAATCCGCACACATAAATGCACCCGTCTGACAGCTGACATGGAGTTTCACAATTTTGTTTCTCTTTCTTCTTTTAAAGGAGCTGGAGCATGTGAATAAATGGGGCCTTAATGTTTTTAAAATCTCAGAGTTCTCCGGGAATCGTCCACTAACAGTCATGATGTACACAATATTCCAGGTTGGGCCCCTTTTTCCTCATCCCTGAATGAAAAGAGGACTCTCTGAATTAGTTGTGATGTTAAACTCTTTTTTTCTGCTTTCCAGGAAAGAGACTTGTTAAAAACATTTAAAATTCCACTCGACACTTTCATAACGTATCTGATGACCTTAGAAGACCATTATCATGGAGACGTGGCTTACCATAACAACATCCACGCCGCCGACGTCACTCAGTCAACTCATGTGCTACTATCCACCCCTGCCCTTGAGGTACACACACACACATATACACACACACACACACACACACTGACTGACACACTCCAACAATCAGCTTCAATCAAACTCCTGCTCAAAGTCCAATCAATGGCTGTTGCTTCTGAGGGTATTTTTGTCCCGCGACTTGACTCCCCCCCCCTTCCCCCCCCCATTCCCGTCCCTTTTCTTCCAGGCTGTGTTCACAGACCTCGAGATCCTTTCTGCCATCTTTGCAAGTGCAATTCACGACGTGGACCATCCTGGAGTCTCGAACCAGTTCCTCATTAACACCAGTGAGTCTAATTATGACTCTGTTTTAGCATCTACGTCAGTGACTCATCACAGACACACGTTCACAGACACACGTTCACACGTTGACAACCAGGTGGGAATGCGCTCGCTGCAGCGCTACATACAGTACATTATGGGCACAAATGTAAGAAATGTGAAAGTTTTTCCCACATTATTTTCTACCAGAGAAGGAGGAGAATAAAAAAAGGATTAAAAAAAATAGCTGCTCGAATGTGGTGGTTTTTTTCTGCATTGTCAACATTTTGTAGCAGCGTCGTAGAGGTTGCATAAGAGCATCACAAACCCTATACAGGACAGAAAGCACAGACTTGCCCACTAAATGCGAAAACCTGTTAATGTTTCCCTGAGCCAACGAGGGAATCCCTGCAGTCAAGCCGGGGTGAGTCACCCTCGTCTGAAACCACCATGCTGATCTTCTGTCAGCCACAGAACAGGATCTCCTCTCTCTCCTCTGTGGCTGCACTGCTCCTCTGTGGCCAAGACTAATGCCTCTTAATGGAAAATCTAAATACAGATCGGAGTCCTTCAAATGACACAGAGCGCACGGGGAAACCTCGCCACAGAAAACAAGCTGATGGCGCCGTGAGACGTGAAAGCGGAGCTCATTTCTGCCATATTAGGTTTCATTTTTGACTTTTGCAAGGGCTACTTCAGGGTCGTGACTGTGTGACCCGCGTGTGCTGTCAATAACCTAGCGGCCAACTAATCTTGTCAACCTGTCCGCAGACTCGGAGCTGGCGTTGATGTACAACGACTCGTCCGTGTTGGAGAACCACCATCTAGCGGTCGGGTTCAAGCTCCTGCAAGAGGAGAACTGCGACATCTTCCAAAATCTGACAAAGAAACAGAGACAGTTACTGCGAAAGATGGTCATCGACATTGTGAGTATACATATATTTTGTGTTTGCGTAGTGTGGAGCGACACTAGTGTATACTGGAGCTTTATATTGTTTCATGTTTTGTTCTGGTTGCTTCCAGGTTTTAGCAACTGACATGTCCAAGCACATGAACCTACTGGCTGATCTGAAAACAATGGTGGAAACTAAGAAGGTGACCAGCTCTGGAGTGTTGCTGCTGGACAACTACTCTGACAGGATACAGGTCAGAATCCGACTGGTCGTCTATACGTCCTGCTAGAAGCAGGGGAAAATGGTGTCCCCATTGGCTCCTATCAGTTCTACTGAAGGAGTTTTAACACAGCTGAGGAGGTCTGAGCTTTGACAATGAAGGAAATCAAAATCACCAATTAAAGATTTGGCATTTTTAGCTTCGTCTTTCTGGTGAGGAAAACAAGTTCACTATTGCAAGAGAGTAGGCTGTCTCCTGTTGTTGCTTACAACACTGAAGGTGTGTTTTTGCAAGTTCTCTGTCAAAGTCAGAAATAATGGTGCTTTTGTTGAATTAAAGATTTGAATGTTTTATGTCAAAGTTCAGACTCAAGAACACAATATTTCAGCACTCTTTTAAAAAGAAGTCATCTTTAATACCTCCTGCTCAGCAACGGTGTGATGATTTGCTTGAAGACACACACAGGTGAGTGCCAGGCTTGACTTTTTTGTTGGTTGTATTCAGGTTCTGCAGAACATGGTGCATTGTGCAGACCTGAGCAACCCGACTAAGCCCCTGCAGCTGTACCGGCAGTGGACGGACCGCATAATGGAGGAGTTCTTCAGCCAGGGAGACAGAGAGAGAGAGAGGGGCATGGAGATCAGCCCTATGTGTGACAAACACAACGCCTCAGTAGAGAAGAACCAGGTAACACACACCCACACAAATGCTCTGCACCTGACTGTCATACAGCGCACACAGGTGCTCACTGACCTTTGCCCCTCTCCTCCTGTAGGTGGGTTTCATAGATTACATCGTTCACCCTCTGTGGGAGACGTGGGCTGACCTGGTGCACCCCGATGCCCAGGTCATCCTGGACACACTAGAAGACAACAGGGAGTTTTACCAGAGCACCATCCCTCAGAGCCCTTCTCCCACCTTGGATGAGCCTGAAGATGGCACTCGCCCCCGGGAGGGGACAAGTTCCAGTTTGAGCTTACGCTGGAGGAGGACGGCGAGTCGGACACGGAGAAGGACAGCGGCAGCCAGCCGGAGGAAGACGAGGAGGAGGAGGAGGAGGAGGAGGATGAGGAGGAAAACAGTTGCACTGACTCCAAAACTCTCTGCACACAAGACTCCGAATCCACGGAGATCCCTTTGGACGAACAGGTGGGGGAAGATGAAGAGGAGGAGGACGGGGAGGTTTCCTGTTTGCCAGTGTGCGTGGTGGAGGAAGAGGTAGCAGAGGAGGATGAGGAAGAGGAAGAGGACAAAGGGGAGACCGCACAGACATAGCAGCGTCTGGACAGCGACTAACTGATCTTAGTAATGACAGATGATAATTTATAGAATATTTTTGGGGTTTTGTGGCGTGTGTCTGTGTTTTTTATATCTGTTCCTGGTTCTGAAGCGTGTGCTGCTCTCTACCTTGGCCACTCCTCCTGTCAGCTTCGTTCAGACACGTCCACTGGTACTTCTTCACGTTTTTTTGCACTCAGGAGAAACTCCTCTCATTCCCATTTGTACTGAAGTGGTGTGTCCTCCCTCCCCTCCGGGGGCTTAAACTAGGACGGTGGCAAGCAGCTCTCGGCCCCGATCACGTGCAACGCCGCTTCTCCTCCCCCTCCTCATCCTCTCAGCCTTGCCTGAAATTCTAGCAGTGTTTCTGTGTTTTATCAAGTGCCCGTAATCTACAGAGCAAACTCTCATCGATCTGAAACAGAATCGCCCTCACCGTTCGCTCATTTCCTCCCAGCCGCGAATTAGGAGGAGTTTGATGGTGCTGTTCTGCTGACGGGACAGCTCGGAAGCGAAAGCCGCAGCACACCGGGGAGCTTTTCCACTGGCGGAAGTCTTCCTTAAACTTGACTGATATAAAGCTCAAATATAAGCAGCCATGACGCTGTCCTAGACCTCTATAATTTTGTACTGTATGTAAGATTCAGATATTTTCTAGAATTTACTTTTGCAAACTTAGGCTTTCTCTTGTTAGAATTGTTGTTTTTTTTTGTTTTTTTTTTAATACGCGGGGCAGATTGTGTCAGTGTTACGAAGGTGTTTGCACTTGCTCAGATAGCATTTATACTACTATTCTCATGCCACTGCGGTCACATCTGGTCAGTCCTGTGCGTTTGAAGTGGATATTGACCCGTACTCATTCACGTGGACGTGCGTTTGGAAGGAGGCTGCGACCTGGGGTTTTGTGCTTTCCCCTCGTTGAGAATGAGGTGTGGATGAAAGCCTTTGAATTTTATTATCGATGCCTGCAGTTCTTTGAACACACCCTGAGACAATGCAATGCTTTGTAGTCGATACAACAAAAGCACCTTTTTTTAGAAGCTTGATTCGCGCTCTGAAATATACAGAAGTTGTATTAGTGTTCGAAAACTACTGGGATGATTTTATACCAACTCTCTGAAAGCTTTTATTGCCATTGTTTTATTTTATTTAATATCCTAAAGCTGCATTATTGCTTCTTTTCAGCCTTTTTATCCAAGCTAATAGATTTATTATGACCATTTTAGTTTTGCCATACCGACTTCACACCCTGTTGCTGTCTGCTTGTTTTCAACAAGACAATCAGCATTGTTGCGCGGTCACCGGAAAAGAATCTATCCACTTAGATATTCTAATGCACTGATATATTTATACACCATCACTTTTGATCGTTTTGATCCTTTTAACCTCACCAACACAGAAAAACCATCCCACACACTCTTGAACATTGCTGTCTGACTCTTTGGCCAAGAGTTACTTCCTCATCTCTCCTTTTACACCAGAAGCTGTTATTTATTGGAATATTTTTCTATTTGTTGAGTCTTTTTTTTGCAATATAAAAAGTGGTACAGTAAATATTTAACTGTTGCATACACCACACAACATGCTTGCCAGTTATGATACCCAAATCTATTTTATTTTCTGTCTGTGTACATAATCTATAAAAAAAAAAATCTTGAAATACTGCACATTGGTTTTTTAAAGAGTATTTAAAATCACATCGTCATTTCCAAATCTTTTATTTAATCTTTTTTTATTATTATTATTATTATTTTGTGCCAAGACATTGTTTTGTCATGATTTTTATTCACGGTCACCCAATGCCCTTACCTATAATAAAACTCCTGGTTTGATTGCTGTTTACAAACATATATTTATTGTGCTGTATATAATATATAATTATTAATGTTACTACTATCATAATGCCGTTTGTCGTAAATGGTTGGTTCTTATCATCCCTTTTGGTGATGGTGTGTTTGTATTACGTACCTCTTGTTGAGAGAATGTTTATTACACATGAGCTTCAGTGTAAAAAAGAAGAAGGATGATCGTCAACATTTTTGCTTATCTGAGAACTAGCTCGGTGAAGGGGGGGGCAGATTTTATTTATTTTTTCTTTTTAAAAAAACTGTTCCTTGGGCCTTGGGCTGTGCCTTAAATTCAATGCATGTCATTTATTTTAGCCTCTTTTTTTTCTTATTTTCTAGTTCTATTTTGCTGCATTAGTGGATCTTTTGGCTCAAGTTGGTCTTGATCTCTCTCTTTTGTAAATTAAATTTCAGAAGAAAAAAATCGTTGCCTTTTGCCAATCACAGCCAAAATTGCTATCTTCAAAGAAATGCTGCACCGGAAAAACGTGACAGCGCAGAGACTCAAGTCAACTCCAGGTCATGGATTTACTCGCTGAGTGATGTGTGGTCCACATCCCAGATGTTGGAGAGTCATATTTGTTTGCTGCTCTGAACACACCACCTCGATGATGGTGCACTCTAACGAGGGTGTTGAGGCCCGGTCCTCTAAACCCACAATACAGCCTGATGTTCTGACCTACCAGGCAGAAAACTCTTTGACCAAGGAAAAGGCAGAAAACCCGGCTGGATTGAGGAGTAGATCTCGACACCCGGCTATAACCGAACGGAGTGCAGCGGTAGTTTGTTCAGCCACAGCCTGCAAAGCACAGAGGCTTTGAGATACATCTGCATGTTCAGCCACTGCTGCATTAATTACGGCTGAAACACTGACGGTGTGTCACGTATCAATGCTTGGTCCACACTTTCACTCACGTTACTTGCAATATCCAAAAATCTCTGACATTTTTCCTGCTTGGGAAGAGGAGAGTGTGTGTGTATATTTGTGTACAGAAAGCGTCAGGGGGAGCTGGGTGGGCTGAGTGAGTGCATCATCAACCCCAAAATGGGATTCTTTGTTTGACACATACTGTAGATCTTAAACAGCCCTGGACCAATGGAAGCAGTGGGTTATCTTTTTTCTTGTTATGTGTTCTTTTCTCCCCCCTATTTTTATGGTGTTAACGAAACTGTAACTTAAAAAAAAGGGGGGGGGGGGGGGGGGGGGGGGTCTCTGGGACAATTTTTTTGGGAGGGGATTAAGTCTTTAGAATGCCAACTTGTCTGGAAGTTTCACAAGACATTTGAAATGTTATTTTGAGGATTCTCCTGTTAACTGCAGTTTATTGGATAGCACTGTAGATCATACACATTTCTGTAAAAAAAATGAACACAAAAACAATGAAAAAACGTTTTATATGCAATGGATGAAATAAAAGCATGGGTTAAATCTGCTTACTCCCTGTTTCTTGTTGCCATGGTTTCTTGGGATAATATCAACTACATAGACTGCATTTATAACCTGACAAAACGTTTACTTTTCAATCGTGTACGGTACATTTCATTTAACTCAGATATTCGTTCTTGTTAAATGTCGCCATCTGCTGGTTAGCACAAATGTAACAATTCAATTCTAACAAACTTTATTTATATATCGTCTGTTACAATAAACAATGTCTCGAGCCGCTTGTAAGAAAACCAGAGCCTGATCCTAGCAATCGTGGCAAATAACGCGGAGGAGAGGAGAGGAGAGGAGAGGAGAGGAGAGGAGAGGAGAGGAGAGAGAGGAGAGGAGAGGAGAGGAGAGAGGAGAGGAGAGAGGAGAGGAGAGGAGAGGAGAGGAGAGGAGAGGAGAGGAGAGGAGAGGAGAGGAGAGGAGAGGAGAGGAGAGGAGAGGAGAGGAGAGGAGAGCCAATAAGACAGCAGTCTTGGCCTATTTAACTAAGATGATGGCTGAAGGTAGCTGACCCCGTTTTATGAACTATGATGGTACGGTTCAAATAAAAACTGCAGGCATAGACTTCCTGACTGTATCAGGAGATCTTAAAGGTCTTTTTTTAAATCACAGAATTCAGCTTTATACGACAATTATCCAAGATGTAAGATACATATAAATATGTTATCAAAAAACAACACAAACCAGACATTTTTATTTAGAGTCACTGAAAATAATTCATAGAATACCAATATTCATTGACAGCTGCAGGTGCGGCCCTCTAACGCTAGGGGGAGTAAAGCTCCTCCTTCACGTCCATATTTTCTGCAGCGTGAAGATGGAACAAACACACACGCCAACTGATTGAACTTGGTTTATTTCCTCTTATCTCCAAAACATTTTTTTTTACCTTGCTTGCACTTAGAAACAAATCTATTTGGCTATAACGTAAAATACTGAAAGACTATGAGGGCATATTCATTTCACTTTTCATTTAATGTTGAATGGAAATCAGTACAGGTATTTTCATGAAGAGTATTGTAGAAGTGAAATGTGAAACACACACTTCTACGTATGTGTGTCACTGCTCTAGTCTTGGAGTTACAGCAGAATGGCATAAAATAAGTTATTCCCCTAGTGTTTACAGTAACACCTCATTTGGACATGACAAAAGCTCAATGGACACCCAGCAGGAACAGCGAATAGTATGTGAATACATTTTTACAAAAAGGTCTACACAAACAATACATTATATGATGTAATTCAACATGACAGGGGCACACACATCCTCACACATACACACACACACACGTTTCCATGGCTTTTTTTTTTCTTCTGGAGATTGTACAGCAGTTTCGGAGCCTTTCTGTCAATCACACACTGCAGAGAGTCGCCATACTCGGGGATGGGGGGACTATTTACATTCTTTCATACAATATTGCACTTATTGGCCCATTGCATCTCACAGCAAGTGCTGTGACGATGCTTCTAAATCTGTAACACAGTGACATTTATATATATATATATATATATGTATGTATACGTATGTATGTATGTACACACACACTTATCATATATAGCTACTAAGAAAAGTCAGGGTTGACTTCATGCAAATGTTTTGGAGTTTTTAATTATGCAACACACGATAAAACAAAGGTAATGTTTTGGCACTTTTTTTATGAACTGCAAAGCATAAAGGCTTTCTGCGTTTTCCTGTAGATTCTCTTTTCAACTTAAATTACGTGTGGACTTTATGATAAGAGGGGCGAAGTCCGCTTTTTTAACCGGGTGAGGTTTATTTTCTTTGACAAAGGATTTGAATTTAACGCACAAAAGTGACCCACAGCATGCTGACTGAAAAAGAGTCTAGTAAAAGTTTATATGGCTGTTTATTCAGTGCATGATCAGCTGGTTGACACCATGCGCTCTGCTGGGTCTCACCGGCGCTTCCATCAATGAACGGGGGATTTTTGCTCCGTGTGGGATTAGTCTTACCAGATGTGTCCGTCGATGTAAAAGTACGCATGATTTATGTTTTGGCAGCATGCTCATCGCATCAAACTTACAAAGGGTCACCTCAGATACTTCACACATCTACAAACAGCAGAACATCAACATGACACATGGGGCTCACAGGGGAGCGTACAGAGGCCGTCTTAAGGATGCTAAAAAGGCCACTTTTCATGATCAGGTTTGTGTTTTTTTATTATTTCAAAGAACAAACTACACTCCTTTGTGAGTCAAAGGTTAAACGCGCACTCGTGCACGACCACTTTAGCACGGTCGTTACACGCGTGATGGCTGCTACATCCTCTGTTACACCAGTGCACACGATCTGGCAGCTTTAGGAGAAAAACTACAAAAGGAGAATAGATCATTTCTATTTTAAATGAAACATTAATTAAAGCACTTTAATTATGCGGGGATTTTAAAGATTAACTGTACATTATGACAGAGGACTATTTCGAGCCTCATCCATCACACGGCAGAACTAGAAGATGAGAACAGGGTGTCTTTCTAAATATTCTGTGGTATTTTACAGGGGTTATATCTGTTTTGTTTTTTTTCTTATTCACCTGTGATATTATGTGATAAAGTTTAGAGACAGCACGACAGTGAGTCTACCACTCAGGAGGGTTTCAGCTGGAGCTCAAAAGCAGCAGGAGCAGGAGTAATAATGCTGAAGGAGCAGAACTCTGTACACTGTACCGCCGTGCAGGAGCAGCGCTGCCCTCCCGCCACTCTTCGCCATCATCAGTCACTAACAGTTGCACCCGGGCTGCTGGAGCGGCGGAGCGCTGTCCGTGAGTTTGGCACTAGGCGCTCCTGTGGTGACGGCCGGATCGCCGTCCAGGCTCTCGGACATCTTGTCGCAGATGAGGTCGACGAGGCGTTCGAAGGTCTGCTTCACGTTGATGTTGTCTTTGGCGCTGGTCTCGAAGAATTCAAAACCTGGAAAGAGCAGTGACGTGAGACATGGAAACATCGGCAAGCTACACATCAAACGTTGCCCCATTTTGGCTCCTGAGCCACGGATGGCTGCAGAAACAAAAATGTTTCTCTGCTCTTGTGGAGGATGTGACGTCCTCACGACTTACCCAACTGTTCCGCCAGCAGCCTGCCGCTATCCACTGACACCACTCTCTCCTCATCCATGTCGCACTTGTTCCCAGCCAGAACTACCTGAGCATTATCCCACGAATACGTTTTGATCTGGGTCGACCTGCGCAGAAACATCAAACCATCAAAGGCTGCCAAAGATGGACAGTCTAAAACTTTTCAGACCTTTTATTGTGTCATTTGTTTTGGAAGAAGAGGAGCAAGAGGGATGACAGAGCGGAGGACATGCGGACGGGTCATGAACGCTTACATCACACCCATCGCAGCATCATGTCCTACATGAATCACTCGTGGCAAAGCTGGAAAACTGGGTCGACTGATCCTCATGACACAAATACACACAAGTAGTAGTCAAAATGCTGTTATTTTCCATCTATTCTGTAATTTCCCTTTCTTTCTCTGCTTGATCTAATTTCTGGTTATAGAAGGTATTGGAAATCGGTATTGGACTGTATTGAACTATTATTATAGAGCTAAAAACAGAGTTGCCCTGATCGGAAGAACTTAGAGGTGAACACTGACACTCGCTTCCAGATATGCCCCAATGATCTTTGTGTTAATATATTACATGTGCACACATTTGAACCTTGTATGAATTTCATGAGGGTATTCTAATCATGGTATTATGTACTATATGTAAGTAATTCATACTTACTGTTTAGATGGACTCATTTACAGGAAATGCAGAGTAGGGACGAAACATAATATAGGATATTTATCCGCTACTGGCGGATAAAATGGATCAGGTATCAGTGGGGAGAGTCGATGGTATCGGTATCAGGTCTGAACCATGATTAAAGATTTATTCAGTGATTTTTTTCATTCAGTGTTACTGAATCTGCTGAGGTGGGAACGGTGTTGAGTGCTTCGTCTTGTCTGTTTGCAAGGATTATTGGGTAAAGGAGTCACTGACATTTTTTTGTGAAAATTTAGAAGATGAAGTTCTACAAATGACTCAATTTTGGGAGGAATCTGCTTCCAGATTTGGATCACAAGTGTTTTATCGAGGAAAATAGCACTCGCTGCAATACCAAGAAGAAACAGCAGATGGCGCAAATGCCCACATACTGGACATAAGTGGGTCGTTTTGGTGTCGTTGTGGTTAGGCAAATTAAAATTTCCTCCTACATAAAATAATAAATTATATGCAGAAAGTCCAGTATCTTGAAAAGAAAAAAGATGTTTCATTTTCTAGAAAGTGTCTTCTGTGGTGATGTTGTTTAAGGGAGAAAGAGAGTAAAAAGGGGGAGGAGAGAAGGAACAAGTGAGAAAAACAGCAAATGCTGACTCTGGATATCTATATGTAGAGTATTTTAACTCTACACCTTGGCAGCTTTCACTTAATATATGAAAATATTCATCTAATTCTTTTTTTCCCTCAAGACTATTCAATTCTATGACGAGGAACCCCTTGATGAAAACAATATTAGGGGAAAAACCCTCAATTTCTGACACCAATAGTGAATTTTGTCTTTCAGGAAATGAGCAGAACGTCAGAAGCTTAGAGTCCAGGAAAGAGTCGTTTCCCGGGCAACCTGACTTTTCAACAACCTCGTCACCCTCCACGAATGAAAGGGAAAGTGGAGTTAGAGCCTGTGGCAAAAGTATAAATAGAAAAAAATCCAGTGCCTGTGCGGGGAGTGAAAAGAGTCTCTCTCCTCGCACACGGTTGACAGGTCTGTGCAGCGTCTGATACGCCAGCGCTCTGATGTAACAGGGCCCAGGCTGCCAGTGACACACTTGGCTCAATTAATAATCATACCCATCACAGACGGCCTGGACTGTGGCGCTCCATTCAAGCATCGCACAGCCGTGGAAGTGCGACCTGAGAGTCTGCCTCTGACCTCGCCTCTTGGGAGAATCTTGTTTTGTGCAAAGTTGGCAACTGTAGCGTCGAAGCTGCTACTGATGATTGAGTTATCATCACATAATTGCATCCGAGAAAGTCGGGCATTATGAAACTGGGTGGTGTTGTTGCACCAGAAACACTCAGCAAATACTGTCCCAAACTCCCAAACTGCACCATCAATATGCAAATCATGGCCATGTGCTTTTTATTCAACACTGCCACCGGCAGATTAGTATCTCTGCTCAAGGAAGAGGGACATTTAAAAAGGAAATGGCATAACTTTACAAGTTTTTGGAGCAGGAATCTTAACCCAGAAACCTGAGGTTGGAATGAATGAATTGTGGGAAATAGAAGACTTTTGGGCCTTTGGTGACATTGTTTTGTGTGACTCACAAGCTCTGGGACCTACTGCCTGGAGCTGCAAAATGAGGCTGGGACCAAAAGATGGGCACGCACTACAAGCAGAAATGCGTAAAGAGATACGGGCTTGATAAATTGCTCAGGGTGGAAGATCCGATTTGTGAGGGAGAAGCATGGAAGCAATCAAATATATCAAAAACGCTCCTTCTCATTATTGAGACAGACAGGAAGCATGAACAGGATATGAGATAACATCATTTCAAAAATACACTAAAATAGATGCGCATCGCCTAACTCACCAATCCTGCACGGCGCCAAAGGACTCCTCGTTGGTGATGTCATACATCAGGATAAAGCCCATGGCTCCACGGTAGTATGCAGTGGTGATGGTCCTGTAGCGCTCCTGGCCCGCTGTGTCCTACAAGCATGTGGATCGAGCGCTATTGTAAGTCTTCTGATTATAATCACGCTGTCATGCTCAGCAACATTGATCGGACCCCGCACAGCATATTTCATCGTGTTAGATGAAGAGACATCAATCTCTGGTCTTCATACAGTATGAGGAGGTTATTTTAGCCTTAATGGAGCAGCCGCTCAGTTTGCTACATCTACAGAAGATAATGAGCACCGCTGTTCACGGGGTGGAAACGATCGTTAAGCTAACTGGTCTGCACTGATGACATGCCCAATTCAGGACTTGATTTCATGGACTGAGGTGATTGATTCTTTCCTCACCTTCCTCACCAACTGTGCTGCACGCGCCAGCGTATTTAGAGATCGTCTGTTTAGAATCGGCCCTTTAAACACTGGAGGATCAGTGAAATTTAGGCCGACTTTCCATGACGAGTCCGAAGCAACTGCTCGGAAAGCAAGGGGGGCAGGGGTTGCGCAGCATTTGCCCACAAATGGCCCTGGAAACAAACAACCGTTGCGGCTTTTGCTACAGGATGAAAAAAATGCTAATGAATCCCAATTCAGACAGATGCTGCTGCTGCACAAAAAGCATTTATCCATTAGGAAGGAAAAGAATGGCCAGCACTTCTGCTTGTTTAAGCCTTTTCCTCATGATATCTTTAGAGAAATGGTTCCCGGACCCCTGCGTCTGTTGTTTTGTTGCAAGTCAAACAGCAATAATCCCATTTGTGTCCCTGCTGCACTGTTGTTCCACCCACAACAAATGTGTTTGCAGGCCGGTGTGAATCATGATGGAGAGGTTCTGGCTGTCCTACTTGGCTCCTGTGAAACAGCAGGCCGGAGCAGCACTGCCGCCACACGGCCTCTGCCGACGACATCAATGCGCTTGTTATAGCCGGAGGACAGATCTGACCTTCAGTCCGCAGAAACACAGCGCTCACATTCTGTCAGGCGTTCACACACACGGAGCTCGGGCCCGCTGTCAGTCATATGCAATATGCAGAACTAACGGCTGCATTTTTAGTGGAAATCTACATGAACTTTCAAAGGTGAGCAGCTAATTGGTCATCTTAGTACTTTAGCCTCGTTTTTCTGTTCCCCGTCCCCTGAAAAACAAAAGTTGGAAAAGCCTCTCTTGTAGTCTGCAGCCCACGGACACTCTCCTCATCTCTATTTGTGCCATTATATATGGGATAGGATATGGTTAATTGCCACCCCCAAATAAGATGGTCAAGATAAATCCCAGCCTTAAGAGCAGCACACAGAGAGGATGATGGGGAAGCTGTCTCTCTCACTCAGCTGCCACAAGACAGACAGGTTCTACGGCTCCGATCAGCTCCTAATTAAGCAGCCGCGACAGCTCTTCAGTTTCCCACACGTTGTGAGTGAGGTGTTGCTTCGGTGTTCAACCCAGTGTGCCAAACTAACACTTACCAGTGTGCCAAACTAACACTTACCAGCCTCCTGTTAGTAATGTTGGCACTTCCATCTGTCTCTGTGCATACATCACAAAGTGTAAAAGCAAAGGAAGCCATTGTTGAAGGCTTCTATTATCTACATAACTGAATCTTTAATCTCAGGAGAAAAAGCTATAGTGAAACGGGGGGAATTAATGCAAAACCTGTGCAGTTTTGTCCTTAAATTGAACGGCAATTTCAGGACAAACAAGTCTGCACGCAGCGTGCATGAATCGGGAATCATCCCGTCAGTCTCAGGAATGTATTGGTTAGATAAGAGAGATGTGGGCACAAGTCTGTTTTACCCTGGCAGGCTGAAGTCACTCTGCTGGAACACGAGACAGGAGAACAAGAGACACGCAGGGGCTGGGCCTCTGGAAAGGGCCCCTTCCCCCTTAAAGCAGGGGTAGTCCTCCAGAAGACCTTGGAGGACAAGGGAAAACTGACTCCAGGCAGACGCTACCTGCATTCCAACATCAAATCAAATGGAAATGTGTCTGCCTGGAACCTGCAGCTGTGGCTTTTTCTCAGAAAACAAATAAGAAAACTAAATCAAACTCTTCCCAGGATAAATATGTGAGATGAGATGCTTGTGAAGAAGGACTGTCTTCAGTAATGGCCTCCCGGTTCAGATTTATTTCAGAGCCGGACATTTTTGGGGACTCGGGTCTGAATTTTTCATGATCTCAAGTTAATATTTCATACCCAAATCTGCAGTTTGATCCTCTTATCGTTCTTGTACACAGTCTTCACTTTGAAGTCGATGCCCACGGTGCTGACGAAGGCTGAAGTGAAGGCATCGTCTGCATAGCGGAAGAGGAAAGACGTTTTGCCCACGCTGCTGTTGCCGATGATCAGCAGCTTGAACATGTAGTCGAAGTTCTGGTCACCTCCCTCTCCCTTCCCTTTCACATCCTGAGTGGCAGCCATCTGTGAGAACAATAAGAGAACGACTTGAAAGACTCACCTAGAATTAATGTGACCCTTCGGGCTTCCGAATGACTGCCAGCTGTTACATAAAACAGAGCAGGAAGTAGACCAGAGCAGTAGCTCCATGTTGTTCATGTGCGCTGTGCAAGCTCGCTGAACAGGCCGCGGATCAGAGGTGACAGAAGGCTGTGTCAGGCAAACCAGCATGACCATCACAGCAGGATAATGTATTGATGGCCATTAAATAAGAAACGTTCCCAAGGGGCTGAGCTTGTTTTCAGCTAATTCAAATGAAAGTAATTGGATAGACTGGCTGACAGTAGGCACAATTCGAATTGTGTTTTTTTTTTCCCAATGTAAGGACATTTGCTCAAGCCACAATTGGGGCTCTGCAAGGAACTATTTAAAGATGATGTTCTTCCTTCATAATTTAAAATCCTTTTCACACGTCTCATCTGTTTTCGCATTAAATCTGCTCTTGTACCAATGATATCTTCCCTGATGTATATTTCTATTTAAAAAACACACCACGACGATATGAACATGGTTCTCTTAGCTCCAAGGTGAATGTTTTGAGCAGCCAGCTACAGACGGATGCCGTGCCTCGATGTGGCACATCCAGCATCGCTCTCCGTCCGCTTCCGTGTATAGAAAACAGCATTTCCAAGGACGCTGCTTTTAATCTACGTGCCCGGCCCTGGCATATGCACACATTACAATAAAAGCGGTCGATCTTATATGAATTAACGCGGTGCAGAAGAGCCAGCTAATGTTAGACGAGCAGCACTGGGCAGGAGGTCATTTTTACCTATTCGTGAAATTCTCCCGAGGAAGCCGGATTAGAAACTATCGGAGCGCGTCGCTGTCGTCGTGCGGACAAACCTGTTCTTGGGGTTTGAGGCCTCGGCTCTATTTGTGTCTGTTTCTTGTGTCAAATGCAGGAATTCTGTTTCAGCACCCGGGAGCTGTCCCCTCCGCTTCTGATGTGGCACGCGCTCCGGCGCTGACGCGGCTGGCTCGCGTGAGATGAGCACGAGCAGCAGAGTGCGTTTGACGCGGGCGTCTCTCGCGTCACGTGCGGACATTTAGATTTGATGGGGGTTGTAGTTTTTCCGAATGTAGACCTTTAACTACATTATTCAGCATCATCTTGAACGAGATCAAAAAAACCCGAATAAACATAAACCAATACAAATACTGAAAATGATCCTGGCGCTTACCTTCCCATACAAATCCATTTTCTGTTGTCTGGTTTCAAATTCACTGTACTAGCAACGCACTATCTGGGTAGCATCATCTGTCCTTTAAAAAAAAAAAAGCAAGAAATATAATGGCCACTCGATTTGCGTCACTCTCCGCCGGTTTTCCTGCCGTCCCCCACCCACGCAGCCGGCAGCGGCTGAACAAATAAAAGAGGCTGGAGTGGTGATGAATAATATTATTAGGGAGCTTTTAGCGGGCGCATCTGTTTTGACCTAATTTAAAATGTATTCACACAGGCTTCCTTAATCCGCCCACATTACTGATGTTAAATATGTCATAAGCGTTTTACTGCAAATGGCATTTTTATTACACCTGAAGCCGACGTTGTCCATCACCAATGCGTAAAGAGCCACCTGCACCAGACACAACAGACACGATTCAATGTGCGCAGCGCGGATTAAACACCGTCACCTCTCCCTCTTTGACAGCTGCTTTAAGGACTCGGTGACTAACGTCTGATAGGGTGTATGTGAAGTTGTGGGGCGGGATGTGGGGTGATATGACTGCCCATTGACCCCAGGATCTGCAGACTGCGCAGAAGAAAAGGAGGGCAGGTCAGGTAGGCTGCTCAAACATGTCTGTCCCTGTTCTGTCCCAGCTTCACCCAAAACATGCCCAGTCTGTGCAGATTCTGTCTCAGTTATACACATAAAGCGTCGACTAGTGAGTTGGCTCGTAGATATGTTGGACATGTATGTCGATTAATCCTTAAAAACATGATGTTTTCATATTGTACTTTGATTTTAGGGGGTGTGGGGGGTGAGTGATTGCGCAAAACGTCCGCGAAAGTTTAATCCGAGCATGCATTTCCTCTATTTCCGTGTGTGCGTAAAACGAAACTATTCTAGATGTTTCTGTGAGCATAATGCCGTAAGGGCACCATCTGCTGCTGGAAATGTGTCATAGGTTTCGACCCGACGTGGCCGCCATGTGGTTTATCATTAATCCGGAAGTTTTGGCAGAAATCAGATAACAGTTGCACCGTGAAGCTTCCATAATGTTTGACAGCAACCGAGGTTGTTACTGAATGAATAATGGCCCAGTTTCTCCGAGGAAATTCAACAGGTGCCAAGTGTGACTTCAGCAGGCGATGATATTTTCATCATTGAGCCAATCCCATTTGAAGCTGTCTGTCATAACAAGCTGAGACTGTCATCGGCTGACTGTCCATGTCGATAGCAGCAACACAAAATGTGTTAATGTCTTGAAAAATCTGCAAAAGGCTGCACAGTTTTATACCTTCATCTGCACCCACCGTCCCACGAAAACAGTCAGACTTTTCATTCATGCAGGTTGCAATGGAGGACTCAATCGATGTGATTCTGGAAGGCCACACTGGGGTCCTGTCCCCCCACAGACCCCACCCCGCCGTCTCAGCCTGCCTCGGTGCTCTCTTCACAGCTGTGTATGGAGTGTGGAGCACCTTTGCTCTGCCTGGCCTTGGTACCATCCCTAGGAAACTCAAGGTTGTTTTTTGTGCTCAATTTCTTAAGAAAAAAAAAAGAGTGCGTATGAAATAAGAAAAACACTAAATATAACTTGCACATTAATAGTGGTTTGCTTACTTTGGAGCAAAGTGCTCTGTCATTGCAACAGATGTGAGAAGGGAACAAAACAGTAAGTGTGCTGAGGCATAAAGTTAATATCTTAATTTACAGCTGGACGACATTTTCTTTTGTAATCAAAATAGATGTGAAGAAACTGACTTTTTCCACCTCGATCGTGCGTGCTTTTGTATTGACCCAGCCTGTGTGTTTGCACTGTGGCCCAGGTTCCGTATTTACCCTCCAGTAGAGTTCAAACACTGAATATAATGAAGCTGCTGGAGGGACGAACGGGTCGGTTAGTAGATCTGGGGTCAGGAGATGGAAGAGTGGTGAGTGTGCTGTTATTCTCTACCTCCAGAAAGAAAACACACATGGCAAATCTTAAATTACAGAATCTGTTCTGTGAAGTGACGTACTGGTCTTTAAGCGCTTTTATCAACACATGGGATCTTTTTAGGTGTTCGCAGCCTCCTCCACTGGTTTCCAGTGCACCGGCTTTGAGATTAACTCTATTTTGGTGGCCTATGCCAGAAATAAGGCCCGCTGGAACGGCCTGCCCACCAGCCAGGCGGCCTTTGTCAACAAAGACTTCTGGAAGGTAAAAAATAGTCTTGAAAAGTGGGAGTTCAGTATTTTTTTAACCTACTTAAAGATGCTCTTCTCTCATAGACTGATTTATCCCATTTCAACAACGTGACTGCCTTCCTGGCACCAGGAGTGGTTTGTATGTTTTTGCTCTTCTTTGCTGCGTGACTTTTCAAGTAATTAAATTTTTTCTTTTACTTTACAGATGGCTGTTCTGAGTGAGAAGCTTTTAAAGGAGCTTCCTGATGATGCACGTGTCATTTCCTGCCGTTTTCCCATCCTTGACTGGCCAGTACAATCATCTGTTGGTTCTGGTCTTGATCAGACTTTTGCTTATGACATTGGCATTGTTCGTGCACACCTGCGAAAAGCCCCAGAAGCTGAGGTGTGACTATGTCAGAATGATTTTTGGGTTATTTTCTTTAACCAGAAGTGCACTAAAACCATATGAATCAAATATTCTTTTGGCCCTCTAACATATTTTTGCCTATTTTGTAAATAATTTATGGCCAGAAAATACTTGTGGCTAAAAAACTTCACTAAAGCAGTTTTACTTTCAGCAATAATAAACTTCTGTTTGCTTCACTTGAGTATTTTTTGTGTTGTACCTGATGTCTCAAGGATACTCAGATTTTGTTTGGTTTGTTTTAATGATATGGGCCACCTGAGTTTGGATAGTCTGAAGAGGTTAAACAGTATAAGCAGTAAAATAAATTTGAAAGTACTCTCAATTTTGGATTGCTGGGAAATTACACCCAAGAGTAATTGTAGTTTATATCAGAAAATAAGGCTCAGTTTATGCAAATAGGAGCACTATCTACCAGATTTAGGCCCATTAATACCGCTTTAAATCCAGAGATTTTAAAGATTGTGCATGGTCTCTGCTTTATTTCCTATTTTGCTTTCAAACTTGATTATCTGCAAGTGGACGAAACTGCGTCTCTATCGTGTAGTATGTGGATCGTCCACTCGGAGGCGCTAGTGCTACAGAATGGTGTTGAAATCAAATCCTTCCTGAATAACATAAAGATTATTATTGCCTGTGCTCATTTTTTCCCTAAGTACATTATCTTATAAACCCGCTTTTGTTGCATTTAAAGAAACAGATGGGCCACAGACGCCCCAGGCTTCATTAATGCTGTGGGTGGAATCTGGCAGCGATTCAGCTGATCATATGAACGGCTAGAAAATAGAATCCGCGTTGTCTCCTCACATTATGTTCACGTCCGTTCCGTCATCGACGAAGGTGTTCTTGCAAAGTCAATCGAGATCAGCAGCCCATAGTGTCGTTTCGCACCGTGACGTCACTGAGAAGGCGGCAGACAGCGGGCGGGGAATCCACCAGACTATAAAACCTCCGAGACGGACTCTCCGTGCAGCATTCGGATTGCAGGCCAGTGAGAGACGTCTGATGGAAATACAGAGAAACAGCGCCCCCCAGCACATAAACAACAGCAGCATGTGTGAGCCGACGCAGAGATCCTGCGAGCCTCGCAGAAAGAGAGCCGATGAACGCAATGCGCCCCCGGAGATGGCCAGGATAATCACCGATCCGGCCACTGGGAAGTGCTACTGCCGTGGGAAAGTTTTGGGAAAGGTACCGCAAGCAGAGTCCCTGCTGCAACTTTTGGATTTATACCCACAAACGAAGACCCCGCTTAACAATATCTTTTTTTTAAAAAAAATTAAAAAATATATATATTTTACCATTTATTTTCCAGGGAGGTTTTGCAAAATGCTACGAGATGACGGACCTCTCCACCAACAAAGTATACGCGGCCAAGATAATCCCACATGCGCGCGTCTCCAAACCTCACCAACGGGAGAAGGTAAGCGCGCAACAGCCGTGGTCATCGCTGATCCACCATTCGGAAGAAACTACCCCGAGTAACAGTTGTGGCTCTTCTGTCTTTGTCCCCGCTAGATTGACAGAGAGATCGAGCTGCACAGAATACTGCACCATAAAAACATTGTGCACTTTTATCACCATTTCGAGGACAAGGAAAACATCTACATCCTGTTGGAATACTGCAGCCGCAAAGTGAGTCCTTGAGTCTGAAAAGTGCTTATTAGCATCAAATGCAGATAAAATATCCAGTAGACATATCCAGAGCATGTCCCAAACATAGGACTCTTTACTTAAAACTTCCTACCGATTTATGTTAAGGAAAACACCCCATATGATGAAGCTTTGCCCATGACGATACTGTTAAAACTGGGAACAGCTCCATAACCATACTTCTGTATCTGTTTGCAGTCATTAGCCCATATCCTGAAGGCTCGCAAAGTGCTTACTGAGCCGGAGGTGCGTTATTATCTGAGGCAGATCGTCTCGGGACTGAGGTACCTGCACGAGCAAGAGATCCTTCACAGAGATCTGAAACTTGGTGAGGACCCTGAACCTTGCACTATGCCTTTTATCCTGGGTCACATATTGAGTCCTCATCATCTCATTCTGCCTTTAGGTAACTTCTTTGTGAATGAGTCGATGGAGCTGAAAGTTGGCGACTTTGGACTGGCTGCCAAGTTGGAGCCGGCAGGAAACAGAAGGAAGACGATCTGTGGAACTCCCAACTACTTGTCCCCCGAGGTCCTCAACAAGCAGGGCCATGGCTGTGAATCAGACATCTGGGCTCTGGGCTGTGTAATGTAAGTATGCAGATGTGGATTAGATGGCTTCTGAAACTTCTTAACAGTTTTAAACAGATTTATAGGTTTGTGCCTTGCCTTTAAGCTCTTGGCTGGAATACATCTTGCACAATTCACCTAAAAGTTTGCTGCTTGTTTCTTCTCCAGGTACACCATGCTGCTGGGCAGGCCTCCATTTGAAACCACCAACCTGAAGGAGACGTATAGGTGCATTAGAGAGGCACGTTACTCCCTGCCCTCCTCTCTCTCAGCACAAGCTAAGCAGCTAATCACCAATCTGCTAGCCAAGACACCAGAAGACCGACCCAACCTGGACCTCCTTCTAAGACACGACTTTTTCACACAGGTCAGGCACCACTGTCGGCCTCTCTGGCTATCTTTTCCACTGTCTGTCTGTCGTTGTAGATATGTGTTTTTGCGACCCCTCCCACAGCTGCAGGCTAACTGGTTTTCGTTGTTTACAGGGCTTCAGTCCAGAGCGTTTGCCGGCAAGCTGTTGTCATTCGGCACCAGATTTCCATGTCTCTAGTCCTGCAAAGAGCTTCTTCAAGAAAGCTGCTGCTGCACTTTTTGGTGGAAGGCGAGAGAAGGTGAAATACTACGAGACGCTGAGTAAGTCTAACATTAGTGATGCTGCACTGAATTCACTGCTAAAGCAACGCCCACACACCACTTCCGCTTTTGCATTTCTGAGATCATGGATGCAGGAAACCTGTGCACCATCTTTCACTTTCACTGCTGTGTGGGATAACTCTTGATTTTCATTTTGGTTTTAACAGACAAGCTAACCAAAGAGGAAGAGGAGATCTACCAACTGCAGCACGATCTTGAGAGAACAGCTATCACCCAGCAACGGAACCAAAAAGTTTCTGAGGTAAGCAGCTTTTGTGTACTGCAACTCGGGAGGGCAAGTGCTCAAAATGTGCACATTATTAATAGAGCTGTTACATTAGCTCAGGATCAAGCTGGAGACAATCCAATGAGTCACTGAGTTTCAATAATAAACTTCTTCACAAAATAAAGCACTTGGTGTTTTCAACCTTTTTAAGCCAGCCACTCTGAACGTGTGGGCGATCAATGAGTCACAGTAGGAAGAGATGATCTAAATCCCACAGATTTTAACTCCTGTCGTCATCATTTCCTACCTAAGAATGGAAGTCCACTTCCGCCATCTGTCGAGAACCCCGTTGCCCCGGCAACAGAGAACCAGCCTCCGTCGTCGCGAGATACCATCCGTCTGATTGTCAGAGGGAGTCTGGGGAGCTGCAGCAGCAGCAGTGAATGTGAGTTCACCTTAATTGATGTTGATAGTTTCCAGATCATGTACCTGGGAAGCCTCAGAGTATTTGGTTGGGGTTGGGCTTCGCATCTTGCATGATCATACTAATGCCGACTTGATGTTCCTCAAGGCCTCGAAGACAACACAACCGGCAGCGTAGCTGAGACTGTTGCCAGCGTGTTGAGGGGATGTCTGGAGAGTATGCCTAAAGGTGAGTCAGCTTAATGGAATAACATGGTCCATCCGAACCTTGCATTAATTAAATGAGTAAATAATCCCCCACTGAGAACTGCCGTGACCACACTAGAGCTGCCCTTCTGTCTCTCTTTATTATTCACCCGTCTGGCTGATCAAAATGCCATCCCAACTCGGTCTGCATTTCCCTTGGCCGCAGTATTTCAACGAGATAATTTGTTGAATCTTTGACTCCTCGGCGTCGGTGCATTCTAATCCTCTCTCTCTCCATTTCCTCCCCCTCCCCCAGCGGATAACATTCCGAAGGGATCAAACAGCTGCAATCTTCAGTGGGTGACTAAATGGGTGGACTACTCCAACAAGTACGGCTTCGGCTACCAATTGTCTGATCACACCGTGGGAGTTCTCTTCAACAACGGCACTCACATGAGCCTCCTCCCAGACAGAAAGTACGTTTTATTCTGCTCTTTCACAATTCTCCAATGCTGTATTGATTAGTCACTCCATGCGGCAGATGGTGCGTTTAGTCTCGCTGCAATCAGGAATTGTCAAGGACACCAGAAATTCATAAATATTTGCCTAATGTTTGGGTTTCTCTCCCCTTCAGGACCATCCATTACTATGCAGAGCTGGGTCAGCGCTCCGTCTTCCCAACATGTGAGGTTCCTGAGCACTTTGTTGGCCAGGTGACTGTGCTGAAGTACTTCTCCCACTACATGGAGGAGAACCTAATGGACGTAAGTTGCTTTGTCTCTTTGCCTCTTTTCATTCTTCATGCTGTGGCTTGTATCATTCCAATGTGTTAACTCCTTTGCTTTCCTAGGGCGGGGACCTCGGTAGTATGACAGACGCAAACATGCCCAGACTCTACCTGTTGCAGTGGCTCAAATCTGACCGCGCCCTCATGATGCTTTTCAACGACGGCACTTTCCAGGTGAACACATTCACAGAAATTCAGCTGCAACAGCGTCTCTGTCAGTTGCAAAGACCAGAAAAATACTAACATAAACTGTTCTCTTTCTAAAGGTCAACTTCTACCACGACCACACCAAGATCGTTCTTTGTTGTCAGAGGGACGAGTACATGCTGACCTACATCAACGAGGACCGTGTCTCCAAAACCTTCAAACTCAGCTCCTTGTTGACGTCGGGCTGCACCGCCGACCTGCAGGAACGAATGGCGTACTCCCTGAACATGCTTCTGCAGAGATGCAGCTAAAGCTACGCTGCTCCATTTTGGACTGAATTAAACAGACAAAACCAGCTGTTACACGACTTCAGAAGGATCCGTGAGAGGAGGATTTGTTTGAGGATGTATAATTGACAAGTGATTTAATATTCTGAGACTGTCTCACTGTCGTGACTCAGCCTGAGGTGCAGTTGGAGAGGAACAACACCCAGCTGGACTGGACGAGGAAATAAAATGTAGCAAAATAACAGGGCTAAGGGCTGATATGTATGTTGATAGAGGAAAGACTGAGCTTGTTGGTGCGAGTATGTTGGTACGAACTGTGTAACAAAGAGGTTTTTTTAGGGAAGAGAGGGTTGTTTTGGAAGTAAATTCAAATGCTGGGCTGGCCCCATCTTAAAATGTATGATATGACTTGTGTTTTATAGAAATGATGCATAAACTGATGCTCTGAATGTAACCAGAGCAGAACTGTGGAATATTCTCAATGGTGTACAGTGCTTGTCATAGCAACTTTACATACAAATGAGTGAATTATGCTTGTGGTTGATGTGTGAGTGTGTGTGAGAGAGACACGTGGGGGGATGGACAAAATCACACCTTTATACTGTGATTGTTCTCTTTAATAGATGGACTCAGCACACTGAGCTGAGAACTTGAGGGATAATATGGAGAACAAGAAGAAAATAAACAGTACAGGCATCCTCCTAGAATGCATTAAGAGCCATTATCCTCTGAATCAAATGTCCTGGATAAATTATTGTGTAAAAAAGTGCAGTATTTATTTATTTAATAAAAAAAAAAACATTTTCTAAAAAAAATCTCTATGCTGATTTTTGGTTTTGAACCTAATGTTTAGTTTGTTTAATATTTAATTAGCAGTTCCTGGGTTTGTGTACTCTGCATTATGGGTAAACACAATTTAGGGTAAACATACTCCCATCAGTGTACTGGTCCAAATGAAAGCAATCAGTTTATCTTCAAAGTTGTGTTTGCAGTAGGAAATGGTCACCCAGGGATGGACTCACGATTGGCGACATATTTATGCAGGAGATACCTGTGCCTTATCAGAGATGGCAGTTATATCACTGCTGCTGACCTTGGATCACTCAAGCATGCACACAATGGTCCACAGACACAGACACAGGGCTGCGAAGACAGACAGACAGACAGACAGACAGACCGACCGACCGACCAATAAAATGAGGTAACAGTACTTTTGCAGCTGTGCGTCACACCTTTTCTCTGAGCGTGATTACAATCATGTTAGCATCCTTTCACAGTCACCGATTATAACCATGGAAACAAGGAGTACTAATTTGGACACAGCCGGAAATCAGTAACGGCTACGTAAGACAACGGTAAAGTGGCTTTTCACGCTGGGAGCCAGAGTTCCAGCTGTGACATGCTTCCGAAAGCGTAGCGCATAACTTTTGCTATTGATCTATTTCCGCCGCAGCCTCCCTGTTATCCACATGACCGTATGATTTGATTGTTTGCTGAACACCCCGTCACCTTCTGTGCCTTTTTAATGCTCTGCAACCGAATGTGCATGCCTGAGTCATCCCCTTGAACGTTCACTCAGAATATCTGTACTGTTCAGAGTTCAATAATAAATGCCTCATCCATAAACATACCCACACAGACAAGAGCAGAGCAGGAAGTAGCCAACAAAGAGGCGCAGGAATTATTAATGAAGACACACGCAGGTTTGAGTGCGCTTATTTTGGCAGTAATGGCTCCTGGAATGGAGGATAGAAATAGATTTTGATGCCAACCTCAACATTTTGTGGCTTTCAAGACCATTTTTCACTACATATTTTCAGAGCGAGGCGCCACACCTCCATCAAAAGTGTGGAATTAATGAGGCAATGTCAATAAAAGCACTCCGGTTGGGAAAACGCACAGGTTAACATAAATCATTACCCGTCTTTTGTAAATTGTGCAGCGTTTAAAATCATCAAATCGGCGTTGGTCACATTTCTCTGTGTGCCGCTCAACTAAGAAGCCAGCCGAGGTCACAGAGCTTCAAGTGTGAGTTCACTTGGTGTTCTTGTCACTGACATGTGAAGAAAAATTCAAAAAAAGTGTTGATCACAGTACTAGTTTTTTCAGTATCACCCACACAAAGCTGTTATGCCACACGGACACAGCAGTTCTGCAACGAGCCTAAGCTAAAACCAAGTCGGGGATCATTTTTCCTTCCATCAGAAAGTTTTCTGCTAGTAGAAAAGTGAGTCACCTCAACATTAAAAGTGATAGTAGGCAGACACAAAAAGCGTTGCTATGCAGGCACTCTGAGGGACCTTTGCATATCAAATGTTAGAACTCCTCCTACAAGCTGGACCGAAACAGAGTGTGTTATCTTTGATGACTATCCAGCCTCTGCTGGAGCCCACAGGGGAACAGTATCGACGAGAGATGTGAGCAACACACATCAGTCAAACCAGTTTACACTCAAATACTCCAGTTGCGCCAGGAGTGTGTCTCACGAACGTGTTCAAACATGTAAGAAATGTAACACATCTTTGCATGTGTGTATCTTTGTGTGCATGTGCTTCACTGCATATTTGGGTTTCTCCCTGGCGTGGCGTTCTGGATGAGTCATCCTCTAACCTGTGTCGGCTTCTGCTTCCAATGTTCTGGACTTGTAGGCTCTCTGATTCCTGCGTCTAAAATATTACCCACAGGCTATTAGCTGCAAAGTCTAAAACCAGTCAATATTCAGAGAATACACATGATGCAGTGTGGTAAAATTAGGGACTTTTCTGGACCCCCCCCCCCCCCCCCCCCCCCCCCCCCCCCCCCCTTCCCCAGACATGAATCACGTGCACGTGGTTAACTAAACTGACCTAATGTGACCTATCAGGCCTGCATCCTAGGGCATAAACTCCTCAGATCAGTTGCTAAAATGGTCATGTGTGGTCGATGAGAATCACAGGATGATGATTTGTGACGCTTCGATTCCTGCGTTCAGTTTCTGCAAGAATGTCTCAGGTCCTCCTCCACAATGTCAGCATAAAGTGTGACTCCATTAATGGAGCAACAAATGACTTGCTGTCTGCTTTAAAAACATCACATGAATGTGTGGGGGCTGCCTTGGGACAAAGGACAAAGATAATGTTGGAAAGGGCGAACAGAGCAACTCCACATCGGTGGAAAATCCCTGTTTTAATACAAAAACTAGCAGGAATATGGAAATAATAACTGGTCTATAATGAGGATCCTGGATTCGAGGGGGCATCAGGGGACCAAGTTGCATCGCTTTACGAATTTTCTGTGACTTACAGGAAGTCAAATACATAATCTTTACAATTCCATTTGAAGCTTTAAGCAAAAGTGCAACTTTGTTGTGGAATTTGTAACTTCTTTGGTGCAATTCACTCCAGAAGAAATTCTTGTGTTACTGCAGCCTGGTGCGTGCTGTCTGAACCAGGCTGGTTTTGGAGATAATTACTGCTTGGATGTTTCAATGCGACAGCTTCAATCAAAGAGGCATTGCAATTCATCCGTGCCAGAAACGGGTGGTTTCCTTTTTTAAAAATACATTTCACAAAGTTTCAACGTGTCAGACACACACGCGTGGTGCTGATCACTTCGGTCTAGTTAAAGCATTTTAAAAAAAGCTAAATAGGAAACCCTGCACGTAGGTGTATTTTTAGCATCAGAACACATAAATCTCATAATCTCGCAAATAAAAATGTAAATGTAAACCCATAAAATAAAATAAAAATCCTGATAGAGTATCTAAAGGAACTGATCCCATAATGCAGTCATGTTATGTTGAAATCAGTTATCAAGGACCTATGAACTGTGGGAAGTCTGTCAATCTGGCCCTGGTTTCAAGAGGCTCAGAGCAGCATTTCTGACCTGTGACTCACAATCTGTCATCCACAAAGTCTCTCTCTGTCCCTCTCTCTCTCTCTCTCTCTCTCTCTCTATCACACACACACACACAGACACACACGGACAAATACCACATTTGGGTTGGGCTGAATTGCTAATCAGGTTACTGGTTACAATAGACATTTGTATTTTTCCTAGGAACTTTCTATTGCCACCAGTGGTGAGAGTGGTTAGGCACAGCTGACAACACAAAGTATTACATCTATAATCTAGATCCAATTCATTTATAAGTTGCATTGAAGAGAAAATAAAGCTTTTTTCCCCATCAGTTACTCATTTAGTATTCTGAGAGGTTCACCACTCCTACAGTATTAAAGGAAAATGGTCCAGGCGTCTGCTCTGACAGAATGTGCCGCACAGATGCAGGGGCGGATGATTACTCTGTGACGTCGGCCGGAGGAAGACCTGCGGAATGATGTCAACCGGAAGGTGCCTCTCCACACCTCTTCCGATGAAGCTGCAGAGCACAGGCGTTTCACCACACACTTCTGACACTGCCATGTGTTGGTTCTCTATAACGAGATTGTTTCGTGTGAGCCGTGAGATGCCATTATTTCCGACTTGCTGGATTGACCCTAAGAGTTGATCACGCTGGGCGAAGAGGGGAGCAAAACGATCTGTTAACACGCCGCTGAAATACAGTCGCTCTGAGAAAACGCATGTGTCCATGATGGGTGATTTACCTAAATTTAATGAATGTTCTCTCTCTCTGCTTTAGTGTGACAAAACACACACACACACACACACACACACACACACACACACACACAAAAAGAACCCCAGGTATGAGGTTTATCCAGTATGGTAATGTTTCCGGGTGTGAGTCTGAAAGACCCAATAATGAGCCAATCAATGCCTCGTCTCTGATAAGAGGTTGCCAGTCTCCACTTGCTCTCCCATTCGACACATGCTACTGTTTCCATGGCAACTGGTATTCTCATCCTCACCCTCACATAAACATCCAGCTGCACTTAATTTGGCTGCTCTCTGGTGGATGTTAGTCATCATACTGTGCAGACTTATTCTGCTAAATGCTTAAATCATAGTATTTAATAAAATTCCGTACGTGTGGTTTTATTTTTTCTTTCACTTCATGCACATTCACGTGCTTTTTCCTCCTTTTGTTTTGTTTCTCCGAAACAATTTAAATTTAATTTTGACAGTGCAAATGATTGACTCCCAACACTGGTCAACACTTCATATGTGTATACACACACACACACACACACACACACACACACACACGCACACACCGACATATACAAATATACAGTCTATATATGTAGGCACACTAACATGTTAGACTGTGTCATTTGCTGTTGTTTTTTAAGCAAATGTCTATATCTACATCTAAGCTATCAGTTACAGTTAATGTAAATTCTTTAGTGTTGTGGATTTGAAGCACATTTTTGAAGGTATATTCAAATATGACTGGGGAAAAAAACTCTGGTAACACTGTAGCCGCTTGGATTCCTTTCAGCGGAAGTGAACAGGAACACATCCTACTGGATATCCTCTGTTTAGCCAGTAAAATGATGCAGGAACAATGAAACAGATGCGTTGGTGGCTAATAGAAAGAAAAACAATGTGCAAATATTCCACTACAAATGGAATATGTATATTATAAGAAACCTTCAAGATCAACAATGCAAATGTACAAACATATATCAGGAACACAAACATGGCAAATTAAAAATATACACGATCTGAACCCAGCAACATGTGAATGGTGTTTCATGTCGATGAGCTCACGTCTAATGTCTAATACAGTGTCACCTGTAGCTGTGTTGGGTGAAATCACTGAGTAAGAGGTATTTAGACGCTGGGCTGGTTGCAAGTAGATGATAGCAAATATAAAAAGATGGACATCGACCACACAGAAACATTAGCCATAGAGGTGGAAATGTGCAAAATCTTCGAGCGTCTGAGGGGTGCATTCTATATTGAGAATGAAGTAATTACCAGGCTCTTAAGTGCACTTTGGTGACTACCCCAAATAAATGCAGCAACACAGACAAACAGCTTTACTCACACTCACATAAAGGTGATGTAGTGACTGTGAGTTTCACAGAAGTTGTGTCTGCCCGTTTGTCAGCTAACAGCTCACCTGTGGGCCTATAGGCTTGACTAAGCGCTCATAAATGTCTCTATAGAGTCATTAGTACTGGCAGGGATTTGCACAAACAGGTTCACAGCAGCTTTGTAGTTGAAGTCTTTGCCACAATCGTGTTTTCATGTTTTGCTGTGACTGTTTTGGAAAATCCCCCACACTGTTTTCACACACCGTTAAGTGGTGACAGGTAGGTGGGTTTATCATGTGGTTTTCAGTGAAGGAGTATTTCATGGTGAATCATGGGAATCGCGTGATTCCTGTCCAGTAACCATTCTTAGTCAAAAATTTGAATCAATAGGGGAACGTACAAATGTCCCCGAAGACTATTAAGCTCATTACAGGATTTCCTGTGAAGTAACAGTGATAACCACTGCAACCACTTCGGGCTGAAGAGTGACTTGCGATCCCGATAGCGTGATATTTTTGTCAGTGATCTTAAAAGGCTGGAGCGGAAACATGGTGACAAATTGCTTCAGAAGGAAGCTCAACTCATTCTCTTGGGTTAAATATCAAGAGTCAGTCCTCCATATTCACAAGCAGCACAAACATGTTCAGTACTTGAAATGGTTGCTAGTTACCACAAGCTAACTCAAACCCTAACCCTAACACCCTGGATGGACCATTTACCGTATGAGAATGAGGAACACGAATTATGGAGTTTAGCACCCAGTCTTCCTCTAAGAGTTTCATTGTGTTTCTGTACAAAAAAATCTGTTGTTCATTGTTTGCTAATGTGAGGCTGACTTGTCAAAGCACAAAAAGATAAGGATGGCCTGACACCATGCAAAACTATGAGCAAGACTGGAGTCACGAGGCGGACATGCACCAGCGCTGCTTTTTTAGACATTTATGGGCCGAGATATTTATCAGCCTAATGGATTCATCTCCAGATCACACGCACAGATACACAGACAAAACCACTGAATGTGGACATCCTCACTGCTCAGGAAGCCTCCAGAAAGCATGGAGTATAATTAGTCAGTTTATTTTAGTAGCTGTCATTGAAAGCCCCCTGGAAATCAAGGCTGTCAGCGGCATATTTAAAGTGACTTCAATGAGATCCACCTGTCAAGCAGCTTTATCGTTTCAACGCGGCAATGAAGGTTTGTTTTTTTTTAAATGGGGAAAAAAAGATGAAATCGTTGCTCGTGACGTTCAGATGTACTTGACAGCGTGTGTCTCACCTTATTTCAAACCAAATGACTGTAACAGCCCCGTCTGACGCATTTCCCTGATAAATATAAGACTTCTTCTCACAGCCTCAGCTGCAAACATTTTACTGCCAGCAGCCGGGGGGACTGAAAATATAAAAACAAAAAAGATCTAACACTGTGGAGCCCTGCTGTTTCATTATCATCTTCTCAAATGCTGCCATGTGCCACCAGAACGGCGGAGTATGTGTCTGCATAGGTTCAGCACAACTTCAAAACAAGTGAAGCGAACGAATATGATAATTGTTATTTCCAAATATGCAGGAGTTATATAAAAAATAAATAGCCTGTCAGGGTATTATGTAGTGGAATTAAGTCAAACTTTGAGGTGCAGAGAACATGCCAGGTCCTCAAACATTAAAATCCTCTATATCATCAAGATAAATCATGAATTACTTCCTTTCTAACTACAAGAATATCACATAAAGTTATAGTATCACAGCGCTTGCAGACGTTACAGTGAAAATTGCCCAGTATTGTTGGTTGTGGGTGGAGCTTTGAAGGGCTTGCATCTGTCGTTCGGTGAATGTGTGAAGCAATCACACCTTTCCTTCCAGCAGGGAGGGGCTGGCTCTCTAAGCACAAGGTTCCTGCCCTCCAGATTATCCCGGTCCTTCTCTTCCTGTCCGTCTGTTTCCTGAGTTAATGGACTCTTGCCGGCCTCTCACAATGGAACAGCTGCAGAGCCCCAATCATGCTCAAGTTAAGCCAGAGCTACTTTGTATTAGTGGCAATGAACTTGATTTGTGATACATCAGATGGTTTTTGTTAACCATTTCAAAAAGGCCCACTTGTTTATAATGGGTCTTGGCTGTTGACTTCTTCACAGCTCACATGCTCAGCCACTCCTAGTTCACTATTTCTATCCCATGCAATGTTTACCCTGCAGCCTGTGGGTGGAGCGGATCTCGCGCCACTTCCTGCACAACAGGAAACAGAGAGACGGGCGAGAGAGAGATGGGAAGGGCTCGGAAGAGTTGATGGATGAGCTTGCTTCACTCCATTGTCTCCATTTTCCTCAACAGGTGCAGATAGCAGGATAACAGAAATACTGTTTGTTGCTTCAGCGCTTGTTTCTAAAGCTGATGCGTCAGTTTGTGTTGATGAGGAGACCTTTTGAGACACGTGAGCATTTTAGACCTATTTATATTTAGAAAGGGAGAAGGTTTTATGTGAAATTATCCAGTTAATAGGATAATAGTGACAAAGGACTGAAAACCTGCAGTGGTAAACTGCCATTATATCCAACCCATACTCAGTCCTGACCATCAACCTAATTACATTATCTGATCGATAATGTTTTTTTAAACAGATTATACTGATGTAAGTGCAATTCAGTCCTGAATAAATGGTAAAACAACAAATATATGTCTACTAGAAAGCCCACATTAATTTTGAGGCACAATTAGGAACCGCTGTTGACGTTGCAAAAGTTTTATGTTGCAAAGGTTTTTTTTTCTTGCTTCTTGCTAATGATATGCTATGTCTTCATTTTCATGCTAGTGCCTGTGTAACAGGATCTGTTAACTGTTTGATCTTGACCTTAAAATCGAGTTACAGAAGATGTCTGGGCACGTCTCAGGTTTCTGCAGGGACAAGAGCCGCAATCTACTGTAATCGGGAATTTCTGAACTGTTTGTCATACATTTCATAAGTTCTACAGATACCACTGACTCTTCTTTAACCTCAGACTTAATGACACCATTAATTCTCTGGATTCTTTCAGCTTGTTAATACAAGTCATCTGTTGCTCAATGGCATTCCAACCATACCCAGGATAACATGCTCGTTAACAGCAGACATAGATGCCAACGATGCACCAAACTTATTAGCACTGTGACAGTTTTTGCAGGCATATACAATTGTTAAGAAATACAAAGTAAAAATGGAACAAACTTTGCTTCTGACCCAGCTTTAAAGCTGGTACCATTTTGGATGACTGTTCTAGAAAGTGAATGAGCCCACAAATGACCACATGACCGAACAAAGGTCACCGTGTTCGGATGACCGCCTTCATAACCACAAAGACCGTCAAGCAGATGAGCCAAGTCACCAGTCGGAATGAAAGAAACCTATTTTGTGTTTTCACAAACAAAGTTGAGTTGGAGTTGGACTCAGATGACAGTTGTTTTGTGCCCTGAAATATTATTAGCCCAGAAATTGATATTGTCAGAGATTTTCCATCTGCAAATTTATTTTTTTTATGTGGCTGTCGTCATTGCTTTTTATAAACTTCATTAAAAAATGTGGAAAAGGTAGTAGGTTATAAATATCATTACTGTATAGAAGTAGTAGTTCAGACAGGCGAATTGAAGTGAGTGGTTTTTTTCTTCCCACGTAGTCAGATATCAAAGTTTTTACGACACTGCTGCATCGTAACCAACATACATGGTCGTGTTACAACCTCTAGGCGCTGAACTTGGTGTTTTTATCTGTGAAAACACAGCAGTGCTATAGATTTCATGAGAACTGAGGTCTTGGGGCTAAAGGTTTTTGTGCGATCCTGCAATCAACCCTGGCCAAACTGAATCCTGCATATTTGGATTCAGCGATACCGATGAGACACATTAAATCTGAATCTGATCCACACATAAAAGCTGGATTGTGCAGCCCCAATCCAATCCAGGCTCGGGACAAAGTGACCGTGTGTGATCAACTGCAAACGAGAACAAAATAAGCTCCCATTTGCAAAATAAGTTATTCAGAATGGAAGTGCTGAGCGAGGACACAAAGTTGGAGTAAAAAGATGACCAGCTATGACAGCTGTCTGATACAGATTGACATTGTTAGACAAGCAGCAGAAAAACAACATAGTGCTCACAAAAGCACCAGTTGAACCCACTCATGAGCAGCAGAGGTGACTGGGTCCGTTAGAACTGAATCACCAGTGTTGCAATGATCCTGGAGCTACGGTAACAACAACACAATGTTCTGCTGAGCCTATTTGTGCTGCTTTGGAAAGATGCATTTGGTCTGCATTTCATGATCCTGATGCACTTACTGATTGCCAGAGCACATGTCTGGAGAAAATTAACCCTTAGGCTGCAAACTGTTCGTGTGTGTGTGTGTGTGTGTGTGTGTGTGTGTGTGTGTGTGTGTGTGTGTGTGTGTGTTTAAGCCAGAGTGGGCTCTCCTATTAGTGACCATGTTGAACATGTTCTTTATCTTGCTTGTTAAACAATGAAGCTTGGTGATTAGCTCAGTTTAGTAACTAAACAGCAGTATTTGGGTAAAATAACGTGCAGGTTTGATGCAGTTGGTTAACTGTTAGTCTCCACTCTTGTGAAACACAACCTGGGACTTTCCTGTGGGAGTGGTCCTGGGATTTCTTTCCCTGGTATCCTTAAACTGCTGCACTGAAAGGGGAACTTGCATATCGCACTCCACTGAGCACTGAAACGCCTTGACAAATGCTATCTTGCGACAAAGATGCAGCAGATATTGAGTAACATATTTGAGCGACCCTGTCCTTCACAAGATCATATTTTCACACGCTACTTGACACAAATATTTTTTTTTTCCAATGGTAAAACGGTTGTCATTAGCCATACATATGAGTTGAAAGCTGCCGTTATTTTCCCCCCCTCTTTTATGTCAAGCTTTGCTTTTGTGTGTGTTGTGTGTTGTAGTGTACAGTATAGTGAGGTCTGGGGACTGAGTCACCCCGAAGGACTTATCCGTGCAGACGTCGGGACAGGCTGCATTAAGCTCTAATGAAATCTGTCAGCGCAGATTGCCCTCACCATGAAGCTTGCACAGCGGCTCAAGTACTTACATGACAGGGTTGGGGGGTGGTGAAGTGGGGCAGGCAGGACGCAAAGAAGAGATGGAGCGGGGTAAAGTGAGGCTGTGCGGGTTTTTGTAATCAACACAATTTTGAAAGAAGCCCTGTCCTTGCTGGGGTGGCTTCATACTGGAGGAGCAGACAGCCGCAGCCTCCCTGCTTAGACCGAACAGGAGTGAGCAGAATACTGATGAGCACTAGAGGTAAAGAGAAGGAGAGGGGAAAGAGAAGGGGTGGGACGCAGGGAAAGACGAGACAGAATGCAGAAGACATAGCAGAGGAAAAATTTTAAAGACCAGCCACGCAGGGCTTGAAAAGAAGAAATGCTCAGGGATCAGGGAGGTATGAATCATGAATCACATGGGCCGGGATGCCATTTATCTGAGCATCCTGTAATGCTGTGACGTGGGGCGGTGAGACGTGCTCACAAAGACCCTGTGTTTCCTCAGAGACGTCAGAGACAGACACATTGCAGCGGAGCCTTTTTTTTTTTTTCTTACAGCTTTTTTCCCCAACAGCAACTATTGCCACACACGCGCAGCGTGATGAATAGTCACTTGTCACCAGGGTATTCGCCGAGCAGCGTGAAAGTATGACATCATTCGCATGTCAGATGATTGTACATGACCGGGCTGTTATTTCAAATATTTCCTGTTCCTTTCCTCGTTCCACGCATGACTACCATTTTCACACAGTGAGCTCGCATGGTGTGAAATTTTCCATGTCACAGGGTGGAAAATCTTTTTGCTGATTTGTCCTCTGGCTTCTTCGGCTCTGGCTCAGTCCAGCTAAATGCAGACCTGAACCATGCCTGCAGCCTGGATCTGACTCACACAGCAGCTCCCATGAATACCAGTGTCTCCCAAGTATCAGTGCTAAAGCCTAAACCTTTGGCCTGTTACCTCAGGTCTTTAGTTCTGAAGCTTTGGAATTCGCATTCACCAGTGAGCCTCTTGAATCATGTGTAATTCATCACAGCAAGACAAAACACAAGAAGACAAGATGCCAGGTGTAAATAATTAAGTCCGTGGAGAACGAGATATGCAGTTCAGCAGCACGGTGAATTAGCTTGTCTGAATGACACTTTTATTGTAACCTGATAGCGAGAATGTGATATTAAACTAAAAGGCATATTTAGCGAAAAAGATCAGACTAAATGAGCAGAAAGATACATTATTTGATATATATCAGCTACAAAATATATTGTTAAATGTAAAAAGCTCCTGGATAGTGGTCGTTAAACACGGCATGAGCCAGAGAAATGACAGGAAAAACATCACTTCAGGGAGAAAGCCTGTTACCATGACAAACCACCCCAATAGAACTATCGAGTTTGGCCCGATTCCTGTGTCACTGTGTCCCTGCTGATGTGTGACGTATGACTGATGTGTCCTCTATCCTTTCTGTTGCAGTTTTCCTGCAGTAGTGTCCTTAATTTGACAATTCAGGGCCCCGGCGATACATTACAGAGTCTCTTTATGATGCACAGAAGACTTTTTTGTGGGTCTTGGGATGTTACACTTGTGTACCAAAGTTCACTAGAACTGCATTTGACCTTTGTGTGTGAACCTTGGTACACAAGTGTAACATCCCAAGACCCACAAAAAAGTCTCCTGTGCATCATAAAGAGACTCTGTAATGTATCGCCGTTTCCTTGTTAGAACAATGTTTTTCTTTCCACAAAGTTGTTATGTTAAAGCATCAGCATGACTTCCTCATTGGGTTTGGGGTAAATGTCGTCAAGACGCTCGGGGAACAGTCACAATTTTAACCATGACATTTCCTGTTGCCAACAGATGGCGTCATATAAATAACCGCATAGTGTAACATCTCAAATGTTTCTTCACCTCGATGCCACAGTCAAGCTTTCAACAGCGTTTGCCTGTGTTCCAGCTACTCCCTGTTTTATGTTGAAAGAGCAAAATACGCCAAACCACCACACTCACAGCCTCCGATTAAGTTAAAAGCTTCGCAATTTAAAAAAGTTGGGCCAAAACCACACTTTCAATTAAAAATAGTGGACATAGAACATTGCCCCAATAAAGTATTTTTGTACAGTTGTGGACGTGACATAATCCCACCAAATTTCATGTCCGTTAGTGGTGTCGTAGAGTCACAGATGCATTTTTTATGTAATTACATCATTACGTTGCTGCAACATTGAATCAGTAGCATTAACTATTAATTTAATTTTTTTTTAAATTTCTTCTGCTTTACTGAATTAAGAGAAACATGCACCACCAGTTCCTCCCACCCACCATCACTGCTGACTGTTCTTCTCCCATCCACTTGTAATAACTTGTAATTACAACCACATGGCCCACAATCCTCTTTGTCTCGTCTACACAGGGCTCGAAAAACCTCTGATCTCTCCAGTCTGCCAGCTAAAGGTCACCCACTCTGCTCTTTGTTCTTTCTATCCTCAGTCTTCTTTTTCTCCTTCACCGTTGTTTGCTAAGCCTTCTGCATCAGCTGACCTTTAAATTCAACCATGCTTCTGAATTTAGTTTTTGCATCACCTTGTGCGGCACTGCTGAAAATGTAGCATAACCAACTTCTGGTCCTTTCGTCAACCAAGAAGTTCAGCATAACAAAGCATGGAGTTTGGTGCCGACAGCTGCAGCAAACTAAGTAAACAAGGCGGGGGCGTCTGGACATGTTCAAGTGCACAAGCAAACTTGACACGAACACGAGTCCAGTATTTACAAAGCAACAAGCTAATACATTAGCTTGCGGCATCTTTTGATGTCAGTGTTTTGTGGGGTTTTTGTGCGGTGGCTTATTTATGAAACAGGTCACAGGTCACAGTCATTCTTCATTTCTATACTCAAGAAAGCTTATAGGAATATTTTCACTCTAGACGCTATTATGCTAATATTATTATACTGTGGCTGATGTGTCCATGCTGCAATTGTCCTTATTGTGTAATGTAACTAATGTAAATGCACAGAGAGAGTTTTTCTGATTGTCTTCTAAATATAAAACAACTGAACAACCTGAGCTTCATTATTTGCAAATAAGATAAGATGCAGAACATGTTTAAACCAAATAGTAACTTTGTTAGTCTCTGATGTTGTTATCCAGCAGGAGTATTCATGGTTTTCACTGTTTGTGTCACATAATAGTTTTCCTCCACCTGCTGCTGATCAAGCGGTGGGAACCCAGGCCTAGAAAGTCCTCCCCTTCCTCTTCTCTCTCTTTCTCCATTTTACAGCACCCATATGCTTTCTTTTTGTGTAAAACGTCCCTGGACTCATGGCTATTTTTGGTTGACGGGGTTACCTCACTCATTGTTTTCTAGCCTTGCTGCTGCAGCAACACTGAGTGTTGACAGACTTCATGATGTATTCCCACCGGGTACCTAGAAAACAACTGCAGGAGCCCCATCAAGTAAGAATCACTGCACTGAATAAAAGTTCTAACCTCAACCTTGTGAACTGAGTGATGAACCACCTCTGAACCAGGATGAAGTATCACACGGAAACACAAGTCCAAATAATTGATTTGGACAGTTTGCAAGAGGTCGCGTTTAGGTCAACATCTGGGGCTATTGTCGCAAATAGATGTCAGGAGGGGGAAAAGAATCCATTCAACAAATCCTCATCCTGTTTTGTTTTATTCAGGGTGTTTTTTCATGATTGTCTGACCTAAGTAGCAGCAGAAAATCTAAGGTCATTAAGCCCGAAGGGACTAGATGTCATTGAAGGAGTTAATTCAGCAAAATTACTGACATACTATCAGTAAATAACTTTAAGATTCAAATCAAATTAATATTTAATTTACACTCTGTTCCTCATTTGGGATTGTTATCATTAGTTATTGTGACATATACAGCAACTATCTCTATTACATCTAATACAAGATGTGTGAAAATTACACAATTATCCATGACGTATGCTTCAAAATGTTTAAGATGTTGTCATATCATCGTTGGACTCACTAGCTGGACTCAAACTCATGGCTCCTCTTGATCCACGTGACCCCAGATAAAATGGTAGCTTGAACTGAAACTGAAATGAGAGTTTGTGTGCAAATATTAAAAGGCTCAGTAAAAGGCAGTGTAAAAGGTTCTATTTGCCAAACCTCTGTCTTCATGAAGAGCATTCTCTCTTGTGGCTGTTCTCAAATAAGTAAATGAAAATGCTTTAATTGCCTTCAGAACTAAAGCATTTTCATTTACTTACTCAAGAATGTCTTAATTACCTTCATAATTACAAACCAAGGACTTTGATGGCTAAATGATGGTGCAAATTTCAATCATGATGTGGAATAGTGCCTACTCACCAACCTAAAACTGGCAACATCAAAACCAGTTACATCAGTCCCTTCAAGACTATAAGGAGTGAAAATATTGGTATTTATTGTGATTAAAAAACATTGCAAATGTGTGCCAAGAAAAAGCTTGCTGATAAGACAACTGGAGATGGAAATGAGTGATATTGCATGCAGCTTACATCTATATGAACTTGATCTCTCTGCAGGAGGATGTTCCCTGAATATCTATTCATCCTGTGGGAGAGGCTTTTTCTCCATATGACCATAGGAGTTCAAACATGAGTCACTGCTGGAACAAGCATCCCTCTCTCTGCCAGTGTTTTACACCCTTCCTACTCCCGATCCCTCGCTCCCTCACTGTATTCTTCCTGAGTCATAAACACATTTGCATAGAAATAATAAACCTGTTTGAGTAGATGGTTCTGCTGGTATTGTACAGTTGCAAACCTACCCCTCACTGGGTTTTATAGCTTTAATGTAATAAAGTATTCATCTATTAGAATGCTTCTGGTTCTTCATTGCAAAAGATGTTGGGAAATCATTACTCATTGTTGCGCAGCCTGGTTTTTTTATTACTAAAAAAGTCCTCGGATAAAGTTTTCAACAACTTATTTTCCTAACCATCAAAGATAGGCATGCTGTAACCCAATGAATGCTGTTACATGATCTTCAAGGACGAGGCATTCATGTAGTCAAAGAGACCCAGGATGCTAGGACACGCTAGCCCTGTCTGTTCATGTATTTAAGCTAAGTTAAGTGACTCTAGGTAATATTTGCACCTCTCTCTGCAGTCACAGCTGAATGTTGTCTGTTTGTATGTCTATGTTAGGAGATGGAGGCAGGTGAAGCATGAAAAAGGGGTGGCATATCCATTTAAATCAACATTCCTGGGTTTCAACACCCGCACACAGGATACAAATACACCCAAAATGTAAAGTGTGTTACTTCATGCTCATAAAGAGGTGAGGAACTGTGTGATAAATCAGAATCAGTTAGAGCTGCAGTGGGTCATTAGGTTTAAGTCAGGAAAGGGTGTAACCTTCAGGGAGGAGAAGGTGTGATGGCATCCTTCCTTACGGGGAGCCAAAGACAACCAAGTGGTTGAAAGGGTTGATTATCTAACTATCTGTCTGTCTTTAATAATTATTTAAAGCCTTGAAATAATCTATTTTCCATTAGTAATCTTTATCACATTGAATTGTAATTGAGCTGATTAAATGATGAAGCCTAAATACAACTAAGACAAGTTTTCCCCAATTTTGGTGAGGAAAAAAAGGTGTCAAGCAACTGACATTCTGTTCCATGGTGCTCACACAGAGTATTTTTTGACTAGGTAAAATATAGCAGGTTATTAAGAAGATGTCTCCATTTCCTTAACAATATTACAATGGAAATCAGGTAAAAGCCAGAACAAAGAAAGCAGAGCAAGCATGGATTATCAGCAAAGACACAATAACCAGGGCAGTTAAGATGTCAGACCAATTGCAATATCTGTGAAGCAATTGTTGCCTCAGTATCAACATCCTTTAAGACACACAACATGAAGTTTTGAAGATGGGGTCACAGAGGATTTTCTCACTATTGTGAAAGTGCACTGATGAAAGGATGTCATAGATTAGAACCACTGCGTCAAGTGCAATACAAAATAAAGAAAAGAACACTGTTGACCAAAATGCCATGCAATAGCAATGATGCAAGAAAAAACACATGCAAAAATGTTTATTTGTATTTTTAATACAAATACATTCATACATTCATTTTAATATAAAAGTTACACGCATGGTATAACAATTTCAGATTCTGTAAAAAAAACTGTTTTACCAATTCTTTTAAATCAAAACATCTAAAAAAAATCTATATCTGTTACAGCAATATCCTTTTGTGAGCAAATAAGCACATGTGCAAAAGTGCAGGGACAAAGAAAGCAGAAATACTTTTGATTGCATCTCATCATCCCCTGGGTCATCTTTACATCGGAAAGGAGCATCCTGAGCTTGAGCTGAAGGCAAGCTTAAGGAAAAGGATGTGTGTGCACGTTACGTTGACTGGGGAACTCGTGACTGGTGTGTGTGTGTGTGTGTGTGTTGTGTCCTCACTGTCCTTTCTCCATCCTGAGTACCACAAGCCTCATTCTACTAATAAAGTGGGGACTTTTTGATGGATCTCACATCCATGTGTGTGTGCGCGCGCGCGTGTGTGTGTGTGTGTGTGTGTGTGTGTGGTGTGTGTGTGTGTGTGTGTGTTGTGTGTGTGTGTGTGGTTGCGCACCCCTACAGTTCACAGTGCTGGGAACCATTGCTGGCCGGACTTCCTGTTCTTCTACAGGAAACAAAATGGCGGCGTATGGGAGGTCTGGAACAATGCTGTGAAACTCTGCACCACCCAGGTTATGGAGCGAGGTTCTTGTGAATCAGAGGGCAGTGCACGGAGCAGCGCACGTCCCATTTCTGCCTCAGGAACCATGTGTTAGTTCACCTTTCATCCTATTGCCTTTGTGTGAAATTTAAAGCAGACAATGCAGTTTCCTTAGCAGGTATACATGAATGTTGTTACCCTGCTTGCACACAAACGCAATTACTTCAAGTAACTCCATTTTCGTGACAGTTTCTTTTTAAATGTTCAAAATAAACAGACGTATACAAAACAAAGTTGGTAAAACATGACCTTCCTTCAGCAACATACAGTTTTCTCTCTTCCAAGATGCAATAATTAATATCGTGCCACTTGTTTAGAAAGAACGACAAAAATAAACACTACGTCACACAGCGAAATATTGAAATAAACCGGGAACAACCCCCTGCAATTGTTGTTTCCTGTCACGCTGTCACAACACCAACGCGTCATGAGCATTCTCACGTTTCAGAAGTGACCAGAATAGCAGAGGATGGCTGTTTACTGCCCCATCTTTGTTTTCAGGATGTTACGCAGGCACCATATTTAGATACTAAGGGAAATATATGAATCTGATTAGAGCCCGTTTTTTTATCCTCCCACTCTTGCGACTGGGCCCCGACACAAAAAGTAACAGGAAAGCTTATTTGAGTTTCCTTTCGAGTCAGTGGAGCTGGTGAATTAGGGACGCTGCAGTGAAACATTCAACAGAGGAAAAACGTGGGCCACGGTTCTGCACAGCTTAGAACCACCATTATGTAACAGAACTCTAAATGCTGCTCCACCAGAGACTTTTCCTTTCCCATCCTAACCACCTACAGACGTCTGTCAATGCCCTCCATGTAACATTAAAAACCTCAGTAGGTGTTACTGGATGATTGCCTCTTTCATCATGGCTGATTTTTTTCACTTCTCTCTGAGCCCAGATGTAAACTTGAGGCATCTGTGTTCTTTTTACTGTTTTAGAATGTGCAAAACAATGATTGACATTTTGGCAAATATATTTTTTAACAGGAGTTTAATCAAGGTTTGTAAAATTGATGTAAATAGAAATGAAAACATTGTCTTTTTTAGCCATTTTACTGTGTTTGCGTCAGAGCGTACAGTTCAGAAAGGTGAGGTGGCCTCTTAAAACCCATGAAACCCACCCTGGTAAAGTCCTTGTAGGCATTCAGAAGAAAAAGATGGTTGTTATCACTTATGGGGGGAAAAACCCACTTCTCCTTTGGTTTGTGTAGTTCCTTACCAGAACAAATGTGTTCAAATGAACTTTGGGGATCTCAATTTAAGGCAAAGGTCTAACCAACAGTTAGTGTTCGTGCATTCGGGGTTACATCTATGGTGCAAGCATCAACTCGTGGACGCGTTTGAACAACACTTAATTACAAACACCGTCTCCACCAGCTCGGCTTTCTTCCTTTGGTCATAGCTGGAGAGCCAAAAGGCCAGACCACGATAACTGGCACAGCCGAAACAAATTAGATCTCAGTGTTCTCCCCAACATTTCAGCTCCACTAACCAGAATCACAAGACACACTTCTTTTAGCACAACACACAAGTTGTTATCCAACCATGAGATGGACTTTTTGGGCTTCTTGCTGGTGGAAAGCTTTTTAATTTGTGCATCATTAACTATAAAACCTATTCCAGTCAGTAGCTATAAGTGCAGTCAAGCATCTGTGTGTCCACCTTGCTCATTCAGCATTCAGTTAATAAAAGCAATTATGATAATGACGCCAACAGGAATGATCAGAAGAGGGGAGGGTAAATATTTTGTGCTTTCATCCATCCATATTGTGTGAACCACTGCTGTCAGGGTCAGGGGAGATGCCGCAGTCTATCTCAGCAATGAAAGGCAGGAATACACCCTGCAAACACACACACACACACACACACACACACACACACACACACACACACACACACACCAGTCACAAGTTACTATTACACATTATATTCTGACAGGATTCGGACTTGAACTTAATATGTCAGAGAGCAACTTTTATTATTGGGCAACTGACAAAATGTCATGGTGGATTGACATGGAGATTTGAGAATTTGTAGTCCTCACACATACTCTTTGCAAAGTGTTGCCATGGAGACACCATCACCCACATACCTCTTATCCATATCACCCATAACACAGCTGTTTCCTCTGGTTGCCATCTGGTAGGTTGTGCTTCACAAAGCAGAAATTGGAGTCATATTTAAGTCATAAGACAGGAACGCATGAAGAAAAATGATAACTGCATTGATCTGATGATTTACCGATTTGCTGATTCACTCTAGTACCTGTGTTTTCCTTTATAACTGCAGTCAAGGCAAAAGTTGCTCAAACAAAATTGAAATTGTTATATTTTAGGCGTGGGATGTTCAAGCTTCCTAAGCTTATTCTGCCTCAATATACTCACCAAAGAAAAGCAGAAAAAACAAGTAGATATTTACACGAACCTTCTTTGGTTTATGTTTAAATACAAACTCAGCTGTAAACACTATTCATCCACTAAAGACTTGGCAACTTCTCCATTGGTGTGTGTGTGTGTGTGTGTGTGTGTGTGTGGTGTGTGTGTGTGTGTGTGTGTGTGTGTGTGTGTGTGTGTGTGTGTGTGTGAAGGGGGGGGGGGGTCCTACAAGCAGCAGCTGCTGTGAAGAACGTCATTCAAAAAAGTCAACTGAAACATGTGGGCACACAGCATGACGCACGTTATGCAAACACCTACACGAGCAAAAACTGTATCTGACTTTCAGAAAAAGAGGAAATTCCCACTCAGCGTTACTCCGCCCTAAAGTGAGCAATTGCTCTGCTCCATCATTTTGAAAGCAAACTGCCTTGATTGAACACAGGATTTGGACACTTCTGACACTGGTAGCATGCTGATTTGTGGTTATTTTGTACCTCCACCAAGGAGGTTATGTATGTATGTCCATCCGTCCGACCGTCCTGTTTGTTTGTAAAATAACTTGAAAAGTTCTGAAAGGGTTGTGATGACATTTTCAGAAAAATAATGGACCTGAGGAAGGGATTATATTTTGACAGTCTTCTGGTTTCTTGGGGTTACTTTAACCTTTGATCACCCTTAAGCCCCCTAAGTAACTTATTATGTTGTGTAACCTCATACTCCTACTGGCTATACTGTATACACACCCCGGCCACTTTGTTGGGTCCACCTTGTGAGATGGAGCCACTTTTGCTTTCACCACTGCCTTGATTCTTCATGTTATTAGTGTTGGGAACACTCATCAGAGATTTTGGTCCACACTGACGTCCTCCTGCAGCTGATGTAGGTTTGTCACTTGCACATTTATGATGCGAAACTACCATTTCCACGCATCCCAATTTTTCTGGTGAATGTGGAGGTCATTGGAGGACAGAGGACTCATTGTCATGTCCCAGAAACCATTTTGAGATGATCAAAGCTTAGTGATGGTGCATTATCCTGCTGGAAGTAGCCATCAGAAGATGGGTCCAGTGTGTTCAGAGAGGGATGTTGGGCAGCAACAATCCTGGCTGCAGAGTTTAAATGATGCTCATTTAGTACTAAGGGGCCCCAAGTGTGCCAGGAAAATAGTCCCCACACCATTACACCACCAGCAGCAGCCTGAAGGGTTGATACAAGGCAGGATGGATCATTCTGTCATGCTGTTCACCCCAAATTCTGACCCAACTGTCTGAATGTCTGCATAGTCAAACCAAGTATCGTTGGCCAATGTTGAAAAGACAACTTCTGGTCAACATTTATCTGACTACTTACCAAGTCTACATGAAAGCTGTCATGGAGACCAGTTTGCTGTGGACCAGCTGGTTCTGGTAGTTGGTAGTGTTTGAGATCTACTCTGGAGGGGATGGAAGCATCAGGACAAGACAAGAACGAGACCTTTGTCCTGCCTGCTGCCAAACTTATTCAGCCACACAAGATCCGTGACGCAGAGGATAACACCAACTGACTTCCTCTGGGATTTCAAACATCCTCAAGACAGACATTTTTGGGGCAGCTCTGTGAGAAAGACCTGCGGGTTAAGTTCCAACAGCACCACCTACTGGTACCAAAATCTCAGCAGTTGAAAACACAGACAGAACAAGTCTGGACATATCTGGCCTCACGCAGTAAATGATCAAATGGCAAATATGATCTAAAGATCTGTGAGACTTTGACCAAAAAAGCAACCAACTATATTATATGCCTATTATAATTCCTATTATATTAAGTATACTACCTTACTACATCAACTAACCTCTACTTTAACTACTATTGCCCAATCTGAGAACTGTAAAGAAAAATGTATTCTTATTTGGCAATCTGTCCTGTTTGAGTCCCATTCTGTTAATCACATAAATCAACATATTCTAGTTACGAAACAAGAAATGGCCCTTGATTAAAGGAAAACAACTAAAAATGTCTCCAAGTGCCTTGATTCTTTAATCAGAAACATTGCTCTTATTTTGTCACCTCAACCAGGAATCCTTCCACCAAGGCTCACTCTTGAATATTCAAGCAATCAGCAGTATTATTTGAGATGAGGCATGTTGTGGTGGTATTTTCAAGTTTGGACTTTCACATTTCCAGCAGAGTTTGTCATTTGAACACAAACACAAAATGGTGGTATTGAGGAAAACTGTGGCATATTTAGAAGGAACTCCTAGTGCTGAGCCATTGAGCATCTAATTTGAGTTTCATAAAATCCTCAACATGGAGAAAAACACTTTGCCTGCAGCTGCCACATATAAAAGCGTCCACATGCGTGCTGTGTGCTTTTGCTAAAGCAAGCTTCACAAGTGACTAAATGGATGCATTCAGCAGACAGAAAATGCTTTTTTACAGATTGCACTCAGCAAAATCCTTTCAAAATTGCGCATTGATGAAACCTCATTTGTGTTATTGTACATTTCCATTAGCCATTCTCTGCACACTTCATCAAGGTCAGTGTGGCCTATATAATACTGGAATAAGCAATGCCATTAGGACATTTAAACAAATTTGCTTTTTATTATTTAGGTTTTCTTCATCAACTTTATCATTTAGCAGCTTATAAAAGATGAAAAGAAACAAAGTACCAGTAGAAAATCCACCCAGACACAGACGACACGCAATTATCGAAGCCATATCGGAAGGGTTGTTGATTTTACCTTATTGCACAGACACTCACTGTTTATTCAAGTTGGGGATAAATATACAACTTTTAAAACCACGTAAAATTTGTGTCACGGTAAAAGACATCACTTATCAGCTGCATTCGTGTCTGTGTTAAAGGTATTGCTGCATAAATTGGCGTGAGGTGCGCTGAGTCATGAGGAATTCAAAATTGGCACACACTGCCACCTAGTGGCACAAGCAATTTAGGTAGTTCTGTGCGTAAAGAAAAAATATAAATACGTGCATTAAATACATGGTTAAAGTCAGTCCATTACTCCTGTGACCACAGCACCTTTGTATGCATTTTCCATTAGTCTTTATCCTTTAACGTGTTTATACAAAGATATACTGTAGATCAATTAATCATAGACTGGTGCAAAAAGGTCAAATTATCATGAGTGTGGAGCTGACGCTCCATTTAGCCTGATTGCAATGAAGGATTTCCTGTGGAATAGCACATCAGCTGAGTGGGCCGTTGCCAGCCCGTATCAGAAAAGGTGTGGAGGTGTGTGTCAGTGATAATGAACCACATCCTTTCTTCTCTAACAATGGGCTGTGACCCTTTATTACGCAGCTCCTGACACCCTGCGTCAGAGGATCACTTCTTAACCTCGCCGTCCATTGGACAAATTCAACAGATGCAGACTGCAGAGGTCATGTTTGTTTACAGTGTTCCAAGCAAAGTCCACCCTCCTCCTCCTCCAAATACATATACAGACGTCTTAAACTGTCCTTATATCTGATATAAATGTTAATGTTAATCTTGAAATTACAAGGAAGTACAGCACTTGCTTCACTATACTTTGAAATAAAAAGCCAATAAAATATTTTATACTGCAAATAACAAGGACATGCAGCTGTCAAGCATTTTGCCTGTGATGGAAAGTGAATGTTTTCTGGCCTACACAATGGTTCCCTTTAAATAGGAAATCTGCTTTTTTTAGTCACCATCTTGCAGTCACCAGCAAGATTACTTTTGCCCTCTGCTTCTCACTTAATTTAAAATAATAATAATCTAAAGTAAAAGTGACAATTTGGTATATTTGCAATACAGTCACCGTCCTCTGAGGTCAAGAATGACCCTCCCAGTTAGTTCTGTGGTGTGCTTTTAGTTTCACTTTGGAACAACCCAAAACCATACTTATATTATAGAATAATACCCTGCATTTTAAGAACATTTGATGAATTAAAACTGCCAAAGATTTAATTGAGGGTCAAATTGATCCCAGGACAAGAGACTTTGGTAGGGGGAATGACTTTGTGTCCATTTCAGAGCAGGAATTAGACAGAAAAGCTCAGCCAGTATAAAATGCTCTTTAACAGCTTTTCCTCTTTATTAAATCATCAATTTAATTTAGTTATTTGATTTTGTGTTCTGTTTATATATATATATATAAAGTTTGTTTTCCATAGTGAATCAAGCAGGACATTTGAATAAAGCTTCCACTTGACCAAATATCCTTGGTTCTTTTTGACCATCCAATGAACACAACGTGCACAACGTAAAAATGCACAATAGAATAAACATTTAGGGCACCAGAATAAATTAATAGACATATTATTATAGCACACAACACATCGCTTAACTTTAAATGCCAGCACTAAGGTGAGATTCCACCAAACCGAAAGCAAAAACATTCAATAAAAAAAAATGCTACATCAGCGACACTTTGACTCAATCGAAAACTGTGCACATACGCGTTTGGGACTATATTTATGTTTCAGAGTCGCGTAAATGACTCCGCCGTGATCAGTGGAGGGTTTGAAGAGCGTCACGAGCCCAGCGGTCACCTGGATCCCTGATTGGCTGCGCGCTCTCATCCGGGTACTGCGCGAGATCGAGCCCATTAGCTAAAGGTACCAATATGGCGGAGGTAAGAGGGAAAACAGGGGGGAAGCGAACAATCTTAAATCGATATTTTTAAAAATCGGGGTTCGTATTTTTCAGTTTTATTCAATCGATTGGGCCTATTGCAGTTTTTTCCCGGCCATACGTTTCAATCCAGGCCGCAGTGGTCATTTTTCTTTCTCTAAATTATGCTTGAATGTCTGGGCTCATCCTTCACCACTAGGCCGTTGCGCCTTCGCTCTCTCAGCTGTAGCGGCGGTGTAAATTGATACGTAAATTTAACGCTAGGTCGCTGGTTAAAGGGGAAAAAATCCATCGCTGTGAAAATAATGAATTTTATGATTTCTAATGAATGAGTGCCGCCTCTTATATAACTGTAAGTCTACTCTGTCGATTACAGTGCCGCGCAAGCGAAATTAGTGTTTACATTTTCGGTGAAAATCGTTCTCATCAGGCTTCAGGGTTAGCTTGATGTTAGCTAACAGTTGTGGAAGCCGACACTGAGTATATATTTGATATTTCTCACATGTTGCTGCTATTATTTCAGCCATTTTTCACACACTGAATCATCGTACCTCTGCCGTGTTAACTATGTTTTTTGTTTGCACTGTCTTGAGTTTTTCGGTCGGATTAGATTGATGCTAATGGTGTAGTAGCCAGTTAGTCCAGGTAAAGTTAGCGGCAAACCATTTTTCTTGCAGATATTAATAGGCCTCTATATTAAATGATGCATTTCTTTTACATCGTTTTTGGGGAAAAACAATTTTAGCTTATAGTGTTCGCTTATGCCTACTGTGCACACTGTAAAGTTTCTTTATTCTTTTTATGCAGGCTTCCCTAGGGAGTTCAAGTCCAGGTAAGAAAACAACGTATACAAATGAAATATTTTTGTCCAGTGTAGTTTTTATTGTGGCTGTGCTAAATGTAGCTGATGCTAGTTGATATTGAGAAATAGAGTAAATACATTCATGTAAAGCCATAAATTGACTTGTGATTGTACTGTCTTGATTTGGGTATGCGCCTGTGTTGACTTTGAGTAAATCTGTTTCACAAAATCAACGCATGTTTTTTCTTCCAAATTCAGTTGGCTCTTTATCGTCAGAGGACCATGATTTTGACCCAACAGCAGAAATGTTAGTTCATGAGTACGATGATGAAAGAACTCTGGAGGAAGAAGAGTCTCTTGAGGGAGGAGGAAATTTCCGCTCCGAGATTGCAGATCTTGAAAGGGTAAATAATGCACATTTGGTTTACCTGTACAAATGAAATCACCATCTCTGCCAGTTAACGTGATAGCCAGCCTTTCCCCCGGTCCCTGAACAAAACAAGTTGGTTATAAATGGATTTTAATGAAATTTTGGGGAAATGGCCAAAGAACAGGTAATTAAGGTTTGGTGATGTTCTGGATTCCAGAGACACGTTGACCTTTGATCCTCCAAGAAGCAGAGCCAAGAGGTTTTGATTGTAACTGGCATTTGATCCTAAAGCAACCCATGTTGTCTAAACCTGTACTATTAATGCTTATATACTGTACAGTAATATGCTGAAATACTATACTGCAACCACCGTATTTGCTGATGAAGCATTTATTTTTAAGCTTTGTCAATATGGATAAAGTGGTAAGGTTGATTACCAACTGAGTTTTGGATAAATTATTTTAATTTAAAAACAATTTTCACTCATATGATGTAGAAAGTGCAAACTAGCTTTGCTAATTCAGTTTTTTTTATTTGGCTATTCTTGTCTGTCTTGCCTTTTTTCCTATCAGGAGGGCAACATGCCGCTAGAGGAACTCTTGGCCATCTATCGTTATGAGGCATCAGCGGGCTCCAGCATAGACAGCTCCTCTGGAGATCTGACTGATGAGCTGCCAGATATGACTTTGGACAAGGTATTTAACAATTCTTACGTGGCAGCACTGCATAGACATTAATTAGTCGCTTTTAATAAGCTATAGATGTTGGCCACATTGTATGCACAGTTGTACAAAATGTATAAATATATATAAATTCTCTCTGTCTAGGAGGAAATAGCTAAAGACCTGCTGTCTGGAGACTATGAAGAGGAGACTCAGTCCTCGGCTGATGATCTAACTCCTTCTGTAACCTCTCACGAGGCTACCGATTTCTTCCCAAGAACACTTCGATGTAAGTAGCAGGTTATGCACAGTAAAAAAAAAAAACTTGAGCCAAATTCCATTTCTGTATAGTAACAGTTACTGCATGACGTTGCACAAATTAGAGCTGGAAGTAGGAGCTTCATAACTGATGAGTTTATTTTCCCTAAAAACTAAATGCATGAAAAAACAAAAATGCCTTTATTTTATGTTGGATGATTTAAGAATTCCGCACTATTGTATGTTTTTCCAGTTTGGTTTGTGTATAAATATATAAATGCTAAATATATTTTCTCAAGAAATAATACGAGATATTTAGTTTATTATTTTTAAATTAGACATTTAGCTCAAAAGGAACCATTAGAATAAAGTGTACTGCAGTGTTGTTTACATGCTGTGTTTTCATTAGCAAACACTATATCTGATGGGGATAAGGAATCAGAGTGCGATGAAGATGGTCCAAGCCCCGAAGACTCTAGAAAGGTAAATAAGAGCTCTTAATATGTTAATAAACGTATGTTACAACTGTTTAATTACACCTGTGATTTTAATCGTAGGAAATAATGGTGGGAACACAGTATCAGGCAGATGTTCCCTCCTGCCTGAGTCATTACAAAGATGGAGAGAAAGGTAACGTCCACATGGGCCTTTGAACCTCTTTTGACCTGTTTCTCATATGAGAGGAACTGTTCCCTTCTGGTGTTGACTGCGTTTGTTTTGTGTATCTTATCATCCAGCGTATGAAGAAGATGATCAGTTGTTATGGAGCCCAGGTGTAATTCCAGAAAGCAAAGTCCGAAGTTTCCTGTTGGACGTGCTCTCGCGGACAACGGATGAAAAGCTGGGATGTGACAAACCAGCCATCCATCTTCGTGACAACGAGCAGGTCTGTAATGGCTCTATTCCAGCTTTTGCTGTCTTGTATACAGCTTAAGCTTTCAGTGTGTTAATATTTTATTGATTATTAGTAGTGACTTTCATTTGTGTGATTGGTTCAGCTGTATTTTCCCCCTCATACATGACGCGTCTCTCCCATAGGCTTTGAATGAGCTTGTCAAAAGCAACTACAACACTCGTGAAGCACTCGAGAGATATTGCAGCCACGTGAAATCCTCAAAAGGTAAGGGAACATCCGCCTTGTTGGCTTATTAGGATTATTAGTTGTTTAAAACTTCAGCTCTAGAAATGTTGGCACCAAAGTTTTGATATTCATTTAATAACCTATACTATGACCCTTTGAATGTCATTCAACTTTGAGCATTTTAGCTAGTTTTGTGCTTGATTTCTAGATCTACATCAGATTATGAATGGTGACAGCAAATATTAAGAACCCCCATGATGACCCTTTATAATCTCTGCAGTCCTACATATGAAATTGATGGGAAGATTTCAACTGGACAAATTGCTTTTTTTTTTTTCCTTTTAAAGATTGAGCCATGTGTAATGAGGCTGTTTAACGTTCAGCTCAAATGGCAAAAAAAAGAGTGCAAACTTCACCATATAGTTGGTCTGTTCACCCTTAAGTCCTAGTTACCCAGATATTTTTGCATAGGCCGACATAAATATCCAGTAACGGTTTAATCAGCACTTTTACATATTGGCTTATATATAGGTGAATACATTCATGTGTCCGGTTTGGTTTCAGAAAAATCGCCTCCTTGGTCGGAAGAAGAATGCAAGAACTTTGAACATGCACTACAGATGTATGACAAGAACTTCCACCTCATACAGAAACATAAAGTGAGTCTTCCTTTGATGGGACTAGTAAACCGATCCCCGTCTCAAGCCTCAGCTGTGCTGACTCACTTTGTCTCCCAGGTCACGACACGAACCGTAGCAGAATGTGTGGCGTTTTACTACATGTGGAAAAAGTCGGAGCGCTTTGACTACTTTGTACAGCAGAACCGTTTTGGGAAGAAAAAGTACAGCAGCTATCCTGGCGTAACGTAAGTGGTAGAACAAGCGTTTAGCTTTTGCTTGCGTACCTGTAGAAACTCCCGTCCAACTCTTGTTTTTGCGCAGCGACTTAATGGACAGGCTGGTGGACGAGGCGGAGGGACTGGCGGTGGACAGTTCCTCCTCGGTGTGTTCAGGGGCAGGTGGAGGAGGAAGGCTGGAGGCCACCACAGACCAGCAGCTCAGTCTGCTCAACTCCATCACAGCCAGTGACCTCACAGGTCAGTGAGATGAACGAGTCGGTCTTTCCTGGGGGGAAGTCTGCATCCGTCTTAACATTTTGTTGAGGTTGTTTTTATTTCTTGCAGCTCTGAGCAACACCGTAGCCACCGTGTGCAGCCCTGCAGAGGTCGGTTGTCTGGACTCCTACAGCTTTCCCCCCCTGGACGGTCTCCATCGCGGCTCCCTGAACCACGACGAATCCCTCGGGTTCCCTTCCAATGGTGCTGAATCCGACTGCCTCAACATGCTCGATACCGGATTCTACCATTCGGAGCTGGGCCAGCTAGGAGGAGTGTGCGTCAACAAGGACTGCGAGCGGCCCTCCAAAAGACTGAAGATGGCTCTGCCGGATTCTTTTATCAACGACGTGTCTGTTGGTAACCTCGGAGTGGACTTCGAAGCACGGCGGACAACAGCACACCACCACCGGATCACCGGGGCCAAAATGGCGGTGTCTGTCACAGACTTTGGGAGCTTGACTGGCGCCGGCGAGCCCAACGGGTTTCTGGGATCACACGCAAGGCACCACACACAGCACACTACGGCACTTCAGTCAGAGTGATCTCTCTCATCTTCTTTCCTCGTGCTTCCCTTTTGAAACCCCCCCAAACCCAATGTACATAAGACTGACCTCACTGGAGAATCCAATTTTAAATTCTAATATAAATATATATAAATATATATATATATGAATATACATTTTGTTTCCATTTTCGTGTAATATGACATCAGTGATGTCTATCATATAGAACTAAATCTTGATTTCTCTCAAGAGTTTATATAGCCATTTATTTTATTTTTTTGTTGCAGTCTTGGATATGTGTAATGTCCGTGTACAGTGGAGCCCAAAGGCTGCAGTAGGAGAGTTGTGTATCTTCCTTCCTCATATTTACACACAACATCTTCAGAGCTACGTGTTATCCTGCCATTCTTTCAGCTGCCAAAAATGGCTTTGTTTTCTGCCTCAAGCATTAGTGTTGTTTAGTTGCTTGTCACTTTAAAAACAAAGAAGTGGTACTGTTTTTAAATGTGTTTGGTTTACGTCTACTCAATCAGGCTAGTTCAGAGGTTTTTTTTGTTATTTTTTTAATTTGCCTTCTGCAAATGTCACTAAATATTCTATGAAGAGCATCACTAGCACGTGGGTTTTTTTTTTCCTCCAGTAGAAGCTGGCCTAGTGGTTAAGTTGTTCAAACATCACCAGACATTGTTGAATATATATTTATTGCATATACATTATTTAATCCTTTGAACGTTTTCACTCATGCTACTATTAGCAAAGCCTAGCCTTATCTCCTTTTAGTTGTAAAACGTTAGAATTTGCTCTTGAATTAATGCCTGTATTAGAGTAAATGCCATTTTCTGACTTCTTTGCTAGCAGTATTATCTCCTTATTTAAAGCCACTCTGTTGTATCAAACTTCCGCCTGACCTGTACTGACTAGAGAATGCTTCTGGTCAACGGTTCTTGAGATTGAGCCATCTTCTCTTGACTGAAGTCCATAATTGTGAATTGTATTATGTTTAGCGGGTTGTTGTCTGTTGATTGGATGCAGTAGTTATGTTTACTTTATCTATGCATTGTGCTATGAATAATTAGTTTGATTCAGGGGTACACAGTGACTGACGTGTCTGTAGATCTTGTGATTCATCATCTTGTGTATTGCCCAGACCCATGCTTAGAAACCATCGTGCGGTTGGATCGAGTTATTCAGTCTACAGCCCCGTCAACAGAGGATATTTACTTATGTTTCATGTAAATATTTAGCAAATAGCCTTTAAAAAGTCTATTATCTGACCTCTTACACTTGTGAATCTGTTAATATGAAAGTTTGATTCCTGGGTAAAAGGCAATAATTTGTAGATATGTACAGATGTTTTAGGTTCCGAGGTTTACCAATCGACTTGTTTTCTGTTTCGTTCGTTCTTTGAAAAGGTCACGACACCCCAGGGCTCGGCTGAAACCACGCATGCCAGCTGCGTCCCATTCTTAATGTGTAGCACTGAAGAAAAAAAAAAAAGGCTTTACCTGAAGACGTATTGATATAGTCAGTGTTGCAAATCCACGTTTGAAAACTGGCGACCACGTGTAAAAGATGCTCATCTCTCTGTACATGTCTGTACTCGTCTCGATGGTAAAGGGATGGCTGCTGCTCTGGTATGTGGAGAGCTCATTTCTCTTAATGCAGTAGGTCCTCCAGACTCTTCAAGCTTTAGCAGTGCCGTGATATTTATTTTCACCTGTGGTTTTGTACAAAGACTCCGAAACCCTGTCAGAATGTAAAGGCCATTAAGTAGTAGGTTTTTTTTTTTTCAGCACCCTGTGATCTCTGGAAAATGTGATTTTATCTATCTCTGCTATGAGACTTGTGTGCAAGCAAGCACTAAAATTTATTTTATATTTTGTATTGTGTTTCAGAGTTTGAAAATGGGGGGGGGGACAAGTTGTGGTTTTGGAAACAAAGTCGAGTCCTTTGATGAAAACAAGAACACCTTTGTGAATAAAAGCATACAAAACAGAAAAATGTATATCCAGAAATAGAGACAATCAAAGACTTCACTATAAGAAATGTTCAAGAAGCTATCTTTATTGTATATAAGAATTGTACATAATCACTGAGGTTTTTGTTTTTTTTAATTATTTTGTATTTTCTGTTCTTTAATACCTTGTGTACAGATCCAGAAATAAAGCTCTGGAAAAGGTTCAGAGATGCTGGCAGTTTTCATCATCCCAGGGAAAGCTTGATTTCTGACCAAGTTTGGCTATAAACAAAGATCAGGATGGAGATTACTTGTGTTTCCATCAGTTATCTAACCGGAAGTGACTGGTCGCACCTGATGGGTACATTTAGAGTCAGGAAGTCCTCAGCGAGGACCACTTCCACGCCGCTGTCCTGGAGAGCATCCTCAGCCTGTCTCTTCAGCTCTGACACGTCGTCCTTGCCCCCCTCCTTTTGCGCGCCGCAGGGCTTGTACCTCTGGCTAAAGTGGTGCAGCACCAGCCGCCGCGCACGGCACGCCTGGGCCACCGCGGCCGCCATTTCGGGCGTGCTGTGTCCGTGCTCCACTGCTTTCTCCCGGTGCTCGTTTGCAAGTGTGGCCTCGTGTACCAGGATGTCTGCTCTGTGGCACAGCCTCAGGGGCCCCTCCCCCAGGACGGAACTGCAGTCGCCCAAGATGCACACTTTCCTCCCGGGGGTGGCGTCTTCCAGCACCTCGGCTGGCAGAACCAGGCGCCCGCTCTCCAGGGTCACCGCCTCACCAGCTTTGAGCCGCCCATAAAGGGGCCCTGGTTTCAGACCTGGGCACAAATTTAAAAAAAATCTGATTAAATTCTTTATCTTTTAAAACATGGGGGAAGAGCGCATGCATGATTACCCAAGACCACACATGTTTCCTCTATAGGATTTGAATTAAAAACAGCATTCACCTAATTCCTTCAGAAGTTCCGTCTTCAGCCTCCCGGGTCGATCATGCTCCTGAACGCAAAAACCAAACGAGGGGATGCGGTGAAACAACCTGAAGGCCTGAACGACAAACCTCTTGTCTTCAAAGAGGAGGTAACACTCACTGGACACGTCCAGGGAAATTGTCCTGCCGGGCTGCTCCTGCGGGTGCAGGGGGCCATCAGCCGTCACCTAGGGGAGGTCACAAAACAGGTAAATGATCAAACATTAATATAGAATCATCTAGAATGACAGGTACCAAGCTGTGTCCCTCACCTCTGGGCTGAGCTGTCCCTCCTCTGGACTCTGGTCGCTCGTTGGCTCCAGTTCATGTACTATGACAGAACAGATTTATATTAAATAAATGAATTCAACACAGTATTTAATATTTCTCCATTTGATGTGTAAACCTGTCATAGACCGTCTGTGTTTGGGGAGAGTGCGCGCTTGCCTGCGTAAGGAAAAAGCAGCTGTGACCCCGTCAGGCCCAGCGTCACCCTGAGAAAGTGCCGGAGGCCCCGGGGGCCGTAGATGTCCACACGGCCGAGCCTCTGCTGGGGGTCGGGGTTACTGTTGAGACTCACGGTGCAAAGTAATCCAGGCAGGCCAAACAGGTGGTCCCCGTGCAAGTGAGAGATGAACACCTTGGTTATTCGACCTGGGTAGAAGAAGTAATCATACATTACACCTGAGCTCTTCTTCTGGATGTCGCCTAAAGGATGCACATTAAGACATTTTGTGGACTCACCGGCTCTGAGCTGGCTCTTCATTAGTTGTGTCTGCGTTCCTTCCCCGCAGTCAAACAGCCAACATTCGCCTTCTGTCCGCAGCACCAGCGCCGAGGCACCGCGGTGAGGAGAAGGGTAGGCCGAGCCGGTCCCGAGGAAAGTCACGTCCATAGTCATACTCGTTTGGACTAAAAAAGTGAAGAAAAGTTCTCACAGCTGTGGCTCCCAACCTGCCATGGATCTATAAAGAGAACTGGACACCGTGGTGAGGGTGGAGCTTTCATTGATTCACATGAAAGTTGCTCAATAGCACACGAAGCAATAAAACGCTCCACTTCCGGGTCTAAGGAAAGCGCTATTGCGCATGCTCCATAGAACCAAAAAGGGACGCGACTGCGCAGTAGCGTTTCCGATAAGCACGTCAAACTACCGCTCGGGCTCTTCCGGGCTCATTCGACAGTTTCCGTGATCATCGCTGCGCGTTCACGAGCTTGTTAACGAGTTGATTGTGGCCGAGCTGCTGCAAAACAGTGACTGTAAAGAGGATGCAGCGTTTAAGTAAACTATAGTATAATATAAAGTGTCATTTACAAAAAAAATATATATCTTGAAATCTAGAATATCTTGAATAGGTTTCTATCTCAAGACTGAAAAGTAATTTACTGCCAGATATCGCCGATAATGATTAAACTGAGCGAATGAAATTAATTGCACAAAATTGACGTGCAGTTAAACTGAGTAATTTAATGTCTCCCCATAATATTGAGCAGATGCAACGATGTGTTAAAGATAAACCCACGTCTCGACGAGCCAGCTGGCTTTCAACCATTAACATTATTGATTATTTTCATTAATTGCAGTGACAATGATAAGTCACCAGACAGAAAATTACGCTAAATAATTGTACTAGTTTTGTGGACATCGGTGGAATTTTGATCTCGTCCCTTTCGCTGTACATCTTGTCTTTTCACATATGCCCTCTTGTGTTCCTTAAAAGTGTGAAGTGAAAGTAGTAAATCCAAGGTTTCTCTGTTTCTGTATGTGAAAATATGTCTTAAAGTTTTCTACAATAATATAATATAAACTTTTTCATGTGTATTTATGGTGTCTAGTTATCCTAATTTCAATTAATAAAGGAATTGAGATACAGAAAATCTTTATTTCAACTTTTAGAGGCATCTCACAATAGGTATGAAGAAGCATCACTAACATATCGCTCTCTGAGGGCCAAAGGTGGGGCCATAATACTGTGACAAAAATACATTTTCTAAAGAAAACAGGAGGGCACAATAATATTTTAAGGCAATATACTTTTGGTGAAAAAAACACAAAAGCAAACGTGTAATGGAGTCACACAATGTAATACATGTGTTTCTTTAAATCAAATTTAAAATGTTCACCATTGTTAAATACAGCAACCAAAGTGAAATAGAAAACCAGAATAATAGCTGCACATTTAATACTAAACCTTGACACCATTTTGGACCAAAATCCTCATAGGTCTCTTCAGTTTCAGCTGTGTAGCAAGATGAGCTCTACATCATAAAGGTCATAAACAAACAGCGATGCTTGTGCAGGCACTTTAATCTTCGCTGCAAGTACTTCAAAATGTCCCGATGAACTATCCTGAGATTCCCAACCATGAATTCCAATTATAACATCAATGTCATCAACAGAAGACAATGAGGAGAAATAAACAGATAGTAGGTAGTCTTGTGATGTAGCTTATCATCCCCTCCCCAAAAACTGCCAATGGAGTATTCACATATTTTTCTGTAAGTACTTTGTTAGAAATGTAGTAGAATATAAATGTAATGGACAGGACATGGTTGAGTTTACAAAAAACTAATTTACACAATTTATATTAATTTTTAACATTTAATATCTTAATTCTTTATTTTAATCACTATTTTAATATTAGGATCCACTTTGTTTTTTACCATGGTTTAATAGAAGAAAAAATATTTTAATTATTTTAATATTAGGATACACATTGTGCACCAGTTTAGTAAAAGAATCAAAGTTTATTCAGTCTAACCTGTGCATCAATTGTTCTTCAATGTATGAATTCAAGATTATAATTTAGCATCTGTAATTAGAGCATATAAAACCATAAACTTTACATAAATTATGGAGTCAAACCTTTACAGCAGTACAAAAGAGAACAGTATTGCACCTGGCATCTTTCCCCACAGTGCTTTTGCCCACCACCAGGGGGCTCTCTAACTTGAGATTTGTAATTGGGGGGAAAAACGGTGACGAGGAGGGACCATTGACTTAAATGTTTTCCTTCATAAGTTGCTTTTCACATAGACCCTTCATGACTACTCAAGTGCTTCCACGGTGTTTAGCCTAGAACAAAGAGCTGCACTAAAACACATCATCTCAAACCTTTGTTATGTGGAAAATAAAGAGTTGTGACAGCAGACGGAGAGAAATTTGTTTCGAGAGTTATTTCTTGGGAGAAAAGCTGACACCTGGCCAGTCGTAGGTGTCCGGCATGAAAGAGTCATAGTCGGTGTTCCACACAGTAGCCCGGACAGAACCTTCCTTATCCAGCGGTTCAGGGTAGTAGAACGCCATGCCTTTCAAATAGACATATTCCACCAGCTAGTGCAAGAAGGGCAAAATTTTAGACTGAGTGTAATATCAAATCCAATATCTGGAGCAAAAGGTATACATTCTATCTTGCCTTGATAGCCATCTGGATAGAGACCTCTCTGATGTCTGACAGTGGAGGATAGAGTCTGCCCTTTGCCAGCTCTTCATCAGTCAGCTGCTCTGCAAGGGCCTGAAAGGAGGATTTCCACACACAGAAAACACAAAAATATTGTGACTCCATCGGAAACGCTTTCATAATACCAACATGTGAAGTTTATCCTTGCAAGCAAATTCTTTTAACACTGAGCCAGAAAGGGTCAATTTATCGTTGGAAAAAAGTGACAAGAACAAAGATGGAGAAAGAGCAAACACTCAGTCCTGAGTCCCACCTTTGCAGCCTCTAAGAAAACTGTGTCGCTGATGTGTCTCACGCCACTCAGGATGACAGCCAGAGCCACGCCTGCAGCCCACACAACACACGCACACACACAAAACAACAACGTTTCATCTATTTATCAAATGTTTACATCAAATGTCCCAATTATTGTACAGAAAAGGAAAAATCTGAAACAAAACCTTTGAGTGATAGTTAAAGCTTCTGCAATTTATCAGTTTTCAACAGTATTTTTAATACTTCCAAAGTCCACAAACACCTGTGCCTATATCTTTCGTGACATTTTATTTCACCTGGGAAGATGTAGGCATTATTTCCTTGTCCAGGAGTGAAGACACGGCCATCGCTCAGCGTCACTTGCCCAAAAGGACTCCCACTGGCAAAGAGACATCTGCCCTGTGGACAAAAAACTTCAGAGTCATCGACGGATGACAGGAGATGAAGGAAAAGGCAGTCGGCAAGAAGATAAATGAAAAATGCATATGGAAAGAAGAAGCGCTGAGTACATCGGTGAGGGCATAGGCGTCCTCTGCTGTGCACTCTGCTTTGGTGGTTGGGTTACTAAGAGCAAAGATGATTGGTCGTTCGTTCAGGCTGGCCATGGACTTGAGAACATCGTGGGTGAAAAGAGGGCCAGCGCCAGCCACACCTGGATGATGGGGAAAGAATCGCAGTGTTATTTCAACTACAGCTCAGCCAGTAATGACATAATAATGTCTTTCTGGCTCATAAAAAAGGTGAATATTTATTAGAATTTTTCAGACCTCGACATTAAACTTACCAATAATGGCTGTTGGTTTAATGGTGTTAACGGCATCTAAGAAACTCTGGACTTTCCCTGGATTGTCATGAATAAAAGCTTCCTGGTTTGAGTCCATTTTATGTGGCCTGTCCTAAGTTTACAGAAGGAACATTGAGCCAGAGAAAGGAAGTTCCCCAGACATATGATCCCAGACACACTAACCTTTACTAACAATCCATCTTTATCATACATCCAGATCCTCTGGCGGGCCTCTATTTGGGTCATTCCAGTCTCCATCATGGCCATGACAATCAAATTAGCTATCCCCAGCGCAGCCTAATGATGTTTGACATTAATGAGTAATACGTCCAAACTACTTTGACAGTGTGTCCACTTAAATACTTAAATCCATCTATTCAGCTTTATCCTAAAACAATTATTCCTCATTAGGACAAAACAGAAGGAGAGGCAGGAATGCATTCTGGAAACTTAAATCCTTTTTTTTTTTAAAGATCAATATTGTGTAATATTTTTAGGGCATTCATTGATGACTGAAGTCATTTTCGTACCTCTCCAGCTCCCAGGAAAAGCACCCGGTGTTCAGTGATGGGCTTACCGACTGCCCTTTGAGCAGCTAGAAGACCAGCCAGGGCCACAGAGGCAGTACCTGCAAAAATGGAGGAGCAGATATAAATAAACAATGACATCCTTACCTGGACTGTTCTCCGTCTCTTTATCAAAGACATTTAATTGTTGTTATTTTTATCTTTATTAAAGTTAATTCTAAGGTTCCTACATCTGGGTTCTTGCATGAAAATCAACTGCCGATTTACCAAAAGCTGGAAAAATCTACAAACCCTGTATATCATCATTGAAGGTGCAGTACTTCTCCCTGTATTTCCTGAGGAAGCGGAAGGCGTTGTGGTTTCCAAAGTCCTCAAACTGGATCAGTGTGTTCTGCCCATATTTATCCACCACAGCCTCCATAAACTCATCGATCAGCTCATCGTAGGCTTGTGAGCGATCCCGGTTCTGGTAGAGGCCCATGTAAAAGGGATCCCTGAGGAGCGTCTGCAGGGAATGATCTGTTAGAGAAGATGTACACCAACCCTAAACTGAGCCATAGAAATAAATCCCGCCTACCTCATTGTCAGTCCCAACATCGATCACCACAGGGAGACATTTTTCAGGTCGAATACCAGCGCAGGCCGTGTACAGGCAAAGTTTTCCAACGGGGATTCCCATTCCGTAAACGCCCAAGTCGCCTAATCCTAAAATCCGCTCACCATCAGTCACGACGACAGCCTGAAGAGAGGGAGAAAATGTAGCCATGGAAATGATAAAGAATCCGGAATGATTAAATAAAGAACGATGCATAATAATGAATCATTTAATGGACTTTACACACAGATAATTAATGATGTACAGTTATGTAGTCCGAGAAGGACTAAATCCACATTTTGGGGGGGAAAAGTCAGTGTGAGCTTTTTAGGTACTTACGGCAACATTAGTCTCTGGCCAGTTGTCCAGGATAGATCGGATATGTCCTTTGTCTCGAATGGATATAAATAATCCTCTGGTGAGAAAAGAATTATCGGTTACTAATGAACAAGACACAATCGGAACAGAAAGTGTATTCGACATTTCAGTGACATATACATACTTTGGTCTTCTAAAAATGTGTCCATACTGAGTGCAGGCTAGGCCAACAGTGGGAGTGTAGACAATTGGCATTAGTTCCTCTATGTCTTCCATTAAAACCCTGTAAAAAAGCCTCTCGTTCCTTTCCTGGATGCCCATTAAGTAGATATACCTGTGCGGGAATGAGGATTGTTGAAAAAGAGAGGATTCAATTCAAAAACATTAATGCAGAAGGTAAAATTCATCAGAGAGACAATTACACATCCTTACTTCTGTAAGGGGTCTGTCATCTTCTTCAGGTTATTCTGAAAGCGCATGGCCTGGATCTCTTGGGTCTCCACTTTTGGAGGCAACAGTCCATGTATTCCCAAAATCTGCCTCTCTTGGAGAGAGAAGGCCATGCCCTGAGGGGGAACAAAAGGAAGAGAAGGAGAAGGAAGGTTGGTCATTGTGTCAGAAACCGCTGCAGCATAACACGCAGCACTGAGGTCTGTTTTGTGACACACAGCAGGTTTCTTACAGCAAGGCTTCAGAATTATGGCCCTTAAAAACAACTGAAATGCAGTTGAAAGGAGGCACATTTGTTTAGACGGAAAGAAACCTCCAATGAAGATTCTTGGCAGAAACAGCCCCTAATTACAAGGGAGGAGGAGAGTTTAGAGTGTGCATGTATGAACCCACGTCTGAAAGACATCACAGTGTAAATCACTGAAGTCATAACAGCTGAGGCGGAGAAGGAAGCAGATTTGCCACAGTGACTGGGGAGGAAGGGCCTGCCTGCTGAGTCATGCTGATGCAGCTTTTCACTTCACTTAGTGCCTGTAGTCAGTTCCTCTAAACATAAATAACATGCTTGAAAACTCTCTAACTGGATTCATTTCTTTTCTCTAGCATTAAATCAACATTTGTATTCAAAGAAACATTAACAGTTCGTGAAGTTTAAGGATGAAAACAGATTTTCACTCTTCATGGATGCATTAGTAAAATCCACTAACTATTTGTGTTTTTCTTTACTTAAGGTGAATTGAAAGTGCAATCTAATACAATTCAAGATACAGCAGAGAGTAGAATTTAATTCCAAATTTTACAATAATTGTTTGCGCTCATTAAACATCGCATCACACAAATGTGATAGAAATAAGGCAATATGGATATAATTTCTTTGTGCACAGTGACCATGAATAAGGTACGGTAATCACCACTTCACATGCTGGACAGTATGTCTATATTTAAAACGTGCAGTCTATTCTAAATTTAGCACAACCTACAGAAAGTGAGACCATGCATCTTCAACCAACCAAGATCTACCGTGACTCTGGCCATCTATAAAGTGCTCTGAACCAACAAATAATGTGATGACCATTGATAAAGCAATGACTAATTTAACCTTTGGTGTTCTGGAGCCAACATGAGTTAAGGTGTAGGGGGAAACATACCAAATGTACTCACTTTGTTGGTGCGAGGGCTCAGCATGAGTGGTTTCCCTTTCTCTTTGGTGTGAACCCATCTGCAAGCCGTGGCACAAGTCCTCAGGGACACTGATCTTCTCAACTGGGACAACATGGTGTCACTAGTTAAGATAAGCTACTGGTAAGGATCTGCAAATGGAAAAAAATGTGTTATAATTATATATCTAACTTTAAGCTTTATCCATCACTTTTAAATACTTCAAAAGCTTCTCGGGTGAAACTGAAACTGTCCCTTAACGTTAAATAGTTCTTACCTCGACGACCTTTGAACATTTACCTTCATCATAACTGATGTTATAAAATGGTATGCTCCTTTGGTACACGCTTAGAAGCCCATAAATGTTGTGTTTCCCAGATTACAAATGCTGATAAGAGTGGCAAGACATTAATCTGGATGGACAGATGTGATTTAGTGAAAGGGAGCTTTGCAAGATTGTCATAATCCCCTTTTCTCTTCAGCATCAGAAGACAAAATCATGACAGAAGCATTCGAGGACAAAGAAAGGATGTTACAACATTCGAAACAAATATTGCACTTGTGCCGAGCAGAGTTTCAATAAAATGACTCCCATGTAATTCTGCACCAGGCTTTATTATTGAGGAGTTAGCGCAGCATTCGCACAATAACCACCGATAAACACCAGCTAACCCTTGCTAACACGCCAATATCTCGCTAGCTCACCGCAAAAGCTGCCAACCTTGTAATCTGTGCAGCTTTGTCAGCGAACAAGCCCGCATTGTTTACAGTAAACAACAAAACAAAACAGACAGAACCCGGCAGAATGAAAAGTTTTCGGGTAGGCTGTCACTCACTCGGACCCCCGCCGCTTTGCTAGTTTCTGGCTGAGAAACGGGACGTGCTTCGAAGGAGATTCTCCCTGACTCGTCTCACCTTGCGCTGGATTAACACCACAGTCCGCTCGCTCGGATAGTTTACTCTTCACAAAGCTTTCTCCTTTGAAACATCGCTGAAAATGTGCCGTTATTTGACCTTTCGGTTTGTCCCTTACCGGCAGCCGGACGCGGATGCAACAGTTTGACAGTGCGGATGGAGTCGCGAGCTCTCGCGCGTGTGAACGTGCCGTACCCTCATCCAATCCAAATTGTCGACCAAATGTGACGTAATCACACAATACTACAAACCACGCCCCCGACGAGCATGCGGGCAAATGCCTGCAGACTGAAAAGCAGGTAACTGCGCAGTTGTCGGGTTCGTACCTTACTAACAAACAAACAAACAAACAGACAAAAACAGTCAGCAGTATTATAGAGGAAACGATTATAATGTTATAAATCGAAAAAGATGTTCCAGTTTCAGTATGCGTTGTATGCAGTATGTATGCTTTCTTTCCTTTACGTATGCTTTGTTTATTTTATGTATGATTTTGTAGTTTCTTTGTAATGGTTTCTCTAATGTTTTGCTGAACTATAGTGACAATGAGGTACTGGGGTCTCAGTGCTTTTCAAAGTTCAACTCAAAAAAGGTATATTTTATTTCCACTGGCAGAATGCCACAACAATAGAACATGTGGTCATTTTTTACTTCAGCAGAGGGGGGAATGCAAAATAAATACAATTAGATACAACCAAACAATATTCAACATTCATGAAAAGCACAGGAGTACAAAAAACCTCAGAAATATAACTTTAAAAAAAAATGGAAACAACACACAACAGAAAGCTATGTGACTAATTGATTTAGATTTATTTTATTGATTTTCAAACATGTTAAAATAACAAAAAAAGTGAAAGCCATGCAGAAGAAGAGAGAAGACATGTTACATTCAGCAAGCTGGAAGCGTCGAGATACTGAGGCACATTTTTAACATCATTCCACACTTGAAAGAGCTAACACAATTAAATTCATAAATGACTCTGAAAGTAAGTGAAAAGTTAGAACAATCCTCATCTCCTTCCAATAAAAATAAATAAACAGAAGTGGAGTGGTATCTATCAAAAATGTAGCTGGCTGTACTAGTGGTTCGGTGTGCTTCGTGTCTTTTATGAATAAGAATATACCTGGACTGTTGTAATATAGGTTGCACTGTTTACAATTATGGCTCAATCCTTTGGAAGTCCTATAGTTGTGCAAGCGATGATCCTCACAACTTGGCTGCAATAAAAGTGCAAATACTGGAAACAAAACAAGTCAGTGTGAAATAAGAACAACAGTTCCTATTCAAATATCCTTGATTCTAAAAAGGAAGAATAGATTTCATTATGTTAACTGTGACGTATTGTACAAAAAACTGCTGTGTTGCATGTACACTGTTACACTATAAAGTACCGGTATATTATTCATTTTGAACCCAATTTAGCATTTTATGGAGATTAAAAATTGTATGCCAAATTAAATGGCATACTGAGGATCCAAAGGGTAAAAATAATCAAAATACAAGATGTGTATTGTTTAGTTTCTGTTCCATATATTTACTGTAACCAGGCAGCATTGAGGTATGCGTACAAATCATTTCTTTAAAAAGATCTACATTCTTCAAAGTGTGAGATATCATTTGTATCCCAGCTTTTCCTTTAAGTGAATAAAATAGTAGGAAAGTGTGCAGCAGATGATGTCCTTGTTTGGCTCATCAGACAGACAGCATATGAACTTACTAACAGCTGAACAACAGCGAATCATCTGAAAAACATAAATAATTACAGTAAAGCATTCCCACAGAGCTAGAGTCAACAAAGAACACACAAACATATTAGCCCCAGGAATACTATTAACAACAGTCTTGAGAATTGTACTTTTGATGTGAACAAGGTAACTCTTTTATAGTTAAGAAGGCATACAGCAGTTAAAATGCTAATTAATTCAGTGCTAAAACAACGATTGAGCGTTCCGCCCCTTATAATTGAACTCGTAAATTTTCCTCTCCTGTGATGCAATACAGGTCTGATGTGTTAGTTTTTTAATCATCTGTGGACAAATTACAAATATACACATTGTAATGTGTGTAATAACCCTCTGAGAAATGGGCTTCAATACGAATTTACTCGCACGCTGAAACTTGTCATTTTAATTCGTGGATGCGGTCTCTTAAAAAGGGAGCAAGATTTTGCCCAGATTTTAGTCTAACCAGTAGATTCCACTTAATTTCACACACTGGACCTTTATTTGCAGTCTAAACTCCAGTTTAGGAAGACAACTAATAACAATCAGCAGCATCAGGAGCTAACTTCAAACTGAACAAGTCACCTCTCTGCATACAATAACTTCGTACGTAGTCTAGTCAGCTGTGAGATTACTGTCAAATTAAACCTTAAGCTTTACTTGGACAAAGCACTTTTTGAACTGATAAATATGTTTCACGGAGAAATTAATGTTACAATATTTGGGTATGACCCAAATTATGTATAAAGCCTCACAGCACCTGTGGAAAAAGCTGGAGAATTGCTTGTTCAATGTGTGTAGCAATACTAACAGGTCATTGTGTCGTTTGAATGCTAACTAAATGTGAGCATTACTGTGATACACCTGAAGTTGATACTCATAAGTTGGGTGCCTGTGATGGTGGAGTCAGGTGCTCTGGAAGCCTCACCATCTTCTGGGGGATGCCGCTCTGCTTATTTTCTTCCTTCCAGCCTCCCTCTTTTCCTCTCCTGTGATCGCCTTTCTCCTTATTTTGCCTGCACAGCTTCAGCGCTCGTGATATGAACACATCCAGGTCAAACATCCGTTCCCTCTGCTTGACAGGAAGTGACTCCAGAGAGTCACCGTTTGCTGGCTGAGGGATAGAGGAAGTAGATGAAAGTGGCTGAGAGTCCTGGGGGAGAAAAAATGGAAGCATCGGGGGAGGTGCTGTCTGAGGTGAAGGAGGAGGAAGTGGGGATGTGGGGGATGAGGGGAAAAGCAAGGGAGGGGAATTGGAGGAAGCTGTCACCGGCGGCAGTGGGCTGAGCCTGTCTTCAGCATAATCAGCTGATGCCTGATGAACAACGTCTGTGTAGTGGAACATTGGAGCCGGAATCTCACTTGGGGAAAGAGGGAGGGGGGGAGAGGAGGTGTAGCAGGAGAGGGACCGAGGCTCGAAAGAGGGACTGGTTGACTGCAGACGGACATGGGTGCTTTCTACCCAGCGGGAGATTTCCTGAAATAAATCCCCTGTCTCCTCCTCCTCCTCTGATTCCTCCTTCTTCATCTCTCCCAGGTCCTCCATGCTCCCGCCAAGTGTTTCAGCGGGCACGGGGAGGCAGTTGGTGTTACGCTTCCAGTGAGACAGATCGAGGATGAGCTTTGGCTCTGAGTAGTGCTGAGGCTTGCCCTCCCTCCAGGCAATTTTATCCAGATACGAAGGCGAGCCTACTTTGTAGTCGCACGAGTGGCTGCAGTCGAGGTCCCCATAGCCTAAACCGCAGGCCCGGTCCAGTGAGGAGTGAGAGTTCTCCAGAAAACGCTCTGCCGAGCTGCTGTGGGAATACTTGCGTGGATCGACCTGTATATGATAAATGAAAAGGAGCGGGTTGACCAGGGATCTCAAGGATTTTATGCAATTTTCTACACAGATTTTACCACAAAACTATGTTGAGTGAGGCCCTTAAAAGTGTTTCTTTGGTGTAAAGTAGCAAAAAAAGAAAAAACACTTCCAACCTGAGCCTCCTCTAACAGCAAGGTGGAGCTGGCCCGGGGGTCTCTCTGCACCTCCTCATCCTCAGTGGCATCACCTAGGTCAGAGGTACCACAACTGGGGGGCATACAGTGACAACTGCTGCCTGACTGCTGCCAGGACACATCTGTTGATAGACTGTTGCCGTACCTGCAGATCGAGAGCTATTAGGATTTGTGAAGCATATTCCATCCAAATCTATCAGATTGACTCAGAAATTTCAATGATCAATATCAATTTTCCTACAAATTTTGTAAGTACATATTATGTTATTTTTTTATTAAAACATGAATAAAATCTCCACACCTCTCCCAGTGCATGCTGGACGCTTGACTGTTGCTGTTACTAAGGCTCTGCTCGGTGATTAAGCTGTCCTCCAGCTCGTCCTCGATGCGGAACGGATGCAGAGACGTGGGCTCGTCCTCCAGGCAGGAGTACTGCAGGAGGAAGGGGTGGGACAGGGCTGCCTCTGCTGTTAACCTGTCCATGGGGTTGAAGGTCAAGATATGTTCCAGGAAGTCCACAGCTGAGAGAGGAAGGGTGGAAGATAAGGTAAAAAAATGCTCATTGCAGGCTCATTGTTGCTTTACATTCTGCATTAATCTTCCTTCTACGTCAAACCTCTTGAGATTTCTGAGCCTCAATGCCATCATCTCACCTTGTGAATCCACTTCTGGCAGCAAGTCACGAAAGGGCTTCTTCACTTTCCACCCATGACTGACATATGAAGGCATCACCTGGGAAAGAATGAAAGCAAAACATTTCCAGAGATCTGCTGTGGTAATTTTAAAGAGAAGGACAACAGGCTCGTGATTTAAATGTGAAGGACCAGCTTGGACGTCTGGCAGCAGCTGAGGCGTCACCTGTAAAAGGTCCTGCCTGTCCTCCTCTCTCAGCACTGGCACAGTGTCAAGAATCAGCTGCATCTGCTCCAGCTCATGAGCCCCTGGGAGAAGAAACCAACCGATCAGAGACGGGATGTAAAATGGTGACTGATGAGAGGGAAAAGAATGGATGAATGTGTGTCATTATTTCCCTTAGTGCAACAACAGAAATGCAACCATATGAAATTTTTGAACTTGTGAGTCTATTGGATCCCGGAAGGGGGCGCTATAGCAAAAGAATTGTGCATCTTGCGCAAAGCAGCGACAGTGTCTTCAGTTGAAAGCTTTCACAGTGATGATGAACTCCATTCATACATTGATTTAAAATGGATAAATGGAGAGCAAGCTAATTAACTGTGGAAAATCTGACTGGAACCGGTTGATGTGAGTTTGCAGCACTATTTCTCATGTGTGAAGAGGTCTGTGGAGGTCAGATCAGCCTGTCAGAAGGAACTACGTCTTCTTCAGCCAGAGTTTCTCTGTCTTGATTGGTATTCTGCTCAGGCAAAGAAGTCGAGCACAGAAAGGGTATAAAGTCCTTCTTGTGCTCTCTGATCAAATCGTCTCTCTCACTAGATACAAGACGGTCAAGTCTTCGTGCTCTCTGTTTCACAATGAAGTAATTCAATTTTTGATGACTTTATATGATCAAAACAGACAGTACCTGCAAACAGCATGTGTCCAGTGAGCATCTCAGCCAGTATGCAGCCGGCAGCCCACATGTCTATGGCCTTGGTGTAGTTATTGGGGGACAGGAGCAGACGGGGGGAGCAATACCACTTAGTTACCAACGCTTCGGACAGGTAGCCCTGGAGTAGCAGGCGAGGGGTGAGCCAGGTTAAAAAAAAGCAGGAGAAAAGGGACAAAAGAGGTCAGACTGACTCATGATGGTGTAAAACATCCTACGTTTCCACAGTTCAAGCCTCCTGCATGTATGCTGAGGTAAAACATCAACAATCTGTTATTATTGGTGCTTCTTGAGTCTCATTTTCGCTGCGGTCTCTTCTTGCTGCACTTCCTTATTTCTTTATGGACTCTCTTTTACATTCATATCCTCATCCCTTTAATTGATAACATTCATAATCTACATTAAGATGAAGGGAGAATGGCCAGGAGATGACAGAGCAAAATATGTTGCTAAGTACTCAATAATGTTTGACAATATCTCCATTATCCATCATTTGGTTTCAGTGTTTGGCCACCAGAGAAGTAGGACTTCTGGGGATTAGATGGAAGTGGTTCTGAATAAAAAGACATCATTAGAGCATGTTTCCACTAAAAAAAAGTTTAGTCTTTACTTTGTATTCTTGCTGGGTGCTTCTCTATTGTCACCTCCCCCTTCTTTTCATTTCACCTCACCTCCGACTTCCATTACATCAGCAGCAACTGCGACTGTTTCCTCTCACTCTAATCTTTCCTCTGCACTTCACTCCATCTGTCTCCTTTTGACACTCTGTATGCTTCTTCTCCCCTGTCTCATCTATTCTCCGTGCAAATACAGATCCACTCTGTACATTGCTCCCACCCATCCAGCATTCTCTGGATAACTGTCTGTCTTGCACGCTTCCTGTCGTCCGAGCGGGGTCGTGAATAATGTCTGGGTAAATCGTAAAAGGAAGTGTTTCCCTTCTCTCTCTTTTGGACCGTTGTCATCCGTTGTCAGAGCAAATGTTTGTGAAAGTCATCCAACAGGCTCAGCTAAAGGTTGTTGAATTGCAGAGCGCGCCCAGCCACGTTTTACGGCACAACATGACTGATCAGTCTGCAAACAGCTGAGGTCACCGCTGGCCGTGGCCATTAACGCAGCTCCGTGAGGAGGGAAAAACTGCTTTGGCACTGAATTATTGAATTTGAGAGTGGATGCTGGCAGATTCCCTGCAGGCATCTGTTTCAGTGTCAACACAGCATCACAAACAGTCCAACAGCTTACACACATCCATCCATCCATCCATCCATCCATCCATCCATCCATCCATCCATCTATCCATCTATCTATCTATCTATCTATCTATCTATCTATCTATCTATCTATCTATCTATCTATCTATCTATCTATCTATCTATCTATCTATCTATCTATCTATCTATCTATCTGACATGATGATACAGCAGCTCAAGTGTTAGAACATTATGTTCTCTCACAGGCAGCAGTTTCTGTTGATACTCAGGAGGGGATCAGAGAAATCCAAACACGTGCACAGAATGGGGGACCAGTGTGAGACTGGTGGAGGTGCGCTTGCTTTGACTGTCCCATACACACCAAACCGCGTCCGTCGTCCTTGACTTGTGAGGTGTTTTTCTCTCCTATTCACACATCTGCTCATCCTCATCTTTCTCAGCCTCCCCGTCTGTGCTTCACCCACCAACACGATTTGCTCATCTGGCCTCAGCACCCCAATCCACCCACCCCGACGCCCCCAACCCCTCCCGTCCCCGCAACAAACACATCGCCCTATGTCTGAAACCCACCTGATCCCCGGTCCCGTGTTCTTACAGACAAAGATCGGCTTTCAGAAGAGCTCTCCAATGGACACACACACACACACACACACACACACACACACACACACACACACACTGCTCTGCTTCAGGATCAAAGCACGGAATGGCACAACAGAACAGTTAATTGTCACATTAATCTCCCCGCCTTCATCTCTAATGGACTGAATAATCACAGGGGTTGAGACGTAAACTCTCCCCCATCCATGACTGAGATGGTTTTAAACTCAACGTGAAAGCTATCAGCAACACATACAACTAATCAACGTTTCACTCCAAAGCCCACTTTCAAAGTTATATTTAGCCTGAGAATGTTTTATAAAAAGCTTGATTTCTGAGAGAGCATCAGAAGACAGATCAAGCGTTATTCATTGAGAGCTATGCAAACCAAATCGTCCTCAAAAAATACTGTTACCATCCTACAGTGTTCTGAGTGTTATACTGTTCACTGGTTTGCACAATGCTGTCCAATAACCACACAAAGCAAAGCCAACTAATTCCCTAACAACGGCTCGATCTCGACAGAGATAATGTCCATTATTACAATCATGGATGCAATCATGAGGACCAGAGCAGCCGACACCGTAACACAGAGAAGATATAACTTCAAATTTGTATCGACTTTGGCTCCATCTTGTGTGTAGAAGGTTATGGATCCACACATTTGTGGAAAGTTATGCTCTCTAAATGGCAGAAGAGCTTCCTCAACTTACTTTTATTTTGAATAATAGCAAAGAAAGAGGAGACGTAGTGCACAGGTGGTCCTTTCACTCACCTTATGGGAATAATGAGGGTCGACAATCCTGGCCAGCCCAAAATCTCCGATCTTGAGCAGGAGCTGGTCTGTGTTGATGAATATGTTGGCAGGCTTTAGATCTCTGTGCAGGACATTAGCAGAGTGGATGAACTTCAGCCCCCGCAGCAGCTGGTAGAACAGCAGCGTTGCGTGATCTGCTCAGTAGAAAAAAAGGCAAATATAAGGATACCTCAAAATAAACAATGATGAATGAACATTAGCTGGCAAACATGTTCTGCTGACTGAATCTTGTTTAGAAGCAGTGAAGAGGCTTCATTTAAACAGGACTTTTAATACATTTGTTCCCCTAATCAATATTAAGACTGGATATTTAAAAACAATTATTCCAAGACACAAACAGACAAATATAGATAATCTTGTCAGTGTCACCAAAAAAGGAAATGATGATTCCTCTTCCTGTTCCCTACCTGTGTCCAGGGGCCCTTGCTCCAGTAGCCGAGCCAGATCTGTCTCCATGCACTCCTGGACGATGTAGAGGGCGCTCAGCTGGGTGGGGTCTCTGGGCAGCGGCCGTCCAAATGGGGCCGCCACCTCGTGGACTTTCACCACGTTTTCGTGGTGCAGCCGCTGGGTGATCTTAACCTCCCGCAGAGCGTGTTTTACTGTCACCACATCGCGCATCACCAGCTTCTTAATGGCCACGCGCTGTCCGGTGCGCTGGTCCACAGCAGACAGCACCAGACCGGTGACACCAACACCGAGAGGTCGAAGGTCGACAAAGTGGCCGCCCAGGTCGAAGCCGTGGAGTGTAATGGGGGTGTCAAGCTTGGCCATGATAGCTCACACCGAAGGTGTGAAGCACAGAGCCCGGGTTTCTCAGGCTGAACTAATGGATCGTGTCTTAGCCATCATAATGTTGGATCTTATTACAGAGTCCAGAGCGACTAGAGAGCTGATCTTCCTCTGGCTGGTTGGGTCATGACTATTTCCATGCATCTAGACTGGTAGGTAGAAGCTGCAGTTTTAGAGATATCTGGTTTTCTAACTTTGTGCAGTACTGCAACTTGGACGTTCTTCCTTTAGGCCTCCACGAGGGCATCTGCACATCGTCATTGCCTCCACCTCTGCTACCGTGTGGGCTGATTCTAATCAAATCTCCCGTTTCACCGAACCAGCGGCTGGTGTCCTGAACAGCAGATTAGGGGAGGCAAGGAAAACAATGTCAGAAAGGGCTGGAAAACAAAAACAGCATTTGGTTCAGCTGGCAAGCAGCACATTTGCAGGCATCAGGAGGATATCTTTCAATGCTTCACTTCACGCTTGATGTCTTTGTCTGCCCCCAAAGAATACTCCGGTCTGCTACAAGTCTAATCTCGCTCTACTCTCTTCATGCACAGAGTGAGAATATCGGTCACTTTGTGTAGTTCCCCCCCAAGACAGGGGCATCCATAGAAACAGTCCTTACGTGTGTGCCCGTACGTGTGTAGATGCATCATGGGACAGCAACAGGTGGACAGTTAGGAACTCCTTAAGTTTGTTGTCATTTTCATCCTTCAGCGTGAAGACCCGAGAAGAGAGACAGAACAATGACATTCAATGAGACTCTGTTGGCTCCTCCTCATCCATGGCACCAGATTCAGTCACTCAGGCGCGTTCATTCAGGACGAAATCCACAGTGGCACAGTGGTCAAATCCTACAACTGGTTTATGTGCGTGCATTTAATCCCTCACTAAGCAGCTTCCTGTTGCCGTCTGATGAATGTAGGGATTTCCTCTTTATGCTGCGGTCCGTTTGGAACGACGCCACCGTCACTCAGCACGTGAGCTGTGATGAGAGGGGGAAAGCAGAACAGAGAGAGGTTAAAGGTGAAAGACAGACACGCCACTGCTCTTTCACGGCACAATTGCCAGAGTAGGGATTACCATGGAAGCATTTTCATTTTAATGACAGGTGAAATACGAGATTATTTTGCTCATATAGAGGCACAAAAAGCCCAACAAACTGGCTGCCTCACAAGCCTGAATCCCAGAGGATTGGAACTTTAACAATTCATCAACAACCATTTAGTTGTATTAGTTGTCTTGAGTAACTCTCCAGAGGTGGTGGCCATTTGCAGCCCCATAACTGAGGTGCTCTTTGTGCAGCATTTTTCGCACACAAATGCTCAGCAGGCTCAGAAATGGGCTGACAGAGAGTGCAAGGTGAGAACAGAGAGGATGAGAGCAGGCAGGGTGCATTGATGCTGGTGCTGGGTTAACTTATGTATAATGCATAACCACTGGAGATGCTGCCTGCCATCCTCTCTGTGCAGTTCCAGGTTATGCAACTGAGACAAGTTAATTTAAAAAAAAAATACATTCAATGTTGCAATTTTATTTTTGTTGTAGTGCAGTGCACATTTGAAATCTTTTTAATGCTAAGATGTTTAGGAGTATTAAGACCGTCTGAGGTGAGATTGTTTAGCAAGTGACGGGGTCTGTTTTGCAGCTGCTTCTGCGTCCACAACTGTTTTTTTTATGTTTATTTTTATTTATTCTGCATAGTAAAAGCTGTATCCTCTCTGCACACACTGGTTTCACACAGCTGCCTTTGTGTGAGACTCCAGAAACGCCCCTCTCAGAACAAAAACACAGCCCGATCCCGTCAGACACCACAAATCTGTCTCTGGGAGGAAAAAAAGTATTAAATGGATTAAAAAAAACACATACAGTTTTTCCTGATTTGCCTCCTTTCAGCTATAGCTTCACATTTAGCTCACTGTCCGCGCTGTTGCGATAACAAGAGGAGGATGAAACGGAGGAAGATAACATCCATATGCGCGTACTCACGCCGCCGCAGCCCGCCGTCCACAGACGAAGATACGGGGGGAAAGATGAGGGAGATACGGGTCCCTGCATGCGAAGAAAGTGGATCATCTCTCCTCCTCTCCCTCTCTCGCGTAGAAGGGATTTGGTTGGAGAATCGCGGAGAGGAAGAGCCGGCAGAGGAACGATGTGGGGATGAGATAAAGGTTCCAGAGGCAGATGTAGAGCCGGTTATTGTGCGCGACTGTCCGCTCTCTTTCACCCCGGCTCAGTTCTGTCTGATACCTGAGAGTGTTCACACACACACACACACACACACACACACACACACACAACACACACACACACACACACACACACACACACACACACACCACACACACACACACACACACACACACACACACACTGCACCATAGATGATTAAGTACCCCCCTCCCTCCTCTCTCTCTCTCTCTCTCTCTCTCTCTCTCTCTCTCTCTCTCTCTCTCTCTCTCTCTCTCTCTCTCTCTCTCTCTCTCTCTCTCTCTCTCTCTCTCTCTCTGGAATCCTGACCTCACTTAAACCTGGGTGGGTCTTTGCCGACTTACAGGAGTTTATTCCAAAACCAGCTTCCACTTTATTACAGGTTAACTCCTGCTGGTTCATCGCCATGTCATCGCCTGATCCTCACGTGCCAGTTGAGATTATTGAAGTTGGAGCGTATATAGAGTATGTTTGTAGAGGAGCTGCGGAGTCTGTAAGCTACCTAAAGAGCAGGCTGTCTTGTTCAAGTCTACAATGCAGCCTGTGTAGCAATAATGTTTCATTAGTGCATTGCGGCACAACATTGCAGGCTCTCAAAGTGTCGTTGCAACTGAAACTGACAAAATGAAAATAAAATTGCAGAAACCTGTCAGAGGATTCTTTGGTGAGGCCAAACTTTTCCCAAATCATGCACTGTGTAGGTTGCCAGCCCTCTGAAAGATGGAGAGAGAGAGAGTTAAACAGTTCCTCCAGTGCTTCATACAGGACGCCTTACGACTGTATTGTGTAACAGCCTGACAACATTTACATTTCTGTAGGTGTGATTCTGATGAGATCTGGAGCCATGAATCATCTAACATTATGAATCAAACATTAAACAAACAGTGCTGGTGAACATATGAAAGGGGGCTTTGAAGATGTGTCTTTATGGAGAAGGAGAACCGGAGTCAGTGCAGATGTGGAGTACAACCTGTTCAACCAGGCCAACAGAGGTGGGTGTTCTGCAATCAGTCGGGTACCTCAATGATCCGCCTCCTCAGGAAACCGGACTCTATGATGCCGGAAAGGAGGTTTGGCTGAGCGGAGAGAGCTGGGGTAGATCCGGAATTTGCTGGGGGGGGGAATTATCCCATCTGGACTGGAAGCATGCTGCTTAGCCAGCTGCCACGGCGACTACACACCCGATGAGAGAGAGATAATGGGTGAGATGATGAAACCACAGCATTCTGATACCCTGAGAATAAAAGTGTCTCTTTCTCACATTATCATAACTTCCTGGTGCAACTTTGGTGCATGGTTTTATTTAATGCTGCTGAATAAAAGACACCAGATTATGAATGAGACAGCAGTTTGAGATGTTCTAAAATAGGAGCTGAATCTGCTGTGCAGGAGAGGATGGAATGTAGGAGAGGAAATTGTCAAATAGTTTTGTCTGCTGTTTCCCCCAGTTGGTTTCACTCTCTGCTCATAGCTGGTGACATATTTGATATAGGACATTATTGCTGAAGAAGCTTCCTTTCCTGCTGATTCTTTTCAATATCGTGACCCATCAGCCAGTCCATTTAGCTCCAACAGAAGACTTAGTTCATGAAAGCATCTCCAAAGGGGACAAACACATCAGCAGTTAACATGCAGCAACAGCTGTGTGTCAAAGGTCACTGCTGGCTTTCAAACAACACATTGATTGATGCTGGAAAAAAAGACAGGGACGTGGAAGGCAAGCAGTCTTTCATGTCCTTTATATCGATTAAACCAAAAGATAAAATTGGTGATATGATTTATTTTGATTGGGTTTTGTCGAGGTTTCTGTTCACTATCTTTAGCTCTGGCCCCTCCAGCCATAACAGCATCTGACAAATGAAGACATCACAGTGTCGGCGCTGGGTGGCTATTTCCAGAAACACGCGTGTGTGTTGTCAACGGCACCTGCTCCTGCTCGTGACACCAAATGTGTGACCCTGTAGAGGGGGAAAGTGAAAAATTAACATTGTACTAATGCACTGGCTCAACCCCACAAGGCTCCTCTATGTCACACACTAACAGGAATGAAAGGACGGCCTTGAAAAGAGTCCTTGGATCTGCAGCTTAAATACATAATATCTGCCATCAGCACCAACACATTGTGTGTGTTCCTCCTTAGGTTACCTCTCTTCAACAGAGCTCCGTCTACGTGGGAAAATAAATAAATAAATTAGAGGTGCGGCTGAAATTTCTCTTTGTCCACGGCTGCTCAGTTGGCGCACATTTGTGATGAGTGCCCTTTTCCGGGGAGACAATGGCCTGAGACAGATGAGGGCTCATCTGTACGTGTAGCTCATGAGGGAATAGGAAATGCTACAGCAGATTATATGCCTGAGCAGCTCTCCATGTGATTCCAACACTTGTCAGATTTAAGTTGGTTGAAAATTCGGGGATGAAAACATGGACATTATTGTCTCGGAGGACATAGTCTTTAAATGGTTACAAATGATGCATTGAAATTTGAATTCTCTGGTCTATATCCATGCATTCATTATGCAATAGATGACTAAATGTTTAGAACTTTATGGAACAGCTGCAGTTAACAGTGTGTGCTTTGGCGACATCTAGTGGTAAGGTCACGGATAGCATGATTTAAGTATTACATCTAAAAGCAACAAGATAAAATGTCATATTTCACAACATTATGATATTTACTAGACTTCTGTTCTTGCTCAATGTGGCGATAATTTGCTTCTTGAGACAGCTGCTCTCCTTAGATCAGGCTGCATTTTGGTGCAAAAAACTGCGGAGTTCGAGCTTTATCTGTCCTGTTGCAGCACCAGATAAAGGGTTAACACTTGAGACTGAGCAGAGCCAGGGGAGAAAAACAGGGGCACAGAACAGAAAACAAAACAGAAGGGTGGGCTGCGTGGGAGATGATAACTTAAAAGTTAGTAATTAGGGAACACTGTGGAAATCGGCTTGACAATTGAGATAATGTCATGAATAAATGCAACGACAGGGCTGAATGGAGGAAACCAAAAAGGGGACACCAAAAATAACAATTTAAGTTCTATTAACGCAATGCAGCAACATATGAATTTACATTTGAGCAAATTCTAAGGTTCATTTAGTTACACAACCACTCGTTGAGCAATTAAATATTCATTACTCGATGACACCACCTGCAGGATAGATGGCAGTAATGCATGTTGGCCTTACAATGGAAAAAGACAGGATAATATGCATTTGAGGGTCATAAAAAGAAACTGCAGGTCTTCTTGCTAAAAAAAACCCAACTTGGGATGTTTCTTTTATATCAGTGATAATGAAACTGTTGTAAATGAATTTTACAGCTGCAACAGCAATATACTTGGACTGTAACCTGAAATTTGTACTGTCAGACTACGTGGCAGCATTTACATAACAGGAACACCCATTAAATGTTGTAAGGTGTATATTCACCAACATCAGGAGAGATAATGTTTGTCCTACTTAACGGAATCTTAAATGGACATTTAGTAACTTTTCCTGCAACTTTAAAAACTGGTAAAATGCAGAAGATAAAGAAAGGTTTGACAAAGTTTTACAGAACTGAAAAAAATGTTTAATTTAGAAACATAAACACAGGCATTGTTGGACTGTTTGTAACTAACTTTGGAAATTAATACAGCTGACCAAAAAAAGCTTAAAATAGAGCTCAAGGTCCTTCATGTCCTAAAGATTTATCTTTAAACCAATATGTACACAAAACAGAAATGGCTCAATGTGATTTACAATTTCAGAATGTATTTTACTTAGCACTGTCGTTTATTCTACAAAGAAAACTCAGGCTACAATATTTAGAATAAAATTTAAGGAAAATTATTTTCCCCCCTCCATAAGAGTAAAATGATAACATTTGTGTTGATTTTCATGCTACTGAACTATCCCATCATCTGTGATGAGGTTTGTATGAAGAATATGCAATTATTCAAATAAAACTTTGATTTGTACCACGAATGGCCACAGGCGTCTGTACAATAACACATATACAGTCAGCAAATCTAAAGAAACCAATTGAGGAGGTGGATTTTGGTGTCCGGAAGCAGCTCAGGCATACAGGGGCTGGTAGCCGCTCCTCTGCGTTTTACAGGAGATCACGCATACGCTCAGCATTCCGAACAACTTTAAAGAGAAACAAGGCAGATTGGATGCAAGTTCCTCAAAAATGGACAGTTTATTTGCAGGCTGTTGCAAACATTTGGTTAAACAGCTTAAGTTACAATAATGACAGTGCAGCAATGAAAAGATTTTACCTTAATGATAGCAAAGCCCAAAATGACCAACAGGGCATAACCCAGTACACCCCGAAAGAGCTGATCCAGCTCGGTCTCACAACCCTACATGAAAGAAAAAAGCCCATCAAGGTAAGATTGTTCCCCTCAAAGGCTCAAGTCGCAGTTATAAGGGCAAAACAAACTGCATAATGCGGTACCTGCAGGTTGAGCAGGTCCAGCTGGTCCAGCCTGCCAGTGCACCCGGTGGAGTTTTTGCAGCAGGACAGAGGCACCGTGTTGTTGTGGCTGGTGTACCAGGGAGTGCTGATCCAGCTGGTGTAATTGTGCACACCGCAGCAATTCAACTGCACACAAACAGAAAATTCAATTGTTTGTATGTAAAGTGACAACAAGGTGAAAAGATATAGGGGGAAAAATCGTTAATCTAGGTCATGAAATGGACTTTGGAGCGTTTCATTGCCAATTTATGTGCAGTGTTACTATACGAACAGCAGGGGGCGCAGTGTCTTCCATTCATACTGCACAAATGTACCTATTCAACCAGGAAAATATTAATCCAAATTTTCTTGTATTTCATGATATATTTTAACACAAATTGCTATTTCTGAATGGTTTGCAATTCGAAATTACATTCATCACATGTAATAAATACAATGGAGGGAGCACAAATCTATAATCGTGGCCCACACTGACAACACCATCATACTTTTACAACAATTGAACATTTGGGCACATATACACTGTGCAATACAAATAAGGTCTTGTTCTTAAAATACCAAACACGAGGGAGAGAACACAAGATAAAGGAACTTTGAAGAGAAAGCGGAAATGAAAGTGCGCGTGTGTAGGGGGGTGGTTGCAAGTGTGGCAGAAGCTGTGGATGAGAATGAAAGTTTAGAAGAGAACGCAAACAAGAGCAAACCTGAGTCTGCAGGTAGTCTGCAGCCTTGGACTCACTGCTCTGGCCATCGTACTTCTTGAAAACGTCATTCATTGAATGGTCCAAGTCTTGGGTTATCTGATGTGGCGAAATCACAAAATATTCAAGATTCAGAACAAAATGTCTCTACTGTATTTGGGAGTGCATCTGGGATGTCTCACCTTTCCTCTGTAGATAAAGCCAAACACCAAAGCAGCAACTTCAGCGGCAAAAATCAACATGATGATCATAAAGAACTGAGAAGAAAGGAGACAGAAGTGAGAAAATTAGAGGACAGAAATAAAGACATGGTGGAATCCAGGTGTGAAGGTCTAGACACACTTACAAAACCCAGGCCGACTTTGGACTCCCGGATGGTGGCGCAGCACCCCACCAGGCCGAAAATGAACATCACCGCGCTGATGCAGATGATGATCACCGCGGGGATCAGAGTGTACCTGTCCTGGATGAAGCTGTCAAAGTTGTCATAGCTCTTGATCACGTAGGCGCCGACATAGGCCAGCGCCGCCCCTGCAGCCTGCAGGGAGGATAGGCACCATGGTTATGATCTGACAAACTGAACATCTCCAACACTCCATTAGCTATGCTGGGACATCCATAAGCTGTTCATTTATCTCATTTTTGGTGAATACTTCACACCACCTTCCCCCCTAGTTTCCTTTGTAAAATCTGGGTAGGACAGAAAGCCTGGCCAGATAGCGGGCCCTGGACTGGGTGGCTGATCCCTGCTTTAAAGCACATGGTCTAATTATGCGGCGCTACTTATTAACAACTGTGCCAAATGAGCAGATTGGCTGTGAAATGTTGTTTGGAGCTTGTGAAACATCAGCTGCAGACATCAACGCACTCTAAAGTTGTTTTTTTAGTTCAAGAGGTCACACGGTGGAACCACGACAGAGTCGATTACTGCCACCGTTCAGTGCCGTTCTGGCACTCTGGTACAAAAACATGCATGCAGGTGTCTCCCTGGTATGGCAGAACCCCCCCGCTGGATTGCAGGTTTTGTAGGATTGGGTTGAGGACCACTGCGTTATGGGAAACCTTTAAAGGTTGAGTGGAAACCAGCATTTTAAAAAGGAAGCCCAAAGAGTTTGCTTCCTTTTCTAATCGACTGTGTGGAGCTCGCAGACAAGCTCTCCCTGACGTCATGCAGTAGGATCTTCACGCGTCATAAGACCGCCGGCGTGCGGGCCAATTCTGTGTGCGTGCTAGAAACTGCAGAATCCCTGAGGAGCTGGCCCAAACAAGCCCCCATAACAGAGGCGAGTGTGGGGAAAAACAAGAGCTCCGAAGGTATTGACGTCATTACCCAACATCCCTTTGAACTTTGAAACTCTTTATCACATGAACTCGTCATTATGGATCCAAAAACCCCATCTTGTGAAAGGAGGGCGAGGGTGCAAATGAAGTTGTTTGGGGGGCTAAAAGAAACTCCATCACATGTGTCACAGCTTGAGGAAAAAATAAAATAAATTTGTGCCACAGTTTATATCAGGAAATCCCCTTTAGGGTCTCGGTGCCTTGCTCATTTTCACTCTTACTTCCTTAGTGATGAGGCCAACTCGAGCCGTGTTTTCAGCTCTTTTTTGACCATATTTGATGGTGTTTTGGTTTTTGCAGCCCAACAGTCATTGGTCGTCCGCATAGGCCCCATGACTCATTCCTCCTAATCATTCCACAGTCACGGGATCCATCACCCCCCTCCTCTTTTAAGCTTTCCAGAAACTCTGATCTTGTGCCTAAAAGGCAGCACAAAGCAGCTTACGGAACATACACTGTAGCTGCTCATGTGAGGTGCCACTTCTGGAATGCGAGAGACCATCAAGAGGACAATTCTGCTCCGCGGAATAATTGTTAATCCCTTCCATAATTGTGCCACCATTATTTAGTCCCCACTTTGGACTGTGTGCGATACTGGGATTAGGGGAAAAAATTGCCGTGAACAAAATAATTTCATGTAGAAAATCTCAATTTTCCAGCGGCAAAATGTGTTAAGAGAGAGGAAGGAAAGTGGTAATCTTATATAATGCTGACTAAATTTTACAGAATGAAAACTTGCTGCCAAAAAGGTAAATTACTGAAGCTGATCGACAATTTCATGCCCAGTTTTATGATACTTGTGGTCCATTAACATAAAACCTCTTTGTAAAAATTGTGTTTTGTGGATTTAGATAGCTCTCAGGAATAAGGTGGTCACTCCAGCCTCAGACATTCACCTCCTATATTAGAGAAACTGATACTCCACAGTCAATAAATGACCTTTAACCTGCCACTGCAGAGACAGACCCCGAGGACCCTCGGGGCTTTTGGAGGAACAAAAATGCAAGAATTCCAAAAGTTTTCTCTACAAATTCCATTAAAGTAGCCGATTTGGGTTACAACAAAGAGCTTTTTCCTCCTTCCTCTACATTTTAATACTATTGAGGGGCTGAAGACAACAACAAACGTCCACATGAAGCTTTGAGCTTCACATCCTGTTATGAATATCAAACATAATAGTCATAATCATGCCAGGGTTCTTTGTGAGGGTGCGCCAGTTGATCTGAAAAGACATAATAGGGCCATAAAAGTGTGTCTGTTTCCTCACTCGGTTTCCTCATTCCTCCTCACACACAAAAAAAAACAGTTTTCACATCAATCACAGTCTTCCAAACACGAAACAATGGCTCGGTTCTTTCCTTCCAGAGAGGGAAAACAGTGTTTGGCCCGGTTTGACCGTTCCAAGTATGGAGGAGTCAAAGCCGGTGGGTTGTCGGGAATAGCTGGTCGGTCAGTGTTCAAGTGAAACCTGCGCCAAAGCGCGTCGCTTCTGCTTTAACGTCACCCGCTGGGCATCATGCTGAGAAACGAGGAAGCGCCTGAGCAACAATGGCGACGCAGCATTTTGTAACTTCTGACGGCAGCTTCAGCAATTTAGCAGAAATGAGATTTTAAATCTTTTCTCTTACCCAAAACACCAGGCTGAGGAAGAGGAGGACGGTCTTGGAGATGACGACTCCGCAGTCCATGTTTGCGTGGAGGAGCTGAGGCAGGACTGACGAGACGCTCTGGTCCACTTTGTATGAGGCGCAGCGCCGATCTGCTGCGCGCTCCTGACGCCCGGTCACAAGGTCTCCCAATCTGACTGCGCCGACGGTGATCACACGGTCACATGCTGCCTGAGGGGGGTGCCCCCCCCCCCCCGCACACACACACCCTCACAGGGGGGTTGGGGAGACGCATACTTAACGCTCTTATAAAATCTTATCAGAAATAAGTTCTGCAGGTCCCATTTTAAACATTTCGGTTTGAGTCACCTTTTTCCAAAAAATAAATTAATAAATAAGAAGTGTGATCTAAAGGTGCCAAATAAAAATGACTTGTTCTACAGAAGAATGTGCACTTTTAATGGATTTATTTCTAATAAGAAGGTCATTTAGAGTAGCTGAGCTGATTAAAAACCTGGTGCGTCGCATCGCTCTCATCAAACCCACAGGGACTGCAGGGTGTGTCGGTACTGGTCCGTTTCAGAACAACATTCACCACAGAACACATCCAGGACCGACCCTGACTGCTTCCCTATGCGTCACCTGTCTGCGTGACCTTTGACACTGGCAAGAATTGATGTTTCCAGCCCAGAAATGTACCACACTACAGCCCCCAGGTTTGCGTAAACATCTCCCAGTAACCAGGCCCAGTCAGCTTCACCGTGTCAGCTGACACGTCGTGCTACCACCACTCCATGGGTCATTATTTGTTGTGTGACATAATGGAAATCATCATAAGCCCTATTTTGACCTACCAGAAAGTCGAACATCAGTCAACTCAGTGAGCCTCATGTGCGTTCCCACAGCAACAGTTAACTGACGAGTCATTGCAGATCAGCATAGTGGAGCGTGTAAACGCATTAAATGCTCATATTTGTTCCAGACTGCAGCCATTAGCCTCCAGTCATTAGCAGCTAACAGCATAAATATCTCACTGATCTTATTTAACAAAATTGGATTGTTTTGTCTATTTAAACAATGTTTTTAGTAGACCGAACAAGACTGTTTGATAATTAAATGACCTGTTTGGCTCATCTAGTAGAGAAGCAGGCCCATATTAAAAACTGGGATGCTCGCTGAAGCCCCAACATAACAGCAGGGTGGGGTTGGATATGAAGGCCTCCCTACTTTGGTTTGAACAGTGCATCAAAGCAGCCAATATCAGTTGAACAGCTTCAGTGGGTGAGGTCCTGGCAGGGGTTCATCACCTTCAAATACAAGTGTTAACTGGAATCATGGGCCATAATCTGCCTCAACTGGCCTTCCTTCCAACAAGGCTTACTCTCAAACAAGTACAGTGAGAAATTGCATGATTTTAATCATTTATACAATGTGGCTGGCTGAAAGGCGGCTATTAAATGTGGTTAAAGAGTGCACAGACAGGAAGAGGCGGGATCTTCAGTGATCTCATACGATCAAAATGTCACTGACAAGGCGAGAATAACTATTAGTTTAATTGAGTTTAAGCCCCCCCCCCCCCACACACACACACACTTTTCTTACTTCACATGTTATTCAGTAGTGCTATTTCTCCTACATGGATCTATTGACAGGTGTTATTGCTTTGATCTGTATTTGCTGTATTCTACTCAAACCTTTTCTGTCATGGATTTATATTAAACCTCAGAAAAGATTACGCCCATCCGTTTTGGAACGGCAGTGGAGAGGGGGAGTTGGAGTTACTGAGTGGTTACACTAATATCTTATTGCACATTTCATTGCCAATAATCACTGCTGCAAAAAACATAAAATCTTGAATCTTGTATGACAAATGTGCTCTATGGTCTGTAGGAGCTAAAGCCACAACAAAACACAGTACACCTCAGAACCTGCAAGTTATCAAGATTTCATGGTCAATTTAGCATAAAAATTCAATTACACATCAAACAACAGCCTGATTTAAAAACATTTTCATGTGCTTAAACACAGCTAAATGCTCACTCTCTTAGCTCAAAAAGTTCCTTTTCTGCTGGCAATGAGCTGATGGAAGCACCGTTGAGCCATCTTGATGGTGGATTTTCTTTGTGTCTGCAATGTATGAGAATAATGGTGATAGGTTTTGGTACAATAACACATTTATTTATGAATCCTAATAAATTATTGTGTTATTTCATGCACCCCACCAAGAGGCCGTGTCCTTTTTATTTTCATTGTCTATACCTTCGACGGTTTTGAGAATAACTTCTTTTGGGAAAAGTATCAAAGCAGGAAACAGGAAGATCGGTGTTCATTTGACGTCGTTACGTAACATGTAACCCCGCAAAACGCCTCGTGAAGTTATCGCGTGAACACAACTGTGTTTCTTTCGTCCATTCTAACTCCAATCAATGAAGGAAAACGGCATAGATTAAACACAATTGTCTCTTTAACAAACGTCTCACATTAATGTTAAGCATATTGATGTGTCTGAAGGTTTATAGAGTGTCATAGACAAGGTGTTTAGAAGTCTAAATGTCATTACGCGTAACAGCCTGTGCGTAATTGCGCACAACGCAGGCAAATATTTCTGCAAATCTCTTAATAACAATACAAACAGGTCGGTCAACTTACGGTGGTTTTATGTTGTTAACTGTGCTAAAGGGGGCGGTTTTGTTGAATAATTCATCTGGAGAAAACACAAAGGCAATGAGATGAAGAGGAGAGGCGCACTTCAGTGAAGAGGCTGACACTACACGGTCCTCATCGTGGCTTTATAGGTACCCGTCGCTGGACATGGACAGCGCAGACATCGCCTTCTGTCACTTGCAGAAACGTTTACAATGTCTTCTGCTGCCACCAAGAGGAGAACCCGGTCACAGCCAGGGACGGCAGGATCGACAGTGTCGGACCTCATCATGAAAGCCGCATCTGCCGCCGATGCGAGGGCCACCGTGTCCCTGGCGTCCCTGAAAAAGGCTCTAAAAGTCGGAGGCTACGACGTAGACAGAGCTAGAATCAGTAACGCCCTCAAGCGACTGGTGGCCAAAAAATATTTGGTCCAGGTCAAGGGTACCGGCGCATCTTCCGGCTCCTTCAAAGTGAACAAGAATCTTTCCAAACCTGCGAGGAAGAAAGGGGCGCAAGAGAAGAAAAATCAAGTAAGAAGGGTCCAGCGGACCCGAGTGAGCACAGCAGCAGTGACCGCCACTGGAGCCAGGAAGAAGGCAGCCAAGAGATCAAAAAAAGCCAGGAAGCCAACCTTTGGACGTCCTCTTACCAGGTCCCTTAGATCTGCAACCAAGAAGTAAATCCTTGTGTGGCGTCCCCTGAGCATTATAATATAGGGAGAAAAGGGGAATATTCTAATCAAAATGAAACCTATTTACACCCTAAAAAATCTTCTATTCTTAAATTGCAATTATTGAAAATAATAAAGTGATTATACTTATGACACGTGTGAGGGATTTCTTTTTCTTGAGCAAAATGTTGTTTTACTGTGGTCTGATGATTTATCAAGAAGAAAATACATGATGCAATAAAGTTTTAAATCCTGCCATAGTTTAAACGGTGCAAAAATATAAAGCCTATTTTGGAGCAAACCCATATTTCGAATATTAACTTGGGAATTTACACTATTACATGCACATTGATTTTGCAAAGAGTCACGATATAGAAAAAAAAACACACACAAAAAACCCCCAAGCAAACAAAAACAGCCCTGCTGATGATCGTGGGGGGCTCCTCGGGCGGGGTCGGCCATGGTTGTCGCAGACCCTCTTATCTGCTGCAGGAAACACGCGATGGCCCCAGATGGTGCCACCTGATAGAGATCCTGCACACCAGGAACTAATGATACAGAGGAGGAAGTGTTCAGAAATGATAAATCAAATTAAATAGGTTAACTGATGAGTTTTGAGTGTTTGCTGCATGATTTAGTTATATATTTCTAATGCTATTATTGAAATTACACAGGTAAGACTTATTAATAAGGATTTTTAAAGTCCACAATCCAAAAGGCCTGTCTCCAGGGAGATTGTTGTTACGTGTAAAAAACTGCCTTCATGACATGGGAAAAACAAACAAAAACAGTTCATACAACATAAAATCGCCACACCCGATCAATACGTGTTTACCTGATGATTTCATGTAGCTCTTTTCTGTCGTGATTTGGATGTTATTCAATGGGATTGAGGTTGGAAGCTTGTATTTGTTGACTACAGTTGGAAATTTGTGGGGAAATTCCACTGACATTGTTCACACATGATGTCCGACCATTAAAATGCAAGACTGGTTCCTGCTTTTGGTTTCATTTCTCTTTTGTGAAGTCTTACTTTATACATGTTACCTTTAAAACTTCAAATTCTATATGTTGGCCCTAAAATATATTAATGTACAAATCCAAGTTTAAGTTTAGGAAGTTAGGAAATCTGTCCACCCACCCATCCAATCATTACAAAGACACTCAGACACACAGACACACAGACACACAGACACACAGACACACAGACACACAGACACACCCACACACACACCTACGCAAAATCAAAATTTGATCAAAAGTAAAACTGCTTCCTCTTGCAGGAGGTGGAACCTTTCCCCTTTATAAATTCCACCGACTTCCTCATTTCTCTCAGACACCATGAAGGCAGCAGTGACAGTCCTGTCCCTCTTTTTCTTTTTCTTTTCCGGCTCCTCAGTCCCCATCAGCCGGCCGGTCAACTGGCTCAGACAATGCCGTGAGTTGACCAACCACTCCATCACAGCTCTGGAGGTGCTGCCGGGCGGAGGATGGGACAACCTGCGCAACATGGACATGGGCCGGGTCATGAACATCAGCTACTTCCAGTGCCAGACCACGGAGGACGGGCTCTACCTCATCCCTGACGAGGTGTTTGTCATCCCGCACAAGGAGACCGGCGTGGAGACAAACTCTGAAATCATCAGCTCCTGGCTGGAGCAGAAAAGCTGCACATCTAACTCCATCAATGCTGATGCTTCCTTCTTCTCTGTGCTGAATGGAAAGTTTTCCACAGAGAACCAGAGGATGAAAATCCACCAGGTCAAAGACTCTTCAATTACCACCAGAGTGCAAGTAAGTTCTAGCTTTTAATCTCGTCCCTTGTTGAGAATGAGTAATCATTTTAAGTTTATGACTAGTTATACATTAACGTGCTTGATGGTGGTAACGGTGATTTGTATCCCTCTCGTCTCTCCTTTAAGATCCGCAACTTTATCTACAAAGTGAAAGCCTTTCCCGACTTTGCTCTGGATGTGCGTTTCGCTCAGCAAGCCAAAGAGATCGCTGATGCAATAGAAAACAACCAAACCAAGAATGCAGACTATCTCTCGGAAAAGATGGTGCTGGAATTTGGAACCCACGTTATCACCAGTGTCGACGCTGGTGCTACGCTTGTGGAGGAAGACTACCTCACCGCCAAATACGTGTCAGACGCCACGTCGAAAAGTTCCTCCATTACAGCCCAGGCAGGCTTGAACTTTTTTGACAAGCTCAAGTTTGACATAAGCAGCCAAACCTCCACGCAGAGCTCAATCCTTCAGGGGTACCAGTCCAATATTACGTACTCCATTATCCAGAGCCATGGTGGCGGCATTCCTTTCTACCCTGGCATGACTTTGCAGAAGTGGCAGGAAAGTACCAGGAACAACCTTGTTGCTATCGACCGCTCAGGAATGCCCCTGCAGTACTTTATCAACCCCAACACATTCCCAGATCTGCCTCAGCCTACCGTCAGAAAGGTGTCTCGCTCCGTGCGTCAGGCCATTGACAGATACTATAAAGTCAACACGCGTCCCGGCTGCGTTGACATCAACTCCAAGAACTTTAATTTCCAGGCCAACATTGACGATAAGTCCTGTGACGGTCCGGTGACGAACCTCAGCTTTGGTGGGGTCTACCAAGTGTGCGTTCCGATCAGCTCCGATGCAGGCCCGCTATGTGACGCCTTGGCCCAAAAGAACCCAAACACGGGCGACTTCTCCTGCCGTGCACCGTACACCCCCACGCTGCTGAGATCTGAGAGGAGACAGCAGAGTTACACCACGTATGACTGCCATGACGAAACGCATCACTGTGGCTTTCTCGGCTGGAGTCGCTGCCATAGCAGAGTTTGTCAGGACAACTACCACGTTCGCTCCGCTACCATCAACACCTACTGGTGCTCCGTGAATACAGGAAAGGCCCCGGAAAACTCGGGGTATCTGTTTGGTGGCATCTACAGCCCCTCTCTCATCAACCCGCTCACCAATACCAAAAGCTGCCCTGCGAACTTCATTCCACTGAAGTTTTTGTCCGACGGCCAGATGATCTGCATTAGCAACGACTATGAAGCCGCCACCAGGTTCTCGGTGGCGTTTGGAGGTCTCTTCAGCTGTCAGTCAAGCAACCCACTGGCGGACTCCAAACAGCGCTGTCCTCCACAGTTCAGTCAGCATTTGGCCGCAGTGAGCGACGGATGTGAGATTCTTTACTGTGTCCAGTCTGGTTTGTTCACAGGGGGAGAGCTGCTCCCCGTTCACCTGCCTCCTTTCACCAGTTCTCCACTTATCAGCCTGCAAGCCACTAATACGGTCATGGTTCTGACGGAGGGAGAAAAGAGCTGGGTCAGAATCGGCCAGAGCAAGGAATGGAAGCTGGTCAAACTGGAGGAAATGTCTGAATCCATGCGTGAGTTTGACCCCCATAACCAGCTGACTGGTGGAGAAAAGGCCGGCATAGCCTTCGGGGTACTGGCTTTGATGGCGCTTGTGGTTGTGGTTTCAACAGTCATGGTGAAGAGGAGGCGAAGGCTGGGTGCCTGGCTGCAGAGAGGTCGCGGCTATGAAGAGATTCATGACGGGTTATTCCAGGAAACTGAAACTGATGAGACGAGGTCCTCTTAGTGTCAGTACATGGCACAAACAAGAAGTCTGTTCCTCGCTTCTCTATTTTTATGGACAATGGAAATTAGAATCACTTCAAAAGCTGTGTGATTTGGCTTTTTATTTTTTTTGCACTTAAACCCTATTCTTGTAATGGAAAGAGCCGTCACCAGACCGGAAAGTGGAAGTAATTCCGAAAGTAGGATAGCAGCGCCCCCTGGAGGCCAGTGTGAAGAACGCCACAAATCTACGTTTTTTGAGTGTTTAATAACACAACTGTTTTTGCTAATAAAATGAATCAGCACATTTATTTTATATCTTTTGAATTTCATTTAATTTTGTTTAACCTTCAGTTTCATACTACAACAATATCCTTTGCTAGTACCTTTACTGCAAATATAACAGTGAAACAATTGCAAGTCACTAAAATAATAATAATAAAAAATAAAAACAGTGAATGAGTCTGCCTCCGTGCTTGTCTGCACTTAGACCAACCTCAAGAAACCCATATAAAGCTGCTGAATGCCATCCTCTCTAAAGTGGTGACAGCACAGCTAGAAAAGGGCACAACTATGGCCTGTTTCAATGTTTGAATGAAAGCCGGTGGTGGCTTAAAGACACATGTGCTTGTGCATGTTCGGTATATATTTGGCCCTGATATTCGTTACCCTTTCGTTCTCTTGACAACTTTATCTATTTTCGGTTTCACTGTGAAGGTGCACACATGGGGGAAGGCTGGGCACGCACCCAGACCAGTTTCCAGCTCATCCAGGGCCCTATGTGGACATTGGTGGCTTTGGTACCTTGCTCAAGGGTACCTCAGCAGTGCTCTGAAGGTGTTCTTGCACCTTCCTCTAATACCAGAACATCTTACATGTTTTGTCGGCACCGAAGCTTCAACTGAGATCCCTCCACTTCTCAGCTCAGCCCCCCATGGCCATAATATCCAGAAGTCCCTGAAAGCTTTAGTATAATATAATATCCCAGAGTCAAATTTCTGATTCATCCTGAAACACTGTGTCAGCAGCTCCAGCATGATAAGTGAGACCAGCAGTCGTGCCCACAGCACGTGCTACTTAAAGAGACACATACATTTGATTTAGAAGCAGTCAAACTCTAAATTCATTTAGATGTGCAGTTCTCCATGAACCCAAATCCATGTATGGGTTCATAGGTCGTACTGTCGATGTGGTCAGACATGTTTTAACTACAGCGGTGAAAAAGCTGCAGATGTGGCACCCAAGAACACACTAGTCCAAGCAAATCTGGGTTAAATAAGTGGTTCATTGTGGCGTTTAATGCTTTGATGGAGACAACATAAACAGCAGAGAAGCTGAGCTCATGTCGGGAAGCCGGGCCAGCTCACACGTTAAAAACACATGCAAGCATACATACATGTGAGCATTTCCCATAAAGAGGACTCACTAATGTCCGCCCTTCCTCTCGTGACTGCACAATAATCTCCATCCCCCAGCACACACACACACACACACACAGACACACACACAGCTGTGAGGGATTCAGAAAGCTGGGTCATATCCATCAAAACAACCCACTCACGCTGAGGAAATTGTTAAGGCCGTGGGGGAGAGAGAGAAAAAGAAGAAGAGAGTGAGGGAGAGAGAGAGCGCCACATAACCTTGAAAGACAGAACACTGCCTAGTTACCCAGCAGGATTTTGGCGCTGCCTGCCAAGAAGGCGAAACTCTTCCAAGCGCAATCTCCTTCCCATCCAGATCAGGAGAGGAGCTCGCTCGGAGAACATCGTTTACGGTGAGCTGAGCACTTTGAGGGATAGAAGAAGAGAGAGAGGGAGAACAAATGTATCATTCAGGCTACTAGAATCTGCAGAGGAATTTAGGAAAAGACAGAGCGGAAACTTCGTCCAAAGTCCATAAACGGAACAAAAGGAAGACAAGAAGCGTTAAAATAATAAGGTAAGACTTGAGGTCTGAGAGAACATCTGGTGGAGGATTATTTTGGTTTAGATTACAGAGCGGATCAGAAATTACTCTATAAAATGCCAGAATTTTTCTGGCTTGAGCTCAGTACCATCAACAAACTGGCAGACTTCTGTCTACAGTGACCTCAATAAAAAGTTTAACACTGTCACTCTTCCCGTTGTAACATTCAGGTAACCATGCGAGCAGCAGGACACAAAGGGAACAGCTATGTTCTTTTTGTTCTGGCTCTAGTGGTCACACTGGAGGTCCGCAGTGGACAGACCTGCTGGACCGCCTCAGGTCCAGAGTGCGAGAAAGCCCCTTTTGTGCCGGGCCACAACCTGGCAGGGGAGGGGTTCGATGTGGTGCGTATGCAGCGAACAGGAGCATTTGTGATCAACGTCAAGGGGTACATGAGCGACAACAGCACCTGCACGCTGTGTTCCAACCGCTTCCAACAAGGACAGGTACAAAAATGCAAAGTTCTAGCTATGAAGTCTCCATTCTTGGACCATTCTCCTCCCATCTCGCCGCTCAGAGTCAGAAACTCCCAGCAGCTGTTCTCGACTGGCGCCCCTTCAGCCGCTGCAGCAAGCAGCTCTCCAGCGCCCTCCACCACTCCGTGGACTCCCTGTTACGCAGTTCCTCCTCCCTGGTCCGGAACAACTGGGGCATCGGACTGAGCTTGGAGAATATTGGCAACGCCGTGCTGGGAGGGAGCCGCTCAGACCTGGCAAAATTCGCACGCTTGCAGCACAGCGTGGACAAGGCCACCTTCGCCATCCATGAGATCAGCTGCACCTACTACAGGTAAAGCCCAGCAGCTGGGGCGCGATGGCGTCCATCCATCCATGGTTGAAGTACAGCTTCTTTGTTTTATTTGTACAGCTACAGGCTGGCTGATCACCCCCAGCTGAGCGCAGAGTTCACCAAACATCTGAAGAGACTCCCTCAGGGTTTGAATACGACCCAGGACAGAGCCCTGTACAGGCGGCTGATAAACACCTATGGAACTCATTACATACACCAGGTTATACAGCTGACCATGTTGGACATTGAAATTTGCTGTAAAGAAGCATCAAACGCTTTTTCTGCCTCCCTCGTGCAGGTCCAGCTCGGCGGGAAGGTGAGACGGGTAACAGCGTTTAGGACCTGTCTGGCTGCGCTGAAGGGCTTCGCCGAGATCGATGTCAAAAAGTGCCTGAACGCGGAGCTGCGAATGTCTCTTGGGTTCCTCCCTGCGAACGTGACCCTCTCCAACAAGTGTGACAACCTTCTGAGGGGCAACCTGAGCATGGGCTTCTACCAGGGCTTCATGACCCACAAGATCGAAGTGGTTGGGGGGGAGAGATACTTCCCCGACATCCTCTACCAGCAGGACCCGTCGGAGGCGTATGACAGCTGGATGAACAGCCTCCACGATAACCCCGACGTCGTCTCTTACGCCATCTTCCCTCTGCATCAACTAGTGCAGGACTCGCAGATCGCCGCCAATCTGAGAGACGCCATCACAGGGTACATTCAGGAGAACCAGCTGAGGGAGGACCAGTTTGGGTCCAAGAACTGCTCCCCGACCCCGAACCTGGATCACAACTGCTGCCCCCTACGGTCCGGCAGAGGAACTCTCAAACTGATGATCCACAGAGCTGCGGGCCTGAACGCCGACACCTTCACGAAGACGGACGCCTACGTGAAGATCTTCTACAACGGCATCTACGAGGAAACAGAGACGGTGATGGACGACGACGAACCAGTGTGGAACGCCGTTTACGACTTGGGGTCAGTGGAGGTGGGTCTGGAGCTGAGGCTTGAAGTCTGGGACAGAGACGTGTTCTACAACGATGTCGCTGGAAGATGCATCGCCGTTCCCGAGAGGGGAACACACTCTTTCAGCTGCCAGCTGAAGAGAGGGGTTCTCTACTTCACCTATGTGGTCAAGTGTGACGCTCACCTGACGGGTTTTAGGTGTGGGCGCTACTCTCCCAGCGCCGAGTAGGTCGCTACAAAACAAGGTCAAGTTTAACATCTGGATACAGTCTATAACCTGTTCATAACAATGTTCTTTTTTTCCTTGGACCATATTACTGTATATGCAAAATAAAGTGATTTGTGACGCTGAATGTTAGCAACTAAAGTCTTGTAAACACTGTTATTTTGTTTTTTTATTCGGTTGAAAGAGGAACAATAAAAAACCAAAACATACAAATGCCATCAGTCTTATATAGTAACACTTGTAACACGTTTGTACAGTACGAGAACGCAGCGGCTACACCCTGAACACATCGACCTTCACCAGTATCACTCGGCGTGAGCACATTTCAAGTCGAAGCACCGCGTGAACAAACACTTTGTAATTTCTGTGATGCTTTGTTTAAATACGGTAGAAAATCCGAATATTTCCGATATTAGCTTGAGCTCACCTAGATTCATCCGGAGGGTTTTCGCTTAAAAAACGACATTACGACCGACATTCTAGTCTGGATGAGTTTCCTCTATGAGTTTTGAAGAGATAGAAGAAAATTCCAAATGAGATGTTGTACAAAATGCATGCAGGAGCTCTGGTGTGAGCATGTATCACCGACTGCCAGTAAGCCTCTTATCTAAACCACTGTGCCACAGTTGGAATGCAACTGACAACATCTGAGCGCCAGCAGAGACGTGACGAATTCCTGATGCTAACATCTAAACCCCATTTTTGTTTTCAGGCTTCTCCATTAAGGCCCATGTGGTACATGAAGTATTCACAAGTACATAAAATGTGAGTTTTGCCTTAATGTACTGGTTTTACAATCATGTGCTTGGAGGAAATGGCAGCATATATTGGTCATCTCTCAGTAGTTTTCTCATCAAAATGAAAGAAAGTGTGCGTTCAGTCAGGATACTCAAGTCTTCCGGCAATCCAAGAGGATTGACACGCGCCAAGGTTCAAGTGTGGTTTACAGTCCGAGGGAGGCTTTGAGCAACGACGCCATGTCTTCAGTTATGGTCCCCTCAACACCTTAGGAAAAAAAGAACCATGGTCAAAAATGTGACACGCCTGCTTCCATATAGTAGAAACCCAAAATGATTTGTTGTCGGGTCTGTTGTTTTTTAGCCGCGTGCTACGTATCATCATCCAGCATAAAAAGATAATCCAAGAGTTTATTTTCACAATCCCCAACTGATGTAAAATCCATGTGCAGTGATGTTTTTCCAGAAAATTCAGGGTTTAAGGGTTACTCAAATACGCATTTTCTGCATTAAGCATCCATTACCAACTCAAAAACACCCATCATCCATAAAGCTTTTCCTTCTACTGTATGTGGCACAGAGCAGTGCTGCCATCTGCCAGACAATGTGCGCTAGTCCTGAAGTGCTGATAATGACCGACTGTTCCACCCACTGGACGAGTTGTGATGTATCTGTGACCGAGATGTTTGATCCCGCCTTTCTGTTCAGGTTCAGGTTCAGGTTCAGTTTGAATTTTGCTTTTTGATATCATGTTTTCTGAGGCACAGATGGGCCAAGAGATGCTTGGAATGAGGTCAAGAGTCAGTTTTTAAGGACGAGGGTGTGGCATTTGTTTAGCGTTCAGTAATTTGATGTTTAGGCTACTGGTGGCAGAGAAAATGACAACACATGTAACTACTGTAATTAGGAATTATCTCAGGAATTGCTGCATTTCCTATGTGGATGTATCTGCTCACCCTGCTCAGCAGCAGTCATGTCCTGTTCCAGCTTTAGTTTCTTCTGGCCCAGCTGCAAAATGCACTCGTCTATACTGTCCTTGCTGATCAGCTTAATGACCCGGACAGCCCTGAAAGAGAAATGTTAATTAGTCCTGAGGCGTCCTTTCAAATTATTGTCAATGTGGCTGCTCTCCATTTGCGGGAACAGATTTTTTCCCCGAAGAAGGTCCAAAGACCAGCTTAACCAAGACCAAACAACTCTTAAGATCGGGACTCCATCCCACCTGGTCTGTCCCACACGATGACATCTGTCCTCTGCCTGTTTGTCGTTGTAGGGGTTACAGTCGATGTCGTGTAAGATGACGACGTTGGCCGAGGTGAGGTTGATGCCAAGGCCGCCCGCGCGCGTTGACAAGAGGAAGACAAATATGTCCGGATCTGTGTTGTACTCATCAATCAGCACAATCCTACAGGACAAAAAGACGTCCGGGCTCAATTTAAGCCCCCTAAAATTCCTTTAACACAGGTAACCCAGTAACACCAGTTACCTGTCAGCGATGGGTGTGGATCCATCCAGTCTGATGTATCTGTGACTGAGATGCTTGAGTAACACTTCTATAATATCCAGCATCATGGTGAATTGACTGAATAACACCACTCGGTCACCCTGTAGGAATAAAAATCCTCAAACTAAGCTACACGATACTTGCGAACTTGGAAATAACCGGCGCTCCGCACATCTGCCTTTACCTTCTTTTTAAGAGAGGTCAGCAGCTCTTTGAGGAGGAGGAATTTCCCAGAGTCAAGTATGAGGTCGATTTCTAACTGGTAGGAGCCAATGGAGGAGTACTGCTGGCACAGTCGGTGCAGCTCGAAGTCTGACATCACTTCCATGTCTTCTTGAATCAGAGCGGCGTCCGCGTCAAAGTGACTCGGCTCCTGCGGACACACACGCATGTGGGTGAGGTGACAAGTACAAAAGGAGGAGCCGAGTGAGGACGGGACAGGCCAGAGTGGGACGGACCTTCAGCATGAGTTTGCTCATGGCTTTAAGTTTTTCTGCAGTGTAATATTGTCGATGGAGCAGGGGGTGGTTGGCCATCTTCCTCAGCTGCATCATCACATTACACAGCTCACGCTCTGCAGAGGAACGAAGTGAGAGGAGGAGGTGTTATTTCTGCCATGTATACGGAAGGGAAACTTTAGACAACATAAAGAGGAGCGCATTAAGCTCACTCTCTCCGCTAGTGGAACGCTTGAGCTTCGTGAAGAGGGCCTGATAGAGAGCACGCTGTTTTTCACTCATCAAACACGTCTCGACTTTCTCCTCCTTGGCTGGTAGCTGCTTGAGAACCTGGATAACAGAGACAAATCACCATTTCTAATGTTTAAAGCTCTTTTAAATTAAAGTCATTGTCAAAGGAAAGAACTTGAAAGACACAAACTCACGTCACTCTTGATTCTTCGGAGGATGAAGGGTTTCATGATGAGTTTGGCCTGAGAAATGCGATCTCTCTCGAAGGGGCTCTGCTCCTCGTGGGATTTCTACAGTGCAACATTAAATGTTGGTCTATAGAAGAGACGCATCTGCAAATAATCAGCTTTAGTTTGGAGTCTTACCATAGAAAACATTTTAGAAAGCTGAGAAGTGGAGCTAGAGAACATCGAGGGCATGATGAAGTTCAGGAGAGACATCAGTTCCAGGAGGTTGTTCTGCAAAGGAGTTCCTGTCAGCAGCAAGCGATGCTCAGCCTGTACAGGGGGGAGGGAAGAGAGAAGAGAGGGGGGGAGGAAGAGAGCGAGAGAGCGAGAGAGACGTTAAAGGAGGTGCAAAGCTGGAACGAGAAAATATGAATGAATTCTGATTACTAACAGAGAGAAACTGTGATGAACTAACATTGATGGCCATAAGGTGGCGATAGCGCAAGCTGTTCATATTCTTCAGCATGTGACCCTCATCAAACACGGCGTACTTCAGACGCAGCTTGCGAAACAGGCTGCGATCGCTGTCGTTTCCGATGGCCAAGTTATACCTGAGTAAAAAAGGACAGGCTGTCACTGAATTCATTCATGCAGTGTAGTGAGCCCCCTACTGTCTGGGTGTGCGTTTACTCACGTGGTCACAATGACGTTGTACTCAATGTCTTCATTGAGAATTTCGTGTCTGAGATAGCGACGGTCGTCAATAGATCCTGCACGATCGTAGAAGACAAAATGTGTTGCTTCAAAACATCTAAATAGGACACGTATGCGCAGGTACAGATACACAGTGTATGCTCTCGTTCTCAACTATTCAGCTCCAGTACAGTCAATTGTTTAGATTCTATTCTATATACTGTCAATAATACATCCAAAGTGACTATTAAAGAGTGTGGAGTGAACATCTGAACAATCAATGGTCTCCAGTGCTTTATATCACCATTGGCAGCATTGGGAACTTCAATTTAGGTGGCACTAAAATGACATTTTGAAAAACATCGTTGTTGGAAACCTGAAGAGCAAGAAGTGTTTGGGGAAACACCGCCACCTCGTGGTCAAGCCCGATGATAATCAAACCCGCGTGCTAGGGATTTCACCTGAGAGCACAAGAGCTTCCAGCTTTGTGCAAACACGGGAAAAAATCTTTACCAGCAGCGTAAAACCTTTATTTCTGGGGAGAGGGGTCAAAGTTCAATGTGAAGAGAAGAATGAAGAGTCTTACCATAATAGACTACAACTTTAAGGCTGGGACACCACAGCTTCAGCTCTCTGACCCAGTTATCTACAAGAGCATTAAAGCAAGAAATGAATGAATCAATACCAGAACTTGTGTCCAGCATCAACAGCTAAATCTTTCAGCAATGGTTACCTAGTGTGGAGGACGGCACAGTGATGAGGTGAGGACCTTCTATTCCATTCTGATACAGCTGGGACAGAAAAGCTATAGCTTGGATAGTTTTCCCTAAACCCTGAGAGGAAAAGGAAGGAAAAAAAGAGATTCCGAGCGTGAAAAGCACATATCTAATTGAACACCGACCCTTCGGAATAGAATCCTCGTACGTATGACCCTCGTCACTCCACAGCAGCTTTCTGGTGGCAGCATTCACAATTATTATAAATATTACAAGCATTTCGCAACATCTGTGGTTCTCAAATTAAACGTTGCAGATATTAGATGTAATCTGCATCTCTAATCCCAAGTTTGCTCACCATCTCATCGGCCAGGATGCCACTCAGTTTGTGCTCGTGCAAAAGCAGCAGCCACTTCAGACCAATCAGCTGATAGGGCTTCAGTTGGAACCTGGAAGAGGACAGACAGACAGACAGACAGCGTCCTAAACATTTCAGAGATCAACATCAAACAGTTCAATCGAGACAAATGAGCTGCACATTTAAAAAAATTGCGGATCGAAACCAGTGATTTACATTAACGTGGACTATTACTCACTGGTTGTTGAGAACATGCGGCTGCTTCATGGAGGCGGTGCCTCTCTGCATTACCATGGTGACCTGTTTGACCATTTTGGAGGAAATACTCTCACATTTGGACATGAGCCCCAGGACGACCTTTCGCTCTCTGAGGACGACTTTGCAGCCCATCAGTAAGTCCTCCGACAGCCCGTTGTCCTTATGGAAAACTTCAAGCTGAAGAAGAGAGCATGAAGCTCAGATACACATCAAATACAACAGCCCCAAATAAACAAGCAAATCTTTGTCGACGGCTCTTTGATGCCAGTCATATTCATTATCGGAATCATCTTTTCTCACCAAGCTTCTCCAGCTGTCGAAGGGTCTGAGCTCCACGATCTTTTGGGCCTTTTTGACGGAGCAGCCAGAGATCAGAGACATCTCGTCCACAGACGCCGTCTGGAAGAACTTAACAATCTCCGTCTTTATCTCCGTCATGCCCTCTGTGGCGCTCAGCTCCTCGTCCGAGTCCTCGAACTCACTGCTCAGCGTGTCTTCGGGGTCGTTCTCTTCGTCTGAGCTCACGTGTTGATCGGAGGCGCGGGCCTTCCTCTTGCTCTCTGCTGCCTGCTTCTTGGCGATACTGGTCCCGCTGGCGAACTGGGACAGCATCTGAGCTGTGGAGGAAGTGGAGGTGGTTTTCCTGACGGGGGGAAGCGAGGACGCGGACTCGGAGCCTTTGGTAATCCACGGCAAAAGTGTGGAAGCGCTGCTCTGTGTCTTCAAACGTTTGTGGGCGTCTTTGTCCGAATCGCTGTCCTCGCTATGCCTCGCAGCGTCCGAGTCGCCGGCGCTCTCCTCCGACTCACTCACGCTTTCATAGTGCTTCTTTTTACTGTCCTTGCCCGACTTCTCTTTACTCCTGGATTTCTTGGGCTTCTTTTCCTCCATTTCTGGGGAGCTGAAGGAGGTATTATCTGCAGAGATGAAAGAAAAGAAACGACACGAGAGCGAATGAGCATCAACGCGTGACCACGACAGCGCAATTAACGGAGGAAGCCGCTCCCACCGGAGTCGGAGAACATCTGCAGAACATGCAGGGCGTCTTCCACGTTCCAGTCATGTTCCTGCAGCACCATTCGCAATTCCTGCAACGTAGAAACACAGAGGTGGACTTTGAGGTGTTAGCAGAGTTTATAATGCTGAAACAGAAGTCCTCCACGCGGTCATGTGATCGGAGTGACGACCTCATGCTCTGAGCCTGTGCATTGTAATTATTTCCCCTCATCTATAAATTGGACTGGACAACAATAAGGTGAAATGGTTTGATGAAGGACAGACAGGAAGAGCGTCCCATCTTACCTCCTTGTCCTGGTCAGGAAACTTTTTTTGCAGTTTTCTAACCATGCTTTCCTGCGTCTCCCAGCTCGGACCGCCGTCCTCCTCGTCGGTTTTAACAGAAGCCTTTTGGACCAACAACAGGTGCCACATAATAATATGAACAGGTGAAATAGCTCTAGTGCCAGTTTGTATCCAAGCGGACCAAACGATCAGGAATCTTACATCGGACGACCTCCTCTTCTTGCTGGGATGAAGCTCATCGCTGCTCTGAGAACTGCTGGATCCATCCGGCTTCCTCTTCCGTCCTACAACTGAACAGAGAAAACAACATTTTTGATGCAGAAGCACCGATATCCTGAAGAATTCACCAATCTGTGTGGTGAACCGTTAGACTGTGATCAAGCATTTTAATCAGTAAACACAATAACAACAACAACAATAATAATAATATAATAAAGGCTATAGGAAACAAAACTTGCCTTCCTTATCACCATATCTCAAGAGACAGGTTGCGACGGCTCCTTCCAGTGTGGTTGTAGTTGTAATGACCTGGAAATATCGATTTTTAAAATATTTTTAATAATGCTAAACAAGTCGAAAAGATGAGGTTTAGGAAGCCAACTCACGTCCAATAGCTGAGTTCTTGTCAGCTGAGGAAACATCTCTCGTATTCTGCTTATTTTCTCCTCTAATTCACCGTCTTCATCGTCTGTGTTAGATTCCGATGTTTCGGTCGATCGCCCTGCGGGGTTCCTACGCAATAAAGAGGACGAGTTAAAACGAGAGAGCTCAGCAGCGACGGGAACGAGGGAGAATCTGCTTCACACTTACTTCTTTTTCCTGCTTAATGATATTTTGGTGGTCGGTTCAGACAGGAGCTCATTATCGTCCAAATCAGAAGATACGACTTCCTCAAAGACAACTCCTCGGGCTTGGGGCTTTGGTGGCGCGTTGACAGCTTTCCTCTGAGCTGCGAAGACCAGTACACATATTACCACACATGCTTTTACTATTCCATCTCCTGACATATACAATTTTAAATGGTAAGAAATACTATAGTCTTCTACTGTATGGATCACTACACGTTGATAAATCTAAAAGAAAATCAGCACAACTGTTATTGTATTTGCAAGCAGGAGTTTTCAGCATTAAACAGTTCAGTTTAACAGGATTTATCTACTAATGTAGCACATTTTGCGAGGTTTTTAATTGTTGCAACATTGGCTGCGACCTTGCGATGTTTCCAGGTCAGGACAGTCGTCCGATGATGAACATTTACGTTTGAAAAAGGATGACAGCGGGTTTCTTACCGCCACATCTGGCTACCGCCGCTGTTAGTTAACATCTAACATCTGCTCGTTACCTGGTTTATTCTCCTTCTCCGAATCGGGACTTCGGGAGAAGCAACTCTCCTCTTTGTTCGACGCCGTCGTTGACTTCTTGTCATAGCGAAAACGGTCTAGGTTGAAAGTGCTCATTGACATTCAGCTGGAGACCACTCGTCAAAATCCTTTGTCTCTTTGTACCCAGCAGTATCTTCTGGATCCTACAGCAAGAAGCGCTCCTTGTTGGCCAATGTGACAGCCTTGCTAGCCGACTAGCGACGTGTGTTAGCGTTCATCAAAGCCTTAAAGGCAGAATGGATTTAAGTTGTGATACCGGTTCCCTCTACAGCGCAATGTAGTAAAATGTGTCGACTGACCAAATGTGCAATACGACTATGTGAAAGGAATTCGTCTGGAGTGCTGTTACGATCGACGTTTTCTCGATTACAGCCGGTTTCCCGCGATCTTCAGCGGCCCTGGAGGATGTCGTGTCGGCTTCTTTCATTGGTCCGAGAGCAGGAGGAAGGCGGAAACTCCCGATTCCGTCAAGATAGTTCACCGTGTGTTACTTCCGTTACGCTCGACTTCCTTAAAACCCATGTGTTTTATATAAAATAGACATAAATACAATGCATGCCAATTAAAATGCGACGGCCTGTATTCCCATACAATGTAATTTCCAACGATCCAGTCAGAGACATGTGTTATTCTAAATTTTACATGTCTATATTAAATCCTGTACAGTGGGATTTTGGAATAGGAGGTGAACTATCTAGAACTTGCTCAGCTTCACTTATACAACCAACAAACATGATCACATAAGAACCGAAAAGACCCATCAGAAACAGCTTTTTTTTTAACCTCATAACTTAATGCTTGTTGGCTAATTAACCTCCAAAACTACAAATAGAGCAGTTACATAATAAAAATTACACCTAGTCTCAAAAAGCCGGGCAGTTGTGACCTCCAAACACAAGTGATTGGGTAGGACACTTAAATGCAACACATATGTTTATTATATATTTATTATATGAAAATGTACACATGTGTGGCAGGTTAACAAAGTAATGATTAAAATTAAACACCTATAACACAATACACTGTTCTTTAAGAAACTCCCCAGAAGTTTCCCATGCTGCATTTCTGAACAAATTTCTTAACTATTATAGTATTTAGGCCAAAAAACCTTTAAATTGGAGATGAAACATTTGGTATTGAGGTTACGTTTAGTTTCAAGCATATAGCTTCCAATCAATCAATCAATCAATCAATCAATCAAAGATAATTGACATTAAATATATAGTGAAAATGATACTGTAATAAAGCAATCATTAATTTAACATTGTTTTATATTTTACACTGTAATTAACAGAAAAACTGCAGTTTACATGTTGCAAAACTAACAAGTTCAGAAATAGAAAGAAGCACGAGGTGATTCTCACAACTTAAAAATGATTAAAAATCCCCCCTCGCCCATGTATTGTGTTATAACAGTAATTCACCACTAGAGGGCGAAACAGGACAGACATGTTCACAACAAACGTCTGAAAAGTTTTTCATTTTACAAATTAATGAATCTATTAATTAATTAACATTTTAAAACGTTGGGTGCCTTGGCGCTTTTATCAAATTAAAATGAAAGAAAAATAAATTAAACAGAAAATCACTTAATTTTAGGTTAGGCTAAAGAATTGATAGAAAAAAAAACAATGTCAAAATTTCTTCACTCAGGCATAAAATGTTTCACTAAATTTCAAATTCTTTCAATCACTTGTTGGTTTTGAAAAGTTTTTCAACCTTTTGACTTGTCGGACCACAGTAGGTACTGACCTTAACAATGGCCGTGATCCATTCAGGGCAGCTGGTCAATCAGAACAGTAATACACTGGATTGTAATGTGGCCATTTTAATCATTATCAATGTGACTTTAATGGTGAAATTAAATATAACTAAATGTCAGACCTCTTGTTTCATTTATCAAAGTCAATTATATTAATGCCATGCTTAATAGCGTCAGAAATTCACAATTATTTATAACCATTATAATATTTAATGGCAAAGGCCCATAATAATGTTTTACATCCATCACTGATGCTCAATGTCAATGCCTTAACACAAACGACCATGAAGAAACACACACATCCTTGTAAGGACTTTCTAATGCATGTCGACTGCCCTCCTAACCTTGACCTTAACCTAAACCCAAATCCAACCTCAACCTATAAAACCAAGTCTTAACCCGCAAACAGTCCTTTGAAGTTGGAGGACCAGCCAAAAATGTCCTCACTTTGCCAGTAAAATGTGTAATTTGTTACTCAGCAAATGCAAGATGTATGTGCACACAAATACACACACAACACACTAACCCACACCTGTGAATATATTCTGATCATCGCCACCTCCCATCACAACCACAGCGCCATCCCGTCGCCTTACTGTCGCCCTCACCATCGTCATGGAGACAGTGTAAGTTAATGCATGTGTGTGTGTTTTGGGCTGTACCAGTACACAATAGGCAGATTGTCACACAGTCTGATAGGGGTCATGACCCCTCGCAGCAGGAGGCTCAAACTGTGGCTCCTCGCCTTCGCCAGGCGTCCTGGCCCCGTGTGCGCTCATTACATCTGCACCAGGATGGATGGTTTGATTATTTATCATTTCCTTTCAGCGTGTACAGTAGAGTTTACAGTATCTCTAGAGGCTGAACCCTCGTCGGAGCCAGCGGATTATTTTGCACGCCATAAAACCCAGTGTCCATAAATAGATAGAGAGAAGTTAAGTTTGGCTTGACGATTTAAGCGAATTAAAGTAATCATGACGAACGTGTGTGTAAACACACATCCAACCTTTGCATCTGAAGGTGGATTGTTTTTTTTAAAAGCCAGTGTCAAGTGCATCTCTGTGCATGTGTAACGGTGCATGTTCCTAACACTGACTCAACTGCGGCGACCCTGTGGACTTTTCACAAATTCTGTCACCACCCAGTCACCATGGCGCCCAAACTTGGCCGAGACCCGACGGCGGCAGGGAGCACCTTGTCACCGTGGTAACAAGTCTGGGATGTTACCACGACGCCCCGGCTCCGGCCCGCCCCTGTATAGGATGTGTGGAAGGCTAGCTTTAAGCGTAGAACAGTTTTAACAGTAACGAGGGAGCCATGTCCCAGGTCACACAACAACAGTTGCTCCTTAGCACCAACAAGTTCATTAGCGAGTGATCTAACGTTAATGACAGTTTCTGTCACTAGTTTAAATGTTGGCAACCGATGGGCTTTATTTTTACTGTCGTCAACCTCCGATCTAAGATGCTGTCGGGTAGGCAGTTTGATGTTGGATGAACGATGACGTAAAGAAACAGATTCTGCAGAAGCAGTATTGATCACAAGTGTTGGACTTATTTAACCAATTGGGGCTGAACACACAATCAACCAGCTTGCCAGCACCTATATAATAAAAAGATAAATAAAAAGATAAGGAAAAAGAAAGAGGTCACCAGCAAGGTCACGACAGAGCAAATGCCAGAGCACTGGGAGTTAGCGTCCAGTGGCACAAAAGGACAAGCTAATGCAAACTTTAAGAGAAAAGTTTTGGAAGAGTGATCAGACGATTGGCTCCTGCAGTCTGGACCTGGGTGTGTCTGAATTGTTGGCAAAAACATTTTATACATCACACATACAGTAGGAGTTACCTTTGAACCCCCCTGTCAGCCATACACTGCCACCCCGACATGGCTAAAGTGCTCTGAACTGCAGTTTGATAGCGAACGCGTCTGACGTTTCTGCAGCAGCTTTTGTTTAGTCATCACTCATGTACGCGCTCCCGCTCTCTCCCCCTGGAGACAAAGGGAAGCAGCAGCGGGGGAGAATTCCCGTGTTGCTGGAGGTGACGCTTTTGAGCAGCCGAGACAACCGACCGATCCCGGAGAGACAATGACGGATCCTCCAGGCCGACTTACAGAAGACCGGTCAAACCGAGCTTTGTTAGCGCCGCATTCCTCCACATAAAGCCTGTACCTGTGAGGGCTCCACGCCAGGAACATTTCGCTGTAATCTAACAACCTAAAAGTTTACACATGCTTCCGTTTGCCTGCGCTGTAGCGGCTTCTGCCGGCATCTGTCACGTTATCAAAGCGTTTTAATTAAAGAGACGACGTGCAGAAGGACAGCGGGACAATGAGCAGTCCCTAGGCCGCCGTGCAGGGCGCTGCTCAGCCAGAGCTTTGTTGGCATTGCATGCCTCTGCATTGTCTTCGTGTCTACAGTTGAGTCAAAGGATTCCATTTATGTCTCTGTCATTTAGCTGCACGGAGTAAGGATTCATTATTGTGGCCTGACAGAGACTTAAGTGGTCTGGAGCCAAACACGGTCAGCAGTGCCAAGCTGTGGGTGTCCCAGCTGGATCTGTGGTGTGAATATAGATATAGAATATCAGCTCTTTACATCGGCCTCCTCTTCTACATTGTTAATTACGCTGCCTGACAGCAGCTTCAAAAGAGCTTTGGTCTTGGGCGAAGTTTCGCAGAGACGCGCAGGAAGAGGATTCGAACCCTGTTAACTTTGAAATCCGTGCTGACACGAAGGTTGAGGCGGCGGCAGGAACCCCTGCTGCTGGGCGCCGGTCGGGGGTCTGACTCCTGCGGGACACCGCTGGGATGTGCGCGAGCGAGCGGTCGCCTGTGCGTGTGCATCCTGGTTCATGTGTGTGCACGTCATAAATATGTGCATGTCTCCGTGAGCGTTAGGGGCCGGTGTCTGGGCCGTCTTCGGCGGGCGGGGGGTGGGTTCGCCGCTGACAGCCTCAGCTGTGGGGAACTGTGGGAGAAAAAGAGCTGACGCGATGGGAGCTGATGTCTGACATGACCTCTCTCAGCAGGCGCAGGAGCTGGGAGCCCGCCGCTGACTGAGTGTGTGTGTGTGTGTGTGTGTGTGTGTGTGTGTGGGGTTGGGTGAGTGCTGGACATGGAATTAAACCATGAGCAACACCAACAAAACTTTTCCGTCCGTGTCCCACTATGTTTCCCTTCACGTGGACTCTTGAATCCGTCTGTGATGGAAGTGACCCTGATCTTTGGTGGCTGCTCGGGAACCCGATCTTCTCTCTCCTCCTGTCGTACTTTTACCTCCCATTTTCTCGCCCTCCATATCATATACCTCTCCTTGACCTTCTCGCTCTTTGTTGCCCCCCCCCCCCCCATCCCTCAAACTCTCCGTAAGGTGCATTCAGGCTGGTAAAGTGATACAGGATGCTTAATTAGCTCGGCACATTTTCTGTATCTCCTTGTTTTCCACTTTTCTCTTTTCCTGTCTCTGATTTGTTTTATTCAAATCCTTTTTTTCTGCATCCCAAACACGCGCACATTCAGGGATCTGCGCCGCTTTCTTCCCACCCTCCGTCTTCTGCTTTTATCAGTCACTGATAAGTGCCCACAAAGCCCCCACTGTCTGGTGTGACCCTCCATTATTCCCCCCCATCTCCTCTCTCTTTCTCCCGCTCCTTCTCTTTCTCCGTCCTGGAGCAGCCAAGCATGAGGGAAGGAGGAGGGGCCGTTCATCATGTTGTTTTACCTGCACCCCCTCTTCTCTCCTCTCTGTCCCTCCTGTCGTACGTTTTGTTTACTTACAATTTATGCCGTGGCCGCATCGTCTTGCTTTTTTCCCCCTCGACTTTCTGTCATCCTCCGTTTCTTTGCTTGCTCTCCTTTGTCTAACTTCAGGACGACTTTGCCCCCTCATGCTCTCACAATGGACACTGGTGCTTTTAATGTGGGACAATGGAACAAATCTGAAAGGTTACCGAGCCCTTCGCACTGTATCCTTCCGCGCGCCCTCCTTTCTTTTTCCTCTATTTGATCTTAGCAAGGCTGCCAGCTAAAACGTTACCATGGCTGGCGTGAGCTTATATTCCCATCAGGCTTTGCTCCGAGACAAAATTAAACAAGGTAATATTTGCAAACGAATCCGCTCATCATCCGAGTACAGAAAATCCTCTCATTGAGAAATGAAGTCTCAGAATCCTTGCTTTGTTCTTACTCAAACAAATGGGTGGAGGTGGGATGTACATTTGACTTCTGGAGCCCTAAAGGCAGCCATCTTTAAAGCTCCGCTGTTGGGTCCACATTTATGCTATTTTTGAGCACACAGTTTTTCTTGCCTTATTTTGAAGCCCCCCTCTTCCCATCCTGTCAGTCAGCAAGCTAGTCAATCTGTCTGCCAACCATGACTCTGAACCTCTGAGTAGGGCTAATGGGTCTTGTTAGCCACTTAACTGCCAATGCCCCCCCCCCCACACACTCCCTATCTCTCTGTCTCTCCACGTATGAATAGAATAACTCTAATGTGGCTTGTTTGCCACTCCACTGCTCTCCCTTATCCTCCCAGGGCGTTATCGTCGCTGATCAGTGTAGGGTGATAAGTCTCCTAGCGAGTCCGCGGTATCCTCTTCCTCGAGGTTTAATCACACCCGGTCAGTGTACCCGAAGTTCTGTGAGAGACCCTGTGCTGAGAAAGGTCATGTTTTCATTCGCACCAATCGGCCGGTGGGCCGATAAGACAGCTCATCGGGGGGATATCAGTGAGGCCTTTTCTTGGATGTCTAAGGGGGCCGGGAGATGGACAGCAAGTGCTCCTTCTCTCAGGTTCACTCTTTAATCACACGAGCTTAACCACCGTGCAAGAAAAGCAGATTTTAACTGGTGTACAGGAAGCTTCTGAACATTCTTACAAAGAAAAGTTGGGGGAAGAATAGGATATAACATGCTCCACTATGTGCTACTTTTCAGGTGGATACTTGTGGACCCTCTCATCAGTATTCGCACCTACTCCTCCAGTCTTCCCACTCCAGCCCTCTCTAATCCAATCACCGCCTCCACAGGCTTGAGCGGTGCCTCCAACGGTCCAGCCATGGCCCCTTAATCGACGTCTTATTGGCGGCAATCACATTTACAGCACAGAGGCAAATCTGCACAGATGCGATTGTGTCAGCCGCTAATGCAATCAGGGCCCGCCGCCTTTCCTTTTACTCGGCATCCTTCATCTTCAGAAACAAGGTGGCAGTGTTTTAATTTTCATCCTCGGCTCGCTCTCCATCAATTTAGCTCAAGGAGCGTGGCGGAGGTTATGGAGCGAGACACGTGTAGGTGCTGGTTATTGTAGCCACTTTTATTTCTCTCCAGTGGGAAAATGAAGAGCGGGATTTTTCTGTTTGGATGCGATTAAAAGGGAGCTTTCTGTTATTGTTTATTCAAAGACACGGGGTATATTGGATCATGCTGGTATGACGTGTTCAAGGCGGGCAGGTTGGAGCTGATTATTTGGTTTTGATAACAGAAGGGTCAGTGAAGTTTTTTTTTGAAAGGGCAAAGTCTGTGCTGCTGTGAGATGGGAGATTTTTTTTTTAACTATAAATGTTTCTTTATTCTCCAAAGGAACTGCAGTTAATTTAAATATTTCAGTTTAAATTAAGATGGTGCTAACCAGGCAAAGAGGTGGTAAATTTCAGGTAAAACCATCTCGTGGGTGCACACGGGACCACTGGTGTGTAATATTTACATCTGCAGCTCTGGAGCCTTTAGACAGTGAAGTGTTACCCAAAATAAACATTTCATATTTGTCATTTAGTTAATCTGATTTTGACAATCAATTGCCAGACAGGCTGACAAGACAAAGGCCAACAGACTCAACCAGCTAGTGAAACACGTCGGTATTGTTGGGCTGTTATTTTCTGCCCCCTGCGTCCAACGGCCAGACAGAAAGAACCCTTGGTGTCCATTGTGCTGCTAGCGGGATTACTAGGTCTCCCAGGGGTCTCACCCCTCTTCGTCCTCCACCTATGACAATACCACCCCCCACATTCACACACACATACACACACACACACACACACACACACACACACACACACACACACACACACACACACACACACACACACACACACACACACACACACACACACACTTCCATCCTCTGGCTTAAAACCATGTCTTAACCCTCAAACAGTACCTTGACGTTGTTTTGCCCAACATAATGACCCGAGTCATTGTTCCTAACATGTCAAAAAACGAACTTAAACTATAGGATGCACTACCATAGGCAGGCCATTCCATGCTGTATGTTAAAGATGTATTCTAGTTGGGAGAGCTATGCATGAGATCCTGGTTGTGCAATGTCCACATGATGTTGGTGGTAGCAAATGCTTCATGTTGGTCTCAGAGATGCATCTCTCTGGCATGTTCAGGGCACCAAAGTTGCAACTCAGATGGGCAATAGGTGGAAGTACATGGGCCAACCCCACCGCTCGGGGTAAAAACAATCATTGTTAGTGTGTTTTTTTGTGATCCAACCCCAGGTCTCTGGGTCAGAGTTCCTGACACACACTCACACCCAGTGGGGCGACAAAATAATTAACTTTGACTATGATTGACAGACATTTCATCATACTGACCCCCCCCCCCCCCCACACACACACACACAAACACATTACATTCTCACAATCAGCAGATGACAGATGACCTGCTTCCTTTGTGTGACTCCAAGAAAATCACCCATGTCAACATAAATGACTTTAAATAACACAAACACTGATCCATGCTAACATTGTCAGGTTAAAATATCATCTACTTACAGGACTTCATGGACCTTTATGTACATCAAACAATACACATATTGTTGCAGCTTATGAGTCTTAATCTTTTGTATGTAAATGTCACCCTCACAGTTAAATCTTCTTTTCTGTGACGGATCACAGAAAAGTTACAGTTTATATCTCTTAAATGTCTAAATGTTAGGTGATCTGCATCTAAGCAATTAGAAGTCTACCAAATTCCACCACATTGGAATAATTAAATTGTAGTTAGATTGATACTTTTTTATATGAAGGAGGAAAACAGCAAATAAAAGTGGCTTTAAGGTGGAACAGAAATGAGGAAGAAAAAAAGTGTGTGGGGGGTATTTTGTTCATGCAGGAACTGTTACACAGGCAGCTCTGTTTCAGATAACATGCTCACCTTTGATGGGTGCACTTAAAAGTGTGGGTGTGTGTGAGGCAGAGAGGAGGCCCTGGTTAAAACCAGGCCTGGGTGGGTGTATCGCTGGATAACCTGTGGATTGAGATGGTGCACCCCCCAACCCTCCGATTCCCCGACCTGCCGTCCATCCCCTTGATTCTGAGAGGCCGTTTTTCTCTGCAGCCACAAAGGCAGAGGGGTCGGATTGCGCCAGCGCATTCACCGGCCCACTTTGTTTTCAAATGGTTTTGTTTAGTTATGACACTGTAGACACCCAACACCTTCCAAGAATCCAAAGTCTTCGGTGGGGGAGCACAGAGGGCAGGTGGGTGGTGGGTATGTGACGAGGGGGGGTAGGAAAGAGGAGGTATGAAGGTACCAAAGAGGAGAAAATTCTGGGAATCATGAAATCAGCTACAGCATCAATAGGTTTCTCCTACAGATTTTTGCTTTGTGCTGACTCTTTACTTGTAGTTTCATGTCTCTCCCCCCCCCTCCCACTCACACACACCCTGCTGTACATCCTTTACCAAGATGCACTCCCCTCTCCCCTACACTTTCCCCCCTGCTCCCTCCCACCCCAGGCACTCATACCAGTACAATCTTTTCAACCTCTGAGGGTGTAAGCAGCTTAACACAGCAGGATCTGGACGGCGCAGACTGCAGGAGGCTGATGCATGACAGCTAATACAGGACTAATTCTGGCTCATCTCTCTCCTTTACAAGGCTTTTCCTCTCAAGCCTACAATCTTCACTCGCAGGCCCTTGATTGACTCGTTACTTCCATGTTACTTCCACTCTCACTCCACAGCAGCTGCTTCCCTTTTTCCCCCAGCAAAGGGATAACTGGAAAGACCAATTTTCACATTCAGCCGGTAAATATGACCAATAAAGGGTCTTTATCACCATATAAGCAGAGGACAAAATGATACTTTATTTTTAACTGATTTTAAATGAAGACCTATGCAGCACTACACACATATTCACACACTTTGGCCAGAAACGGCACACTTTGACTGCATCACAATGATTGTTTTTGGAAGGTATTTGGAGCAACCTTTACTTCAAGTTGGCTTAAAAGCAAAAAAGTAAGATTGCTTGTGAGCACGAATGCTGGGACACATAACGAGAGTGGAGGAAAGACTATCTGCTGCATTAACCTTCTTTTCTGCCCTCCTCTTTCAGCAGCGAGGACCCAGGGGATGGTAACGCTAAGCCCCACTCCATTCTTCCCCCCGAAACTTTGATTTCCTATTAGGTTCCTCCTGATATGGACCGATAGAAATAGAAAGGGAGGAGAGGATGGAAGTGAAGCAGAGGGAATGAGTGTGGAAGAGAAAAGGAGTAACAACCAAAAGAAAGGCTAAAAAGGGAGTATAAATTGAGTGAAACATTAAAATACTGGTGTAAAAATAACAAAAGCTAAAGCGCTTTCCAAATCAAAAACCATACCTGAAAAAGTTCCAGTTTTCTTCTTCTAGAAAACACAGGAGATGTGAGTCAGGAATAATCTGTATTAGGATTGGACTAAACAGTATTATAATGTTACTTTATGGTTCTTAGCAGCTGATCCTTTGTAACTTTGCATTGTGTTGGTCAGGTTGGTCTTGTCAGAAACACCATGAAGGCCTGTGTCTTTTTTGTTTGTTTGTTCTTTTCCACAATGCACCGTCACTTTTCTGTCACCGTATATATCCTCCCACGAGGGTGATGCTGCAACAAAAGCCCCTTCAGCAGAAGGGCAGCACAAGTTCAACTGATCTCCATTGTTGCTCCAGTTCGCTTACACATTTTGCATAGCTGACCTCATTGTGAGAAGACGATTTTCTGGAAGGTTTTCTGGCTGCTTTAGGGTGAGATGTATCACGCACGCAAACACACGCTCACACATGAACGAATCTAACCAGCAGTATACTCAGTTTTTAAGAAGAAAAAGATTTTTGTTCATTATTCCTGGCTCCTCCACAAGCCTTGATATACACCAATACAATCATTAAAGGAGAGCCATGAGAAAGATGACCTCTTTCAAAGCATTTGGGGGGTTCTGTACTTCATTTACCGTATTCATTCCTATAGCACCTCAGTGGTGCTATAGGAATGCTCCAAACTCTCCTACAACAAGACCACTTCCCATTTCATGGATCTCCAGCTGGGATTCACATTGGCTGACCCAAAACAAGTGTTCCCTGACTGGAATTGGACACAGGCCACGGCAGTGCGAGTGCCGTATCCTAACCACTGGACCACCAGGGAGGTGAAGGGCCTTAAAGTCCTCAAACAAATGCTCAAAATAAGTGAGAAAATTCCTGATTTTGAACTATTGAAATTTCAACTACACATATATCAAATAGCTTTGCACTGAATGATTAATAAGAAAATGATAAATGACTATAACCGGTGCCGTCATGGCTTCACTTCGCAACACGTATGTGTGAGCATTTTATGGTAAGTAGGTGCCATGTCATCTGTGGGAAAGAAGGGCGAGACGGATATTAAAGTCACGTAAGGCGAGACATAGTCATATGGAGACAGAGACATACAGAGAGACACAAAAGGGAGCAGGACAGATATAGTCAGAGGGAGAATGATTGATTGATGTGGTCAGTGAGGCGTCACGGAGCTCCAGGGGAGTCCTCCATCTCCCAACGAAGAGGATGTTGATTGGCTTTAATGGTGTGAAAACAGACAGAATGCAGCACTAATCTGGGAGGAGGAGGCAGATAAGGTAGGATAAACCAGCTAAAAAACAAACAAGACATTTTCTCACAGTGAGCTGTCTTTTTCATTTTCAGCTCAGAATTAGTATTTATATAGAATTTCAGCTTATTGGATTGGCTCAATATATCGCAGCCTGTTTTTGTGAAGGAATTTCTGATAAGAATAAATAAAGAAATACAAATAAAGAAATATTCCTATTTTACACATTTTAATGGTATAAAATGCGCATTAAGACAAATCAATACACAATAAAACTGTCAAACTGTCTCAACAGAAAAAAGCCAGTTGAACAATTGGCCAACAAGACTTTTTTCACATCCCACCAAAGGATCATTGTTTGTGTGTTTGTAACACCCTGCAGATTTGCTCATCCACATTACAGGAATGTAGCTAAAGAAATGTTTAGCTATATTAGCTGTTGTTATCATAATGGGATCTTAAGGGTCTTTTATTCTGCCATGGAGGCATTATTGACCAAAAGAAAACTAATATACATACTTAGTAATGGACAGACCTAAAGGAATGGAGGGGAGTCATCATAACTGAGCTTTGAAAACTAAGATAAAAGCTAAGTCTAGGTATTAAAACCATTTCTTGTAAAGTTTGTCTCCTGGACCCAGTCGCTGTGGGACGCGGTGCACTGTGTTAATCTTGCAGACCACTCAAGACCACTCAATACATACATGATAGCACTGCTGCTCTGGTTAAGGAATGGTGTGTGAAATGTGGGATGGGGGGTTGGGGGCTTAATTCAACCAAACACAATCTCTGAGTTCTGATCAGTGTTAAGGATGGCAAAAATGCTCAGAGATTCAATGAAAGCAGCAGACATATTTAGAAAAAAATTCCATGCTTGAGGATTAGCAAATAATTTTTCGTCAGTCATCGTAAAGGCGGTACAAAACCTTTCTCCTTTGGTGTTTGACCCTGCAAATGAACTGGACGGTGCAGACCAGCCTGCAGTGTGAACAGCAGACCCAGGTTTATCCGCTAATTTCAAGCATTGGCAAGAATTCAAGATGAAAGAGTTTCTTGAAATCCATAATTTTGCCTGCAATTGTTGTCTTGCTCAAGCTTTTTCAGCACCTTATGGGATTGTGACACTACACTTCTCCTTCTCTTTGGGTTGCTTTCATACTGCATGCGAAGTGCACTGGACTTGACTTGTAAGCGGGCCAAGACCCAGAGCTCCCCTGTTTGGTCAGCACCAGAGTTTGGGTGAGCTTTTACACCTGCCCAAATGAAGCGGAGTAGATGCAAACAGTGTTGGGCAGCCACCAACACAGCTCTGTGTCAGAGCACCTGAGACAGGTAAGGTGAGGGGGTGCACCGCTGCTGCCTGTGCTCCACATCGGTGTCAAAGAAGGCTGTAAGCGATACCCTTGTCTGTTCCCTACTCGTTTCACTCTGACGCTGCTCCACCCTGGAAAGAGTGGGAGGGGGTCCCCTGGGAACTGGACAGGACGGGGAGTGGGCAAGATGGAGACCAGGCTTTCAGCCACCATGAAAAGAAACGGAATCAAATACAAGCAAAATCTCTTTCAATATACTGTATCCCTCACTCGAGTAGGGCAGCGAATTGAAAGGAGATCCGCAGGGTAAAATGTACAATGGGTGCAGGAAGGACTAGAGGGGAGATGTAGTTAACTTAGAGCAGAGGAAAACAGAAAGGAAATAGCAAAGTGTTTCTGATGTTAATCTTTCTTTTAAAAAAAAATCATATTTAATTCTCAGTTTGCTACATTTGACGTGAGGGGATGCACGCACAGCATCAACCCTCATTGTTCCGTTTAGTCTGCTTTTAGTAACAAATAAAAAGGAAAGTTTACAACACCAAATAAAAAAATTCAAATGCACATTCAAAGATTGTCCTCTCGCATGAATTAATCAAGAGCTACAGACACTGGACGTCCTACTGAAAACAGAGCTCTGACACGTGTTTGACTGCACGAGGTTGCCACAAGAGTGATTCGTCGACTTGACAATCGGTGGCTCGTGTTCTCGCGTGTACACCTTTGCACGGTGAACACCTGAAGCTGGCAGGTTGCCGTGGGAGGTTACGTGTACTGAAAATGACGTGCATTCTCAAGTCAGCTAGCACCAGTGTAGGTGGTGGCAAAAATCTGACAAGTGCTCATGTGTTAGAGGACACACACACACACACACACACACACACACACACACACACAGCAACCTACCTTTATGCAATCTTAACCTCTCACACACCTCTCGTGTTTCAAGGTGTGAAAAAGATAGAAAACCACCTGCAGCAAAATCACTTCCGAAGAGTCCAGAGACGTGTGTGTGTGTGTCACACGGTGTGTGTGTGTGTGTGTGTGTGTGTGTGTGTGTGTGTGTGTGTGTGTGTGTGTGTTGTGTGTGTGTGTGTGTGGTGTGTGTGTGTGTGTGTGTGTGCGTGCGTGTGTGTGTGTGTGTGTGTGTGTGTGCAGTCAAAGTCAAGGATTCTTATCCAGCTGCGGAGGGCTGGCTGCACACAGTTCGTAACTTAACACCAATAGAAGTCACACTGTGTCAAAGGGAATAAATAGCCTTGCAATTGATGTGTTTCCTATTGGGATCATATACACACATGCGCATGCGCACAATTACCCAAAATCTGCAACAGTGCAGCGCACGTGGAAAAATACATCAGAAACCAATAAAAGGCAGCATGCACAAGTACATTTTTTAGTAGTTGTCTGCAGGATAGAGAGGAAACGTGACTCAAACACTTTTCAGAAGTGGCTCCAACACAATTGTGATGGCGGAAACACACACATACATGAACAAAAGGCACATGCGAGCACATCAGACTTTTACCTTTACATCCTCCAACATGCAGATCTGTCAAACGCAGTCTCACGCAAGCACAGAAACACCAAACACACAAAGCCATGTAACTGATTCCACAGGAGCATTGAGCAGCGAAGATAATTGCTATCACTATTGTGCTGCCCTTCAATGGGCTGGTTACCCAAGAAGCCTCATGTTCGTGTTCATGTACATTTGCTTTGAAGGTGGCAGACACAAAAAGCTGAACCCTGCCCAGAACAAAGAGCTGGGAGACCGTGCTTCACCCACAGACATCTTTCATAGACGAAGCCCCATAGATAAATGATCTTCCCTGTGTGTGTGTGTGCATACACATATTAGGGATGGGCTGCTTTTCATCACAGAAACCACAGGATGTATTTTGTCAAAATAGTTTAACATCTTTGTCAAAAGTGTAATTGTATTGGGACCCTTTACAAAAATGGTTGCAATGTTTTGATCTTTGTATCAGTTAAATAGTTTGGATTATGAGACATTTCTCTGAATATGGCAGTTATGATGTCACCTGTCAAACTCAAAGCTACATCTTTCTGTACAGTCTCTGCACCATTGCAATTGTTTGAATAATGTGTCTATTTTCTCCATTATTTTGTTGTGAGAAATAAAATATTCAGAGTAAAATTCCATTAGGTTAATTAATTTTTAAATAATTCCTTCACTTGCCTCAAACAGTTAATCAGACCTGAATATGAATAATTAATAGTGATAAAATAACAGATTTCCAGTGTAAAAACTAAAAAAAAACCCCAAAAAACAAACATATTTTCGAAAAAGGAAATCCAATTAATTTCTCAACAATTTCTCAGAAGGTTTTTGAGAGAGTGCAAATAACTTAATGACTTCACACAGTTATTGATGATCGGCTTGGCTGACTGCCTCCATGGTCACTGGTCATGATCAGAGCGCACTGCCTCTGGGCGCTGCTTTACAGTGAATAAACTAAAGCTGAAAAGAGCCGAGGTCCTCTGTCATTACATCACACACTGTGAACACTACAGGAACTGGGAGCACACTATGGTGCTGTGGTGGAGGAGGGCATGAAAAGAAGAAGTAGAACAAGAAGAACAGCAGACGAAAATGCTCAAATTTGTTTGCTGTTGTTTTGCACCATCTAGGCACGGAGCCCATGAAAGTTTAATGCCACGCCTGAGCCGGGGCGTGCACTGCAACAGGTGCATAATGTGATCACTACAGGTTACGCTGGTGATAATATAGGGCTTTGGTGGCTAATGAGAGGTGAAGGCTTCAGGGTGTCAGGGAATGATCAAACAAAGGGGTATTTATGGCTGTCCATATAGAGATGTTTGCATTGTTCATACTGTCCCTCTTCCTGTCCCCCATTGGTCTTCTCTCTCCCTCTCTCTCCCTCTGTCCCTCTCCCTCTCTCTCTCTGGGGCAGCAGATGGAGACTATGGCCCAGTTCTGCCCTTTGTTCTGGTCCCCAGTGGGACCCGTGGCTTTTTGGACAGCACATGGCTCAGCTCCCCATATCTCATACAAAATGCAAGTGCCTTTTCTTTTCATGAAAGACAAAAAAGAAGCAGTGGAATGCTCATATTTTAATATTGAAATGAGAACACGTTCAACAACCTCAGTCGACCCGACTGAATGGAGTGCTTTTGGTGGCCAATGAAAAATACATGAGTTTCACCCTTCTATATTTTACCTCTGGTGTTTGCCACTTGTTGAAAAGTCACGAGAAAGTATCCTCAAACACCACACGCACACACACGAGTAAGAACAACAACAACAACAACAACAAAAAAAAACCCACTTTTACTCACAAGGTCGGTGCGTCTCAGGTTCTGCTGATATTTTTCATTTCATCTTCACATCAATAATTCATATGGTGAAGGAACGAATCCTCGACCTGTCCAGCATCCCACCTGTTGCAGCCAAACTGTTTTAACCCCCCACATTCCGCCAATTCCCAATTCACATGAAGTTAGACGCATGAGGCGTGTTTAAATGAACGTTTTTTAAAATTTCAACCCTCACATCAGTCTAACAGGCGGGGAACGTCACTCTTTTCACCACCTGTTGACGTCGACATTTTAATTGACCTAGAAAGCGTCCTCTGTCTTTTCGATTCTCTTACGATCCATAACTATGTTGGATTTTGTGAACTTTCTATGACGTGTTTCCTGAAACGCGATAGCCTCGCACCGCAACTCGAACTCGCTGCGGATGGATGTCTGATCATACTCTTGATACAGTCCTGCATAAGTTCGGTTAATAATTTAGCACAGCGTCCTCATTATATTTCCCCCTACCCCAAACCCGTGAGAGCTGGCTCGGCGAGCGGAGGGGCGCGGGCTGTGATTGGCTCGGTGCAGTGGGTGGAGAACGGAGCAGGTAGTAAACAGGTATAGTTCTGCTTCATTAAATATTTAGGCTCGGGACTGTTTTTCTGTTTCCCCCTTCCTCATTTACAGTCATCTACTTAAATTAGAAAGCAACAATTTTAAAACAAACAAACAAACAAAAAACCTTGAGCATAAATGACGCAGCAGGAAAAGTTTGGGATCGCCATTGTGCGCGCGTGGTGTCACGTTCTTGTGTTGTTTGAGTTGTTGAAAAAAACAGAAGAGAAAGAAAAAAGTGTGTGTGTGTGTGTGTGTGTGTGTGTGTGTGTGTGTGTGTGTGTGTGTGTGTGTGTTCACTTTTGAAAGTGTTCCCTCTTGAGTCAGGGTCCTCGGGGACACGGCAGGGACTCGCGAGCGCTCGCCAGCTGACAGCGCGTGCTTCACTCAGGCCATCCAACACCTCGGCCCACGAGCCTGTTAACAATAGCCTGAAATTAATGCACGCTCCCCATCAACAAATCCCGTATTCACCAAATGGATGACATGGCAACGGTTCAGATAAAAAAAGAGAGCATCTCCAAGTGCGCAGACGCGTACAAGATAATTTAATGCAACGATGCTTTACATCAAAGTTGTCACAAACTTCGCTGTTTAGACAATCGGCCGGGTCTGGGGTGCGCGCGCACCTTCAGCATATAGGGAATGAGCGCGTGCAGGACACCTTTCGCATTACTGTTATTTCCCCCCCACATTACATGACAGAGTTTGGAAAGATTCTTTAAATTTAATTTAATTGGGCCCGAATAACAAGTCTCCACATCGTTTTGGTCATCCTAGTCAAGTTTGTTGACTTGCTTGTTAATTCTCTTTCATTAATACATTCATCAAATCTGTACGGCACCATAATTGGCCTACTATGTTAAAAAAGTTTTAAAATCTTCCAAGGTTTTTTTTATAGTGTACTTTGTTTTTTGTGTATCAAAACATTATTAGGATTAAGTTCTTATTATCATTATTGTTTGTCGTTGTTATTAAGACAGATAAATATTTCATTTATTTTTTATTCTCAAATTCAAATTGACATACAACAAAATGGCATAATGATAGCTCTGTTTCTCTCGGCAATATTATCTATAAAAAAGCAAATCAAATAAAAAAACATCAGCAATAAATACAAGTCAATTAATTTCATCCAGTGAAAGCAAAAGACACACAAATCTGAAAATACAAAGAAAAATACAAAAGAAGGCATCAGTGATGGCTACATTAAATAGGCTATTTGTGTTGGCAGTAGGCCTCCTATGCTAACAAGCAAAACAAAAACAATCTTCACTGTTTCAAGAAAATCGAATTTCTTAAGCCTCTGGCTCGTGTTTGTAAAGTGCACGTCATGAACTTTAGAAGTTGGAAAAAAAAGCAAATAAAACCACGAATAATGACAAATAATTCACATTATAGCTAGTAAAATGCCTGCGTATTCAAATATATGCAATTAAGTTTTGATCTGGTGGAAGACAGATTTTTTGGTCGGAGTAACGTGGGCGATTTTCTACCCATGGCAGTGCTGGACATGGCAGAGGGGTCATCCAGCCACGTCTCCGTGGAAACTGGAAATTAGAGGATACACATTTGTTGGCAGAACCGAATTAAATACATAAAAATAAAGTTTAGTGTATGTGTAACAAGATACAAAATAGAGCTTGTGATAAAAACTGTCGACTGGTTGAAAAAGCAAAAAAATGTCGTTTAAAAATGCATTTTAAAATAAACTGATTGACACGCATCACGGACACATCTTGGTAGGCTACAGGCCTGATAAACGTTTACTATAGTGGGGGTTTTAAACACTTAGTAAGGAGTTGCGCGGTTACGGTGGCTTCGTAGTTTAAGTTCGGAGAGGTCATCTTCCTCACTGGAGTGGAGCTCCATCGCTATTTCATCTGAGTCACTGAAGTGAGAGTGCGGGGAAAACTCTCCATCACTCCGTGGAGAATCCTTCCTGCCACTTCCAATCGGGACAAGAGAACCGCTGGCCCGCGATGGAGGAGAGGGCAAACACATCGCTTCTTCAACCATGGCTGAAAACGACCCTTCATCCAGCGGCGGATGGAAAGTCATCCCGCTGATGTGGACAGGTATACCGCTGGCCGGGACATGCGGAGCGGCTGCTGTCCTACAGGTTGGAGGGGACGGAGAAGCTCTGTCCTTCTCCGCTGGCGCGCGGTTGGTGCCGGAGCTGTCGGTACTGTTGCTGGAAACTGGACCCTGAAGCAGCTCAGCCAACGCGTTGATGTAAATCTGCGCCATCTGTAAAGTTTCATACTTCGACAGCTTTTTGTCGTTGTCAAACGCCGGGATGACGCTGCGCAGCTCGTCAAACGCGTGGTTCAGCCCGTGCATACGCCTCCTCTCGCGCGCGTTGGCAGCCACGCGCCTCTGCTTCTGGACCCCGTTGATTGGTTTGGAGGAAGGGGCTCGCTGTCTCGCGGATGTGTCAACTTCGGGCCCGGCAACGGTGCCTTTAAGGCGGCACAGGTCCCTGACTTTGAGCGAAGACGAGGAGGAGCTCTTGGCAGTTTTTCTGTAGCTGGGAGGACTGGGGTGAGACTGGGATGAGACTGGAGAGCCATTATCTGAAAAACATTTTACAAACATTTTAATGACCTATAATCTATCATTAAATTAAACGCGTGCACCTAATGTTGCGTTCATATTCTGTTTAAATTCACAGAATTTCTTACCGTGGTAGGAACCGGTACTCGGGCACGGCGAGTGCTGCAGGTACTCAGAGGACGTGGCGTGTGCCGCGCAGGTGCCAGGAGGCTGCGCGAGAGCCAGCCAGGCGCGTGGGTCGCTGCCGCTGTCCACGAGTGTGAGTTCAGGCAGGTAGTGGGAGTCCTCGAGCTGCTGTCCCTCTCCTGGGCTCTGCTGCTGCGACTCAAGGGCAGCCACCCGCCGCGCGTCTTTGCTCCAGGCTTCCACACTTCGGACATCCATGTTCCTCAAAACACACCGCAGGTAGTTTGGTAGAAGGGGGAAACGAGGGCACGGACTTCTCTATTTGAATGTAACAGTCGCGTGCGGGACTTCTTCTCTGGTGTCTCAAGACGCGGCGTCGGTTTAAAAAGCGGCACGCGCCTGGGAGCCCCCCTCCTCGCGCTGGTCGCGTGTTGACGTCCAATGAGGAGTCTCGGTGTGGCCCAAGAAAGCTGATTATGGCCCACCAAAGCCGGACTGTTTATGATAACTTTAGAATGTGAGGAGTGTTTAACGCAGGGGAGGTAAGTGGAACCTCCCACAGGGCGCACGTGGATGGCTGAAGGTAAGCGTGCACGTTCTGAGCGTGGGCAGCTCGAAACGTGCACAGCTCGGATCTCATTAGGGGCGACAGGTATAGAGGGGGTGGACATTTAGGGTGCAAAAATGAGAATGTAATGTAATTGTTTGTTCAATACCAGTGATCGGTGCTACATTAAACCTCAGGCTGGGAAAAATCATGCTCAGCAAAACCCAAACTCAAATTAAAAGCAAAATAGGGACCTATAACTGTAAAGGAGGGGTCTTAAAATTAGGAAATGATAATTTCTTAACAAACCAGAGAGACTAAATCGTCATACTTGGGCAGAATTGTTATAATTTATTTTTTTAAGTAAAGCAAATAGGCATTTTATGACAGATAATAATCTGTCAATAATTTCCCACACAGTAAATATTTAATTTGAATAATATTCATCTAATTACATAATGCGTACTGGTACATAATATTTTCCCTTGTAAGAACTTTACCTGTATTAGGAAGCACAGAGAGAAAACTGATCTGAAATATAGCGAACACACAAAAAAGTTTCGATTGCACATAAACTGTACATGACCAAGTATGGAAATAATTTGGGGATGATAATGAAAAACATATTTATTCTAAATTGGGGGAAGGTGGTTTTAAAAAAAACCCAAAACATTTGCAACTCCTGGCGCTCGCGCCCTCATTGTCAATTCAGATCATCTCCAGTTTCCATTTTTCTTTTGTAGCGGGCCTAAACCCCTTTTGATCTGGCTCTCGGAACGCCCTGACGGTAAAAAGGCTTCACAGGGAACGGAAATATGAGCAGGGGTCTCGTGCACACCACTGTTTTTGTACCGACACGAGCTGTATCTGGCGCGCGGGTGCAAATCCGGTCACATGAGAAGAACGTGCTTACGGGTACTTTACGATTTGTTCATAAAAAACCCCAGCATTTTATTAAGAGTTGTCAATAGACTTGCTGGTCAGGAGATGAATAAACTTTTACATAGCAGCCTAACTGCGATCCGTTGATCAAAGTGTTCATGTTTACTGAGATGCAAACTTTTGCCCCATGGCAAATGGGTTAATTGCTTGGTGGAAATTTGCAGACAAGTATCCCGGTTGTATCGAGGAAAATGGCTAAAGACGAGTTTATCAATATACGAGAAACTACAATGAAAAAAAAAGTTTAAAAAAAGACCTGAAAAAAGTTTTTAATTCAGCTCTAACGGAAAAAAGACAGATATAAAGATAGCAGGAATTCCCGTTATATCCTAGCAGTGTGGGAAAATAGCTTTGTGGAGAAATCGCACAATTTCAGCGATAACCCGACATCAATCTTTTCTCTTTTTTATTCATGCATTCATCACGGGGACGTCTTGCGGGCTAGAGGTCTGGCGCCGAACATTCGCCCCCTCTTCCCACCTACAAGCCCCCATCCAACGCGCCGGGCCGGGCTCCTGAAGCTACCGACAGGTTGGATATTGTAGCTGGCGATTATTAAAGTGTCGCGGCCACAATGGAGACTCTATGTTCCATTGGTCACGCCTGGGGGTTCCTCGAGGGAGAGGGGAGGGGCTCCCATTCCTATGCGCGAGAGGAGTCTGCGTGCTGCCACTTCTCATTCCCGTCTCCTGGGAGACGGACACGAGACAGGGACAGCGACTTCAAGGCTTCTATCTTTCAAGAACCAAGGAGAAACCTATGTTGTTGCCGTCAATAAATGCTTCAAAGCTCTATGGAAAGTTTGCTGCCTCACAAGGCTAACATCCTATGGCAACCTATTATATGATTTTATTTCAACTACGTTTTCTTTGGTCTCATTCAGACCAACACAAACCTGAAGTTCCGGCCTTAATAGTCTCCCTTCAAATGCAAGACATTTTGAAGGGACACATCTATCGCGTCAAAACAGGAAACGTTAAAAGAAAGAGGCCAAGTAGTAAGATGCTGGTTTGAAACCGTACTTCAACTTGTTCAGTTATCAACTTTTAATCGTGTGTAAAGTTGTACAAGTGTTGATAAAAGTTCTGTTTTTCAGAATTAAATTTTCTCTGTACTTAAAGCTTGGTCTGACAATATCAAAGAAACAAGGAATGCTAAATAGTGCCATCCACTGGGTAAAAGGGTGAACTACAAATCCCAGTGAAGATATCCTCAGCAGCAGCAGCAAGTTATCCATCTAGCCATGGATTCCAGAGGATATAGACCGCACAGTCGTGAATCAAAGGAATATAAGTGCAGATACAAGTAAAATCACAAATAAACGGGAAATAAATCCTGAAAAAAAGGTGTGGCAATGGTGAGAATTGAAATGGTATCATGATTACACTTTCATATTAGTCCTGTGACTGAACATTTGCTAAATGTCAAAGTAGAGCTTCAAAAATGATTCAAAGTATAGAAGCAAGAGGGTTCGATAAGGCAATATCAAGATCATATGTTTCTTAGGATAGTTCTGTTTTTATCAAATAATCAAAAAAAAAGCTCAATTTTGATGGTTGATCTATCATTATTAATCACCTAACCCGTAACTATATCATACAGCCTGTGAATGCAGTAAACAAGCCTCCGTGCAGTAAAAAGTGCATTTCTGCTCCTGGGACAAACAACCAATACATCCCATTGTAGAAAACCAGTTTATTAGACAAATTATACACAGAAAGCTTTGCCACTTGTAACAGAGGCCCCAGTTTGTTCAGTTTTTGAATAATATGCAACACATACAACAAAATAGGCCTATATTAAATACTGTACATCATATTTTTTGAAAATTATCAAATAAATCCTGCAATTCTATGTAAGAAATCAAAAATGTTAACAGCAAAAGAGCAAGTTTGTCACATGCTTTCTTTTTAATTAACTTGCTGCTTTTTTAAAGTTGTTATTTAGCCAGCAAATAATAGAATGATCTTGGAATGAGACAAGAAAAGCAGGAAATTGCACGCATGTGTGTGTATTTGTATGTGTGTATGTGTGTGTCTGGGCAGAAAAACCAACGGCAGTAATGCAGCAATGTGACTGCTGAACTCAACACTAAAGCTTTGTCATGATATACTCTTCTTCATTTTGTTAAACAAAAATAGCCTCGACATGTAAAATATACATTTTATATCTTTTTTCCCCCATCTATACTTAATAAACCTTTTTAAACATCTGCCTTAGTTTGCCTAACACAAGAAAAGAATGTCTAAGAATGATCCAAAAACACTGTGGCTTGAGATCTCGAAGCACAACATTTTGCAGTTTTAGTTCTTAAAGATAAGAAACAGAAATTCTGTTCTAAGCAACTAACATTATCAATTATTAATACAGTGTTAGTGAGGGAAAAACAAAGATTTGGCTCCATTTGATCGCCCCCAATTATTAAAATATCCCTTTTATGCTTTATGTGGTGCTCCCCATCAACAGCCCAACCTGTACCTTAATGGTCCCATTTTAATCAATTGGCACTTTAAAAAACAAGTATTATAAACAGTACCCTTAACATTACAGATAAGAAATAGAAGTATATTTCTGATTCATCTCATTAGAGGCAGCCGTTGGGTTTTATCGGCCTCTCTCAGGCCTTCCAGTGACCCCGCGGTTCAACCACTGCTTTGCAGGCAGCGCGTGTTGAGTCTTCCAGAGCATCAACGGTGACGGACATGGCCGGCACTGCGCTGAGGCGATGGCTTCTCCTCGATAGAAATAATCCATTTTCACCATTTGAACGTGGTGAGCCGTGATTAAGGAACTGAACCTGACCCGGCGGAGTGAGTCATGGCGGCACTAAATAAAGCAACGCGTTGAAATAATGAAAGCAAAAGGACAGAAAGAGTCTGAACCAAGTTAATGATCATTGAAAACCGGACCAAAGCAATTAATTTAGCAGTCGCTGTTTTTCTTTTCAAAGTCTGTGGAGAGAAAAGAAAAACAAGCAGACAGCTCAGAATAATGTCTTTTTTTTAGTTAAAACTTCCTGACCAAAACACATTCCATGGATTTAAATTGTTTTTTCTTTTGGAAAAAAAACCCCCAAACAAACCCAAAAACAATAAAAGACAAAATAAGTGTCTTTAAAGTCTTTCTGCTCACTTTTTTTTCTTTGATTAGTGTTTTTTTTAATTTTTTTTTGCTGCACGAGTCTTTATGAGGACATCACTGTGAAACTAAAAAAGCAGGTTGCACAGTACGGGTGATAAAAGAAACGCTCGGATCTACATACAATCACTTACAGGTCTGTGGGCACTGGTACAGTGCAGTGGCATCGACAGAGTCCTCAATGTGCATCAAAAATGGTAGAAACAGTTGCAACGGTTGAAGCACGGAAATGGCAAAAAGACTTGGAGATGGTTGCACCAAATAGGTGAGTTTTTTTCATTTATTCATTTTTTACAGCGGTTTTCCTCATGGCGGACTTCGGATCTGCGCCACGATCGCGCAGACGTGAGTCCCGATGTCAAGGCTTGGGTTGAGTCAAACCACTGTTTGGAGATGATCGCACATATAGAACCCCGAAATATGGATGGAATAACGGCAGAGGAGAGAAAACTCCTGCCGAGTCTTCTAACCGGAACAGACCTTTTCAAAACTACAAGGGGCGTGCTGCTTGTACTCCCGGGGTTACGGCTGGAATGACTTTAAAAACAACTGCCTTATCATCTCCTAGTCGTGCGAATCCCTTGTTTGATGGCTAAAGACTCAGGGCAGCCCTGGCACTGACACGAATATAGAAATGCTTCCAGTAAACCCTTGTTGATTGGGTTTACTTGGTCACGGGTCGGCTGGCTTACCCGTTATATGAGACAGTCCTCACATACAAAAAACAGAACCTCTAAAAACACACCCCTTTTCACTCAAATGAATCCCCCAAAACAATCACAACAACGACAACAACAAAGCAAAGATTCAGGCCCCCCCCTTTGCCCCGCTCACCAGCGTGGAGCCCCGAGAGCCTCCGTCAGGCCTCCACCTTTGTCCTACGCCTCACGTATAAAACAGACGCCCCAAGCAGGAACCGAAAACATAAAAATGACTATGTACATAGCTCTCTATCTTCCCTCTCATCCTACACCAGACTGTAGTCACCTCACTCCCTCTTGCTGATCTACTTCCTCCCTTTTCCCTGTTGGCCAATCAGATCCCACTCCTCATATAGAGGTGCCCCTGTCGGGATCATTGCCATATCCGAAGTTGGGTCCAGGGCCTGTGGGCTGGTAGGGGATGGAGGACATTGTTTTAATGGGGCTGCGGAAGAAGCCACCATTGGGTGCCCTCTGCCGGAAAGGGCCCACCCCGCCAGTCCGGTGGTCCTGGAGGACACCACCACCGCTAGTGAAGCCAGTGGAGAATCCAGCGGCGGCGGCTTTGGCGGAGAGGCTGCGGCTGAGGGTCTGGATCTGTTCGGGGATAAAGGTGGTGGTGGTGATGTGGGTGTTGCGGAAGTCGCTGATCTGCTCGAGTGCCTGGCGTGCGGCGGGCAGGGCATCCATGTCGAGGGGCGTTAAATCGGCGGAAGAGGTGGAGAACTGCTTGTGGGGGCTTTCGTCCTCGGTGCACAAGCTGTTAACCCGGCGGTGTAGGTGCTCCAAGTCGATCTCCTTATCGTCCTGCAGAGGCGGGGAGGGGGGCAGGAAGAATGGAGCGCGCGATGATGATGATGATGGTGATGGTAGGAGATGGAAGACAGCGGGGAGGAGGGATCGGATAGGAGGCGAGGGAGAAAAGGGGAAAGGAAATGGAGTATAAATAGAGGACACCAAAAAGAGGAGAGTTGACCCAGATATAGAGTTTGGAAATGACAGAGGGACGGGAGGGTTGAAGATTCGATATCCATTCAACGAGCATTCATGGAGAGAGAGAAAAACAGCAAGAGGGAGAGGTGACAACAAGCATGTGGAGGTACGGAGGTACACGTTGAGAAGGGGAGCGGGAACAACACGGAAGAAGAGACAGATGAGGAATCAAGGGAGTGCAAAAGGAGAGGAGGAACAGAATGGAGGGGAGGATAGAGAAGCACACTCTGAGCTCTGGTCAGAATATTGAAAGGAGAGAAACATACACTTCTATACTTTTTAAAAGGGAGGGAGGATTGTTTGGAACCACAGTGCATGTGGTTCCAAGCTGCCAAATCATGATAGAACATTACAACATGGCCACAAACAACTCATCTCTTATTACTTTAAATCATGTCTTACATCCTTAACAGCTCTAATAATCTTAACAACAAAGCAAACTTTAGCTTAAGCTTAACCTTATAGTGAAAGATAAAGGAAGCTTAACCGAACTCTAATCACATGAAAGGATGCATCCACAGGGGCTCTGGGATGGGAACACAGAGGTGTTTCATGCTTTTACCGCACACTTTTGCAGTGAATGAGGTGCTGATTTAGAGAGAATCTGAGTCAACACATGGACATAAGAGTCTCAGGAGGGAGGCTGGGGCTCACTGTGGAGAAAAGGTGTGTTTGTGTGTGTTTGGGGGGTGGGGGTCACAGGATTTTTGACAAACACAGACTTACTGACCGTTTCCCTTGGATCTGGGGGTGTCTGGAGGGGGCTCTGGGCCTATTGTATGAAGCTTGTGGACAGAAGGGGGTGGCGGTGACGCCCCCTGGACGCCATCTACGGAAGGGACAGTACGAGGGAGGACAACACGAGGGGCAGCTACTGTGTCTTGTGACACTATCATACACACTCTAAACATGTAGAGAAGGGAATATCCGGAGGGAGTTGGTTCCGAGGTGGAAAAAGAAGAAGGGATCAAACGTGGTCAGTCTGGGGAGTGGTGGGAATTGATCAAAAAAGGACTGAAGCAAGAAGAAGTGGTATTTGTGAAGAAACGTGGAGAGATGAGTGCGTTTGTACTGCCATGAATGGAGGTGCAACGCCCGCTGCCCAGGATTCTTGGGTAAAACAGTCAAACCTTACATACTTACACAGATAAGTTAACAAGAACTAATCTAACTTACTCACTAAGGCTTTTCATCAGCAAAGCTGCACGATCATTTATTTTGCAACATAAGGCTTTGCAAAAATATCTGTACAAGAAATAGATACTTTATTGCAGGCGTGTAGCAGCATATAACTCAGATAAAATGCTGTATTTCTCCTCTACAGGTAGAGACAGCACCATCTAACGGCTAAACGGCGTTACTGCAACAAACTGGCAACATGCCAGCTGTTGTGAACAGGAAATTTATTTTAAAAAAACACTGGATTTACTTTTAGTGGAGATAGTCCATTATTTCTCAGGATACATATTCAAAGATCTATCCATGTCATCACTTATTTTTATTTATTCTTTTAATCTTCTACTGTATGTATAACCTTGGGGTGGGAGGTGAGGTGGTGAAGGTGGTCATTCTCATTTTGGGGGTGATCTCAGACGGGTTGGTGGGTTCGTAGGAGTGCTGCACGATCAACGCGCAGGGGATGTCGCAGCATGCCGGCGGCTGGTAATGGGTGGCTGTGGGGACGGTGGTGTTGGCGGAGTTCGGAGTCTGGTTCTGACTTTGACTGCCCAGGGTGAGGGGGTGGTCGCTGGGGATGTGAGGGCATGGATCAGCAGCTTGTCTGGCAGATGGACCGTCTGCCTGCATCTGGTAGGTGTGTGGTATTCACATGGGATTGTGTGTGTGTGTGTGAGTGAGTGAGGGAGCGAGAGGAGCGTAGTGATTTGTGTCAACGTGTTTGTGTGTTTATGTGCATGCGAGCGAAGTGAGAAGATTCAAACGAGACAGAAAAGGCAAGGAAGTCACATCAACAGACGGCCAGATGCACAAGCAGATAAACATCAGACGGACGGGGACCGAGAGAGGATGAGAGACAAAATCAGGCAGATGGGGGGATGAAAAGGTGGAGGAGAAAGAAGACAATTGGAGAGACAAACAGGTGGGGAGGGGTGAGCGAGAAGAGAGACATGGCAGTCAGTCAGCACACACATTTAAGCAGGTCCTTCTGTGTTGTGTCCCCAGGGACACATCCACACAGTCGTTATATACCTGGAAAGGGGAGATGTTTAAATGCCATTTTGATTTGTTCTCCCCTCTCTCCCTCACCCTCGCCCGCTACACCCCTCAACACAGAGTACTTATCTACAAAAACAATAAAAAAAGGGCAATATGAGAGCTTTGAGCCACACCGACACACATCGTTACTTTGAGTTAGAATGAGCAGGCTGGCGATTCCCGTCCAGAGTGCTGTCGTAAATTTAGTTTTTTTCCGCTGTAGCGAACAGACCAATGTGGCAGGAAGGGCCGACTCTTCTCATGCTAAATCTGAAGCTCAAGTGAAATATCACACATGGTCAAAAACCACAGACGTCACCCGTATGGAAGAGCTCTGACAATAACAATCCAATTTGGCGCAGTGCTGCAACACTGCTGCTTCATTTCTGGAATTTGGGGTCATTACAACGACAGAACTCCTTCACACCAACCAGGGCAAGAACACGTAAAAGGCGAAAGCCATACAGGCTGCTGGTAATGAGGGATGAGAATAATAGATACCTTTATTTCACACGTCAGATGTTAGGCCTTCTGTAAAAATCAGTAACCACTTGGCGGCTGCTGTTATTTGCATGTGTGTGTAAATCAAAGGGGTCTCCGATGCGCATCTGCAAATTGCTTGTCAAAAGGAATCAAGACGTCAAAAATCCCGAGGAGCTCTGAGGCGGCGTTAAGGGCACCTTGATTCAAGCGGCAGAATAACCAGGCCCAGGCTGGAAACGCTTCTTTTCAGCCTGCTATAATGGGCAGCGGGCACGTAGCAGCGTTACAAAATGCGACGCATTGTGGGTGTAAGAACCGCGGTGTGATGTAGTCATCCTTCATTCTAATTAACATCTGAAAAGCTGGCTCACTGGAACGAAGCCCTTTATTGCACGTATCCTTGTCAAATGTGCTCAAGCGTTATGCGTTTCTTATCACCGGTGACTCACGCGGGTCAACTCCGCGTTTATGGATGTATTATTAAGCCCGCTAGAAGAAACTGACGGCAGATCGGGAGGCAGGATCGCAGATAATGGCGGCCATGCCGCGACACGGAACAGAGAACCACAGCACAAACACTGACATTTAGCCCACAGTTAACCACAACGTCACAGCATGGATGTGCACAGATGTACGGTATGTCATACATGTAGTGTGAACAAGAAACACACTCAGACACAAGCGAGGCAGCTGGATCAGGATCTGGACATGTAGGTGTGTGTCAGGATGATCTTTTTAGATGCAAAAGCAATCAGTGTCACTGCGGTTGCATGTGCACGTGCCACTGAGGTCAGGGTAATCTGATTCCTCGGGGATGTGACGAAAAGACAGCCACCCAAGCATGTTCGAGATGAAGGTGTGAAGTCGCTAATGGGGTTCGTGACGCGGCAGCGTTTTTCCAAATGTCAACATTTTTGAGCCCGAGTTGCTGAGAGGAGGCAGAAAAAGGACTGCGAGTTTGCGCGCGCACGTGAGTGCTGGCCCAGTGGCGTGCGCGGCAGCCATATTGGTGAAGCCATCTGTTATCTTTGGGGAGAACGGAGGAGGGTCACTCTTGGTTTCCTGACAGGAAGTGAGCAGCAGCGTCAGCAAATCTCTGAATAAACAATCCACAGGTGCTGATCTGAGATCAGAACCTGGAGCGCGAGATGAAGCTGATGGGAGGATGAGACAAACATTCACGGCCAGTGATGTGATGTGTGCCGTTGGCTCTGGGGTCGAAAGGTCAAGTGTGTCTCTTTTTGTAATGTCTCATCATAAGTAAACCAGAATAGACTTAAACAAAAGGATCTGATGAACAGCATAAATGACTTTGCAACTTCTGCTGTTACTTTTTAAATATATGCGCAACATCGGAAGCCTGGATGAGGGAAATAAATTGTAGATGTAGTTATTAAAACCTATCCGTCCCCGTGAGGACTTCGACGCCCCTGAGGGCTTGAGGATGATCCTCCATCTCACCACTAGATGGTGCTAAAACCAACACACTGGACCTTTACGTCAAAGGTTCAACGGTAAATCCAGGCTAAAGCAAGACATTTCGGGCTCATGCTTGGAGGCAGGCCTCCAGGATGTGGTACTCTACGTGGTTAAAGACTCTTGCTTCATAATGTCTGGGGGGAGTTAACGTCCGCTGCGACGGAGAGGCAAAACTCAACTCGTCCTTCACCCAGAGCGAGGCGTCTCGCCGACATAATTACAAGCGTTACGGTCGGCTTCACTTTACGCGTTTAATTTAAGGCAGTTGGGTGACATTAAACACGGCAGACTTACATCAGTGACCATGAGTGAGACGGAGCTGTGCGCCGGCCCGCCGTTCTCCCCAGTCAATGAAATACTGCACATGCAATTTATCTTACAAGTGGCTTTGAAGTTGACTTAAATTTGTCCCCCTTCTTCCGCTGGGGGAAGACATGCCGCAGTGATCCCAGCTTGACTTTCCCCTTGTTCTGCTCTCTGCAACATATCACTGCAGCTGTTCGCCCACTTGGAAATGCTGCCCGCAGATGGTTTGAGATCTGGTCACGGCGCGGCGGCACGCTTTAATGAAAGGAGGAGGGCCGCGCCGATTCTGACGGACAGGTTTCTGTTTTCGGGTCTCCGCGACTCAGCGGCAGAGCAGCCTCAGACAGCAGACTTCGGGCTCATCGCTGCTGGGATCGTGGCAGAGATGTTTGGAGTCCAGTCACCTTCGGTGTCCGAGGGTGAAGCGGACGAGCTGTTTGCGCTCCGAAAATGAGAAGAATTGCAGGAGGCAGAGCGCAGCCGGTGCCTGACGCTGCCCGATGAGCCGGCGAGGGCTGTGTTTGAAGCACGGCGAGCCCCCGAGGTCGGCCGGTTGCACCGAAATAAACTCGATCCGAACCAGCGGAAATCAATATGTTGCTGCTTTGATAGAGGGGAGCGATAAAGGTCAGGGGTCAAGCATCAAAAACAGCCACGCCTGACTGAGCTGACCTCCTCTGCATGGAAGCACTGAGCTGGATATTATTATGATTCATGTCCCACCTCTGCAGCAGTACGTAGTTTGTATTTATAGTAAAATGTGACCTCAGTTCTTCTGAAAAGTAACTAAAAAATGCCTTTAAAAACAATCAACTCATTAAATAAGTGGAAGAACGTAATATCCTGAACAGCCAGGCATAAATCAGATCATCGACCACATTAGTATTGAGCCAGATTCAAAAAAAAGATCCAAAGCAAATCAAAGATGAAATCCCTGCTGCCCCTGACCGCGTTCTCCTTTTACTCAGTCAGGGGCTGATTCCACCCGCTGCCCTCGGCGGCTAATGAAGATGGCGGCACGGGAGACACGCCGCGTTTGCGCGCGTAGCGACTGCAGCACGCCGCGGCTGACATGACTTTGGGTGCAGCCAGCAGTTTGCCGTCTTTGTGACTGCTCAGCAGCAGACATGACTGCTGATCCAAATGACAGATTAAAGCTGGTAAACTGAGCGGGGGGGCTGGCGGGGGTGTGCATGTGCGAGAGAGGGAGAGACAGACGGGGAGGGGGGGCGGATCTGATTAGGAACAACTTATTAGTTTGCTGCCAGTGTCGCCGCAGAGATCATTACAAATAATGGAGTGCGACCCATGTTCAGATGTTAAGCAGACTCATCTCTGGAATGGGGGAGTGGTGCGGATCCACCTGACTGGGCGTCCAAATTGAAGACTAAATCAAGTGAGAGGGTGCCCACGTAGCGAGGAGGGCGAAACAAAATGAAACACGGGCACTTCGGATTGCGTTCAGTTTCGTTAGTTCTCTTGTCGGCAACTCGTCGTCGGTCTTGCTGAACATAAGGCAGAAACAGAGCACGTGCGCTGGAAATTAGGCAAGACGGAGGGATGCGAGTGCACGACTCCACCTTAGCGTCTAAACGGCACAGAGACAGCCCGACCAGCAAGCCCTGAGCACAAATGTGGCAGACATCGGACGTCCTCTTTGGTCTCGAGCTAGCAACAATCCGCGCAGAACTCCCAAATGGTTTGTCCACCATCGAGCTGATGGGTTGCATTGTTTACCTCCACCGTTGCCTCCAACAAGCCCAACAATTCAAAGGTTTTCCGCCGCCGCTGCATCATTGTGGCTCAGCCTGCTGCCTAATCCCAGTCTGTGCCTGTCGGGATTGGTGCCAGTTTTGCATCAAAACATCGAGCTGCAGCTGCTTGGCTGAAGGACTCCTACCTGTGACTCGATGGGATGATGAAACTTGTCCCTAAATTACTTTCCAGATGACTGCTGTTATCAGACTCTAATCAGGAAAAGTAACCTTATCTGCCGCTGAATCACCCCGGCTTTCAC